>NW_024465926.1:12537500-13787500 GCF_017591425.1 Ochotona curzoniae | reverse complement strand
GTGCCATTCCTCCTTGGACGTTTGGATGAAAGGTGGCAATAAAAACAGCTCCAACTCCAAAAGAAGACAATGGGAAAGAACCAAGATGGGTCTATAAAGAATTGTATTTGAAATGAGTGGCACACATATTTATCTTATATTAAGATCACTATATTCGAGTCCAGCACGATAGCATAGCAGCTAAAGTCCTTGCCTTGAATGTGCTGGGATCCCATATAGGCACTGACTGGTTCTAGTACTAGCAGCCCCACTTCCCATCCAGCTCCCTGCTTGTGGCCAGGGAAAGCAGTCGAGGACAGCCTAAGTCTTTGGGACCCTGCACCCATGTGGGAGACCCAGAAGAGGCTCCTGGCTTCGGACTGGCTCAGCTCCAGCCATTGTGGCTGCTTGGAGAGTGAACCAACGGACGGAAGATCTTCCTCTCTGTCTCACCTCCTTTCTGTATATATGATTTTCCATTAAAAATAAATAAATCTTGGGCCCGGCGTGGTGGTGCAGTGGTTAAAGTCCTCGCCTTGCACGCCTGGGATCCCATATGGGTGCCGGTTCTATCCCGGTAGCCCCGCTTCCCTTCCAGCTCCCTGCCTGTGGCCCGGGAAGGCAGTTGAGGACGGCCCAAAGCTTTGGGACCCTGCACCCGTGTGGGAGACCCGGAAGAGGCTCCTGGCTTCGGATTGGCATAGCATCGGCTGCTCACTTGGGGAGTGAATCATCGGACGGAAGATCTTCCTCTCTGTCTCTCCTCTCTGTATATCCGCCTTTCCAATAAAAAAATAATAAAAATAAATCTTCAAAAAAAAATAAATAAATCTTTAAAAAAAAATCACTATATTCTTAACTATATCAAGCTGAAGACATCACCATAGTCTAGACAGCCAGACACGTTTGACTAGGGCTCTGACTAGTGGGTTGGTTCAGTAATAAATACGTGCGGTCTTTTGGAAAAGAAACAAACAAAACAAAACAAAACAAAAATGAATGACATAGCATTCTAAAAAACAGAAGAGAAAGAAAATTCTTTAAGTGCAAAAGGCTTCCTATACAAACAAAAAGAGGAAATAACCTGAATTCCCCATCACAAGAAGGCAGCCAAAGTGTCTATGGACAGTCTATCTCCCATATTCATAGTTACACAGGACTATGGAACACAAACTAAATGCAGGCCTTAAGAACTAACTACAAATGAACACATATAAGCACATGGATATACACATGTAAACAAAGCACCCATGTGCTGATACAAGGCCCTGAACACTGGCAGCATCTATCCCTTCCCATGTGACTCTTTTGCCCATCCCTGTAAGCCTGCTGGGAAGTGGCCCTGTTTTAACTCTGAGAAAGCACACTTTACTTACCTGCTCAAGGGCCTGGAAACAAGAGGAGGCAATACTATTCTTCCTGCAGAGGGTCTGACCACCTCGCTCCTGACTCAGTTTCCCTTGGAACCTGCCTTGAGACCAATCCCTCACGAAAAGGAGTCTGCACAAAGAACCCAGCATGTACTTTAACCCCACCCAAAGGCTCCTGGCCATCGGTGCTCAGGGTTGACAGTAACCCAGTTCTTCCTCTATAGCCATCTGCCCATCCTCTGGAGCCAATTCAATGCCCAGCAGAGCAGATACTGGTAACTGTCTTAATAAACCTCCTGCTAGCAAGCTAGCCAAGACCCAAACCTGCCTCCCTTGGGAATCTGAGCAACCCCCACTTCTAGGAAAGCCTGGGAGCTGATGATGAGTCAAGCAGCCATCAAGGCTAGTCCTAGGGAGGAAGCTTCCCAGCACCACTGCCACAGACACATGGGACCTGGCTACATGCTGAGCCCCAGGAGGTGACCTCAGGCCACAGTCATGGCAGGATGGATGGACACTTCCTATGGTAGAAAGAAGTCCACAGAAGAAGCAGCCATGGGGTATCCCAGCACATTCTCTGCAAAATGACCCAGGGAAGAAAAAAAGCCTTCAGTAACTGGCTAAGAGGCAAGAGGTTTTCAGCGGGAACAGCTGGGAAGAAGTTAGCGAGAACTGTCCAGGGGATGACCGGGGTGCAGAGCAGTGGGTAGACTCCCTCTGGGAGTGCTTCCCAGAAGGGGATTCCCAGCTGGAATCCAATCCATAAGAGCAGCTGGCAGCCTGCAGGGGTGTATGGAGAGTGAGGTCCCTGGGAAGAGCTGGGGCACGGCACTCACTTCTGCAGTACCGCCTGCCACTCGCCAAGCCGGGCGCTGATAGGGAAGCAGTGGACAGTGCCCTGGACCTTGGCACGCCACTCTCGCATGTAGTCCTCAATGTCAAACAGGAAGGGCTGCTGCCCAAAGTTGGCGTCCACAATCTCCCCAGGTGTCTGCAGGCCTACGGTGGGGTAGAGGTTGGCCTGAGGAGGAGAATGAAATGTCAGTCAAGGCCTGAAGCAGCGGACAGCAGGGCCTCACCTCACCTCCCTAGCTCCTGCGAGCCAAAGCTAGGGCTGAGAGAGGCACAGCAATGCAGGAGGTGGTGGAGAAAGCTGAGTTTGGCCCATCCCCCCGCCAGAGATGCTAACCCGGAGCTTGTGGGACAAAGCTGAAGCAAGCACAGCTCAGTGTGGAGAGTCTCCTGCCCTGCATCAGAGGCTGGTGGGGTCTAAGTGCCCAGCCTCCCTTCTGCAATTCGGTCAGGACACACAGAGGTGGGCTGGGCACTATAACCCTGTGGGCATGCCCATGGAGGTCAACTGTGGGGGCAGATAATGGCTCCTCTTGAAAAGATGCAGGGCCAAGGATCCCTTTGCCACAAGATAGAGCTACCTATGGCAGCAGGAAGGGATAAGGTGACCCAGGAAAGCAGCAGGCAGAGGAGCTTGGCAAAGGAATTAAGTGGGTTGAACACCCTGACTCTGAACAAGCAGGACAGGCTGTTCCACTTTCTGTCCCAGGCTCTTCCAAAGGAGGTCTTCATGGCCAGTGAGGCAGGGGGCCTCCTGCATGACCAACTGCTGCCATCCTCTGTATCACAGACAAGGCCATCCCTGCCAACAACTTTTCCTGATCCTCACTGCCCACAGGGACACCTCCATTCTTTCTTGCATGTGGTGGGACACTGTCCACACATATACCTGGTCACTTTATGTCATGTCTCCCAACCAGGCTGTTCTCCAGCCAGGGCCGACTCTCCCAAGGCTCTACCCCAACCCTTCTCTGAGGCCTCCAGCAAGAAGCAAAGGATTCTGATCCTTTAGGAGGTTCACACAGGACCCTAGCACTGTAGTTTGGGCTTCAGGGGCCCCTCAGAACACCAGGGCATTTTCCTAGGGCAATCCAGGAGGGTCCAAAATCCTAAAGCAGCCACCAGAGTAGGCATACCTTCCTTCCAGAACCAGTCACAGCAGTGTAAAGCCAGGCTCCCAGCATTCTGGGTGCAGGCCTCTGTGTGCTAAAGCCTGTGATGGCTCATGATAAGAAAGGCTGGGGTACATAAGATGAAGATGAGCCCTAACTGAGCCCAAAGCAAACTCCATCCTTTTCCAAGAAGAGAAAACTGCACAAAGCTTATTTCTCTGGCATGGGGTACCCTGAGTGGCAGCAGACTGGGTCCCTGAAGGCATAGAGCAGCTTAGCCATGGAGCTACCCTCTTTACACAACTGCCCAGCCCCCCACCACTGCCATTGGAAATGCCACAAATTGTGTCACCTGCTAAGAGTCGTGGAAGAAGACCAGGCCTCGCTGCTGGAGAGAGAGGAGACCAGCAGGTATCCCCTAGTGGCACCCCCAAGCTGACAGCACAGCACACATCCCTGGTTGGGGAGAGGGCCAGACTCTACACCCTGCCCGTGCAGGGACCACCACGCCCCACCCCAGGCAGATCCCAACAGCCCAGGAGGGGGAAACCCCAAAGGAAGTACTCACCGGGAGGTCTGTGAAGGCTATACCTGTGGGGGAAAAGGAACAGTCATCAGACCAAAGATAGGACCAGCCCCATGTTTCCTGTGGAGGTAGTAGCCAAGCACATGATAGGGCCTAGTTTAGACCCTGGCTTTCCCTCTACTGGATGGCCTGGCTAGCAGTGAAATCAGATATTCAGGAATTTGTCCAGGGCTCTTCCATCCTTTCAAGTTAATTGTCTTTCTCAGGGACAGATAGCCTGTTGATCTATATTCCAAGGCCATTCAGATCTGATCTTCCTGTGGTTCAGCTAGTAGTCAAGGGAATTAGTGTGTGCCAGAAACTGAGTTGATCTCACACCAACTCTGAATAGGTGTTCTTATCCCACTTCACAGATGATGAGAGTAGACTTGTTCTGAGTCTCTCAGAGGCTCCTAGTTGGCAAAGTTCATGCCCCCTCCAAACCTTCCTGCCTTGAGAAGGGGGTGGAGGCTGGCACTGCAGCATAGCAGGTAAAGCTGATGCCTATGATGCTGACATCTCATATGGGCACTGGTTCATGTCCTGCCTGTTCTAGTTCCAATCCAGATCCTTGCCAATGTCTTGGGAAAGCCAGGGAGGACAGCCAAAATGATTAGGCCCTGTTATCCATCTGCAGATGGGATGGAGCCCCTGGCTTCAGCATGGCCCAGCACTAGCTATTGCAGCTATCTGGGAGTAAGCTAGCCGATGAAAAAATCTCTTTCCGTAACTCTTTCAAATAAATATTAGAAGAGGCTGTATCTCCAGAGACCTCAGCCCTGAACTTGAAGTGAGACTGGAGGGAAACAAGACCCTCAGTACTGTAAGTGGCCTCTGTATAACTACCAGACACCCAAGCTCTAAGATGAAGAAAATGGGCCAGTAGAGATCTAAGGCCTCAGTCCTCCCAATTTATTAGACAGAGAATCATAAGAGCTGCTGAAATTAGGGCTAGATATTTCGTTTGTTTGTTTCTTTTCCCTAAGATTTATTTATATTTTTGGCTGTCAGAGTTGACCAAGACTCTTTTTTTTAACTTCAAACAATGCTGTAATAAATATCTTTGTAAATCAAAAACAAAACCACTGTATTTAATTCAGATTCCTTCCACTGCACAATTTATCACAGATATCTTTCTAGAAAAATGCACATATGTGACTTTTTTTAAAAAGATCTATTTTTACTGCAAAGTCAGATATAAAGAGAGAAGAGACAGAGAGGAAGATTTTCCATCCTACAATTCACTCCCCAAGCAAACGCAATGGTTGGAGCTGAGCTGATCCGAAGCCTGAATCCAGGAGCCTCTTCCAGGTCTCCTGTGCAGGTGCAGGGTCCCAAGGAGTTGGGCTATCCTTGACTGCTTTCCCAGGCCACAAGTAGGGAGCTGGATGGGAAGCGGGGCCGCTAGGACTAGAACCAGTGCCCACATGGGATCCCAGCATGTTCAAGGCCAGGACTCTAGCTGCTAGGCTACCATGCCAGGCTTATGACTTACTTTTTTATACTTATATTCTAGTCCTTCCAATGCATACATTGTTTACTCAGTCAGTCACAAATTTTTTTTACAAATTCAGATCATTCTTCCCAGGATTCCTCTCTCAACCCCTTTCAAACAATGCTGCAATAAAGGTCTTTGTTTAAAAAAAAAAAGAAGAAGAAGAAGAAGAAGTCTTTCATCTGCTGGTTCACTCCCCAGATGGCTCCACAGATCTATATCCAGAAATTGTTGAGATGCTGTTCATTCCTGGGCTCAAGGAAAGGGCCTGAACATCCAGGGAAAGGGAAAGTACAGGATCCATTAGTTATTTGCAGTGTGACCTTTTACAAGTTACCCAACCTCTTTGAGGCCATCTGGGAAAAAGAAAAATAAATAAAAAAGGTAATATCAACCCCTCAACCCAAAGAAGGAGAAAATGAGGCATTCTCTAAAAGCTAACTCAGAAACTGAGTTCTAGGCACAGGCTGCCTGTAACTGGTCCCCAGGGTGAGGGAGGGGAGGATCTAACCACAACGGTCTGGTTTTGCCTCACAATTAGCACCCAGGATGGATGAGGCCTGGAGATGCTTCCAAGGGAATGAAGAAGTTACTCCACCTCCTCCCTAAGCCTCTGCAAGGCCACAGGGACAAAATTTGAGTAGGTCCTTGGGATTGAGGGCTAAGCAAAACTCCAGGATGGAAATAGGATAGCCAAACTTGTTGACAAGAAGTATCTCAAACTAAATAGACATGGCCAGGAGTTACTGAAATTAAGAATGTGAGGCCTGGGAGACCCACAGAGCTGTGTAAAGATGACTCAGCAAGAACATCCAGCCCTTGCAGAGAAGACTAGCCTCCCATCTTCTTTCACTTGCTCTTTCCTCCTACCAAGTATCTACTAAGGCCTTCCAGTAGCCAAGCCTTCCTTCAAAGTGCACTGAGCAGCAGCAAGAAAGATGGCAGGCGACTAACTACACAGATGACTGATGGCACACGGGGATGGTGCTGTGACAGACATCCTTCTGTTTCTCCAAAGAGGAAGGATGCATATCAGTGAAAGGAAATGGCGTGCTATACAGCAGTTGAGATGCTGCCCAGGTTGCCCATATCCACACTGTAGCACCTGGATTCGAGTCCCAATTCTATTCCTCACTCTGGATGCCTGTTAATGTGCATACTAGCAATGCGAAGGTGATGGCTCTAGGTGGGTTTCTGTTGCCATGTGAGAGACGCAGACTGAGTTCCCAGCTCGTGGCTTTGGCCTGGGTCAGCCCATGAGGCAGTGAGTGAACCAGTGGATGAAAGATTTCTGTCTTTCAGATGAATAAAATAGAAGTTAAAGAAAAAAAAACAGGAATCAGGGACCTTAGAGGATTCACTAGGCAGTCTCTCATTCCAGTTTCACTGTCTTTCCACTGTAGTTTGTGATCCACAAAAAAGATAGGCCAAATCCACTTTTTAGTAAGTTGTAGATAAGATGGAACCCTGAGTTTCAGTGATTTTTAAAAGGCTGGAACTCCCTGGGCCAGCTGAACTGAACACTGAAGGGCTCATATTTCAGTCTTGTCTTCTTCCAATTCACTTCATCAATGTCGTCATACAAACAGACATTAGTGTTTCCATCCAATTTCAGGTTAGTGCTATATACCATAAAAAAGGATGCTAAATATTTGGGATAAAATAAGCAAGACCACAGAAGACTAGACAAGCTAAAAAGAATCACACAATTTATTCTTAAATGAAATTTAATTACAAGGTCTTGCATGAATTACATGATTTGGGCCAGTGTTGCGGTATAACACTTAAAGCTGTTGCCTGCAATGTTGGCATTCCATATGAACACCAGTTCATGACCTGACTACTCCTTTTCTCATCCAGCTTCCTGCTAATGGTCGGGAAAAAGCAGTAAAAATTGGTCCAAGTGCTTGGGACCCTGCAGACATGTGGGAGACTAGGATGAAGTTCCTGGCTCCTGGCTTCCACCTGGTCTAGCCATGACTGTAGTGCACATTTGGGGAGTGAACCAGTGGATTGAAGATCTCTGTTTGTGTCTCTGCCTAGCTTCCTGTAACTCTTTCAAATAAATAAGTCCTTTAAAAAAAAAAAAAAAGACCCACTGGGAGGTGAATTTTTCAAAAATAGTCTGTGGGTTTGGACTGACATTAATGCGGCCAGGAGCTTCCTGTAGAGCTGGGGACCTAACTGACAAAGAGTTCACAGCACACAGCTAGGGCCCAGAGAAGGGAAGTGCAGGTACGAAGCGACAGTCAAGTTTGCTCTATACCTAGCATTTCCCAGCAGGTGCTATGGCATGCTCTGAGCAAGAAGTGTACAACCTGCAGAGAGGTGAAGAGGACAGGGAGGACAGGTATCCAAGAGAGGCAAGACTGAGTGTGGTTCCAAAGAAATGAGTATTGGGGGAACAGAGTGAGAACCCACGATGTGGCCCGACACCCTGAGAGCAGAAGAAAGTAACTGGAGTTGGAGAACAGAGGGGGCAGCACTCTTGAGACTCTGGACTTGTCTTCCAGCTGCTGGATGCCCACTTGCTGAATGCCCACCGACACCGGCACTGCAGTGTCTGAGCAATCAATGGTCATAGCCACTCAGCTCCCCAGGCTTTCCTGCCTACTCTGGGCTACGACCTCCATTGACTAACACTGCTTCTGTCACTTGGACAAAGAACCAGGCACACTCCAGTCCCATGCGTTTCCCCTGATTCCATCTCTAGAGAAATCATGGAGGGAATAATGGGAAGTGGCAACAACCCTTCAAAGACCAGTAGATTTTTATTATCTAGAATAGAGATTCTTTTGGAACATTTCTATTTGAAAGGGCAGAGAAAGACTGATCTGTCTCTGTTAGTACAATCCTCAAATGTTCACAAACAGCTGAGGCTGCTGGGAAAGCAATTTGGCTCTCACATGTGGACAGGAGAAATCCAAGTATTTGGGCCATCAGTTGGCTGCCTTCCAGGGTACACATCAGCAGAAACTGAAATACAGAGCAGAGCAAGGATGCATATTCAAGGACTCCAATATGGGATGTGGACATCTCAAGAGGTTTAACTGCCATACCAAATACTGACACCAGCCTTTTTTACTGCCCCTCAAGCCAAGGGAAGCAGGCCTCTTAGGAGTCAGGTTCAAAGTGGAACACTCAGCCTTCTCTCCTGCTAAAATAAAGCATGTGGCAGCCCTGCTGGTAGGATTCTGCCAAGCCTTCTTCTTAACATACCATTCTGGGAGAACTAAGGTGTACCCAAATGAAAAACTTCTACCAACTCACATAGCCAAACCAACACTTAGGTACCACCTTAGGGCCTGGGTAGTCAGATACTGTAATAATCCAGTAGGTAGGGGAAGGCATCAGTTTAGCCATGACCTGCCTCTCTCTCTCTCTCTCTCTCTCTCTCTCTCTCTCTCGCGCTCTTTCTTTCTCTGAAATTCTAATCCTAAATTTCCTATCCAAAAAAAAAATTTTTTCAGAGACAGTCTCCATCTGCTGATCCATTCCCTAAAGGCAGAGCAACAGAGTGTGTGAGGGGAAAAAAAATAATAAAAAGCGAAAAAACAAAAATATAATAAAAAGCCTGGCATGATGGCTCAGTGGCTAAATTCTCACCTTGTATTTGCCGGGATCCCACATGGGCACTGGTTCATGTCCTGGTTGCTCCACTTCCCATCCAGCTCCCTGCCTGAGAAAGCAGTTGAGGATGCCTCAAAGCCTTGAGCTCGAGTCTACATGGGAGACCCGACAGAAGAAACTCCTGGCTCCTTGCCTCATATCTGTTCAGTTCTGGCCATTTCAGCCACTTGGGGACTGAATCAGCAGATAGAAGATCTTTTTCTCTGTCTCTCCTTCTCTCTGTAAATCTACTCTTCCAATTAAAAATAGTAAAATCTTTTTTAAAAAATTTGTTTAATAAATAAAAAATGACAAAAAGAGATCTTGTATCTGCTGATTCAGTCCCCAAATGCTGACAACACCCAGAGTGGGCCATACTGAAGCCAGGATCCCAGAACTCTACCTGGTTCTACCACACAGATAGCAGGAGCTCAAGCCCTTGAGCAATCACCTACTGCCTCTCAGAATGCATTAGCAAGAGGCTGCATGGAAACAAGAGTGACCAGGACTTGAACTGACATTCTGATATGGGATTCTAAATGTCTACACAAGTCCAGGACTGGTTCTCCATGGGATTCTACAGACCTCCCTCATCCACCCAGGACTGTCCATACCCATGGGTCCCTTATGTTGATTAATAGCAAAACTAGTCCAGTCACTTGCCCATTCTTCCTTCTTGCAAATCCACTTCCTTGTCACCAAGCCCTGCCTTGCCAGGCTTGAATGCACTTCTGCATCCATCACCAATGAATCATCTCAGGCCATTTATCTCTTCTTTTGGCCTTTAGTTCAGTCCATCCTCTGTAGGTTCACTGAAGAGCCCTTATCAATGGAACTCCGCCCAATTGCTGCCCATGATCCAGGAACATGTCAGAGGAGCTACAGCTCCATCCAGCTCCAGCCTGTTAACCTGTTGTAGTGGCACAACCTCTTCATTGCTCCATAGCAACCAGCCAAACGATCATCACAAGAGCTGACCAAAGTCTTGGCCAGGTCATACACGTATAAGCTGCCACTGCTGCCACTACAGGCAATCATGTACTTGGACCCCTGAAAATTATTCAATACCACACCTCCCTCCAACAAATGACACAAAGGCCAGGATCACAACTGAGACAACTGCTGTGCTTTTGCCACGCACCCAGGGCTCGTTCAATGCTACTGAAGGGATGCATTAATAAAAATTGCGCCCCCAATACCTAAGAGGCTCCAGCTTCTGAAAGGCTGAAGTACCCCTGAGCTCCTAAGAGGGTTTGTGGCACTGTCTGATTTCTTCCCTCAAGCCATTTGTCAACCAAAGCGGTTCCACAGGGCAGACTCTCCAAGCTCTCTCATGTACATACCAAGGCTATGGCCATTCTTGGTGTAGAAGCAGGTGCCATTGATGAGATTGACACAACAGCCGATCACATCTCCTGTGGTGAACGTGGGACCATAGGGCTGCCCAGTCCCCGAGGAACAGAAAGAGTGCCCATCATCACCATGGTAACCATAGGAATGCTTGTCCCAACCTGTGGGGGAAAAGAGTAGCAACAGATGAACAGAAGTACTTGAGAGAGAAGCCAGTCACAAAAGCCCCCAGGTCTCTGCCCCTCTCCCCAACCCGCCCCCTTCAGTTATTCACGACCACTCAGAGAACCAGCTGCTGGCAGGGTCTGATTGCAACAAACCCATAGCCTGCCAGTGAGCCCTGACTTGAGCCAAAGCTCTGGTTAGCAGGAACTCCAGCCCATCAAGGACCTGGAGAGAATTCATCACAAGAGAAATCCTGAGAATGAGAGCAGGCTTCATGATGGACTGTTTGGAACGTTTGTAAACTGAGGGATGGTTTACATAGATTATCCTTTTGATCATCTGATTCAAACAAATCTTAGCAAATGTATACAGCTGTGTTATCACCACTATTATAATTACCAGATTACTTTTATTTCTCAAAAAAGCTCCCTCCTGCCTCTTTGCAATCAATCCATCCTCCCAATTCGCAGTCCCTGGCAACACTGATGTGATTTGTTTCTCTGATTTTGCCTTTTCCAGAATGAAAAACCTTGAACTAAGGAGTATCCTGGATCTGGCTTCCTGTTCCTAGTATTTGAGATTAATCCTTGTTAAGAGTTCTGGTAGTCCATTATTATTTAGTGCTGAGCAGTATTCTATCTTACAACTAAACAACAGTTGGTTCAGTCATTTACTAATACTAATAGCATTTAAGCTACTTCTAACTTTTGGTTATTATAAACAAAGCGAACAAATATCTATATAGAGGTCTTTGTGTAAACATAGATCTTCATTTCTCTTGGGTAAACACTGTGCTCAGAAGTGGTACTGCTGGGTCAAAAGATAAGTGTATGTTTAACTTGATAAGTAACTGTCAGACTGTTTTTTCAAAGTGGTTGTGCTATTTTGCATTCCAATCAACAATGTAGGAGTTTCACATCCTCACCAGTAGTTGATATTCTCAGATACTCAGTGTTTCTTTTTCAGTTTTTATAGTATGCACATGGCAGTTTTAATATCCTTATGGTTATTACTATATTATCACCATCATCACCAAGCCAGAAACAAAGATTTCCCAGCTACCACTGGTTAACTGTACAACTGGTCGGGAATGGCTGATGCTGAGCTGGGGCCAAGCCAGGAGTTGAGAATTCAACTCAACTTTCCCTTGAGAGCAGCCATCACTGTGGGAAGCTGGAGGGAAGAGAGTCCAATCACGAAACTGAACTCTGGAGCTCTGATGGGAGGTACAGGCATCTTAACTGCCAAGTTAAACCTCTGTTTTTCACCGTGGCTTTAATTTGCATTTCCCCAACAACCATTTTTTTCATAAACTTATCTGCCATTTCTTTATCATAAAATCATTGATAGACAAATAAAAATCCCAAAGAATCTGAAAAAGAATTTTCACCATTACCAACTGGTAAGATCAGCAATACCAAGAATATGAAAAATAAAATGCCTGTTTGTTTACATACATACACAAATAATCTTTCATCCACTTAGCAATGTACAAGCCAGGAGTTTTTAGCATATTTATAGAGTTATGCAACCATCATTATGATTTTGGAACACTTTCAAGACCTCAAAAGGAAAGCCTGGCCTAATTCCCTAGCCCCCAAATCAATTATATTTAGATCCAATAGCAAAAATTAGATATCAAATTTTTTAAAATATCACTCATAATAATAGGGCCCGGTGCAGTACCCTAGCAGCTAAACTCCTCACCTTGCATGTGCCAGGATCCCATATTATGGGTGCCAATTTATGTCCTGACTGCTCTACTTCCCATTCAGCTCCTTGCTAGTAGCCTGGGGAAACAGTCGAGGACAGCCCAGGATTTTGGGACCCGGCACCTGCGTCAGAGACCCAGAAGAAGCTCCTGGATTCTGGCTTCTGATTGGCTCAGCTCCAGCCGTTGCGGTGGCTTAGTGAGTGAACCATCAGACGGAAGATCATCCTCTCTGCCTCTCCTCCTCTCTGTATATCTGACTTTCCAATAAAAACAAATAAAATAAGGACTTTTGCCACTAGACTAACTCGTGGGGCCCTCAATAATATTTTTCTTGCTTTATCTGAGACAGAGACAGGAGAGAAGGCTGGGGGAGGAGGGATCTAAATCTACAGACTACTGTATATTGGATAGCACATAACCATGTGCGGCTGGTTTTCATCGCTTTGTCATGCCTTGCTGCACTGACCAGGCCCCCTTAATTCAAAGCTGAGCATAAATGATGACACAGAAGTGAGAACTCTGAAACGTACTCTGACTTAACAGAGCAGGGACGAGTGCAGGCGGTCAGGCCAGCTGGGGCACACGGGAAAAGCATGAAGGCAGGCGGGATAGGCGTGATAGGCAAATCTACTCCCAAAGAGCAAATCTACTCCCTCTAGAGCTCCTCAGCAGGCTCTTGGGAACTTCTTCGGCACCTCCCTTCCCCCATGACAGATGGGTGGGGGTAGGAGCTCTCCCAGGGTCAAGGCCATGGCCAGAACGGAACATTCACAGACTACATACTGTACAGGTCAGACAGGGCACAGGGTGGTGCAAGCTATGAGCCAGGGTCTGGTGGTGAGGACGGACAAGGGAAAGGAAGGGCATGACTAAGGAGGTGGGACATACCAGACCCTGGACCCTAAACTTGGCTGCTTTAGTCCAGTGAGCTCTAGGCCAAGCTGGTCTCGTGATCCCAACACCTGCCCCAAGTCTTACATGTACCCTGTTTTCACATCTTTCAGTCAGGATAACTTTGGGTAAAAAAGGATTCTCCAGAGCCCACCAAGGGGAACAGACCAAAGCTGAACAGCTTTAGGTGATGTGGGTAGGGCACAGAGCCCAGGTAGTCTCCCCATCCCACCAACCCTGGTAACTCCCAACTGCAATTTAAAATTTAGCAAAAGAACTGCTCAGGACTGGCTTCAGGGAGGCAAGGCCTGCCACTACAAGGAGGTTCTGTTCTCACCTTTTCCACTTCCCAGAGGCACAGGAATTGTGCAGCTCATGGGCAGGATTCTGCTCTGAGAACATAACTCCTAAGCTGGGCAGCCCCAGTGATTCAGAGGCCTTTCTTTGCTGGTGGAGATGCCACTCCATTTGCTCTTGTGGGAAAAGCTTTTCTGGGGCACAAAAGTACAGAAGCATACAAGGCAGATGAAGCTATCATAACCAAGGTTCCTTTTCCTTTCTTTTTTAAAGATTTACTAATTTTTGGGCCCGATACAGTAACCTAGCAACTAAAGTCCTTGCCTTGCACACACCAGGATCCTATATGAGTGCCGGTTCTAATCCTGGTGGCTCCACTTCCATCCAGCTCCCTGCTTGTGGCCTGGGAAGGCAGTCATGGATGCCCCAAAGCCTTGGGACCCTGCATCCACACAGGAGACCCGGAAAAGGCTCCACCTCCTGGCTTCAAATCGGCTGATCTCTAACTGTTGAAGCCACTTGGGGAGTGAATCATCAAATGGAAAATCTTCTTCTCTGTTTCTCCTCCTCTCTGTACATTTGACTTTGCAATAAAAAATAAATAAATAGGGCCCAGTGGGGGTAGCAGCTGAAGTCCTCACCTTCATGTGCTGGAATCCCATACGGGTCCAGTTCTAATCCCAGAGGCCCCTCTTCCCATCCAGCTCCCTGCTTGTGGCCTGGGAAAGCAGTTAAGGATGGGCCAGAGCCTTGGGTTCCTGAAGCCACATGGGAAATCCAGAAGAGGCTTCTGGCTCCTGACTCTGGATCAGCTTAGCTCCAACCATTACGGCCACTTGGAAAATGAACCAGTGGATGGAAGATCTTTCTGTCTCTCCTTCTCTGTGTAAATCAACCTTTCCAATAAGAATAAATAAATCTTAAAAAAAGAAAACACTGAAATTTTTTGCTAATTCCCATAGAATTTATCTACCCATACAGATTTAAACAAAAGAAGAAAAATGCACAGAACATGGGGCAGGCTGAATAAAGCATCCAAGGAAGTCTGTGA
Organism: Ochotona curzoniae; assembly: GCF_017591425.1. NCBI lineage: Eukaryota > Metazoa > Chordata > Mammalia > Lagomorpha > Ochotonidae > Ochotona > Ochotona curzoniae. Next base: position 13,773,050 of record NW_024465926.1, on the reverse strand, counting down.
CCTAATCCCCAGAGTCTAGGGAAATGTTACTTTCCACAATGAAAGGGAGTTTTAAAAAGTGGATAAATTAGAACTCTGAAAATTATCTAGGAGATTATCCTGGATTATCTGACAGATGGGCCCAAAGCAATCATAAGGTCATCTTAAAACAGAAGCTGCTACACTGCTGGCTTTGAAGTAGCAGAAGGGCTATAAGTCAAGGCAAGCTGCTTCCAGAAACTGGAAAACACATACATACACACTCAGAAACAGACGATGTCTAAGAATCTCCAGAGAGAACTCAGGCAGGGCCTAGCACAATAGCCTAATGGTTAAATTCTCCCCTTGCATGTGCCGAGATCCCATATGGGCACCAGTTCATATTCTAGATGCTCCAACCAGCTCCCTGCTTGTCACAGGACAAAGCAGTAGAGGACAGCCCAAAGCCTTGGAACTTTAGAGATGTAGAGAAGGGTTTGATCCCATCACATCACAGACACCTGCCAAGCTCTCTTGGAGAAACTTTTGAGGGCTCACAGGAGGACTAAATGAGAATCTGCGTGGCTGGAGCTGGCCAATACCCACCTGTCCCAATCAGCAGCTTGAATATGGCCTGCCAGTGACAGCCACAGACCTGTTCTACTCTGGTTTTTCTCTAGTTTCCTGGGGAGGCAGCACTTGGCACAGTTCAACAGCCATGCTCACTGGCTTTCACACTGGCTCTAGGAGAAAGGTGCTGGGCCATGTTGTCCAAGGTGCTTCCTGAGCAAGGGGTTGCTGTGAAGACAGTTCCTGTGCCATGGTGGGCATCATGGCAGGGCTGCTCTATGATGGGTGTGGGGAGGGGTGTCACTCACACAGAATCACTCTCTCCCAAAAATCTGGCACACAGATACTCTCCCCAGAATGTCAACAAGTAAAAACAGAGTGGTGGGTATTGTGGTGCAGATTAAGCTGTGACTTGGGGCACACTCACACTGAATATAGGAGTGCTGGTTCAAGTCTCAGCTATGCTGGTTTGTTTTGCCTTGTTTTGTTTTTTAAGATTTATTTTGTTTATTCAAAAGGCAGATGGACAAAGAGGGAGAAAACAGATTTTCCACCCACAGCTCATTCTCCAAATGGCTGGGATGCTAACAGTTGGGCCTGGCTGAAGCCAAGAGCCAGGATTCAAAAATCATAACTCTAACAGACCCACTGCCTGATGCAGCTCTACAAAGGATGACAGGAAGGGCCCAGCAGGGTAGCCTAGCAGATGAAGTCCTCTCCTTGGAAGCACCAGGTTCCCATATGGGCACCGGTTCTAATCCCAGCAGCCCCACTTCCCATCCAGCTCCCTACATGTGGCCTGGGAAAGCAGTCGAGGATGGCCCAAAGCTCTGGGACCCTGCACCTGAGTGGGAGACCTAAAAGAGGCTCCTGACTCCTGGCTTCGGATCTGCACAGCTCCAGCTGTTGCAGGCACTCGGGGAGTCAATCAACAGATGCAAAGACTTCCTCTCTGTCTCTACTGCTCTCTGTATATCTGACTTTCTAATAAAACGAAATCTTTTTTTTTTAAAGGGTATCAGGAAAAAAGAAGAGCAAAGAGATTCTTTCCCTTTTTAAAGATTGATTGATTGCTTTGAATGTCAGATGTCAGAGCTAAAGGCAGGCTCAGTGGCTAGCAGCTAACGTCCTCACCTTGCATGCACTGGGATCCCATGTGAGTGCCAGTTCGTGTCCTAGTGGCCCCACTTCCCATCCAGCTCCCTGCTTGTAGCCTGGGAAAACAGTAGAGGATGGCCCAAAGCCTTGGGACCCTATATCCACATGGGAGACCCAGAAGAAGCTCCAGGTTCCTGGCTTCAGACTGGCTCAGCTCCAGCCATTGTGGCTACTTAGGGAATAAATCAATGGACGGAAGATCTTTCTATCTCTCCTCCTCTCTGTATATCTGACTTTCCAATAAACATAAATAAACCCTTAAAAAAAGAAGAAGGGGAGGGGCAAAGGAGAGAGAGGGAGAGACATAGAGATATCTCTACATGGCTCCAATGGGCAGGGTTAGGACAGACTGAAACAAGAAGCCAAGAGCTTCCATGTGTTTCCCACATGGATGGCAGGGGCCCAAGCATTTGGGTCATCTTCTGCTGCTTTTCCAGGCCACCAATAAGCAGCCACATCAGAAGTACAGTAGACAGACTAGATATGGGATGCTGGCATCACAGGTGGCAGCTTTAACCACTATATCACAATGCCTGTCCCAAAGAGATTTTTTTCATTCAGCAAACAGTGGCTGGCATCAGAACACATTTTGCCATGGCACTCCCATGACTGTTACCCTGAGCTTCCAGAATCCTGGCATCAAGGAATACAATCGTATGACCCTAGGGTAATGCCTCTGGCAGCTGCAGGTACAAGGGGCAGGTAGTGCCCTGGGTACAGGTCTTCTTTTTATCGTAGCAGGCATTAAAAGAGGAGGCCATCTCTGCAGGATGACCCCATGAGCTGACACCAGGTAGGCACAGCCTCCCATGGGTACCCAGGCCCTGTACTGAGACAGAGCTCGAATGTCAGCAGCTACAGGCAGGGCAAGTGATTCAACAGCCAGCACCTGCATGGGAAAGGGCCACTCACAGATTCATACCTGTGTCACTCCTAATGGCCACAAGAGTCCCTGGGGCAGCCAAATGGGTCCAGGTAGTTCTGCCTACAGCATGGTTCAAATGGCATCCATATCTGGCAGGCTTTCCTCCACTGGACAAGCCAGGACTCATTCACCTCAGTTAGTCTAAGAAAACAGGTACAATCTCAGCTCTCATGACTTGGGATCTCTTAGAGTTGGGTTTAGCTTTTCTTCCCTTTCCTCTGTGGTCTTTTTAAACCTCTGGGGAAAGACAGAAGACAGGCAACCATAATAATATATGAGCCTGGGACTCTGCATACCTCACAGGATTCTCAGAGATGTGTCTGCACAAAAGCCTTCTCCAGAGGAGGCCCATGAGTGATATCCCAGTGAATTTGGGATCTTCTGCCCAGCACTAAGAAGGCCAAGGCAGTAGCTAGTCCCCACTCCACCACCTCACCAGGACACCTGACACTGTTGTCAGAGACCAACAAACTCAGGTTTCAGAACTGACCCTTCTGCTATCGATGAAGCCTCTTATCTCAAAAGTATTAACTTGCCCTGAAAAACAATGTCAAGTCCAGAATTTTTTTACCTTGCTTAACAGAGATGGGAACAGGTATTTTGAATAAGAAAACAGTCATTATAGCCAAGGAGTCCCCATTGACTAGAAATAGTAATTTCTATTATTGTATAGTAATAAATTGTAGTATAGTAATTTCCCATCTGAGTTCCTAACTTCACAAGGCTGAGGAGCAGCCCCAGTGTGCTGTGACCACACAGGGCCTCCTGGAGGTGAGCAAAGAGGCTACCACAAAAGAAACAGAAGCTTGGTTGGCCCCAGGACCTGGGACACAGCACCCAGGATGGAGATTCAAGGAAGCAGAAGCCTCAGACATGAAATAAGCTCATGCACAGGGACTACAGTGGGTCGGGTGGCACTGACACCAACAACCACTGCTTGGACTACCAAGGGGTTTGACCAGCTCCCAGCCCTAGGGCCTCATCAGTCAAACAGCCTCCATTCTTGACTGCCTGCCTCCATTCTGGACTGCCTGCCAGAGCTACAGGGCCTCTAAACATGTATTCCTCTGCTCCAGCTATCTTCCAAGGATAGCTCAAATGAAGAAAGAACAGGAGATGCAGTGCAGGGTTGGGCAGTGGTCCAGTGGCTTCAGAAAAATCTCCTGGCTGATGATATTTGGGTGTTTTTTTTTTAAGATTTTTAAATTTATTTTTATTGGCAAGTGAGATATACAGAGAGGAGGAGAGACAGAAAGATCTTCTGTCCGATGATTCACTCCCCAAGTGGCCACAACGGCTGGAGCTAAGCAGATCGGAAGCCAGGATCCCAGAGCTTCTTTCAGGAAGAAGAAGCTTCTTCTTCACCCAAGCAGGTGCAGGGTCCCAAAGCTTTGGGCTGTCCTCAACTGCTTTCCCAGGCCACAAGCAGGAAGTGGGGCTGCCAGGATTAGAAGTGGCGCTCATATGGAATCCCAGCACATTCAAGGTGAGGACTTCAGCCACTACACTATCATGCTGGACCCTGATCCTATTTCTAAGCAAGGCCACATCAAGGTATCCAAAGGCTAAAACTAAGGTGACAGCAAGATGGCTTCTTCCTTCTCCCAGGTTCTGGGACAGGACATTGATTAGGAAAGGCTGTACTACCTTATGGTCCAGACATGTGAGCTCAGGCTTGTTGCAAGGTGTTCTAACAGGGCTGAGGCAGATACACCCAGAAACTGAGCAGCCTGAATGCCAAACTCACCTAGCTAGAGACACACACACATTCCCCCTCAGGTCAGTGCAACACTACAGCCAACCCTGGGAAACACTGTAGGTTCTGGAGTGAAAGATGCTCCTAAAAGTGTCGTAGTTCATAGTGGACACAATGTGAGCTCATCAGATGTAAAGAGCAAGGGGCCCAGCCTACATGCAATGGGACCGAGTACTCCTTGCTTGGCAAGGATAGAACAACAGCATATCCATCCCAATGACCAAGCGGGTGAAACACATCTGGGTACCAATAATCTCTGAGACATTCAACACACAAGCCACCTGTTAGTGGATTTGCTGCACATGAGCATTTTTCAGTGCTTGTGCAGTAGCCCTAAGAAAAGAGGGAGGAAGGCCAGAGGACACCCTATTATTAGTCATCAGTGCTTGCCACACCAGCAGGGCCTATCTTATGCCTCCAGTAAACCTGGCATGTACCCCTAGAGTTCTCCCTGATGCCTGCTATCAGCAGTCCCTCTCCCATGGCATGTGCAGATGTAAAATATCAGCTGCTTGCAGACTGTATCCCAACCAGAAGTGGCTTCCAACTGGGCTTACGCACTTGACTACCACTCACAACAGGCTTGGTAAGCTCTGGAAGAAAAAATACTTGGTCCCAACACTGTGGCCTAGCTGCTAAAGTCCTTGCCTTGAATGTGCCAAGATCTCATATGGGCACTATTCTAATCCCAGCAGCCCTGCTTCCCATCCAGCTTCCTGCTTGTGGCCTGGGAAAGCAGTCGAGGACGGCCCAAAGCCTTGGGACCCTGCACCCATGTGGGAGACCCGGAAGGAGTTCCTGGATCCTGGCTCTGGATCAGCACAGCACCGGCCGTTGTGGTCACTTGGAGAGTGAATCATCGGATGGGAGATCTTCCTCTCTGTTTCTCCTCCTCTCTGTATATCTGACTTTCCAATAAAAATAAATAAATCTTTTTAAAAAAAAAAAGATAATCACTCATGAAGATCCCGCCAAAGGAAAGCAGACAGTCCAACTCCACCCTGTATCCCTTAGTCCATAGGCCAGGGCCTGGTTGCAGGTTACTTCTTGCTTCAGGAGGCACATTCCTCACCCCTAACCCTCAGCTGTGGTCTGATATAACAGTTACAACCAAAGCAGGGATGCTTCAGTGGGCCTGGGTTCTCCTCCAAGGAGCTGTGCCAGCAGCTGCTTCTGCCACAGAAGAGGCCAGGTGGAAGCCAGAATCTCCCTGACTCTGATGTATGTATTTGGGCTTCCTACCAACACAGCCTGAATCTTGCTGGCTCTGAGGTATGAGACACAGCATCAACACGTCCTCAAAGTACTGAGGTTTGGAAGAAACCCAAACCTCTCCCTGTAGCCACAGCCCTGCCTTTCTCTCACTGCTGCTCCCATCCAGGGATCCTGGCCTCAGCCCCTCCCTGCCAGCTCACCAAAGTTAGGGTGGGGTTGTCAGCACACTCACCTGCCTCAGATCGCCCTGCCCTACCACCAAGCCATTCAGCTAAGGGTTCAGAAATCCTTGGTTGAGTGCCACACCTGTTCCTTTACACTTAAGGAGGCCAAAAACACCTCATGAGAGGTAAACATCAAAAATCCTTATCTTCCAACAGAAACCTCAGACATGCAAGCTCAGACAAACCCATACACTCCTAGGAAAGTCTGAGCACCACAGCCTCACTTCCGGGGCTCTCTGCTTTCATTTGCCCTGGGGACCAAGTGAAGCCTCAGAGTGCCTGCCAGTCTGCCCCTGACAGCCCTGGAGGCCAAGATGTCTTTGCTGAGCCACTGCAACTGACAAGAAAACACTGGAAATCTTAAGAGTGGTACCATCTTCTCCCACAATTCCACTCCAGCTAACATATACTAAACATGTCCATCAAACTCAGAAAATATAAGCACTTGAGAGAATGTGTCATTCTGATTACAGCTAACTCCACAATGATACACAAATATTCATAAAAATTATAAAAATTTTAAATATGTTCAGGTACTTCCTTCTTCAGGGAGAGAAAAAAAAATCAAGCTATTATTTATGTACCTCATTTTTGTGTCAGGGAATATTCATAGGAATTAACTCCTTTACTTCTGTTAGCCACCCTAGCCATGAGTAAGCTACAAAGTGTCATTTCCAGATGGGGAAACTGAGGCATGGGCAATTAAATAATCTACTCAAGGTAAACAGCCACCAGGATGCAAATGCAGACTGCATGGCTCCATTTTACATTTTTAAACAGTGAGCAACACTATTTCACAGGCTGTTCAGAGCCCTCAAGGCCCATTTCCGCATATGACCAAATGTAAGCCAACAGCTGATTCAATGACATTGAGCCCTAACATACAGCAAGAACAGATCACTCCAAAGCCCCCACAAACACTATCAGTAGGGGAAGCTAAGCTCTACGTGCAGGCTCCTTCAAGCTGAAGACAGTCTGCAGGCCAACGGGATGTCACTCCTGACTGGTTCTGGAACACACATGGATTACACAAGCCCTTCACAGGGGAGCAGGAACCAGCCTCATCCTGCATCCCATGTGCATCACGCCAAGCCCTGAGCTTGCCTCAGGCGAGTGCTAACAGAGAGATATGCTCTGAGCCCCAAGGAGCTCCGAACCCAAGGACACAGCTGGGTAGCAGGCAGGCAGTGTAGTCAGTGCCACTACAGGTGTGGGGTCAGAGCTGAAAGGGCCCAGCAGGAGCAGGCCATGCTGGACTTTCTGCATGAACCTCTTTGCTTGGGCTGACTGAGATGAAGCCTGCTCAACTCATGCTCTCCTTCCTGCTCCTGATGACTCTGAGACTCAGCACCAAAAAGGCCAGTGCCAGCGCCAGCGCCAGGCTGCTTTATTAAACAGTCACCACCACTCTAGAAGCACAGCGCCAGGGGCTTGCAGCCCCATCACTCACTGCTCTGAGGACACCAACTCCACTGGCTTACCTCCTAAAAGGTCTGCTGATCCTCCCACTCCTCCCTATCTCTGGCCCAACTGACACCCACGTTCTAGCTACAATGATATGCTCATATTCTTAGCAAAACAAAAACACAAGGAAAGGGCCCATCACCATGGCTCAACAGGTTAATATTCTGCCTGCAACAGCAGCATCCCACTTCTGATCCAGATCCCTGCTTATGCACTGAGAAAGCAGTCGGGGATGGCTCAAGTCCTCAGGCCCCTGCACTACAGGAAAGAACAAGAAGGTCTTAGATCTTGGCTTTGGACTAGCTTAGCTCTGCCCATTGAGGCCACTTGGGAAGTGAACCAGTGGGTGGAAGATTTTTCTCTTCATCTTTCCCCCTCTTTTTGTATCTCTTTCAAATAAAAAGAAATAAATCTGAAAAAAAGAAAAAGATCAATCGATCAATCGATTTATCGATCAAGTACTAGTTCATTTTTTTCTTCTAAAATTTTCTTTGTGGGAGGCCAACAAGGCAAGCACTGAACACTCAACACTGCAACATGCAGCCCCAAAAATCCAGAGAAACAAACGCAGCAGGCAAGGAAAAACAACAAGAAAAATCAGCGTGTACTCCAGCTACTAGCAACAGACATGCACCACTACTATGTACCTGTTGATACAGGTGTGCAAACTTGTCTTTCACAAACACCAACCAAAGCATGGCTTTGATTCCTCAGCTTCCATCAAACACAATCCAGATTGCCAGATGCCTGCCTGGGGCTAGCAAGACAGTGTTACAATTCAACAGGCACAGCAGGACCCATGTCCTGTGAAGTCAAGTTGAACGCACAGGCTTCTAGCCTTCCAGGGCCATTAGAACAAAAGCTCCATTCCTGCTGCCCAGGTATGGTGAGGTCAGGAAAGAGCTCAGCTGGCACCCACACTGTCCTCCTAGCTATCCCTCAGGCACTCCGCTACTTTTGACAAGTCTCTAGCCCCATTCTCTATGGGAAAGGTGGAACCAGCCAGGCCAACATTCCACGTCCATGTCTGCAGGTAGTGGGCAAGAGAGGAACTTCCACTTCCTGTCCCGAGGTACCCACACTCAGCAGCACCACCTTCCCTAGGTCCTGATTCTTGCACTTTGTTTTGGCCTATCCAATATTAAGATCCCACCTATTGAGCCCGGCATAATAGTCTAGTGGCTAAATCCTCACCTTGCATCCACCCTGGGATCCCACATAGGTACCAGTTCATGTCCCGGTGGCCCCACTGCCCATTAAGCTCCCTGCTGTGACCTGGGAAAGCAGTCGAGGACAGCCTAGAGCCTTGAGTCCCTGTACCCACATAGGAGACCCAGAAGCTCCTAGCTCCTGGTTTCAGATCGGCTCGGTTCCAGCCATTGCGGCCACTTGGGGAGTGAACCAGTGGATGGAAATCTCTCTCTCTCTCTGTCTCTCCTTCTCTCTCTAAATCTACTTTTCCAATAAAAATAAATACACATTTAGAAAGAAAAAAGATCCTACCTATTGCGGCTGCCACCTTGTAGCAGCCTAATCTCAACCTGTGTGACACCAGCATCCCATATGGACGACATTTTATGTACCGCTGCTCACTTCTGATCCAGCACCCTTGCTTATGGCCTGGAAAAGCAGAAGATGGCGGCTCAAGTTTTGCACTCCTGCACCCATAAGGGAGATTCAGAAGAAGCTTGTGACTCCTGACTTTGGAATCAGCTCAGCTCCAGCCATTGTGGCCATTTGGGAAGTGAACCAGCAAATACAAAACCTCTCTATCTCTATCCTTCTCTCTGTAATTTTGCCTTTCCAACCAAAATACCTTTTTTTGGGAATTTAATTGGAAAGGTAGATCAGATTTATGGAGAAGAGAGAGTAAGCTCTTCCATTTGTAGTTCACTGCAATGGCTGGATCTGAGCTGATCCAAAGCCAAGAGCCAGGAGCTTCTTCCGATCTCCCATGCAGATACAGAGTCCCAAGGCTTAAGGACATCCTCTACTGCTTTCCCAGGTCAAAATCTGGGAACTAGATGCAAAGTGGAGCAGCCAGGACATGATGGTGCCCTTAGGGGATCCTGGCATTTGCAGGAAGGATTTAGCCATTAAACCATTGTGTCAGGCCCAAAATAAATGCAACTTACCAAAAAAAAAAAAAAGAAAGAAAGAAAGAGAGAGAGGGAGGGAGGGAGGAAGGAGAAAGAAGGAAGGAAGGAAGCAAGGGAGGGAGGGAGGGAAAGAAAAAGAGAGAGAGAGAAAAAGAAAGAAAGAAAGAAAGGACGAACAATCCCACCTATTGTCTTTCCTGCCCAGCACCCCAGCTATCAGTCATATCTGTTCATATCTCTAATCTAAAGCTCCTGGCTCAGCAGGAGACCCCAGGTGACATAATTTCTGAAATTTTTCTATTCTTAATAAACTATAAAACTATAAATCAATAAGAAATACATGTCTGGGAAACTGTATGATGGATCAGGAACAAACTTTGTATCTATATATTTTAGCAAACTTGATTACATAATTCAGCACTAACTTTTAAAATTTTCTCTGTTAATTTCCTAATTATGGTAGAATGCTGCCAGACTCAGACAATTAAACACAATTAAATAGTGTTCAATCAATCATGTAAAATTATACAGCAGCCCTCCACTGTCAATACAACCTGAATCAGTAAACCTAATTCAGCATAAAATACAAGCACCTTAAAATGAAAAACCAAAAGAACTTATCAAAATCTGTGAGAGGTAAATAAAACTTAGAACAAATTTCTAAAAATAAGCACCTACTTTAATTAGCAAAAATGATATAATCACACCTAGACTATGAGGAAAATACAGTCACAAGGCAAAGGAAGGGATGCAGGACGGACATTAGGCACAAAGGTTAAATCACTCTTGGGACACCTGCATTCCATGCTGGAGGGGCTTGGGTGCAGTCCCAGCTAGTCTGGGCTTCTTCTTTTTTTCTTTTTAATTACTTATGTATTTATATAAAGGGAACAGATTTCATACATGTAATTTTAAGCTACTCTACAAGGAAATAATGTCTCAAGCAGCTGGCTCCTTGAACTTAACTCTGATTCTCACAGGTAAATGGGAAATACATAGAATATTCTCTTTCTCTCTTTTATCTCTTCCTTCTTCCTTCTCTTTCTGTCATATTGCCTTTCAAATAAATAAAAACAGGGCCCGGCGTGATGGCGCAGTGGTTAAGGTCTTCGCCTTGCACACCCGGGATCCCATATGGGCGCCGGTTCTAATCCCGGAAGCCCCGCTTCCCTTCCAGCTCCTTGCCTGTGGCCCGGGAAGGCAGTCGAGGACGGCCCAAAGCTTTGGGACCCTGCACCCGCGTGGGAGACCCGGAAGAGGCTCCTGGCTTCGGATCGGCATAGCATCGGCCATTGCGCTCACTTGGGGAGTGAATCATCGGACGGAAGATCTTCCTCTCTGTCTCTCCTCTCTGTATATCCGCCTTTCCAATAAAAAAAATAATAATAATAAAATGGAAGGGGGCCCGGCGCGGTGGCGCAAGTGGTTAAGTCCTCGCCTTGCACGCCCGGGATCCCATATGGGCGCCGGTTCTAATCCCGGCAGCCCCGCTTCCCTTCCAGCTCCCTGCCTGTGGCCTGGGAAGGCAGTTGAGGACGGCCCAAAGCTTTGGGACCCTGCACCCGCGTGGGAGACCCGGAAGAGGCTCCTGGCTTCGGATCGGCATAGTATCGACCCGTTGCGGCTCACTTGGGGAGTGAATCATCGGATGGAAGATCTTCCTCTCTGTATCTCCTCTCTGTATATCCGCCTTTCCAATAAAAAATAATAAAAATAAATCTAAAAAAAAAAAAAATAAATAAAATAAAAAAAAAAAAAATAAAAAAAAAAAAAAAAAAAATGGAAGGAAGGAATCACCTCAACCATGCTGAGTCTGATCTTTAACTTGGTGAAGTAACAAATGAGTCCAGGCTGCCAGTGCACGCCTTTTGGTAACATCTTGAGTCCCCAGCCAGCCAGCAAAAGCCAATAGGAGAGAGAAGTACCTAGGTGTAACACCAGTGGGAGCAGGCTCGGGTCACCTGGTTTTGTTGGCAAATAGTTCAAATTCCATGAGGAACAATCATCTGCCAATTAATTTTTGAAATAGAAACCCACACCACGCAGCCCAATGGCCACCTCTCAGGATCTTCCATTCAATGGGCCTGAGGCAGACGGAAAGTCAAAACAGTCCTCCCCAGCCTCTCAGCTGCCACTGTGACTCCAATGGAGCAGAGCAAAACAAATGCTCGCTTGAACAGTGACTCACCAGGAAGTCTGTTCATGTTGACGCCTTGAGCCGAGAGTCCTATTCCCATGTACCTTCAAAACAAGCACACATACAAAATGTTAGCAAATGATTACTCAGCTCCCTTTCTTTAGTAGTTACTGACATGAAACAGGATGACAGAAAGCAATGAATAAAGAGCACTTTCAACATATTAGAATTGGCTAGAGAATCTTTACATTTTATTTCCTTATAAAAACACCTTACTATCTCGTATAGCTGGAGAAACCAAGAAAAATTGTGTATGGAACTATGAATCTGGGCCTTAGCTCCTCAGAAAGTGACCTGAAATCCCGGCTTCTGCTGTGTTGGTTCCGTGGCTCCAATGAAGGCAGCAGAAGCTCCTGGCTCCTGGCTTCAGATCAATTCAGCTCCAGGCATTACAGTCACTTGGGGAGTGAACCTACATGGGTAGACTTGAGTCATCTTCTGCTGCTTTCCCAGACAATAAACAGGGAGCTGGATGGGAAGTAGAGCAGCTGGAACTTGACCCAGACCCTTATGGGATGCTGGCACCACAGGCAAAAGCTTAGAATGCTTTCCCATGGCACAAATCCCACACTTTTTTTTCTAATACTAAACATATTCTATTTTTGATGATGTTTACATAATTAAGAGGGATGCATGCCCTTGAGGACCACCAATTAAGGTGGAGAAGGTTAAGGATTGGGGGAAAGTAGATGAGACAACTGTTTCCAATCTCTTTTTTTCTTCCTGTATCTGGGGAAAGTGGGGAGAAAAGGGGAGAAGACCGTTCCCAGCAGTCCAACTGCATCAGTACCTAGGGATGAGTGTCATCCCAGAATCCCCGAAGCGGAGTATGTTCCAAGGGCACTGCTTAGGTGATTTCAATAGTCCTGAGTTGCTGTTGATTTCACTGCTCCAAGGTTCAGGAAATCTTCCCAAGGTCCATTAGCTGACATAGTTCACCTTAGAGTCTCCATGCATCCAGACACTCACTGTTAAAGCTTAGCCAGGAGAGCTGTCCAATTTGTTCTGCCCTCTCTGGCACTAAACATCCTCTGCAGCCCTCAATGAACTGGATGTCATGTTCCTCATGAACAACTGGGCATGCTGGGGCCCAGCGCCATGGCCTAGCAGCAAAGTCATCGCCTTGAAAGCGCTGGGATCCCATATCGGCACCTGTTCTAATGCCGGCAGCTCCATTTCCCATCTATCTCCCTGCCTGTGGCCTGAGAAAGCAGTAGAGAACGGTCCAAAGCCTTGGGACCCTGCACCTGTGTGGGAGACCTGGAGGAAGCTTCTGGCTCCTAGCTTCAGATCGGTGCAGCACCGGCTATTGCAGTCACTTGGGGAGTGAATCACCAGATGGAAGATCTTCCTCTCTGTATTCCTGACTTTGCAATAAAAATAAATAAAATTCCTCCCTCTTGGGTTACCACTCTCACAGGAGGGCATGAAAACTAAGATGGGGCTGGGGTGGCTAGACAGAAAGACACCCAACAACATCCGTGAGGGCTGGATAGTTGAGCTGGTTAGATGGAACTAGGCTTTAATACCCATTGACATGTACGAGAGCCGAATGGGATGTGGGACAGACTGGACTAGTCCGGCTACACGTACTGGCAAACCAGGGTAGGGGGCCTGATGGGGGTTATTATGGGTCGCTCCAACTAGGCTGCAGCTCCCACTGGTTTATGTGAGGGTCGAGTATGTGCTGGGCAGAACCAGGCTGGACTACAATACCCAGTGGTTCCAGTGGAAGTTGGGGCTGAAAACAGAACCAACCCAGCAATTGCAAACACCAGCTGATTGGGGCGACAGATTTTGCTGGGCCCTGTGCTTGCTAGTACATACAAGAATCTGGTCTGGGAACACCTCAGACTAAGTTTCTTTGGGGATCTCCATAACCGAAGTGCTTGACACAGAACCCTAATCAAGAAAAGACAGAAGACAGAACAAGTCAATCAACCACCTCAGCTATATGTTGGCAGTGAAATGCTGGGCAAACGGAGACTCTATAATGGACTATGTCAATCAGTGGATTCTTCAATGACCTCATCGTGCTTGGAGTGGCGAGACTGGCAGCAATTCATAACTGTTGAACTATCAAAACCACTCGAGTAAGAATCTCGGAGCATGCCCCACATCAGGGACCTGGGGTGGGTGGGAGACTGGGTGGGACTTCTCCCTTAAAATCCCCCTTTACCTCACACAAAATGAAGGAAACAATATGGAAATAAGTCTTACCCACTTTCCTATAGCCCTTGAACTTTTTACCCAAATTAACTATATAAAGATTGTCAAAAATATATTTAAAAAAAACTGGGCATGCTGTCCACTACACAGATTCTAACAATCGAGGAGACCCAGTTTTGACACATGCACTCCATAAACAGACCACAGATCCTATGATTTTTTTTCCGGTGGCTGGAGTTTTAAGTTCAGTGGTCCAGTTGGAAGGTCCCTAAAGGTGACTCCAGACCTGATTCCTGAGTGTCCCAACCAGTGCAGGATCCAGCTCAGTCACTCACCCACATCAAACTACACACGCATTGGTGGTTGCAATTTGGTCAGTTCTGCGCCCAGCTCCATCTTGATGCTTGTAGCCCAGACCATCCCTGCCCACCACACACTCAGCCCATGCACACACAAGTGGGAACTAAAGCCTAGTCAGAGTGATCCCAAATAACTCCCACCAGATCCTCCCCCAGCCCCAGTTCCTGCAGATTGGTCCAGTCTGTCCTGCATGCAATTCAGCTCTCACACACATCAATGGATTTTGGAGCCTAGCTCAGCCTGACCAACTCCACTATCCAGCCCACACTCATGCTGGCAGGTGCCACTGCCTGTCCAGCCAGACCCACCCTCAACCCTGGTTCCCAAGCTCACCAGTGGGAGCTGCAGTCCATCAGAGGAGTACCCACAATATCCCTACTACGTGCACTCCTAGCCCTCTTGGACTCTCCAGGTCCAAGACTCTCCAGGTGGTTCTGTGGTCTAGCCTGTCAAGACATGCCCCCAGTCCCAACACCTGCTAGCCGATGCTGCAGCAAAGCCCAATCAACCCTTACTTACTTTGGCTCATGCATGTACCAGTGGATATGGTTGCTTAGTCCAACCTGGCTGTCCCCCTAAACCTGCTCACATGCAAACCAACAACCCAGCCCCAGCTCTCACGCTTACCATTGGCAGCAGTGGCCCAGCAGTGGAGTCCTTGCAGACCATCTACCTGGCTTGCCACCCCTCCGGGTCTTACATGTGCTATAGCCTGGCTTGGCCCAGTCTATCACCAGTCCCAGCTTATGCTGGTGGGTGCTGCAGCCTAGCCTACCCTGACACTCATGTACATCAGCAGGTATAACCTGGCCTGGTCTGGTTTGCTCCCAGACTTGGTTCTTGCACTCACATGACAGCGTCATGACAGAGGAGTTCCCCAAGAGCTCCTCTACTAGGTCATCTTCCAGTGGCAGATCTCACGCACAATGGTGGGTTCTTGGCCTAGCATGACTTGGCCCACCTCCTGTCCTGGCAGGTGGAGTAGCACTACCCTGCCCAACCAGCCCACACCCAAGTGGTTCTTACTTTTGGGTGCTACAGCCCAGACCCACCAATACTTTTTATAACACAGTAAGAGGTGAATATACTGCATAAAATGCCACTTAGGATAGTCACATCCCAAGTGCCTGGGTGAAGTCCTGGCTCCACTATAGATTCTAGTTTCCTGCTAATGCACATCCTTGGAGAAAGCAGCTGACAGCTTAAATGGCTGGATCCTTCTCATCAACATAGAAGACCCAGACTGAGCTCAAGACTCTGAGCTTTGGCCCAAACTTGGCTGTTAAGGGCAAGTGGAAAGTGAACCAAGCTCTGGACATCTATCCCTCTGCCTTTCAAATAAATTAAAATTTAAAATTAATTAATTAATTAATTCAGCACAACCAGTCAACAAAGGAGACTCAAGTTTCTGAGACCCAGTTGGAAATGCTGGAGCCAGTCAGCAGCAAGCACTCTCCTATCCTGCTCTAGCCCTGGCATTTAGGTCACACAAACATACCTGCATGGACAAATCTCACCTCTGCCCCTGAGCTCACCATGTGCCCAAGGGCACGTCACATGGCACTCAGAGTCTGCTCTGTCAGCTACTGTCACAAGTCTGGATAGCCCTGAAGACAAGCAATCACCAGGATCAGATGAGAAACACCTGGGCACAGGGCTGACAGGGCTGATGGTGGACGATTGCTGTTGAACTTGGCTCTGTCCACTAACTCATGCACTGGAGGCTCTTCAAGCTCAGGTGAAACAAAACAGGCCATTCCTGAAGGCATAAAAGTGCCTGTTCACTTGGCTTTGTGGATGAGAAAAAAGATGAGCATCTGTCCCCCTGCTGATAACGGGTCAGGCTATGCTAGAACCCTGACAGGCTGCCTAGAGGAATACAATAAGGACTCCCACTCCTCAGCCTGGTGACAGAATCCACAGAACAGCTGAGCATTCCAACATGTCCATTCCCTGGGGCTTTCCTTACAGGCAGCAAGATACATTTGAGGAACTTGGGGAGAAAGTTACCCTGGATTAAGAAAGAAAGGATTTGTTCCTTCCTTTTTTACAGCAGGAAAATGGCTACTGTAGAAATATCACTGGCCAGAGGGGTCACACAGCCTGTTAAGGGCAGAGGGACAAGAGGCAAGCTCTCATGACAGGAGGGTCATAAGCTGGCCTCACTTCCCAGTTCCTATCCTTCACTATCAGAATAATGGTAGAAAGTGCAGCTACAAGAAGTCACTCCACCCTCCTGCCAGGATTTGGAGAGAAGAGCACAGAAAGTGGGCACTGTTGGACCACCTCAGAGCAAAATGGAGGAGCAGCTGCACTGCCAAGTGAGCAGCAAGGGCTCCCAGTTAAGCATACCCACAAAAACGCAGCTTATCACACAGCAATGCCACCCAGAAACACCCACCATTCTCCGCAAGAGGCAGGGGAGCAAAGGGAGTCCTGAAAAGAGACTGTCTGAGAACGGACTGGCAGCTGCAGGGGCCCGTCCTGCCCACAACAGCAATCTGCTGAAATCCTGCTGGTGGAGAGGAGGAAGCACGCTTTGGTTGGTCTGGAGTCTTTCAACTTCAGAGTTTCTATAATTGACACAAAATACTCATTTAAAATTTTGATTTATTTACTTGAAAAGCACAGTTATAAACATGGAGAAAGAGATCTTCCATGTGTTGACATATAGATGCTGTGTCCCCAGAAGCCAGAAGCTTCATCCAGGTCTCCCACTTGGCTGGTAGGGGTCCACGTACTTAGACCTTCTCCTGCTGCTCCCCCAGGTACACTAGCAAGGAGCTCAATCAGAAGTGGGGCAGCCAAGACTTGAACTGGTGCCCACAAGGATGTCTGTAATGCAGGGAACAGCTTCAACCACTGTATCACAGTACCAGCCCTAATACCAATTACTTTTTTAAATCACAGAAAGTCACTTTTAAACCCAGCACAATGGCTCAGTGACTAAATCCTCACCTTGCACATGCCAGGATCCCATATGGGTCCCAGTTCATGTCCTGGCTACTCCACATCCCTTCCAGTTTCCTGCTTGTGGCCTGGGAAAGCAGTGGAGGACAGCTAAAAGCCTTGGGACCCTGCACCAGCAGAGGGGACTTGGAGGAAGTTCCTGGCTTCAGATTGACTCAGCTTTGGCCTTTGTAGTCACTTAGAGAGTGAACCAGCAAACAATCTCTCTCTCCTTCTCTGTGTAAATCTGCCTTTTCCCAATAAAAAATGCTAAAAATCTTGACAGACGGACAAACAAAGAGAAAGAGAGTGAGGAAGGAAGGAGGGAGGGATGGAGCGAGGGAGAGAAGGGAAGGGAGGGAGGAGGGAAAGAGGGAGGAAAGGAGGGAGATAGGGAGAAGGAAGGAAAGAAGGAAGGAAGGAAGGCAGGCAGACAGGCAGGCCAGCAGCATGGCCTAGCAGCCAAAATCCTCATCTTGAACATACTGGGATCCCATGTGGGCACTGATTCTAATCCTGGCAGCCCTGCTTCCCATCCAGCTCCCTGCTCGTGGCCTGGGAAAACAGTCAAGGATGGTCCAAAACCTTGGGATCCTGCACCTGCATGGGAGACCTGGAGGAGGTTCCTGGCTCCTGGGTTTGGATCAGTGCCAGCCGTTGTGGTCACTTGCGAAGTGAATCATCTGTCTCTCCTCCTCTCTGTATATCTGACTTAGCAATAAAAATTAATAAATCTTGAAAAAAAAAGGAAGAAAAAGAGAGAAAGAAAAAAGAAAAGAGAAAGAGGGAAAAAAAGTCCCTTTGAAGAAGAGTTATCAGAGGGCTACATCCTAAGGTGCTGCCTCTCACCCATCCGTCTCCCTGTGTCAGCTCAGGACTGCGACAGTGGGACACACTGGGGAACCTGGCTTTTCTGCTCGGCTCCTCAGTATACCAAGCTCCCTGAGCGCTACCAGTAGGGCAGAGGCTGCATGGGAAGAAGACATTTCCAGAAAGTAGAAACAGTTCTATCCCCTACCGAGCCCCAGTTCACACAGCAAGACACGGCACACGTGCTCAGCAGCCCTGCAGTGTGATGAACCTGGCTCCGCCTCTGCAGAACTCCCTTCACTGAAACTGCCTGGTAGGGCCCTGGCAACGAGACCTCGGAGACCAGGAGTTCTTGACTCTCACCTCTCCAAATACATATAAGGCTGGGGCAAGGAGAAGGAAGGAGAGCCCACCCTTTGCTGTGCTCTATGCACTCTCATCCAGTCTCAACAAAGAGCTGAGAGCGCCCACACAGGGAATCCCTTAGCAACAAACCTGGAGATTGCTCCCAGCCACCTGAACGGAAACTCTCAAAAGAGTTTTAAAGGGATAGAAACGATTCATCACAGGGTGAATCACAGGATGCTACAGACAACCCTTGACCTGGACTGGACAGGCGGTCCCAGGCACTCCAGCCTATTTCAGGAACCTGAGCCATAGATATCAACCCACATCTCAGGTTCCCTATCAGAAAAGGAGAGGCTGAACCAAAGAGTGTCCAAGCTGCTGCCCAGCTCTGACTTACAGATTTCAGCTATTGGCAAAACAATGCCGAATGAAAGTGGATGTGACCCTGCACTGTTATCAAAATATCCCCAAGATGGGGCCACCACTGAGGATCAGTGAGTTAAGCTGTCTCCTGTAGTACTGCCTTGCCATATCGGCACTGGTTCAAGTCCCAGCTGCTCCATTTCCAATCTAGCTCCCTTCTAATGCACTTCAGAAAGCAGTAGAAGATGCCCCAAAGCCGTGGGGCCCTGCACTCACATGGGAGACCTGGATGAAGCTCCTGGCTACAGGTTTTGGCCAGTCTCAATAACTGCGGCCATTTGGGGCATGAACCAGCAGAAGGAAGATCTCTCTCTCCTCGCTCTCTGCAACTCCATCTTTTGATTAAAATAAATAAAATTTTTTTCAAGTCACCAAGAGGGCATCAAGAGAAAAGAAAATGACAAACCAATATCACTTAACAAATACAGATGTAAAAATACTCAATGTGGCAGCAAACCAGAGCTGACACATCAGAGTAACAAGTAAAGCCACCACCTGCAACACTGGCATCCCATACTGGCTCCACTTTGTGTCCAGGCTGCTGCACTGCTAATCCAGCTCCCTGCTAATGCATGTGAGAGAGCAACAGGGAATGCAACTCTCTTTATTTCTCCTCTCCAAAACTCTTTCAAATCAAAACAAAAACAAAATAAACTTTCAAAAAATTTAATCAAGTAAGTAAAAGATTGGTAAACTCAAAACTACACAACAAAACAGAAAGAACCCAGCACAGTAGCCTAGTACCTAAATCCTCACCTTGCACGCACCAGGACCCCACATGTGCCAGTTCGTGTCCCAGTAGCCCTGCTTCCAAGCTAATTCCCTGCTTGTGGCCTGGAAAAACAGTCAAGGACGAACCAAAGCCTTGGGACCCTGAACCCGCATGGGAGACCAGAAAGAGGCTCCTGCTCCAGTTTCAGATCAGCTCAGCACTGAGTGTTACAGCCACTTGAGGAGTGAATCAACAGACAGAAGATCTTCCTCTCTGTGTATTTGCGTTTCCAATAAAAATAAATCAATCTTTTAAAAACGTTAAAATTTTTAAAAAAAATAATACTGCTAAACTCCATTTTTAAATGGATGTACCCAACACGATAGAGTAGTGGCTAAAGTCTTGAACACATCCAGGATCCCATATGGGCACCGGTTCTAATCCCAGCAGCCCGCCTCCCATCCAGCTCCCTGCCTCTAACCTGGGAATGCAGTCAAGGATAGCCCAAAGCCTTGGGACCTGTACCCATGTGGGAGACCTGGAGGAGGCTCCTAGCTTTGGACTGGCTCAGCTCCAGCCGTTGCGGCCACTTGGCGAGTAAACCATTGGACAGAAAATCTTCCTCTCTGTCTCTACTCCTCTCTGCATATCTGCCTTTCCAATCAAAATAAACAAATCTTTAAGAAAGAAAGAAAGAAAGAAAGAAAGAAAGAAAGAAAGAAAGAAAGAAAGAAAGAAAGAAAGAAAGAAAGAAAGAAAGAAAGAAAGAAAGAAAGAAAGAAAGAAAGAAAGAAAGAAGGAAGGAAGGAAGGAAGGAAGGAAGGAAAGAAGGAAGGAAGGGGATTAAAAAGGTATATTTTTTGTTGTAAATATTTTGGCATACATCCAAAGTCACCAAGAAAACCCTGACAGCCATGCATGGCAGCCTGAGTCATATCTGACTTCTCCCAACAAAACAGGTAGGGCCCTGGCATGGAGCCCAGTGGGAACACACTCTGAGTGTGCTCTGGTCTCACATCAGATGGTAGGGGTCCAAGTATTTGGGCCAATTTCTGCTGGAAACCAGGATGGAGTTCCTGGTTATTGTGCTATAGAGTAATGAACCAGAGGATTAAAGACAGATTGCTCTATCTCTCCTAAAAAAATAGATAGATAGATAGATAGATAGATAGATAGATAGATAGATAGATAGATAGATTAATCTTTTCTTTTTTTATTTACAGTATGACTTCCTGCTCCCTGGCACTCCAACCAATGACACAGTGGGTTGCACAGTAAGTCTCTTATTATCCTCCTTTCTGGGAAAAAATAAATCAGAGAAATTAATCTTTTCTTAAAAAATACATGACCCAGGCCCTGTGCAATAGTCTAGTGGTTAAAACCTCACCTTGCATACCTGAGATCTCATATGGGCACCGGGTCGTGTCCCAGATGCTCCACTTCCCATTCACTTCCCTGTTTATGGCCTGGGAAAGCAGTTGAGGACGGCCCACAGCCTTGGGACCCTGCACCTGCATGGGAGATTCAGAAGAGGCTCCTTGTCCCTGGTTCGGATTGGCTCAGCCACAGCCATTGTGACCACTTGGGCAGTAAGCCAGCAAATGGGAGATCTTTCTGTTCTTTCTCTCTGTAGTTCCACCTTTCCAATTAAAATAGAAGTCTTAAAAAAATACATGAACTAATGACTATGAGACTCAAATGTTTTTAAAAATATTTTATTATTAATTTAAAAGGCAGAATTACAGAGAAAGAGAGATGAGAGACAGAAACAGAGAGATCTTTCCTCTGATGATTCACATTCCAAATGGTCACAGTGGCTGCAGCTGGGCCAGTCCAAAGCCAAGAGCCAAGAGTTTCCTCCAGGTCTCCTGTGCAGGTGGCAGGAACCCAAGTATTTACACAATTTCCTACTGCTTTCCCCAGGCCATTAGCAGGGAGCAAGATTGCAAGTTGAGCAGTTGATACACAAACCAGCACCCATAAGGGATGCCGTGTATTGCAGGTGATGGCTTTACCCACTTTGCAATAATGCTGGCCCTGAATACTTTCAACTTAAGCTCCATCAACAGGATTTGTCCAGACCCACAGAACTTTGGTGGGAAGTGACACAGAGAAGAAATCAGGCACTCAGGATCAGGACTGAGACAGCTGTTGGGATTGGATGAAAACACCCACTTGCAGGCCCACCCTATCTGCAAAAGGGCTAGTCATCAGCTACCCCAGACCTCAACAGAACCCATAGAATCTCACCTGAAGCTTGATCTTGACATCTAACACCTTAGCCACAGCTCAGGATGCTGGCAACCTTCCTCCTATCAGAACCTGCCCCATATAAAGAAATCAACAGCCTCTATAAAACAGGGCATCTTTGGGACAGGGGATACAAAATGGTCCTTGAGAGACAGTACAGAAAAATCACTGACATTTAAGTCTGAAGCAAAAGCTAATATTCCCATTGGGATTTCTGAAAATATTTATTTATTATGGGCATGGCGCAGAGGCCTAGCAGCTAAAATCCTCACCTTGAACGCTCCAGGATCCCATATAGACACTGGTTCTAATCCCGGCAGCTCCACTTCCCATCTAGCTCCCTGCTTGTGGCCTGAGAAAACAGTTGAAGACAGCCCAAAGCCTTGGGACCCTACACCTGTGTGGGAGACCTGGAGGAAATTCCTGGATCCTGGCTCCAGATCAGCACAGCACCGGCCGTTGTGGTCACTTGAAGAGTGAATCATCAAATGGAATATCTTCCTCTCTGTCTCTTCTCCTCTCTGCATATCTGACTTTGTAAAAAATAAATAAATCTTAAAATTCTATTTGAAAGAGTAAGAGTAAGGGAGAGACAAAGAGAATCTTTCACCTGCTCATTCACCCCCATAAATAGCTACAATGGTTTGGGCTAGGGCTAATCAGGCCAAAGTTAGGAGCCTGTAACTGTAACTCATCCAGGTCTTCAATACAGATAACAGGGACCCAACTACCATAAACATCAACCATTGCCTGAGCAAGCCCATCAGCAGGGAGCTGCATTGGGAGCAGAGCAGCCAGGACTTGAACTTGTGCTAATATGAAATGCTGGCATAACAGGTGAAAGCTTAACTTGCTACACAACAATGCTGGCCCCTCAATTGGAGACTGTTTTCACAGTCTGATGAGTCTACTCAAGGCTACCAGTCTACCATATCCCCTATCCCTAACCCTTCTGCCAGAAATCATGTAGTCAAATACTCGGCCCACTTTTGTACTGGCCCCTCAGGGAGCAGGGCCTTTTTTTTTTTTTTTTTTAAGATTTATGCATCTTTATTGCAAAGTCAGATATACAGAAAGGAGGAGAGACAGAGAGGAAGATCTTCCACCTGATGGTTCACTTTTCAAGTGACCACAACGGCCGGTGCTGCGCCTATCTGAAGCCAGGAGCCAGGAACCTCCTCCAGGTCTCCCACACGGGTGCAGGATCCCAAGGCTTTGGGTCGTCCTCGACTGCTTTCCCAGGCCACTAGCAGGGAGCTAGATGGGAAGTGAAGCCACCAGGATTAGAACCGGTACCCATATGGGATCCCGGCACTTTTAAGGCAAGGCCCCTAGCCACTAGGCCCTCATGCCGGACCCAGAAAGCAGGGTCTTTTCAGAGACAAACTGACATGGTCCTAGCACTATGCATAGAAAAACTAGCAATATGGCAAAGCCTTCATGACGTGCTAAAGTGAAAACAGGGTCAAGAGATCCTTCTGAGCATGGGTCCAGAGACCCTTACGTACCCAGTGCTACCAGCACCAACAAAGCGGCCAGAGTTCACCAACCTGAAGCAGAGAGAAGAGCCATGGAGGTGGTCTGAGGTAGGTTACTCACGCCCTGCAATCTGGGCTCCTTTTCTAAAAGGCTGACAGAGTCCCAAGTACTAAACCTGGATTTTCCAGAGAAGCCACATTCAAAAACCAAAACCACTGCTCTTAACCACCGAGCAAGGTTTCTCATCATGCCATCCAGAGCCCACAAGTGGCAGGCTCTGGGCCCTACCCTTCACCTCTCTGGCCTTGTGTAATTACAGAACTGAAGCACAACTGGATATGGCCACACTCAATGGCTTTACTCAATCTCCTTAATCCTAGTGCTACAGGTCCTCATCCAGAAACTAATCTTAAATTTGCCATTCTGTCACGTTTTATCTGGTCTCTTTCATTATTTTATGTTACCTGGGCCACCCTACCATCACATGGACACTCTAAGTCCCAACAATTTTGCAAGCATCTAAGTCCATCATTAATGTATTAACATTAATGTATTAGCCATTTTCTGCCTGAAGTATCTGTAAAGGTTTCTGTTTCCTTCATTTACCTCTACTAATACTTGTAAAACATATGTACAATAGCCTTGTATTTGTTTAAACCTGCGCCTGCGTGTCTTTATTTTCTATCCATAAAGTGTACAATGTGTCAGGTGCTGAAAAAACCTATGTATGCTTTGAGGGATGAAGATATTATCTACAGAGAGAATAAAAATACATTTTGATAATTTAAAAAGCAAATAAAACCACTATTAACTTATGGCATAACATTTATTATTAAGGGCCTGGCACAGTAGGCTAGCAGCTAAAGTTTTCGCCTTGCACATGCTGCAGTCCCATATGGGCGCCAAGTTCCAGCCCTGGCAGCCCCGCTTCCCATGTTGCTCCCTGCTTGTGGCCTGGGTAAGCAGTCAAGGATGGCCCAAAGCCTTGGACCTTGCACCCACATGGGAGACCTAGAAGAGGCTCCAGACTCCTGGCTTTGGATTGGCTCAGTTAAAGCCATTGCAGCTACTTGGGGAGTGAATCAGTGGATGAAGACCTTCCTCTCTGTATATCTGACTTTGCAATAAAAATAAATAAGGCTTAAAAAAAAGTTATTATTAAAACAGGATTCAATTTAACAAAACAAAATAAACAAAAACTAGCCCATGCAGATATCAGACTTGGCTGAGGAAGCCAGCCTGACTCAGGGAAGCAACCCTTTTCCTTTGCTATAGATTCAGCTCTGTCCTGGCACTGTCCCACACAAGGATGCAAGCTGAGCCCTGGGGCCATCTGGGCATGCTTCCCTTCTCCTCTGTCGGTTTCATCTCATCTTCCAGCCACCTCTACCCTGAGGACTGCTCGCCTTCACCTCAGGAGGAAAGCCCAACCAAAAACTGATAGCTGCCCAGGCTGCTGCTGGGCCTTCACAAGGCTCCTCTGGGTTCCCGTTGGAAAAGAACAAACACTGCTATTGATCTGACCCTGGCCCCTGGACACCTGCCATCACTAACCCCCTCCCCTGTGACCCCAAGCATCTCCAAGCCCAAGGTAGTGGTTAAGAGAGAGAAGCATAAGAAGAGGGCAAAGGGTTTCTCAGCCCGCCTCCTTCTTCTGGCCTCTTCAAGACACAAGATCTTGTCTAGGTCCTCTAAGATTCGTTTCTGACAACAGTCACAATTTCACATTTCAGTCACAAAAAAATAATGCTGAAGGTGGCACTGTGGCCTAAAGGGGCCGGCAGCACCAGCATCCTATGTGGGCACCAGTTTAAGTCAGAGCTGCTCCACTGCCAATCCAGCTCCATAGTAATCCACCTGGGAAAGCAGTGAAGGATGACCCAAGTGCTTAGGCCTCCGCACCTACATGGGAGAGCTGGAAGAAACTTCAGGCTCCTGGTTTTAGATCAACCTAACCCTCCCCATTGCAGTCATTTGGGGAGTAAACCAGCAGATGGAAGATCTCTTCTCGGTCTCTTCTCACTTTGTAACTCTGCCTTTCAAGCAAATTAAGAAACCTTTAATAAAAAGCATAAAAAAGGAAAGAAGGAAGAAAACGTCACAAAGAAGCTTTAAATGGATTCTGAAATTTCTGCAGGGGCAGAACACTCTTGCACTTAGACATAATTGTCCATCCTTCTCTCAGAGATAAGCGCCTTCTTTCCAACTTGACCACTGGCACACAGACCCACTTGGTCCTTCCCTCCTTCCCAATGGTTCCATCCTAAGAATGAACAGTCCAGGGTAGCTGCCACTGGGGCTGCTAAATTCATCCTACTGTGTCCCAGTCCAGTGAGCTGCCATTTCCCTCTGATAGATAAGCTCCCTTAGCGGGCAACTCCTTTGTGGAAAACTAAGCATTCCAGAGAATGAAATCCCAATGTAAGCAAAAGAGCTATAAATTTAGGGATTTCTCTGGAGGCAGCACCCAACTAAGGCAGGCCCCGCCTATAAACAGGCAGCCACACCCTACACAGTTCACAGCCTTCAGCGACCAAGAAGGTTGTACCTACGAGTGGATACCATACACACTCCAGTTCTCACTCTTGTGTAAAGCTGTGCCCTAAGGTGCCCAACTAGACCGGAGCTTAAACCGCCCACACAGGAAAGCCATGCAATACTGTAGGATGCTCCCAAACAGTTGCTGTGTCCACTAACAGCATAATGTGGTACGTGGGGAGAGCCACAGCCCAGAGCACTGCCTGGGAGGCATCTAGCAAGAAATGCAAGGCACAACTAAACACTTATATCTGCACTGGGCAAAGACAGCACCCATTTCTCAGGGCAAGCAGGACAAGACCTCCTCCAAGAACACAGAGGAGCCCCAAACAATTAAACAGCAGGTGAAGTACACAGAGACCAGAATGGGGGAGGAGGGGCCAGCATGAGAGCTTAGACACAGGCTGTCTCGTGGCTGCAAGGACCTACTCTCAGGCAGCTCTCCAAACCAGGAAGGCAGCAGGTGACCGACTCACAAGAGGGGCCACCTGGGTATAACCCAAAGGGCAGTGTTGCCTCGGGTGGACGCTGGTAAAATCGAGATACCAGAGAAGTGCAGTCCAAGCACAGTCCCTTTCCTATCCTAGCTTCCCTGACTACCAGCCTTCACCATCTCTCTCCCAAAACTCAGTATCCAGGCAAAGGCCAGGCTTGAGAGAGGAGAGACAACTGCTGGGAGAATCCAGTGTCTGGCACCAAAGACCTAACGCCACCGAGCCCATCCTGGTGGGGCTCTCCACAGAGCAGCCGTCTCCTCTTCCCCAACCACTCTCAGCAGAGCAGTGAGAGCCAGAACCCTTCACAGCACAACTGCACACCATCCAGCACTCCGGCCCAGGCTTGTTCATGGGCAGAGCCACAGTCACATGGCAGGAGGCCGCCACTGCTTGCGATGATGTTACAGTCTATTTTGAGGGTCACACTGGAGCATCTGTCAGCCAGGCCAGCCACACCCTCCATGTATCAGCCCTAAGAACTGGAGACGCCCACACAGGTCCATGGGCTCTGCCAAAGAAAGCTGCTGCCCAACGGAGACCCTCAGTCTGAGGACCTCTCTGGCTTCTTGACAAGATCAACTCAAATGCCCCTTATCTCCTGGTGCCACTGGCAGGGACTGGGTTCAGCTCCGGTGACTCAGCAAAATGTGGCTAAAGCACATCAGTCTGCACCCATCTCTGAGCCCCAGCTTGGCCCCTCCTGCTCCCCAGCGGACCCACACAGGGAGCAGTCAGGAGACCCAGCACGCTGAGACCCGGCTACTTCCCAATCATACTCAGGAGTCCCAAGGGTCTCATTTACTGGGAAACTCCTCCACACCCACACTCAGGCATGGCCGCGCCTTCTCTTGCCAAGAACCTTACAATGCCCTTCCTACATCTCCCTGAGGGTAAGTCTAGCCTATGATTACTTAACACTCTTCCCTGGACCTAGCACAGGACCTAGCACATAGTAGGCATGAACAAATACTCGATAAACCTTTTGAAGCAGAACCTTTTTGATTACAGTAGTCTGTGTTCCACAAAAGATACTCTGTCAAAACAAAGATGTTTCAAAATAAAAAAAGATTGGGGGGCGGGGCGGGCACACAGCCTAGTGGTTAAAGTCCTCACCTTGCATGCACTGGGATCCCATATGGGTGCTGGTCCATATCCCAGCAGCCCCACTCCTATCCAGCTCCCTGCCTGTGGCCTGGGAAAGCAGTCAAAGACGGCCCAAGGCCTTGGGATCCTTCATCCATGTGAGAGGCCTAGAAGTACTTCCTGGCTCTTGGCTTTGGACTGGCTCAGCTCTGGCCATTGCGGCCACTTGGGGAGTGAACCAGTGGATGGGAGATCTTTCTGCCTCTTCTTCTCTCTGCAAATTTGACTTTCCAATAAAAATCAAGAAATCGGGGGGGAGGAGGTGGCGGAAATCCCAGACCCTATGGAATTGTACCATAAAATTCAAAATTTAAAAAAATCAATAAATCGTTAAAAAAAATGATTTATTTGCATTTCCCTCCTCCCCAGCAGACACAGGAGAATTAAAAAAAAAAAAAATCATCCCTTGGGCCCAGCGCATAGCATAGTGGTTAAAGTCCTCGCCTTGAATGCGCGTGGATCCCATATGGGTGCCGGTTCTAATCCCGGCAGCTCCACTTCCCATCCAGCTCCCTGCTTGTGGCCTAGGAAAGCAGTCGAGGACAGCCCAAAACTTTGGAACCCTGCACCCATATGGAAGACCTAGAAGAGGCTCCTGGCTTCAGATTGTCTTAGCATCAGCCATGCAGCCACTTGGGGAGTGAATCATCGGACGGAAGATCTTCCTCTCTGTCTCTCCTCCTCTCTGTATATCTGACTTTGTAAAAAAGAAATCTTTAAAAAAAAAATCATCCCACCCACCTTCCTCCATACCTGACCCTCCCTACTATAATCAGAAGCCCACATGGAGATGTATCCCTACCAACTATGTAAACAATGTTAAAAATAAAATTTGAAAAGATTCATTTTTATTTATTTGAAAGACAGAACGGACAGAGAAACAGATCTTCCATTCGTTGCCTCACTCCATAAAAGACAGTAATGGCCAGGGTTGAGCCAGACTGAAGCCAGACCAAAGCAGGAGCTTCTTGCAGGTCTCCCGTGTAGGAGCAGAGACCCAACTACTTGGGCCATCTCCATTGCTTTTCCCAGGTCAATTAGCAGGAAACTGAAGCAAAAGTGGAGCAGACAGGACTCAAGCTAGTGACCATGGGGGATGCTGGCATCATTGGCAGTGGTTCAACCCACTATACTACAATGTAGGCTCCAAAATATTTACAAGACAAAGTTTCACAGAGAGGGAGGCAGGTGGGGAGGGGGAGAGAGCTTCCATGCATGGATTCCTTCCCTAAATATCCACAAGAGCCAGGATTTGGCAAGGCTGATGCCAGGAACCAGGAGCCACATCCAGATCTACCACATGAATGCAGGAACCCAAGCATTTCGGCCTTCCTCCACTGCATTCCCAGGAGAGCTGGATTAGAAGTAGAGCTGTCAGGCCCAGCACCGTGGCCTAACAGCTGAAGTCCTTGCCTTGAACGCACCAAGTTCCTATATGAGCACCAGTTCTAATCCCAGCAGCTTCACTTCCCATCAAGCTCCCTGCTTGTGGCCTGGGAAAGCAGTCGAGGACAGCCCAAAGCCTTGGAACTCTGCACCCATGTGGGACACCTGGAAAAATTTCCTGGCTCCTGCCTTCAGATCGGCACAGCACCAGCCGTTGTGGTCACTTGGGGAGTGAATCATCAGACGGAAGATCTTCCTTTCTGTCTGTCCTCCTCTCTGTATATCAGCTTTTCCAATAAAAAATAAATAAATCTTTTAAAAAAATGAAGTAGAGCTGTTAGTACTTGAATCTATAAAGGATGCTGGTAATCTAGGCAGTAGCTTAATGCACTACACCTCAACACCAGCCCCTCAAATAACAGAAATCATTATAAAAAAAAGACAGCAACCCTAACAAAAACCTTTGTGGAGAAAAATGACACTAAAAACCAGAACATCTTTTACTAAGGTGTACTCCAAACTATAGTAAAACGGGCTTGTGGATTCAACAGACTGGAAGTGGCTCAAGCCCTGCTAGGCCATGTTACTCTTCTCTGGCCCCTCTGAGCACTAAGCCCCTTGCAGCCCTGTCCCCCTCACACCGCCAGGGACTTCTTCACTCTTTCCAGGAAGGAGTGCCCCAGCACCCCAGTGAGAAAGGGCAGCAGCAGCACAGACACTGTGACTGGGATCAGGAAAAGGTACCCAACAAGTCAGGGCTCCCCCATGAAATGAGAACACTGTCATCTGCTTCAAGCCCCCTCTAACTCAGTCACATAGCAAAGCTACACAACTGCCTAATGCTACAGTGCATGTCAAACGAGGGCAGGAATACACCCCCAGCAGTCTGGGAGGGAGGGACACAGCCAGCCAAACTGCCTGTCCTGTAACCGCCCTTGGCCGCCCCAAAACCACAGGTGAACCACAGCAGCCCCTGGCTCCACACCAGTCATGAGAAGGCTTTCAAAAGTCCTTCACAGGGAGACAGCCACTCAGTCTATCATCAATAAAACAGATTATCACACATGAAGATTTCCAAATCAGCTCAGTAGCCACGCTGTGTAGAATCTCTAGGAATGGAGGTGGGAGCTCAACCTGGCAATTAAGATGCTCGTTAAGATGCCCAGGTGCCTCTCACATCAGAGGCCCTGGTTCCATCTGCAGCTCCAGTTGACTCCAGCTTCCTACCAACGTGACCAGTGGGAGGCACCCAGTGACCACTCAAATAACTGGGCTCCTACAGCCAACCCTGGTTGAATTTTCGGCTCCTCTCATTGGCCCAGACCAGCCTTGGCCATTGAAGACATTTGAGAAATGAACCAGAGGATGGGAGCTCACTTTCTCTGGCTCTCTGCATCTCCAATAAATAAAATGCTGGCCATGGAGGCCAGGAAAGTCGGCCCGCCTTTCTTCAGACTTGTGGACACAGCCTCTGTCATAAGGCAATCTCACCTGGTACAGGACCTTTTCCAGCAAGAGCCACTTAGAATGTGAATGCCAAAAGCTTGCTGAAGGACACCAGGCAGGCCTCTTGGTCTAAACACTCCCCTTCTGAGAAGACATCTTGTCTCACTAGCTCATGTTATGTTATTCCCGGCAGAGAAGTGGCCGGGCACAATTAACTTAGCAGCTAAAGTCCTCACCTTGAATGCGCTAGGATCCCATATTGGCACCAGTTCTAATCCCGGCAGCCCAGCTTCTCACCCAGCTCCCTGCTTGTGCCATGGAAAAGCAGTTGAAGACGGCCCAAAGCCTTGGGACCCTGCACCCACATGGGAGACCCAGAAGAAGCTCCTGTCTCCTGGCTTTGGATTGGCTCAGCTCCGGCCATTGTGGTCACTTGGGGAATGAATCATCGGATGGAAGATCTTCCTCTCTGTCTCTCCTTCTCTCTGTATATCTGACTTTCCAATACAAATAAATAAATCTTAAAAAAAAAAAAAAAAACTGCAGAGAAAGCCATTCACTTCTCTCCCCTACAGTTTAACAAATGTCTTCCCCGCCATGTCAGCGGGAAGAATAAACTCTGGGATCAATCTTTCAGTCACCACTATCACCACTATCAATATTTTTGACGTGTTTAAGAGGCTTTTGTCATTCACACTGGTTCATTTTAGTCAATGAAGGACTGCATATGCAAGTGTGATGACAGCCTCAAGAGAGGGTACACGTGTGTGTGCACTGTACCACCAGGTCCACATAACTACACTCCAATGTTTACTCGATGATGAAATTGCCTAATGGCACACTTCTCAGAACATGTCATCGTCACCAAGCCACATACGACACCAAGTGCATTTATCAGGTGGGAGGGCCAAATAAGGGCTGCAAAGCCCTCTGGTAAGGTCAGGTGTTTGGCACAAAGGGTCAGGTTCATCTCTCAGCCCCTCTACTTCTGCTTCAGGTTCCTCAGTTTCCTGGTAATGGGCATCCTGGAAGGCAATAAAGAAGGCTCAAGTACCTGGGTCCCAGCAACCCACTGGAGAGAACTGAATAGTTTTGGTTTTTGTTTTTTTTTCTGACTTTGGCCTGGCCCAGCCCTGGCTGTAGCAAGCATTGGAGGAATGACCTAGTAGGCAGAAGACAGCTCTTTGTCTGCCTTCCAAATAAAATGAAAAGGTATAAACGGCTTTTAAAAGCCCTTCAGGAGTGATGAAGGTATAGTAGGTTGAGCCACATTCCATTTCAGAGTGTTGGGTTGACTCCTAGCTGCTCTTGAGTTTCCTACCCAGCTTCCTACCCACACACCTGGGAGCAGTGGATGACAGCCCAAGTGCTTGGGTTCCTGCCACTCAATGAGAGAGCCAGATGGAGCTCCTGGCTTCACTTAGCCTAGCCTAACAAAGGCTGTTCTGGGCATCTGGGCAGTGACCAGCAGAAAACAACACTCTTATGCATGTGTGCCCACCTGCTCTCTCACCTTTTCCTTCTCCTAGCTCCCTCTCACTGTCACTCTGCCTTTTTTTCTTGGAAAAAAAAAAAAAATCCCTCCAATAAATATAAATTTCCTACCTTTGAATGCTGTATATGAAAATAAAAGTGAAAGATGCAGTACTTTCCCACAATAGGAATTTCAGGATCAGAGAATTTTAAGCTTAAGGCAGCTTAGGTGCTAGCCAAGTTCCCTGTAACATGGAGGAGACTGAAGTCCCAGGATTTACCCAAGATGGAGCTTCCCAAGGAGGAAACCCTGTGACTCCAGCCATCCTGCCTATGGCATGGTCCCTTGGCCGAGCATTCTACACGCACCACAAGGGGGATAATCCCTAGGAAAGAAGCATCATTCTTAATGTGCAGAAGCACAAAAACAGGATTGGGACAAAGATCTCTGGTGAACCAAGTGTTTTCCAAAGCAGCTACACACCTGCTGGGTCATCATCACCGGAAAGAAAAAAGAAAGGAGGAGACTAGGAGAAGGAAAAAGAGGAACGAAAATTAAGAACCTCCCTTCTGATTTCCTGTGTCTGCTTACATCACCCCACAACAGGGTGTCTCCCTGATGCTGACTTTAATGAGGACCTTCCTAAAGCTGGTCCAACTGGTGTTCAAGTTCCTGGACTGAAAAACAAGTTTATGGGCAGCCAGGTCACCTGCTGCTGACCATGTGTGTGCTGTTTACCCTGAGATGACAGGCTGGTGGCCAGCTCTGCTCTGATGAAAGCTGCAAAGACTCTACTACTCCTTTGAAGCCAACTGGGGCCTCTCCATGACTAATTGCCATAAAAAAGGAGTGGAAAAGAAGGGAAACCACACACACATCCTACCTCCTGGGGGAAAAACCCAACTCTGGATGCTTCATAGCTCATCCAAACTTGCTACTGGTTTTCTTGATCTCTGAGCTTTTAATGACATCATTATTTCAAGTCCCCCACTTTGCCTTGCCAACAATACACCCACCTGCTCTCAAGCCCTAATGCTGAGACCAGCCACAGTCATCAAGGAACCACAGCAGCCCAAACACACATGACTCGGCGCCTCACAATGTCAGCTATTAGACCTCGAACCCTGACCACCACCAGGAACACCTCAGTGTTGGGAAAGGGGGAGTGGTATACCGATCGGCTTACCCATCTCTTCCTTTGCTGACGATCTTCACCTCAAAGTAATAAATGCCACAGGCTGCAGGGATGGGGTGAGTGGCACGTACTGAGGCTGCATCTTTGTGATTTTTGCCATGACCTAACAGGAAAGGGCAAGGAAGAACTGTCAAGGGGAAGAAGTGCAAATGGCAGCCCTAGGAAATGTATAGAGTCTCCAACACACACAGCTCCTGCCTTGGGCATACCCTCCTCCTAACAACAGCAGCCCTGCCTAAGACACCATTCCCTCATACCTACAAGGAGGGGTCATACGGGAGCATATGAGGGACATCCCAGCGCTGCTGCCCATCTCTCTAGAATTCAGGCAGTCCGCGTGGAGAACCATGGAAAGTCGAGGGCAGGCCTGGAAGACATGCCCCCTGACCCTCCACTCAACTTCGACCTGACCTAGTCTGGACGAAATGGCAAGTGGGCAAGCCCAAGAACTTCTAGCTAACGGTGAAGATGTGACCAGCCCTTTCGTCAGACTCCCACAACTCAACAGCGATAAAGGGCAGGGCTGAAGTTGGAGGCAGCCCAAAACTAGCCAGGAGGCCCTGAAGTGGAAAGTCCAGCCCAGCACTGCGCCTGGGCACCTGTTGCAGTTCTCTTGGCATGGAGAAGGAAGGGGGAGTCTCAGGGCAGAGCAGACAATCAGACTGCCCCCTCACTCGCCCACCTGATCAGCCCCACCGCACCGGACATCCCACAGAGCCTAAGGCCTATCCCAGAGCACCCCCGCAACAAAAGGGTCGCGACGGGGCAGGGGCAGGCGGCATCGTCACAGCCGTCCTGCAGATGCTCTGGCCGGATCCCCACTCCGTGGCCACAAAGACCATACCTTTGTAGTGGACACGGAGATTGCCTTGGGAAAGGCCGATGTAGTTGTACTTGTCCTTGGGGCTCCAGGAACGCGGCAGGGGCGTCTCGTGCTGGTTGACCGCGGGGTACAGACGCTGCAGGCGCCGGCTCAGCTCCTGCTCCCCGGGGGACGGCAGCCCGCCCCCAGTGCCCCCACCCGAGGAATCTCCAGGCTGCGGATTCCCAGCTCCCGGGTCCGCCGTCGCCGCCGCCATCTTGGAGGGAGCTGCTATTGTGTCACTGGGGGCGGGGAAGAACAGGACCAGATCCGCCCCGCTCAGCCAATGGTTCGCGAGCCTCCCGGGGCCGCAGGGAAACCGAGTCCGAGTCCGGCACCTCTTTTTGGACACTGCCCCTTCTTGAGCCACGTTTGGGACTTCATATCCCACAACGCAGAGCTCTGCGGAGGCCGGCCCAGGCGGGGATGGTAGAGGACGACGGGAGATGTGGTACAGCCTGCTCAGTCGAGAACTAGGTCAGCTGAGACTTTGGGGGCACCAAAAACTACACTTCCCGTCAACGACGCGGATCCGGCCCCCTCAGCGTCCCTCCCTCCTCCAAGGCTTCTATTCGTGTTCGGCTTCAGTTCTGGTGGCCGGGGCCCAAAGGCCCCGTAAGTGAAGGGGTCTCGGAGCGCTCTGTTCCCGTGTCAAAGTGCCTCTCTGCTACCTGGCCCCTCTCCCAACAGGCGGGCGCTGAGTTCGGAGGCGTGACGCGACCCTGATCCCGCCCCCGCCGCAGGGGCCGCCGGGGCCTGGTCGCCACGACAACGGGCTGTACACTACTAGAGATACCGTGGCGGCGGGTTGCTGGTGGCCAGCCTGCCCGGGTCAGGCAGGAATGGACTCCTCGCAGGCGCGGTGCTGCAGCTTCTCTGTGTCGAGGTAGGCGTTGGTCGGTCTGAGGATATATAACAGGATTTAAAATACGTCCAGAAAGGAAATGGCACCTGAGACCGACCCTTGTTACCTACCAGTGAGATACCTCTGTCAGGCCGCGGGCCCAGACGGAATCAGCGCTGCTGACACTGTGTGTCCTGGAGCCTGGCTGACCTGGCCCTGCTAGCTCTAGGGTGGACGCACTTTGCTGTTAGTAGTTGCTTCCAGCTGGTGCGGAGGATGCTTACATACCGAGTGTGTTGTAAGCCACGGTTAACCCTCACAACTCAATGAATAAATAACGTCATCATTGTACCACGGGGAGAAGGGGATTATGAGTCTGGAAAGATAAGGGTTTTTAACCTGCATATGCTGGTAAGTAGTGGAGTTGAGATCTGAACCCAGCGATGTCAACTTTCTGAACTCGAACCCTTCACCCCCGAGCTAGGTTAATGATAAGCATGTTTTTGTTTGTTGGTTGCTTCTTTTTTTTTTTAAGATTTATTTATTTTTATTATATAGATATATAGAGAGGAAGAAAGACAGAGGAAGATCTTCAGTCTGATTATTCACTCCCCAAGTGAGCGAAATGGCTGGAACTGCGCCGATCCGAAGCGAGAAGCCAGGAACCAGGAACCTCCTCCAGGTCTCCCACTCGAGTGCAGGGTCCCAAGGCTTTGGGCTGTCCTCCACTACTTTCCCAGGCCACAAGCAGGGAGCTGAATGGGAAGTGGAGGAGCCGGGACTAGAACCGGGGTTCAAAGTGAGGACTTTAGCTGCTAGGCCACCACCGCCACCACCAGATAAGCATGTTTTGATGAAGTTCTGGGCCAACACTAAGCAGCCTCAGGGTAGCTGCAGGGGCAGGATGCAGCCTCCAGGGCCTGAACAATGCACTGCCTAAGTCCCGTTGATCAAGAAAGTCAGCTGTGTGGGTTTAGACAACAATTTTAGATAAACCTTTTACAACCTTTTTCATGTTGTAGCCTCAAGAAAAGCCTTTACAGTTATAGGCACAGATTCCTGTAACTCAAACATCGGGATACCTATGTGTCACACGTTTAGTGAGGCTGTAAGTTCTCACCACATAGGCATTCAGGAAGCTATAACTGAATACATTTTCCCTCTTGTAAGTCAACACACACACACACACCTGACTACCCCTAAATTCTAATTTCCAGGATCTGCTACTGTGACAGATAAAGCCTGCAAAATTATCCTAGAGAAGGAAATGCCAATTTAATGATCTTGGCCAGAGCTAAAATTAGTCTATGAGAACCAAGCAGTAGAGTGAAGAAAGAATAGTTATGTGGCAGAGCCATGATTGAAGAAATTGCAATTCTCCACGAAACTAAGAAAGAAAGAAATTCTTAGGCCTGGCGCAATAGCCTGGTGACTAAATCCTCACTTTGCATCCGCTGGGATCCCATATGGGTACCAGCTCGTATCCTGGCTGTTCCACTTCCTTGTGTTGGAGACCCAGAAGAGGCTCCTGGCTCCTGGCTTCAGATCAGCTCAGCTCTGGCTGTTACGGCCACTTGGGAAGTGAACCCCAGACAGAGGATTTTTTACTCTGTGTTTCCTTCTCTCTGTAAATCTGACTTTCCAATTTAAAACAAGTCTTAAAAAAAAAAAAAAATAAAGAGGATCCCAATCCATTTTAACAAGGAAAGTGCAGGGCCCAGCGCAGTAGTCTAGCAACTAAAGTTCTCACTTTGCACATGCCAGGATCCCATATGGGCATTGGTTCTAACCCCGGAGGCCCCTGCTTCCCACCAGCTCCCTGCTGGTGGCCTGGGAAAGCAGTTAAGGATGGCCCAAAGCTTTGGGACCCTGCACT
The DNA here is from genome assembly GCF_017591425.1 of Ochotona curzoniae. Taxonomy (NCBI): domain Eukaryota; kingdom Metazoa; phylum Chordata; class Mammalia; order Lagomorpha; family Ochotonidae; genus Ochotona; species Ochotona curzoniae. The sequence goes on along the minus strand of NW_024465926.1, from coordinate 13,736,723 downwards.
TACATGGGAGACCTGGAAGAAGCTCCTAACTCCTGACTTCAGATCAGTGCAGTGCCAACCGTTGTGGTCACTTAGGATCACTGAAGATCACTGAAGATCTTCCTTTCTGTCTCTCCTCCTCTCTGTATATCTGCCTTTCCAATAAAAAGAAATAAATCTTTAAAAGAAAAAAAGAAGGAAAGCACAATGTAACAGCTGAGGCTGACACCCTAAGCTTTCTGAACAAGTGTGTGGGCTCCACTAGGTATCCTGTTCTTTTTTTTAAGATTTGTTTTATTTTTATTGGAAAGGCAGATGTACAGAGAGGAGAGACAGAGAGGAAGATCTTCCGTCCGATGATTCACTCCCCAAGTGAGCGGCCGATGCTATGCCGATCCGAAGCCAGGAGCCTCTTCCAGGTCTCCCACACGGGTGCAGTGTCCCAAAGTTTTGGGTTGTCCTCAACTGCTTTCCCGGGCCACAGGCAGGGAGCTGGAAGGGAAGCGGGGCTTCCGGGATAGAACCGGCGCCCATATGGGATCCCGGGCGTGCAAGGCAAGGACCTTAACCACTTGCGCCACCGCGCCGGGCCCTTTTGTTTTGTTTTTACTATTTTCTCTATGACATCAAAACTGAAAACAGAGCCATTGTTGGGGCACATTGTGTTAAATCCACCACCTGTTATGCTTCTACATCCAGTGCCTGCCAGCAGTAAAAGGCATAAATAGAAGTGTTTCTCATTCCCATGAGAAGACTGGTGTCAAACATCTGTTGTAATACCAAAGTGACACCCCAAGCTTTCAGAACAAGTGTATAAAGCTACCGGCCAGCTGTGACGCCGACATCCCCCATCGGTCACTTGTCAGTTCCAGCATCTTCACATCCAGCTCCTTTTTTGCATCCCAGTGCATGCAAAGCAAGGACTTAAGCTACTAGGCTGTCACACCGGGCCCCAATGCTTTTTATTCTTAAGCTTCATAACAACTTTAGTCAGAAAGGCAAAGCAAAACTCAGATTGTCTCCATTTCTGTTTTGAAAGTTTTATTTGTTTGACTCTAGGAGTGTAAAGGCTCTGGGAATGTAAGGAAAGGGTCTGGGCCCAGACCTGCTGGGTGTCATCAGGCACCAGAGGGACCCAGAGCCCTGCTGGAGGAAACTGTGCCTTGTGGATCGAAAGGAGGGGGCTCTCCGCACTCGGTGCTGTTCCCCACCCCCACAGCTTGCCCTTCTGTGCGCAGAACACGCCCACAGCCTTCGGGGGCAGCCATGAAAGACTCTTCTGTCTCTGACTCCAAGAGCACCCAGAAGCACAGACTTTCTCAGAAACAGAAGACACTGGTGAGTGGCACAGTCTTTCCGCAACCTCAAGTAAGAACCCCCGTTCCCCATCTCTGTATCCTGAAGTACACCATCCACTCAGCAGAAGCACCTCCACCAAGAGTAGCTTCTTCCCAGTTAGGGGCCGGTGGCTCGCAGGGCCCAGGTCCACCTGGCTTGGGGAGGGGGGTGCCATGGGCTGTTCTGCATCTGGAAACCTTCCCAGCTGTCTCTTGGCAGCCTGAGCCTCTGCCCACCGTGCCCTGTGCTGCAGTTGGCATTCTGGAAAGGACCTCATCTCTTCATCTAGCCGGCTGTGTACCAAACGCTGTGCTAGGAGCTGGGATGACCACGGCAAATCTGCCCCGGTCCTTCCCACCACTCTGTGGATTGCTAGAAGGCTCGAATGGCCAGGCCTCACAGAGGATGCCATAACTACTTAGGACTTGGTGTGTGAGAACAGAACAGCAATGTTGACTCTCATGATGCCCTCTATTTCTGTAATGTTTTACACAAAAAGGCACTTTGTCTTAGTAAGGGCTTCCAGGCTTTTCCTGACAGGATCAAAGGATTGTTATGATTTTATCAGAAGACAGTCATTGTTCAGATTTTCCTAATTTATTTATTTTCATTGGAAAGGCATATTTACAGAGAGAATGAGAAACAGAAAGAACTTCCATCTTATGATTCACTCCCCATTGACGACAATGGCTAGAACTGAGCTGATCGAAAGCCAGGAGCCTCTTCTAGTTTTCCCACATGGATGCAAGGTCCCAAGGCTTTAGGCTGTCCTCAACTGCTTTCCCTGGTCACAAACAGGGAGCTTAATGGGAAGTGGAGTAGATGGGACACAAATCGGTGACCATGTGGGATCCAGGTGCTTACAAGGGGAGGATTTAAGCAATTGAGCTATATCACGTGGACCTCTAGACCATCATTTTTCAAGTTCAGTGGTGACAACTCAACCTGCAACCAGCAGGAGGCGGTGTACTCTCCTGTTGTTCCCTCTTGGGGCCGCCTCTCTGTTTTCACCTGCAGGGGGCAGCAGAGAGCAAAGAGCTTCAGGCGCGAGAGGCCAGAGGCCCTCCCAGCTGCGCCCCTGCCCTGCCAAGTTTCCACTCCCCATGCTATCAAAGTAGGGCTGACATGTTTCCTTGCAGCAGACACAGCTGGCAGGACACAAGGACTGGCCTTCCCCAAGTGTGACCTACATAACTCACTCACTAGGGTTAGGGTTATTTTGCATGGTTACAAAAAAAATCACAGTTTGATAATATTCAAGAAGATAATTTTTCTGCCTAAATATATTTGCCCCCATGATGATTCTGTTTGATTTCTCCATTTTCCTGTTTGTGTATTTCTTTTTTTAAAGATTCATCTTATTTTTATTAGAAAATCAGATATACAGAAAGGAAGAGAGACAGAGAGGATGCAGAGAATGATCTTCCGTGCATTGATTCACTCCCCAAGTGGCCGCAATGGCTGGAACTACGCCAATCCGAAGCCTGGAGCCTGGAACCTCCTCCTAGTCTGCCACACTGGTACAAAAAAAAAAAAGCATCTGGATGGATAGAGAAAGGATGGAGACAGACATTAAGAGGGAAAGCACTGTTGTCATGGTTACCCCACCTGTCCTTCTCTGCAGCCCCTTCACTTCTCCATGGGCAGCTACCTGTCCCCATGGCCCACACATGCCACTGGGCAGACAATTCTGCAGAATAGAAAGCCCTGTTCTTCCGATGACCACCAGAGGCGATCAGGGTAAGCCAGGTCTGCCCAACAGTGCATGTGGGGCAGGCATGGAGGGGTGCTGGAGCAGGAGACAGGGCAATGGGGTGATTGCTGCGCTAGGCTGGGGACATGCCGCTCAGCCTGGCGTTCCCTGTAGGAGCCAGCAGCAGCCGCTGAGCACAGTCAAGCCCAGGTACCTGGAGCAGCTAGAGAACTACCTCCGCAAGGAACTCCTCCTGCTGGACCTAGGCACCGACAACTCCCAGGAGCTGAGGCTGCAGGTCGGACGAGCCACAGAGTGAAAGGGGGGCAGGGAGAAACCCCACCCACCAGGACCTGGCATGCAGCCAGACTTCTCCTTTTTCCTCTGGGTCCCCTTTTCTGAAGGAAATCTTGTGACAAGACCAGTTAGCAGGGCACCCCTTAGCAGGAAGGAGGCTAGAATTTGCATAAACGGCTGACTCCAGAGCTCCAGGTCACTGCAGAGAGCTATGTTGCCTCCAGAAACAGAACGCAGAACGTGTGGCCCGGGTGGCTCAGGTGTGTCTATGGATCACAATGTGCTGCAAGAACCTTTTGTGGCCTCCTGCTTGCCCAGGGCTGTGAGACGCAGGGTATGAAAGGCAGGAAGCCAAAGACGCAGACCTGAGAGCCAGAGGGTGACCCAGGCACAGAGTGCAAAGTCTGGCTCTCACTGGCCTAGAAAGCCTCTGGGCAGACACCAGCAGAGGCTTCTAGACAGCTATGCCCAACACCGTGGCACAGAGACCTTGGCAGTGACCGGGTCCAATAGTAAGGGTTCCCTAGCAGCTGCAAGCTGGAACACTTGTGAGCTCAGCAGGGAAAAACACAGGTCCCCAGCAAGGTAACAAGAAAAATTCCTTTTCTTCCTAGCCTTACAGAGAAATCTTTGAGTTCTTCATAGAGGACTTCAAAACATACAAGCCATTGCTGTCTTCCATCAAGAATGCCTATGAGGAGATGCTGGGTAAGAATGCATCTACTTCTCTGGGCTGGGCTAAGAAAATGCAAGAGTCAGACATGGCGCGGTGTCCTAGCAACTGGGGTCCTCACCTTAAAAGTGCCGGGATCCCATATGGGTGCCGATTCTGGTCCCGGCAGCCCTGCTTCTCGTCCAGCTTCCTGTTTGTGGCCTGGAAAAGCAGGTGGGGATGGCCCAGGGCCTTGGGGCCCTGCGCCCGCATGGGAGACCTGAGGAGGTGGCTCCTGGCTCCTGGCTTCAAATCAGTTCAGCTCTGGCTGTTGCGGTCACTTGGGGAGTGAATCATTGGGCAGAGGATCTTCCTCTCTGTCTCTCCTCCTTTGTGTATATCTGACTTTGTAATAAAAATAAATAAATGTTTAAAAAAAACCTGCAAGGGTCCTGCTCTCTTGATCCAAGGCTCCAGGGCAAGACCAGAGCAGCTATTAACTGGGCTTTGAGGCCACCAAACCCCCACCCCGAGTCTTTCTGCATCACTGTGCTGTGATAAAGAATCCGAGACACTTAATCACCTCCTGTTCTTGAGAGGCACAGTAGGAGGGCCAGTGTGCTGGAACAGGATTGAGCCGCCACCTGTGACTTCAGCACCCCCATTCAAGTCCTGGCTGCTTCACTTCTGCTCCCATTCCCTGCTAATGCACCTGAAAAAGCAGCAAATATTTGGGCCTCTGCCATCTCCATGGGAGCTCTGAATACAATTCCAAGTTCATGCCTTCAGCCTGACCCAACCTGAGCCATTATAAGCATTTGAGGAGTGAATCAGTGGAGGGAGATCTCTCTGTAACTCTTCCAAATAGAGAGAAGCATGGTGGGACAGTTTCCACATGAAACACAGTGAACCCAGAAGACAGTGAGTACCTCTGGGAAGTGAGGAGGTGCCCAGTTGCAGGCAAGCTGCAACACCAGCAGTTACAGAGGAAAGAGCATAGGAGAGACCCTGGTCTCCAGCCAGGCTCTGGCCCTGGCTTAGAAGCAAGTTCAGGGCAATGTAGGCCCCTTGAGTACACAGACCAAAACAACCACTCACCTGAGTGTGACCTTGGGCCCTATCACCTGGCTGTTCTCTACTGCCCCCAAAGAGTTCTCCCACCTGCCCCTGCTTAGCCCACCAAAGGGAGAAGATCCGGGCTCTGGAGCCACTGAAGGCCAAACTCGTCACAGTGAATGAGGGTTGCGATGAGAAGATTCTGGCCATGAGGGCTGAAGAGCGGAACGAACTCTCCACACTCAAGACAGAAAAGATGCACCTGCTAAAACTCATCGACAAAAAGAATGAAGAAAAGATCTCCTTACAGAGTGAGGTCAGCGCAAGCAGTGTGGCAACCCTGTCCCTGTTCTCCTGCCCCACAGATGCCCAGAGTAGTTGGAGGGAACCCTGAGGCCATGGGCATGGAGGTGACACATAACCTGCAAACCTGCCCTCCCCTTGCATCTGGAATGACACACAGAACCGCCACCTCCACCCCACCCCCAGAGCTTCACTCAGCACCAGCCAGGGGCGGGAGAGGCGAGTGCCACAGACTCCATGGGAGGAGGCATTGGCACCTTGCTGGGATCTCAGGAAAAGCAAGATTCCTCCAAGCCTTCCTGTTGCCAGGCTCTGAGGGGACCACCCCACACCCCTCCCATCCCCTATGATGACTAATCATATGCAGGAGTCCCCTGCACACAGCCATCTTCCCTCCAGGTGACCAAACTGAGGAAGAACTTGGCTGAAGAGTACCTGCGTTACCTCACTGAGCGAGATGCCCGCAAAATTCTGATCGCAGATCTGAACGAGCTGCGCTACCAGCGGGAAGACATGTCCCTGGCCCAGTCCCCAGGTGAGCTGGAGCCAGGTGGCTCTCTGGCCCTGAGGGACTGGGGAATGGGGAAGGCAGCTTTCCACTGTCCATCTACATACAGCATTCCTAGTCTGTTCAGGCCACAATTGTTTGGGAACTTCCTCTGCCACCACCTGGCGACCAAGTTAGGCAGGAACACTGCCAATGGCTTAGGCCACCTAGACTGCCAAGGACAGTCTGTCTAGGAGATGCACTGTATCCTGAGCCCCTTTCAGCTGATAATGTTGTCCCAGCTGATAATGAGTCCCAGGGAAGACAGAAGGGCCCAAGGGTGTTCCCCCCTTGCCCTGGGCTCTGAGCCCCAGAACCAGGGTGACATGGGCTGTGGGGCTTCCTGCAGATGTCTGGGGGGAGGACCCCATGATGCTCTCATTGGCTCTGAAGATGGCACGGCAAGACCTGACCCGGGCCCAGATGGAGCTCAACACCATGAAGGCCAACTTTGGTGATGTGGTACCCAGGAGGGACTTTGAGATGCAGGAAAAGAACAACAAGGATATTCAGGAGCAGGTGCTGGAACACGGGCTGGGACAGGCAGGGCCGGGCTGGGCTGAACGGGTCGGGGAGACAGAACCATAGACCTTGTCTGCAGCTGGATGGCCTGAAAGCTGACTATGAGGAGGTGCGCAAGGAGCATGAGATGCTGTTGCAGCTGCACATGAGCACGCTCAGGGAACGTGACCAGTTCTCCTTGGAGCTGCAGGAGATCCAGCGCACCTCCACGCCCCGGCCTGACTGGACCAAATGTGAAGGTGCTGTCGGCCTCAGGGAACCTGGGGACCACTGAAGGGGATGGGCCAGGTTTCAGCTTCTTTTCCTCACCTGCAGATGTGGTGGCTGGGGGCCCAGAGCGCTGGCAGATGCTGGCCGAGGGCAAGAACAGCGACCAGCTGGTGGACATACTCCTGGAGGAGATCGGCGAGGGCCTACTCCGGGAGAAGGACTTCTTTCCTGGGCTGGTAGGAGAGTCCCTGGGCAGACAGCTTGGAGTGAAATTGCAGCAGCCAGGCCTTGTTGCTAAGGAGAGCTGAGCTTCCATAAAGGAGCCATCCGGGTCTCTTCCCAGCCTGGGAGTAGGCCACAGATGGCCCTGGAGACGAGCTGACCCCTCCATCTATCTCCTTTCAGGGCTTTGGAGAATCCATCCCCGCCTTCCTGCGATGTGATGGCCCCGTGCCAAACAAGAAGCCAGCCAAGAAGGACGTGGTTAGCCTTCTTAAGGATGTCTGGAAGGAGCGTATGGCGGGGGATAAGGTCAGAGTTCACCAGCCTGCTGGCATGTGGGCTTTCAGAGTCATCCAGGAGCTCCCCTTAAGGGCCGACCAACCCTGGAACAGCCTGACCAGGAATTTCCTTCGTGCTACAGAAAGAGAAATTCCCAGACTTCTTCTTCAGTTTCCTGGAGCGTCGGTTTGGACCCCAGGATGCTGTAGCCTGGGCTTACACCCTTTTTGAAAACATCAAGCTCTTCCGCTCCAATGAGGTCATGAGTCAGTTCTACGCAGTTCTGATGGGAAAGGTAAGCTTCAGCTTCATCCCAGCCTGCACTGCTGGGGATCCACCAGCACAGCCCAGCTCTGTGCTTGTGAACACCTCCCTCCCCGTAGAGGAAAGAGAGTGTGTACATCAATCAGAAGGAGCTCCTTGCCTACTTGCTGAAGGAGATGACAAATGCTGACAGTCAGAATGAAGGACTCATAACCATGGAGCAGTTTAGGTGAGAAGCCAGACCAGACCAGTTCAGACTCCCAGGCCAGGCTCTGGCATATTCAGGGATGAGGGGAGCCGGTGGAAGGGCCACTTGGTGTGTTTGCTGCCTTCTGAACCCTTGTGTGGCTGGCAGAGGAGGGTGCAGGGCAACAGGTGGGCAGGCCTCAGCCATGGCCCTGTTGGCCTTCATGTCTCCCCACAGCTCCATCCTCAAGAGCACCTTTCCCTTCAAGACGGGAGAGCATATTCTGGAGCTGATGGAGACAGGCGGCTGGCATCCCAACAGCAGCAATGCAGACTTGCTCAACTACCGCTCTTTATTTATAGAGGTCGGTGGCTGGGACCAGAAACCCGCCCTGCCACCCCCTACCTTGGCTGCACCCTGGCCAGCGTGCCCTTCCCCTTGCCTTGTGACCCCTTGCAGGATGAGGAGGGCCACAGTGAGCCCTTTGTACAAAAGCTGTGGGAACAGTACATGGATGAGAAGGATGCATACCTGCAAGAACTAAAGCAGGAGCTGGGCATGGAACTGTGAGTGACTGTAGGGCTGTCAGGCCCACTCAGCAAGTCCCATGGGCTGGGCTGGTCCCTTAGGGCGGCACCGGAAGCCCTAGAACCTCCCTATGCCCTACACGGCTGCAGCCCAGCAGAAAGGGAGGCACCTTGGCATCTGGGGTTAAGGCCTGCCTCTCTTCCTGGGGACCAGCCGTGATGAAGTGACCCTATACAAGCTGCGTGTAGCCCTGATGAACATCGACCCCAGCCTGGACAAGCAGACCTTGAGAGCATACCTAAGCCAGGCCTTCCAGCGGCCGCTGGCAGAGCTACCAGAGGAGGGCAATGAGAAGGAGCACAGCATCGTGACAGGGCTCAAAGAGGCCCTGGAACAACTGCAAGCAGCTGACATCAAGCGCATGGGACCTCGAGAGCAAGAGACTGCCAGCTAGGGCCCGCATGGGTGGCTGAGTGCCCCAGGGCTGAAGAAAACCAGGTTTTAGTATTATGCTGTTTGTCTGACCCAAGCCTTTCTGCAGGCTGTGCCCGAGGGATCAGGGGTGGGGCATGGGGACGGGGGAGAAGTTAGGGATCCGGATTGGGGGCAGTCCCTGCCTGGCTATCCCAGCACATACATCAAAACACGAAACATTCTGTTTGTGATACTTTATTGATGCTAGGGGGTAGGCAAGAATACCAGGAGGCCTGGAAGAATAGATGGGGGAAGGGGACAAGTGTTATGGCCCGGTGCTACTGGGCTGGGAAGACAGAATTGCCACTGAATGCACAGGGGATGAGCAGCTGCCGGTACTCCAGCGGCAGGTGCCGCTCCACAAGCACGTGCAGTGAGACTCGGTCAGTGACCAGGCCCTGCCTGCAGCAGAGGGAGAGAAGGGACAGATGGTACCATGCCAGCCCTCTCTCACCCAGCACCCACCCACCTCCACCTCCTCACACTCACCGTCGCATCAGCAGCTCCAAATCCTCTGGCTTCACCGTCTTGCGGCCAGCATGAGCAGCAAATACCTCCAGGTCATCGCAGAGGTGCTGAAAATATTTGTCTAGGCTGCCAAGGTTAGCAGGGGAGAGACAGTCTGTCACCAACCTGAGGGCTCCTCCCTCAACCCCAGATGTCCAGAGCTCACCATTTCTCTACCATTCCAAGGGCTGCCTTCTCCATGGGCATCTTAGCGTAGAAGTTGAAGAGTTTTATGTAATGTTTCAATCCAGTCTTGTATGGATCTGGACGGGGCCTGTGGCCAGCAGCTCGGAGCCTGGGAGGAGGCCTGGCTGGCACAGCCTGGGAAGGTCTGCTGGGAGCAGGAGTGGATAGAGCTGGCTGAAATGCTGTCTGCAAAGGCCCTGATTCAAAGGCAAGCTTTGCTGGCTCCTGCTATGGCTGGGGACCATGTGCCCCTTGGTCAACCTAAATTAGCAACTGCAACCATATATGGGGGGCAGGGATGTCAAGGGGTCACCTATGGCTCTGGTCTCTCCCTGCGTCCTGTTCCTGCAGTCTTGACCCAATGTCCTAGTCTAGCTCATCATTTATTCTGGGGCTTCTTCAGGCTGTGACCCCCAGGCCTCAGAACAGACATTGTCTCCCATTAGTCCACAGCTGCCTGCCCAGGCCATCTCCAGCAGCTGTCTCTACACACTGCCCTGGCACCTCCCTTCACCCACGTTCCTTTCAGGCCCCTCCAGGATGACAGACACACTCCAGGGAGTGTCCTTCCCTGGCCCAGGGCATTTTCCATAAGGACCAGGAGGTGGGGTCCTGGGATCTTACAGGGTAGCATCAGGCAGTCGCGGTGGCTCAGCAAACCGAGGAGGCTGCTCAGCTTGGAAAGACCTGGGACTGCTGGAGGCCATCTCTGGACCTGCTGCAGAGGAAGGGCAGGTCACAGGAGGCTCAAGACCATAAGGCCCTATCTCTTGAGGGTCCCACCCAGCTCTGGTGCCACAAGGGACCTGTAACATCTTTTTGTCCATCTAACATCTCCAGTGCCCAGAAATGCATCCCAGGACCAGGAAAGCTCCTGCAATGTCAGGGCTGGAACACAGTGTTCTTGCCCACGTTCGCCTTGACCACTGCACGGGGCCTCACCTGTGCTATTGGAGGGGTCCTCCTCTCCTGAAGACACATCCAGCTCCTCGGCTTCTGCTGCATCTTGGGATCCCACTGCTTCTGTCACCTCTGGAGTAGCAGCAGGCCAAGGCTGAAGTTCTTGAAAGGGTAAAGATGGATAGCAGAGCCAGACCTAACCACTGAGGAAAGACAGTCCAGAGCAATACCAGGGCACCAGTGTGGAATCTCCTAGTCCAACATTGATTCTGCTCTTAGAAGAGGGTGGGACCACAACCAGAGAGTACCCATGACGGCTTCAGGATGGAAAACCAGAAGTGCCGATCTTAATGGAGCTAAGCTTGGCACCAGGCCATCTGCACCCGAAACACTCACCATCACTCTGCAGCCCGAGCCGACTGCTCTGTGTCCGGTGGGACGTAGTCCTCTCAGCATCTTCATTCTCATTGTGAGAGGGATGGGGAAGGAAGTGAGGCACACCAGGGGAATGGCCAGCCAAGGGCTGGGAGAAGGGTTGGGTGTCCTCCAACACAATGTCTGTCGGCACAGTGGTCACAGAGGTTCTGAGGCTGTTACCTAGAGAGAGCAAGGGCCGGCGGACACTCAGTATCCTCAAGGCCTACCTGCTGCTGCCAGGATGACCAGGGCATGGGCTATCGACCCCCAGGATCTGCCCAGAGAAGAGGAAAGATGACTCCAACCCAATTCTTACCTCCCTTCCACAGCTCTCCTGCTTCCTGCTCACCTGCCTGCTCTTTGCCTGGCATTCACAGGCCTCCAGAGCTGCTCCCTAAGCCCTGAGCCACTCACCCATGCCTCTCCTCTAGCCAGGACCCTCTTAATGGGGAATTTAAGCTAACATTAGGCTCCTGCACCTGCTGCCACAGGCTAGCTCATCTCTACACCCAGTGTTTTCCAGCCCTGGACTCAGCAAAACCTGCTCTAGGTCACAGGAAAGCGTCCCCAAAAGCCAGGGCAGGGAAAGCTCAAGGTTACCTGTAGGAGCAAAGGAGGCATCTTGCAGATCCTGCAAAAGGAGCCCCACATCCACAGCACGGCGTGGCGGAGGCTTGCGGGCGAGGCCCGGTCTCTTCACAGACTGCGGCTGAAGAGGGGTGGCAAAGGTCAGGTTCAGGGAGCTGGTGGAAGGGAGGAGGCACAAGAAGAAGTCAGGTTCCTGAGGTGCTTTCCCCAGAACCTGTGCCCACGGTTCTCAGTCACTGCAATGCAGCCCCTGGGCTGGGAGGCTGAACCTGGCAGAGAAGCAACTCAGTCAGCACCTCTCTCCCCAAATGTCTCCTTCACCAAAGCCCAGAACAAGGAACATCACCTGGTGAGGGAGGACGCATCTGCAGTCTCCTGAGGCTCTGCAGAGGATGTAAAACAAGAAACCCCAGTAAGTTCCCAGGCCCATCAGGGGCCTGTCTCGGGCCGCCTCAGCCTGACTGGAGGAGAGGAGCAACAGGGCAGCATCAGCCAGGCTTAGGGCTCACCTTGGGCAACAGGCTGACCTTGGTCCACTTGTCGTTCAAACATGGACAGCCGCACCCTTTGCTTCCTCCTGCCAGGAGCCAGCAGAGCCGGAGCCGGACTGGTAGAGGGCTCAAGCTCCGGAAGTTGCAGTTCCAGGCTAGGAAGATGGAGCTGATCTCAAAGAAGCATAACTCTGGCTTTTGAGGTTCCCAAGAATCTCCTGATACAGATCTGCCCACCAGGAGATCACTCTTTACCTGCCCCGACTGCTTTCCCGTCTTGAGGGCTGGGCGGCTGTGGGTGCCGGCACAGGCTTCCCTGTTGACTCTGGCTTCAGGATAGAGGATTCTGGGGCTGCAAAACACACCAAGAGAGTAGGGCCCACAGAGCAGGCTTTCCAGCAGGACAGACCCCAGGGGACCAGGGTGGACCTGGCTGCTGCCTCTGACCGCATGACCACAGGCTGCTGCCTGCGCACATGCTCACCTGTCCGCAAGATATTCTGGAACAGAGTCCGGGGTGTCTGTTCCTCCAGGTGTCTCCTGGCTTGGCTATGAACTGGCCTGCCCACGGACTGTGAATGAAGGCACCAACCAATCTATCCGTTGGCCTTGGAATTCTTCCCAAGGCAGGCCTCAGAGTAAAGCTAGATTTGTGGGATCCCAGGGCCCTAGAACAGCCAGCAGGCTGGTCACTCACCTTAGTTCCATGGGAGCGTCTTTTGGTTGTTGGTTTGGTTTGGCTGCGCAGCCTCCAAGACAAAGGGGTTTTAGGCAGGGTTCTCTGGGTCCTGTGTAAAGAACATGGCACAGTAACCTAGTGGCTAAAGTCCTCCCCTTGCATGCACTGGGATCCCATATGGATGCCAGTTTTAATCCTGGCTGCTCCACTTCCCATCCAGGTGTGGCCTGCTTGGGCTATCCTTTTCTGCTTGTGGCCTGGAAAAGCAGAAAAGGATAGCCCAAAGCCTTGGGGCCCTGCACCTGTGTGGGAGACCCAGAAGAAGCTCCTGATTACTGGCTTCAGATTGGCTCAGCTCTAGCTGTTGCAGCCATTTGGGGAGTGAACCATTGGATGGAAGATCTTTCTGTCTCTCCTTCTCTCTGTAAATCTCACTTTCCAATAAAAATAAATCTTAAAAAACAAAAAAAGATCAGTTAAAAAAAAAAGATCAGTGACTCTGCGAGTCAGGTAGGGCCTGGGGGCAAAGGGGTCAGTGGGTGAAGGCTAGACAGGCCAGGGGTTAATTACTACCTGTCCTTTAGAAAATATTTTACATATATATATATTATAAACATATGTTTATATATGTGTGTGCTGTTTTGTGTATATATTTTATATATAAAAAAACAACCAAGGTAAACATCTAAGCAGTTTCAGGGGATCTGAGTACTTTGTCAGGATATGCCAAGGTCCACCTGGGTCGCACTCAGTCCAGTTCTCAGATTCCAGAACCAGAGAATGCCGGATTCAGCAGCTTCTCATCTCTTAGAGGTCTAAAATCTACCAGGAACGGCCTCCTCCCTTTAAAGGCTGACAGAGGCCGACCTCTGCACCACCAGCTCGCCACAGCCCTCACCCACTGCCGCCCCGCGAAGCATGGGCTCTCCCGGCTGCTTTCCCACCTTCCCTCCAGAGTCTGAATGAAGACTTCCCGCATAGCTCGGCGGCCCGGAAGCCCCGGAGGCGGGGAGGGCAGTGAAGTCACTCTCACGGGCCAGGACTGCTCCCCAAGACTCAGTGCAGAGGCGGCACTGAAACCTACCCCAACCCCATCCCACCCAGTCTCCTGGCCCGAAGCTCAAGCAGCGCCCTCCAGTACCCAGCCCGAACACTCGAGCGACGCCGCGGGGAGCGCGAGTCGGCTGTATCCAACACGCGCCGCAGCAGAGTGCGCGTCGTAGGCTCGCTGTTCGGACTGTAGCTGTCAGCCATCCTCTCACACCGACTAGCCGTCCAACTGTCCAGGCAGCTGACGCCGCCGCCGCCGCCTTCCCGCCACCCAGGTTTAGATAACTCTCGCGACAAAGGCCGCACAGCCTCACGGGAATCGTAGTTCTCGCTCTACCGCGGCACAATGCGAGGTGGGTAGTGGTGACAAACTGGCAGGGGGAGGGAGGAGTCCTACTGAGTCGGCGCTTGCAAGCGATCTAAGTCTTGGTTTTCTCTTGTGACAATTTAAAGTAAAAAGAAACCTAAAAAGGAGCTTGTAATGATTTAATGTATTATACATCATTCGCTCTTGCACAAGCAGAGATTCAATTCAATTAACAGCAAGTCGCTCTTAGAATATCACTCCTTCCCATCTCCCTCGCTCGGGAAAAGGGGCGGCACTTGGGCTTGGAAAGACGCTTGCGTTCTGTGTGTGACCTGGCCAGATTGGCAAAGTAAAACAGTTCTGTTATCTATCAGAAGAGACTACGTGGCAGGTTCCAGCTTTAGTGATTGAGGCACTGGTGATCGAGAACCAGTGTTGGAATCTCAACAAGGCAATTTTGGAATGAATTTCACCTCTGCAAGTACTGTTGATGCTCACCACATTTTCCTGAACTTCTGTCTTCGGTTTTCCTGGCAACTGAACCAGAACTTGGATTCTGAGTCTCTCATGGAATTCTTCACAGAATTTGCTCCCAGGCCACATGTATCAGATACTCTACAGGCACGGACATACTTGTGCCTGTTAAAAAAAAATGGAAGCTCCTGCTTCCTGACTTGGAATTGGCCCAGTTCCCATCATTGCAGCCATTTGGGGAATGGACCAGCGCATGGAAAGATCTCTTTCCCTATCTCTCCTTCTCTCTCTGTAATTCTGACTTTCCAATAAAATAAAGGAGCAAAGGGGCCAGTGTCACGCCACGGTCCTGCTTCCCTCGTCAGAGCAGTAGTTCAAGTCTGGTTGTTCCCTTCCCGTGCTACTCTACGCTATTGTGCCTGAGAAGGGAGTAGAAGATGGCCACAGCACTCGTGCTCCCGCCACTCCCATGGGAGATCAGAATGGGGTTCCCGGTACCTGGCTTCAGCCCAGATCTGCTGGTGTAGCCATTTAGGAATTGAACCAGTGGGTACTTCACTGTTTCTCTAATAAATAGATAGATCTTTGCTTTTTTAAAATGTAGCAAATAAAAAAAAATTGTATTAATGTTTCTCAAAAAGAACTGGAAAGGGCCCAGTGCAATAGCCTTTCAGCTAAAATCTTCCTCGCCTTGAACATGCCAGGATTCTATATGGGCACTGGTTCTGATTCCAGAGGCCCTGCTTCCCATTCAGCTCCCTACTTGTAGCCTGGGAAAGCAGTCAAGGACAGCCCAAAGCCTTGGGACCCTGCACCCGCATAGGAGACCTGGAAGAGGCTTCTAACTCCTGGCTTCAGATTAGCGCAGCACCAGCCACTGCGGCCACTTAGGAAATGAATCATTGGATCAAAGATTAGAATCAGAGCCTAAATGGGATCCCAATGTATTCAAGGCAAGGTCTTTAGCTGATAGGCCACCACACCAGGCCCAGTATTACTGTTTTTTAAGCAAATATTTGCTTTCATCTTTTAAAAATTTTTCATTAATTTTTGAATATGTACTTAATTTTAGTTAGAAAGGCAGATCAGATTTACGTGGAGAAGGAAATATAGGGAGAATGATTTTTCATCTGCTGTTGTACTCCGCAAATGGCTGCAAGGGCTGGAATTGAGGCCATCTGAAGCCATGAACTTCTTCCGATTCTCCCACATGGGTACAATGGAACATCCTCTACTACTTTTCCAAGTCCTAAGCATGGAACTAGATGGGAAGTGGAATAGCCACGACACAAACTAGGGTGCTGATAGTTGGAGAGGAAGGATAAGCAGTTGAGCCATCACACTGGGCTCAGTTTTTTTTTGTTTTTTTTTTTAAGATTTATCTATTTTCACTGGTAAGGCAGATACAGAGAGGAAGAGAGACAGAGAGCAAGGTCTTCTGTCCAATGGTTTACTCCCAAAGCAGCCACAATGGCTGAAGCTGAGCCAAGCCAAAGCCAGGAGCCAAGAGCTTCTTCTGGGTCTCTCATACAGGTGCAGGATCCCAAAGCTTTGGGCCATCCTTTACTGCTTTCCCAGGTCACAGGCAGGGAGCTGGATGGGAAGTGGAGCTGCTAGGATTAGAACCGGCACCCATATGGGATCCAGGCGCATTCAAGGTGAGGACTTTAGCCACTAGGCCATGCCGCCAGGCCCAATAAATAAGTCTTAAAAACAACAACAACAACAACAAAAAAAAAACGTGGCCTATAGGGATTCCAGTGCTTTAACTGCTATGCTATTGTGCTGAGCCCTGGGCTCAGTTTTATTATTTGAAAGGAAGGGTTAAAGAGGGAGAAAAGTAAGATCTTCCATCTAAAGATTCATTCTCTAAATGGCTGTCACATCCAGGGCTGAGCCAGGCTGAAGCCCGGAGTCACGAGCTTCCTCCAGGACTCCTATGTGGGTGCAGGGGCCCAAGTCTTAGGCCATCTCTGCTGTGTTCCCAGGAACATCAGTGAAGAGCTAGATCAAAAGTACAGTTTCCAGGACTTGAACTGGCAAATTCAGAGAGACTTAGCTTGCCATGGCACAATGCTGTTGGCTCACCCTTGTTCTAAATGTTGTAGGCATTCACTGGGGAGTTCAACAACAGTATATCAAAATCAGATTTTCTTCAGCAGTCATGTCAAGAAAAGATTGAAAGGGTGGCAACAGGGAAAGCCGTGAGGCGTGTGATAAGATTCTGGTCTTTCTTGGAAGGTGACAAAATAGAGGGTGAGCTGGGCGTGGGGAGGGGAGAAAACCATGCAGTCTGGATATGCTTTGAATGTCGGAGATTAAAACAAATCTTATATATTAGAGTTTTACTGAGAATAGTTTTCTCGTTTTTTAAGATGTATTTTTTCTTTAAGATACATTTATATTTTATTGCAAAGTCAGATATACAGAAGAGGAACGACAAAGAGATCTTCCATCCAATGATTCACTTCCCTAGTGACCGCACAATTAGTGCTGCGCTAATCTGAAGCCAGGAGCTAGGAACCTCCTCCAGGGCTCCCATGCGGGTGCAGGGTCCCAAGGCTTTGGGCTGTCCTTGACTGCTTTCCCAGGCCACAGGCTAGGAACTGGATGGGAAGTGGAGCAGCCAGGATTAGAACCATCAGCCATATGGGATCCCGGCATTTTCAAGGCGAGGAAGACTTTAGCAGCTAGGCCACGGCACCGGGCACTCTTTTCTTTTCTTTTCTTTCTTCTCTCTCTCTTTTAAGATTGTTAATTTTTTCTTCTCTCTCTTTTAAGATTGTTAATTTTTTTTTTTTTGGAAAGAGATCTACAAGCAGGAGAAATAGGAAGAGAAGAGAAAGTTCTTCCATCCTCAGTTCATTCCCCAAATGGCCACAACAACATCTGGAACTGAGTCAACCTGAAGCCAGGAGCCAGGAGCTTCTTCTGGGTCTCCTATGTGGGTACAGAGTCCCAAGGTTTTGGGATCCTAATGTGGGCAAAACAAGGATTTGGCCACTGAGCCATCACACTCAGGGTCCAACCTCTTTTTTTTTTCAAAGATTTAAAAAAAATTTATATCAAGAGCTACAAATTGAGAGATTATTCATCTGTTAGTTTACTTCCCCAGATACCTGCAAATCCCAAGGCTGAGCCAGGGAAAAGCTAGGAGCCAAGAGCCAGGAGCTTCATCCAGATTTTCCTGGATGGCGGGCCCCAACCACTAAGTTATCTTCTGTTGCTCTGCTCAGTCATTAGCAGGGAGACAAATTGGAAGCAGAACAGCCAGGACATAAACTGATGCCCATATGGGATGCTGGTATAAGAGGCAGCAGCTTTATTAGCTACACCACAACACTGGCCTCCCACCTACCGTATTTTAAGCAAGGTGAATATAAGTTGAATGATATCAGTAATGACAATGAAAATACACAATAGAAAATACAAGGATTTTTTTGCTGACTTTTCTGTATACATATGTTTTATAAAAATATAGACATGTATCATTGCATGCATTCATACTATTGTCAAAATAATTCCCCAAATGAAAACCCATTTTTCACTGTGAGCCAGACACTAGATCCCACAGTTCTGAATTTGCAGTCTAGATTGTGGTCCTCAGCAACACCTGAGTGCAGGAAAGGGCCATTAGTAAAACACACGGTAACCAAGAACTACATTGTCAGTACAGAATCCAGTGGTACTGTCTGGGTGTTGGATCCAGAAAATATACCTTCCCTATTGTCCTGTAATTTTTCTAAAGCTTTTAAAGCATTGGTTACCTTTCTGATAAAACATAAACTAATAATAATGACAACATGGAGCATTTTATTTTCTTTTGAAAGCTATTATTTACTGAAATATTAATTTGTTTGAAAGGCAGTTACTAGAGGTTCCCTGAGTCTATGGAACTTTATCATAAAAATCTTAAAAAATAAATTGATGGCTGCCCAGGGCATTGGAGACAAGGGGCTGGTCTGCTCCAGACCCGGCACAAGTTTCAGCCTAGAACAGCAGGGGCCACAGGAGCCAGTTATGTCACCAACCTGGAGGGATTCCAGTTGACCAATGGCACACCTGAATGGACATTCCTTACATAGTTGGGGCACAGACAGCCCCTTTGCCTGCCCACGTGTCTCGAGGAGTACAAAACTGCTCAACAGGTATCTCAGCTGCCCTTTTCGCCTCCCTCTTCTTTCCCCTCTGTGCGAAGGCGTCCCAGGAGCGGATTTTCCAATAAAGCTTCCATTACAACTCTGAACAACTTGCCGATATTCCACCAGCGGGTGGGCGGGAGGTGGTCATCATCTAACATGAATAATAAAAGAAAGGAAGCATTACAGAGAGAGAGGGACAGTGATGTGCCATCTGCGGTTTCACTGTCCAAATGGCTGCAAAGACTTGAACCCAGGAGCTTGGGATTCTATCCAAGTCTCTCACATGGTTGACGGGCCATCCTTCACTATTTTCCCAGGTACATTAACAGGACCAGTTCAGAAGTAGAGCAGCTGGGACTTCCAAAGGCACTCATGGAATTTGTCACCCCACACTTTAAAATTTTTTTGAAAAGATTATCTAGCTATTGGAAAGGCAGAGTTTTTGGAGAGAAGAAAGACAAACAGAAAAAGCTTGTGAAGAACCTCAGTATCAAAATCCCAACCATTTGTTCATGGCTCATCACTACTAAGAAACTGTATGAGCTTGCAAGCTAAAAGGCCTATGTAACCTTTAGCAGCCTGTGTGACTTTTAGCACTGATGGTTCCCAATTCTTATGAATCAAGGCCCACCTAAATCTGGTTATCTCACAGGTGGCTCAAAGTAATGAAGTGGGTGCTTCCCGTAGTTGCTGGAGGCACAAGCTGTCCAGCAGAGATAGGTAGGGAATGTATGGTATTTCTCCTCACATTGCAGGCTATTGTGAATTGCCCCTTTTCAAGCTATTGTGGACTGCCCCTATAAAAACCCTGTGAATATGCTGTTCCAGGCCACACTCCAGGTAAGGAAGTTGGTCCCTGCTGGCTGCCTGCTCTCAACTAAGATCCCAGGCTTGGATGTGCTGAGCTTCAATAAACCATTTTTGTGCACTTGGATTTACTTCAGACTCTTGGTTATCTCAAAATCGGGGCACAACACTTGCATCCACTGATTCACTCCCAAATTGCAGGAAAGGCTAGAGCTGTGTTGATCTGCAGCTAGGAGCTAGGAACTTCCTCTACACCTTTCCACATGTATGCAGAGATTCAAAGACTTAGGCCATCTTCTGCTTCTTTCTTAGGCCATTTAGCAGGGAGCTAGGCAGGAAGTGAAACAGCCAGGACTCCAATCAGAGTCCACATGGGATGCTGGCACTGCAAATCAAGGCTTAGCTTGCTTACTCCTTCCTCCAAGGGACCAGCCCCAATATTTTTTAAATTTTCATATCAATAAAAATAATACAAATATGCAAGAGTTCATTTTCATAATCTGTTATCAGGAGGAAAAATGAGAGAACTTTTAAGAGGATGGGTGAAGAGGATCCAAAAAAAGGCAGGTGGGTGGCAGCAGGCCTCAGGAGAAGGAGCACTCCTGAGCAGCTTCTGTAGCGCCCTGCAACTCTTCCCACACCTTTCACAGCCTCAGGCATCACTTTCCCCTAAGGAAGGCCAAAGAACTACACAAAGGGGCAGGTACAGCTGCAGTTGGCCAATCCCTAAAGCCATGTGGGAAGCAGCTTCCAATCCAACTTTATGCAAAGGCGCCTATGGCAGCTGAGGATCCAGATAGAGCTTGGAGTCTTGTCTCCAGCATGTGGGGGCCATTTTGGGAGTGAAAAACCTCTGTCATTCAGCTTTCTTTTTCTTTCTTTCTTTTTTTTTTTTTTTTTCGCCAATGCCGACTATATTTCAAGTCATCACAGTGGGATATGGGGAAAAGTTTTCAATTAGCAACAATAGTGCCTCGGATAAACCTCATTGGCTACAATCCTGCCATTGCGCAAAGCTTGTCACTCAGATTTCAAATAATTTTTTATAGATTTATTTGTATTGGAAAGTCAAATATACAGAGAGGAGGAGAGACAGAGAAAGATCTTTTGTCCATTGATTCACTCCCCAAATGACTGCAACAGCTGGAGTTGAGCCAATCTGAAGCCAGAAGCCTCGAGTTTCCCACATGAGAGCAGGGTCCCAAGGATTTGGGCCATCATCCGCTGTTTTCCTAGGCCACAAGCAGGTAGCTGGATGGGAAGCGGGGCAGCCCGGACATGAACCGGCACCCACATGGGATCCTGGGGCGTGCAAAGTGAGGACTTTAGCCACTAGGCTATCATGCTGGGCCTCAAATAATTTTTAAAAAATATTTATTGTCTGTCCATTGATTTACTCCCCAGTTGATCAAAATGGCTGGAACTGAGCTGAATGGAAAGCAGAAGCCAGGAGCTTCTTCTGGGTCTCCCATGCGGGTGCAGGATCCCAAGGCTTAGGGTCATCCTTGACTGTTTTCCCAGGCCACAGGCAGGGAGGTAGATGGGAAGCAGGGGCTGCTGGGATTAAACCAATGCCCATATGGGATCTGGGTGCGTACAAGGGGAGGACTCTAGCGGCTAAGCTACCATGCTGTGCCCAAATAAATTATTTTTAAAGTGCGGGGGGGTGGGGGGTGGGGAGGAGGGCACTTTAGAATGATGTCCAGCTGTCTGTATGATAAAATCTCAATTCCTTTAATATGGTTGCGTTCCATATAGTTCCCACCCACCTCAGGTCGCTGAACCCCTCTTTCAGTAGGTCTCCTTCCTACCCTAGACTTTCCAGGACTTTTCTGGATCCCTGGCGCCCATTTTCAATGAAGAATCTCTTCATTGCTTTCTGAGACTACGTGGTGCTTATCGGTGTTTTGATTCACATTAGTGAAGTAAATAGATGCAGGTAGTGGCTGACTCGGGAGTCTTCAAGGTAGTGAAAAGGGCCCAGGTTTCCCCTCCCTACACTTCCACAGGAATATCACTGATTCAAAGGTACCGGTTTGGAGACCTGCTCAGGGCAGGGAGAACAACCTCGCCCAATTCTGGTCCCCCTCCCACCTTGCTCAACGCGCGGTACCACGGGAATTGTAGTCTCCATAGCCACACACCGAACGCGCTTGCGCAGTGCAGAGGGTAGCGTTCCCCAACCCCCACCTCATCAGGATTCCGGGTCCTTGTCGGGGACAGTCCGTGCGACAGCGTTCCAATCGGATACTCCTCTCTCATCCTCCAGGGACAAGTCTGACTGGGAAAGACGACACTGCTTTGCAAAGATTTGTCGGAGGAATTCTGAAAAGCGGTAGGAAGCGCACCCCTTCTCCGGAAGTGAGCACCGCGTGGCGCGGTGCATTGTGGGGGGCGTAGTCCTTCTTCTCAGGCGGTCCTTGGCGGCGTCCCCGGGGCCGACTCCCGAGCGCAGGCGGGCGGCTGGGCGAGCGGCGCAGCGCGGGCCGGCTGGAAGCGTCTTGTGGGCACGGGCCGCCGGGCAGGTGTGGCAGGCGGCGCGAGTGGGAGGCCGTCTTAAAGTCTCGTGCGGCGCCGCCCGACGGAGGGTCGGGCTGCCGGGCAGCGGCGGGACCGACCTGACCGTCGAAGGGCGCAGAAGGCCGGAGGGGCCGTGCGGGGCGGCGCGGCGCAGCCATGCCTGGCTTTACGTGCTGCGTACCGGGCTGCTACAATAACTCGCACCGGGACAAGGCGCTGCATTTCTACACGTTTCCCAAGGACGCTGAGCTACGGCGCCTGTGGCTGAAGAATGTGTCCCGGGCTGGCGTCAGCGGGTGCTTCTCCACCTTCCAGCCCACCACGGGCCACCGTCTCTGCAGCGTTCACTTCCAGGGCGGCCGCAAGACCTACACAGTGCGAGTCCCCACCATCTTCCCGCTGCGCGGCGTCAATGAGCGCAAAGTAGCGCGCAGGCCTGCAGGAGCTGCGGCTGCTCGCCGCCGGCAGCAGCAGCAGCAGCAGCAGCAGCAACAGCAACAACAACAGCAGCAGCAGCAGCAGCAGGCGTCGTCCTCCACGGCCTCCACGGCCCAGTCCTCCCAGCTGCAGCCCAACCTGGTGTCGGCCTCTGCCGCCGTGCTCCTCACCCTTCAGGCCGCTGTCGACGGTAACCAGGCTCCGGGGTCCGGTCCGCAGGCGCCCAGCACTCCAAATGGAGAAGATGTGAAGCCCATTGACCTTACGGTGCAAGTGGAGTTTGCAGAGGGCGCGGCTGCCGCGGCTGCTGCAACAGAGCTCGAGGCTGCTACGGCAGGGCTGGAGGCCGCCGAGTGCCCTATGGGTCCCCAGTTGGTGGTGGTTGGGGAGGAAGGCTTCCCTGATACCGGCTCCGACCACTCGTACTCGCTGTCGTCAGGCACCACGGAGGAGGAGCTGCTGCGCAAGCTGAATGAGCAGCGGGATATCCTGGCGTTGATGGAAGTGAAGATGAAAGAAATGAAGGGCAGCATCCGTCACCTGCGGCTCACCGAGGCCAAGTTGCGTGAAGAACTGCGCGAGAAGGATCGTCTCCTGGCCATGGCTGTGATCCGCAAGAAGCACGGAATGTGAATGTGAGCCATCTGGCCTGCGGGATTCCTGGACCCCTTGCCTCCTATGGCCTCCTCGGGCACTAGGGGCACCGTACTGATGATTAGGGCAGCTGGATTCTGGCTGGTGATCTGATAGTCTCACTTGTTTTCCTTCTAAAAGTAGGAGTCTGCGGCCTCCAGCTCTGCGCCGGAGACACCAGCATTTGTGACTTGGTTTA
Source organism: Ochotona curzoniae (assembly GCF_017591425.1). NCBI lineage: Eukaryota > Metazoa > Chordata > Mammalia > Lagomorpha > Ochotonidae > Ochotona > Ochotona curzoniae. The sequence continues at coordinate 13,713,834 of NW_024465926.1, read as the reverse complement.
ACCTCCCTCCCCATGTTGTGTTGCAGATTCTGGCTAAGCAGAGGCCTCAGAACCATAGAACTTGAAACTTAAACCCCTGAGGGTTGCAGGTGGGATGCTCCAGAGACTTTGGGTTTGGGAAAACCTCTCCTTAAGGCTGGACAGCAACCGGAAACGATTCTTCTGTGTGTAGTGATAACAGTTCCAAGGAACCTGAGTTCCCGTATTACTTTTTCCTTCTGGGGTGCAGCCTGTGACTCTATTGGGGATTGGTGGATCTCAGGGTCTTCTAGGACCTCCCTCTCCAGGAGGCTGTTGACCATGGGAACTGGGGGACCTGCAGACGGAGATCCAGCTTGCCAGGGACTTAGGTTTATCCTGTTATGTTTGCTACTGGTTACAAATTCTATTTTCTGTACAATTAGACTAAAGTTTTCACTGTGTTTGTTTGGCAAGACAAATTAAACAAAAAGTAAGGTTTTTATTTGGGTTTTGCCATTTTATTTAACTATCTGGGAAACCTAGGGAAATAGGCTTCAAAGGTTGATGCTGCGAGTGCACATGGTTTCATGATCGGTTTAATGTTGGCTGCTAGCCTCGTGGGCCCAGCTCATTCCAGTAAGAGACAGGAAATGAAACCAAGCAGTCCCAGCCTGTCCGAGGCACATATCCCTGTATCTTTTAACCAGGAGGTGTGATTGCGAGCTAAGCTGAATTCACAGCCATCGCTGAGGATTTTGAATTCTCAGCTGGAGTTGACATTTGCTCAGCATTTCCACTCTGAGGGCTTAGCTCGGTGGCTGGGGCACCTAACCTGGAAAAGACCGCATCCAGATCCAGCCATGGCTCTTTAATACACAAAGATTCTGCAGTGTGAAGGAGCTGTACACAGAACGTGTTAAGGGGTTGAGATTTGTGGCTCTTGATCGATCTTGGCTGCTGTTCCTTTTCTTCAGATTGGGTCTAGGAGGGGTGAGGATGACACAGCTTTGAGTAATGTAGCTCAAAGGCAGTAAGAAGTGTATGCCTTCAAAGCAAGACCTGTTTACCATAGTGTTGAGACAGAAATGGACATTTCTTGAGCTCCAGAAAATTATTTGCTGTTATGTAGACAAAATACCTAGGAACTTGTCCTATGGCTTCAAGGAGGAATGGCTCCCAAACTAGTGTCTGCTTTCCTTCCTTTCCCTTGACACTGTGCTGCAAAACAAGTTTGGCGGGGGAAGTGAGGGTGTAGCATAGGTTGTACAGGTGCTTGGTGGGCAGTGGATTCAATCTTAGTAGGGCTAGTTTTGACCCTGCTTGAGAGTGGAGTCAGTCTTTGCCTTCTTATAGTTAGTTCTAGCTAGTAAATAGGTGGCAGAAGCAGAGGTCAGCTTTTCATGCCCAAATCAGGCCAATCACATATCCCTACTCTGTTTCCTTTGAGATGAAGCTTTTCCTAGACTCCATGATCTTCAGTGTGAGCTCCTGTCTCTATTTTTGCAAACAGAAGTATATTTGAAAAGTGACCAGGTGAACGAGGAGAAGAGGGAAGGGGAAAGAACCTCCTGAGAGAAATCCAGGAGTTGGGGTGCCTCTCGAGTGGAAAACGGAAGGCCATACTCTCCTTCTGAGAGGTACCCAAGCTCCTGTTTGTTGAAAGAATGACAGGGAGATGTAGAGACAGATCTTCCAACTACTGGCTCACTGCTCAAATGGCTCCAGCAGCTGAGACTGGACCAGGTCAAAGCCATAAGCCCAGAACTTTACCTAGATCTCCCGTGATGGTGGCAGGGGCCCAGACTGTCATTATTTGCCGCTTTCCCTGACACTTCTGCAGACAGCTGTATTACAAGCAGAGCAGCAAGGATGGGTGAAAATTGGCACTCTGATATGGGATGCAGCAGTATAGTAAGCAGTGTCCAGCTGTGCTGCACAAATGGCTCAGACCTGATTTTTTTTTTTTAATTTATATTGGAAAGTCAGATACACAGAGGAGAGACAGAAAGGAAGACCTTCGTCCACTGAATCACTGCCCAAGCAGCTGCAATGGCCAGAGCTGAGCCAATTGGAAACCCAGAGCCCCGAGGCTCTTTCGGGTCTCCCTTGTGCATGCAGGCCCCACGGCTTGGCACCATCCTCGACTGCTTTCCCAGGCTACCAGGTGCATTCAAGGTAAGGACTTCAGCTGCTAGACTACTGTACTGGGTCCTTGTTTTCTTCTTTAAAGATTTATGTTATTTTTTTATTGCAAAGTCAGATATACGGAGAGGTGGAGATCTTATGTGATGACTCACTCCCCAAGTGACCACAATGTTTGGCGCTGCACCGATCTGAAGCCAGGAGCCAGGAACTTCCTCTAGGTCTCCCACTCGGATGCAGGGTCCCAAGGCTTTGGGCCATCCTCAACTGCTTTTCCAGGCCACAAGCAGGGAGCTAGACAGGAAGCAGGGCAGCCAGAATTAGAACCAGCACCCATATGGGATCCTGGCATGTTCAAGGTAAGGACTTAAGCCACTAGGCTGCCATCCTGGACCCCTCTCTCTTTTTTTTAAGATTTATTTATTATTATTGGAAAGACAGATCTACAGAGAGAAAGAGAGACAGAGATACCTTCTGTCTCCTGATTCATTCCCGATATAGCCATACAGCTGGACCTGAGCTGATCTGAAGCCAATATCCAGGAGCTGCTCTAGGTTCAGGGTCCTGGGCTGTCCTCAACCACTTTCCTAGGGCTCATGTAGCGAGCTGGATAGGAAGTGGAGTATCTTGGACACAATCCGGCACACATATGGCATCCTGGTGCATGCAAGGCAAGGACTTCAGCCATTAGGCTACTGTGCTAGGCCTAGAGCTCCTGATTAAAAAACATTTTTTTATATAGAATTTTTTTTTAATTGGAAAGTCAGATACACAGGAGAGACAGCGAGGAAGATCTTCCATCCGTTGATTCACTTCCGAAGCAGCCAAAATGGCCAGAGTTGTGCCGATCTGAAGCCAGGAGCCAGAAGCCTCTTCTGGGTTTCCCATGTGAGTGTAGGGTCCTCAGGCTTTGGGCTTTCATTCATTGCTTTCTCAAGCCACAAGCAGGGAGCTGGTGGGAAGTGTGGCTCCCAGTAGCACTTCCTGGGTCCTCTCTGATCTGCATATTATGTAACTGCAAGCTGTCCAGTGTTTTGGCTTAAGAGGAGCCAGCACACAGGAAGGGAGTTCCCAGATATGGATACACTACAAATATGATCATCTTAGTAATCAGAGCAGGATCTAGTCAGGCAATCCATAGTATGAACAGACTGGGGCTTTAATAAGTAGAAATTTGGTCTGGTTTTTCCAGTGATTCTCAGGAGACAGAGTAGGGGCGAGTACAGCAAGAATGCTAAGATCTCTGGGAAGGCATGTAGCTTGCAGCTAACTGAACAATAGGTCTCCCATGCAGGTGTAGGGTTCCAAAGATTTGGGCCATCCGCAATTGCTTTCCCAGGCCAGCGGGGAGCTGGATGGGAAGTGGGGCTGCTGGGAGTAGAACCAGTGTCCATATGGGATCCCGGGGCGTGCAAGGTGAGGACTTTAGCCGCTAGGTTATGGCGCAGGGCCCTTCATTCTATTTCTTACGAACTTTCTGAACTTCTCCAAGTTTGAAGGTAATCATTTTTCAGCCATGCCCCACCAGCTAGTAACCAGTTTGGGAGGCTCTAGGAGCCCCGGTACCGAGCACACCAATGTTGGGGCAGCAGAAGTTGTTGGTTTGACCCGGGTGGGCTAAAGCCGCCAGCTTCCAAGAGCCAAAAGGGAGGCCAGACACCCGAAAGGGAGGGAGTTTGGGGAGAGAAAACAACTCAGAGGCCCAGGAACGTGTGGCCGGGCCAGCTGGGGGCTGGCCGGGCTCCCAGGGAGGCGGGGTCAGCTCTCTATCAGCCTTGCAGCCGAGGCGGGGCCTGGCCAGCTGGGAGCAGGCAGCAACAAAGTCCTAAGCCTTGCCTGGCGCCAACCTCCAGTGTTCCAGAGGCTTCCGCTAGACCACAATTCTCAGGGACTCGCCCGGACAGCCTCCCTCCCAGACTTAAGCCTCACCTCCCGCGCTGCGGCCCGTAGCAGGGCCTCTGCGCTTAGCACCGCGGGAACTGTAGTTTTCTAGTGGCGTAATTAGGCCGGAAAGGGAAGCGGTGGTACTACGTTTCCCAGAGTGCAGCGAGGCGAGCAAGGGAAGGCAGGGGGGAAGGGACAGTCGGTCGCAGACCGCGCTGGGTTGCCGCCGCCGCCGCTGCCGCCATCGTGCCAGCCCCTCGGGTGAGTGTCGGGGCTCGCGTCCCGGGAATGGAGCTGGGCCGCAGAAGCCGGGCTCTCGGCCGCCCGGGGCCTCCACGGCGAGGCCCCGGGAGGCCCCTCCCCGTCCCTCCTCCCGGCGGCCCGAAGCCGCGCGGGGCCCGGGCCATGTGTCGCGCGCGGCTCCGCCTCCCGCCGGTCTTCTGAGGCGGCGGCCTCGGGGGAACGCAGGGAGCCAGACAGGAGCTTATCCGGACCGTTCCGTCCCGGTGGCTTGTTGCAACGCCGTGGCAGGGCGCTTCCGGATGAAGCTCCCAGTGCCCCCCCCCCGGTCCAGCCTGGCTCGGCCTCTTAGTCCCGCAAGCTCTTGCAGGCAGGGTCGCGGGCAGACCATGGTCCCGTGTTCCTCCATCGCCGGCGAAGCACCCGGGGGGATGGGCGGCACCTCCTGGCCCGCTCCGGAGTCCGCCTAAGTAAGGGTTCCTACTTGGCATAGCTGGACCTTTGGGTCCTTACCCGGGTGCCGATCCTAATAGTCTATGTGCACACTGTCCAGCTTGGCTGTCCGCTGGGGGTGCACCTGCTTTCTTTGTAGAACCCATGCATAGCTTTATCTACATGGAGGGCAGGTCAGGACGTTTGAGGCAGGAGAGAGGGTTCCACTAGGCCAGGGGTTCCACCCTTGGCCAACCTTGGAAGACTTGAACTTGATGAGGCTGCTTTGGGCTGGTCGGCCCAACCCCGCCCTGCCCTATCAGTGACCAGGTCCCTCGAGGTTGGCTGTTAATGGAGGAAGCCGGGGAGGAAAGCAGGGAGGTGTGAGGTTGCGTGTGGGAGTTTCTGAGGCCCTTATGAGACGTTTCAGGCACAGCACCATTCTCATCTGTGCCCTTCCTGGAGTCAACGTAAAATTTCTTTATAGGAGAGGATGACTCCGTAAAAATGGGGCTGATAAGGTGGGGTTTCATACACAGAAGAAAATAAAAAGAATCCAGGCCCGAGGTTCATGAACCTAGTGCTAGAAGAGATTGAACTCGAAGGGGGGACCTTAGGGTGTGGCACTTTGGAGCTGCAGGCAGCAGATTATGACTCTAGATGGTGGACCTAGAGCTGGGAGCTGCAGGAAGTCAATCTTCCTCTCTCTGGTTCCTTCACTTACCTGTGAACAGGCAAGGAGTTGGTTGGGCTTTGGATAATTAACACCACAGACACTCACCGCCCAAGTTCTTGGAAAAGGATTGTATCTGGCCAGAGAGCACGTTTTTTTTGTTTGTTTAAGATTGATTAGTTGTTTATTGGAAATTCAGATACACACAGAGGAGAGACAGATCTTCTATCTGCTAGTCTGTTTCGCAGTGGCCCCTTGTGGCAGGAGCAGAGCTGATCCCAAGCCAGGAGCTTCTTTCAGGTCTCCCACGCAGGTGCAGGGACCCAAGGTCTTGTGCCCTTCTCTACTTCTCTCTCAGGCTTCAAGAAGAGAGCTGGATGGAAAGTGAAGCAGCCAGGATACCAATCGGTGCCCATGGGATCCAAGGCTTGTGCAAAGCGAGGACTTTATCCATTAGCCTACCTTGCCAGGCCCGTAGCACTCTTTTACTTATTTTTTAAGCTTTATTTATTTTTATTGGAAAGTCAGATATACAGAGAGGAGGAGAGGCGGAGAGGAAGATCTTCAGTCCGATTATTTACTTCCCAAGTGACTGCAATGGCTGGTGCTACGCTGATCCAAAGCCAGGAGCCAGGAACTTCCTCTGGGTTTCCCACGTGGGTGCAGGAACCCAAGGCTTTGGGCCATCCTCAACTGCTTTTCCAGGCCACAAGCAGGAAGCTGGATGGGAAGTGGGGCTGCCGGGATTAGAACCGATGCCCATATGGGATCCCAGCACGTTCAAGGCAAGGACGTTAACTGCTAGGCCATGGCCCCGGGCCCAGCACTTTCTTTTCTAAAGGCATGCTTGATTAGTACATTAAGGAACTATCCCAGAAAAGAGACTGGGACTTGGGGGGATGAATTCCTTGTCAGATGTTGGGTCCTCTGAGCCTCATTTCTTGGAGGGAACTAAAACAGCCGAGTCACTGTAGACCTGGTCTTCGCAGCTTGTTGGGGCAGGTCTCAGGGGGACCGACCTAGGCTGGCACCCTCCCTGAGCATTTCTCCAGGTGGGAATGTTCTCGTTCGTGCTTTCTCCTGGTTAGTTTCCCTGCAGTTGAATTGCTCTGCCTCGGCATTCTCTCTGGTCCAGAACAGGCCCGGATGCTGCACAGGGCCTGTTCAACTTCTGTAGTCCACCTCCCGGCCTAGGAGGACAACATCAGGACCCCTTTGCAGGTAGGATTGGGCAGTAAGGAAGGACTACCCACAGCTCACGTAGTCACTGAGGTCAGATCTCTAAACTTGTTCTTAGCTAAAAAATGATACGGCTCACATCTGTTAGAACAAGAAGTAGTTATTTTAGGACCCTCTTTAGTCTGTCTGGGTTGGTGCTTTGCACAACACAACTTTCAGGTTAACTAGACATGGCTGTGAATTAGTTTGGATTTTTAATTTTTAAGGATTTGTTTTGCTTTTATTGGAAAGGCGGATGTACAGAAAGATCTTCCATCCACTGGCTTACTCCACAGATGGCTGCAGTGGTTGAAGCTGAGCTGATCCAAAGCCAGGAGCATCTTATGGGTGTCCCATGTGGGTGCAGGGTCCCAAACCTTTGCCATCCTCTACTGCTTCTTTCCCAGGCCTCAAGCAGGAAGCTGGATAGGAAGTAGAGCAGTCAAGAGACAAGCCAGCACCAAAATGGGAGGCATTGCTGGGAGACAGAGGATTAGCCAGTTGAGCCATCCCACCGGCTACCAGATTTCTTCCTCCTACTCCAATCTGTAAATTTCTTGTAACTTGTTTGAAATTTGCTAGCCACCTTAAGGAGTCTGATATTTCTGGAACTTGGCAGGCCATTGACCTCTCAAGAATGAGAACCATAGGGTTCTAAGGGATCTTTGTGTGCCTTCTGTTCAGGGAATGCTGATCTAGGGAGTGGAGCCTGATGTAGGGTAGTCAGAATATGGTTTATTTGCTTTTTAAAAAATTATTTTTTTATCTCCTATTTTAAATTTACAGAGGATAGGAGAGAAAGATATAAAGATCTTCCATCCTCTGGTTCACTCCTCAAGTGGTTGCAGCGGCTGGAGCTGAGTCAACCCGAAGCCAGGAGCCAGGAACTTCCTCCTGGTCTCCAATGTGGGTGCAGGAACCCAAGGGTTTGGGCTGTCCTCGACTGCTTTCCCAGGCCACTAGCAGGTAGCTGGATGGGAAGTGGAGCTGCCAGGATTAGAACCAGGTCCATATGGGATCCCAGCACATTGAAGGCAAGGACTTTAGCTGCTAGGCCGCAGCCCCCGGGCCATGGGTGCCAGTTCTAATCCCGGCAGCCCTGCTTCCCATCCAGCTTCCTGTTTGTAGTCTGAGAGGGCAGACGAGGAAGCCTCAAAGCCTTGACATCCTGCAACTGTGTGGGAGACTCGAAACTGGCTCTGGATTCCTGGCTTGGATTGACACAGCTCCAGTAGTTGCAGCCACTTAGGGAGTGAATCAATGGATGGAAGATCTTCCTCTCTGTCTCTTCGCCTCTCTGTATATCTGACTTTCCAGTAAAAATCAATCTTTTAAAGGAAAAAAAACACTGCTGCCTTTCAAAAATATACATTACATATATGTAATGCATATGTAGATATTATGCATGTAATATGTAACAGTAATATATATATATATATTGGTTACACACGTGTGTGTGTGTGTGTGTGTGTGTGTGTGTGTGTGTAGTGGTTAAGAGGAAACAAGAGAACACTTCTATCCACTGGTTCACTCCCTGGATGGCTACAATATCGTTGCTCAGCCAGGTTCAATTCAGGAGCCTGGAGCTTTGGGTCTGCCATATAGGTGGTCAGCGGCAGGGACCTAGGTAGTTGGACCATCATTGGTGTTTTAGCCTGGCACATTAGCAGGGAACTTGATTGGAAGTAGAGCAGCCAGCACTCAAATAGGAAGCTGAGGTTGTAAGCAGAAGCATTATAAATACGATGCCATAATGTTGGCTGGTCTCTTTCAAATTTCAATTTCAGCTTTTCCAGCTAAACTTTTTTCTGGACTTTCATATACATAAGCTACTGCCAAAGACCATTCATTTGAGAATGACATTGGTGTATTTGTGGCTTGATTTGGTTGCTCCATTACCAACTTTGAAATCTGTGATTCTTTGTGGGCAGTAGGAGTACTTGAATCCTTCCCTGAAAGAGATGGCAATGTGTGGGTTAGTGCTGAGCAACCACATGATCATTCTAGTCAGTGCCCTAGCCAACGGGCCTGTGTGACACCCTCTTACCTTGTCAAGTGGAAGAGAGATATAAGATCAAAAGGGGTCCTTTTCATGGAGCTCCAGGGCTTCTGCCATCCATGACCTGTGACCAAGAATTTTTCACTTTGTTGAGCCTGGTTTCTTTCCTTCTTTTTCTGTTTCCGTTTTTTTTTTTTGTTGTTATTTGAAAGAAATAGTTACAGAGAGAAAGAGAGATCTTCCATCTGCTGATTCACTTCTTAAATAGGTGCAACCACCAGGGCTTGGCCAGATCAAAGTCAGGACCTAGGAGCTTCATCCTAGTCTTTATGTAGATGTAGGAGTCCAAGTACTGAGCTCAAGTACTTGGGCCATCCTCTGCTCCTTTCTTAGTGGCACATAGCAGAGAGCGGAAGTGGACCAGCTGGTACCTTAACTGTTGCCCATAGGGGATACCAGCTAGCTTAACCTGCTCTGCCACAGTATCAGCTCTATGAACCATACTTGTTTGTTGCTGTGTGCTGGCTAGAGATGAAGAACCCCCCCCCACCCTTTTTTTTTTTTTGAGATTTTATTTATTTTTTGTTGTAAAGTCAGATATACAGAGAGGAGGGGAGACAGAGAAGAACTTCTATCGCTGTCCAGCTGTCCTGCTGCGATGGACTTGATGCACGGAGGAGCACTGACTGATGGTCAATAGCCAAAGCTTACTAACAGCACCAGACTTTTTTTTTTTTTTTTAAAGATTTATCTGTTTATTGGAAAGTCAGATATACAGAGGGGAGGAGAGACAGAGAGGAAGATCTTCCGTCCGATGATTCACTCCCCAAGTGAGCGCAACGGCCGGTGCTATGCCGATCCGAAGCCAGGATCCAGGAACTTCTTCCGGGTCTCCTACACGGGTGCAGGGTCCCAAAGCTTTGGGCTGTTCTCGACTGCTTTCCCAGGCTATAAGCAGGGAGCTGGATGGGAAGTGGAGCTGCTGGGATTAGAACCAGCGCCCATATGGGATCCCGGCGCGTTCAAGGCGAGGACTTAACTGCTAGGCCACACTGCCAGGCTCCAGATTCTTTATCTAAACCTTATCAGTTGCTCCTGGTACCTTCCCCGGGGGATTCAACTGGCTGTTGTCTCCCACTGTAGCAAAGATTCTGAATGTCCTTCTACAAACTTCCATCTTTGCAGACCCAAAGCCAGGAACCCAGAGGCTCCTCCAGGTCTCTCACATAGGTGCAGGGTCCCAAAGCTTTGGGCTGTCCTCAACTGCTTTCCCAGGCCACAAGCAGGGAGCTGGAAGGGAAGCAGGGCTGCCAGCATTAGAACCAGTGCTCATATGGGATCCTGGTGCATTCAAGGTGGTGACTTTAGCCACTGAGATACAGCACTGGGCCTGAAGAACCCCTCTTCTTGAGAGAGGTGTGTCTGCAGGTACCTGAGTGTTGTTTGCTTCAATAAACTGGGGGATTCTGGAAATCTTGCTTGTTTTTTTTTTCCTGATTTATTCTTTTTTGGAAAGGCAAATTTTGCACAGAGAAGGAGATAAAGAAAGATCTTGCATCTTCTTGTTCACTTTCCAAATATCTGCAGCAGCCAGAGCTAAGCTAATCTGAATGTAGGAGCCAGGAGCTTCTGCGTCTCCCACATAGATCAGGGGCATAAGGAGTTGGCCATCCTCTGTTTTTTCCCAGGCTGTAAGCAGGGAGCTAGATGGAAAGTGGAGCAGCTGAGACATGAATCGGTTTCCTTATGGGATGCTGGCGTTCGTAGGTGGAAGATTAACTAGTTGAGCCATCGTGCTGGCACTGGAATGCTTGGTTCTTTTTTTTTTTTTTTTTCTTTCAAGATTGATTTATTTTTATTGGAAAGGCAGATATGCAGAGAGGAGATACAGAAAGATCTTCCATCCTCTGATTTACTCCCCAAATTGCTGCAATGGCCAGAGCTGAGTTGATCTGAAGCCAGGAGCCTGGAGCTTCTTCCTAATCTCTCTTGCGAGGTGCAAGGCCCCAAAGCTTGGAGCCATTCTCCACTGCTTTTTTAGGTTCCATGAAGGGAGCTGGATTGGAAGTGGAGCAGCTAGGATTAGAACTTGTACCCATTTTGGATCCTGGCGCATGCAAAGCGAAGACTAGTAGGCTACAGTGCCGGGCCCATAATGCTTGTTTCTTAAGGTATTAGATGCTTACGAGGCCCTAGATAGGGTCTTGCCAGAGCCAGAGTAGATACTGGATAGTCTGCTGCCCTCTGCAGAGATGTGTGGGAAGCCACAGGTTCTGCTTGCAGGTGGTTTCAAGCCAGGAGAATTAAGTCCTCTGTCATTCTTACGGTACAAAGCTGTTTAGACCTACTTAGGTGTTTCCCAACCTGTGAGCTTGTTGATTCAAGAAAGGGGAAAAACGGCTCCAATCTTCCCCTTTGTGAATTTGCCTTCATGTGCTTTCTGCTACTCAATCCTAGCCAAATTTATGAGGTGTGTTTGTTTGTTTGTTTTTAACTTTTTTTTTTTTTTAAAGATTTGTTTTTATTATTTTTTCATTGGAAAGGCGGATATACAGAGAGGAGAGACAGAGAGGAAGATCTTCCGTCCGATGATTCACTCCCCAAGTGAGCGCAACGGGCCGATACTATGCCGATCCGAAGCCAGGATCCTCTTCCGGGTCTCCCACGCGGGTGCAGGGTCCCAAAGCTTTGGGCCGTCCTCGACTGCTTTCCCAGGCCACAGGCAGGGAGCTGGAAGGGAAGCAGGGCTGCCGGGATTAGAACCGGCGCCCATATGGGATCCCGGGCGTGCAAGGCGAGGACTTAACCACTTGCGCCACCGCGCCGGGCCCAACTTTTTTTTTTTAATTGGAAAGTCAGATGTACAGAGAGGAGGAGAGGCGGAGAGGAAGATCTTCTGTCCGATGTCTCAGGGGCTCAACATCAGATGGGAGGTTTTTAGGACTAGGCTTGGAGGTCTCCTTAATCAGACTGGAATGGGGAGGGGCTGTTTGGTGAATGCAGAGCAAAGAAGCCAGAATGTGGGTCTCAGGATTTAGCTTCTGGATCAGTGCAGCCCATGAAGGAAGAAGGGATGGAAGGGGTCTTTGCACTGCTGGGGACATCTAGACCTTGGGTGTCAGCCTCAAGAAAGAAATATGTGCTGCTCAGCTGTCTACACCCCAGACATTGGCCAACGTGGCTACCAAGGTGAGGCAGGGGAGTGATAGGCAGTTACCATTCCTGGTTCAAGGTCTGACAGGTATATCAGACCTTCCACAGAGGGAAATTGTTCTCCTTCTGCCTGACTATTGACTTAGTGCTAATGCAGGAACTGATAACTCTGCACAGTGGGCTCTTGCCTGAAGCTTTCAGTTGGTTTCCTGCTGATATCCCCACAATTAGTGATGAGGAGGCAGGTCACAGGGTTATATCACAGGGAGGGCTGGACCAGGCCACCAGACAAGGTCTTTGAGGGTGTGTCTGTGGGTCTGCTATTTAGCCAGAGCTGCCCAGTAGGTGACCAGTCCTTTTGGAATGAGAGATTGTTTCCTAACAGCTTGAACGGAAGTATGGGTAGAGTGGAAGTGGGTCACTGGGCCACTTAAATTGAGCTGGGCTTGCCCAGAACTCACTCCTCCTCCAGAGAGGAAGGGCTGGCCTCTTGGCCTGGCTCCCACATGTTTATGCAGTTAGTCAACAAGTGGTTATTGAGGGCTTGGCTAGGTACCATTGGAAAATAGGGGTGCCCTAGTCAGTTAGACAGGCTGTAAATAAGTATGTATGTGTGTGATAACCTTGTGCAGTAATAAGTTCTAACAAACAATACTGGGACTGGAATTAATAATCAGACAGCTACTTTATTTTAATTAAAATAATTTTTATTTGAAAGGCAGAGTTACAGAGAATAGGAGATCTTTCATCTGCTGGTTCACTGCCCAAAGCCACTAGACCAATCCAAAGCCATGGCCCAGGAGCTTCCTCCAAGTCTCTCACATGTGTGCAGGTGTCCAAGGCCTTTGGTTATCTTTCACTTTTCCCAGGCTATCAGCAGGGAGTTGGAACAGAAGTGGAGCAGCTGGGACTTGAAATGGTGCCTATATCATATATAGGTGCCACTTCTATGTTTAACATGGTACACCGCAGTGCTGTCCCCAATTTTTAAATTTAATTTGTCAAAAAATTTTTTGTTGGGCCCGGCACGGTGGCACAGTGGTTAAGGTCCTCACCTTGCACGCCCGGGATCCCATATGGGCGCCTGTTCTATCCCAGCAGCCCCGCTTCCCTTCCAGCTCCCTGCCTGTGGCCCGGGAAAGCAGTCAAGGACGGCCCAAGGCTTTGGGACACTGCACCCGCGTGGGAGACCCAGAAGAGGCTCCTGGCTTCGGATCGGCATAGCATCGGCCGTTGCGCTCACTTAGGGAGTGAATCATCGGACGGAAGATCTTCCTCTCTGTCTCTCCTCTCTGTATATCCACCTTTCCAATTAAAAAAGATAATAATAATAAATAAATCTTTAAAAAAAATTTTTTTTTTGTTTATCTGAAAAGGAGAGAGGCACAGAATCAGAAAGAGCAGTAAAAGGTAACTCAAGTACCTGGCCACTGCCACTGATGTGGGAGAACTAGAAATTTTCTTTTTGGAAATTTTTTTTTAATATTTACTTCATTTTGATTGGAAAGTCAGATATAGAAAGAGGAGAGATAGAGAGGAATGTCTTCCATCTACTGATTCACACCCCAAGTGGCTGCAACAGCCAGAGCTGAGCCGATCTGAAGCCAGGGGCCCAGAGCCTCTTCTGAGTCTCCCTTGTAGGATGTAAGATCCCAAGGCTTTGGGTTGTCCTCGACTGCTTTCCCAGGCCCACAAGCAGGGAGCTGGATGGGAACCAGTGCTGCTGGGATTAGAACCGGCACCCATACGGGATCCCTGTGCGTTCAAGGCAAGGACTTTAGCCACTAGGCTACCGTGCTGGGCGAGAAATTTTTCTTTTTGGAAGGAACAGTATTTTTTTTTTCTTTTTTTGAAAGGCAGAGTTATGGAGAGAGACCTAGAGAGAGATTTTTTATCCATTGATTCACTTCCCAAATAGTCTCAATAACCAAGACCAGAGGTGAAGCCAGGAGTCAAAGACTTCCACTAGGTATCCTTCAAAGGGACGCTCTTACTAATGTTGCGGTTTTCGTCAGCTGCCTAGGCTTGCTGTCTGCCCAGGTTAAAGGGAAAGATGGCCCTTATCCTAATACCCACAGAGCTCTCGGGCTGCACAGGACGTCTTGGGGGACAGTGTAGGTCTGGACACTTTGAGCTGTGGCAGGGCAGACAGCAGCAGTGGAGGCTGTGTCTCCTGGAGGTTCTGCCAGTTTGTGTGTGGGCATGACCACAGCCTGACCCACGGGGAGGTGACCAACATAACAGCTGTTGAGTCTATGTTTTTCCCACTTGTTGATTGGCTTTGTGGCAGGTTGTGAACTGAGAAACACCTTATGCTCCTGTGTAGCAGGCAAGGCTGGTTCCAAACCTTCCCTGCCTGTTTTAGGCTTTCCGGAACATTTCTTAGTCATCCCTGTGCTGCACTTCTATTTTTAGTTTCACTGCTTCCTAGGTAACTTAAAATAAACTGGCTTAGCTTCTTGGATCCTCATTGGCTGGAGTGTTGGTCATAGGCTGTGGGATTGGCTGCATTGCTCCCGTCACTCCCTTCTGGGCTTGAATGAGGCCACAGAGTCTGAAGCAAGCTAGCAGTTACCTTGTCAAGTTGAGAGCTTTGCCATTGCCTTGGAGAAGCCTCAGCCAGTGGCAGCAGCAGCATGGTTGCTAGCTCAATTTTATAGCAGAGGTATCAGACCCTAAGTCAGGTTGCTGGGAGGAATCCCCCTATTTTCTTTTTCTTTTTTTTCTTTTAAGATTTATTTATTTTTTTAAAAGACTTATTTATTTTTATTGGGAAGTCAGGTTTACAAAGAGAGAAGAGACTGAGAGAAAGATCTTTGTCCTCTGGTTCATTCCCCAAGTGTCTGTAACGTCCAGAGCTGAACTGATCTGAAGTCAGGTACAGTGTTCCAAGACTTTGGGCCATCCTTAACTGCTTTCCTAGGCCAGAGCAAGCAGGGAGCTGGAAGGAAAGTGGAGCAGCCGGGATTAGAACCAGTCCTCATATGGGATTCTTGTGCATGCAAGGTGAGGACTGTATTTACTAGGCTACCGTGCTGGGCCCAAGATTTACTTATTTTTAATTGGAAAGGCAGAATTACAGAGAGAAGGGGAGACAAAGATCTTCCATCCACTGGTTCACTACCCAAATGCCTGAAATGGCAACTTTCCAGTTGCCCCGCTTCCAATCTAACTCTCTGCTATGGCCTGGGAAAGCATGGGAGGGTGGCCCAACTTGGGCCTTGCACCTGTGTGCGAGACTCAGAGGAAGCTCTTGTTTTTCACCTAGCCATTTGGGGAGTGACTAGCAGATGGAAGAGCTCTTGTCTCTCACTTCCTTGCAACTACTACTTTTTTTTTTAAGATTTTCTTTTTTTATTATTATTTTTAAAATTTTCTTAACTTACTCTGTAATGCTTTATTTGGGAATTCTTTTTTTTTTTTTTAAAGATTTATTTTTATTATTCTTTCATTGGAAAGGCGGATATACAGAGAGAGGAGAGACAGAGAGGAAGATCTTCCGTCCGATGATTCACTCCCCAAGTGAGCGCCTCGGGCCGATACTATGCCGGTCCGAAGCCAGGAGCCTCTTCCGGGTCTCCCACGCGGGTGCAGGGTCCCAAAGCGTTGGGTCGTCCTCGACTGCTTTCCCAGGCCACAGGCAGGGAGCTGGAAGGGAAGCAGGGCTGCCGGGATTAGAACCGGCGCCCATATGGGATCCCGGGCGTGCAAGGCGAGGACCTTTAACCACTTGCGCCACCGCGCCGGGCCCTATTTGGGAATTCTTAAAATTTTATGCCATTAAACACTTTTATCCAAAGTATAAGGAAGGAAGTTTTTAAAAATATCTCAAATCATGAATATCCCAAACACTATCCTCTATGCAGTTTTGATCTCTTAATTATCCATGCATAGTTGTACACATATTCACATAAAAACATTTGTGATTTTTTTTACCATTTTTTAAAAAATCTTTTACTTCTTATTACTATTATTATCATTTTAGATACAGTTCCATAGGCCCCTGGGATTTCCCTTATCCCCTCCCCAATTTTCTCCCCCGCCCAATCGAGTTCCCCTATATCATTACTATAGTATAACTCTTCATTCACAGTCATATGTCCATTGTTGTGGGCATGGACAATGGCAGAATGTCCATGATCCTACTGTCATATAGTAAACAGTTTCATTGGGAGTCCATCTTTAGTCTGGGAGTAGAGATGCATACTACATTTTATCCTCACATCTGGATATGTTAGTCTCCATTTCACAGTTACTGTACATCCCCTTAAATGAAAAACCATAATACAAAATCAACAATAGGAAGAAAAATAGAAATTTACAATGCCATGAAGTTGAATAACATGTTACTAGATAAGAGATTCTCCATTACACTGTTACTATACATCCCCTTAAACGAAAAGGCACAAAACAAAATCAACAACAGGAAGAAAAAAGAAATTAACAACACCATGAAGTTAAATAACATGCTACTGAATGACTAATGTGTCGCTGAAGAAATGAAAAAGAAAATCAAGAAGCTTCTTGAAGAAAATGATGCTTCTGTATGATCTGTGACTCATGGAAGAATTTAATCAGAAGAAAGTGTTTTGAAGAGATGAAACCAACAACAACAAAAAAATCAAAATCTATGAGTTACAATTTCCGCTGATTTTTGTTGGTGAAATGTGTTTTCTGTAGGCAACAAATAGATAGGTTTTGTTTTTTAATCCAGTCTACTAATCTATGATGTTTGATTGAGCTTAAGCCGTTTACATTCAAGGGTAATTTGTATGGGTGGTAATTTGGTCCTTTCTAATACTGAGATTCTTTCTTCTGCTTGCTTCATTCTATTTTGGAGACTCTCCACTGTACTTTTAGTTTGTTCCACTGTATTTTTTATTTCTAATGTATCAGCTTTCATTTGACTAATTTCCAATGTGACATATTCCTTAAATTCTTGAACACCTGCTTTACATGCTTCTCGTTGTTGATAAGAAGCTTTATAACAAGTGTTTTTAATTCTGTATCCGCTATTTTCTCAATGTCTTCCTTAGTGAACTCTGATGTTGGCAAAGGGTTTTGCTCTTTTGCAGGTGAGTCTGCAGTAATATTCATTGTGCTTTTGTCTCTTCTGCTTTTTTTGGTCATTGTACTTCTGGTTAGCAGAATTTTCTCCTTGGGGCAGGTTTCTAAGCTCTGTTGTCACCCATAGGTCTACAGTTCAGTTTTACTTATCGCAGTTGGTACACGGCTCTTTGCAGCCAATTGTGTCACTCCCTCCAGTGAGTTCCAGGTCTGGGTTCTTATGTTAGATTTCCAGTAGCCCCAGCTCCTGGTTCACCACTCTCCACCTCCTGTGATATTGTGCTGAGGCTGCACCATTGTCTGGACAACCTTTCTCCCACTTCTGGCTGGAGCAGGTCCCAGGATTAGGGAGATACCAGGAGTCCTGTATAACTAGATTGTTGGTGGTGGTAATCTTGCAGGAACCTGTTGGCTGTTAGCTTTGAGGGCCACACAGACCTATTTTGACCTGTATGATGCCATAGTTGGTATTATTTTCTTGTGGAACCAGTACAATGTACTGAGCTCAGTGAGTATTCATGAGCTCAGTGAGTTCTCTTGAGCTCAGCACAGGCGCAGCTCACTGTTGTCCCTGCAGTCCTAAAACTTTTGCCACACTGTACAAAATGGCACCTGACGTGCCACTACTAGAGTTTTTTTTTTTAAAGATTTATTTTTATTATTATTTTTTTTTATTGGAAAGGTAGGTATACAGAGAGGAGAGACAGAGACGAAGATCCTCCGTCTGAGGATTCACTCCCCAAGTGAGCGCAACGGCCGATGCTATGCCGATCCAAAGATCCAAAGCCAGGAGACTCTTCCGGGTCTCCCACACGGGTGCAGGGTCCCAAAGATTTGGGCCGTCCTCAACTGCTTTCCCGGGCCACAGGCAGGGAGCTGGAAGGGAAGCGGGGCTGCCGGGATTAGAACCAGCGCCCATATGGGATCCCGGGAGTGCAAGGCGAGGCCCTTAACCACTGCGCCACCGCACCGGGCCCACTACTAGAGTTCTTAATCTGCTGGCTGTCAGGTCTGAGGACTACCTGGACCTATCTTGAGTGGAATCTGTACGATGCCACGTGGTTGCAGTTCACTTCCAGCTCAGCGTATGCTCAGTCCTTTCCTTTGCCTCTTTAAACAAAATGGTGTCTGATTCGGCCCTCGGAGGGTGGGCTGGGCTGAGAAATCCACACCGCCTGTGTAGTACCTGCTGCTCTGTCTCTGCTCCTGGTCAAATCAAACAAACTAGCAGGACGGGTAGTTCTTTGTCTGGATTCATCTCCCAAGCTCCCAGTGAAAGTCCCTTCCTACCTGTTTACTGGTGGAGCTGCCAGTGAAGTTCAGATCGCCGCTTGCTGAATGCTGCTGGGGTAGCAGTCACTGCAGCATCACACCGTTGTTTTCGCTGTTTTCCTGTGTCTGTCAGTCTCCAGGTGCTCCTCTGCTGTTGCTCTGTCCACTTTTGTTTCCTGGAATGTGCCCTCTCCTTCTTACGGTTAATGTTTCTCCATCCGTTTAAACATGTCCTTACCCTATTCTGCCATCTTGATTCTCTTTAAGATTTTATCTTCATTGAAAAGTCAGATAAACAGAGAGGAGGAGAGACAGAGAGGAAGATCTTCCATCTGCTGGTTACGCCCCAAGTGGCCATAAAAGCGGGGGCTGAGCTGATCCGAAGCCAGGAGCCAGGAGCTTCTTTTGGGTCTCCCACATGGTTGCAGGGTCCCAAGGATTTGGGCTGTCCTTGACTGCTTTCCCAGGCCACAAGTAGGGAGCTGGGTGGGAAGTGGGGCCTCTGGGACACAAACTGGCTCCCATATGGAATCCTGGTGTGTGCAAGGCGACGATTTAGCCACTAGGCTATTGCGCCAGGCCCATAAATCTACCTTTAAATTAAAATATAATAAATCTCCAGGGGAAAAAATCTTTAAAAAAGAAAAAGGTGGAACAGCTAGAACTTGAACCTAGGGATTAGGTGGGATGCTGGTGTTTGTAGTTGACAACTTATCCGTCCGTACAACTTTGCTGGCTCTACATCCAGCATTCTTGCAGCCATATCTCTGGGAGTAGGGCTTCACTCTGTCTCAGAGACAAGAGACAGCCTGTTGTGATGAGGGCAACAGCAGTATGGGGGCATGTTAAGAGGTATTATGTTCCTCCTCATAGCCTCTGTTTCCCTTTTCCATGTACCTCAGTTGTTACTGATCCTCTGAACTCGTGTTCCACCCTATCCAGTCAGATAGCTCTTCCCCTGCTGATGAGGAATTGCTCCAATAAGAGAGCCAGGCACTATAATATGGGGTGAGGGCATACCAAGCTATAGCTTAACCTGCACATGACACATTTTCCCGAAATGAGACCTTTAGAAGCCATCTCCCCCTTGCTATCACTCTCAATCAAGCCTTACAACAGTTGGGGTCATGAGGGCTCTGACAAAAAACACTCCACACATAGATGGCAATGTGAAGTTGGAATAAAGTAGTATTGAATCTTTCAGGTTATTGAAAGAAGAGATAGAGGGCAGGTGCTTAGCTCTTCCATAATGATTCCTCTTGGCATTGAAGGGCCTGACCAAGCACCTCTCATGTGTGCCCTGCACCCAGCCCCTCTGAACCTCTTTTTCTCATCCAGGAGCTCCTCAAGAGAAGGGACTGAATGTGGTGTGAATCTGGGCTTCTCACACTGGTCTGGCTTAGGATGGGGTCTCCTTTCCATTCCCCAGGGCCCGTACACATCCCCAGAGGGATAAACCACAGCAAAGGACTCCCCAACAGAGGACCCAGAGGGAAGAGGTCAGCACCTGGTTACCAATGCTTCCTTCCCTGTTACTCTGGTCTTTCAGGTCTCGGCGAGGCCTGGTGACGCTCCAGAATGGGAGACAAGCCAATT
Organism: Ochotona curzoniae; assembly: GCF_017591425.1. Taxonomy (NCBI): domain Eukaryota; kingdom Metazoa; phylum Chordata; class Mammalia; order Lagomorpha; family Ochotonidae; genus Ochotona; species Ochotona curzoniae. The sequence continues at coordinate 13,694,197 of NW_024465926.1, read as the reverse complement.
TGGGAGCAGATTGGATCCAGCTTCATTCAACATTACTACCAGTTATTTGATAATGACAGAACCCAGCTAGGCGCCATTTACGTAAGTATCCAGCTCCAGGGCCAGAACAAGACTCCAGGAGGGCAACTCCAACATTGAACCAGTGTACAGAGTTCACTTGTGCTTTTGGCAGCACTTGCAGGACTGCCCATATCTCTGAATTTCCGTCCATAGAATAAGTTGCCAAGGCCTGACCCAGCCTCCTGGTTCATACATTTCCTGCTGTTATGGTCTACAAGAGAGAAGATCTGGTATCTTGAGCTGAATATTGTAGAGTTGTCATTCCATGTGGTCAGCAGCTGGTCAAGGATCTTTGTCGTTCCTTTCGGGCTTCTGTTCAGGTTAGACAGCAGCAGGCAGAAATAGGATAATGGTGCCCCCTGGAGGCAGAAGAGCATCTTTGGCGCAAAGCTCAGCTTTCCAAGAGGTCCCAAGTTCAGTTTCCTTTTGGGTTCAGAAGCTCTTGAATTATCATGGGAAACAAATGAGATGAGCTTAGGGACACTAGTGTGTCCTTTCAGAAACTCCTCTATGCAGACATTGTTTGCTGTTTTATACCAAGTACTACTGAAACATGACCCTTACCCAAAGTCTAGATACAGGAATGTCATTGATAGGTGACTGCCCAGCAGGTCTGCCCAAAATGGGGGTGATAGATCTTTCTAGATGTGATCCCAACCCCATGACTGGACGGATCCATTCAGAATTTTTGGAAAGAAAATGTTTGAAGATCATTTGTAGAGGATTTTTAAAAATTGATATTTTAATGAGACAGAGAGAGATCTTTTAATCACTAGTTCATTCCTCAAATAGCCAGGGCTGGGTCAGGCCAAAGCCAGAAGCCTAGAACTCAGTCTGGGTCTCCCATGTGGGTAACAGGGATCGAGGTATTTGAGTCATCATCTGCTGCCTTCCAGGATGGGAAGGAGGGGAGCTGGGGATTGAAGCAGGCACTCCCAATGCAGGATGTGGCCATCCTAAGTTGCTGTGGCTAACGCTGCCTCAACAGAGTGTTTTGAAAAACTGGAACTGATCCAACTGATACCCTGCACATCTGCTTCAGTGTCTATGAATTAAAGCAGGCCTGACCCAGCGAGGAGAGTTAGCAAAATCCTAAAATTAGAACACTGCATGTATGTATATTGCTTCATAGACTTCATGTTTCCTCTTTGAAGATTAGGAAACTGAGACTCAGAAAAATAAGTAACTTACATAATGTCACAACTAGTTAGCAACCGATGTCCTTTTGAGTTCTACCCTGAAGGTTGTGAAAGCGAAGATTTGGAGGGGTAGGGACAGCTTACCTAGTGGGTTGCATGTAGGATTTTGTCTGGTACAAGCAAGGAGTATCAGCTGGCCTGGTCAGCCTCTATCTGCCCTGGACCTGTGAGTACCCTGAAGGCTAGCTGGAAGGCCCACAGTAGAACTTGGTAATGGCCCTGGTGATGGTAATGAATGGAAATATTTCCAAGTTAGTCCTGAAGATTTCTCAAGGATTGATGCTTGTTTACCACATAGTAGATTGACTTTTGTCTGAACCCACACTACTTTGGCATTTTTGAGACACAAGCATATTAGAGGCCATGTGACTTCTTGAATAAAAATAGTAAATGAACCCAGTAGGTATATTTTGGTATAGTCTTTTCAGAGTGTGTACCCTGGAACAAAGGTTTGTAGTTAAAGAAGGCATTGACAGCATATAGTTTGTGAATTACTCTCAGTTTTTCAGTTCAGACAGGGAAACTGAGGTGGGTACTCATTTCTCCCAAGGAAGACCCTTTCTGCTGGCCTTAGAGATCTTTGCCGTGTCTTTTTCAGATTGATGCATCATGCCTTACATGGGAAGGACAGCAGTTCCAAGGGAAAGCTGCCATTGTGGAGAAGTTGTCTGTAAGTAAGGGCCAGAGCTGCAAGGCAGGAGACTTTCTCCCCCCAGCCTTTCTGGCCTCATGGAGTCCACTGACCTCTCTTTCTCTTGTAGAGCCTTCCCTTCCAAAAAATCCAGCACAGCATCACGGCACAGGATCATCAGCCCACGCCAGATAGCTGCATCATTAGCATGGTTGTGGGCCAGCTCAAGGTAATAGTGCTACTGCATTCCTAGGAAGGGGTGGGCAAATGGAGGAGAGCCCTGGGCCTCAGACTTTGCTGCATGTATGACCCAATTATCCAGGAGCACAGAGGAACTGTCAAGCTGTATTGTTCATTATAATACCTGTTGGCCACATGGAGCAATTATTACACTGCATTAATTAAAATTAAACAAAACCAAAATGTAGTTTCTCAGTTGTGTTACAGCATTTTAAGTGTTTGTAATAAGCCACATGGAACAACCTATTATTCAGTGTTAGTAGAGACCGTTTCTGTGATTACAGAACGTTCTGGAGAACAGTAGCTCTAGAGCCTTTTTGGAAAAGGGACAAGAGGTATAAACAAGTTGTGGTACCAAGACTCTGAGTGCTCACACAGTCTGATACACAGGTGGCCCAGCTCAGTGCTCCTGGAGCTCATGCTGCTGTTCCCTAGATTGGCTCCTGACCTACCAACCAGATTTCTGGAATTCCTGCTTCTTTTTGCATTTTCTCCCTTCCCTTTCTCATGACATGTCATCTTCAGAATCTTTCTGTAGATCCTCATACCCTCCCTTCCAAAACCCACTGTTCAGTGCCTGTTTCCAAGAAGCTGCTTTGTCTCAGTGGCCCAGTCTCAGCTTTTTGTGAGTGTATCCTAGAGAGACTCACTGGGCAAGCTGGGGCAGGGCCTCCTGAATCAATGTGGTTGTGGAGGGAGGAGGATTTAGGCCTCTGCAGTGGATCCAGAAAGATCTTCCCTTGGGCCTGGACTTGCCTGTCCATTTCTCTTGGTTGTCCAAGATCCCTTTCCCACCTAGGCCACAGGATTCAGACAGTCTCCTGGGAACTCAGTACCAACTTAGATTGGTAAAGCTGATGTGAGAAGTGCTGTCCCTTCTCACCAGGCTTCAGTTTCTTCCTGGTGTTGCTGTCGAGCTTGGATCCCCCAGGTGACTAGTTTCTTCCTTACTGATGTTAATTCTAGATGGGTGACTTAAGAGAGTAGAGGTTAGCTCACAACCTGCTTCAGACTGTACCTCATAATGATTTTCTACGGCTTGGCTAGTTTTTCACCATTCTGTTTCCACTGCAGATGTTGTATGATGACAGGAAACAGATCACCTGATGGTGAGATTGTAGCTTTCTTTTTTCCTATAGAGCTATGATTACATTATAGATGCTGTGTTTTGAGCCTGTTAACAGCATTTTGATATTCCTAAATTCTGTACTAAGTATTATGGGATTCTTTCAAAACTTGGGTCACTTGTGCCTGGAAACATGGGCTTGAAGCAGCTGTGTCATCACCTGTTAGCGTGGTGATTTATTTTGTGCTTGAAGCATACATGGCAATATGAGCTGCTGTTTCATGGTTACTGTATCCTGGTGTGGTGTTTATGTATTACAGTAGTTCACAGTCACCAGTGCCCTTCCCCTGTACTAGGATTTGAGAACAGTATTCCATAGGGCCTGATCCCAAGGTTGGTATTCTTTGTCTCATTCCCCTACTACAAGCTCCCTTTCTGTTCCTCTGACACCTCACTGAATCATTTTCTCTTCTCAACAGGCTGATGAAGATCCTATCATGGGATTCCACCAGATGTTCCTACTAAAGAACATCAATGATGCTTGGGTTTGCACCAATGACATGTTCAGGCTTGCCCTGCACAACTTCGGCTGACCTCCTCCCAGCAAGGCACTCATCGCTGTTTCCTCCTCTCTCCTCTTCCTGATACTATTCACACTCCTCCAGATGCTCCAAATATCATACACAAACGAGCAGGGCCGTGGTGGGAGTGGGCACAGTGCGCTGCTGCCACCGGCGTGTTGTGCATGATGTTTGGACTCTAGACTAGTCGCATCTGACAGGAGAAGTTTGTGTTTACCAGCGCATGCCTTGGAAAGACTTAAATAATGCAAAAGGTTGTCTTTTTTTTTTTTTTTTTTTTTTTTTTTATCTACTGACAAGTTGCTCTAGTAACCCAAAGAAGTGAAGGAGAAAGCAGCTGCCTCACCGCCCAGATTTTGATTTGTTCAGATGTTTCAATGCCTCATGATACAATAAAACCACAAAATTTTCTTAACAGTTCAAATTGTTTTAATTAGTTGACTAAGGACTGGGCATCATATACTCCCCTGCCCATGCTCACTTCTCTCCCACCTCGCTGGACTCAGCAAAAACCAGTTGTAGGAGAATTCTACTAACCACGCACTCCTCCATCGTCAAACCTTCTTTCAACAAAGACCCCTCCCTGTTTTCAAAATCACATCTCCATTTCATCTAGTCCTATGCAGATGGAGACTCAGTTCGGCCTGACCCTGTGGCCCCTCCCACTGCAGCTTCTGCCGACATAGTTGATCCCTCATGCTTGATATATTGATACCTCTTGCTTGCCCCCCCCCCCCCCCCCCCCCCCCCCCCCCCGCCCCCGCGCGCCCGGCCCCTTATCCGGTTACACGCTCACCTCCGCAGCCTTGGCAAACAGCCATCCTCTGTCTTAATTCCGCCCACTAATCCTCCACAAGATGTCCCCAAAGCCACGGTCACCCCCTATCCCTACTGTCTCACTTTTATCCCCCCAAGGACCCATGAACATTTCCGAATACAAATCCCCCCATCCTCCCACACCCTTAGCACTCAGATCAATGTCCATCTGTCAAGACAGCCACCTTCCTCAACCGACCAACCCGCCCCCCCCTCGGTGGACGCCGAACATGGATTCGCTCGCCAATTCTATATTCGCTTTTACTTCTATATGGGCTGTCTACATGCCACTTCACATCCCTCAAACCCCCTGCAGGAAAAAGTCTTCTCTTCCTTGTTAACTTCTCTCTTAACAAGTCACCCCCAGTCACACGTGTCCGAACCCACCTCCAGTCTTAACTATTAGGGTAGTTCTGCTCCTTAGTTTTGGGGACAGAGGCCTTGCCCAGCGCACATTTAGCCCTGAGACCTCTGTAAGGTATAAACCTAAGGGCAAGATAGCAATTGCAGGCCAGTAAACCAAAACCAGAATTTGGATTAATGTCCTGATAGGGTCTTGGGGTCAGTGAGGGCACCACAGCCAAGCTTGGCCTGCAAGTGGATACCCTTTCTTCATCCGCACTCTGGGTGGAAACTGAGGACTCTGACCCCACAGCTTGCCTGGCTACCCTGGGCAAACTGCACTGCCTAGGCCATCTTTAGGAGATGTCAGTGGGGCTTGATCTCTTACGTTGCTGTGTATGTGGGGGTGAGGGAGAGGTAGATGCCTGCTACCTCTGAAGCCACCCTGTATAAAATCTGCAATACAGCTTCCTCCATGTACCTGTGCCTGAATTGTCTGCAATAAAAAGGTGTTTGTAAACCATGGTTTCTTTCTTGCTACATGAGTGCCAGGTGGGACCAGGGACGGCTGGTGGACAGAGGGAGTAATTGAGACCATTGAAGTGAGACCTTCTATCCTGTCAATAATTCCCGGGCTTTATAGTCTTGCAGGTTCCCCCAGACCTTAGGCTACCTGGAACCATTTCCTAAACCCAAATGTCAATAAAGTGAATACCTTTGGGGCTGAGCAGCTGCATTCTAAACGGTAGACTTGACTGTCATAGAAACGAGTGACCATGGACCTGATGGTTTAGGGTGGCCCAATACGTGGGCATTCGCCCTGTAAAAAACTTCCCTGATCCCGTTGGCACCGAGAGAGCTGGGAAGGCGGCGTTCCCAGACGGATTGCGGAATGGCGACGGTTTCCTCCCCAGCCCGGAACCTTTCTTCTCTAGTCCTCTCAGGTTCCGGGAGCGTAGGTTCACAGCGACCGGAAGTGGAGGCGGTTGGTGGGGTTGGCGGAGCTCCGGACGCAGCGCGGGCGGCGGTTTGCTAGCTGCGGGTGGACGGAGAAGTGACCTGTGTTCGGGTGTCTCGCCCGTTCGCGGCGGGGCGAGGCCGGGCAGTGCGCGGCGGTAGTAGAACGAACGTCGTGCGGGCGGGGCGCCCGCGGCTGGGCCCATGGCCTCCTGCGCGAGCATCGACATCGAGGACGCCACGCAGCACCTGAGGGACATCCTCAAGCTGGACCGGCCCGCTGCGGGTGAGCGGGGTGAGCAGGTGTGGGCCCACGGCCAGCAGGCGAAAGGGCTACGTGGGTTTGAACCGCCCTTCCAGGCCGCAAACTTCTACAGGCCAAGTCTGTATCCTCGGGGCTGGTGAGGGTGAGTGGGAGTCGGAGTCTCGATCTTTCAACTTAGCGCGCGAAGGGCTCTGAGTGGGGGACTCCTCTCCATCCCCGCGCCAGGCCTTCCTGACTCGTCCTGCTGCGTTTTGACTGAGAATGAAGTACCCTTCTCCTGAGCCACCGAGTCCCTCTGGTTTTCCGGCCTCAAGGTCTCGGCTATTTCTGAAACTGCTTTGGTCGGGAACTCTCGCATGGCTCGGGATCTCTGTACCGAGTTCTGGGCCTCAATTCCAACTATGCTCTGAAAGAGATGCTGGTTCCCCTCGGCAGCGTGCCTTTCTCTCTGGGAATGCTAATTAAAAAACTGAGTTCCAAGAAGAAAGGTGACCAGCTCCCCCCAGTTGGCCTTCTTCCTGGGATGAAGACAGCTGCCCCGATTGGAATAGGCTAAAGCATCTGCAAGCTCTTGATTTGTTCTCATGCGTTCCAGTTTAACTTGGGCTCTTAGTAATCCTTTGGCTCTACAAATGAGTGCCAGGACACAGAGAGGGGAAGGGTTGTGATCTCCTGTTGTCATGGAAAGAGCAGTGTTTTGGGATATTGGTGTGACTAGGGTTTGAATGGGCGTTAGAGGGTTCAGAGAGCAGATCTGACCGTGGAGGCTGTGTAGGCTGGAAGTCTTAACACATCCAAGCCAGTAGAGGCTACCCATTAGGAAAAGGGAATCAGCAGGAAGGGACCAGAGTTTTCTGGCAGGCTCTGGGATCTGTGCTGGCTGGAGGGACTGAATGCTGTTGGTGGTATGGGTGTGCAGTGGCCACAGCTAAGAACCTGTGTTTCCTCAGATCTTGTTCTGACAGCAGACAGATTTACTCAGGCAGTAGTATAAGGGTAAGCCAAATACACTCAGAGGGTGCAGTAGCACCTGCTTCCAGAAGCAGTCAGGCTGAGCTTTCCAGCAGGTGAAAGAACAAAGGTTCAGCCTGACTGCTTCTGGAAGCAGGTGCTGCTGCACCCTCTGAGTGCATTTGGCTTACCCTTATACTACTGCCTGAGTAAATCTGTCTGCTGTCAGAGAACACTGAGCCTTTCACCCCAAGCCTGGAGTGCGGGCTCCCTCTTCTGCAAGTGTGTCTTGGAGCTTTCACACTTGTCCTGAGGCTTTCGAGCTTATCAGGTGCTGAGCAGACCAGGCTCTGCTGAGATTCAGTACAGCCTGGCACAGCCAACCCCCAACAGCCTGGGACTGCTGCTGCTTTATCCTTGTGGTAGTAGGCCGGGAAGGAGAGTATCATCTTGTTCCTGAGCCGCTAAGGTGGTTCTTGATTTATGCTCTGTCTCACTGTTGGAGCGCCTGCTTATCTCCTCTGGCTGTAGGACCAAGTCACACATCAGACTGTTGGGTGACTGGAAATTCACAGAGATCCTGAGTGTGGAACCGTGGTTTTCTTGCTACTTGGGAAAGATGATGGCAGTCATGACTGAGCCTGTGAGAGTGTTTCAAGACCAAGCCGGTGCCCACAACTGGAATGTTGTCTTTTCTGACTCCATGCCTACTTCTGAGTTTCTCTCTCTCTTTAAATTTTTTTTTTATTATTCAAAAGATAGATTTATAGAGGGAGAGAATCTTCCATCTGCTGGTTCATGCCCCAGATGACCACAATGGCCAGAGCTGGGCCAATTCAGAGCCAGAAGCTTCTTCTGAGACTTCCACACGAATGCAGGGACCCAAGGACCTGAGCCACCCTCTACAGCTTTCTTAGGCCATAAGCAGGGAATCAGATGGGAAATGGAGCAGCTAGGACATGAACAGGCACCCATATGGGATGCTGGTGCTAATAGATGGAGGATTAGTTTGTTGAACTACAGCACCAGGCTGTTTCTCTCCTCTTTATCCAGCTCCTTTGTATCTGTTCCATCTGTGGTCGATTGTTCTGAATTATTTCTGTGTGGGGCAGGCTCACTCTTTCTGAAGGATTTATTTTTATTGGAAAGGCCAGATTTACAGAGAGAAGGAAAGACAGGGAGGAAGATCTTCCATCCATTGATTCACTTCCCAAGTGGCTGCAACAGCTCGAGCTAAAGCCGATTTGAAGCCAGGAGCTTCTTCGAAGTCTCCCAAGTGGTTGCAGGGGCCCAAGGCCTTTGGCCACCTTCTGCTGCCTTCCTGGGCCACAAGCAAGGAGCAGGAAGTAGAGCAGCTGGGACACAAACCGGCACCCTTACGGGGTACTGGCGTTGCAGGCAGAGGACCAGCCAGTTGTGGCTATTGCACTGGGTTCCCTCCTTCCTTTCTTATCTCCTCATCTGAACATATTCCTTCTGGGCCTTGAGTGCTCATCTCCTCTCTAAGCCTTGCTGTTACCTTGGTTCAAGCTCAGTTATCAGTCATTGGATTCTCAAACATTGAATTTGCTGCCTTAGAGCAGTCAGCCCACTGGAGAGAGCTAGCCATGACATCTTTCCCTTTAAACCTCTTTTGGGATTTTCATTGCTCATGGGAAGGAACTCAAAAGCCCAACATCATTAACTGAGGTCCCTGCAGTTTGTTTCCCCTCTGCCCTCCCCACGTTGGCATTCTGGTCACATTGGCACTGATGGTGTCTTCCTCATGAAGCTTTTCCAGACCCTTTCCATGCCATTCCTCGAGTACCTAGAGTTTGGTGTATTGACCTCTGCGTGTCCTTGATGGTTTGTACTCTTCCAGTAGAGAAGTCTCTTGCTCAGCCTTGCTCCTGGCATACATCGGTGCCTGTGAAACAGGAGATGAGGAAAGGCCCTCTTTCCCATAAGAACGCCTTGCGTAGCTGAATGCTTCCAAGCACTTCCTGGTGTTGGGAAGAAACTCTGATGAGCTAATAGGCAAACGAAACAGCCTTATCAGCATGGTCCTCTCTGTCCGTAGGCCCCAGTCCAGAGAACCAGCGACCATCCAGCACCTACAATGGGGATCTCAATGGGCTTCTGGTCCCAGATCCTCTCTGCTCAGGTGATGGTACTGCAGCAAGCAAGTCTGGTCTCCGGACCTTGCCGCCCATTAACCTGCAGGAGAAACAGGTCATGTGAGTGCCTGGGAGGTGGCAGTGGTAATGAGGGTGTCTTTGGGGCATCTGCTAACTTGAAGGCATGAGATGGGGAGGCCGGAAGGACCAGCAGCTTTGGCTGCTTGTTTGCCTGCATGACCTAAACCACCCTGAACTTGTACTAGGGTTAGGACTGAGGACAAGCTCAGAGGTTTGACCTGGACACCTGCGTTAGGGTAAAAGGAAGCTTCTTCTCAATGAAGGAGGCAAGCTAGGGGGGCTGGCAGCTGAGACTAGACCTACCTGCCTTGGGGTGGTTGTGTCTTTTCCTCCTCTCAACTCTACCCCTTGAACCTTTGGGTGAACAAGAGACAAGATTTGTGCTTCCCCTCCCCCCAGCTGCCTGTCAGGGGATGACAGCTCTACCTGCATTGGGATTTTGGCCAAAGAGGTGGAGATTGTGGCCAGCAGCGACTCAAGCATTTCGAGCAAGGCACGGGGAAGCAACAAGGTAGGTGTCAGGGTTTTGTGACATACATCCAGCCTATCCATTGGGCCTGTGGTGCCAGTTCTTATGAGGAGCACCTTGGAAAATAGATCGTGTGCTCCAGTTTCAGGAAGCCAGAGTTGGCTACCTAGATGCTATGGGAATCTCTTCTTAGAATCTGGGTTGCATGGCTTGTGCTTGTAACCTCTCCCATCCCCAGAGTTGCTGGAAACACCTTCAGTTCTAAGGGAAGCTTCCCTGGTCCTCAACTTCTGTGTCCTCCCTCATTTTGGGTTCCCAGGTGAAAATACAGCCTGTCGCCAAATATGACTGGGAGCAGAAGTACTACTACGGCAACCTGATCGCTGTATCGAACTCCTTTTTGGCCTATGCCATTCGGGGTGAGTAGGGGGTAGGGCAGAGCAGAAAGGATTTTGCTTGAAGCCCAGAGATCTAGAGCCAGTGTCAGCCTACTCAGACCTCAGGGATCACATTAGAAGACTTGTCTGGACCACCCAGGCCTTAGGAGTGGGGTCGTGCCATGGTATTGACAGCAAAGTAGGTGAGGGTAAGGCTGTGTGTGCTGCCCAAGCCTGGGTCCACTGTCAAGCCCCACTGCTGTCCTGATTGCAGCTGCCAACAATGGTTCAGCGATGGTGAGAGTGATCAGCGTCAGCACTTCAGAGCGAACTCTGCTGAAAGGCTTCACAGGCAGCGTGGCTGACCTGGCCTTCGCACACCTCAACTCTCCACAGCTGGCATGCCTAGATGAGGCAGGCAACCTGTTTGTTTGGCGTTTAGCTTTGGTCAATGGCAAGATCCAGTATCCATTTCTGGGCATGGGGCATGGGGGCAGGGCTTTTTGGATACATTCCATCATCTTACCTATCAAGCCCTTAACACCCTGCTCAGAGAAGAGATCTTGATCCATATCCGGCAGCCAGAGGGCACGCCACTGAACCATTTCCGCAGGATCATCTGGTGCCCCTTCATCCCTGAGGAGAGTGAGGACTGCTGCGAGGAGAGCAGCCCAACCGTGGCCCTGCTGCATGAAGACCGGGTGCGGGAACTGGACCCCACGGCAGGGAGGTGACTGAGCAGCTATCTTGCAGGTGTGGGCTGAGCTCTCCCCTCCCTGTTTGCTCCAGGCTGAGGTGTGGGACCTGGACATGCTCCGCTCCAGCTACAGCACCTGGCCTGTGGATGTTGGCCACATCAAGCAGGGCTACATTGTGGTGAAAGGCCACAGCACGGTATGTCTGCAGCTAACCTTCCTCCCTGCCCTTGTCTCTTCCCCGCATCCACAGCTGCCTAGGCAGTTTGACCAGCCCTCCGCCCTTGGGGCTGTTGAGCCCAGAGGAGCCCTCACCTGTGGTACTTCCTCCTAACCCTGCTATTTCCTGTGGATCTGGTCCTGTCTAAAGCTCCCCCATTTCAGTCAGCCACAGAGATGTGCAAATCCTCTGTGGGAGGGCTCATTCCTACCTCTGGTGAGATGGCAAAGCCAAACTCAATGGGTTCTTCCCAGTGCCTCAGCGAAGGTGCCCTCTCCCCTGATGGGACTGTCCTGGCTACTGCGAGCCATGATGGCTATGTCAAGTTCTGGCAGATCTACATTGAAGGGCAGGATGAGCCAAGGTAAGAAAGGGCTGAAGGGTCCAGAACCCCTTGAGACAGGAGAGCCAGTTGCTCACCCAAGCCCCTCCTTTGCCTGCACACAGGTGTCTGCATGAGTGGAAGCCACATGATGGGCGGCCTCTCTCCTGCCTGCTGTTCTGTGACAACCATAAGAAGCAGGATCCTGAGTGAGTGAGTGGGCAGGCGAGTGGCTGATGGGCTGGCCAGGGCTCCCAGCAGAGCACCCAGCCAGTCACTTGCTACTTTGCAGGGTCCCTTTTTGGAGGTTCCTCATTACTGGAGCTGACCAGAATCGGGAACTGAAGATGTGGTGCACAGTGTCCTGGACCTGCCTGCAGACTATCCGGTGAGCAGACTGCTTGCTGGGTGTGGATCCAAGGGTTGGGGATGTGGCCTCTCAGAACGCATGGCATCATTTCCTCTGCTTTGTGGCTCCCTAGCTTCTCCCCAGATATCTTCAGCTCAGTGAGTGTTCCCCCAAGCCTCAAGGTTTGTTTGGACCTTTCAGCAGAATACCTGATTCTCAGCGATGTGCAACGGAAGGTATACTACCGAGGGCAGAGCCAGTATCAGCACTAGGGGCACGGGGCATGGCACATAGGCTGCCCTCACAGCCTCTGAGCTCACCTGGGAATGTGTCACCTGTGCAGGTCCTCTACGTGATGGAGCTGCTACAGAACCAGGAGGAGGGCCGCGCCTGCTTCAGCTCCATCTCCGAGTTCCTCCTCACCCATCCCGTGCTGAGCTTTGGGATCCAGGTTGTGAGCCGCTGCCGGTTGCGACACACTGAGGTGCTGCCTGCCGAGGAGGAGAATGACAGTCTGGGGGCTGGTGAGCTGCCATGGGCTGGGGACTGTATGTTGACTTGTGAGGTGACAAGGCACAGAGAAGGCCAGGGGTTGAATCATCCATGCTGTCCTTTCAGATGGTGCCCACGGAGCTGGTGCCATGGAGTCTGCAGCCGGTGTACTCATCAAGCTCTTCTGTGTGCATACTAAGTAAGTGTGTTGGGAGACCCACCAGCTGTTTGTCTGTGTCCCTCTCTGCCCCTACTTGCTCTGTCTTGTTTGAGCAGTCAAGCTTGCTCTCTTTCTGCAGGGCTCTACAAGATGTGCAGATCCGCTTCCAGCCACAGCTGAACCCTGATGTGATAGCCCCGCTCCCCACACACACTCCCCATGAGGAGTTTGGTAAGTGAAGGGCAAGAGGGAAGCCAGTTGAACTTCCTGGGGCTAGAGATTGGACTCTCATGTCAGCTTTCCCCACAGCATTTGGAGAATCTAGATCTGAATTAGGCTCTGAGGGCCTGGGGTCAGCCTCTCATGGCTCCCAGCCTGACCTCCGACGCATTGTGGAGCTGCCTGCACCTGCTGACTTCCTCAGTCTGAGCAGTGAGACCAAGCCCAAGCTGATGACACCTGACGCCTTCATGACACCCACTGCCTCCCTGCAGCAGGTACTTCCCCAGGGTTGGGGGACATGGGAATGCCACACCCACAGGCTACAGCCCTTATTCTCTGCATCTCCCTAGATTGCTGCATCCCCTGGCAGTAGCAATAGCAGCAGCAGCAGCAGCACTAGCAGCAGTAGCAGCAGCAGCAGCTCTCTCACAGCCGTGTCTGCCATGAGTGGCACCTCAGCTATGGACCCCTCCTTGGCCAGGTAAGGTGAAGGGTCAGAGGTGGAGTATGGGAGGAGCTGATTTTACAGCAAGCTGTGGCAGCTAATACCTCAGCCTCCTTGCCACCAGGCCACCTGAGGAGCTGACCTTGAGCCCCAAGCTGCAGCTGGATGGCAGCCTGACAGTGAGTGGCAGCAACAGTCTGCAGGCAAGCCCACGCAGCCTCCTGCCTGGCCTTCTCCAAGGCCCAGCTGACAAACTGACTCCCAAAGGACCTGGGCAGGTGTGTTTGTGTGAATGCAGGGTAGCAGGTGGATGGCAGCATGGAAAGGTAGCAGCAGTTGGCTTTGCTGCATCCTTTCTGCTTTGTCTGCTGGCCCTACTCTGCCTCCAGTACTGCCCACTTCCTCTGAGGTCATACCAGCCTCCCCACACCCTGCCCTCCTGGACTGTGGCCCTCTGTTTAACCTGTACCCCTTCCCTGCTGTCTCCTGTCAATACCAGCACTGGTGTTTTAGCTCTGTGCTTCACCACAGCACCTCCCATCACTTAATACCCTGTCTTTGGCCCATCTCAGGTACCTACTGCTGCCTCTGCACTGTCCCTGGAGCTGCAGGAAGTAGAACCTCTGGGACTTCCCCAGGCTTCTCCCAGCCGCACCCGCTCCCCTGATGTTATCTCCTCGGCTTCCACTGCCTTGTCCCAGGACATTCCTGAGATTGCGTCCGAGGCCCTGTCCCGTGGCTTTGGCTCCTCTGCCCCTGAAGCCCTTGAGCCAGACAGTATGGCCTCAGCTGCCTCAGCACTACACCTGCTCTCTCCACGGCCCCGTCCAGGGCCCGAGCTTGGCCCCCAGCTTGGCCTCGATGGAGGCCCAGGGGATGGGGATCGGCACAGTACTCCTTCCCTGCTGGAGGCAGCCTTGAGCCAGGAAGTTGTGACTGCTGACAGTCAGGTTTGGCCTACAGCACCTGATATTACTCGTGAGACCTGTAGCACCCTGGCAGAGAGGTGAGGAGTGCAGAAGGGGGAAGGTGGTGGGAGGGGCTTCAGGTAGTTACTCACTGCTAAGCTGGCCCTTTCCCCAGCCCCAGGAATGGCCTCCAGGAAAAGCACAAGAGCCTGGCCTTCCACCGACCACCTTACCACCTGCTACAGCAACATGATAGCCAGGACACCAGTGCTGAGCAAAGGTGGGCACCCCTCAACACCATTCCCCTTGCAAGGGAGGGCCAGCAAGTGAGCAGACATTCAACACCTCTCTCTGCTTCCTCCAGTGATCACGATGATGAGGTGGCCAGCCTGGCTTCTGCCTCAGGAGGCTTTGGGACCAAAGTTCCCCCTCCACGGCTCCCCGTCAAGGACTGGAAAACCAAGGGGTCCCCTCGGACCTCACCTAAGCTCAAGCGGAAAAACAAGAAGGATGATGGGTATGCAGGGAGCCAGGGGCCAGAGAGTGGGGTGGTCTTCTGGCTCCCTGACGTGGCCTGAGATACTTCTCACCCATGGCAGGAATTTAGCTGTGGGGCCGCGGCTTACGGAACACCAGGTGAGAGTGAACACCCATTCTACTTGTGGGATCCCGTCCCGTAAGGGTAGGGAAGGGCTCTGCAACATTCCCTGGTAGGAATGGGGGAGGCAGGCATCGCATAACTGTCAGTACTGCTGGCAGGTGGTAGAGCCCCCTGAGGACTGGCCAGCACTGATTTGGCAACAGCAGAGAGAGCTGGCAGAGCTGCGGCACAGCCAGGAAGAGCTGCTGCAGCGCCTGTGTGCCCAGCTCGAAGGCCTACAGAACACGGTCACGGGTCTTGTGGAACGAGCTCTGGAGACTCGACATGAGCAAGAACGTATCCTTGAGGGCGGTAGCACGGTGCAGTGAAGGCAGACAGAGGGAGAGGTAGCCCCCCAGGTCCAGGGAGGAGTATGGCACCTGGTACCTACTCCAGGTGTGTGTTTTTTTGTTTCTTTCTATTTATTTATTTTTTTTACAGATTTATTTTTATTATTTTTTATTGGAAAGGCGGATATACAGAGAGGAGAGACAGAGAGGAAGATCTTCCGTCTGATGATTCACTCCCCAAGTGAGCGCAACGGGCCCATACTATGCCGATCCGAAGCCAGGAGCCTCTTCCGGGTCTCCCACGCGGGTGCAGGTTCCCAAAGCTTTGGGCTGTCCTCGACTGCTTTCCCAGGCCACAGGCAGGGAGCTGGAAGGGAAGCGGGGCTGCCGGGATTAGAACCGCCGTCCATATGGGATCCCGGGCGTGCAAGGCGAGGCCCTTAACCACTTGCGCCACCGCGCCGGGCCCTATTTATTTATTTTTTAAGATTTTATTTCAATTAGGAAGGTAGATTTTACAGAAATAAGAGGAGACACAGAAAAGATCTTCTACCTGGTTCACTCCCTAAGTGGCCACAATGGCAGGAGCTGAACAATCCAAAGCCAGGAGACAGAAGCTTCTTTTGTGTCTCCTACATGAGTGCAAAGTTCCAGGGCTTTACACCATCTTCCACTGCTTTCCCAGACCACAAGCAGGGAGCTGGATAGGAGGTGAAGCAGCTGGGATAAGAACCAGCACCCATATGGAATTGTGGTTGAAAGTGGAAGACAAGCCAATTGAGCCATTGTACCAGGTCCCAGACTTTTTCCTTAGCTGCAGTGAAGAGCGGTGGCTAGAGCGGGCCCTGGCAGAGGGGCAACAGCGTGGTGGGCAGCTGCAGGAGCAGCTGACCCAGCAGCTGTCCCAGGCACTGTCTACAGCTATTGCTGGGCGGTTGGAGCGTGGCCTTCGGGATGAAATCAAGAAGACGGTTCCTCCATGTGAGTTCTGTATGAAGATGTCATTTTGGTAGGCCAGGTGGGAGTAGGTGCACTTATATCTTTCCTTTCCTGGCTCTAATCTCGCATCCCTCCTCAGGTGTCTCCAGGACTCTGGAGCCTGTGGCAGGCCAACTGAACAATTCAGTGGCTACCAAACTCACAGCTGTAGAGGGCAGCATGAAAGAGAATGTCTCTAAGCTGTTCAAGTCCAAGGTGATACAGAATCTAAGATGGCAGAGGGGTAGGGTTTAGGCAAGGATGAGCTCAGGGTTTTAACTCAGCCCCTCTGTCTTCACTAGAACTTGACAGATGCCATTGCCCGAGCAGCTGCAGACACATTACAGGGCCCAATGCAAGCTGCTTACCGTGAAGCCTTCCAGAGTGTGGTGCTGCCCGCCTTTGAGAAGAGCTGCCAGGCCATGTTCCAGCAGATCAATGATAGCTTCCGGCTGGGCACACAGGAATGTAAGTGGGTCTGGTGACCCAGCATGGTGGGGGCTGTCCTCTTTCCTATCTGTCCTCTTAAGATCCTGTAATCACTTCTCAGACTTGCAGCAGCTGGAAAACCATATGAAGAGCCGGAAAGCGCGGGAACAGGAGGCTAGGGAGCCAGTGCTGGCCCAGCTGCGGGGCCTGGTGGGCACACTGCAAAGCACCACTGAGCAGATGGCAGGCACCGTATCTACCACTGTTCGGGCTGACCTGCAGCATGAACTGCATGTGGCTGTGGGCAGGTATGTGAGAGAGGGATAAAGAATGGAGAGTTTGGGAAGGACCAGACTGGGCTCCCTCTCACCTTGCCTGCCTTACTTTCCTTTTCAGCCTGCAAGAGTCAATTTTACCACAATTACAGCGCATCGTCAAGGGTGAGGTGAGCGTAGCGCTCAAGGAGCAGCAGGCCGCTGTCACCTCCAGCATCATGCAGGCCATGCGCTCAGCTGCTGGTACACCTGTCCCCTCTGCGCACCTCGACTGCCAGGCCCAGCAAGCCCATATCCTGCAGCTGCTGCAGCAGGGCCACCTCAATCAGGCCTTCCAGCAGGTATGATGGGTTAGGGTCAGTTGTCTCCTAAGCAGATCCACACATTGTACAACTCGTACCTGGCACCAGGCTCTGGGCCACTGTCTCAGTGGACTGCTGTTGGTTCTTTCTAGCCACCATGCCATCTTTCTTGTCTGTATGCCTTTCTTTATACCTCAGCCAACTTTGCTTTACAACAGCCCTTCTCAAGAGACTTTTCCTGATGCTGGCTAACAGTACAGCTCTCTAGCACTCACTAAGTGTCCCTGAGCACCCCATCTGCATCTCTCAGCACATCAGTCTGCGGTAATCCTCCCCCAGACCATGAAGCACAAATAGGTGGAGCGTCTTGATGGTACCTGGAAACACTGTTGTCTCCTGCAGGCGCTGACAGCTGCTGACCTGAACCTGGTGCTGTATGTGTGTGAAACTGTGGACCCAGCCCAGGTTTTTGGGCAGCCGCCTTGCCCACTCTCCCAGCCTGTACTCCTTTCACTCATTCAGCAGCTGGCATCAGACCTTGGCACTCGAACTGACCTTAAGCTCAGGTAAGAGGCCAGGAGGCACGTTGGGGGTAGAGGGCAGGGAGGGGAAAGTTTGAAGCAAGCTCCCTTCTCTAGTTTTGTGCCCCATTGGGTCTGAGGCTTGTTTTCCTTGTCACTAATCCCTCTGTGCTTCAGTGCCACAAGAGGGCGCTCTTACCTGTAGTCCTTTTCCCCTCCTCATCCTCAGCTACCTGGAAGAAGCTGTAATGCACCTGGACCACAGTGACCCCATCACTCGAGACCACATGGGCTCCGTTATGACCCAGGTGCGCCAGAAGCTATTCCAGTTCCTGCAGGCTGAGCCACACAATTCACTTGGCAAAGTGGCTCGGCGTCTCAGCCTCATGTTGCATGGACTGGTGACCCCCAGTCTTCCTTAGCAGCAAAGCCTGCCTTGTCCAGGAGCGGTTGGCACTGAAGACTGATGCACAGGGCTCTGCCAGGACAGGTCATGGCTGCCCTTTACCTGTTCAGGCCCCTAACTCTGCAGTGTTCAAGAGCAGAGGGGCCAGGGATGACTGGCCATGGACTACGGATTGTGGTAGCCAGCAGGTTTAGGCTGGGCCCAGGGCAGGTATTGTGCCTTCTTGGGTTCTGCCATGCCTGGAGCATGACGCTGAGATTGTGACACCATTTGAGTTGAATTTTCCATGTTCTTTTTACCTCTGATTTGGATCTTTTTGTTTTTGAAAAACATTGAGAAATTCAATTAAATGCTTTTGGAATAAAATGGAATATGTGTGTGTATGTGTGTGTGTTTGATATGATGCTGATACTGCCCTCCTTTTGCCTGGAGAGCTCTGTTTGACCAGCCCATGCCAGGAGCCTGGGCACCCACTCTGATTTGTTTGTTGGCCTTACCAGATCTCTCTCTACCTTTGAGGTGAGGGTCCCAGAGCAGCTTATGCTGCTTTTCCCTAGGGTCATTCCTTGTTTGCCTGTTTGGGTAGAGGAGGCGGAGCTGCCAGCTGGCTCCAAGGCCCGCCCCTGCTTCTATCCAATCACATCCCTTGCCTCCGGAGGCTAGGCAGGCAGCTGCACTTAGAGCTGCTAGCTCTAGCACTAGGCTCTCGGCCAGAGACGATGAGCTGCTGCCGCTGCCACTACTGCTGCTGCTGCCGCCACCACCACTGCCGGCAGCCACACTGTGCCCTGAAGCTGTTGCTGTTGCTGCCACTTGGTGAGTGTGGGTATCCTTGACTTGGTCTGAGCCCTAACCCCTGTTGCTGGGCCCCTGCCAGGCTGGGCAAAGGAGGTGTGTGGAGTTGGTAGTACAGCCTTCCTGGCTTGGTGCCAGGATAGAAAGGGAGGTGTGTGGGCTCCAAGAAGGTGCTGCTGATCTCAGAACCAAAAACAGGAAGTGCCAGTTGAGCCCCAGTTGTGAGGAAAGACTTTGAGATCCCCCCCCCCCAGCATGTCTTTAGATAAAAAGAGCCATAGCCTCTGGTGGGGCTCTTATATCATCCTTATGATCGCTGAGGTTTCCTGAGAGGGTCTAACATGGACCCCAGCCCTTCTCCTTTGGGCACAAGGTGGGAAGGCCAAACAGAGCCCTTTAGGCTGAAGAGAGACCTGGCCTACCAATGTGGCTGGGGCCCCTGGGCTCCACCTGCTCCACTTCTCCTGACCCCTTCACTTGGCACATTCTCACCCAGTCTGGGGGATCCCAGAAGCTCGAAGGAAGCATTGCTCCCTGAAAAAGAACATCCTCTAGCCTTCCCATGTACCCCAGTCCGAATCCTTCCTTGAAGGGGGCCAAGATGGGTGATCCCCAGACATGCCCCTCAGTTCCCTGGGGTGTCTTTTCCAAGCTGAGTCATGTCCCCAGAGTACTCCAGGTAAACAAGCTCCTAGGGGTTGGAGGGCAGTCCCAGCTCGCCTTATCAACTCTTCCACTCCACCTCCCAGTCCTTGTACCTTCCCTCGCAGCAGCCACAGAGGGCCCAAACAGCTGTGACACCATATACCAAGGCTTTGCCGAGTGTCTCATACGCCTGGGAGACGGCATGGGCCAAGGAATCGAGCTGGAAACTGTTTGCAGGTACAGGCAGGTGGGAGGAAGCGGGCAGATGGGTGGCAGCGGTAACCCAGTCCATGCCACCTGCAGGGCCTGAATATTCTCTTTCAACACCCTCTTTGTGCCACCTAATCCCCCTAATCCCATTCCATTAACAGGTCCTGGAATGACTTTCATGCCTGTGCTTCCCGGGTCCTGTCTGGGTGTCCAGAGGAGGCAGCTGCCGTGTGGGAGTCACTACAACGGGAAGCTCGCCGGGCCCCACACCCGGATAACCTGCACACTCTGTGTAGTGCCCCAGTGCGTGTTTGGGAGCAAGGGGCAGGCTCGGAGACCAATCAGGAGACACTGCGGGCAACAGCACCTACCTCTGTCCCAGCCCCAGCACCTGCACTGCTGGCTGCTGCTCTGGCATTTGCCTGCCTCTTGGGGCCTCTGGCCTAGCTGGTCACGTCAGGTAACAGTGCCTGTGCCTCCAGCCCTGCAGCAGCGGCCAGTGTCCTGGCTCTCTGGAGTGCTCATGGTTTTCATTAAAGGTATTTATATTTGCAACTAAGCTCCTTGCTTTCTCCCAGCTGTGGCCTGCTTGGCTGGGGTGGGGCCCCAGAGGCTGATTGCCAGCATAGGCTGGGAGGACTAGGGACTGCCACAAGGGACTCAATCTTCCTCCTTATGAACACTTATTTCCTGGCGGCAGAGCAGAGCTTTCCATTGCATGCAGATCCCCTGAGCTCCAGTGGAGACCCAAGTTCTGCCAGAATGCAAATCTCTACCCTCTCAGGCTGGCTGCACAGGATGGGACTTCTCAGCCTCGTTCCCCTAGCTCCGCCTCCTCCAGGACGCCAGGTGAGGTGGCCAAGGTGGCCAAAAGCCCTAGATCCCTGCTGGTCCACCCTGCTCCCCAGGCTTGTTCCAACCTCCAGGCTCCTGTCTATCTCACTGCCTCCTACCTGTGCTGAGCTGTCACCTCAGCCTTCAGGGCATGGCTTTGATCATGTTACATGTGTGGACCCCCAATCTGGGGCTGTGGCCATCTAAGGGGGGCCTGTTCCAGTAGGTGAAGAGCCCTTGCTGGAGTCTGCGGCCAAGCCTCTGCCATGAGGCTACAGAGCCTGGGGTAGCATTGAGGGATCTTCAGCCAGGTGTTCCCCACAGCTTGTTGTTTGAGAGGAGGTATGTGATGGGAAGGTTTTCTGGTTCCCTGTCAGACAATTACCCACTTTGTCTCACCATCCAAAGGTGGAAGTGCAGGAGAAAGTCCTTCTAGATCTACTGTTGAGTCCATCAGAATTTTCCAGAGGAAACACCAGGCCTTTTATTCTTTTAGGTCTTGGTACATCTTCTCTCTGTTCAGATACCCTTCCCCCTTAGCTCCTGGTAAATTGCTAATATTTGTTCACTGTCATCTCCTCCAGGAAGTAGTCCCTAACCCAGAGTGCAAGTTGAACTAGAAGCCACTTCTAGGTCCACACAGCTCCTGTCTCAGTTCTGATAGTGCTAGCTTAAATGGTGTAGGTCCAGTTCACAAAGGCAGGATGTCTTTGCGTCTCTAGCACCCAACTTAGGACTAGGTATAAAGAGTGTGCTTGTGGGAGTGTGGGAAATGAAAGAAATTGTTCTCGTAGTACGAGAAGCTGGACTAAGATTGATCCCATTGTACAGCACGTATCACCTTGGGTTGTCCACTCAGCCTGAGCATGTTGCGGACATGGATGGTGCTGGTGTTCCTGACACCAGAAGCCTTCAAGAGCTGGTTCTGATTCTGGTTCTGGTGGGTGACCAGGAGTAGACTGCTTCCCAGAGCAGGAGCCTAGCTGCTCTGGGCAGCTGACAGGGGGATTACCATTCTCCTTCTGTGACCTACTTCCCCTTGGTTTTTGCTCCCTAAGTCCCTACTCTTCCATGGAGTGAGGTAGTGGGGAGGGGAGGGAGAGGGGAAAGAATCTGCTCTCTGGCCAGGGGCTTAAGGGCTTTGCATGTTTTATCCCAGAGCTGGAGGACAGGCGGGGGTGGGGGGTGGGTAGCTAAGCTGACAGGACCCTGAACACAGCTGCCCAGGCAGGTCAGAGCATCATGGTGCTGGTGTTTCTCACACTTGCATCTCTGTGGATAAGCAATAGCTAGCCTGTTGTGCAGGGAAGAGCCTGGAGACTGGATAACCCAGGACAAGTCCCTCTGCATTGCCCTGCCCTCAATCCTCACCTCAGGGCCTCATGCTCTTCTCCATACCCCAGACTAAACTCAATACATATGTTTATTCGTTTGCTGAATTCTCTGTAAAATGGGATACTGTATAAAATTTTCAGCAATTTCATATTACCTTTTTAATTATATTTTTGACATCCATATTACTTTTTTTTAAAGATTTATTTTTATTATTTTTTTTATTGGAAAGGCAGATATACAGAGAGGAGAGACAGAGAGGAAGATCTTCTGTCCGATGATTCACTCCCCAAGTGAGCGCAATGGCCGATACTATGCCGATCTGAAGCCAGGAGATTCTTCTGGGTCTCCCACACGGGTGCAGTGTCCCAAAGCCTTGGGCCGTCCTTGACTGCTTTCCCGGGCCACAGGCAGGGAGCTGGAAGGGAAGCGGGGCTGCTGGGATAGAACCGGCGCCCATATGGGATCCCAGGTGTGCAAGGCGAGGAACTTAACCACTACGCCACCGCGCTGGGCCCCATATTACTTTTAACATAACAATTTGGTGAGGTGAGGATTATTGTTGCTACCCATGTAGGAGACCTGGATGGAGTTCCTGGCCTGACCTGACCTATCCCAGGCTCTTAGGGACATTTGGAAGGTAAATCAGTGGGCAGAAGATACCACTCTGAAACTCTACCTTTCAAATAAATAAAATAAATTGTGATCAAAAAAGGTGTGAGGATGGGGCTTTCGTGCAGTACAGCAAGTTAAGCCACTGCTTGGTGTGCATGTGTCTGCCTTCCAACTTGGTTAGCTTCTTGCTAATGCGTTTGAGAGGTGACATGTACTACTACAGGCTTCCTAAGTACTTGTGTTCTGGCTACCCACATGGGACACACAGATGGGGCTCCTGGCCTCAGCCTGGCATAACTTTGGCTGTTGCAGACACTGGGGGAGTGAATGAACCAACATATGGAAGTTCTCTTTCATTCTCTCTCCCTTTCTGACTTTGCCTTTCATATAACTTTTAAAAAATATATATATGAGGCCTAAAGAGTTGGAGATGACTTATGTAAGGTCATGTAATACATGTCTTTGATCCTAGCACCAGACTTATGGAAACAATTTTCAAAGGATTTATTTACTTGAAAGGCATAGTGAAGAAAGAAAAGGTTTTCCATTCACTGGTTCACTCCCCAGATGGCTGCAGTGCCTAGAGCTGAACTGTGCTGATGCACGCCAGGAGCTCCATCTGTGTCTCCAATGTGAATAAGAGGGACCCGTGTGCCTCCCAGGGTCTGCTAGTATTTAGAGCACAGCCAAGATTTGAACCCAGCAAGACTCAAACTCAGGCGCAATAAAACAGAGCAGATATCTTAACCATAACTACTAACGCCAAACACCTGCCTCTGGAAGCAGTTTTTTTTTTTTTAAAGATTTATTTTATTTTTTATTGGAAAGGCAGATATAGAGAGAGGAAGATCTTCCGTCCGATGATTCACTCCCCAAGTGAGCGAACAGCCGATGCTATGCATATGCCGATCCGAAGCCAGGAGACTCTTCCAGGTCTCCCATGCGGGTGCAGGGTCCCAAAGCCTCGGGCCGTCCTCGACTGCTTTCCCGGGCCACAGGCAGGGAGCTGGAAGGGAAGCGGGGCTGCTGGGATTAGAACCGGTGCCCATATGGGATCCTGGGCGTGCAAGGCGAGGACTTAACCACTTGCGCCACCGCGCCGGGCCCTGGAAACAGTTTTTAAAAGTGCTTTATAGGACCCAGCATGATAGCCTAGTTGCTAAATCCTTGCCTTGCAACCACCAGTATCTCATATGGGCACCAATTCAAACTACCAGCTGCTACACTTTCCATCCAGCTCCCTGCTTGTGGCTTGGAAAAACAGTAGAGAATGACCCAAAGCCTTGGGACCCTGGAGTTGTGCGTGGGAGACTCAGAAGTTCCTGCTCCTGGCTTTGGATCAGCTCAGCTGTGGACATTGTGGCCACTTAAGGCATGAACTAGTAGACAGAAGATCTTCCTGTCTCTCCTCTCTGCAGATCTGCCTTTCCAATAAAATTTAAATAAATCTTTATCAAATTAATCTTCAGACCTGGTGTGATGACACATTTGGCTAATCCTCCCCTCGCAAGTGCTGGGATCCCATATGGGTGTTGCTCTGTGTCTTGCTGCCTCACTGTCCATCCAGCTCCCTGCTCGTGGCTTGGGAAAACAGTTGAAGACAACCTGAAGACAACCCAAAGCCTTGGGACCCTGCACCCGCATGGGAGACCCAAAAGAAACTCCTGGCTCCTGGTTTTGGATCAGCTTAGCTCCGGCCATTGTGGCCATTTGGGGAATGAACCATTGGATGGTAGATCTTTCTGTACCTTCTTTTCTGTAAATCTGCCTTTCCAACAAAAAATAAAGTTTTCACAAAGGGCCAGTGCAGCAGATTAAGATGGACTTGCAGTAGTATCATTCCATACCTGAATGCTGGTGGGAGTCTCGCTGCTCAAGCCTTTGGGCCGGCAGCAAATGGCTCAAGTTCTTGGGCCCCTTGCACCCAGATGGAAACAAGGCTGGGGTCCCTGGCCAGCTGTGGCAGCCATTTCAGTAGTTAGTCTTCCTTTTCCTCTGTTTTGTGTGTGTGTGTGTGTGTGTGTGTTATACCTTAGCAAAAGCTTTTTTTTAATATGTTTTTTCTTTTTTTGTTGTAAATTTGACAATCTTTACAACCTCTCTCGTTTTTGAAAGAATAATTTTTCAAAAAGTTAAAAGAATCGCCCGGTGCTGTAGCCTAACGGCTGAAGTCCTTGCCTTGCGCACACGGGGATCTCATATGTGCACCGCTTCTAATCCTGGCGGTCCCACTTCCCATCCAGCTCCCTGCTTGTGGCCTGGGAAAGCAGCTGTGGACAGTCCAACGCCTTTCGACCCTGCACCCACATGGGAGACCCGGAGGATGCTACTTGTTTCGGATTGGCTCAGCTCCAGCCATTGTGGCCACTTGGGGAGTGAATCATCGGACGGAAAATCTTCCTCTCTGTCTCTCCTCTTCTCTGTATGTCTGACTTTCGAATACAAATAAATAAAAAAAATAAAAATTAAAGCCACCCTGGAGCTTGTTCACCATTTCACAAGTTAAAAAAAATTCTTTTTCCACAAGTTAAACCTTTTACAACTCCGCTGTTACGAAGGCCAAATTTAACGCAGTTTAAGATTGAAATTATTACAGTTGCTCACAATAGACTGTCAAAACCTGCAAGTTCCACAGACTCTTCTAAAAGCCTCTGTTCAAACTCAGTACGTCCCCAACCTCCCACCCTTTTTCCTCTCTGGAACTTGAAATCCTTCTTCCCACCAGTACCTCCTTTTTCCAGCAAAGTCCCTCCCTCAGGCTCCCGTCGCTGTACGGTGAGCTACGGACTGCAGTTCCCGGAGACATTGATTGGCAGGCACGCTCAAGAGGGCCACCAACCACACGTCTCAAAACCTGCAGAGCCCGCCCCCTTCCCACCCGCCTGGAGGCCGTGGTTTGTTTTGGGATTAGGCGCGCGCTGTGATGACGCCACGACGCTGACGCCTGAGAATGGCGGTGTCGGCGGCGGCCGTGGCCGCAGTCCTGGGACGGTCAGCAGAGTCGCCGAGACGCCGAAGAGCCCGCCGCCTGTGCGAGGTGAGGCGGTCCGGGTCTACGGCCCGGCGGGCGAGACGGGCTGTCGAGCTGTAGCCGCTTCCTGGCGCAGCGGGGCTTGCCCGTGCCCAGCCCGGAGTCCCCATGCGTCCAGGCCTATGTGGCCAGGCAGGGAAGCAGGGCCAGGAGATGGCTTTCGGTGTCCATGGTCTCCGTGTCCTGGCTGGCCGTGAAACCACCTGCTGTGCTGGCTGCTGCATTTTGGGGCCCGCGCTGGCCAAGTGGACTTGGTCATCTTCTCTTCATGCTGATCCGCTGGCCTGCGCGTCCGCACGGGTCGGGTTGAAATAATCCTGTTGTGCTCATTGCCTTCCTCGAGCCTGGGGTCTGCTTCACTCCCTTCCTTGGCGGGAGGAGGGCGGAAGCAGACTGTTGGCCCCCTTTGAAAAACAGGCCACTCTGCAAACCTGCCATCTTTCAGCACACGAAGGAAGAAAGCCTAGCGGCTTTAGGGGCCGTGCCAGTCCCTCTCTTTGAAGCTGCTGAAGTGAAAATTGCCGCCAGAAAATCGGAATAAGCCCTTTTCTACTTAAAACTTCTCCCTTTTAGAATAAAGATCTAGGTTCCTAACACAGCGTTTGGGATTTTGATAATCCGACAGAGGACTAATCCCACACTCTGCTCACATAGTTTACTGAATTTATGTGTCAGACCCCTGTGCTTTTCAAAATATGCATTTTACTTTGTGGTGCTCTTTCTCCACCGACCCACCGTTATGGGAAACCTACCTCTGTTCTTCATAAACTACCTGGGCTGTCATTGCCTTAAAAAAAAACAACAACCAAAAACCTCCTATACCTTTACCCATGCTGGTACTATTGAATATATCATGTTGTGTGTGATGGTCTTAACTTCCACCTGCTGTGTGCCTGGTGTAAAGCAAATGGCTTCAGTAGTGTTGGTTGAGAGCTTGGAAAGTTGGTGATTCAGGCATGCCTACAGATCTGCTGTATTGTGGCGCCCAAGAGGAGCAGCCATGAGACGATGACAGCCAATTTCTGTATGTGTTGTAGCTCTCCCCCAACCTTGAGAGACTAAAATCTCCAGGAGAGTTTGTTTTTTTTTTTAAGATCAACATTCGCAATCACTGGTCAGTATCTGTAAAAGAACCCTAGTGATTTTTTTTTTTTAAGATTTCTTTATTTTTATTGGAAAGTCAGATATACAGAGAGGAGGAGAGATAGAAAGATCTTCCGTCCTAGGATTCACTCCCCAAGTGAGCGCAACAGCCGGTGCTGTGCCAATCCAGAGCCAGGAGCCAGGAACCTCCTCCAGGTCTCCCACGCAGGTGCAGGGTCTCAAGGCTTTAGGTCGTCCTCGACTGCGTTCCCAGGCCACAAGCAGGGAGCTGGATGGGAAGTGGAGCTGCCGGGATTAGAACTGGAGCCCATATGGGATCCCGGCGCATTCAAGGCGAGAACTTTAGTTGCTAGGCCACACTGCCGGGCCCATAACCCTAGTGATTTGACTGTGTGCCTTCTGGTTGAAGATCTCTGTCGTTGCTTCAGGAAACCGTTGTCTCTTTTGTTCAATGATAAGGGCTTACCATGCCTGGTGAGCTCCTATTGCAGTTCTTTCCTATACTCGGTTGAGGCAGTCTAATTTGCTAATTAGAAGCATAAGTTTTGGGGGCCCACATTTGGCGTAATGGGCTAGACTGCTCTCTGGATGCTGCATTTTTTAATATATATATATATATTTTAAGATTTTATTTTATTTTTATTGGAAAGGCAGATATACAGAGAGGAAGAGAGACAGAGAGGACGATCTTTCATCCACTAATTCACTCCCCAAGCAGCTGCAACAGCCAGAGCAGAGCCCATCCGAAGCCTGGAGCCAGAAGCCTCTTCCGAGACTCCCACATGGGTGCAAGGTCCTAAGGCTTTGGGCCGTCCTTGACTGCTTTCCCAGGCCACAAGCAGGGAGCTGGATGGGAAGTGGAGCTACCGGGACTAGAACCGGCGTCCATATGGGATCCCAAGGTGTTCAAGGTGAGGGCTTTAGCTGCTAGGCCACCTCACCAGGCCCAATAACTCTTGACCATCCTTCCCAGAGTGTCTCTTGTCAGCAAGCCTCTTGGTTCTTCAGACTGAGCTGTGTGGAGGAAGCTAACATGATTTCCTTAGGGTCATGTCTGGTCACCAGAGAAAACTCTGGCAGCACCTTGTTTCTCATCAGCTCAGATGTAATTGGCCATTCCCCTGGAACGCTGACTCACTCGAGGGTGGGTTTGCTGAATAAACACATTGTCGAGGTCTAATTGCTGTCGCCTGCCTGTTAAGTTATATAAATGAACTTGAGAAAAGTGCAGCCTCAAGGAGACCAGTTTAACCCCAACACTCAGCCACAGTAATACCCTGCTTAGTTTAGCCTTGCCCTGGGAACCGAGTGCCCTGCAGATCCTGACATTTGTGGAATCTGAAGTAGATGCTGTGGTCCTCTGTCCATCCCAGGTTTACGGCTGGACCATTGAGACTTGTCTGGCCTTCTGTTGGCTCTGTGACAGCATGTTGTATGGACAGTTGGGATGCTCCCCTCATCCTCGCACTGTCCGGGAAGTGCAGGTGTCAGGTGTGCAGAGTATTAGGATAGCCGAGAACGCTGTCTGCATTGACTTGAATGTTATACAGCAGGGTCGTTCTCTGTTCATGGAGGATAATTTGGAAAGTTTAGCTTGGGCAGAAGTTAAGTAATTATGCTTATAAAGAGTTATTTATTTGAATTCTCATTCATTACAGGAAATCTACTTAGTATTAGGCTGGTTTGTGTTAGTCAAATCATCATTGAGTTAATTTTTGGTTCAGGCTTTTGTTATCATAAGTGTCTGAAATGATACTAATGTAGAAAAATGTGATCTTGGGCCCAGCACGGTGGCCTAGCAGCTAAAGTCCTCGTCTTGAATGTGCTGGGATTCCATATGGGCCTGGTTCTAATCCCGGCAGCTCCGCTTTCCATCCAACTCCCTGCTTGTTGCTTGGGAAAGCAGTCGAGGACGGCCCACAGCCTTGGGTTCCTGCACCCGCGTAAGAAACCTGGAGGAGGTTCCTGGCTCCCAGCTTCGGATCGACGCATCACTGGCTGTTGCGCTTACTTGAAGAGTGAGTCGTCGGATGGAAGATCTTCCTCTCTGTCTCTGCTCTGCTCTGTATATCTGACTGTCCAATAAAAATAAAATAAATCTTTAAAAAGAAAAATATGATCTTATCCTCTGGGCAAAAGCTGTCTTAGAGGAATGCCTTCCAGATTACCAGCATTGGAGTGGCTCTTCACAGCATGTTAAGAATAATGGATTGGGATGGGGCCTTGTGGTACAGCCCACTAGCCACTGCTTGGGACACTCACCCCTTCTCATATCCAACGACTGGTTCAGTTTTGCTTCAGATCTAATTCTCTGCTCATGTACATGGGAAGCATTGAATGGTGGCTAAAGTGTGTGAGTTCCTGCCACTCATGTGGGAGACCCGAGTACAGTTCCTGGCTCTTGGCTTTGGCCTGGCCCAACTCCAGCTGCTGTATTTAAGGAATAAACCAGTAAATGGAAACAAATAACAACAACAAGAACAACAAAAACAGTGGATGGAAAGATCCCTCTTTCTGTCATTCTGCCTTTAAGATGATTAATAGGTTGAAAAAAAAATGAATCAGGGCCCGGCAGAGTGGCCTAGCAACTAAAGTTCTTGTCTTGTAATTGCCAGGATCCCATATGGGTGTCGGTTCTAATCCTGGTGGCCCCACTTCCTATCCGGCTCCCTGTTTGTGGCCTGAGAAAGCAATTGAGGTCAGTCCAAAGCCTTGGAACCCTTTACGCACGTGGGAGACCTAAAGGAGGCTCCTGGCTCCTGGCTTCGGATCAGCGCAGCACCGGCCATTGTGTTCACTTAAGGAGTGATTCATTGGACAGAGGATCTTCCTCTCTGTCTCTCCTCTATATATCTGACTTTGAAATAAAAATAAATAAATCTTTTAAAAAATGAATCAAAAGACCCTTGATGTGTAATCATCGACACCATTATTAATCAAGATCAGAAACTCTGGCTGCCTTCATTTTGTCTGATCCAGTGCTTGGCAGAGTTCTTGATACGTATTGAGCTCAGTGAGTTCAACAGTGGGAATTTGTTTTTGTTTATATGTATTTGTTTTAAAAGATTTATTTATTTGCAAGGCAGAATTAGAAAGACAGAAAGCTCTATCTTATAGTACATACCCCTAATGGCCAAAAAAGCCAGACTGAGCAGTATGAATCCAGGAGTCAGGAGCTTTGTCCACGTCTCTACATGGGTGCAGGGGCCCTAGGACTTGGACCATCTTCTACTGCTTTCCCAGGTACACTGGATTTTCCAGATGCATTTCTGGGAGCTGGATTCAAACAGGACAGTGTCCAAATAGGCTGCTGGCATCAAAGAATGTAGCTTAACCTGCTATGCCATGCTGCTGGCATTGATGTTAGAATTTCATAAAGAAATCTCCAATTATTGCCAGTATCCATACTTCATTTATTTGTCTATTTTTTAAAAGATTTATTGATTTAGTTTTTAATTTTTTTTCATGCTTGCAATGAAAGAATCTCAACTGAATTTGAACTGTGGTAATGCAACAAAGTGGAGGAATCCACCATTGGGCGCGGGGGAATCCCAGTGCCTATAAAACTGTGTCAGATAATGCAATGTAATCAATTAAAAAATAAAATAAATAAAGGTTTATTTAAAATGTAGAGTTAGAGAGAGAAGCAAAGGACGGATATCCTATTCACTGGTTCATTCCCTAGATAGCCACTACGGCCAGAGCTGAGCCAGTGTAAAACTGGGAGCCAGGAGCTTCTTTTGGGTCTCCCATGTGGGGCAGGAACCCAAACACTTAGGCTGTACTTCACTGCTTTCCCAGGCCATTAGTAGGGAACTAGATTGGAGGTGGTATCACCAGTACTTGGACCAGTGTCCATGTGGGATGTAGGTGCCACGGATGGAGGATTAGCATGATATGCTACTGCACTGGATCCAGCCTGTCAGCTTCTGTAATGTGTCAGGTTGGGTGCTCAAGCCCACTACCACACCACTCAAAGTGCTGCTTTCCTTAAGGCGTGCTGTAGATCAGGCTGGAGCTGTCTGCTTTCTGCAGTGTTTTAGCATTGGTGACTGTTACACTGGTGTGGCAGGATCTTCCTGAAGCTTCCTGGTCATCTGGTTGGGTACAGAAGAAGGCTGGGGTCTCATCAACAGCCTCCTGACCCTGGATCTGTTTTCCCCTCACCAGTGTGGAGGGACAATCTAATATCTGTGATCACTTAGGAGCTGTTGCTATGTCTGCCTCTCCTTGAGCCAGCAGCATGCATTTTCCCCTTACTCCTGTAGTCTGGGTGGAGGTGGACTACAGCCTTACTCTCTCTGTAAATTTAGACTCTCTGTTCTAATTGGAATGAATGTGAGAGAAACTGTTATCAAAAAGGGGTGGGGAGGGCAGAAAGGTCAGAACATTCTGGCTCTCTTACCGCTGATTTTCAATCCTTGGGCAGGCTTTATTTGTTTAAATTGGAAAATCAGGAATTTCTTCTATAAACCTTAGTGTTTGTCACCAGAACCAGATTTGGAGTGCACATTTAAATGCAAGGAGCCCATGCTTATCTTGGAGATGGGGATTTATTCTGTGTGGCTCCAGGGTTCTCTCCTGAAAAGCAAGTCCTGTTGGAGTGTCTGTGTCAAGTTGCCCTGTAGCTTGGCTGGCTGCTGTGTGAGAGCTGTTGTCAGTTATGCAGGGGTCTTGGGGATCCCAAGTCACGAGCTTGGGTTCTGCCTCAGGAGTACTGCCTCAGGAAGTATCATTTTCCTGGGCTTCAGCTTTTCATTGTTGAGGACTTGTATTTTCCCTGGAGGAAGAAATGAGTGCAACATTCCAAAGTCCATAGTTCTAACCTTGGGTCTCTGAGAAAAGAACCCTCATTTTAAATGACTTTGTGTAAACATTTCCTAAGTTGCCATGTGGAACCAAATGTGGGGCCTCCTGGGCACTTGAGGGAGAGCTGCAGCAGGCCCTGGGGAGCTTGTGTTGTTCGTAGAGGAATTCCAAGAATCGTGGTGACACATTGATTAAAACCTGCATCTTTAATCTGTGCTCTCCAAATTCCTCTGTATCTGATAAACGTGTGAGTATGTTTTAGTAATGAACTAGTTTCTTGAAAGAGTTCCCATAGTGGTCATCATTGCAATTTTTAAATTTTTAATTAAAAAAGTTAAATTGATTTGAAAAGCAGAGAGACAGAGGCAGATTGAGAGAGAAAGATCTTTCATCCACTTGTTCTTTTTCCACATGGCCACAACCCACGTGGCTGGAGTGTGGCCAGACCAAAGTCAGGAGCCAGGAGTTTCTTTGGGGTCTCCCACCTGGGTGCAGGAGCCCAAATACCTGGGTCATCCTCCAGTAGTTTCCCAGGTATATTCCCAGGGATCTGGATAGGAACTGGAGCAAGTGGGATTTAAATTATTATTTATATTGGGCTGCTGATGTCACAGGCAGTAGCTTTACTTGCTATTCCATAGTACCAGCCATTTTTTTTTAAGACATTTGTTTATTTTTATTGGAGAGGCAGAGTTGCGGAGACAAAGATATCTTCCATCTGCTGGTTCATTCCTCAAGTGGCTGAAGCAGCCAAGGCTCTGTTGATCTGAAGCTGGAAGCAAGGAGCTTCTTCTGCGTCTCCCATGAGGGTGCAGGAATCCAAAGACTTGGATCTTCCTCCAATGCCTTCCCAAGTCATTGTCAGGGAGCTTGATTGGAAGTGGAGCTACTGGGACTTTAATTGGTGCCCATATGGGATGCTGATGCCTCAGACAGAGGCTTAGCTTGCTTTGCCATGGAACTGGCCCTTCATTTTTATTTTTGAAAAAAGATTTATGTGGGGTGTGGTAGCCTAGTGGCTAAAGTCCTTGCCTTGAATGCGCCAGGATCCCATATGGATGCCGGTTTATATCCCAGCTGTTCCACTTCTTATCCAGCTCCCTGCTTGTGGCCTGGGAAGGCAGTAGAGAATGGCCCAAAGCCTTGGGACCCTGCACCCGAGTAGGAGACCCAAAAGAAGTCCTGGGGTCTTGGCTCTTTCAAAGCGAGGACTTTAGCCGCTAGGCCACCGCACCAGGCCTATTCCTGCTCTACTTCTCATTCAACATTCCCACTAATGCACCTGTGAATGCAGCACAGGATGGCCCAGGTATTTCAACTCTTGCACCCGGATGAGAGGCCTGGAAGAGGCTCCTGGCTCCTGACTTTGGATTGACCCAGCTCTAGGCATTGTGGCCATTTGGAAGTAAACCAGCAGGTGGAAGATCTCTATTTGTCTATTCCTATCTTTATCTGTAACTTTTCCTTTTAAATAAATAAATCTTAAAAAGTTTTATTTTTATTTGAAAGGAAGATTTATAGAGAGAAGGAGCGATAGAGAGAAAAGGCCTTCCATCTGCTGGTTCACTCCCCAAATCCTCACAGTGTCCAGAGCTGAGCTGATTCAGAGCTGGGAACCAGGAGTCTCTTCTAAGTCTCCCATGCAGGTGCAGGGATCCAAGAACTTGGGTCAGCTTTTGCTATTTTCCAAGGCCATAAGCAGAGAGCTGGATCAAAAGTGGAGCAATCAGGACACAAACTGGCACCAAGGGTGGAGGATTAGCCTGTTGAATCATGGCGTCGGTCCCTGTTTCCTTTTAAACTCTTTGACGGCCTTCTGTCATATCATAAGAGTCTGCTGGTCTGCACCATAACTTGTGCTATTCCCCGGAGTGAAAATTTTAGTGCCCAACACCAACTTTGCGCCACAGAACTGCACCTTACTAGGCAGAAGGTACTGCTCTGGGCTGCTGGGCCTTAGAGTGTGTTACCCCCTGTATCTGACATGCTGCTTCCATCTCTCCTCCTTCAGGCAGCTTTCCCAAACCCTGTCCCTCCATGTGGTGTTGTCTCAAGCCAAACTTTTGCCATGCTCTATTGAAGTGACTCATGTATATGCTTTTCATTTAAACTGTGAGTTTATTGACCATTTTTTGCTTGTTTTTATTATTGTGTTACAATATGATCTACTTTGGATCATGTCTTACCTGTGTCTCTAGCATCTAATGGATGTCCAAAGAAATATTTTTTTTAGATTTGTATTTATTTTTATTGAAAAGGCAGACATACAGAGAGGAGGAGAGACAGAGAGGAAGATCCTCCGTCTGATGGTTCACTCCCCAAGTGGCCGCAACAGCCGGAGCCGAGCCAATCTGAAGCCAGGAGCCAGAAGCCTCTTCCGAGGCTCCCACGTGGGTGCAGGGTCCCAAGGCTTTGGGCCATCCTTGACTGCTTTTCCAGGCCGCAAGCAGGGAGCTGGATGGGAAGCGGGGCTGCCGGGAATAGTACTGGCGCCTATATGGGACCCCAGCACGGGTCAAGGCAAGGCCCTTAACCACTATGCTATCTCACCGGGCCCCCAAAGAAATATTTGATTGGAGTTGATGGCTTTATACCCATTCTGTGGGTCAATTAGAAAAATGTTCTCAGTCACAGGTCTTCCATTAACCCCTGGGGTCTTTAGAAGGTCTTAGGGAGGATAAGTCTAGCTAGAAAAATCGCAAGTCACAGAGAGCATTCATCTCAGTACCTCAGCTGCTGGGACTCCATCTCCCAAGGATGCTAATGGTCCCGACATCTCTATCTGGGAGACACATAGGGAGGGCTCTTGGCTAAGGATTCCATGGGAGTAGGTGCCCTAATGTGCACCTTAAATGTAGAAGACCCAGTGTCTTCCCTCAGCTCGAGGCCGCCTCTGCTCCTTGCATGAAATCCAGGCTTGTTGGGCAGCTCTCTGGAGATGGGGTGTTGAGGTGCAGCTTGCAGCTGGCTCTGTGCTTTTTTTTTTTTTTTTTTTTTTTTGTGAGATTTCAGCAACGTAGTGAGCAGAAGTGAGAGACCCTGGGACAGGATGTTGAACTGCTGGGTGAAGACAGTCTGTTATCCAAGCAGTGAAAGCCATGCAGGAGAATGAGGTCAGGACAGAGACCCAGCGGTGGTTTGCGATTGTTTGTTGTTGGGGTTGCGTGGTTTGGGGTGGGGTAGGGTGGGGTGACAGGGACCAGCGCCTGCAGGGAGGCTGAAAAGCTGGGGGAGCCATCCTGAGGGAGGCCTCAGTAAAAGCTGCTGTCTGTATTCTGGTGAGGCATGATGTTGGAGATCAGGCCTCCAACACTCTACACCCCCAGTTCAGGAAAGATGAGTCAGAGCAATAAGGGGAATGATTTTGACATTTACAAGGTATGAGATTTCAGTTAGGGTAAAGGACTAAGGTGGAATGGAGAAGAGGGTGATGCATGCTCTTCCTCCCTCTCAGGGCTTGAACAGTATGGAGCTGAGACCTGGGAGATAGGAGTGAAGAGCATGGAGTGAATATCCCACCTTCAACTTGACCCTTCAGGAGCCTGGGCTCTGAGCATTCAGGGACCAAAGCCATCTGTTTAGGGAGTCATATTAGTGTTTGGTCCTATGTCTGTCTTTTTATCTTATCAATATGATTTTACTTGCTTTTACTTGAAAGAGTTACAGAGACAGGAGAGAGCAAGAAAGAGAGCTGAGAGAGAGATCTTCCGTCCTCTGGTTCACACTCCAAATGGCTGAGCTGGGCCAGTTCTAAAGGCAGGAGCTTCTTCTGGGTTTCCCATGTGGGTGTTAAGGGCCTAAGCACTGGGCCATCTGCCACCACATTCCCAGGTCATAAGCAGAGATTCGGTTCAGAAGTGGAACAGCCATGATTTGAACCGTACCCATAGGGGATGGCAGTCAGAAAGGTGGAAGCTTAACTTGCTAGACCACACACTGGTCCAGAGTAAAGTCCTTAGTCCAGGTCAGATATGAGAATGAGGACTGAAGGGAAGGCTCTAAGGAGGCTGGTTGGTTCATGTTGAGCAATCTGTCCATCCTGCTGACTTGCCCCTTCTTCTCTGCATAGGTATAGACGGGGCACTGCCTGCAGAGCAGGTCCTGCCAACCTCGCTGGAGAGGATGCCTGCACCTCCGTGATGGGCTGTGGGACAAGCAAGGTCCTTCCTGAGCCGCCCAAGGATGTCCAGCTGGATCTGGTCAAGAAAGTGGAGCCCTTCAGTGGCACTAAGAATGATGTCTACAAGCATTTCATCACAGAGGTGGACAGTGTTGGCCCTCTCAAAGCTGGGTTCTCAGCAGCCAATCAGTATGCACACCCCTGCCCTGGGGTTCCCACTCCCGGACACACAGATCCTCCATCCGAACCACCACGCAGAGCCAGGGTTGCTAAGTACCGGGCCAAGTTTGACCCACGTGTGACAGCTAAATATGACATCAAGGCCCTGATTGGCCGAGGTAGCTTCAGCCGGGTGGTACGTGTGGAGCACCGGGCAACCCGGCAGCCATATGCCATCAAGATGATTGAGACCAAGTACCGGGAGGGCCGGGAGGTGTGTGAGTCAGAGCTGCGTGTGCTGCGCCGAGTGCGCCACGCCAACATTATTCAGCTAGTGGAGGTATTTGAGACCCAGGAGCGAGTGTACATGGTGATGGAGTTGGCTACTGGGGGTGAGCTCTTTGACCGCATCATTGCTAAGGGCTCCTTCACTGAACGTGACGCCACAAGGGTGCTGCAGATGGTGCTGGATGGCGTCCGCTATCTGCACGCACTGGGCATTACCCACCGAGACCTCAAGCCTGAGAATCTGCTCTACTACCACCCAGGCACCGACTCCAAGATCATCATCACTGACTTCGGCCTGGCCAGCGCCCGCAAGAAGGGCGATGACTGCCTAATGAAGACCACCTGTGGCACCCCTGAGTACATTGCCCCCGAGGTCCTGGTCCGCAAGCCCTACACCAACTCAGTGGACATGTGGGCACTGGGCGTCATTGCCTACATTTTGCTGAGTGGCACCATGCCCTTTGAGGATGACAACCGCACCCGGCTGTATCGGCAGATCCTCAGGGGCAAGTACAGTTACTTGGGGGAGGTGAGTCTGTTCTTGTCTCAGGGATGTGGGGAGGCCCCTCGGTGGGAAAGCCCAGTCTGCAGCTCTCCTTCAGAGAGTGTGCTCTTGGATCCCACAAAGCAAGATGAATAGAATGGCCCGCTTAGATTCCCTCAAAGCAAGTGCTGAGGTGAGGATGGGAAGCAGATAGTTCTTTTGAGATACAGTTCCAGTAATGAAAAGTGAGGGAGTGAGGAAAACGAGGCAGGAAAGGAAGCCCTGAGCCTCCTCCAGATCTCCCATGTAGATGCAGGGTTCCAAGGCCTTGGACTGCTTTCCCAGGCCACAAGCAGGGAGCTGGATGGGACGCAGGGCCGCCGGGATTAGAACCAGTGACCATATGGGATCCCGGTGTGTTCCAGACGAGTACTTTAGCTGCTAAGCCACAGCACCGGGTCCCCCCCCATTTTTTTGCTACTGTGAATTTTAATTTTTTTTCCATTTTTAAAATTATATTTTTGACAATCTTGACATAGTTAATTTGGGTAAAAAGGTTCAAGGGCTACAGGAAAGTGGGTAAGACTATTATTTCCATATTGTTTCCTTCATGTATCTGAGGTAAAGGAGGATTTTAAGGTAGAAGCCACACCCAGTCTCCCACCCACCCCAGGTCCCTGATGTGGGGCATGCTCCGAGATTCTTGCTCAAATGATTTTGATAGTTCAGCAGTTATGAATTGCTGCCAATCTCGCCATTCCAAGCATGATGAGGTCGTTGAAGAATCTACTGATTGACATAGTCCATCTTAGAGTCTTCGTTTGTTAAGTTTTTCACTGCTAACATATGGCTGACTTGTTCTGTCCTCTGTCTTTTCATGGTCAGGGTTCTGAGTCCGGCAGTTCGACTGGGGAGATACCCAAAGAAACTTTGTCTGAGGTGTTCCCAGACCAGATTCTTGTATGTACTAGCAAGTACACGGCCCAGCACAGTCTGTCGCCCCAATCAGCTGGTGGTTGCAATTGCTGGATCGGTTCTGTTTCTAGCACTGTCTTCCATTGGAACCAATGGGTGTTGTAGTCCAGCCTGGTTTTGCCCAGCACACACTTGGCCCTCACATAAACCAGTGGGAGTTGCAGCCTAGTCGGAGCGACCCGCAATAACCCCCACCAGTCACTGTTTCCATGGAGTGTGGATACCACTCCTCCTGGCTGTAAGGCCTTTTGCAGACTGTGTGTATAGATGTCCATATACCCTGCACCGTCCGAGCCTAACAGGTGCAGCACGGGTGCTGTTCGAGAGTTTGCTGGCTTGCACTCTGGAGCCTTTATAAGTGTTAGCTGGTGAGAGCTTTCTCCTACTGCTATGGATGAAGTACCCATGGTTGTTGGTGATACCCTAGGAAGACATCCAGTGTGACTGTTGGGGGCGAGCAGGTAGAGGGCTGCCTGGGAGCACTGCTTCTGGATGCAGGCTGGAGCAGCTTTGGAGGGCCCCAGGAGCACATCTGCTCATCATGTTCATGTTGACTTGGAAGATGAGGCAATGCTAGAAAGATGACTTAAGAGTATCTGAAATTTAGCTGATGCCACAGGTGCTGGAGTGGAGAAAGCATGTTGGTCAAATAAGCCACCTTCAGTGAGCTTCCTGTCACAGGGCTCTAGGCAGGCTGGAGGAGCCATTTCTAAAGGATAGAGCAGGTGAGTCATAGCCTGTAGATTCATTCTGGGGGACTGATGGGTTCTCTCAGGCAGAGATTTTGTGCTTCACCTGACATGAAATGTGATGTCCTTGGCCTGATGTCACTGCTTTTGTTGAGAGTTCTGTTTGTAGAGGCAGGACATGTGAAGAGGCTCTTGGAGGATTGATGACAGAGTGATGTCATCAAGAGGCTGCATTGTCACCCTCCTCTGCTCGGGCAGAGTCAGAGCTGTGGGCGAGCCTCGGGGAACATGCCAGGCAGAGGCTCTCCCACAGCCTGGTCAGGAGAGTGTGCTGGCCGGGGAGTGGATAGTGCCGGCAAGAGTGGGGGCTCGTCTACAGAGCCTCTCTGCCACTGCTGAGGAGATAAGGACCGTGAGGGACAGCTTCCTAAGATGAGTCACTGGGTTGCAGACTGACCTCCCCCCAAGCACTGGAGGCTGGAGAGTTTGGGGGCTGAGGGACAGTGGATTGGGCCACCTTGTGATGCTGATCACCCTGTGATAAGGTAAGGTGAGTGCCAGAACTGGACTTTGTCACAGTGTCATTCTCAGCTCTTCCCTGACCCTCTCTTCACCTCACTTGTTCCCATTTCTTTGTTTTTAAGTAATTATGTATTTTCATCTTAATTAAAAGGCAGAGAAGGAGACCTATCTCCTGATTGATTCCCCAAATGCCCACAACACTTGAGATTGGGTCAGGTCAAAATTTGACACCCAGAACTAATTCATATGTATCGTTGAGTGGTGGGGCTCCAGGAGCTTATGCCAGAGCGTGCTGCTTCCTTGGATACACTTTGCTGGATGGTGGATCAGAAGCAGAGCCAGGACTCAAGCCAGGTACTAAGCAGCTTGCCCATTTTTCCTGCTTTTTAAATTTTATTTATTATTTTTAAGGAAAAGCAGATTTGTAAGACATGGAGAGACCTAGAAAGATCTTTCTTTTATTTTTTTTTCAAGATTTATTTATTTTTATTGCAAACTCAGATATGCAGAGAGGAAGATCTTCCGTCTGATGATTCACTCCCCAAGTGACCGCAACAGCCAGAGCTGCACCAATCCACAGCCAGGAGCCAGGAGCTTCCGGGTCTCCCATATGGGTGCAGGGTCCAAGGCTTTGAGCCATCCTTGACTGTTTTCCCAGGCCACAAGCTGGGAACTGGATGGGAAACAGGGCTGCTGCGATTAAAACCAGCTACCATATGGAGCATTCAAGGCAAGGACTTTAGCTGCTAGGCCACTGCACTGGGCCCCAGAGAAAGATCTTTTATCTGCTGGTTCACTTCCCAAGTGGTTACTACAGCCGGAGCCGGGGCTGATCCTAAGCCAGAAATTAGGAACCTCTTCCAAGTCTCCAGCTTGGGTGCAGGATCCTATGGTTTTGGGCCAACCTCTACTGCTTTCTTAGGTCACAGCAGGGAGCTGGATGGGAAATGGAGCAGCCAGGACCTGAACCAGTACCTATATGGGATCTTGGTGTGTACATGAATGGAATGGAACTGGAGCAGCTATATTGCTCCGGGCCTTCTTTCCTGCTCTTTAGAGTGACATACTTAACATTCTTTTTTAATTTTTATTTTATTAAGCTAAGTTCTTTTTAAAATTTTATTTATTTTTATTGGAAATTCATATATACAGAGAGGAGAACAAAGAGGAAGTTCTTCTATCCACTGGTTTACTCCCTAAGTGGCCGCAACAGCTGGAGCTGAGCTGATCCAAAGCCAGGAGGCCAGAGCCTGTTGCAGGTCTCCCATGCTGGTGCAGCATCCCAAGGCATTAGGCCATCCTTGACTGCTTTCCCAGGCCACAAGCAGGGAGCTGGAAGGGAAGTAGGATTGCCGGGATTAGAACTGGCAGCCATATGGGATCCCACTGCGTGCAAGGTGAGGACTTTAGCTGCTGGCTACTGCAACGGGCCCACACATTTAACATTTTTTCTTAAAGGTTTATTTATTTTTATTTGAAAACCAGCTATACAGAGAGGAGGAAAGACAGAGAGGAAGATCTTTCGTCTGCTGATTCACTCCCCAAGTGGTTGTAATTGCCAAAGCTGAGCCAATCCTAAACCAGGAACCAGGAGCTTCTTTCCAGATCTCCCATGTGGGTCAGGGTACCAAGGCTTTGGGCCATCCTCGACCACTTTCCCAGGCCACAAACAGAGAGCTGTATGGGAAGCAGGGTTACTGGGATTAGAACTGGCGCTCATATGGGACCCTTGTTTGCACAAGATAAAAGCTAAGTTACTGCACCAGGCCCTATTTAATATTCTTACCATGCAAATTAAATGAGGTACAGAGGCTATAGCAGGTCTTGGTGGTCTCTAGATAACATGGTCAGTGATTATCGGATGTCAATAGGCTCCCTGGCTCATGTGCTCTGACTCTTACGTTTTCCTGCCTGCCCCTCGCTCACTACACCTGTCCCTGTATTTCTCTCGGCATGACCATGTGGCAGGGTAGACCTCCCACAGAGCTGTGGGGAAGACAGCCCAGACCAGGAACATGGGAACGCTGGACAGTACCTCCTTGCTGGTGAGAGAACGTCAGAGGCAGGGGACATGCTTCTCTGCTAGTTGTGTGGTTGCCTCATTTTGCCCACCTCCGGTGTAAATGACAGTCGTAACAGACCTGTCAGCTCCCTCCTGCTGTCCAGTACTCTCCTTCTGCTGTCCCTTGCTCCCAGAGTCAGATGGCTTTGCTGTGTTTGTCCCAATAACTGCCAGTGTAGGAGAGCAAAAGTTGGTTTAGAATTCTTTGCTGTGAGGCTTCTCTGAACCCTTCTTCCTTGTCTGCTTGCTGGTGGCTACTGGTCATCACTGGTTGTCAAGTGCTGGATGACAATGTCTTAAACATGGAGATTCTGGAGGGAAAAATAATCTGCAAGTTAAGCTGCAGGCTGGAATGTCCACATTCCATATCAAAATGATGCCTTGAGCCCTGGCTTACCACTTCCAGTCTAGTTTGCTGCAGATGTGCTTGGGAAGGCAGCAGATGGTGGTCCAAGGTGTTGGGTCCCTGACAGCCATGTGGGATAACTGGCTGAAGTTCCTGGCTGCTGGTTTGAGCCTAGCCTGATCCCAAGTGTTGTAGCCATTTGGAAAGTGAAACATAGGATGGGAGATAAATCCGTATCTGTCCATCTCTCTCTCTTTTAAATAAGTAGAAGAAATAACCTTTGAAAAATGTAAAGATCACACAGAGAAGATGCTCTCATCCCTGTTCTGGAAGAGCTGTCCCAACCTCACCAGAGCCCGGGTGTTCAAAACCTGGTTTACCTCCCTCACAGGAGGTGCAGCAGCAGTCAAGCCAGGTCCCCGACTGCTCCCCAGGAGGGACATGGAGTGGACCATTGAATTGGTCCATGGCCCCTCATGGTCATTGTGGTTGGATTTCTTGGTATAAAGCAAGGACAGTTGTTGCCATGTGGGCACAGGGGGCTGTTTCTGAGTGGAAAGAAATATGTCACTTTGGGTTCACACTGGGCTCCCAGGGTCCTTTCTTCTAGGTACCTGACTATGCCACTTTGCTGAGAGCAGTGCCT
The DNA here is from genome assembly GCF_017591425.1 of Ochotona curzoniae. Taxonomy (NCBI): domain Eukaryota; kingdom Metazoa; phylum Chordata; class Mammalia; order Lagomorpha; family Ochotonidae; genus Ochotona; species Ochotona curzoniae. The sequence goes on along the minus strand of NW_024465926.1, from coordinate 13,652,746 downwards.
TCCTGCAGTGGCAAAAGTAGATGCCATCCTCCTCTTTTCCCCCGTTGCTGTACCTAGCCATTCCTGTAGGAATGGCTAGCCCTCATCACCCTGGCAGCTCATCAGCGCAAGGTCAGAGCCATCTTTCATCAGTGCTTCTCCTACCTGCAGACATTTCCAGCAGAGGGGGGCCCTGGGGCTTGTGCTGAGAGCTGGTACTGGTAGGCCAGCTCCCCCACCCCCTTGCTGCTCTCCACCTTGGTGACGCTGCCCTCTCAGGCCCCTGAGTGCCTCTGGCATCCAGCAGGCTGTCCTCTCTCCCACATTCTGAGCTGCTGAGTTGTGCTGCTGACCACCAGAGTCACCTTTCTCTTACCTGTTAACACATATGTTGTCTGTCTGCCCCTGCACCCATGCCTCCCCAAATAGAGTTCAGCTCCAGGGTGGCCTGTCACTTTTCCTCTCCTCACTCATCATGCTGTCCCATGCTGACCAAGTGCCAGGCCTGGGCTTTGTCCCGTGTGCCTGGGTTCTAGGACACAGACACCTGGAGACAAGGCCACAGTGTGGATGGTGAGATGCTGTCAGCCACTGGGCCTCCGAGCTGCCTTGGAGGTTAGCATGTGAGGAACTTAAAGCAGAATAAAACCATGCAGTTTGGTGCGGGAAAGCCCTTGGCCTCAGCAGAACCCTCAGGTGGAGATAATAGTGACCATGCGCAGCGGTTCTTAGGCCTGAACCCTGGAGTGTTGTTCCAGGACCTTGTGCAGATCCCACCTTGCTGGGTTGCTGGCCACCCGTGGGGTCAGGGCATCATTGGCTTCCCAGTTCCCCCGAGGCCCTCCAAAGCCTCTTTAACCCTGTGGGCTCTCAGGAGGGACAGGTGGGGGCACAGAATTGCATTTTGTTACTCATCTCATTTTTAGAAGGCAGCTTTACTAACCTTTAAGTTGTCACGCCTTTTTTCATTTTATTTTTGTCTTTGTTTTTCTTCCTTCTCTTTCTCCTCCCACATCCCTCTTTTTCCCATTGCTCGCTCCTTCCCCTCCTGCTGTTGAGGCCCAGGGGTTTGGGTCCTGTGTGGTAGGGAAGCCCAGGTCCTAGCATGACAAATGTCTGGATCAGAGGAGGAGTGCTACCTCCTGTCTCCCACCCCCAAAATTCAGTTCTGCCTGAGTTTTCAATACACTCATCTTCGTGGGCAGTGGCAAAGTGTGCTGTCCTTGTCACTCTCTTGAATTTGCTCTCCCGAGCACAAACCCCAAGTTCTGTTTCCCGGAATTCCTGCTGTGCCCTTTTCTGTGCTTTCATTGAGGCCCACGTGGGCACATACAGGAGCCTTGGGAGGGTGGGGATTCTGGCCCTCAAAATAGGCTGAAGGCAGTGGAGGCAAGAACTGAGTCATAGAGGTGCTCATCCTTCCTCCCTGCCCCTGGCAGCTTCCTGGTGGGGCTGCCTTTTTGCCAGGAAGCCTTCCCAGAGCCATCAGGGTTGGAGGAAGCAACCATAGGGTTTGCAAACTGAGCCTCAAGGGTGCTGAGCATCGCAGTTTATGCCTTACAGGCAACCCAGTGAGGACAGAGGCTGGAAGCCATGTTCTTAGAGCGGAGGGCTTTAGGCACGGTGAGAGACTTAGAATTCCTCACCCTCAACCCCCTCTTGTTAAAAGTGAGGAGGCTGTGATTTCTGTAAGGCTACACCAAGAAGGCAAAACTAGAACCTGAGCTACTTGCTCAGTACTCAGCAAATGCCACCCAAGTGATGCCCAAAGACGACTCCGGACCCTTTCCTAACTTCCCTTGAGAGTGGTCAGCCCTGCCTGCCAGGAAGTAAAGGGCAGCCCCTGAAGATCTGCTGTCAGAAGAAGCAGCTTCTTCCCTTCTATAAGGCCTAAGCCCAGAGCTTGCTTTCCTCTTTTTGTTCCCTTAGCCCTTGAGCCCAAGGTGAGAGCACTGTTTGTGCCTGGGTAAAGTTCTGCCCTGGTCCTGTGTCAGCTGCAAGTAAAATGAGTGGGGGCAGAGAAGAGCCTGAGCTGGAGAGGGCAGTCTTTTCCTTTTCTGTTCTGCTGCCTCTGGAGGGAGGACTGGGTTCTGCTGCCAGTGGCTACTGGCCCAGCGTGGTGCGGATGAAGAAGTGCTTGCAAGAGGGCTCTGCCTGCTGCCTGTTTGTTTCTCTGTTGTTTCTGCAACCTTTGTAGGTTCCTTAACTGCAAGGGTCATGGGGACTGAGAACATGGGAGCCAACCAGCCTGGTGGCCAGAGACAGAGTCAAGGTGCTGGCCCCCCTTCACAGCTTCCCCTCCTGTGGAAAGGAGGGTACAGGCTAGCATCGATGCTATCCTCTGGTCCCAGAGTACAGAGACCTGATCATTAGGCAAAGCCAGTCCATTTTAAAATATTTCTCTCCATGCCCTGTGTTCATGTCCGCCTAGAAGCAGGCAGGATGCGGGATAGTACCTGAAGCTATCCCTGAAAACTATTCCTGTCATCCACCTGAGGCCCACGTGTGTTCCAAGTAGAGTAAAAGAGGTGAGAGTTCTGTGCTTCACCCAGAATTATACAAGCTGCCATGAATGATGGCCATTTTTCTTTTTCTTTTTTTTTTTTTAAGATTTATTTTATTTTTATTGGAAAGGCTATACAGGGAGGAGAGACAGAGAGGAAGATCTTCCGTCCGATGATTCACTCCCCAAGTGAGCGCAACGGTCGATGCTATGCTGATCTGAAGCCAGGAGCCTCTTCCGGGTCTCCCACGTGGGTGCAGGGTCCCAAAGCTTTGGGCCGTCCTCGACTGCTTTCCCAGGCCACAGGCAGGGAGCTGGATGGGAAGAGGGGCCACCGGGATTAGAACCGGCGCCCATATGGGATCCCAGGCGTGCAAGGTGAGGACCTTAACCACTGCGCCACCGCGCCGGGCCCATGGCCATTTTTCTTATGCCCAGCTTGCTCAAAGGCTGACAGACATATTCACGAGGCTGCAGGACCCAAGGGTTGAGTTGGGTTGAGTTGGGCTGCACAGCTAGTGTTTCTTGACAGGTGCTAAACTGGACTTGGGTTCAGAGTGAGATTGTGGGTACACATGGAAGGTTTTTGTCTTTTCTGAGCCTTGTTGGTGTTCTAGGATTCCAGGAACTGCCATTCTGCAGATTCATGTGTGACCTGGCATCACCATCAGTGGACTAGGTGAGGCTCCCTGTGTCCAGCTGCCTCATCTCCCTCTGCCAGTTCTTGAAGGCATAAGAGTGAGGCTGTGGACCACTAGCACGTTCTGCTCTCAGGACCCTCTGAGTCACTGTGAATTGCAGGAGTTCCTTGGCATAGCCGCTCCCAGCTCTTCACCGATGGGGAACAGCAGGGTCTGACAGGGAGGGCTGGCCCAGTCCTTAGACAAATGAGTCCATCGGCATTCTGCACACAGCTACACGTACACAGTAATTGGTGAGGCGAGGGACTCGGGGAGCAGGAGGAGAGGATCAATCTGACTCGCTTTGGCACTAACGGGCTGGCCGCTCAACGAGCAGCAGGGGTCGATGCCTAGTGTGAGCTTGTGCCACTGTGGAGATGGAGATAGTTAAGCTCATGGGGTGCATCTGCTGCAAGGCCCCTCAACACTGCACAGGACTGGTTTGGATGGTGGTAGGAAGTGGGGAAGCCTCCAATGCACGTTCAGGTTCCTGGCCTTTGAGTGCAACTTTACCAGGGTTTTGTGTTCTATCATGAGGGTTACTCCTCTTCTTTCCAGGCTAGACCAAAGCACAGGCATAGAGTCCAGTCCCAGCTGTTTTTGAGCTGCCCAGGTCTGTTGTGGAATTGGTCTGAGACCTGCCTAAACTGCAGTATGAGAGCCAGAGGGCTGCCAGGCATCCCCCTAGCCCTCCAGTTCTGTTCCAGCTTTGTTGTGCCCACCAGGGCTGCATCAGGCTGCTTTCCACCTCTTACATGAATGAGTGTCCATGGGCTGGGCTGGCTGGCCCCCAGGTAGCAACTTGTGCTCAGCTGCCTGCAGGAAGGCATGAGCATTCTTGTGCTGTGAACCAAAAGATGTTACCGCATCTGAAGTCCGGTCACCCTGCACCTTACCTCCAGGACCCATGCCCAGGGCTACACAGGCCTGCGAGTAGCCTACATCACCCCGTCAGTGTGGGTACACTCTTGCTGCTGCATGCTTTCATTACTCTTGAACATCAAGCTACCTCTGGACCTCCCTCAGCATGTTCCTGAGCCCTACCTGACTTTGGTTTTCATGAGGGCCAGAGTCTCCCTGGGAATCACCAGGAATTGACTTGCTGGTGAGTGTGGCTTGTTAAATGGGCTCCTTGGAAATGGACAGGGTTTCCCTGTCCCTTGCATTTCTGCTCCATGAAAGTTGAAGCTGGCCCTCCAAAGGGCAGGCAAGGGCAGTAGCCACAGCCAGCTCCAGTGCCTTCACAGGACTGAGGAGGTGTTTTCTCCCTGACAAAGTCTCATCTGGCAGAGAGGAAGGGATATTGGAATGCCAGGGAGCTGGCCTGCAGGCAGCAGCAGTTGATGACTATGCCTCTGCCCCCAGTGTGAACGTTTGTAGATTGTCTAGAGCCTTGGAGCATGTCCATGGGCTCCCCGAGGTGAAAGGTAGCATGGCGTGGAACAGATAAACCTCACTGAATGGGAAAGAAAGAAGGGTGGCAGTGCCCCAGGCATCCAAGCTGAGCCATCTGTAGCAGGCTCAGGCAAGGGACATCCACTCACAGGGCACATCAGAGCCCATGCCAGATGGAGACGCGGGGCCTCAGGGTCTGCCCTCCAGCAGGGGGTCAGGACCCAGGGCATCTGGACCACACTTGGCTGTGCTCCAAGGCCTGCAAGCAGCTCCAGGAAAGGGCACCCATCAGGCGGTCTCCATGGGTGACTGATTCACAGAGCACCAGGCACTGGGGCTCACTCAGCTCAGCACTGTCTAGTGGGAATAATAAACTTGAATTCACAGTCTCTTTTTGTTTTAAAGATTTACTAATTTTTATTGGAAAGGCAGATTAACAGAGAGGAAGATATTTCATCTGCTGGTTTACTCCCAAAATGGCTGCAGTGGCTGAAGCTGAGCCATTCCGAAGCCAGGAACCTCTTCCAGGTCTCCCACACAGGTGCAGTGCCCAAGGACTTGGGCCGTTGTCTACTGTTTTGCCAGGTCATAACCAGGGAGCTAGATGGGAAGTAGAGCAGCTAGGAAATGAACTGGCATTCATATGGGATGCTGGCGCTGGAGTTGGTGGATTAGCTAGTTGAACCAACACATCAGCCCCTAAATTCAGTCTTAAAAGTTATAGTTGGAGGGGTTAGTCCTGTGGCATAGTATATTAAGTCACCACCTGCAGTGTTGGTATCCATATGGGTGCCAGTTCAAGTCTTGGTTGCTCTGCTGATCCAGATCTTTGCTACTGTGCCTGGGAAAGCAGCAGAGGGTAACACAAGTCCTTGGGCCCCTGCATCCATGTGGAAGGCCTGGAAGAAATTCCTGGCTCCTGGCTTCAGACAGGCCCTGCAGCTATAGTTTTTGTGGTCATTTGAAGAATGAATCAGTGGAAGATCTCTGTCTTTCCTTCTCCATTTAACTCTACCTTTCAAATAAATAAATAAAAATATATATTTTTTAAAATTTAAAGTTATAGCTGGCATAACTTCTGTAAGCATTGTGAACTAAGAGAGAGTTAGAGCAAGTACCCCTTCTTTTGAGAATCTGAGGACCCAGGCAGGTGAAGCCATGCTGGACAGGCTGGGGCCCATGACAGATGGTTGGCACCTGCTGAGATGAGATGACCCCAGCCCTTGAAGCAGAGTGGGCTTCCTGGAGTCCCTCACCTGGAACAGCACTACCCCAGGAAGGTTCTCTAACTGGAGCAAGCCCAGCATGACTCTGGCCTCCCTGCAGCTGGAGAAGCCTCATGGCCTTCAGCTGTCTTTTATCCCCTTGGTGTGGCAGCTGAGGCGGAAAGTGCTGGGGTCTCCTGCAGCTGCTTTAGTAGCTGGAGGGAGGTGGGATGCCATCTTGGGGACCCAGGGATTGAAATTTGTGTCCGACTCAGAACAACACGATGGGGACGTTGGGTCATTCTCTTTAAAATCCGAGTCACAGTGGTCCCAGGGTTGGTTGATAGTTTGGGGAGCTTGGGCAGGGGCTGCCTATCTAAGCGAATCTTTAGGTCCAGTGCCCCTTATAAGTGACCCTCAGTAAGGGGACAGTCCTTTGCCTCTTCATCACGCTTCACATCATCCAGAGGACAGCTCCTGCTGAGTGGCCTGAACCTGCATGACATGGCTAAGGGAGGTATTACCTGCTCTCACTCTAATGCATGTCCTTGACCCCTAGCCCTGGCCCAGCGTGTCCAATTTGGCCAAGGACTTCATTGACCGCCTGCTTACTGTGGACCCTGGAGCCCGGATGACAGCACTACAGGCCCTGAGGCACCCATGGGTGGTGAGCATGGCAGCCTCTTCGTCCATGAAGAACCTGCACCGCTCCATCTCCCAGAACCTCCTCAAACGTGCCTCCTCGCGCTGCCAGAGCACTAAGTCTGCCCAGTCCACGCGTTCCAGCCGCTCAACGCGCTCCAACAAGTCACGCCGCGTGCGGGAGCGGGAGCTGCGGGAGCTCAACTTGCGCTACCAGCAGCAGTACAATGGCTGAGCCACCTGGCTGTGGTACAAACATGGCATGGTCTCCACCTGGGCCATCTGGGCCTGCTAACCCTTCTGGAGGTGGGCCTCTTGGGTCAGTGGTAGATGAAGAATATCTGGTCCCATCCTTTCTCTGTGCCTTTGGCAGCTCCCTTCTCACCTTGGAGTTGACCTGGTGAATCAGAATGGAGGTAGCCAGAGTCTATGATCCCGTGAACTGGGAGTCTGACCTGGTGCTGAATCCCTTTTTTGTGGGGCAACTGCTCTGGTGTGGGGTGGTGGAAGGGGCAGGGTCTGCCTTCGTTGTTTCACTGACCCTTAGGGTCTTCTCCAGACCAAAGAGGCCAGCAGTGCTGCGTGGAGTGTGTCCCGTGGCTCCCGGACCTTTTGAGAACATACTTCTGGGAATTCTTTCCTCCCTGGCTGCCCACTCTCCATAGCATATGGATTCTCAGCAGTATGACCCAGTAGAGGCTCAGGTAAAACTGGTGCCTCGACTGGACCCCCAGCCAGAATCTGTTTTCCTTCAGGATTCCCCAGGGACCTCTGGAGGCAGGGCTGCGGCATGGACCTGAGCTCTTCTGACTTGGTATCCATGCTGGTGGCAGGCTTACTCCAGGCTCCAACCTCTGTGACCATGAGGGCTCCTGCCCACCGTCCCCTAGTGCCTTATTTGCAGAGTCCACCATCAATTCCTCTTGGATGCCCATTCCATTCCCTGGGTGCCTCCTCCCAACTATGGGGGCTAAGGGAACCCCCTGCTGCTGCTACCTGGAGGATGGGGGCACCTAGGCCAAGGTGGAGGGTAGGGGGATCTCCTGGTAGGGTCCCATTGTTTACCCTGGTTCAATCCTTTGGTTCTGCTGATTGCCACTTTTCTTGAGGCACCACCCTTCTCTCCTCTGCAGTTACACAAAGGTGCCATCTAGTGTCTGCGTTGGGTATGGCCAGTCTGACCTGAAAATCACAGCACACCTACTGCTCACTCAGTCTTCCCAGAGGAAGAGGGCAGGAAGGTGTTGTGCAGAGGGAGGACCCCCCAGGCTGCTCTGCTCTCCCCTCCTGCACACCTCTTCTTGGAACTTAGCCAAACTGTGTGACCTGCCTCTGAACCCTGAGCACTTAGGACTTGCCTTGCCCTGTCTACCTTGCACCCATTTTCCTTTGTGGCATCAATTTCCAGTCTACGCTGAATCTGAGACTGGAAGGAACCCCCTGCGGGAGGTGGGTCGGCTTGGGTGGCTGCCTTTCCAGAGGCCTGCGCCAGAACTCTCTCCAACTGTCCTATCTTCCCACCACCAAAGACTAGGCAGGAAGCCAAGCCCCTACCCTCCACAGCTGCTTTCATGGGAAGGAGGGGGGAAGGGCCCAGCTTTTACCTTAGTCATACTGTAGGGCTAATGCTAGCAGGAGGGCTTGGCCCCCACTAGCTCCTCTGTGGGCAGTGTTGGGTGAGGCCCCCTCCTGCACATGCCACTTATGGGTAAGTGACCAAAGAGACCACTCTGTGCCAAGCCGACTGTGCCTCATTCACCCCCTCTTGTCTCCAGTTCCCTGGGTGTCTGGGCCTGAAGCCCTGGGAATTGTTTCCTCTCTTCACCCTAGGCAGACCTGGTCCTGAGGGGGAGGGCAGAGGGAGTGTGGAGCCTTGGACCTTTGATCGGCCCACCTGGGCCCTCAAGCCATGGATTGGGAATGGAGAATGCAGTTATTTATTTTGTGTACTCAAGTTTGTACATATATCTTCTGTATTCAGTAAACAGGCTGCCCTCCTCTGGGAAGGCTGCCCACTCATTCCCACAGCCCTGGCTCTTTGCTTGTCCTAGGGGAGGAGGGACAGGGCCTGGGACTCATGTGTGGGGTCTTTATTGGGTTGAGATGGGGAGGGAGCCTGTGGCAGTCTCAGTTAGAAGTTATGACCTGTTTGATCCAGGTATGGAATTTGCTGACCCAAGTCTACACAGCAGGTGCACACGCTGCATTTGCTCGTGTCCCAGGAGACAACACCACTAAACACTGAGGTGTCACCCATCTGGTAGACCAGAGAGCGTCCAGAGTCACCCTGAGAGGGCAGAAGAGTGGGAGGTCAGCATGGGGTGGGGAGATACGCTACAGGTCAGTGTGGAGAGCAGGGTATGAGGTTCACCTGGCAGGAGGTGGTGCCAGAGCCTCCTGCACATGTCTGGGAAGCAGACTCCTTGAACCCTAGCACACACACCCGCCCCCTCGACACTGGCTGGGAAGGGCTGACCAGGGAGCACCCAGCTCTGGGGACAGATTTCCTGCCTCGACCACGGAGGTGACTCCAGCCCATGGTGGTGCATGTGACCTGCCAACCACACCTCATTAAGGAAACCAGGCTGACTGGGGAGATCTGTGTTGTGTAGTGGGCTAGCAAGGTGAGCTTTAGTGGCATCAGGTCATTGTTCCGTGGCCAGTTCCAGCTGGGGTGTGTGACAGCCTGGGGCCAGATGGGTGTTGAGAGGGGTGAACCAGCTATGCCTGGAATTCCTGTTGCCTGGAGTTCCCCTCCCCACCCTGTGACTACTGTTCCTTCACATGCTCCGCCCCTGCAAGATGGACAGCGCCTGTCAGCAGCCCAGTGCTACTGCTGTCTGCTCCAACTTGCCTAACCCCCATGGAAGATGAGGAGGTGGGAGATACGGTGGGCAGTATAGGGACCAGTCAAGTAATCAACTGATTTGCAGCAGTGACCACCCAGGACTGGCTGATGAGAGAACCACCACAGATGTGGAGGTCATTGCTATCCTGAGGTCAGGGGTCACAGGTAGGGGTGGGCCCAGAGTACGTGTACCTGCAGGTATACTTGTCAGGGTTGGGAGCCCAGGTCAGCATTCTCTCCAGTGATGATCCTCTGAAGTTCAGTGCTGGCCATTGGACTGTTGAAGAGCTGCTTTTCCTACCCTGTCCCACCTCTCCCCACCTCCTTTCCTTGGGCACTGCGGGGCTGTGCCCCTCTGAGAGTTCATCCCTACCCCTTTTCCCTCTGAGCAGCCTCTGAGCCTCAGCTATTCTTTTCAATCTTACCAACCAGTGCCCTTATCCTGTCCCTTCTATCGGAGCTCTCACTATTCCTTAACTCCATCCTTGACCCCTGGCTGTGCCCTCTGGTTCTCTGTGGTTCACCCCCTTCACACAGTCTGAGGGCTTTGGCTTCTCTCTGTGACACTGGCCCCTGCCCGCCCATGGCACATGCTATCCCCTTTCCCTTCCTTGCCTACCTGCTTCCCTTTCAGCTAGCCTGACCCACACAACCCAGGAGGAGCAAAGGAGGACCAGCAGCAGCAGCATTGTGACAGGAGTGAGTTAAGAACTGAGTCTGGCTTTAAGGGTCTCTTTGTCCTTGGGCCCAATTTGTAGGCATTTGGCCAAGTAGGCTGTGTGTGTTCAGTCCTCTCCCACACTGCAGTCAGGACTTAGTTGACCTGGACTTGTCAGAACTCTCACCTCCATCTCCCTCCTGAAGCCTGGCTCCTGCCTGGGTCTCTGACCCACTGCCCATCCCAAGTGATAGGCACTGGGGACTGAGGCCTTGCAATATAGTTAGGTCTGTAATTACATCCGAGTGGCAAGGAAATTTCCAGAGCTGTCAGGCTGCTGAGTCCAGGGATTTCAGGCATCGTGACATGAAGGAATGTCCAGCTATGGAGAATCACCCCAGGTGGCCAGGAGGGAGAGCCTAGTAGGTTGCAATCCTAATGCCTCATCTTGGAGGTTCCTCATGAGTTTAAGCAGGAGCCATAGTTTGCTGAGCTAGAGATTCCCCACCCCCAGCCCATGGTGGGGATGGACACAGATCTCATCTGTGTGGGCACTCTACCCTTTCTGAGGAGTATGAGCTTGCAGTGACTGGCACAGCCCACAGGTTGTAAGTCATGGAAGGGTAATGTCCGAGTCTGAGAGTCTGACAGCCTCCAGGCCTTGTGGCTTCTATGGGCAAACCCCTGCTGTCTTAACCCACTTGTTAGCTTGATTGAACTTGAACCAAGGGAGAGAAGATGCCTCAGTATGGAAAAGCTGCTATGGATGAGTTGGCTGGGTTTCTTTTTGGGCAGGGGGGGAGTTTCTAGGCCTTTAATTCAGGAATGTATCAGTCCAGAAAGTAAGATGAGTTAATGGGTAGATGGGTGGATGTACAGATGGATGATAAAGCAAATGCATGGATAACAGACTGAACTCTGAGAATAGCCAGTGCATTATTCTTTGAACTTCTTGGTTACAGAACTCAGCCAGCACCCAGTACTGGCGCTGGCACTCAGTGGGATAAATGTCCTCTCCCATATGAATTGTGGGACTGCTATGAGCTCATAAAAACCAGGTTTTAAATCTTTCTGTGTATGGCCTAGGAGGTGTAGATAAGTGACTTTGTGTAAGTCACTCAGTTGTGCCTGGTCATTCAAGGGGGTCATAGGCAAGAGTGTTGCAGGCCAAGGAGCATTCTGACAAGTTGACCTTGAAGTCAGCGCTTCAGCGTCTGGGGGCGGGGCAACGGAAGGTGTGCCTGGGAGGAGTAGGCTTTGGCTTGGGCCCAGACTCATGCGACATCCTGATGAAATAAAGGGTAAGAGCAAAGCAGGGGGAGTGATGAATGGGTGTGCTGCACCCTGAGCCCACATTGCTAACCAGGGCTGGGGTTGGGAGGGGTACATGTCCATGGTAAGGCAGAGGGCATTTCTGTGGCCAGGCACAGGATCTGTGGGAAGCAGTAGCTCTTACAGGGATACCTTAGCCTTCTTCCACCCAAGGAACAACAGGCATTGGGCGTTGCCACATTCTGCATTTATTTGCTCTTGTTCCAGGCGCTGAGCCTCCACTTGCTGCTTCACTCCACCTCCATGGTCTGCACTGTCTCCTCCAGTAGCTCTAGGTCCAGTGGCTGCACAGTCTGAGTCAGAATGGCTGTGGTCCCAGGTGCAAACTGGTAGTGGCTGACCCTGCAGGGAGGAGGACCAGTCTCTGCACATGGACCCCACAAGGAGCCCATCCTCCCGCTACCCCCATCTGCCCCTGCGAAAGCCCGTGTGCCCTGCACCCACTTTTCCAGGGGCTTCGTGGGAGAGCTCAGTGTCCGCAGCATCTTGGCACCAGTCCCTGTGATCACACACGCATCCACACTGCCCCCGGAGCCCAGGTCCCCAAGGATCCCCGCAGTGATGGCTTCGACCAACAGGCTCTGGGCGGCTTCCAGCTGTAGCAAGATATGCAGAGGCCCAATGACCTTTGTTAATCTTGAGGCCTAGACTGCTTGTGGTTGGTACACACCCAGCCTCTCCCATTCCCCTAACTCCCCATCCATTTTTCTGCCCAGATTCCCTCCATCCACTGCCTGTCTTTGCACAAACTTCTGGTCACCTACATTAGTGACCCCTTTAAAAGCTGTCTAACACACACAGTTTGGCCTCTGCACCCACACCATGGCTCCCTGCAGTTCTCTTTGTGGGCCCTGTGAGATATTTGCCATTTCTATCCCATCCCCAGCAAAATCCAGACTTCACACAGACCCCTGCAGGCCTTTCCCTTCTGCTTCCACTCCTGGCACTAGACTGCTGGGACTGCAGGTTACCCTCATTGCATTCCATTTCTTCCCTGGACCTTCACAGCAGGCACCTCCCGCCTGTACATCCCATCAGTAACCACGCAGTGCTGGGGAGTTGCTCACCGTCATATTCGGCTGGAACCGGTCTTCCAGCATCGCCATAGCTGCGTCCTGGCCGGAGCCTATGGGTAAGAGAGGTACCTTAGGTGCTGCAGTCACCTGTCGTCTAGGACAAACCTGAGATCAAGGCCATAGGGCTGAGATTCGTGGGCAAGGAGCAAGGAACGCTCACCCAGGGCGGTGAAGGGCAGGCGGCTGAAGGAGCCGTGAGGGTGTATGCCATACAGCTGCGGCCCATTCAGGTCCACTCCGCCCACGATCAGCGACGCGCCCACGTGGCCTCGGTACCTGTTCGCGAGCGGGCGTGTCAGCCACACATGGGCTCCGCCCATTGCCCCTCCCTAGTGGGTTGGCTCCAGGTGATGGATTCCGCCCCTTCCTGTTGTCGGACTGCTCTCGGGCCGGCCTCTTCCGGTCTTCTCCCTGCCCAGGTCTCTGCCCCGCCCTTCCCGCCACTGCCAGGGCCGCGGGTTCGAAGTCCTAGTCTCCGCACCGGAAGAGCGTCTGGCGCAGTACGCGGGTGACCGTAGCCACTCGCGGCTCGCGGCCTGTGGCCAACGCGTGCAGCTCCATGTTGGACGCCGCCATCCGGGTAGTCATTTCGGTATCTGCGGCGACACCAGCTCCGCAGCAGCTGAGGGCAAAGAGGAGGGTTGGGTGCAGGCAGTGCTGAGGGGGCGGGGGTCGAGTGGGAGCCAGGGAGAGTGGTTCTCACTAGATGTTGGGGGCGATGAAGTGGATCTTCTGGCAGCTCTTGTCCGCCACGACCGAGTCGTTAGTGGCTCGTGTATCTGCGCCCAGGATGACCCCGTCCTGCGGAGAGGGCGTGTGGCCACTGCCTCAAAGGCCGCCCCGCTGCCCCGCCGGCCCCTCGCGCCCCCACGCCCGGCTCCCCTGCTCACGCGGAACACCAGGCCCGCGATGGTGGTCCCGGTTTTGCGTGCATGAGGGACTCGGAAGTCCGGGAGGAGCCGTCCCAAAGCCGTGTTTCTGGAAGCACAAGGGGATTGTCCCCAGTTCGTTTCTGTTTCCTCGGGCCCCTGCTGCCATTCTCCACCCGAGCCCTGGCTCCCCTCATCTCCGGGGGAAGCCTGAAGCCCCAGGCCCCAAGTTTCACCGTCCCGCCACGCCCTAAGCGGGTAAGAAGGCAGCTGGGGACTAGCCCCTCTCACCTCTGGCAGTTCTCAAAAGAGAAGCCTCCGCGGACCTCCAGGGCTGGCCTCAGCATCTCTGGTGTTGGGCAGCTTGGGGGTATTAGGTGTGGAGGGGTTGGCCAGGCCAGTGGGGACAGCAGGAGCGACTCGGACCTCACCTTGGTGGGGCTCCGGGCTGACTGACACTGCGCTTTCGTTTTCGCCTGTACCTTCTCCTTTCACTTTCACCCCCACTCCTTAGGCAGCCTGGGAAGAGGATGATGGCCAGGCCTCCCATGCTGCTTCCTGCTGCCTTTTTGGGTACAGGGATTTAGCCCTCCTTCTAGCTGTTACAGCTCCCACTTACAGTCTGAGCCACCAGCCATCCTACCCCAGCTCTAGGTCTACTATATCCAGTGCCACTGCTCCTTTTCACGGTTTCTGGGATGTTCCAGCCCCAACCTCACCCTGTAATGAGCATCAGGCATGATCTATTTTTGTCTTTTGTCACCTGTATCCCTCCACACACCTCTAGTGCTGCATGTGCACTGAGACCACAGTGGTGCTGGTTGTTCCCTTGCCTTGTTGTTAGGGCACTGTGGGTCTGCATCTAGGGTCCTCCCTGAGGCCACACACCATCTTATGTCACCTGCAAGTACCTCCTTATTTGTGACACAGTGGCCTGTGTAACCTTAGGTGCTCAGACCTCAGTTGTAGGAAACACCTTCCCTGAGAAGCCTTCCCCAACGCACAAAGCTCTACCTCTTATATTCATAATTAGTACACTAGTGAAACGATCCCATACATAGCTGTCACCTGCCTGGCCCTCAAAATGCCATCTTGCTTGCCTTTTTGGGAGCTGCAAGGGACAGCTCAGATCATCCCCTTCCTGACCTTCTCCCCACCTCCAACTCCTAGCGCCTGTCTCTCAGCCCATAACATACATGGCAGGCAGCGAGCAGTAAGCTAGTTTTTTATTTGGTGGGCTGGGTCCCCAGGCTGGCAGGCGGCGGAGCTGTGGTGCCCTGGCGGTAGGCACCTAGCAAGATGGCATTGATGTGCTCCAGGGTCTGATTGCTAAAGACCATGTTGAGGTGCTGCGTTGCATGCAAGGGCAGCAGGTGCACAGGCTGTGGCTGGCGGTCGCGCCAGAGGCCACAGAGCTCCATGCTGCGGGTGGCCACTGTGTCATCACCATCCTCATAGAGCACACCCACAGGGTCCGCGTAGGGGAAGCCATGGTCATAGATGTAGGTGTGGGGTGTGGGCAGGCCCATGCCATACAGGCAGTACACCTCCACACCTGGGGCAGGGAGGCCTGCCAGCAGGTCACGTGACTGGAGCCACATGTACCAGCCTTCCTCAAAATGCAAGTCCTCAAAGAAGCGCTTGAAGTCACGGCTGGTGTAGTTGAAGCTGGGTGTGGAGATGAATACATGGTCCTCTGGCCACACCCCCTGGGATGGAAACATCCAAGGGGAAGTGGTCGTCATGCGCTGTTCCTCTCTCAGCTTGATGCTGGACATGAGTGGGATACCCTGGTTGTCACCTGTGGACATGGACAAGGTGGGGCAGCAAGCCATGTCTGGATACACCTGGCCCACAATTTGCCCCCAGTCTCAGTCCAGACCATCAATATACAGGCTTTGTTATTCAGTAGGTGCTCAATGTGTGCTTATTAAGCAAGAAGCCCTGATGACACATTAGTGAGAGCTGAAGGGATTTTAACTTCAGGTGATGTGGGACTTCCTAAGTCTGGGCTGGGAAGGTGAACGGGGGTGGGATGGTTGTGCGGTGCAAGGGCAGCACTGGCTGTTCTTAGAAGGTGAAAACCAAGACTGTGTGGGTCATATAGTGGGGTGGTCTTCCTCTCTGGACTGTCAGTTCATGGGGGAAGGCCATGTCTGCCTAGATTGCATGCAGTGGGTGCTGTGTCAGTGCAGGGTCTCAGGAGTACTCCCATATGGAAGGGCAGGAGGGCCTCCTCTAAGCTCTGGCCCTGGCCTTGTCAGAGTTTTCTTCTTAACTACCCGCTCCCATACAGGACACAGATGATCATGGGCCCCACTCACCTGAAGCCAAGACCAGCATGGGCTTGATGGAGCCACCCCAGGGAGCCCCAAGGGAGATGAAGCCGTCGATAAAGTGGTCCTTCCAGGACTGGGGCTGGCGCAGCAAAAAATACAGCAGGTGGAGGCAGCCAAGGCTGTGCCCAATGAGGAAGACGGGCTTCCCATAGGCAGCGTGCATTTCCTCCACTAAGTCAGCGAGCTTCCGGTAGTACTCCTCCTGCTGGCCTGCAGGTGGGTGGCTTGGGTCAGGATGTCGGGGGTAGGGGACATTTGTCCCACCCCAGCCCCAACACCTGCACACACTCACTGGGCTCCAGCCGCCAGTCATAGGGGGCAGCTCGCACTGTCTCATCGCGCACATACCCATTGTTGACCAGATTCTGCACCAATGTGTGCATGTAACCTGCAGAGGAAGGTGGCAGCTGTTGGACATCATTGGCTACACAGCCACCTGACCAGCGATGCTACCTCCTCTGAGACACACACCTGCCAGCTTGTTGTTGTCTAGGTACTCAACAGAGTAGGTCTTGCCAAAGCCAGGCACACGGATCTGCACACCAGGGGCATTGGACACGCGCCCAGAGCTGCGGTTGTAGACAACCCTGGGGGCAGTGGGGACACTGAGCACTGAGCACTCAGCAGCCAGGGCGTGATGCAGGGGCTGAGGCTGAGCACACGGCACATACCTAGTGTTGTCGATCCAGCAGTCCACCCCGAGGGGTAGAAACATGTTGAGATCCAGCCAGATGGTGAAGAAGTCCTCTGTCTTGCGGTAGCACATCCAGTTCACCACACTGGGCTTATCGAGCTTGGCTTCTAGTTGGTTCCCCAGGCAGCCAGGCACTGTGGGCAGCAGCCCTCACTCTGGACTGCTCAGATTCCCACCCCACCCGTTGTGATCACATCCAGACAGGCAACGACCAGACCCACTCCTCCAACTTTCACACCTCCACAGCCAAGCACTAAAGACACCCTGGTTCCCCAAACATATACTCTGCATGGGCTGTCCCCTTCCATTAGTCCAAGGCCCAGCACCACCCCCACCCTCCAAGCAGGGAAGGTGCAGGGCCCAAGGCCACTGACCCCTGCCCACATGCAGCAAACATCCTGCCCGGCTCTCTATTATTTCCAAAGTCCAAAGTGAAAACAAATAGGTATGAGAGAGTGGGGGCTGGGCCTAGGGGAAGGGTAACAGGCCTCTCCTGCTTTGGGCCAGGAATCTTGTCCTTGGTGGTGGGAGGGTGCTGAGGAATGAATAGTAGGGCTTAGCCCCATGCCCGGTAGGGCTATAGCTGATGAAGACTTGTAGTGTCCCAGCAAGGGCACAACCCTTCCCCCATCCCCCCATGGAGTAGACAACTTAAACACAGGACAGTGTGGTCGGGAGAGGGGCTGACTTCTCTGTAGGGTGAGTCTCTGGCCCCTCCCCATACCAAGGTAGGTAGCCTGGCTAAGGCAGGGGCAGGAGGGCCTTGGCTGGGTTTGCTGCCAGGCTGCGGGGGGCTTACCGAGAATGACGGGCCGTGTGTGGTTACTGAGCTCAGCCTTGGGCGTAGTGTGCGGGGGGAAGAGCACATTGAGGAGCCAGAAGGGGGCAGCGGGAGGGAGTAATAGCCCCAGCAGCAGCAGCAGCCACTGCAATGGGCAGCCAGGCGGCCCCATTCCAGCCCTGGTGCCTACTGCCAGATGAGGCAGTCCCCAGCTGGCCTTATCTGGCATGGGGTGTGGGAGGAGCCTGGGGGCCAGTGGGAGGGACAGCCTGGCCAATGGGGGTGGCCAGACATTGCCTGGGATGGGCTGCAGCCCTAGGGAGCCAGCTCAGCTCTGGGCCTGGATTTAGTTCCGCCTTCCTCACTTGGTGCCAGGGGAAACACAGCCTGGAGAGCAGGAGGCTCAGGCTCAGAAGTACACAATGTTTTATTGAAAAAAAGTCAGGCCTAAGCTCCACTGGCTCTGCTCAGTGGGGGTCCCTGCCCACAGGAGCTCCAGCCAGGGCTCTCTTCAGGCAGCCCGCCAGACTTCCTCCCTGGCTGCCCTTCCCTTTCTTTCTGATGGTTACTTGCAAACAATAAATATACAATAAATAGTGCTCTCAGGCCAGGCTGAGCCTTCAGCATCCCCATCAGCCCCCATCAGCATTCTCCAGCAGGGCAAGCACACTGCAATGTGTGTGTGTGGGGAGGGGGGAGTCCCCAAATCACCCAGGGTCCCAGGGAACCTCGGATCCATCGATACGGCCAGGCCCTTGGTCCAGGGTGCGGCCAGACAAAGCAGGGCTGGCAGGCAGGTGCTGAGGGGGCTCCCTAGACCCAGCCAATTACAGGTCACAAGATGACCCTGGGCTCAGGAGTAGATGGTGATGACCTCGCGACCGCCACCTCGCACCAACAGCACCCGTTCCAGGCCCTCGGTCAGCACCTCTAGGAATTCCATGTCTGCAGCACACCAGGTCAAGGAGGCAGCACGAGGATCAAGGGACAGCCAAGCCTCCCTACTTCCTCTCAGGGAAACGTGCCCCTCCCCACCTTCTGTGTCACAAAGGGATACAGTTCTCGTCCCCCTCGCTGTTCTTGGGCGGGCCGGGCATGTTCAGTAGAACCAGGCGGGCGTCATGGGAGCGGTTGACAATGACTTCGTTGAGCTTCACAGCGGTATGCATGCGCCGCACGTTGGACTGGTCCCTGTGGATAACAACTCATCCCAGGTCACCAGGAACCGCCATGGAAAGAGGCCTGGTCCCTGGCCTGGCCTATCTTCCTGGCTTGTCTACCCCATCCCACTCCACCTTTTTCCACCAGAGCAGGCTAAGAAAAATTTTTCCTACACTCACGGCTTAATATGCACGAGCTCCCGGAAGCGGTCAGGGGCGTGGCTGGGGTCCCATGGTTCAGCCATGTACTTATCCCGGGTCCATGTCATCTGGATCTTGTCAGCCCCTGCTGCAGACTCGTCCTCCTCATCCGAGTACAGGCTCTCCAGCCGCGAGGCTGAGTGCCGGTCCTTGACCAACTGGGCCTGAAGGTAATTCAAGGCTCTTGGAACCAAGGGACAGGGCACCTGCTGGGCTCAAAGTGACCCCCTTGCCACATGTAAATGGGTACTGGTTTGGATGGGGCTGGGGTCATTCATGCTAATGCCCTAGCTAGTGGCGTCTCCAAAGGCCCTCCCCTGCCACCTGCCCAGCCTTCTCCACGGCTACTAACTTCTCGCTCCCTCTCTGTCTTGGTCAGCCTCATTTGCCGCAACATCTGGGACCGCTGCTCCATCATCAGTGTGCGCTCATAGGTGTATGCAGAGATATCACTGTTATGCTGGGGGGAAGAGAAATCATAAGGATGGGCCAGGACCAAGCGCAGTATCCACAGGGCAAGGCGGGGCAAGGCGGCTCACCATCTCCACCACTTCCACCTCTGCCTCCAGACGAAGGTGGTACAGGAAGACAGCCAAATCTTTCTTCATCTGGATGCTGTTGTCGTCCATCTGGGCCACTGTGAAGATGCGCATCCGGCACTTCCTCCAGACCTGGGGCATTGGGGTAGGTGAGTGGCTCAGTCACACGCACCCTTGGAGGGTCCAGCCTCCCTCTCCCACCCATGTCCATCTCCTTGGCCCACCTTATGCTGGCGCAGTAGGAAGGGCAAAAGCATGAGCATGCCGCCATCGTGCACAATCCACCACACGTCAATGTGGCCCTCTAGGTAGCGCTCATGGTTGCTGGGGTAGAAGGCGATGTTCTTGGGAACGAGCAGGGCCAGGTGTGCGGCCGTGGTGCAGCGCACAGTGTCTGGGGGGAGGGGCACTGCTGACCACCAGCTGGGGGCCCTCCAGCCTCTACCATGTCACATGACCGCTGGACCTCTCCCAGCTGTGTGCCCCTCACATACCAATAAAGGTCTTCCAGGCCCGCGGGTCCTCACTCTGTCGCCAGCCGTAGGGCCAGCCCAGCACCACAGAGTTATGTCTCATGCCTCCCAGGCCGCAAGACTGGATGAGGTGTGCCAGCCCCTCACGCACCTTGCTGGCCACCACCACCTGGCAGAAGCCCTTCACCTTCTCAATCTCCATCATGTTCTTGATTGTCTGTGGGGAACATGTTGGCATCAGGAGGCAAGGCCATCAGTTTTCCCTGGTTGGGGCTCTCCCCACGGTCGCCATGGTTGCACAGCTGCTTGAGGATGAGGAGGGTCCAGGGGCAAAATACCCACTTGGAAGCCAAAGCTTTGCCCATCTGGCAGGCCAGGATCAGTTCCCTCCCTCAGCTCCCCCAAGCCCCCACCCTGCCCCCCTATTCCCTGAAGGCCAGCACCTGCTCGGCGGCCTGGGCCTCGCCATAGCTCTCCAAGAAGCTGCCCTGGATGACAGAGCCAACGATCGTCAGGCCCTTGCCTGCCTTAAGCTGGGAGGCGAAGGTGAGGAGCCGCGGGTACTTCACGTGCAGGTCCTCATCCAGCTTCAGCAGCACTAGGAGCTGTGGCCTAGATGCCAGAGGGGGGCAGCCTGAGGCCAGAGCCAGGCCTTCCCAGGGAGTCCCTCCTTTCCCTGCCTTCTTGGAGCATGGCCCCCACAAGCAAGGAGGTACCCCTTGGGAACCCCAAGATAGGGAACCTAGATCACGGAAGAAAAGCCCGTACCCCTTGACCCTCTAGTCTTGCAGCACCGTAAAAACCTTACAATGGCCCTTGCTGGTCTGGACATGAACTTACCTCCAATTTTTGGTATGAGGAGGCCCCTCTTCCAAGCGTAATAGTGCATAACGGGCAGCACTCAGGGACAGGCCTCGGATCCCGTCACCCCACTCTTTCTCAGCCCTGCGGATGCCATCACAAGCTGGTGAGCCCCCAGTCTCACCCTGGGGATTTCTTTTTATTTGAAAGGCAGAGTCCCAGAGAAAGGGAGGGACAGGTAGACAGAATTCACTGGTTTCCCCTCCAAATGGCCACAAAAAGCCAAAGTTGGACTGGCCTGAAGCCAGATTCTTCCAGGTCTCCCGTGTGGGTGCAGGGACCCAAGGAAAGCTGCTGTCTCTCCAGGCACATTAGCAGGTTCCAGGGTTGGAAGTGAAGTAGCCAAGACATGAGCCAGTGCCCATGAGGGATGCTGTTGCCTCAGGCAGTGGCTACACCTGCTTAACCACAGCACCAGCTCCTAAGGCCTGGAATCCATGATGCCTAGTAAAGAACAACCCAGCTCCCCAAACAACCCAATGCTTAGATCACTCCACTTGCTCAAATAGGCCACACAGGCTGTTGGCAGCAGTCCTTCACTTACCCTTGGTACTCAATGTACTTGTAGATCATGCCTGCAATGAGCATGGCGACCAGGGCATAGTACCAGGAGGACACGAACATGAGGGCCAGACAGAGGCTCATACCCAGGAAAGACAGTGCCCTGTGCCAGGGGAAACGGCAGAGTCAAGGCAAGATCAGAAGGGCTCCAGGCCACACCCATCTATACCCTGGGGACCCTGGCAGGTCTTATGTTAACTGCCAGGTTAAAGAAACAGGCCAAGTCTCCTGGAGCCGCGGGTACTTCACGTACCATCTCCTTCCCCACAGTGTTTCTCAGACAGCAGCTGCCGTCCAAGAAGTTCACACAGAGTGGGACCCTGTCTGCCCCTGGGGGTCTCCTAGGGCTTCCAGCTGGTCCTCACCAGTGATAGTACTTGAACCGGGGCCGCCAGTTGGGGGTCCGAAGGAGTGTCTGAACAGCACAGGCCAGGTTCACAAACAGGTAACACATCAGGAAGAACCTGCAACACACAGAAGTGGTTGGCGAAGGTGGCTTCATTGGAAGCTAGTTTCCTGGTGTCAGGCTGTAGCATGGATTCAGGAGTTAGTCCATCAAAGGCTGTCAGCAGGAGGATGCAATAAGACGACACATCCCCCACTTTTACTCTCAACATCAAAAGTCTGGTAGCAGGTGTTGTTACTCCTGGCTAAGGGTACTAGGTTTCAGGGAGCCTTTTCCAAGACAAGTCCCCTGCCCTGGCCCTCAGCTCACATAGACAGAATGGGGGCCACCATGTCGAGGGAGGCGATGAGGATGCCCAGCTCAGCAATAAGGGCTGTCAGGAGGAGTGCCCACGTCGGCTCACCATTTGCCTTCCCGTGGCCAAACACCTGCAGGAAAGAAGCTGCTGCTATCACCCTAACCCACACCTCATTGTGGCCTCTATCACCCAGGCCTCTCTGCTAAGGCCCAGGCCATACCCATCCCTAGCCCTTAAAACAGGAGTTTTAAGTTCTCCTGAGTTCATCCTGCTAGGTCTCTCCATTTTGGATGAGCCAAAGACAGGGGTCCAGGCAGTTCCGACAGCAGCAGGATATAGCTTAGCCTAGAGCAGCTCTTGAAAGCTCTCCATGGCCCAACTGCCTGGCCCTGGTACCACTGTGGGCAAGCTGTGCCACACCTAGACCCCATTTTTCCCCAGCTGATGTGAGGGGCCAAGGAAGCACAGAAGGGCTCACCCGGAGGAAAGGGATGATGTTGTCTTTGGCAATGGCCTGCAATAGGCGAGGTGCCCCAGTGAGGCTCTGCAGGCCAGCACCACAGGTCGAGAAGAAGGAGCCAACGACAATGACCCAGGGCGAGGGCCAGGCCAGTGTACCCACCACCAGGTTTCTGCTGACACCATCACCGTACCTGCAGGGACCAGGTTCAGGCTGTGCTCCACACAGGTAGCCCCCTTTAACCCTGGCTGGGGCCACCCAAAGAGAGGGTAGCCAGACAGCAGGGTGGTTTTGAGGGACCTCCACCCCCTCATAGAGGCAGCTAGTCTGCCTGTCCCATCCTTCCCTCCAACCCCCAGCTGATCTCGAGGCCACCATCATTTTAGACCAAAGTCCCAGGGGGGAACCCAAGCTACCTGGTGGCAGAGACCAGCGGCCAGAGGACATGAGGGGGCCCCTGGTGGGGTGGTCAGGGGGCTGAGGGTGAGGGCCCAGCTCACTCACTTGTCTCGGAGAACCACGCCTTCAATGCAGGCTCCAAAGAGAACCACACTGCTGAAGTCTGCAGCCACGTCAAGGAGAACAGGCCTCCTGGCACAGTTGTCCCCCTCACCTCAATGCAGCTCCCTTGTGCCCCTCCCCCTTGCACAGCCTGCTGACAGCTAGGGTTCTGCTGCCTGTAGTGCGAGCCCTCAGGGGCAGTACAGAGATGTGAAAAGGTCAGTATATGTGCATGTCTGTCGGTGCTTCCTAGCTAGAGACCACACAGGCCAGTGCCACCTGGCCCTGGCCCTGCTTGCCCCAGACCTGGAAAGGATACATACAAGAGATGTTGTAACAATGGCCAGAATGGTCCCCACTGGGATGGACTTCTGGGCATCCCGGAGGTCCCCAGAGCGGTTGGAGCCAGCCATGATGCCTGCAAAACCAGAGGTAAGGTTCTCTCAGGGGCACCGGGGGCGAGGAGCAAGGTTGGATGGTGGGCAAGAGGGGCTCACCTGTTACAGAGGGGAAGAAGATGCCGACCAGCACGGTGAAGGACGTGGTGATATCAGCCACCACATACAGGGGCAGGCTCTCCTTGAAGCCCAGGGCGTCTGTGGAGGGCAGCCCACGCTTCTCCACCACCTCGCCCTTCTCCAGGTAGGCGCTCCATAGGTTCTCTAAAGGGACAGCAGTGTCAACATCATAGCCTCACCTACCTCCTGGGGCAAGGGTGTACAGAATGAGGACCCCAGCTGCAGCTGCAGACTCCTGGGAAACTTAGGGTGTTCCCAGCAGCTGCAATGTCACCCTGCCCCCAGCCTCTTTAAGGCCCCTGTGGGAATATCACCCAGGGGCAGTGTCAGGCGCTGATGGCAATGGGGAGAGACTGCCAGAATTTTCTAGGGGCTGCTGGACTGGGATGCTGGCCAGACAGGCTCCACTCACCCAAAAAACAAGCTGCTGGGAGCTAGGCTGAGAGGCGAGCCAGGCAGGCAGCCAGGCCTGTCACCCCCTGCACCCCCCCCCCCCCCGCCAGTCATTGTCAAGCTGGCCACACAAGGACTGCTCTGTGCCTTGTTCTCCCGCTCAGCCTGTGAGGGCAGAGCAGGATGGGAGTGGAGGGACAACCCACCCTGGAGCACACCGACAGCTGCTCCGGGAATCCCAGGGATCTCGGTCACATTGTTGAGGAGGAAGTAGGGATCGCAAGAGTCAGCTGTAAGGTTGGGGCTGTGGCAGAAGAAATTCCATAACCGAGTAGCCACTGTCTGATTATCCACCACAGTCGTCTTGGCACAGACATCAAACTGATCCCGGGACAGAGTCCTGTTGCCAAGCATGCAGACCCTGTGGGGGACAGAAGGGTCCACAGTGCTCGGCTGAAGGCCTTGGCCCGTTCCCAACCCACAACATCCGAGGCTGACTCCTACAGACAAGAATGTTACTGCCTGGACCAATCCCCAAGTTACTTACGGAAACACAGGAGGGTCAAAAATCGACTTGATGCCCCCAGCATAGATAGAAAGGATGGAGATGATCACACAGGCCAGGAACAGCGAGGCAAATTTGTTCACGTACTTGACGCCCACAAACACCACAAGGGTCATGAAGATTAGAAAAACGGTCCCATATACCCGCATATTGTTCAGGGTGGCACTCGCTGTGTCATGAGCACCAGATGGGTAAAAAATGGCAGCTGGTGGGGCAATGTAGGTCTGAGAGAAAAAGATGGACAGAGGAGCTTCAGTGTTTGCATTTGGAGAGTGAAACCTGTTATTTTCATTTTCTTTCCAAAAACCTAACTATAAAAAGCCAGTCACGAAAGACCACATCCTGTGTGAGTCTGTAGACATGAAACATCTAGAAGAGGTGAATCCATAGACAGCAGATTGGCAGTTGCATGGGGTGGGAGGTTGCAGACTGAACACTAAGCAGGAGTTTCTGTCCGGGGTGACAGTTCCACAAGTCTATGAATACACTGGAAATCAGAATTGCACACTTTTAGTGGATAGTGACCTGTAGGTTATATGAATAGCACCTTGGAAAAACTAACTGGGAGACGAGGGTTATTCTACACAGGTTAAGCAGCCATTTAGGATATACATGCTGCATATCAGAATGCCGATTCCAGTCCCAGCTACCACTCTATTTTCCATTCTGCTAATGTCCTTGGGAAGGTAGGAGGCAATGAATGGCCCAAGTGCTTGGGCCCCATGACCCATGCAGGAGACTTGAATGGAGTTCCAGGTTCCCCGCTTTGGCTTGGTCCAGCCCTGGTTGTTACAGGAATTTGGGGAATGAAGCAACACATGGTTGCTTTCTCTCTCTTGGTCTTTCCCTGTTACTCTGCCTTTCAAATAAGTAAATAAATCTTTAAAAATACGTATCACTTTAAAAAAAAAACAATAAAATAAAGTTCTAGACAGATACCAACTTGAATAGCTAAGCAGCTAAAGTGGAATAATCCAGGCAACAAAATAAGGACAGTACTGGCTTAATATCAAGAACAAAATAAATAGAAGTCCATGCTGATAAAAACACATGGTTGAATAAATAAATGAGGATAAACGAGATTTTCCTTACAGAAGAATTCCAAATAACAAATATAGAAGGAATGAAAGAAAAACAAACACAAAAACTTCCAGGATCCAGGCACAGCAGCCATACTAAGCAGAGAACCCAGGGGAAGAAAGGAAAAGCCAGACGGTCCCTCTTTATAGTTCCTGCTCTCTGGATCCTTAAGAGTGCCTGTCACTCCACATTTCCCACAGCCACACTACCTTTTCTCCTGTGGGCCTGAGAGGGGCTCAAGGGGGCTTATAGGGTCAGGGAGAGCACTCACCCAGCCAGGGTCCTGCCCAAGGGACTCACCAGCAGGATCTCGATGGCCCCCAGGATGTACATGGCCGCTGCAAACGTTGTTCCCAGGTAGAAGCACAGGCCGACAGCGCCACCAAATTCCGGGCCCAGGGAGCGAGAGATCATGAAATAGGAGCCCCCAGCTGTGGCAGAGTATACACAGGTTGAACTCTTCTTCATGAGGATTCCCTCATGACAAATGTTAACATCACCCACAGAGATGGGTGCTTGCCCAATAAAGGGGACTGGGGCCTGCCAAGGGCACCCAGTTAGTGTCCATCTGATGAAGGCCCAGCACAGGTCTGAGGAAACAACCCCTTTTCTGGGGCAGCCCTAAGGCCCCAGGAACTGCTGAGTGGCCAGCCCCTTGTCCTCCACATTTCACCCTTGTCCCAGGTTTGGGCCTTTATTAATCTGCCTCCTCCTGACCAATCCAGGGTGAACGGAGATCCATGTTCAAAATTGCTCATGACAACAGCATTTACAATAGTAAATAGCAAATACAGTAAATAGTAAAGAGCAGAATCCACACATAGGGGAATAATCACATAAGTTAAGCTGTATATTACCATGGAGGTTTCTATTACACTGTTCACAACATTTGGGAGGAAACACACATGTATTGTGCATATATATATATGTACACACACACAGTTAATACAGAAAACAATCATACAGTCATGTGTTGTATAACAATATTTAGTCCATGGTGGACCAAATCCATGACAGGCTCCATAGGATTTTGTCACCTGGTGATATCATAGCCATACTAGTTTGTGCACATAAACTCTAATCTTTACACAACTAACACACCAATGATACATGCCTCATCATGAAGCAAGACATGACTACACAGAGATGTCATTATTTTTATAAAACCCTACAACCATACACCAAAAGGCTCACAGTAATAAAATCAGGATGATAGGATGATGGGTGTTCTCATTTTCCATTCTACATGTTTTGGCTTTTTCAAAATCTCTAGTGGCAAACATACCAGGCTCCTTTTGGGCAAGGGTAGGGTGGAGTGTGGGTGTTTTTTTTTTTTTTTTAATCTATATTGAAAAAATATCTCATGGTCCAACTCTCAGTCAAGCATGGAAACTTCTAAGTGGGAGTACTGTCCTGGAGTCAAGGACTAGTCCCCTACCAGACAATTGCATTGGGCGCTGTGGGGAACAGACAAGTCAAGGATTCTGGGTTCCAGTCCCCCTACCAGGCTGGAGGGTAGTGTTCACCCACCTGGAACCACGCCATTGGTGGCGATGGCGCTCATGGAGATGGCCGTCAGCAGAGTCTGTGAGAGGGAGGGTATGGGTCAGTAGCGGGGTGGCCACAGGCTGCCCGGCCCACCCATGCCCCCACACCGGCCACTCACACAGCAGCAGCAGATGAGCACGATGAGGAGGGCCTGAAGCACACCAGCTGTGCCCACCATCCAGGTCAGCCGTAGGAAGAGAATGACCCCGAAGATGTTCTGCAGGCAGGGCAGGTACACCCCCATGAGGGTGCCCATGCTGGGTGCCTGTGTGGGCAGCAAGGGGCACACATTGATGAGCATCAGAAGTGTTAAGCCCTCCTCAGGTGACTGCCTCTGTGTGGAATGGGGTGTGACTCCTGATCGTCCTCTTCCCTCTGCTCATCCAGTGGGTCACTCAAGCCTAAGTCCAGCAAGTCATCCCTGGTCCTCAGTCCAGGTAGACGTTGTTCAACCTGCCTGGCTTCAGCCTTCCTCCATTGAACCTAGGACCCTGGGGTGGTGCCCTCCTGTGACTATCCATCTCCTTACGTACCAGCTTACTCTGCTGCCAGCATAGGTCTCGGAACCACATCCCATCTGAGCTGAAAACCCTTGTACTGTCCAGTAATTCCCAGTGTGAGGGGGCCAGGCTCCTTGGTTTGGGCCATCAGATCTACTTCATCCCCTCCCTTGCCAACCCCCAGCCGTGAGAGCCTCTGAATCTGGTAGAGCCGACCTTGGTTCATTTCGTTTCAGGAAGTTTAACTGCTACCCCTCCTAGCAAGTTCCCTAGGTTGCCTCAAGCAGAACTGGGACTCCCTCTTGCATTCCCTTGGCACCTGATTTACCCTTCTATTTATTAGTAACTATAGGTCACGGTAACCAGCTATTCAGGACTTATGACCACACTGGGGCAAACTCAGCTATTCATTTTCATCAGCAGTCCCAAAGGTGCTCCTGTCACCATTAAGAGGCATCTTGAAACTCTGGAACATCCTGTAGGGACAGCCTAAACAGCAGAGAGTAGCTCAGGCCATGTACCAAGAGAGGAAGGCCCAACAGCAGATTCAGGTGGGATTTTTTCAACCAGCCCCAGGCAGAGGAATGAGCCAGGAGTTCCAGGGCAGATGCTGAGAGCACATAGGCAGGACTGGTGTCTTTGCAAAGAACTGAGCCCCTGGCAATTCAGTCCAGGGTAGGGATGTTCTGAGAGCTCCCACTGAAGCCTCAGCAAAACCCCTGTAGCCCAAACCTGGCATAGGAGAGAACCTTATGAAGGATCGTGGCCTGTGACAGGGTCTGTGTGCAACCTTAAGGGCCTCACAAAGGAACCCAGGGAGCACTGCTCTCCCAAATCACGTTGCACAATGAAGTGCAGATGACACTCACAGGCCTGCTCAGTGGGCGCTACCCACTGGACAGTGGCAGCATGAGCTCCCTGTGTCACCTCCATCCTAGGCGAGTCACTCAAGGAAAGGGCAGTGTGGGAAAGGGAAGGACTGGAAATGCTTGCTGCATCCCCAAATAGCCCCTGGCAACCTCAGAAGGCCACACCAGCCCAGAGCTGCCTTTGGTTCTTGGCCTGGTCTGCAGGGAGGCCCACCCTTCCTGCTTCAAGACTTCCTTTTTGGAGGCTCCTGTTCAAAGTCACTGGGTAAGGACCACAGCTCAGTTCAGCTCAGCCCAGCCCAGCTCAGCTCCTCTGCTTCCTTCTGAATCCCTGATGACTTGTTCAAGCCCTCCCCTCCTCTGTAGAAAGGCTGCTGGCACTGGGACCCTCAGCCACCTTGTTGCATCCTGACCCTAGAACCAGGTGTGCTGAGCAGCTTGGCGGAGGCTAGACCCCTGCATCCTCTCAGGCTTCCCATTAGGCAAGGGACCATGGCTCCACAGTGACCCAGGCTTCCTTTCTCCCTTGCTGTGGAGATGCAGGATGGCCCTTCCCAGGCTCTAGCTTGGAGGCTTGGCTTGAGGGGACAGGGTTAAGGCTCCTCCACAAGGACTGCATCACTCACTCCCTGTGGGTAACACTCATAGAGACTGAGACACCCAACCCACATCACACACAGGATTGGATATG
This sequence comes from Ochotona curzoniae, assembly GCF_017591425.1. Lineage (NCBI taxonomy): Eukaryota > Metazoa > Chordata > Mammalia > Lagomorpha > Ochotonidae > Ochotona > Ochotona curzoniae. Next base: position 13,624,121 of record NW_024465926.1, on the reverse strand, counting down.
GATAGTCACACACAGCCAAAGTTCTCTGTTCTCTGCACTTCAGAATATGCTAGCAAAACCCTGATCAGCTGGATAGGATAGGGGGCCAGGTCCATACAAACTTAGGATTATCCTCTTCTCTGAAGAGCAGATGGTGTGCTTACCAAAAAGGTGAGGTGCAGACTACACTTCAGTTTTGCTTCTTTCTGTCTCTCTGGCATACCCCAGCAAAGCTCAAATCCTATGAGCAAGTCACAGCTGGACACCAGCTTTTCCCATCCAGGACTCCCCTCTGTTGGTGTGGACCTCCAAAAGGGCCCTGCAGCCAGTGCCTGAGCCCAGATCCTTCTCCAACCTTCAAGAGGCAGCAGGTAGACACTAGAGAGTGTTCTTTGAAAACGCAGAAGAAAATATCCAGCACTCAGTTCTTCTGAGTCCAGTCACTTAGAGGAACAGAACCAAGACTTGAAAATTGAAAATCACCCCTAACAGAGTGAAGGGATGAAGGGCCAGGGGCCCAGATGTTGACCAGGCAGGGGAACCAGCAGCAGGAGAGAGCCCCAAGAGGCAGTGTCTGTCTGCAATCACACACCCACATCTTTTCCCAGTGCTCAGGAAAGCCAGGGGCTGCTGGAGAGAAATGCTGGGCTGACCCTTGCTCTAGGCTGCGCTATCCTCAGGGGATCAGCCCAGTGGGAGGCTGAGGACCTGGCATGCTTCACAGTGAATCCAAAAGTCTGCCTCCTAGCATTATGTACCCATCTTGTCTAGCTGGTTCAGCACAGGCAAGTTACTTAATGCTCTAAATTTCCTCAGCTGAGAAGTGGATAAAAGTGCCTGTCTCAGGCTTTGTTGTGGGGCTGGCAGGCAAGAGCCTGGGCCCCAGTGCTTAGCAGTGCGTCCCTCACAGCAAAGACTGGGTAAAGGCAGCTGTCACTCTGTCACCACTGAGCTCCTCGCTCTCTGCCCACCCCAGGAGCAACTCCTTCAGTCAGTCAGTTCCTCTAAACTTCCTTAAGCCCCAGGTGCTCCACGTTCTCCTAGCTTCCTCGGGTGGACGCCACACTGCATGTAGGAATTGACTCGTCCCACAGGGTGAGCTCCTGTGGTGCCCCCGACCAACTCACCTTGGCTGCTCTCCGGCGGGTCCCTTCCCCGCTCTCAGCTTCCTCATGTTCCTTGGCGCCCTGTGTAAGGTTGGTGTAGTTGACAAGCTTGCCCAGAAGAGATGATACCTTTGGGCGGATGTCCAGCTCTTCCTGTAAACAGAGCCATGGGGCAGGGTGGCAGTGGGCCAGGAGGTGCCAGGCTACTTGTATATAGTAGCCTGGACCCAGTCCAAGCCCTGAAGCAGGCCTGGGCACGATCCCAGCTCCTGCCTGGGGAAGCCCAAGCCTGCCAACTGGACAGGTGTAGGCGTCACACCCCAGCACTCGGCTGCTGAGGCTGAGCCCAGCAGCTGTTTTCTTCTGCCCCACCTCAGCTGTAATGACTGTCAGCTAGGTTGTGAAAACTACCTGCCTTGGGGGAAAGACAGGATCAGACAGGGCCTGGCTGGCAGGAAGGCCAACAGCATGCTCTATCGTGTTGCTTTGCTGGTCCACCCCCAGCTGTGGCTGAGCCTCCCCGACTTACACCTATCCTCCACTCCACACCAAAATCCTCACCTTTGTCACCATATAGAAGTCAAGCAAGCAATGGAAAGCAAGCCAAGTTTCTGCTCTGTCCAAACCTTGATTTTTCTGCATTAACCATCCCACCTGCTTGCCTGGCAGAGGCTGGGGTCTTCACAGCCACCCCTGCCCACCCACAGAATTGCCCATCGTCTACCTCAAACAGGGCCAGATTCCTGTCATAGTAGTCACTTCCTCTGGAAGCCTCCAAAGGGGAAAGAAAAGGGCTGCTCTCTCTGTGGCTGCCATGTCCTATGGGGAGAGAGAGGGATAGAATCTGGTTAGGAGCTGTCTCCCGAAACCCCAGCCCCGCCCCGCCCCCACAGCACATGTTGAGGAGTAAGCATCTGGGTAATCAGTTTTCCACCACATCCTATCAACTTCCTTGAAGTTGACAATGGGGGCAGCAGCCGATAATCAAAAACTGAAGAATTTCCGTGGTAGAAGGCACCAGTGGGAGTCCCAGAAAAGCTACACAAGGTCACGCACACACCAGGGGCAGAGCCTAAGGAGAGGTGTGGCCAGGTCCCAAACCCATTCCACCCAGACCCCCTTCCTGGGACTATGTTCAGTATTCAGCGTAACAACCACTCAGTGCCCTCAGAAATCGACCAAGTACTGCCCTCTAGATAGGTAAAGCCACACAAAGTGCTTTTGGTTGCCAAGGCCAGCTACTCTATCATGCACCACCTGGTGAGTGCCAGTTGGCCCCTGTGGCATGCTGGGAAGCATAGCAAGCCAGAGGCAGCACTGAGGGAAGGAGTATTCTGGGGCATCTGTGAAAGCCTGGCTCTGAAGTTGTTGGGTTGAGTAGGGATGAGGAGTGGGAGCTGGGATTGGTAGGAAGTACAATGCTTTGATTCCCTTGCCCCCACATTAAGGACAGGCCTACTATAGGCCCTACCCACCTGACCCATCCCTAGGCAGGTGCCTCAGCTACAGGAAATCTCATAAGAAGGAGCAAAATGCTTCTGTTCTATAAGACTGTCTCAACTTCCAACACTGTACCACCATATCTGGGCTCATATCATTCACTCTCTTCCATTTGCCAAATTTAGTTCCTATTGAACCTCCATTCCTGATTTCCCATCAAGCAGGTGGAACAGAGAAGGCCCTACTGCTGGCTGCACCTCTGGCCCCAGCAGCTACAGCAGTGACTCAAGGGCTCAGTACAGATGGGAAGCAGGGTTCTAGAATATCACCTTGGTGTAACTGGTGTTGACAGTAGGACTGGCACGGTGACATGAATGGAGGGGACAACAGGAGTGTTATCACCAATCTGGATTAGCGGTGTGATTGAGCTGAGCACTGGCCGTGCCAGCCAACCTTTTCTGCTGAACTAGGTCACACCCTTGCTTGCAGCCGAGAATGCTAACGGGAATCTCCTCCTCCATCTGATGCATCCTCCTGCTATCAGCATGAGGTTCAAGTTGCTTTCTCCATGCCAACCACCACTCAGCAGAGGGCCACTGTGCGTTATCACCCAAGAAGATTGACAGGTCAAGTGCACTCACTACCCTTGACAATTTCTGAGACACAATATGTGACACTGGTTTATCTGCCTCATTCAGCAAGACCTGCTTAAGTGAGCCCTGCTCAGCTCCACATTCACACATGTAGATCAATGCTAGTGAGACAGTGAACCAAAATGGGAGGGAGTCCAATCACCCCACCAGGTGATTTGAAAGCCTAGTGGGATGGGCCTGGCATAGTAGCAGAGCAGCTAAACTCCTCACCTTGCATGTGCCAGGATCCCATATGGGTGCCAGTTCTAATCCTGGTGGCTCCACTTCCCATCCAGCTCCCTGCTTGTGGCCTGAGAAAGCAGTCGAGGATGGCCCAAAGCCTCATTGCTCATACGGCAATGCCCCACAGACTGTGGATGCTCCTGCAGATCTAGCTTACCCCCATCCCTTCAGCCAGTGTTGTAGGGCAGCTCAGAGCCATCCGCCAGGTTGCATCTAGGCTCCCAAGCAGTACCTCAGCAGACACCACTGACTCCCTTTTAGAGACAAGAAATCAACATTGGAGAGGTCTAGAGGCAAGGCCATTTGGTGAGAAGCATTAGACCTGGGTCCTGGGGGCTTACCACAGGCTCGTGGGGACTAAGCTGCCAATTCCCTGTTCCTATTGGAGATCTCAGAGTGTACCTCAGGGTGCAGCATGATCCTTTAGCACAGAGAAAAGGTCTGGGATACGCAGTTTGGTCAGGATGTATTTCACCCTCTGCATGTTCAGATTACAACAGCATAGCTTAGATTTTTGGCCCAGGATGACTGCTTATCCTCTGTACTGTCTTGATTTCCTGTTGAATGAAGTAGAAACAGTACCCTTTCCCACCTGCCCAGCTGCATCAGAAAAGGGACCATGTGGTGACCAGACATTCAGTAGGCATTCCTGGAGTTCCCAAAAGTCTCACTCAGGAACAGTTCCCAGGGGATTGTGGAACTACAGGGAAGTCTAGGAAATGGCTAGGGGCCCAGCACTGTAGCCTAGTGGCTAAATCCTCACCTTGCACATGCCAGGATCACATATGGGTACTGGTTCATGCCCTGGCAGCTCCACTTCCCAACCAGCTCCCTGTTTGTGACCTGGGAAAGCAGTCGAGGATGGCCCAAAGCCTAGGGACCCTGCACCTGCATGGGAGACCCAGAAGAGGCTCCAGGCTCCTGACTTTGGATTGGCTCAGCTCCAGCCATTGCAGCCACTTGGAGAGTGGATCAGCAGATGGATGATCTTTCTCTGTCTTTCCTTCACTCTGTAAATCTGCCTTTCCAATAAAAATAAATAAATCTTTAAAAAAAAAAAAAGTGGCTGGATATCTGTACTAACCTCAGCTATTCCAAAAATTCCAGGGCAGGTCTGGGCATGCCTGCCAGGCAAAGTAGCTCACACCACCTGGGACCCTCAGTGAACCTGAACATGACCTGGATGTCGGGAGTGGGTGGGAGGGGCATTGCCTGTGAGGTATAAGTGTTCCCACTAGCAACCCTAGCAACCACGAACCCACCTTGGCTAGTGGGGATTCAGGTGACCCTCCTGATCCCTGTACACAGGGCCAAGGTACCCCTCAGACCGCCCCACCTCCTGCCCACAGGCCTGGAAGGGTTAAACAGTTCTACTGAGACCCTCCAGATCACATATGTGGGTTTTGAGCTGGAAGCTCCAGGGAGGTGAACCTGAGGCTGACTTTTGTGGTGCCCTTTGACCCTCATCAGTCCTACCAAGAAGCATCAAAATCACTCACCAAGGTGCAAGGTACTGTCCCCCATGTTGTAGACTCAGCCAGGGTTTAGTGAGAAGAGGATGAGGTAGAGACGGATGAGGTAGAGGCGGATGAGGTGAAGGAGAAGGGGTAGTGGAAGGAGCCGGCCAGGTCTGAGGGATCTGGCTGGCTGCAGCTAACGTGGCTGCAGGACCTCCAGTCCCCCTGCGAGAGGCCGAGGCGGGGCCAGAGGCTGGCTCAGCTCGGCCTGCCCACTGGTCCAGACTGATCCCTGGGATGCAGTCCAGGCTATGGGGAGACAGAGCCTTCCAAGATCAGGCCAAGAGGGATGCTGGCTCCTGCTCTAACTACCTGAACAAGACCAGGAAGAGGGCAGACGAGGGCATGTCAGGGCATTCACACAGCTGTCATACCCAAAAGTTCCATGACACCCAGCAGCCTATGCCATTGTCCTGTGCCATCTCCACAAGCACAGCAAAGCACAGCAGTCACTCACAACATACAAACATCTGGCAGGGGTCAGACCCCAGTCAAGGCACCATCACAGATGGCTCCAAGGTCAAGAGCACAGCACTTGACACACATCCCAAACACATTTCCCACACATCTCTGTCACGGAGGGCCCAACACCATAGGCAATGGTCACACTATCACCCTTTATCGCCGACACGCCTGCAGGAAACAGAGACCATGAGTACGCCCTGACCCCTAACCAGTCTCCACCTACTGATACCCTCAATGACACACCTGCACATGCCAAGCCTTTTTGTATACATATAAGACATGTGTATGCCACTCCCCACAGACACATGTTCTTGGCAGTGTTGTACTCCAAGAGTAGGCCCTTGGCAAGGACAACCCTCTCAACACGCACCCCTGTTCTGGGGTAAGAAATGGAGGATGGGGTCTGGGAGACAGAGACCCCTGGGAAGAAGGGGCTTCACTCAACTCTGCCTGAATTCCTGGGCACTGGAATTCCTGGCCGGAGTTTGAAACCCCCTAGTACAAGTGACATAACATCCACGCCTCAGTTCCTGCCTTCCTTCTCGGGAGCAACAATGCCTGTCCCCCCTGGGCAGGCTGGAAGAGTAAAATCAGTCACTGTCCCATAAAGAGACCCTCAGGAGTCAACACCCCGCCCCCCACCCGGAGCGCCTCTCAAGGCCCACTCATCTCTCTCCCCACGTAGAGCCGAGGTGACAAGAGGATGGGGGAAAGTTTACAGAAGATGAAGCGGAGTTGAGCCGTGTGCCGAGAGCCGGCCGGGCGGCCCCGCTGCCTGGGCCTTCCCGGGCGGCCACGTCTGCAACCCCCGCCCGTGGCCCACAGGGGAGGAGCTGAGTGGGGAGGACGTCCCGGCCCGAGCGCCCGGGACCAAAAAAAAAAAAAGATCGTGTCTGTGCGCGAGGGGCGGGGGGAAGAGAAGGGAGGACGGGCGGCATCGGCGGCGTGGCAGATCGGGAGAAGTTGAAGCGTCGACGTGCGAGAAGCGTCGGGAAAGCGCGAAGTCGCGGAGCATGTGCGGGCTCCGGCCTGCGCCGCCGGCCCCCGCTGCCCGCTACAACCCTCCCCTGCCCGGCCCCGGACGTGCCCTCACCGTCCGGGTCCTCCCGCTCGGCGCGCTCGCCGTAGTCCACCCAGCTGAGCCCCTCGAGGTTGTCATAGTCGCCGCGTCGCGGCCCGTCGACCGGCACCACGGTGAAGTGCGGCATCGCGCGCTCGGCCCCGCCGTGCCCGCCGCGCCCGCCGCCGTCCCCGCCGCCCCGGGCCGGCGCGCCCCGCCCGCTCGCATTCCTCCCCGCTGCGCTCACTTCCTCCGCCCGCCCCCCGGGCCGCCCCTCGGGGGCGGGGAGCAGGAGGGGCTCGGGGCGGCTCCTCCCCGAGCGGGGGGCCCCCCGGGCCCGGGGAAGACCCTCGTGTGGGAGTCAGGAGCTCCACGCCTCGGGAAAGCACTGGATTCCTGTGTGGCTTTGAGTGAGGGGCTGCCCTCTCTGAGTTCCACGTGCAGCAGTTGCAAAATGGAGGTGGGAAGGGACGGGAAAGGTTGCCCCCCTCTAGGGCCTAAATAATGGCCGGGTAAGACCAGGCACGGGGTGTCCTGGCTCTGCGCCCAGAGCCTCTTGAGTGCCCGAGGACATTTTCGTGACTCAGACAGGGGTGGAGGAGGCAAGCCCGCAGGGGCCACCCCAGTCTTGCCAACGGCTTCCCGCCAACCCTGAAGCCACCTCCCCTGTGGCCGTCATTTCATCATTTCGGTAGTAGGTGCTTCCATGTGTCTCTCCAGCCCAGGGCCGCTGGCTGCCTGCCCGGCGCCCACCCCCACCCGGTCACCGGCTCTCGCATCCGGGGCGGCTGGGGGATGCCAGCCTTCTTGGGGACAAGACATGAGGTGCTTTACCTCGCGATCAATGACTTTGTCTTTTCCTGCCTCACTTCAAGAAATTCCTGTACCCAACCACGGGCTTATTTGCTCAGAGCTTTTCTTTCACTTTCCATGCCACTGCTTCAGATAACTTATCTTTCCTTGGGCAGCCTTATCACTCTGGACCTCCCCACCTCTATCAGAAAACCCCAGGGCCACTTTCCTTACTTGTTGGTCTTCATTTTCCGTTTTATGACCCTGCAGGTGGCTGGGCTCCTTAAGGTCACCTCAGGCCAAGCCAGCCCCAGGCGACCGGCCCGGCCCCTCCCCCATGCGGCCCCCAGCACCTCTGGGCCCCCCAGCACTCTTCCCCACCCACCCCTGCTGATTGAACTGAGGCACCCTGCTCCCTCTGGGGGAACACCTTTCTCACTTCTGCCAACACCCGCCTTTACCAACCTACTGTAGGAGGTGTGTGGGTGGGGACCACCACCTCCTCAGAAGACTTCTTATTACCACCCCCACTCTCCCACGGACTTATGCTGCGCTCTTCTGAGAAGGCACTTTCCCTCCTTGAGGCAAAACCCCTTAAGACAAAACTGGGTCTCTCTCATCAGGGCCAATGGGCTGTGGACTTCACAATGAAAAAAATATACATATATTTTAAAGATGTATTTATTTATTTATTTTTGGAAAGGCAGATATACAGAAAGGAAGAGAGACAGAGAGGAAGATCTTCCACCTGTTGATTCACTCCCCAAGTGGCCTCAATGGCCAGTGCTGCACCCATCCGAAGCCAGGAGTCTCTTCTGGGTTTCCCACATGGTTGCAAGGGTCCCAAGGATTCCCAGGAGCTTCTTCAGGGCCCCACAGGCCCAATGGAGTTCAGACCTTCCACTGCCTTCCAAGGTTGCAGGGAGCTGGGTTGGAAGTGCAGCAACTAGGACTAAAACTGATAGTGCCCAAACCCACTGCACCAGCCCGGGTAGTCCCTGGTGCCCACTTGGGACACCTAGGCTGAGTTTCTAGCTGTTGGTTTCAACCACCTGGTCACTGTAAGTATTTAGGAGATGAACCAGCAGATGGGAGCTTGTATTCTCTCTGCTTCTTAAAATTTATTTAACAACCTTTCAGAGAAAGAATGGGACCCATTCCCAGTCACATTCTCTGATGGAAATGACAGTAAACTTGATTTCTGTGTACTTCTGTGTAGGTTTAGGCTTTCAGTGATAAGGCCCCTGTGTTCCTCCAGACACAGCTAACAGAAAAGGCAAGTGGGAACTGCAAATCTGTATGGGCTGGGGCCAGGTCCAAAACCCCTCACCAACTGAGAGCCCACAGGACCCTGGCAGAAGGAAGAAAAAAACGCTCCTACCTAGCTCCAGGCTTGCAATATTTATTCTCAGCATATGCTTGTGTCTAGACAAGTAGGAGGGGGACTTGGTGGGACTTGGCTACCAGGACCTCTGGGGAGACAGGTCAGGTCACAAGAGCGACAGGACGAGAAATGGCAGGGAGGTAGCAGTCACAAGGCCTAGCATGAAGTGTGTGGAGGCTCTTGAGGGACTCTGCAGCATCTGACTGGACGGGGGCTCAGTCATCTCCAGCTGTGGACCCACATGCTTGTTCTGAGACTGCGGCATGAGGTGGGGGTGGCAGGGCCTGACCTGACGCCTGTCTGGGAACTCAGCCTCCCCGGGCCTCTGTCCTCTTCTTGCCTCGCTCACCTGTGGAAGGAAGTCCGCAGTTGCATACTACCGATCATAGTAGCTCCCTTACCTACTGACACCGCCGGCACATCCTTTGCCCAGCCCAACATACCTGTTCCACTTGGCTGAAGACCCGTAGCAGGTTTCCACGGAGCACACCTTGGAGCTCTTCCTCACTCCAGCCCCGCCTCAGCAACTCCTCTATCAGCACTGGGTACTTAGACACATCCTCCAGCCCCTGGGGGAACCTGTGTGGGTTCCCCTGGCCTGTTTAGCCTTAATTCTGGTGTAGGGCCCACTGTTCTACCAGCCCCCATCGCTTATGGGAAACTAAAAGTTCTGGGGGCCAGTGAATGCAGCTCTAGGAGCTTGCAGTGTCTGCAGGCTCTTCCTGATTGAGTGTGTGCTTGGCCCACCAGGGGATTGTGGCCCTGAGGGGCTCAGGGTGGAACCTGGGCTGGGCAGATGAGCTCTCCTCAGGGGGACAGGCATGCTGAGTGACTATAATGGCCTAGAGTGGACCCACTAAGATACAGGTGGGCCTTACAAATAAGCCTTGGGAGTGGAGGATGTGGCCAGACTCTCAAGGAGAGGAGAACTTGGTGGGGGGAGTGGAAGAGGGAACATTTATTTATAGAAGCCCCTGATGTGCCCCTCCCCACGACAAACCCTGGGGAACCACTTACCGGCCGGACCCATCATAATTCCCACCAATCCCGATGAACTCCGATCCAATGACTGATCTGATGTGGTCAAAGTGATCTGGGGTGGAATGGAGTGGAGTAAAAGGTAGGAGAGGACAGGCTGGATTTAGACTGTGGGACTAGTCCTGGTCAGTTTCCCCACGGACACCTACAGCTCTCCTGGTTATGGTAGCTGACTCCATGAATCCTGATGTGACTCCAGGCTAACCTAGGGTGAACCTTGGGAGTTTTTCCTGCCTTTGGGTTCTTCAGAACCTTGGGGAACATCTGTTTGTCCTGCCGAGTGATGTGAGACAGATGCAAGGCTTAGGAGCAAACACGAGACTCTGAAGCAGGGCATCCCAGCACTCAGTTCAGGGGGCCAAAAAGAGCTGTGTCTACTGTCTGGGCTGTCGGGAGGGGTGTACTTTGCCCAAGGTGTGTGCTAAACTGGTGGAGCTGTCTGAAGGCCTGGGTGGCCCTTGTCCAGCCAGGGCTGCACAAAGACAAAGGTGGGGCTCACCTGCCACAGTGGACACATTAGCCAACAGGTTGCACTGCAGCACCCCAAAGGAGAGTGTCACCATCACGATGCCACCATTCTTCTTCTAGAGGAAGAGAAGTGGGGAGACTCAGCTTGGCACCCTCTTGCCTTAGCCCCTCATTCAGCCAGCGAACCCACCTATGATGTGGGGATTCTACCTCACTGGATTTCCAGGTCCCTAGGTTTAGCCTCAAGTTGAAGAGATGGAGGAGGAAAAATCAGCTTTATTCATGGTCAAGAGTCTTTGGATGTGGCCTAGTATGATGGTACAATTGACTAATCCTCCCCCTACAAGGACCAGGATTCCATATAGGCACTGGTTTGTGTCCCGGGCTGCTCTACTTCTCATCCAGCTCTCTAGTTGCAGACTGTTGAGGATAGCCCAAAGCCTTGGGACCCTTCCACCCATGTGGGAGACCTGGAGGGAGCTCCCGGCTTCTGGCTTTGGACTGAGTCAGCCCCAGTCATTGCGGACACTTGAGGAGTAAACCAGCAGACAGAAGATCTTCTTCTGTATCTCTGTTTCTCTCTGCAAATCTGATCTGCCTTTACAATAAAAATAAATCTTTTAAAATAATATAAAATAAAAACAGCATAACATCATTTTCAAAAATGCCTTTTCTCTCTATCTCATCTTCTCTGTAAAATCTGTTTTTCACATAAAAATAAGTAAATCTGGGAAAAAAAATAATCCATATAAGAAGCATATCTGGCCCCGGGCTTGAGCGCTGGGCTTCCTCACCACAAGTTGCAGGATGTCATCGGGGACGTTCAGTAAGTAGTCGCACACAGCCCTGGCAGCCGAGTGGGAGAAGATCACGGGAGCTCCAGAGACCTCCAGGACTCGCCTCACCAAGGTGTCTGACGCGTAGGACAAGTCTACCATCATGCCCAGCCGGTTCATTTCTCCCACCACCGCCTGCAGCAAGAGTCGGGTTTTGGGGAAGAGAGGGATATCAGAAGCATCCAGGTCGGTACACTTTTTCTGTAAGGAACAGCTGGGTGGGGAACAGAACAGGAGCACTCACCTCACCAAAGTTTGTCAGCCCACTGACATTGGTGTAGAAGGGGTGTCTGAACTTGCTGGAACTTTCCGCCCTGCAGGACAGTCAAGGGAGGACAATCAAACTGGCTGAACTTGGAATATCAGAACCTGGGGGTCTCTGTCGGACCATCTAGCCTCACTTCTGGAAGAGATGGGGACCCAGGGCCAGCTACTTTTTGACAGTGTAAGGGGTTACTGGGAATCTATCCTCAATCTCTGGAGCCCTCTCTAGTTGCCAAGGGCTGCAGCAGTTTCCATACCAGGCTGTCGGCCATGGCATCCCAGCCAGGTGCCATGCTCACCAGGGGGTGCTGCAGGTGAAAGTGAGTGTCAGGTAGCGCACTCCAAGCCCATAGAAACTGCGCAGCACAGAGAGGCTGCTGTCCAGGGAGTGGCCACCTTCCACACCGATGAGGCAGGCCAGTTTTTGGGTGCTGTTCAGACCTAGAAAAGGGTAGCAGATCAAGTGGTCAGAGCACACAGGGGCAGTGCCACTTGGGCCCCCACTTCTCCCCTTCCCTGCCAGCCCACCTTGGACTGAGGTCACCAGCTCCAGCTCAGAGAAGGAGGCACAAATGCGACGGACGAGGTCAATCTGCTCCAGGGTGATGCGCAGGGCATCCTGGTCCTGGGTCTCACATGGGGCATTGACTGACCAGAACTGGGGATGCAGGAGGGATCCAGAATGAGCCAATGTACCTCTAATCTCCCAGGCCTGCCACCACTGCCTCAGGCCTCAGAGCACACATCTGGGTCAGTGGCCCCAAGTGATATGCCACATGACTCCCTGGTGTATTAATAACTATTTGGCTTATTACCAACAGCCCAATTGTAGATTCATGACATAGCATGGACTGTTATCTCCACTAAAAATATCAGTGTCCACCACGTCCTTTGTAGTAATCCAAAATCCTCCTATTTTCTGCATGTCTCCACAGAACCTGTTGTCCCCCCCCGCCCCCAGTTCACCTGCCTTGGCTTCTCGTCATGCCCCCCACCCTGCCCCTGCAGGCTGAGCTCCCCAGAACTTACGACAGTATACTCTCAGTCCCTAGTCACCCTGAGGTTGGCCTACTAAGCCTTCTGGGGCCCAACCTTCTCCAGCAGCCATGCAGTGGCGCAGGCTGTCATGTGTGTCCCTTAACGGTACCTGGGCACCCACAAGGCCAGCCCTAAGCCTGTCCAGGCTGGTCTGGCTTTGGCTGAAATTGCGCAGGTTGACATCCTGTAGCATGTTCTGATAACGCTGTCTCAGGAACATAGGCAGCTCGTTGTGACTGAGGGTGGAGACAAAGTCAGGCATGACATATCAACCTTCCTACGTCCACCTTTCCCACCTCACCAAGGTTCTAGTCACCTAGATAAAACAGTGACTCCCTGAGACACCCCCCGCCCCCGCTAAGACAGGAGGGCTCCACCAGGAAGGTGATAAGGGAGGAGCAAGCACCCATGGGTAACAGAGGAGATGACCTCTGAAAGCGGTGTGAGGGAACCTACTCCGCAACCCTGCCGATTCAGAACCCCATTCCCTGCCAGCCGGGCGCTCAGCCTCTACCTGTCTATCCCCAGGCCACACCTACGTACCCATCCACGAGTGGGAAGCTCCGCATCAGGGCTTGTGCACGCTCCTGCAGGCTAAGGGAACTGGGAGTGCTCTGTAAGGTGGTGCTGCTGAGGGTCCCAGGCACAGTCGTGGCATTGGGGGTGCCAAGGATACCGACGGTGCCAAGGGTACCCGGGGAGATTTGGGCACGGGTTACCGGCAGCAGCAGCAGCGTCAGCAGGAACAGCAAACACAGCAGGGGCAGCCGGCAGAACACATGGGGACCCTTAAGGCCCGTGGGCTGCATAGTGCGCAGGACCTGGTCGCAAGAGTCTGGAAAATTGGAAGAACGCAAAAGCAAGAGTTCCAACTGATTCACAGGTGTGGCCTTGCTCGAAAAGGGTTTCAGTCAGGCGACCCTACGAACGACTGCCGGGCTGAATTCCACCCCACGCGCAGCAGCAAGGCCCCCTGCCGGCGTTCAAAGCCGGCGGCTGCTGAAACAGGCAAGCGCCCCCACGGGCTGGGCGGCCCGTGCACGCAGCGTGCGGCTGCGCGTCACGCAACGTGGGCTCCCTCGACTCCGCCCCCCAGCTGCATAGAACCACCGACACGTAAGAGGATCCATGGCCGAACAGGTTAGGAGCAAGCAAAATATTTGTTTTTAGGGCCCAGTGTAAAATATTTTAAAAATATTTTCTTTTTTACCGGCGCGATAGCCTAGCAGCTAATATCCTGGCCTGGCACACGCCAGGATCCCATGTGGGCGCCGGTTCTAATCCCAGTTACTCCACTTCCCATCCAGCTCCCTGCTTGTGGCCTGGGAAAGCAGTAGAGGGCCTTGGGACCCTATACTGTGTGGGAGAACTGGCTGAAGCTCCTGGCTCCTGGCTTCAGATCAGCCCAGCCATTGTGGTTACTTGGAGAGTTTATCGATGGAAGGAAGATCTTCCTCTCTGTCTCTCTTCCTCTCTGTATATCTGCCTTTCCAATAAAAACAAAAAAATATATGGTTTTTGTACCAAAATAAACTTGGCTTTCAAAGTGGTAGGAGACCAGGATGGAGTTCCTGGTTACTAGCTTCAGCTTGGCCTACTCCCAGCTGTTGTGGCCGTTTGGGAGATGGAAGATCTCTCTCTGTGTTACTCTGCCTTTTAAATCAATAGATAAATAAATATAGTCTGGGAATCCCAGACTATACAGATTTGTACCATAAAATTCAATATTTAAAATAAAAATTAAAAAAAGAAAAACAAATAAATATATATACTTTTAAATTTATTACCAGACCACAAGCAGGGAGCTGAAAGGGAAGTGAAGCAGCCAGGATATGAACTGGTTCCTGTATGGGATCCTGGCAGATGCAAGGTGAGGATTTAGGCACTAGACCATCGCACTGGGCCCCTAAATAAATACATCTTTTTAAAAATTATACTGAAAAAAAATGTGTTCTTCCTAGTAACTTAAAAAATTGAGTTAAATACAAAGAAGCATATTCCTGAAAGCAAAATTTGAAAATGTATTTATTTGAGGGGCCAATATGGAGGCTCAACCAGCTAATCCTCTACCTTCAAGTGCCAGCACTTCATGAGGGCACCAGTTCAAGTCCCATCTGCTCCACTTCCCATCCAGCTCCCTGCTTGTGGCCTGGGAAAGCAATCGAGGACGGCCCAAAGCTTTGGGACCCTGCACCCACGTGGGAAAACCAGAAGCAGCTCCTGGCTCCTGGCCTCAGATCAGCTCATTTCAGGCTGTTGTAGCCATCTGGGAAGTGAAGCAGTAAGTGGAAGATCTTTCTCTCTCTTGTTCTCTCTGTAAATTTGCCTTTCCAGCAAAAAATAAATAAGTATATCTAAAAAAATTTTTTAAAGATTTGTTTTATCTGTAATTGGAAAGTCAGAAATACAGACAAGAGAAGAGACAGAGAAGATCTTCTGTCTGTTGATTCACTCCCCAAGTGAGTGCAACGGCCGGTACTGTGCTGATCCGAAGCCAGGATCCAGGAACCTCCTCCAGGTCTCCCTTGAGGGTGCAGAGTCCCAAGGCTTTAGGCTGTCCTAGACTGCTTTCCCAGGCCACAAGCAGGGAGCTGGATGGGAGACGGGGCTGCCAGTATTAGAACTGGTGCCCATAATGGAACCCAGAACATGCAAGGCAAGGACTTTACCTCAAGGTTACTTTAGTGGACCCTAAAAAAAATTTCTTTTGAAAGTTTAAATTGCAGTATGAGAGGAAGAGAGATGGAGGAGATATTCTCCGTATATTGGTTCATTCCCCAGAGGGCTGTAACAACCATGATTGGCCAGGCATAAGTCAGGAGCCGGGAGCTTTATCAAGGTCTCCCACATGGGTGCAGGGGCCCAAGTACTTGGCCATCTTCTACTTTCTAAGGTGCAGTAGCAGGAAGTTAGATCAGAAGTGCAGCAGCCAGATAGGAGTTAGGACTCATTTGGGACTCTTAGTGAAGTTCCTTTTTTTGGTTTGTTTTTAGTTCGTTCTATTTTTTTATTGTTTTGTAATATGAATTCTCTGGTGTGGAATTCCCACATTTATTATAAAT
Organism: Ochotona curzoniae; assembly: GCF_017591425.1. Taxonomy (NCBI): domain Eukaryota; kingdom Metazoa; phylum Chordata; class Mammalia; order Lagomorpha; family Ochotonidae; genus Ochotona; species Ochotona curzoniae. The sequence continues at coordinate 13,608,797 of NW_024465926.1, read as the reverse complement.
GGCTGGTAAACAAAAAAAGTTTTGATTTTATTTTTGATGTTGGTTTACATAGTTGACAAGAATGCAGGCCCATGAGGACCACTGAATAGGATGGGGACGGTCAAAGTATGGGGGAAGGTGGGTTGGACAAATGCTCGGATTCCCCTTTCTCCCCTACCCCCTTGCTTTTATTTTTTGTTTCTTTTTTATGTCCCTACCCCTTTTTAAGATTCATTTATTTATTTATTGAATGTCAGATTTACAGAGGAGAGACAGAAAGATCTCCTATCTGCTGGCTCACTCCCCAAGTGGCTGCAATAGCCAAAGCTGAGCCAATCTGAAGCCAGGAGCTTCTTCCAGGGCTCTTACACAGGTGCAGGGTCCTAAGGCTTTGGGTAGACTTGGGTAGACCTTGACTGCTTTTCCAGGCCATAAGCAGGGAGCTGGATGGGTAAGTGGAGCTGCCAGGACACACACTGGTACCCATATGGGATCCTGATGCATATAAGACAAAGAGTTCAGATACTAGGCTATTGCAACACCCCCACTTTTTTTTTTTTAACATGTTTGGTAGAGTGATAAAGGCGAGATTTTTCATCTACTGGTTCACTTCCCAGATGGCAATAACAGTTGGAGCTGGGCCAGGCTGAAGCCAGGAGCCTAGAACTCCTGGGTCTCCGACATGAGTGACAAGGGCTCAGCCACTTAACCCATCTCCTGCTGCCTCCCAGCATACTCATTAGTAGGAAGCTGGACTTTAGAGGGAAGCCAGAACCTGATCCCAAGCAATCCCCTTATGGGATGTGGGTGTCCCACGCAGTGGTTTAACTGCTGTAACAAGTACCAGCCCCTAACTATCATGTTTATTGTTGTTCCTTAAGTTGATATATTAAAATATGACTACTTTTAAAGATAATCACTTGGGTTTTGCTACTCACATTTTTTACTTTGAAGAGCAGATTTTGGGGTTTTAATTGTGTTGCTATAAATATGATTTAAGATGCCTTTGTGAGCAGATATGAATGCATTACTGTTGGATATATATCTGGGATGAAACTGCATGAGGTATGCAGACTAACAGCATTGTATTATCCATTATTATCATGTTATTATTACTAGCTGTCATTATTAGCATTAGATATTATTATTATTACAGTTGCTATTGGAGGTCATTTATGGTTTGGGGTAAAACAGATGCCTAAGTTGCTTGTGCCTTGGGAGAGAAGTCCCAGAGGGATTGAGCAAGGTACCCACTGTGGGGCCAAGACCTGTTACCTGGCCTGGTATTCTGAGCTCAAAGAGGAATGGAGAGGTGAATCATGGTCCAGGGAGGTTCCTCTCCTGGGAATCCAAAGCAGAATTCCCTGGAAAACCCTAGGAGGTGATCAGTGGATCAGCATGTGGACTGCGATGAACTATTGGGGGTGGGGTGCACAGAATGGGGTCTGCTCCTCTATAGCCAGACCTACTGTCATCGTCCTGTACTGAACCCAAAAACCTGCATCTCCTCAGATCACCAGAGCACACAGAAGCTGCAGTGCAGGGTGCCCTCACCAAGACCAGAGCTGAGAGAAGTTGTGCTAGCAGACCACATTGCAAAGAAGCACACTCATGCTTGGCTTCACATCCAAAATATTTATTTCTAGGAAATGCTTATGTCTTCACAAAGGGGAAGTTTTGCAGGAGCATCTGTAGCTGTCAGTGATATCTGGCAGCACCACATTTGTCAGAGCCACAGAATGAGGATTGCAAAGGTGGCAGTAGCCAGGAGCCCTGAGGCCCTGTGTAGTGGAGATTTGGAGAGTGACACGTTGGATAAGTCTAATGACCAATGTGTTGAAACTTCAGTGGGTCGCTGGTCTGAAAACGCATACTGTCGCCGATGCAGGCGTGGTTGCGAGGAGCGACAGGTGCTCCCCAGCTGTACCTCTGGGAACTTGTCCTCCAGCGGGCTTTGCCATTTGTTTTGCTCCCGTACCTAGAGGTGGCAGCCAGTGGTTAGCAGTTTCCTTGCTACCCCAACCCCTGCTCATAACCCACCACCCAAACTATTCTTACCCACTCTAACATACCTGTTCCACTTGGCTGAAGACCCGTAGCAGGTTTCCACGGAGCACACCTTGGAGCTCTTCCTCACTCCAGCCCCGCCTCAGCAACTCCTCTATCAGCACCGGGTACTTAGACACATCCTCCAGCCCCTGGGGGAAGCTGTGTGGCCACCGACCAGTAGGCTCATGAACCTGAGACCTGATTCCTTGATCCCAACTCACAACCACAACCCTGAGTGTCAAGGGTCCCCTGAACTCTAGTCCTGGTCACTTGTGGGAAATGGAGACTGGTAGGAGAATAAGTAATCCACTGCTGTTCTTCATCCTTTAGAAAGAGGACTTCAAACCTCCTAGAACATTTGCAAAACTCACTGAATTATACTACTAAAATCTATGCTTGCCACTGTATGCAAATATTCTCTACATTTCCCACAAGCCCTGGGAGCTGGGAAATACCAGGTGGGAAAGTCCTAAGGCAGTGAGGATCATCTGGGCATGGTGACTGGGACAGCTCCTTAGCTATGTACCCAACCCTGGATGTACTACAGGAAAACACTCACTTGCTGGTTCCGTCATAATCACCACCAATCCCAATGAACTTGGATCCAATGACTTCTTTGATGTGGTCAAAATGATCTGGGGAAGGATGGAGAATCAGTGGGGCTGCCAGGGCAGGCATCGGCCAGGCACTGGGCTCTGCTGATTGTCCTGCTTGCAGTCTATGAGGTCAGTTCCTCCATGGACCAGCACCCCATGTAGCAGCCACAAAGCTCTGAGCCAAACTGACCAACTGGTTCTATACTGGCCTTGTGATTTGGAGCAGATCCAAAGTCATTTGTTTTGGCCATTTCTCATCCAGGATCCAACCTGCCTCACATCTCTGACAATTTGCAAGGGGCTCTCCTCCAGGGCAGTGGAAGATGAGAGAGAGAGAAAAGAGCACAACTGAGAAAGACTCTAGAGACCTGAGACACTGCCTATCCCTTGGCTAGCAGCAGGCTGGGTGCTTTGGTCGCCCCCTTCAAGAGGAACAGATGGGCAGGACCTGAGGCTTACATCTGAGTTCTTCCCTTATGCCATTACAATCACAGCACTGACCCTGCTGTGGCTCAGGGGGCTGGGAGGGGGCACCGTGATGCTATATTCTGAGCATCAGAGAGCCTGGAGGGAAGACTTACCTGCCACAGTGGACACGTTGGCTAAGAGGTTGCACTGCAGTACCCCTACAGACAAGGACACCATCACGATGCCACCATTCTTCTTCTGCAGAGGTAAACAAATGGACACACTCAGTTTGGCTTCAACCCTTGCCCCAGCATCCCTGCATGCCCTCCTACCCCTAGGGGTCCCAGGAGAGGAAGGTGTTCAACCCTGGCTTTGGACCCTCTAGGTCTGTGAAGAGAAGAAGGTTGGCCATTTTGGCTGGGTCCTCGGTGTGAGGAATAGAGGAATTGGGAACAGTAAACTCCCACTATACTCAATGATTCCAGGACTGTGAGTTTATGGAGCAGAAGAATTTCAGTCTAGGGTTTGCGGAAATTAAGGGAAAAGTGAGTGAGGTTTCAGGGCTGGCTAGTTTCTCACCAGAAGCTGCAAGATGTCATCAGGAACATTCCGAGGATTCTCACATACACTCCTGGCAGCCGAATGGGAGAAGATGACAGGCGCCTGTGACATTTGCAGGACCCGCCGGGCCACAGCATCAGAGACGTGGGACAAGTCTATCATCATGCCCAGGCGGTTCATTTCTGCCACCACCTTCTGCAGAAGCAGATTGGGAGGAGGCTGTCAGGGATACACACGTGTGTCCCTATTTCCGAAGGAAAGCATGGGTGACAGGAAGACAAACAGGGTCCTCACCTCACCAAAGCTGGAGAGTCCACTGACATTGCTGTAGAAGGGGTGGATATCCTTGGTGGAGCTCTCAGCCCTGCAGAAAGGCCAAAAAATACAAGTAGTCTGGCCATGCCTGGCCATCAGAGCTTTGGGTTCCCTCCAAACCCTCTATCCCTCAAAACCCTTCCCCCAGAGCAAAAGCAGGGACTTAGGAGAGGCTGCACATGGCAGTAAGAGTGCCCTGCTGAGGTTTAGGCTTGCTTCTGTGAACCCCGGAATCCCACCTCTCTTCCTCATTCCCGAGTCAGTGCCAGCTGCCAAAGGCACAGCTTGATTTGGGCCCATCATTTGACCGCATGGACATCTCTGCCTCAGTGGATCGGCGCGCACACTGTGCTCACCAGGGGGTGTTGCAGGTGTGGGTGAGCGTCAGGTAGCGCACTCCCAGCACATAGAAACTGCGCAGCACAGAGAGGCTGCTGTCCAGGGAGTGGCCACCCTCCACGCCGATAAGGCAGGCCAATTTCCAGGTGTTGTTCAGGGCTGGAGATGAGAAAGGTTTGATGGTTACTTTCATGGACTGGAGCAACTCAATCGAGTTCTTAACAGCCCCTTGCTGACTGACCCACCTTGGACTGAGGTCACCAGCTCCAGCTCAGAGTAGGAGGCACACATGCGACGAATGAGGTCAATCTGCTCCAGGGTGAGGCGCAGGGCATCCTGGTCCTGGGTCTGGCATGGGACGTAGGCTGACCAGAACTGGGGACAAGGCCAAGGGTTGGCGTGGGCAGAGGCTCCTTGGGAGCACCCAGAGAGCCCAGGGAATACCCTTGATACTCCCACCCCCATGGTGGCCCCTGCAAGCTCCAGAACCCACATCATGGCATTATGCGGGCCATGATGACAGCCAAGTTTCCAAGTAACTAGTGTGCTCTCTGGGCCCTCCACTCTCTTCCACTCTCCCTGGTGTGTTCCCCATGGTACCTGGGCACCCACAAAACCGTCTCTAAGCTTTTCCAGGTTGGTGTGGCCATGACTGAAGTTCCGCAAGTTGATTTCCTGTAGCCCTTTTGAGGAAACTTTTCTCAAGATAAGGGGCAGGTCATTGTGGCTGTAGGAAATGTTAAAGACAGAGTCAGAAGGTGGGGGGGAGTGGGTGTGTCCCTCAGACCTCCAGGCCAGGTAAGACAATTGGAAATACCCCACTACATCCTGCCCACAGACTCCACTAAGACACTCTGAGGCCTTAACTGGGGGCTTCCACCCAAGAAGTAATTGGTAGAGAAGGGAAAGGACACCCAGGGGTGTTGGGAGGGGGCCTCCTCACTGGCTGGGCATCCCCGGGGGTGCTCTCAGTCCTCCCACTTGCCCTAATGCAGCATCTACCCACCCATCCACAAGTGGGAAGTCCCGCATCAAGGCCCGTGCCCGCTCTTCAAGGGCCCGGGAGCTGGGGGTACCCAGCGTCGTTGAGGCGCTACGGGCGCCTGGCGTGGATGTGGTGCCCGGGGCGCCCCTGGTGGTGGGCCCGCCAGGGGTGCTGGGTGAAGTCTGAGCGCGGGTTATGGGCTGCGGTAGGAGCAGCAGCAGCAGGAGCAGAAACAGCTGAGGCGGACGAGGCCACCAGCCGAGCAAATGGGGACCTTCGAAGCCCGCGGGTGGCATCGTGCACGGATCCGGGCAGACGTGCTGATCGCTGGAGCCTGAGGATAGAGATGGGTGAGGGGCAGAAGGCCCCGGCAGAGTTCCGTCCGTCCTTTCCTCTCAGCTGCTCAGCTGCTCAGGTGCACTGCCGAAAATTGGGAGGGAAGGAAGTTACGGGAACTTGCAAAGGCACGCCAGGAGTCCCCACGCGTCAGGGCGTGGCTCGACCGCAGGAGGCTTTCCGCCTTCCTTGCTAAGAACGCCCCTGCCCCCGGCCTCCCTCCGTCCCCACTCGTCCCTCAGCTGGCGCCGTCGCCTCCCATTAGCCCAAACTCTAAGTTGGAGAGAGGGTGCTTCTTCTCGGGAGTGGCCCTCCATCCTGGGGCCACTGCGTCCCTGCTTCCCTGGAGCCCACCCCGGCCCCGGGAGGGCCGCCATGCGGCGCTCTGGGTTCCGGTTTCCAGGGGTCTCGGTAGTGTGTGGGGGAGGGAACAGTATCTGGAAATAAGAGGTGAATTTGAATGCGGGAAACCGGCCACCACTCCTTCCTGAGCGCTCATGCTTGTCTTATCCTGCCTGCCATGTCCATTCCCAGACGCCAGTGGTCCTCACTGGGAACTGCTAGGAACATGGGTCCCCCAACTGTCTGGTCAGCCTCAGGGAAAAGTTCCCCAGGGCCGGAATGGAGAGAGAACTGATAAAGCATACAGCAAGGTTATTAGATGGAAGAAATGGAGTGCTTTCCAGAAGGGCAGACCCCTCCACCCCAGAGCTGCTGGTTGAGCTGCTACCGGCTTCCCTCTCTCCCACCTTAACGTGGAAGCCAGGTAAGAAGGTGGACCCCACCTCAGCTAGTCCACATCTCAAACCCACCTGGATTGGAGAAGCTGCAGCACTCCCGTCCTGTCTGCACCTGCACCTCCTTGACCCCCAACAGTAAACCAGACTGCTCCGTCAAAAAAAAGGGGGTGGACCCCAAGGAGGGGCCTGGCACCTGGATTCTGTGCCTCCTCCCTTTCTCCCTCTTATCTCATAACTCTTGTGACTGGTTAACTCTCCCCCCCTCCTTTTTTTTTTTTTTTGCCTAGAGGCCCCACCTCCTTCACATCAGCAGGCTAGTGGCTTCATCCAGGACTCTCCCCCAACCCTCCTACCCCACACCCACACAATAGGTTCCCATGCCTGTGAGTATATTCATAAGGAAATAGCCCAACCTTCCAAGCTTCCTCCCCAGAGATATCTCCAAGCTTTACTTGCAGCTTTGCTTTGGCACCCTTGTGGGGTTGCTTCCCACATTTGGAACCTTCCCCTGGGGTGTGTGTACAGTGAGGGGCAGAAAACTTAGCAGTGCCAGGTGGTGACCTAAGTCTGAGAACTGGAGGTGCCAGAAGGCCCTCAACCAGAGAAACAAGAAGTAAGGGGACTGGAGCTTCATGCCAGAGGAGGTGTTCCCAGCTGGGGTGCTGGTCAGGGACTGTGCACTTGATGGTGCCCAGGGTTTGCTGTTCTGCCGGAGGAAAAATCAATAGCCGTGAGCTTGAGGGGAGATCCATTACACAGCATGAATTCCTCCTGGTGCTGGGTGCTGCTTCTCACAACGGTAGGGTGTGTTCTGCCCTGGGTGGTTAGGGTGCCCAACCCTGATAAGGCTGTCTTCCTTCCTCCTGCCCACCCCACAGTCTGATGCTGCCCAGCAGCAAGAAAAAGGAGGATCTTTTGGGTTTGTTGGTCTCCAGATCAAAGATGTGGGCTTGTTCCAGTCCTGGAAGCCTTTGGGAAGTAGACAGTGTACGGAACAGAGTAGAAGTGGGTGGGAATCATTAAGCAATAGCTTATTGAGAGGAGTGGGTGGGGAGGGCTGAGCTTCTCAAAGTATTTTGGCTCTCTCTGAGGGCTAGCTGGCTGATACTACAGGGCTTGGAGCAAACTCTTCCCCTAGCAGAAGCAAGCTGTGTTGAGCCAGTGGAGGTGGCTGCCATCTCTATAGAAGACAAGCCAGGGCCCAGCACTTTGGCCTAATTAGTTAATTCTTTCCCTGCAAGACCATTCAGCTCCTTGCTGGTGACATCAGAAAGCATATCTTTAGGACCTTGTACTTGTGTGGGAGACCAGGAAAAGCCCCTGGCATCTGGCTTTGAATCAGCTCATCTCTGGCTGTTGCAGCTACTTGGGGAGTGAGCCAGCAGATGGAAGATCATTCCTCTTTATAAATCTGCTTTTCCAAACAAAATAAATAAATCTTTAAAAAAAAAAAAGAGTAAAAGATTAGCCAAGCAAAACAGGCTTTGCATAACATCCAACCTCAATCCTTAAACTTCAGGCATGAGATGTCCACACAAAACCAGGAAAATAGAATATGCCCAGACCCTTTTACACTTAAGAGTATATGGACACTCACAGTGGTGAGCCAGTTTTGGCCAGCAAGGTATCTCTTGTGCTCTTAACCTCCCTAGAAGCCTCTCCTCTCTTCCCTGCCTCTTGCAGGGATTAAACAAGGCCATGCTAGTGAAATATTGGCATAAGAGCCCCCAGTGATGCAGATTGGGGACAGGGAGTTTGTGGGTACAGGCATGATGGAAGTCATCTAGATGCCTGCAGTGACAGAAGTGGAAGTGGAGGGTAGAAGTGAGAAAGTCACAGCGCCTGACCTAAGCACTGGTCTTGGTGCCTTCTCACCATCCCCTCTCTCTCTCTCCATGCCATCTCCAAATCCTGCCACTTCCATCTCCCAACATTTCCAGGTGTGCCTCCTCCCCTTTGTTCTTACTGCCTCTTCCCCAGCACCGACTCCCTTCCTCTTTCATTTCTGACCTGGCCTCATAGTCTGTCCTCTGCTGAGAAGCTATATCTGTCCCTCTTTTAAAACAGGTGGTGTCATCTTCCTGCCTCAAATTTTGCCACTTCCCGTTGCTCTTAATATAATAAATTTCTCTCTTTGGCTTTCAAGTGCTGTGGAGTCTGTTCCCAACAGGCTTTCAACTTCAACAAATAGCCAATCCACTTCGTCCTCTCAACTAGCAACACCAGCCATGCTGCTTCCCTGCCACAAGACCTTAGCACAAGCTAATCCCCACTCTCCAATTGGTTGTTGAGGCAGTCCTGAGACAAGAAATCTTGCCATCAAGAAGAGGATAGATGAATTAGCAGCCTTTTTTTTTTTTTTTTTTCAGAGGAAGCAGTAGTAGAGACAGTTGCCTTCCAGGATCAACCTGATTCTGCCGTAGAGCTGGTCTCCAGTGTATGGCAAGAATATACCGGTAAGTAAGAAGTTGGTGAGTTACAGGCATGCAAGCTCATTTTGCTTTTGTAGTGCAGGAATGGGGTGCGGAGGCCATTTAGTTGATATCTAACTAGCTGTGCGATGCTCAGTCTCCATTCACAGCCTTCTGATTCTGCTGCTGCTTCCTGGGTGTGGCTGTCGATCTGTTCCCCTGATGATGGTGACACTCAAGTTCCCCTAAAACAACTGTCCCCTGCAGCCACAGGGCTAAAGTCACACTTACTAATGTGGCAAAGGGGCAGTACAATTTTCTTCTTTAAAAGATAGCCAGTTTTCTCTTTTCTTCTTTTCAGGATTATTTGTTTGAAATGCAAAGTGACATATGCAAAGAGAGAGAATGAGAAAGAGAGGGAGAGAAAGAGAGAGCTTGATCTTCCATCCACTGGTTCATTCCTCAGATCACTGTAGCAGTCAGGCTGGGCCAATCTGAATCCAGGAGCCCAGTACTCCATTTGGGCTTTCCAAGTGGGTGGCTGGTGCCCAGGTACTCAGACCATTTTCTGCTGTGTTTCCAGTCTTATTAGCAGGGAGCTGGATCAGAAGCTGAGTGGTTGGGGCTCAAGCTAGAGCTGTGATAGGAGATGCTGGAATCACAAGCAGCAGCTCACCCATAGGTGCTAACCATAGGGTTTTTTTTTTGCTGGGAGAAACACATAATCATTTATGCCATCTCCTGCTGCCGTCCAGACTTTTTGCTTCCCACCTTTCTTTTCTGTCTTTTCTTTTCTGTAAGTCTCTCTGTCTTACATCCGGAACTGCTTTTTTTTTTTTTTTTTTCTGTAAATGAAGATGCATAACGATATAGGTCTGGTCTGCACTGCTGGTTGTTTGCCTTTTATAGGCAAGTTCTGCTGATTTTAGGCAGTATAGAAGTTCCAATATATAAGATGCCCAGAACAAAGCTACATATGGTATTAGACAAGTATCTGTCTGGGCTGATTTTGGGACCAGAGGTTCTAATAAGTTCTAGAGGCTTGGCATCTTTGTCCTGATGGGTTTGTGTGCTGTCCTGTGTTTTTGAGGTTGAGCCATCAGTTAAGGGTAGAAGGTGAAGCTGGGAGCTTAGTCCACAAGATGTTCAAGACTGTCCCTGGGATTCAAGTGGTGACAGTGGCTTGGAGAGGGGAGGCACGTCATGAAGAAGTCTGCCAAATCCAAATCTTGCCTAGAAGCTTATAGTCTTTAATGACAGGGACCTTGGAGGAGAGGGTTGGTGTTAATGGTTTAGCAAGGAAAGCTGCTCTCTGTTCTACCAGACAGAATATGGGTGCTGGTTTGTGTTCCAGCTGCTCCATCTCTGATCCAGCTCTCTGCTAAAGGCATGGGAAGGTTTTTAGCAGCCCCATTTTTTTTTAAACATTTACTTTGTTTTTGTTGAAAAAGTTATAGAGAGGCAGACACAGAGGCAGAGAGAGAGAAGACAAGCCTGAGACAGGTAGAAGCCAGGAGCTTCATCTGGGTTTCCCACGTGAGTGGTAGCAGCCCAAGCACTTGGGTCATCATCTGCTGCTTTCCCAGGTGCTTTAGTAGGGAGCTGGATCAGAAATGGAGCAGCCGGAACTCAAAGCAGGGACCATATGGACGCTGGTGCTACCTGCAATGCTTTACTGGCTATGCCATAGCACCGCCCCTGTAGCCCCATTTTGTAAGTGAGCAAACTGAACTGCTAAGTGGAAAAATGATTACAGACTAGCCTCCTGTTGAAGTCAGATGGGTGATCCATGAACTGCCCCAAATCCAGCTGCTGCCTCCCTCATCAGGAAAGACTTTAGATCCCTATGTTCAAACATTCTCTACAGGTTCTGAAAAGGAAGAGCTGTAGGGGCACTGGGCTGCAGGAGCCGTTCCTGACCAAGCAAATGTCTGCCTGCTGCATGGCACATATGATTTCATAGCAAGTTCAGACTTGCTGTCTCTGCCCAGCCTTGCCTGTTCATCTCCTAGGCTGTCAGAGCTGTGTCGGCAACAATGTGCTGTTTACAGCATAATCTGCTCTGTGGTACAAAATGCCCGGCTGCCTGGCTGGCCTGGCTTCCACAAGCTGCCTGACCCTGGAAAGCTGATCAGCTGATCTCACACTGATTCCAAATCTGGGTGACCATGAGGTTATCCTTGAAAAGTATTTATTTATATTAGAGAAAACTTCAAGCACATAGATAAGTGGAGAGATGAGTCTACTGAACTCCCATGTAGCCATTATCTTCAACACATGGGCTCTCTTGTGTCATCTGTACCCTCATTCAGTCTTTTCTGCAGTTAACTTTATCCTTATCCACCCTTTTCTGCAATTATTTTAATATAAGTCACAGAAATTTTTTCCGTATTTAGGTATATCTCTTTAAAAGGTAAGAGCCCTTTTTCAAAAAAAGAGTTAAAAAATTATTTGAAAGGAATACACATGCACACCGATTTCCCATCCACTGGCTTACTTATAAGCATTCTACTACTGGGAGGGCGGGACTGGGCCAGGTTGAAGCTGGGAGCTAAGGACCTCAGTCTAGTTCTCCCCTGTGTTTCAGTTCTCAACCAAACATGAGGCATCACCTGTTACTTCCCAGGGAGTATATTAGCAGCCCCAGTTACTCTGAATTGGGGTGCAGGTATCCCAAGGAACAACACAACTTCTAATTCACATCAACCTAGGTTCCTTTTTAAAAGACAACTACCATAACATTATGACACTTCAAAAAGTTCAAAATGCTTCTTAAATATCATGGATTATCTATCATGTCCAAATTCCTCTGCCCACTTGTCACACAATTGCTTTGCTTAAATTAGAATGTAATTAAGATTGCTTATATTGTGGGTGGTTTGTTGTGACTTAATCTCTGAGTTCCTCCCTCCTTTTTTTTTTTTTCCCCTTCCACTCCCCAAATGGTGACACAGCTGGAGCTTGGCCAGACTAATGCCAGGAGCCTGTTAAGTCTGTCTGGGATGCCCACATTGGTGACAGGGGATCCAATTTCTTGGGCCATCCTCTGCTGCTTTCCCAGGCACATCAGCAGGGAGCTAGATGGGAAGTGGGGCAGTTGGGTCTCTAACCAGTACTCAAATGTGGGGTTATTTATTTACTGAAAAAATTACGTTCTTGCTCTTTTTAAGAGAGTTTTCCATGTTTTGGATTTTGTTCCCCGTACCCCATGGTGTCATCTAACAGCTCCAAGTGAGTGTTGTCTATGACTTGCAAATTGCTGACCTATCTGACCCCTTCAGCAACCAGGAATCTGCCTCAGTCCCACTGAGTATGAGAGAAAGACTACAGTGGGTTAACTGCTACTCTCAGTAAGGACTTTGCAAGACCCAGAGCCTGTGCCTTCCTCCTCTAACCCAGCCTGGGGAAACTTTTGGCTTTATTCATTAGACAGAGAAGAGGGAGGGAGGAGGGAAGAAGAGGGAAAAAGACAGAGAACAGAGAAAAAGTCCTTCCACCTTCCAACTGTTAGTTCTGTCCCCAAATGCCTGCAGCAGCCAGGCTGAGGTCAAGCTAAAGCTGGGAACCTGGGACTCCCTCTCAGTCTCCCACATGGATGGTAATGGCCCAAGCACTTGAGCCATCATCTGCTGCCTCTGCCGCCTCCTGGGATGTGAATTAGCGGGATACTAAGTGGGATGCAAAGGTGGGGCTTGTTGCCAGGCTGGGACAGAGGGATATGTGTGTGTCCCTGTGGTGTGCCATAGTGCCCTCCCACATAGGCAAACTTCTTATCAGGCCATTTCCTGGCCTTGAGGGTATGTGTGTCTGGGGGAGGAGAGCCAAGCCTGCTGCGGTGGTCCCTGCAGACAAGGGAACTGCTCACAATGTGGGTGATTTCACCTGGGGCTGAGTGTTGCTGGAAGTGCCACCTCCTGCTCTGTCTGATGATGCAGGTGACCTGGGAAACAGGCCCAAACTCTATGTTGTTTAACTGCTCACCCCACCCCCACTTCCCAGAACCAACTGTCTCCTTAACTGCTGAGAGGGGCATTCCATTGGTAACAGCATCTTCTCAGTCCTACTCTTCCTTTATGTGTGTATGTATGCATGCATGAGCATACACACACAGAAGCACTCATCAGACCTCCACTTCATAAACCACCTGGGTCCTGCCCAATTACAGGAGCTAACGTCTTTGAAAACAGAGAATCTTGTAAGACCAAGTCCTCCACATAGAAATGGACTTCAAGAGTGAAGATTTGAGGGTTAGACTTGCTGGGTAAAATGGACTTCAAGTCAAAGACTAGTACAAAAAAAGGAAAACAAACAATTATGAGGTACTCTATTGAAGTACCAGTAGGTACTCCACTGGTGCTATAAAGGACTTGGATAAGGAGTTGTGGGGGCAACAAAAGTGTGTTATTTGCCTTTCTCATTCTGTTCCTGCTCCAGGTAGATGTATCTGGTCTTGCTAGGTTTCTTTACTCTGTTTCCTAACACTCGGGCAGGAAATCCTCTAGGTAGTCAGAGCCGGTTACTTCCAGTTTCAGGTAGCCTTCCTGGAGTGTGCTACCAAGGGCTCAGGAAAGGAGTCTCTCAGCCAGATTGGGTCCCTGCTTTAGCCACTCTGCTCCTGGCTTCTCTTTGGCTGGTAGAATACAGGCTTTTCTTTCTTTTGCCCAAGAAGGGCCTCTAAAGGATTGGGCAGAAGGCATCAGGCTTTCAGTCCTAGGTTGTTCAAAGCAGCTTCTTGCTTCATATTCTAGTTCCTGACCAGTTAGCAAGGCAGCGTGTCACATCAACCCAGATTCCTGGGACAGCATTTTCCATGTTTCCGTGACTTCCCGGCCATGATAAAATACTGTCCCATAGCAGCCCAGGCTGGGATGTGGTTGAGAGACCCACATGCGTGTCCACTTCACGGCACAGTCAAGCTGCAGCAGTAGCTCCTTCTCACACTACTACCTATCTTTGTCAACATACACAAACCTGGGTTTCAAAAGGGTCTGAATGGAGGTATCTTGTAGCTCAATGGTAAGGTCTGAATAGCTAAAGGCTGGAACTTTTTTGAACACCTGGCCAAAGGTGACATCTTGCTTGTCTTCAGCAGAGAACAGGGTCTGTGGATCCATACCAGGGCCAGGGCTGGTGGGGGTGGGGGAAGAAGTGGGCAGGCCATTGGTATTACTTATAGCTGGGGAGGTTCTGAGGTAGGATAGGCAAGCCTAAATGGCACTGTGGCAGAAAGATATGGTTGTACATGCTACCAGCACCTCCTGTACAGATACTCAGCCTAGCCTGCCTGTCTGCATTGCCCCACCTGGGGACACAAGACAAATCAGCATGAATATACAAGAATTGACCGGTCACTGAGGCAACCAGACAGATTGTTGGTCTCTTGAAGAGAAATGGTAGAGAAGTTTCTGCAAGGACACCATATTTGTGTAGTTACTCCATTATGGAAAGCATATGAGGCAATCATTACCTGGTGAGGCTATATAGGGAATATGTAACTAGAGGGGCAGGCTCAGGCCTTGGCGTTTTTTGAAGAGGAGCATGATGATAGTAAAGGGGTCCCACCTGGGCTGGTACAGCTTCAGTAACCACACCACAGTAAGGGAAACCAAATTCTGAGGTTCCAGATTAGGCCAGAAGCTGTTAAGGTACACAGCTTTACCACAATCACTGAATCATTGGAGAGTCAGAAATCTGAAAGGATCAGGCAATCAAGGAAGGCTCCCTGGAGGTATATCTGAAAGATAACACATAGAAGACACTCTAGCTGAGAAGAATCAAAGCAAGGATAAGGAATGGGGATTTGTTGTGATGTTCAAGCTACTGCTCTATTTTTGATCCAGCTTCCTGCTAACATGCAGCATCAGAGGTCCTTGCTACCCATGGGTGAAAAGCAGACTGAGTCCTGGCTGCTGCAGAGGAGAGTAAGCTAGCATATGGAACACGTGTTTCTCTCTGCCTTCCAATAAACAGGAATGTAAGAAAAATGATAATAAAAGTAAAGACAGAGAGGGCCAGTGTTGTGGCATAATAGATAAAGTGTCCACCTGCAATGCCAGCAACCTATATGGGTGCCATGCCAAGTCCCAACTGCCCCACTTCTCATCCAGTTCCCTCCTAATGGCTAATGGAAAAGCAATGAGGTTGGCCCAAGTACCCTGAGCCCCTGTCAATCACATGGGAAATCTGAATGAAGTTCCTGGCTTTGGCCTGCTCCAGCCCAACCCCAGCTATTGCAGTCATCTTGGGAGTGAACCAGCAGATAGCTTTTCTTGACCTTGTTCTGTTCCAAATGTCGGTTCATGGAACCATCATGTGTTTACAACTGAATACTCAAAAAGCCAACAAAACAATTACATGATGCAAAGGGGCCTACCCATGGTCACACGATTAGTAGAGAGGTGGTCTGCTCATTAGCAGGATATCACATTGTTCATGCTGGGGCTCCAGATGTATAGCCAATGGAAATGCAAGGAACAGATCACCAGATTTAAACTTTAAAACAAAATGAGTTTCTTGAATGAGTTTACCAAGTGGGTATGATGAACCAATTTAGATATGAAATTCAAAGTATGAGGACAAAATACCCCTAAGCCCATTCAGACGGAGCCCTTATACAGATGAAATGTGGGCACAGTGACAGCACAGGTGAACAGCAGGTGTTAATAAAGGACAAGTGGGTCCCGCTCAGAGAGACACACAATCCTGCTTTTAGCCATGTCAGGCCATACCAGAAAAACCACATTTTAGGTAGCCTTTGGATGGGGCCAAGAACCTTTTAGCAATGAGATAACTTTTAGGAGGAGGCTCCTTGTCAGTGACTTTGAAAAAAAAAATGGGGCAGTTGTTTAGGGCTGTTGCTGAGGGGATGCAAGGTAGGGACAGTCTCAACTACAATTCTGGAGGTGTAGGGCAATATGAGAATATGGCAGAGAGGTCAGGCTTAATCAGCACTGACTGCTGGTGGAGATGGGAGGTAGAATATGAAGGGGAAGATTCTGGGGGTGGTTTGTCTGGCAGGAGGGAAAAGAACTTCATTCAGAAGCACACTTGACTTGTTGGGGAGTACACAGACACTTCACTGGGACATGGCCAGGACCACAGGGGACAGCAGCTTAGTATACACAAATAGTTTATTAACCTATGGGGCAGAGGCACAGAATAACTTAGGATGTCTACAAAAATAAGATTCTTGGGCCAACCCACAAAAACCTAATCCAAGTAAGCGGGAAAAGGGAATCTTTCCTTTTAACAAGTTTCCTGGGGTACTTTTACCATGTTGACCAAGAAGTAGAGTAACCAAATCATTAAACTGAGATGTTTGAGTGTCAAAATGCACAAGTTATAAACTGTGGGAAGCTACACATTTAAACAGGGAATATCCCAGGAAAGCAGATGTAGTTACCCCTATGTGAATCACATTTGAGGAAAGCTAGTTAAGCTGGTTAAGAACATTTTTGGGGCACACAGACCAGATGCTATCCTTTTTACGTGGGTGATCTTGAGCACATTCTTTTATCCCCTTAAGCTTCAGTCTATTTGTGAAACAAAGCTGTAATTGTGCAGTCAGTACAATCTTCTTTTGGAAAGATGGCTCTGGACCCCAGATTTTTTAACGAAATAAAAAAAATTGAGAGTTTGAATCAAGCAATTAAGTTTGACTCAAAACTCTAGGGAAAGCTTATACAGTGCCACAAAGACTGGAACCCAGGAGACAGAATGCTATAGGCTTATTTTGCTCCTCCCCCCCTTTTTAATAAAGATTTTTTATTGCAAAGGCAGATTTACAGAGAGGAGAGATAGTGAGAAAAAGATCTTCCATCTGATGGTTCACTCCTCCAATGGTTGCAGCGGCTGAAGTTGAGCTGATCCAAAGCCGGCAGCTTCCCTTGGGTCTCCCACATAGGTGCAGGGTCTCAAGGCTTTGGGGCATGTTCTATGGTTTTCCCAGGCAGCTGGGAGCTGGATGGGGAAGGAGAGCAGCTCGGACATGCCACAGGGGGTAAGATTGGCCAGCTGCGCCACTGTACCTGCCCCTTGCCTTTTTTTTTTTTTTTTTAAGATTTTTATTGAAAGGTATATTTCCAGAGAGAGACAGAGGGAATGTTCTTCAACCTGCTAGTTTACTCCCCAAATGGCTGCACAATGGCCAGAGGTAAGCTGATCCAAAGATGGGAGCAGTTTTGTCCAGATCTTCCATGACTGCAGTCTTAAGGACTTAAGCTATCTTCCTCTGGTTTCCCTGGTCATTAGCAGCAAGTGGAGCAGCCAGGACATGCCATAGGGCAGATTAGCCCACTGTGCCACTACACCAGCTCCTTATTTTGTTTGTTTCGTAAAACACTTTCTTTAGTTCCCCTCTTCTGCCACACAGAAATGGGGTAGAAGGCAAAGCCTGGAAATGTACAAACAATATTTCTGCAGCTTACCTTTTACCTGCCTTCCTGAAGGTAAAATTCCCAAAGACATTCCACTCGAGAGGTCCTGGTCTTGCCTTAGGTATCGCTTGTGGGAAACTCCTGGGGTGGGTGTCTGCTGTGGCAGCTAAGCTGTTGTTTTGGATGCCTGCAACTGATCTTGTAGTGTCTGGTTGCAGCCCTGGCCTCTCTGCTCCTGAGGCAGGTTTCTACCAGTGTGCATCCTAGAAAATGGCTGATGATGGGTCAGGTTGTAGCCACTCATGTGGCAAGTGCTGGATGTAGTTTAGAGTTCCTAACTTTGGCTTGCCCCAACCCTGGCTGTTGTGAGCATTTGGGAAGTGAACCAATGCATAGAAGATTGTTCTGTTGCGCTTTCAAGTGAAATAAACTTTAAAAAAAAATTAAAATATTATTGGAAAACAAACAACAGTGAAAATTCCACTTTATTTTTTACACATGACAAGTGGGAAAAACCACAGAGCTAGCTTCAGTACTTTGTCCTCTGCTAGTTGGCTAGCAGTTCACCTTTCAGTCATAGCAGGCCGGTGTCAGGGCACCCCAGAGCACCCTCACCCCCACCCCTAAGCATGTTCAGTGTTCCCTTATGCATGAAGAGATTCTGGTTCTGGCATAATACTTCTTAAAAAGTTTATTCATTTGGAAGGAGGAATAAGAGATGGATCCTGTATCCTCAGGTTTATCCCCCCAAAACCCACAGCAATAGGGGTGGGTCAGTCTGAAGCCAGGAAATAACTCCACCCGGATCGCCCCCATCCACATGGGTGGCATGGATGCAGGCATGTGCATCATCATCTGTTGCATCTCCAGGATGCTCTTGGACAAGAAACTGAACTGGGAGTGGAGGTGGGACTTACCCCCAGGCACTGATATGCAATGCAGGCATCCCAACTCAAGTAGCAGTTTTACGGGGGGGCACACTGTCAACTGGCACTGGCACAGGCTCGCTCACGGAGGAGGGCAGTCCTGGCAAGCTTCTCCTTCGACGAGCTGCCAGTTCAATCTTCTGAACCAGGTTCACATCCCAGGGGTGGGTCACGAAGCTGATGACGGTGCCTGGCACCTCGCTACCCACCCGGCCTACCCTTCCTGCTCTGTGGATGTAGTCTTGCAGAGTGAGGGGAAAATCATAATTGATAACTAGCTGCACGCGGGTGCTGTCGAGGCCCCTGGAGGCTATGTCCGTGCAAAGGAGGACATCTCGTGAGCCCTTCTGGAAGTCCTGGAAGATGCCTGCCCTCCTCAAAGCTGGCATCTGCCCCTGCAGCCTCAGGTGCTGGATTTTGTGGTCCTCTAGAATATACCCAAGCCAGTTCACAGTGCTGGAACTATTACAGAACACCAGCAGCGCCCCTGGGGTTCCAGTCCTGTCCACCCTATCACGCCGTTTGAGAATCTCCAATAGCTCGGTCACCTTGTCTGTTCCTTTGAGCCTCAGGAATGTCTGTCTGACGTGAGGCATGATGCAGTGAAGCCTGGAACTGGTGATGGTGGTGAGGGAGTGTGGCCTGGCAACTTTGTTCAGCAGCTGGCCTACGCCTTCAGGGAACGTGGCTCCCACTAGCACCAACTGGGCTTTGGGATTGAAGGGGTCTGCTAAATCAGAGGGGTCTCCTGCTATGTGGCTCTTCTCCAAGATATACTCTACCAGTTCCAGAAAGCTGTCGTCTAGCAACGTGTCAGCCTCATCCAACACCAAGAAGGTCAAGCGTTCCAGGCTCAGGAGCTGTTTTCTCAGGGCCTTCCCCAGAGCCCCTGGTGTGGCCACCAGCACATCTGCTGATGGCTGACTGGATAGCTGCAGTGTGACTCTTCGCATCCCCTGGCCTCCTTCTAGCTCCTGCACCTGCAGACCCAGGGAGCGGCCTAAGGGCTGGGCCACGGACCGCACCTGTTGGGCTAATTCTCGGGACGGCACAAGAACCAGGCCCCTAGGAGAAGGGATACGGGGGCCACCGTCCAGTCTTGGCTGGCCCATCAGACGCTGGAACAGCGGTAGCAGGTAACTCAAAGTCTTGCCACTGCCTGTTTCCGCGGCGCAGAGGACATGGCGGCCGCCAAGAAGGGTGGGGATGGTGCTGGACTGCACGGTCGTGGGCCGCACGACTTGAGGCGCGGTCTCCAGTAATGCCCGCAACACGCGGGGCTCCAGGCCCAGGTCCGAGAAGCTGCTGTCGGAAGACGGGGTCTGCAGCGCCGGTGCCTGCTGCTGAGCGCGCTCGATGGAGAAGTGGTCCCGCCGCGCCCGTCGGTGCCGCCAGCCGCGCGAGGCCAGAGGCGCACACTCCCAACGGCCCAGCGTGAGGCGAGCCGGCTGGTTCAGCTCCGGCCGCCGCGCCGACACCAGCAGCGGCCCGGGGCGCGTCAGCACCGGCCGCTGCGGGCTCCGGCGGTGCCTTCCCTCTCGTCGTTCGTGCCGCCGCTGGAAAGACCGGGGAATACGCACCACCGGCAACAGAGCCTCGTCGGGAGCGTGGACAGCCAGGCTGCGACGAGGACCTAGCAGCAACCGAGCCGCTAGCGAGGCCAACAGCCGCGTCGGCCGAGCTAAAGCCATGTTGCTGCTAGCCAGAGGGAGAGGCGCACGTCAGTGACGTCATGGACGCGCCGCTGTCTCGTCTACGGCGCCTGGCGCGGTTCGGTAAAAGCGAGCGGGGCTGGAAAAGCGTGTGGAGGAAGAAAAAGGTAGCTGTGGATAGTTGAGCGAAGTGTGCAAGACTGAACAGTGGATGTCCTAGCTTTGGGAAAGGGCGTACAGGTGGAGGCAAGATCAGGGTCCTGTGGCTGTGGGGCCCTGGTTTCAGGGTCCGAGATGACTGAAGGTTTTCTGATGATTACGGCGTGCTCAGTCTCTGAGATTGGCTTTGGCCGGCTTCATGACCCCCTTCTGGGATGACTTATCCCCTTGCCCCCTCCTCATGTAAGCTCGAAGGGTGCGGTGCTGTTTCTCCAGTCGTGGCCCCTGCGCGAGGTCTGCTGGTGGGTGAGAGTGGGAATGAATGGCGGGGCCCTGCTCCAGCTGAGGACCCAGGGTGCAGGCCGGTCCCTTTGAGCTGATTTCCCTGGGTTGGAGGTAACCCCCCCCCACCGAGTTGTTGCTTCTTCACCCTGTTTATTTTTTTTCCTTTTCAGCCTTTGTTCACCCCTCACTTCCCTGTCCTTCTTGACTTCCCTTGAACCCACTACTGCTGCCATCGGCTGGCCTCCACTGGCTTCTCAGTTAGACACATAAGATTGCTTGATTGAAGCAGCGAGGAAGGTCCTGCTTCCCCATCCTGGAATCAGGTATGTGGCTTTCCTCATTTTGTCTGCGGTCAGGCAGATTACTTGGATTCCAAAGTTGAGATTGAAAGCAAAATCAAAAATCAGACCAAGGGCCTGGCACGACAGTGTAGTGGTTAAAGTCCTTGCCTTGTGTGCGCCGGGATCCCACATGGGCCCTGGTTCTAATCCCGGCGGCCCTGCTTCCCATCTAGCTCCCTGGAAAAGCAGTGGAGGATGGCCCAAAGCCTTGGGATGCTGTACCTGTGTGGGAGACCTGGAAAAGGCTCCTGGCTCCTGGCTTTGGATTGGCTCAGCTCCAGCCGTTGCGGCCACTTGGGCAGTGAGTCACTGGATGGAAGATCTTCCTCTCTGTCTCTCCTCCTGTCTATATATCCACCTTTCCAATAAAAATAAATAATGAATCTTTAAAAGGAAAACCAAAACGAAACACCTGGATTATCTATCCTTGTTTGATGACAGATTTGCAAATAAATCTTTTAAAAGGTGTTTAAAATTTATTTGAGGGCCCAGCGCGATGGCGCAAGTGGTTAAAGGTCCTCGCCTTGCATGCCCGGGATCCCATATGGGCGCTGGTTCTATCCCGGCAGCCCCGCTTCCCTTCCAGCTCCCTGCCTGTGGCCCGGGAAAGCAGTCGAGGATGGCCCAAAGCTTTGGGACCCTGCACCCACGTGGGAGACCCGGAAGAGGCTCCTGGCTTCGGATCGGCATAGTATCGGCCCGTTGCGCTCACTTGGGGAGTGAATCATCGGACGGAAGATCTTCCTCTCTGTCTCTCCTCTCTGTATATCCGCCTTTCCAATGAAAAAAATAATAAAAATAAATCTTAAAAAAAAATAAATAAAATTTATTTGAAAGCATTAGAGAGAGAGATCTTCTACCTGGTTCACTCCCCCAAGTGACTGCACTTATCAATGCTGAGCCTGGTTGAAGACAGGAGCCAGTGATAGGGGCCCAAGTTCTTGTGCCTTCTTCTGCTACTGTTTGTAGTCCATCAGCAGGGAGCTTCATGGGAAATGATACAGTCAGGACATGAACCTGCACCCACAGAGGATGTCAGCATGGTAGGTGGTGGTTGTGCCTGCTCTTGCTGTAATGCCTACCCTATGAGTGGGCTTTTTGAAGATGCCAGTTAAATTAACTGTGGGTAGTGATGGTTAGTTATCAGAAAAAGTAGTGATTCTACAATGTGGCTGATTCTGTGCTTACTCCAAGTGGCAGTGGCTGGAAATGTCTTAGTTGCCACAGCTGGGCAGCTGCTGGGTGCTATTGACATCTGGTAGGAAGAGGCCAGGGTTGCTGTTCACTGCCAGGACAGCCCCACAATAAAGAAGGATCCAACCTGGAGTGTCAGTAAGGTGTGTTGAGAAATGGGGATGGAGGTAGAAGACAGATGACCGCTGCAGGTAGACAGCTGCCAGACTGTACCATTGTCATGGTCTTGGCATTGGGAATATTGAAGCCCCTGAAAGTCGTACAGGCAGGGAGGAGTGATTCACAAAGCCGAAGAAGACAGGTCTACAGATAACAAAGAGTCCTCTTTGAGGAATTTCCTGATGCAGAGGAGACATGATGTGGGTTTGTCGATCCAGAAGAAAGGACTCTTAGGACCCATGGGTGAGGCGAGGTGGATTCTGGACTTGACATAAAAAACTTTTGTTACTGGACTTAGTGTGATGGCTTAGTGGCTAAATCCTCATCTTGCATGCCCTGGGATCCCATATTTGCACGGGTTTATGTCCCAGCTGCTCTACTTCCCATTGAGCTCTCTGCTTGTGGCCTGGGGAAGCAATAGAGGATGGCCCAAGGCTTTGTGACTGTGTACCCGTATGGGAGACCCAGAAGAGGCTCCTGGCTCCTGGCTTTGGATCAGCTTAGCTTCATCTGAGCAGCCACTTGGGGTGTCAACAAGAGGGCGGAAAATCTTTCTATTTCTCCTCTCTGTAAATCTGCAAATAAGTTTTTCTTTTTAAAGAGTATTTATTTATTTGGAAGGCAGAATTACAAAGAAAAAAGGAGAGGCTGATGCAGAGAGCTGTCTTCCACCCTGTCTGGGATGCCAGCATTACAGGTGGCAGCTCTGTGTGCCATGCATATCTCTGAGTAACTTTGAAATAACCAGTGAGTTAGAGAAAGTTTGAAAGAGTGATGGGGCAGAAGCAGCACCAGAGTGGGCTGAGGAGGTAAAGTAAAGTGGAGGCAGCATCAGGAATGCTGAGCACATTAAACCCGTCTGGCTTTGTAATTTTTTCTTTTTAAGAATTACTTATTTTTATTTGAAAGGCAGAGTTTTTACAGAAAGAGGAGGAGAGAGAGAAAGGGAGGAGACTGCTGGTTCAGTCCCCAAATGACCACAATGGCCAGTGCTGAGCTGATCTGAATCTGGAAGCCAGGAGCTTCTTTCCTGTCTCCTGTGCAGGTTCAGGATCCATCCTTCAATGATTTTCCAGGTCATAAGCAGGGAGCAGTAAGGATTTGAACTGGTCCTTATTTGGGATACTGGCATTGCAGGTGGAGGATTAATTAGATGTGCTGCTGTGCCAGCCCCAGGCTTTGTAATTTTTCAGAGGAGACCGTATTTGGTTAGAATAAATAGGTATTAATGATAGTTATCTCTGGGAAGGAGATTTTAATTTTTTTTCCTTTTTCTTCCTGTTGAAGCAGGGTGCTGGATCAGAAGTGGAACAGTTGGCATACAAACTGGCACCCACGTGGGGTGCTGGGACTGCAGATGAATGAGTAGCTTGCTTGCTATGCTTCTGCGCAGACCCCTGTACTTGTAACTCTTTACTCTTTCACTCCCTGAACACAGAGTCCTTACAGCCTTATGTGATCTGACCATTGCATTTTTAACATTTTTAATTTTATTTTTACTGCTGATGCTCTGTGTAGCTGACTTGTGGTACTGACTTCTGTCTGCAGGCGAGTCATTGTGGACCTCCTGGTCTAACATACCAGGCTAGTGCCTGCCTCATGGCCTTTGCATGGACTCTTTGCTTTGCTGTGCACTCCTTCAGTAGATGTTAACTTGGCTAATGCAAAACTTCACTGAAATCTTGGGGTACTGATTGCTGTGGTACAGCAGGTAGAGCTAGCAGAACTGATGTTGGCATCCCATGTGGGTGCTGGGTCATGTCCCAGCTGCTCTGCTTCTGATCCAGCTTCCTGCTCCCTACTCTTCCCTGGGAAGAGCAGCAAATGATGACACAAGTGTGTGGGCCCTTGATACTCACGGGGGAGACTCAGATGAAGCTCCTGGCTCTTGTCTTTGGTCCTACCCAGTCCTGGCCATTACAGCCCTCTAGGAGGTAAACCAGTGGGTGGAAGGTCTCTGTCTGTAATGCCGACTTTAAAATAAATTAGTAAATTCTCTCAGAGACCTGCCTGGGTTTGCAATCCTCTCACTTATGTATAAACATTTTAAAGTGAACAAATTTAAATTAAAAAAAGTAAAATATGTAAATCTATACAAAAACGGGCTAACTTTGCTGAAATCTTAGCTTCTTATTGAAGGCTATCTCCATTTTGTTGTTGTTGTTGTTTTGAAAAGCGGAGTGAAAGAAAGAAGAGATTACATAGAGAGATCTTTCATCCTCTGGTCCACTTCCTAGATGGCCACAATGCATTTAGGCCAGCCTAAAACTGGGAGCCAGGGGCTGCTTCCAAGTCTCCCGTGTGGGTGCAGGACCCAAGGACTTGAGCCATTCTCTGATGCTTTTCCAGGCCATATAAAGGAAGCTGGATGGCAAATGGAGCAGCTGGGACTCAAACCGGCACCCATATGAAATGCTGGCACTGCAGACAGAGGATTAGTTTGCTATTCCACTGTGCTGTCCCTACCATTCCTCAGCTTCTTAGAATGAAATTAAAATAAAAAATTTTTATCTTATTTGAAAATCACAGTGACATACGTGGAGTTGAAGGAGGAAGTTAAAGGGAGAGAGAGAGAGATCTTTCATCTACTGGTTCATTCCTCAAATGGCTGCAAAGATCACCCTGGGTAAAGCCAAAGGCAGGAATTTGGAACTCCATTGATTTCTGTGTGTGGATGCCAGAGGCCAAAAACCATCAGCAGTAGCTTCCAGGGCCTGTAGTAGGAGGAAGCTACAGCCAGATATCAAACTGAAGCAATCTGATGAGGGATTTTTTTTTTGAAATATTTACTTTATGTGAGATGCAGAGTCACAGAGAAAGCAGAAGAGCACAGATGAGCTTCAGTTTGTTGGTTCAATCCCCCAAAGGGCTCCAACGGCCTGGCCTAGCCCAAGCTGAAGATAGGAGCCAGAAACCGGGTTGGAAGTGGAACACAGTTTAACTGGCATCCAAATGGGATGCTGGTGTTGTAGGGAGTGACTTAACCCACTACACCACAATGCTGACCTCAAAATTGTGGGCATATTAAACACCAGGCTAAACACCTGCCTCATAAATATTTGCTGGATGAGTGATTAAGCATGCATTCTTTTCATGATCAAAGAAAAGGGAAAAAAAACTACTTAAATGTTGGGAGAAAAATGGAAGTTTTTGCTGGTTGAATTTCTGACTGCCTTTTTCCCTTCCTGCAGGCTGTGACTGAGGAGGAATGATCGGGAATAGCTTCTCTCTGTGCTACCACAACAAGTTAATATTAGCTCCTATGGTTCGGGTCGGGACCCTTCCAATGAGGCTGCTGGCGCTAGACTATGGGGCTGACATTGTTTACTGTGAGGTAAGTGGCTCGTGGTTTTCCCGGAGGGATTTTCCCCAAGGGCAGTCTCCCTAGAAAAGTGTTGCAGTGCTCTGGAGCTGGGACTGGCAGAGCTACCCATCATTCCCCAGGTGTTTGCTGCAAGTAGGAGACAGACCTATGAGACACTGTGTGTCCTGTGAGTCTTGCTGAAGGCCAGGAGCTAGGGTGGGTCAGAGGTATCCTGAGATGCACTGAGCACATGGGAAGATGAGTGGCTTGTGTGACCCTGGTTCTAGCCTTTAGGAATGTGATCTTGGTGTCTGAATGAGGAAGAGGAGCCGAGGTAGACCGAGGCAGTGAATTTTCTTGTGGCTGTAGCTAGGGTACTAATAGGTGTGTTTGCTGCTGCTCTGAAGGACATTTGCACTTCAATTGTAGACTCTGAAGGCATTTCTAGGAAAAGCAGAATTCCAGGAGTGGTGGACAGTGACCATTACGGGAGCACTAGTGCTCTTCATTCAGCCCTTATCAAGCTTGTCTGGGCAGCTTCCTCTCAGGACCTGACCCGAATGTGTCCCCCAGTGGGTATGGAAGTTGAAGAAGTAGCATCTCAAGTGTTTCTCCATCTTTAGGATCCACTGGGGAAAGAGAGGAGTTGCAGAGGTAACGTGGCTGTCAGAGAGCCACACAGGGAATTCTGGAGGTGATGGGACTCTAGGAGTCTTAGTTGAGTCAGCACCAATATCCCAAACTTGCTGTTGTGCACAAGTGTTATAGGTTTTGGGGGAGGCTGCGGAAAGGGTACATAGAATTACATATGAAGTTGCAGCAAATTTAACATGTCTAAAAAGGAAAATCAGTGGGTAGAGGACGGAGCAGCTGAAGCAGAGACTTGGAAAGATACTACTGTGTGCTGGGGATGAATATTAGCAGGTAGCAGTCCATGGCAGAAGCAAAGAGGGGACAGAAACAGGCAGTTTTTTTTAAAGATTTATTTTTTATTATTTTTTTTTTATTAGAAAGACGGATATGCAGAGAGGAGAGACAGAGAGGAAGATCTTCCGTCCGATGATTCACTCCCCAAGTGAGCGCAGCGGCCAGTGCTATGCCGATCCGAAGCCAGGAGCCTCTTCCAGGTCTCCCACGCGGGTGCAGGGTCCCAAAGCTTTGGGCCGTCCTCAACTGCTTTCCCGGGCCACAGGCAGGGAGCTGGAAGGGAAGCGGGGCTTCCGGGATAGAACCGACGCCCATATGGGATCCCTGGCGTGCAAGGCGAGGACCTTAACCACTTGCGCCACCACGCCGGGCCCCAGAAACAGGCAGTTTTGAGGATAGGATTGAGGAAGGCCTAATTCAAGTCTGGTATCTGGCAGATGATACCTGGAAATCCAACCAAAAGGCCAGCAAAGTGTTTGATGTGAAAAAGTTGATTGGGGGAACTGGCATTGTTGTGTTGCAGGTTCAACTATCATCTGTAACGCTGGCATCCAGTATGAGCACTGGTTTGAGTCCTGGCTGCTTTACTTATGTTCCAGCTTCCTGCTCATGCTCCTGGGAAAACAGCAGAGATTCCCTCAAATACTTGGGACCTGCCACCCCATGGGAGACCCAGATGCAGTTCGAGATTCCTGGTTTTGGCCTGGCCCACCCCTGGCAGTTGTGGCCATTTGGGGAGCGAACCAGAGGATGGAAGATCTCTGTCCTTTTGTGTCTCTTTCTTTCTGGGTCACTGCCTTTCAAAAAGGAAATCTTAAGGACAAAATTGGTTGGGGGCTACTGTGGCACATAGGCATATGTGCTTATGGAGTTAATAACCCAAGGAGTGAACAGCCAGTGGGGGAAGTAAACATATGTCATAGGTTGCGTGCACATGGTGAATGTGTGATGGGGGTGTGCTGTGAGTGTGTATGGTGAACTGGGCACGTGATGTGGATGTGCCGTGTGTGGCATGTGTGCATGTGATGATGTGAGCATGTGTGGAGTGTGTGTACATATTGACGGTGTGCTATGCATGTACAGGGTATGCATGCATGCATGTACGCAGTGTGTGGGGCATGTGTGTGTGTGTGGCAGCGTGGATGTACTGTGCGTGGTGTGTGTGCATGATGAATGGGATGTGGTGTAAGGGCCATGTGTGCATGTGGTGACATGGATGTGCTGTGTATGGTATGCGTGTGTGTGATGACCTTAGTGTGTGTGGAATGCGTGTGTGTAGCGACAGCGTGTTGTGCATGTGCATGGTGTATGGGACGTGTGTGCATGTGGTGAGGTGGATGTGCTGTGTGTGGTGTGAGTGGTGACGGGGACGTGATGTATGGGACGTGTGTGCATGTGGCGATGTGGATATGCCGTGTAATGTGCGTGTAGCAATGTAAGTTTTCATGGAGTATGTAAGTAAGCGTGTCGACATGGACATGCTGTGCATGTGTGCGGTGTGCAGGGTGTGCATGTGTATGGTGATATGGATGTGCTGTTTGTGTGTGTTGCGACAGGGGCATTCACACTTAACGCCCTGCAAACCTGAACAGTGCCTGGTGTATTTGTGGAGGGTGGAGGAACTTGTTTCAGCTCGGCCATGATCAGACCCCAGATCAGTCCCATGGATCTTTGCTTTTCCCAGAACCCAGAGTGGGTTCGTGTTCACTGTGGGAAGTATGGATTGCCGCCCCAGGACAGTAGCGATGGGTGCCCTCTTTGTTGTCTAGGAGTTCTCGGGTGTTTATAGTGCATCATCGTCCTGTTCTAATGGGGATATGGACTTCGGGAAGTGGGTTGGAACTGGAACCAGCCCACCCAGTTGTTGATACTCTCACTGGTAATTTCTGAAATCCAAGGGTGTTAGACAATCAGTTTGTATGACAACTCCAGGATGTGATTGGGTCAATCTTGGTTTCCTGTTACATGGTGCCGAATCTTATGAGTGTGGAGTAGAGAAAATCCCAATTAAAATGCTGTTTGTTGTTAGACACGCTCTGCCCTAGGGGCTTATATGCTAAGGGGTCTCTTCCCACACTGAGCCAGGCCTTCCACGGGGAGCAAACAGGCCTCCAGGGTTCTGCATGCAATAAGGGGCCACTGGAGACTGGGCGGAGAAGTGGGGTTGACGCCGCGTTGCTGGTGCCCCCTAGTGGGCTGTGTTGGGGTCCACATGCATGAGTTCAGCTGAGGTTACCCTCTCCTGGAATGTGGTTGTTTGCTGTTATGTCATAGCTGGGGACAAACTTCCAACTAACAGCCTGCTTTCTTGATAGTATCCTTTGGTGTGTAAAAGCTTTTAATTTTGGTGAGGTCCAGTTTTGTGTGTGTGTGTGTGTGTGTGTGTGTGTGTGTGTGTGTGTGCGTGCTTTTGGTGACAACTCAGAAGATTGACACCTGTAAATTTTGTAAAAATAAAAAAAAATTATTTCTCATAGAGAATTTCCCACCCACCCTCCCCAAAGACAAAGCTGTTTCTTTTTGTGTGTTGCCTGTGTTCTATGTCCCACGGAAATTCCAGCCTCCCTGTGCTGTGTCCATTGGCTCCAAGCTTGTCAGGGCTGTTTCTTGGGGGCCTGCCCCCTCCCTTTCTTAGGGCACCGGTGTTAGGTCCTCTGATTCTGTGTGCTGGGGACTGACAGGTGATGTGCAATTCCTCCACAGGAGCTGATTGACCTCAAGATGTTGCAGTGCAAGAGAGTTGTCAACGGTGAGTACAGCTCTGATCATAGGCCTGCCTGCCCAGGCCTGTCAGGCAGCACCCCCACCACCTGCCCAGGCCCGTCAGGGAGCACCCCTATCCACCTGCCCCCAGGCGACAGTGTCTTTGCCTTGTGACATCGTGTCATTTTGTAGATGATGGTGTGCCCATCACAGTTCTCTGGAGACCACAACAAAAGGGCAATTGTGAGAGACAGGCCAAGTGTGCCTTCTACCCACAGGCTTGTTGTCCCGGAGTTCGATGAAGATCCTTAGATATAAGGTCCATCAGCAAGCTCTTTGCGAAATGGTGAGGGTGAATTGTGGTTTCACTTCTGCTCTTTGTGAAATCTTACAACTTCACTGGAAGTTGTGACTCATGTTTGCCTAATTGTCTTACATTTTTTTTTTGTATGATAGAAAATTCAGCTTTATACTTCAATAGGAAACCCTTGGTAATTCCCCAGTTAAAGAGGTCATTGCTGTGAGGAATAATGTATTTATGTTTCTCACATGTAGTGTTGTGGAGAATAGGACATAGCTCCCTCGTGTGATCTGGCTACATGGATTTTTCTTTTTTTGTCCTGTTTCTCTATTAAGCTGCGTTCACAGGTCAGTATCTGTAGGACAACTCTGTCAGAATTGACACCAATAATCTCTTGTTGGGTGTTTTCGATTTTTAAAAAAATTAAAAAAAAATTCTTTATTTTGATAATCTTTACATAGTTGATTAGGGCACAGAGGGTCTAGGGCTACAGGAAAGTGAGTAATACCATTGTTTCCACACTAATATTATTCTTTCTTTCTGTATCTGGGGTAAGAGGAGAGATAAAGGGAAAAGCCCCACCCAACTTCACACCCATCCCAGGACCCCATCCAAGGGTCCTGCTCATGCATTTTTGATATTTCATCAGTTCTGAATTGCTACCAATCTCACCATTCCAAGCATGATGAAATCTCTTCAGAAGCCACTGGCTGACATATTCTCTTCATGGTTGGGGTTCTGAGATCAGCAGTTCAGTTGGAGGGATCCCCAAAGAAACTTCATCTAAGGTGATCCCAGACCTGATTCTTGTGTGTGAATGCCAGTACAGGGTCCAACACAGTCCGTCACCCCAATCAACTTATGCATATACTGGTGGTTGCATTTACTGGTTCATTTCTGTTTCCAGACCTGTCTTCCACATGAACTAATGGGTGTTACAGTCAAACCTGATTCTGCCCAGCACACACTTGGCCCTCTCGCAAACCAGTGGGAGCTGATGACGATGGCACTTAATGCCAAGCTTCCTTGGGAGAAGATAAGATACAGCCAATCGAGCCTGGCGCTGTGGCCTAGTGGCTAAAGTCCTCGCCTTGAACGTGCTGGGATCCCATATGGGCGCCGGTTCTAATTCTGGCAGCTACGCTTCCCATCCAGTGCCCTGCTTGTGGCCTGGGAAAGCAGTCGAGGACATCCCAAAGCCTTGGGACTCTGCACCCATGTGGGAGACCTGGAAGAAGAAATTCCTGGATCCTGTCTTTGGATCGGCGTGGCACCGGCCGTTGTGCTTACTTGGGGAGTGAATCATCGGATGGAAGATCTTCTTCTCTATCTCTCCTTCTCTCTGTAAATCTAACTTTCCAATAAAAATGAAAAAAAAAAAAAAAGATACAGCCAATTGTTGCCATTTGCTGTAGTTGCCACTCATATGTAATGTGTGAACACTGTGAGTATGGATTAGTAAACACTGAGCCATTGATCCACAGGAAATGGGGGGTCATGCTCTTGGCAAACTTTTAGTCACATTTTCGTTGATCCATACCCAGCCTTATTTCATGTGTCTGTCTGTTTATAAAGCACAGTTTTTAAAATACATTGTTGATTGATTAAAATTGACAGTCATTGTCACTTCAGAGATAGTAGTGCATACTGACATTTTTTTATAAGGGTTTAGTTATTTATTTGAAAGTCAGAATGAGAGAAAGAGAGAGTAACCTTCCATCTGCTGGTTCACCCCCAAATGCTTATAGCAAATAGGCCTAGGTTGGGCGCAAGACAGGAGCCAGGAACTTCAGGTCTCCCACAAGGGTAGCACGAACCCAAGTACTTGGGTTGTAGCTGGGATTCGAACCAGGATGCAGGCATCCCTAGTGATGGCTTAATGTGCCATACCACAGTGCCCTCTCTCTTTGAAACTGGTAAACATCTAGGATCCCTTTTTCCCTGCGTGGTTCTGCTTGTGCTGAGCTATTTTTCTTTCAGGGCTTAGGGTTTGCCTCTGAGTTGGGTGGCCCCTGGTGTTTGGGTTTTGTTGCAGAGGTGCTCAGCACAGTGGACTTTGTTGCGCCTGACGACCGTGTGGTGTTTCGCACCTGTGAAAGAGAACAGAGCAAGGTGGTTTTCCAGATGGTAAGAGACCCTGTTGTTAAGTGCCATGCTAAGGCTCACCCCCTGCCCTGGCTGGCCATTGTGGCATGCTTGGGTCGCTGTGCACACAGTGGCTTCCAGAAGACTTGGCTGGAATGATTCCTGTAGGCTCGTTCTTGAATGATTGTGCTGTTGCAGACAGTTTGTGTTCGTGAGTACTTGTTCTGTTGCAGAAAGTTGATGAAGCTCCAACTGTCATGTGCCGTGTATCCAGTCTTGAGTTTAATTCGCTTGATTGAAGAATTCATTTTATTTTTACTTGAAAGGGAGAGTTACAGAGAGGAGAGACAGGAGGATCTTTGGTCTACTGGTTCAGTTTGAAATGGCTGTTATGGTCAATGCTGAGCTGATCAGGATCTAGAAGCTTCCTCTGGGTCTCCCATGTAGGTTCAAGAGTCCCAGACCAAAATCAGCTACATCTGGAAGTGGAGTGGCTATGACTAGCACCAGTGCCTATGTGGGGTGGAGGAATAACGTACTATGCCACAGAAACATCCCATGGCTTTTACGTAGTCTCTGTGAATTTCCCATAGGAAAAAAATTAGGTTCTTCAAGAGAAGCTTTATGTTGGGATTATGCCACTGGTAGCTAGCTATTTTTTCCTCACTTTGAACATTCCTTGGTGCTTTTAAATTTTACTTATTTTAGATAGTTTATTTTTATTTTTATTTGAAGGAGAGAGGCAGAGAGAGATCATCTATCCACTGGTTATTTCCTCAAATGCCCACAGTAGTCAGGCCAGAGCCCGCTGCTAGTTGCCCAGGCTGGTTCTCCTGTGTGAATGGCAGGCATCTGAGTGCTTCAGCAGAATCTGCCGTCTCCTGGAATGTGCATTAACAGGAAGTGACCTGGAAGCAGGGACTGGCCTTGAACCCCACAGTGGGGATGGGATGTAGGCATCCTAAGTGACAGCTTAACTTGGTGGGCCACAATGCTTTTTCAGAAAAAGTTCCTGAATGATTTAGATTTTCTTTTAAACTGATAATAATTGGTAAACATGTGATAGAGCAAATATAGTAAAATTTTAGCATGGAACCTAAGTGGTCAGGGTCTGAATGTTCCCTGTAGAGTTTGGTTTTTTGGTGTGTTGTGAAGTCCCCTCCGCGTGTGTGATGCTGTGCAGGTTCCCAGGTTTGTGAGCTGCTCTAGCGGCCGTTTTGGAGAAAGCCAGCTCGTGTGCGGCTGTGGCATGCTCATGGGCATGTGTGTTAGTGTGCACCTGTGTTGCTGCTGGGCTGATGCAGCCTTCTGTGTTCCCAGGGGACTTCAGACGCAGAGCGAGCCCTCGCCGTGGCCAGGCTTGTGTAAGTTCCTCCCTCCTGTCTTCTGAGCTCTGAGGCCTGGTGCCCACTGGTGATTTTGGAAGTGGCTCATCCTCCTGCCTGCCTGTTCCCTTCTGTTGCCAGATTAAAAATGTCTGACTTCCTCTGTGCATCAAAGGTCTGATGTGGAGTTGATGTGTGCCCAGGCTGCCCTGACTCTGCTCCCTCTATGCAGGCCCCTATTCTTTAGTGTTTGTTCTGGAGACTTCGTTTTTCATGGATTATGAGCAGATTATGAGGCCTGAGGCTTGACCATAATGAGGGCAAGAAAGTAATATGCTTGAAGAGATGGACTGTGGAGTGGAGGCTGACCTGGGCTAGAATTCAGCCTTTGCTATTTACACTTCCTGATGCAATATTGCTGAAAACTGAGTTCCCCTATCTGTGGTGTGAGCCCACCAGTGCTGCTGACTTCTGGCGTGAAAAGGAAGGACCCATGACGTGCGTGCATATGTCTCGGCAGTGTGGCACACACCGTGAATGACAGTGATAGGGGACTCGGGGAGTGATTGCTGCTGAGCATAGACTGTGACCCATGTGCTCCACTCTGTCTCCAGGGCTGAGGTGGGAATCCCTCAGACAGAGGTGCCCTGCAGTCTCTGCCACAGCCGTGCTGGGTGTTGGGCTCTTGTGCCCACACCTCTTTTTTTTTTTGCTTTAACAAACAGCTTTCATGGCCCCAGGCAGAACTGTAACTCTGCGGCCCATTTCTGCATGCCCTTCGCTTACTGTTTATCTGTCATAGCTCCGGAGTATCTCTAGCTTTTGACCCCTCTCTCCAGCTTTTATATGTGTGTGTGCATGCTGTTTCTTTTCTCTGGCTCTTCCCGAGGAAGTTATCACACATTTTAGAGAAAGATTTCTCTTTCATTTTTCAGCTTCCATCATTAGGCTTACTGTGATTCATATGGTTGGAGGGTGGTAAGAGATTCCTGAGCTCAAATCCATCCATGCCTTCAAATCAACCTCCTTTCTTCCTATTGAATATGGATTAGCTTTAAATTTTTTTCTTCCAGAGAAAATGATGTAGCTGGTATTGATGTCAACATGGGCTGTCCAAAAGAATATTCCACCAAGGTAAACTGATTTCTATTTGAAAAATTTTACACAGATGGACCTGGTGTGGTAACCTAGTGACTAAAGTCCTCGCCTTGCACAACTGGGTTCCCACATGGGCACCAGTTCATATCCCAGCAGCTCTGTTTCCCATCCAGCTCCCTGCTTGCAGCCTGGGAAAGCAGTTGAGGATGGCCCAAAGTCTTGGGATCCTGCACCCGTGTGGAAGACCCAGAAGAGGCTCTGGGCTCCTGGCTTCCGATCAGCTTAGCTCTGGGTCCATTGTGGCCACTTAGGGAGTGAATCAGCAGATGGAAGATCTTCCTCTCTGACTCTCCTCCTCACTGTATATTTGACTTTCTAATAAAAATTAATAAATCTTATGCAAGACTGTTTTAGCAAGTCTACCATGGTCCACTTTAATTTGAATTATTTATCTGATAATATCCTTTTGAGTATTTTTCCATCCAACCCAGGATCTAAACCCATCAGGTAACATATGGATTATCGTTTCTTTGTAGCTTCCTTTCATCTGTAGTCCATGTGTGAGGAGCACAGGGAATTCAGTTGGAATGGGTGTTTGGAGCAGTAGCTAAGATACTGCTTCAAATGCTTGCATCCAATATTGGAGTATGTGAGTTCATGTTCCAGTTACAATTCCAGCTTTAAACTCATGTATAACCTCAGAGGTAGGAAGCAATGGTTCAAGAACTTGATGTTTGGAAAGTCATGCTAGGCTTAATAGTAACATTGGTTTCTTTCAGGGAAGGAAGCTCGAGGTTCTACTTGGTTTGAAGTAACTAGTAAGTTCCCTTGTTAGGGGATCCACTCAAAATAACTCACCCCTGGCCAGCACTGGCACTTGCAGTTGGGGCAGATGCCAGTCTGCATGCCGTGCTGGTGCCCATATGGGATCCTGGTGCGTGCAAGGCGAGGACTTCAGTCACTAGGCAACTGTACCAGGCCAAATAAATTTTCTAAAAAAAGGAACAATAACTTAAAAGTAGTGTGGTTACTGTTGTGATTTACATGGCTGCATGGCTTGACAGTTTTTGTACACTGGAGCTTTTGATAGAATTTGTTGTGGGCCTGGGTCCTCAGGACTGGGTCATTGTTCACAGAGGAGAAAGGGCTGCTCAAGGTTTGTAGGTGGTGTGCCTGTGAGCTTCACTGGTGTTAGTGGTACCAGATCAAGTGCCTTGTATGCTAAGAAGAAGGTGCTTTTGTTTTTTTTTTTATTTGAGCGGGAGAATGATTCATTGCTTTTTAAGGGTTTGGAGGATGCTGGAATTCAGTTTAAAAATATAAGGAGGCCTGGGTAGGAATTCAGAAAAATGAATTTTGTAGTCCTCAATTTTGTAGACCCATGGATTTGTGCATAGGAGATGAGGGTAACAAGTCTTAAAATTCTTCAAATTGTTTTCTTTTATAACAACTTTTATTCATCTGAAAGAGCTACAGAATGGGAAGGAGGGAGAAGGAGAGAGAGAGAAAGAGAAAGAAATGTCTTCTGTCTGCTGGTTTACTCCCCAAATACCCACAAGAGCTGAGGCTGGGCCAGGCTGAAGCCAGGAGCCGGGGACTCGATTTAGGCCTCCCATGTGACTGGCAGGGATCCAAAGCTTTGAGCCATCACTTGTGCATTCGTAGGAAGCTCAATTTAGAAAAACAGGCTGTTCTCAAGCCCAGCCTCTCTGTTACAGGATGCAGGCATCCCAACCAGTAGCTTATCCACCACACTGAATGTCTTTTCTGGAGTTCCTCAAATTCTGATCTGTGGTTCTGTGGGCACAGATGCTGCCACTGTCCTGCCTGGTTGCCAGTGGCCCTTGGCTGCCAGGCTGACATGCCACCTTGCTGTGTCTTGGCCCTTAGCTGTATGAAGACTTTCTGTGTGCTTCTTCTTAGGGAGGAATGGGAGCTGCGCTGCTGTCAGACCCTGACAAGATTGAGAAGGTGAGTGCTTTTGGGGCAAGAACCAGACTTGCTTGAAATGCCTCCTTCCCCCTACTCCAGGATTCCAGCTTCCTCGTAATGTGACATGCAGTCAGTGTGGGAGCCCAAACGCAGTCTGCAGCAGTCTTGGTGTTCCGTGAAAGCCTAGAGTTTTGTTTTTTTTTTTTTTTTTGATTAAAAATTTATTTATTTTCATTACAAAGATATATAGAGAGGAGGAGAGATAGAGAGGAAGATCTTCCGTCTGATGATTCACTCCCCAAGTGAGCGCAACGGCCGGTGCTATGTCGATCCGAAGCCAGGATCCAGGAACTTCCTCCAGGTCTCCCATGCGGGTGCAGGGTCCCAAAGCATTGGGCCATCTTCGACTGCTTTCCCAGGCCACAAGCAGGGAGCTGGATGGGAAACAAGGCTGCCAGGATTAAAATTGGTGTGCTTATGGAATTCCAGCGCATTTAAGGCAAAGACTTTAGCCGTTAGACTACCGCACCAGGCTCATATGCATGTTATTTTTAAGTGTTTAGCAACAGGCCTGCAGGCACTTGCTTCCCAACATGCACACACGAGTTTTGTTAAGCCTCAAACCCTGGCTTCTGAGGCCCATGCTGTTGGTTTCATTTTCCCCACTGTCTCTCTGGACTGGAGTGAGTGAGGCATCAGGTGCACCGTCCTCCTGGGAAGCTTAGTTCATTTGCTCTGTGGTGGACTGGTCAGGTGGACTAGATCAGACTAGAAGAAGGGGTGTCTCATGGAAGGGAGGTTGAAGGCTTTCACAGCGAAGTCAGATAGGATGTGTGCATGTGATTTATTAAAAAAGGAAAAAGGTTGATTTGAAAGGTTATTTGACAGAGTATCTATCTATCTATCTATCTATCTATCTATCTATCTATCTATCTATCTATCTATCTATCTATTTCTCTATCTATCTGTCTTATCTACCTACTTGCTGGCTTATGCCCTAAATGCTGACAAAAGCCAGGTCTGAACCAGCCCAAAGCTACGAGCCCAGAACTCTATCTGGATCTCTCTGAGGGTGTCTGGGAGCCAAACACTTGGGCCATCCTCCACTGCTTTCCCAGATCATAAGCAGGAACCTGGATTGGAAGTGGAGCAGCGAGGACAGGACCTGGTACCAGTATGGGATCCTGGCACTCCAGGCAGAGGTTTAGCCTAGTACACCACAGCTGAAGAGTATTTATCTTGAAAAAGCTTCTGCCAGACTACTCTGATGTGTCCTGGATTAAGAACCTCAATTTCAGACTTTTAATTTGGTAATCTCTTTCACCCTTACTTCAGGTTCCTTTTGCACCCTGGCTTCCCAGGGCATTCCATTTTGCCATTATGTGGCTACTGGGCCAGGATTTGAACTCAGGTCTTCCTAATTCCTAGGCCCATCCTTTCTCATCCTGCTTGTCTGTAACTATCAGGTGAACCAGTAGTTCTGCTTTCCCAAGGTTTGGCTGCTGGTCAGTGAGTCAAACCTGCCTGTGCTAGCTATCCTGTCATTCTGCTCATGTAAGGGCTTGTCTCTGGGTCTTTCCCCCAGAGACCTTCACACCACAGAGACAAGTGGTACAACTGGGATCTGGAGAGTTGAGTGTCCTGGAGAACCATGTGCCTGACCAGAAAGACACACTGTGTTTGCCCTTACAAGTGATTAGAGCTTTTGATTCCCTAATGTCCTTAATGTGTCCATGAAGTGAGTAGAGATATCAAAGAAATTATTTAGAGCTCCTTGGTTAAAAGACACCAAAGAAATTTCTGCAAGATAAAGAACTAAGTCTGACCAGTTGACTTTGCTTAAATCTCCAAATATAGGGTTCTAAGTGAACACCTGAAAAGGAGTCTTCTAGAAACATTGCTATGATTTTGAGATATGGGAGTGAAGGAAGCATTTTTGTGTGTCCTGAGTAAACAAATGTCCTTTTGAGGCCTGCCAGGATTGACCCCAGGATCTTACTGCCTGGCGTTCCTCCTAGGGGAACACCTGGGAACTATCCTTCCTGCAAGTCCCTGGCTGCTACACCTGGGCCAGGAGGCCTTGTCTTGCTCACAGACTGCCCACTTGGCTCTCCACACAACCTGTGGTCGGGGTTGGGTGTCTTTTGGAGTGACTCCCTCAGCTTTTGTCTGAGAGGCCTGCTGTTGCTGGCACTGGCAGCCTGGCTCTCTGCTGCCCCCACCTGTCAGTGTAGAGTGTAGGCTGGCAGCAGCTGGCTGGGTGTTCTGCTTGCTGGACCAAGATCCAGCTCTTCAGAAGAGAACCTTGGGATCATCTTCCCTTCAGCTTGCCTGGCCTGACATTTTTGATGAGGGAAGGCGATATAGCAGCGCCACAAATGCTCAGTGTCATCTACTCTGCTCTTGATTTCTGGTTCCTGTGTGGTTGCATTTTGCTGTCTCTTCTAGACTTTTGCCACGTGGCATCATCTTTCTTGTTAACTACTCTGACTTGGTGCTTTTTGACTTGTTGACTACGCTGCATTTTCCTTGGCTGGTTTCACTGCTGTAGAGCAGGTGTATGGGCATAGGCCCAGTCCCTTAAAGACCTCCCTGCTCCCTCATTGGGCAGGCCCTCGGGCCACAGACAGTGCAAATCTTCTTCTCCCTCTTTTTTTTTAAAAAAATCAATTAATTATTTATTTTTATTGGAAAGTGAGATATGCAGAAAGGAGGAGAGACAGAGAGCAAGATCTTCTGTCTGATGATTTAGTTCCCAAGTGGCCGCAATGGCCAGAGCTGAGCTGATCTGAAGCCAGGAGCAAGGAACTTCTTCCGGGTCTCCCACATGGGTGCAGGGTCCCAAGGCTTTGGACTGTACTATACTGCTTTCCCAGGCCACAGGCAGGGAGCTGGATGGGAAACAGAGCCGCTGGGATTAGAACTGGCGCCTATGTGGGATCTTTGCACATGTACGATGAGGACTTTAGCCTCTGGCTTATTGTGCTGGACCCAGTGCACATCTTCTTTGCCCAGGAAGAAGTGGTCAACCTCATCCTAATCCAGGAGATGGACTCAGAATCCCATGGAAGGACAGAGTGTGCTAGGAAGAGCCTTTTGAAAATCCTACTTGTGGTGAATGATGAGGACTACTGTGGAAATTATGAGGTGGAATTCAGAAGTTCTGTTTTTTAAGCTTTCCAGGTAATCCTGGTAAAGGGTGACTGTGTTCCACACAGGCATGTGATCAGGTCCATCTGCTATTTCTCATTAAGTATATTTAGTAAATAGCTATGTACCGCCATGTGCCAGATTCGAGACTGCTGGTGGCAGAGCTCTAGTGTAAAAAGGAAGACTGCTGGCAGCATGGAGCTTATGTGTTACCAGACACATATATAGTCCAGTTCTCTGTGTTGTGAGAAGGCACAGATCTGTGATAGGGCTGATGAGTACAAACAGTGTTGTGTCTTGTTTCTAAAGGGATAGGTGCTCTTGTGTTCTCCACTTTTCAGATCCTCAGCACTCTTGTTAAAGGGACACACAGACCTGTGACCTGCAAGATCCGTATCCTGCCATCGGTAAGGTTGCTGTGCAGCTTTGAAGACCTGTTCTGTTTGGTGATGCTGAATTTGGGGCTGGGAGTGGCTGCTGAGGAGCTGCATTAGTTTGGAGGAGAGGTTGGAGCTGTGTCCACTGGGGAGTCAGTAGCTGCCCCTGTATTCCCTTCGTAAACACTGATGTGGTCTTCTGCCTCAGCTGGAAGAAACCCTGAACCTGGTGAAGCGCATAGAGAGGACAGGCATTGCCGCCATCGCGGTCCACGGGAGGTGAGTCGGCGCCTTCGGAGGGGCTGTGGTAGGGCAGTAGGGAGGTGGTCCGCAGCCCTCCACAGCGGCCTTCACCCATCCTTAGGGAAAGCCAGTGTTTTCTTGTGAGCATTTAGCCTGCTTCTGCTAGCTCTCTGACATCCTGTGTCTGTGGAAGGCAGTCAAGCTCTGAAAGGGCTGACATTTCGTTCATTCACTGCTGGTAAGCACTGCACTGAACTTGAGAGGCTGAGAGGAAGCAAAAATGCTCTTACCTTCAGTAAGTGTTACTGATAGACTTTGTGTGATTTGTTCAGACCTATTTTATAGCCAGGAAGTGGTAGAATTAGAATTCTTTGAATCTCACACTCTATTTTTTATTTACTTATTTTTTAAAGATTTATTTTTTTTTTTTTATTGGAAAGTCAGATACACAGAGAGAAAAGACAGAGAGGAAAATCTTCCATCTATTGATTCACTCAAGTGGCCGCAATGGCCAAAGCTGCATAATTCTGAAGTCAGTAGCCCAGAGCCTCTTTCAGGTCTTCCACATGGGTGCAGGGTCCCAAGGCTTTGGACCATCCTTGACTGCTTTCCCAGACCACAAACAGGGAGCTGGATGGGAAGCGGGGCCGCCAGGATTAGAACTAGTTCCCATATGGGATCCCGGTGCTTGTAAGGCAAGGACTTTAGCCGCTAGGCTATCACACTGCGCCTTCTCTTTTTAAAGAATTATTCATTTTTATTGGAAGGACAGATTTACAGAGAGGAGAGACAGAAAGATCTTCCACTTACTGGTTCATTCCAAAAATG
Organism: Ochotona curzoniae; assembly: GCF_017591425.1. Taxonomy (NCBI): domain Eukaryota; kingdom Metazoa; phylum Chordata; class Mammalia; order Lagomorpha; family Ochotonidae; genus Ochotona; species Ochotona curzoniae. Next base: position 13,568,714 of record NW_024465926.1, on the reverse strand, counting down.
GCTGTAAAGGCCAGAGCTGTGCTGATCTGAAGACTGAAGCTGGGAGGCTTTTCCTGGTCTCCCATGTGGGTGCAGGGTCTCAAGGCTTTTTTCCATCTTCTGCTGTCTTCCCAGGCCACAGCAGAGAGCTGAATGAAAAGTGGAGCAGCTGAGAAATGAACTGGCGCCCATATGGGATCTTAGTGCTTGCAGGGGGAAGATTAGCCAATTGAGCCAATGCACTGGGCCCTGAATCTCATTTTTTAAAAAATTTTTATTTAATTTTTTTTTTCCTGAAAGGAAGATATACAGAGAGGAGGAAAGACAGAGAGGAAGATCTTCTGTCCAATGGTTCACTCCCCAAGTGACTACAACATCCGGTGCTAAGCCAATCCAAAGTCAGGGGCCAGGAGCTCTTCTGGGTCTCCCACACAGGTACAGGGTCCCAAGGTTTTGGGCCGTCCTTGACTGTTTTCCCAGGCCACAAGCAGGGAGCTGGATGGGAATCAGGGCCACCGGGATTAGAACCGGCTATCCCAGTGCATGCGAGGCGAGGACGTTAACCACTATGCTATCATACTGGGCCCCCTGAATCTCATTTTTTCCCCACTACATTGAGAAAGTGCTTTCTGTTTGAATAACTGTAGGCATAGTACTTTATATATATATATTTGAAAGGAAGGGAGAGAGAAGGAGAGACAGAGATCCTCCATCTGCTTGTTTACCCTTCAAAATGACTGCAAAACCCAGAGCTGGGTCTATCTGAAGCTGGGAAGCTAGGAATTTGTTTGTGGGTCTCTCATGTGGGTATAAGGACTCAAGGACTTAGGCATCCTCTGTTGCTTTCTCAGGCACAATAGCAGGGAACTAAATCTAAAGTGGAGCAGCTGGGACTTGAACTAGTGCCTAATAGAATGCCAACCCCACAGGTGGTGGTATTCTACTTGCTATGCTAGCTCTGGAACTGACTTTCTTTTTTAATGATACTGCCAATGGGCAGTATCCTGTATAGGCAGCTGTAAAAGTCCTGGTGGCTCCACTTTGAGTCCAGATTCCTGCTAGTGGTCCAAGAAGGCAGCTGAGCAAAGCTCAAGTCCTTGGACTCCTATATTCACATAAGAGATCTAGAGGAAATTTCTGGCTCTTGGCTTTGGACCAGCCCAGATCCTGCTGTTATAGCCATTTTGGGAGTTAGCCAGAGAATGGAAGATCTCTCTGTCTTTCCTCTCTCTAACTCTGCCTTTCAAATAAAAATAAATACATTTTAAAAAACTAAAACAGTATTGCTTGTTTTGACTGCCATTGTGGCATTGCCAGCTATCCCCAAGACTGTATTGAACAATCCTCACATCCATAGCTAACATGCTGTCTGTGGAGCTGGCATGTATCAGGAAGCTACCCTCAGTTTCCCATGCAAATGCTCTCTGCCTCCAGGGTGTCCTTCTGAACCTCAGGTCAGTAGACTTTGGCCATGACCTCTGTTCTCTGAGTGATACTCCCTTGTAGGAAGAACCCAGAATGCTGGTTGTGTATATCATAGCATTTTCAGAGAACTACTAGAACAAATAGAGAAAATCAAAGCTGCTCAAGTTGAAGCCAGCATTGCTGGTAATAGAGCAGGCACTATATGTGACTCCTTCCAATAGTTCATGGAAGAAGAGAATTAAAAATTATCTTATAAAAATCCATTTAAGGGCCTGGCGTGATGGCCTAGTGGCTAAAGTCCTCACCTTGAACACGCCAGGATCCCAGATGGACGCTGGTTCTAATCCCAGCAGCTCCCTGCTTGTGGCCTGGGAAAGCAGTCAAGGATGACCCAAAGCCCTGGGAACCTGCACCAGTGTGGGAGACCCGGAAGTGCTCCTGGCTCTCAGCTTTGGATCAGCGCAGCACCAGCTGTTGTGATCATTTGGGGAGTGAATCATCGGACAGAAGATCTTCCTCTCTGTCTTTCCTCCTCTCTGTATATACAACTTTGCAATAAAAATAAAATAAATCTATGTAAGTTGTGAAAAGGCAGGCACTGCTGGTTCACTAACCAAATGCCTACATTTAGCAGAACTGTGCTGAGCCAAAGTTGGGAACTCCATCCAGGTCTCCCATGTAGCTGGTGGGATCTGTCCTCCACTGCCTCCAAGAGCTGGATGGAGTTTGAGTAACACAGGTGCTCTACTGTGGGACACAGGGATCATGCCTGCTATGCCAAACACCTTGCTGGGGAAGGACAAGGTCATCTTACTGCAAACCAGTTTTGAAATCTGTGCAGGATTTTTTCATAGTATATATTTTCCAGGAACCTTTTGAAGTTCTCTTGTACATGTATGCCCTGTTCTGAGGCAGCATGCTTAAGATGCAGCTACCTCGTCTCAGTTCTTAGCTCTTCTGCTTGTTAGCTCTGTATCCTTGAAGAAATCCCTTAACCACAGTGCCACAGTGTTCGTTTGGAAAATAAGATAATGCCCACTTTATAGGGCTTTTGTGGGTGATTTATTGAGGCTGTGATTAAAGCTTTGGTACAGTGCCTGGCAGATAATACTCTTTTTAGTAGAGGAAGCAATTGCTTTTCTTTTTTTTTAGATTTATTTATTTTTATTGGAAAGGCAGATATGCAGAGAGGAGAGACAGAGAGGAGGATCTTCTGTCCAGTGGTTCACTCCCCAAGTGACCACAATGGCCGGAGCTGAGCCAATCCAAAGTGAGGAGCCAGGAGCTCCTCTGGGTCTCTCATGTGGGTGCAGGGTCCCAAGGCCCTGGACCGTCCTTGACTGCTTTCCAGGCCACAAGCAGGGAGCTGGATGGGAAGAGGGGGCTGCCTGGATTAGAACCGGTGACCATATGGGATCCTGGTGCGTGCAAGGCAAGGACTTTAACCACTACACTATTGCGCCCAACCCAGAAGCAATTACTTTTACCAGCAGTTGGGAATAGTAGGTAGATTTGGGTGACTTTAAGGAAGGGTTTTCTGGCCATCAGAGTTCTTGAGGGTGAGTTAAAACTCTGTTGGAGATGGAGAGAGGTAGACGTGTAGATTGGGTTGAGGCCTTGTGACCATTGATAACTTTGATTACACAGACCTGGTAGTCCACCTCTCCTGCTTGTCTATGCATATCTGAGGTCAGGCCTTACCTCATTGTCCCTAGTGCTTGCTCTCATTGCTTCTTGCAGTTGACCGTGGAAGAAGGTGCCCCAGGTTGTGTCCTGCTTTCTCTTTGGCTTGTGCTGACAGTCATCTGTGGCCTGCCCTGCTGCCGTGGGCTTGGGGCCTACCCCCATGTCAGGTGCCTGTCCCCAGGATCAGCTGCACAATTTGGCCTCACTACAAGCAGCTGTGTGGGAGTGGCTAGTCTGAGCAGTGGCAGCTGCTCCCTGTCCCTCAGGGAGGGCAGGACTGGGACAGTAGGGGTGGCCTTCTTGTGACACTTTCCCTCATCTCTGACAGAGGTAAAAGGGAAGCCAGGGAAAAGAAATATGACCGTGGGCGCCTGGCCATGCACACTGGCCCCTGGGAGCCCTGGCTCACCTGCCGGGTGCTGAGAGCTGGGCTTGCTTGCTCAGCGTGTATCCATTCTGCTCCTCCTGAGGTCAGGGAGCTTGTGTCCTGCAGCTATCCTTGGTGGCCGCGTGGCTGCCTGACCTTCCTGAGTTTTAGTGGGGAGAACAGGAGTAGCCCGGTGTGAGTGACAACATGGGTTTGGTGGTCAACCCTCAACTACATCTTCTCTTCATTGTTAAGGAAGCGGGAGGAGCGACCTCAGCACCCTGTCAGCTGTGAAGTCATCAAAGCTATTGCTGAAACCCTCTCCATTCCTGTCATAGCCAAGTAAGCCTCCTTCCTTCTTCATGTAAGATTTGTTGTGTATGCCTCATTCAGAAAGGACTTGAACTGGCATGTGAAAAACGGAATGAGATAACATTAAAAAAAATGTTCATGAGAATGAGATGAATGACGGAACTGGGAATGAGGTTGCAAAGTGCCTGTCATGTATGTTGGGTCACTTGGCTTCTGGTCAGAGGTTGACATAGTGTATGACCAAAGCACTCCCCCATTCGACAGGGTAAAAATGAATGTGCTCAGGGACACGGAAATAAGGAAGCAGCTACTTAAGCAGGTCCAGGCCTAGATGTTGTCATACCCAGAGGTAGGTGCCTGGAATCTAGGGAACTGTGTAAGGAGTCCCAAGCCAGAGCTTGAGGTATTGTGGCTCGGGAGCTTAAGGCAGGTCACAAAAGCCAGGCAAGTGTGGGCAGCTGCAGGACCAGGAGCCTTGATTGGCAGGTGTCAGGTGCAGTGACCAGCCCAGAGGTTTAATAAGAAAACGGTTCCTAGCCGTTATTGGGAAGCAGGACTGGGTAAGCCAGCTGGGAGTGCAGCTCAGACTACATTTAGTATGGCATAGAGTCTGAGGGTGCCTGGGAGGTTGGCAACAGGGGAAGGACCAACAGAAGGTGTGGGAGACAGGAGCTAAGGATGGAGTCAGACCCTGCCTTCTCCAGGCAAGGAGTTCTTAGGAGTGGCTTATAGAGGGCAGGATCCTGTGGCTTCTGCAGCTGCCTGGGGGTTTTGCGCATGGTTGTATCTGGACTGACTTCAGCTGATTCCTGATGAGACAGATGAGACCTAAGTGGATTCCAAGAAAGTCCTGGGAACAGTAGGATTGAGGGAGGAGAGATTATGACCAAATTGGGCCTCCTTCCCCTCTCTTCTGGTCACCAGCATGTTGGTTTCCTTCTTCAGTGCCTTACAGGGCATATGGGTGACTGTGTAACTTGACAGCAGTGGGGGGGGCTTCTTGTACCCCAGTTTGTAGACTCCTCTGCTTGGATATGCCTGGCTTTAGCCACGGTTTCAGATGAGGGGAAGGAAAGTGAGATTTCTCGATATGTATTAAGTAACAGGCATTATTTATGCTGTTTTATGTGTATTATTATCCAACCTAGTGCCACTAACTTCATAATGGGTTGTGCCTGACACACTCTGCTTTATTGTAGCTCTGATCACTGAAGGGACTTGGCCAAAGCTGTTAAGGTGTGGCAGATCTGGTAGTTGTTTTGTGTTTTTTTTTTTTTTTTTTCTTTTTTCTGACAGTGCTTTTACATTCCTTAATGGGGTCAACTCTAACCCTGCTGTTGCTTTGCAGTGGAGGATCTCATGACCACATCCAACAGTATTTGGACATAGAAGACTTCCGACAAGTCACAGCAGCCTCTTCAGTGATGGTGGCACGAGCGGCCATGTGGAACCCATCTATCTTCCTCAGGGAGGGTCCCCGGCCTCTGGAGGAAGTCATGCAGAAGTACATCCAATATGTACGTCTCTGCTTTGGCATAACCACTATAATCCTCACATCCACCTTGTGCTTGCAGGGAGTGTGCTGGCCTCTAGCTGCTAGCAGCCCATTGTTCCTCTTTGTTTTTTAGCTGCTGCTGTATAACATGAGGTCTCCCAGTATGCAATGTGAGGTTGGGATGCTGTCTTGTGCTTTTCTATAGCCTCCTAAAACTTCCACAAGTCTGGATGTCCTAGCAGGGACCTTCAGGATCTGGGATGCTGATGGGACCCCAAGCACATGACAACTTTTTCCTTATGCTCTGCGCCATGCACAGATGCATGCATACAGACAATGGATTGTCTGTTACCACAGGCACTCATGTCTATAGATTGGCAAAGGAATAGCCCAAGCCAGGAGGCACCATTGTAGCTGTTGTTGGGGACAACAACATGTGTCCACAGAGACTTCTCACCTGATTTAACACGTCGGAGTCACTACTAAAGCTTCCATTGCTAATTCTTAGAATGCTTTAGCCTGTGACTTAGAAAATAAGCTCATTTTAATCCTCTCCTGAGGGCATAGTGTTTTCTAAAGCAGTTTCTTCTCACTGGGAGCTTAATGTCCCTGCAAGGGGCATTTCTCTCTCTCTCTCTTTTTCCTTTATTTTTCCTTTTTCCCCTTTTTTTCTTTTCTTTCTTTTTTGGACAAGAATATTGTGAGGCTTGGTGGAGGAGAGGTAGTGAAAATATTTCCCATCTTCTGATTTACTTCCCAAATGCCTTCATGAGCAGTCACTTGGCCACACCAAAGGCAGGATTGAGGAACTCAGTCAAATTCTCCCTTGTAGCAACTATGTGAATGATCATGTAGAGAAGTCAGTAGAGATGAGGTAGGGTGTATGTTAGAAAGAAGCTGGAATTGGGAGCAAAGCCCTCTTATGTGGGATGCATGCATTTCAACTGGCATATTTTGTTGTTTTTTAAAATGATTCATTTATTTCTTTGAAAGAGTTATAGAGATCTTCTATCTCTGGTTCACTCCCCAGTTGGCTGTATTGCCCCAAGCTGGGCTGTCTGGAGTTAGGAGCCAGGTGCTTCTTCTAGGTCCCCTGTGTGGGTACAGGAATCCAAGGACTTGGGCCATCTTCCACTACTTTCCCAAGCACATCAACAGCCTCAAAAGTGGAGCAGCCAGGAGCAGCTTTACCTGCTATGCCATAGCACTGGTCCCTTCACTGGCATCTTAACCACTACACCAAATGTCAGGCTCTACAAAGGAAGTTTTTGATGGGTTCACCGGTCCTATTTCTTTGGCATTGCCCTGGGGATTTTGTGATCAGCCCTACATATTTATAGATAGTGACAGTGAGTGATCCTTGAATTTTTCAATGAGTTGGCCCTGACAGAGAGTATATTGCTACTTCCCTCTTCAGTCTTGGGATATTTCTTAGCCATGGGCAAGCCATGGTCATGCCTAGGCAGATGTTGTATGACTGTGCAAGCTGCAAATGACAGGAGGTCCTGAGGTCTGACTGCAGGGTCGGCTAACATCCATCCCAGAGTTTGTCCTGTTTAGTGCTGCAGTTTTCACTCCTTGGTTCTGAGTGTCCTGTGTCAGGCAGGTTGGTGCAGTGGTCTCAGTCAGCTGGAGGAAAGGAGGGTTTATCTCAGCCCAGCTCAGCTAACTTTTCTGGCCAAGTGGCATGCATGCCTATGGCTGAGAAGACATGTTTAGTTGTGTTGAGCTGGTTCACTGGGTGGAAGTGATGTTATCTTTCCTGCTCAGCCTGTCCCTTGGCAGCTGCTCTTGAGGTGTGTTGTCATGGAGAAAGGGAGCGGCTTTTGAGAGTGCAGGAAGGTATGTTTCTGGTCTACCCAGGTGTCTTCTGTCCCAAACAAGCCAAATCAAGGCTTTGCTGGCAGCCAGGGCTGACTCACTCCTAGCTTTGTCCTCAGTGTACCATGGTCTCTTCCTAGACACTGAAGGCATTGGCTCTGGTGGAAATTTTACAGTAATATAGTGTGAGGAGGGGCTGGGGGTTTTGGAAGGCTGGGGCAGCCTCTCATTACTGCTGTCCTGCTCTGACACCAGCCAGGTAGGCTTCCCCTGGCTCCCCAAGTAGTCATTTTGCCTCCTAAGTCTGTTTTCCAGGCCGTGGTGTGCTAAGAGCTGTACTTCACACTTGCATGAGTAAATGAGGTGATAATAAACACATGCAGCCACACTTTGGAATGGGGCTGGACTTCACTTATGAAAGGGAAGTTGGAGAGAAGCTTGTGAAGAGGGGGTGCAGGGGAGAGGGAAGTGTTCCACCTTGGTTATAAGGAATCCTATCCTGGGGTTGGATCTGCTATGCCAGAATTTGGTGTGTTCCCCCTCCCCATGCTTGAAGAAGCTCAAGAGCAATTCTTCTGCATAGCCCATGGTGACTGATGCAGGAGGCGACTCACACTGTCCAGGAGAGGATGCTCCTGTACAAGCTTGGCTGGGACCCTCTAGCTTTCCGCCACTGCTGAAAGAGTTGATGGCCAGGTAGATGCAGTCCATCATATGGATTCACATTGCTTCAGCTGCACACACAGTAGTGATGTCCTCTTGGGGCCCTTTCCTTGCCACTGGAGTGTCACTCAAGCCTCAGAATTTGCTGGGTAACAGGTGGGCTCATGCTAGTTCTTGTCTCAGGCGATCCAGTATGACAACCACTATACCAACACCAAGTACTGCTTGTGCCAGATGCTACGTGAACAGCTGGAGTCACCCCAGGGAAGATTGCTCCATGCTGCCCAATCTTCCCAGGAAATTTGGTAAGGGGGCAGTGGCCTGTGTTTCTGTCATTGTAGACATTACTTGTGCTTGATTTTGATCTCTGGCCTAACTGTTAAGGGGCAAGAGACACATTCTGGAAATGAATGTGTAGGCGTGGGGTGGTGGCACAGTTTTGCAACTCCAAGGAGATATTTAGGAATATTCTTTTTCTTTTCTTTTTTTTAAAGATTTATTTATTTTTATTGCAAAGTTAGATATACAGAGAGGAGGAGAGATGGAGAGAAAGATCTGTCTGATGATTCGCTCCCCAAGCAGATATGCCAGTATTGTGCCTAACTGAAGCCAGGAGCTCTTCCGGGTCTCCCAAGTGGGTGCAGGGACCTAAAGCTTTGGGCTGTCCTTGACTGCTTTCCCAGGCCACAGGCAGGGAGTTGGATGGGAAGTGGAGCTGCTGGGATTAGAATTGGTGCCCATAAGGGATTCTGGCGCATGCAAGGCAAGGACTTTAGCCACTATACTATTGCGCTGGGCCCTCTTTCTTTTTTAAAAAAAATTATTTTTATTGGAAAGTGAGATACACAGAGAGGAGGAGAGACAGAGATGAAGATCTTCTGTCCATTGATTCACTCCCCAAGCAGCTGCATTGGCCAGAGCTGAGCCGATCTGAAGCTAGGAGCTTCTTCCAGGTCTCCCATGTGTGTGCAGTATCCCAAGGTTCTGGGCCATTCTCACTGCTTTCCCAAATCACAAGCAGGGAGCTGGATGGGAAGCAGGGCTGCTGGGATTAGAACCGGTGCCCATATGGGATCCCGGCGTATTCAAGGCAAGAACTTTAGCTGCTAGGCTACTGTGCTGGGCCTGATACTTAGGAATAATCTGTCCCTGGACTGATCTCTACAACAGTTTTGGGAACTAGAGCACAAGGACAGAGGAATGCAGAGGTTGGGCTTCAGAATTCCGGGGAGGAAGGAGCTTTTTCATTAATATGACTGTCATGTGCCATGCCTTCAGGACTCAATGGTTAGGAGAGTTAGGGGTGTGGAGTCTGTGCACTGAACCAATATCCATACCGCATCACTACAGATTAAGTGTCCGCCTCTGGGTCCTCAAGACTTGTGATGTAGCACTCTTGTAGCTCCTTGGCTACCCATCTATTTCCATACTTCCGCTCCTATGCTTAGACTGGGCCCCCTGCCTCCTGGCCTCTCCTTTTATATTGGTTCTCTGTAACCTCCTCCCTCCTCTAAGGAAGCATTTCTGAACAAGTCTTGCCCTCAGGGATCTATTTCTTGGGAATGCTGCAGCCCTCAACATGTTTCCTGGAAGCAAAGAGCCTTGACTGCCAGAACCTTTCTGCACCCTCAGCTTGTGGCATTTTTTCTGTCTTCGTTCCACATGGCTTAGCTACCTTGACCCAGGTGTCTTGGAAGACTAAAAGAATATAACTCTTGATTTAGGCAAGGCCCGTGATAATTGCTCGTGGCAGGCAGGAGGTAGAGAACAGTCAGCAATCAGGCTTCCATTTCTCCTTTCCGTGGATCCACAGAAGGAATAGATTATATACACCCAAGGTGCTTTGTCTGCATGAGTCAGCTCAGTCCTGGATGATTGGGGAAAACCCAATGTGTGTTCCTCGTTGGGATGAAGGGTGAAAAGTGACACTAAGTACCCCCTCAACCCAGCCTCCTTCTATTGTCCATGCTCTGGTGGTTTGTCTTTGCAGTTTCCAGGTTGAACTCAGAGATATGCAGGAGGCATCTCCTGATGCCCAGACTCCAGTGGTATTTTGGTGTATGCAGTGGGGCCCTCTGCGATTTTGCAACACCTTGGATGCTTACCCTGTTCTGTTTTTTTCCTGCATAGTGAGGCCTTTGGCCTTGGTGCCTTCTACAAAGAGATGACGCAGAAGCTAGACGCCCGGCGTGCTGAGCTCTTGGCCAGAACTCCGGAGAAGCCAGAGGAGTCAGCTGAAGACACCTCTGGTATCATTAAGATGGCTGTCAAGTTTGACCGGTAGGTCTCAGCTTGGTCCATGGCTGGCATGCTCAGCGTCTGACTGGGCTAGCAAGCCAGTTGCAGTGTGTGACTACTACCAAGCTCGGAGACCAGAGATCTCCTTGGTTCATACAGTTGATCTCAATTCTCAATATCCCACAGTTCCTTTCAGGACAGACAGCTCCTGAAAGTGCAGGCAACCCTGCTAGAAATGTGCATGTTTTCTCAATGAACCTTACTTTTTCTCTGATTTCTCCCCTCCTACAACTTAGGGCAGGAAGGGGGCCTTTCTCCTGTAGACTTGGAGCTGGCTGCTTGATGGGGCTTTCCCACAACAGATGATTGTTCCCACAATCCCTGCCCCTGCCCCCTGCTCCCGGCTGATCATCAATCCTGTGATGCCCTCCCTACACAGAAGTTGCCTTAGCCTCATTTCTGCCTCTGACTCAGCTTTGACTAGTGCCCTCATTGTCTTCTGCCATTCAGTGCCCAGGGCCAGACCAGAAGCCACTCTTGTCTAGCCAGGATTTTGAATTCAGAAGACAGCTATTGGGCACTCAGATGCTAGGGAGAGCTTTCTCTGGGAAGTTGGAAGATGACTGTTTTAGCCTGTCACCCTCTGTTACCAACTGGCTCTGAAACTCTAGTGTGTTCTGGCAGCAGCAAATCATCCTGACACCCAGCAGATATAATCAGGGTGGTCACTGTATGACCACCTATGTTCCCCACCTCCACCCTCGCTCTCCTGATTCTGTCTTGAGAGGCAAACTGGACTCTCCTTCTTGGCTATTGAAGACCTAGCATACTGGAGTTCACTGACCCCTGCTATCTCCCCCTCGCTAATTCTCCAAGCATGCCAAAACTCATCTTCAGAGGCTGCTAGCATGAGAGGAATGGGAGCCAGAGGAGCATGTACAGTAGCCTTAAGGTAGCAGCTTTGTGTCTCAGTTCTACCGTTCTTGCAGCACCCATCAGGAACTAAGTACAGTCCTCACAGGGGAGCGAGTACTGATAGTAGGTAGGCTCTGACTGTTTCCCCTCCTTTCCCAGGAGAGCATACACACCCCAGATCACCCCCAAGATGTGCCTGCTGGAGTGGTGTCGAAGGGAGAAACTGGCACAGCCCACATATGAAACAGTGAGTCTTGATTGGCCTACCCTGCAGTCAGCCACAGTGGTTCTGTGGCTGGTGCCATCAACTTGGCACCCCCACCGCCAGGAGACAGTCATCTCTGAACTGTTTGGGTGGAACCTAGCCTTGCCTCTGCAGGCATGCAGAGGTTCCTGGGGGCACTGGGTCAGTTGCTGAGAACTTCTGACCATGGTTTTTGTTGTCAGTTCTGGAAGATGTGTCTGGATCGGGCACAGCATTGGACTCAAGACATGGGAGCTCCTGGCTGGAGACCTTGACGTCATCTTGCTTCCCTATCTTTGGTCCCCATGGCCAGCCTCATTTGGGCTGTTCTGCCTGTTTTGGACTTCTGACCTCCAGGCTTGCACCTTTTGGGCTTTGTGTCCCACTTTGCCAAAGAGTAACTGATACTTAAGTATCAGTTCCCTAGAGCCTGTGGGATGAAGCCTTGGTGTGTCAGCATAAAGCACAGCAACACCCCCAACCTGAGGCCTTCCTACTGTGGGTCCTTCCACTCAGCCCCCTGCTCTGTCCCACAGCTAGGTGTGGCTTCTTTTTTCCCTGTCCCCTCTTACCTCTTTGTTACCTGATAATGTCTTCAATTTGGGGGTCCTAGCCCATGCAGATATCAGCAGGAAAAAGCCCCATAGTCATGTGTGCTAAGGGCTGATGTGGCCCTTTGCCTAGTCCCATGAGAGAACTCAGGACACACTTGATATCATTTTCTGTTGGTGTATTTGGCAGTTTTGCTTGACAGGGCATGTGCTAATAGGCAGTTTTCATTTGCCTTAGATGAGAGATTCTTTATCTCTCTTTGGTGTGACCCTGGCAGGTAGACCTTCAGGTTTTGCAGCCTGCTCTTTTTCCTTTGCTTTTTTGCACCAGGTTCAACGACCAGTAGATCGCCTGTTCTGCTCTGTTGTTACTGTTGCAGAGCAAAAGTACCAGTCTACCTTATGGTGAGTTTCCTTATCAGAGGGCATGAGGCTTAGGGTGGAGTTCTTGAATCTAGCACAGGCCTGGCAGGATTGGGTGGATGGTGTGTGTGGGCAGTGGTGTTCCCTAGATGATGACCTCCTCCTCAGCTTTGGCAGGAGCTCTGTCAAGTGTGTACAGAATCAGGCTCCCAGCCTCTGATTCTGTTTGCCCACCTGCCTTACTGCTCTCTGCCTCATCTTCCTAGGGACAAGTCCAAGAAACTGGCAGAGCAAGCTGCAGCCATCGTGTGTCTGAGGAGCCTGGGGCTCCCTGAAGGTCAGCTGGGTGAGGAGAGCCCTTCATTCAAGCGCAAGCGAGAAGTCCCTGACCAAGACCCTGGGGGCTGTATAGTTCAGGAGCCAGCATTGCCTGGGGAGATGTGCAAGAAGCCCTTTGTGGTCGTGGAGAGTCATGAAGAGAGCCCCCTGGAAAGCCGGTGACTACTGTCCCTGCCAGGTCAGCCTGGTCGGCCCTTCCCTGGCGCTGGCTCTAAGGCAGTTTTGGGTGCTGCAATGTAAGCTGGATACCATTGGACAGTTTGCTGGCCAGCTTTGCAGAAGGGAGAGGTGCTGGCCTGGGCCATCAGCCTGCAGAGTGGACCAAGGAGGACCCAGGAGCGGGTTCCTTTCTCCCTTGGTGTGGGTCTCAGGGGTGGGGCCAAGTTCCCGGTGACCTCATTGTTTTCTTTAAAAACAGACTTTTCAGGTGGCACTTCCCAGCCTGACACTGGTGCAGTGCAATAAAGACAACACCTACGCTCACCCATGGCTGACTGCCTCAGCCAGGGGCATCTTCACATGTGGACTTGTGGACATTCTGCTCCCTGACTCTGCCGAGCTGAGGCTTCCCAGAGGATCCTCCTGCCCTTCCTTAGGAATCTGGTAGAGGTGGGGAATGAAGATTCTCTCAAAGGCTCACTGGATTTGGGCTAAACCTGGAAGGCTCCAAAAACCCCATTCTACTAATGAGAAACTTGAGCAACTGGGTATTCATTGACCTTCCTAATGAGAAATTGCATGGAATCTGATGGAAGGACTAGGCTAGGTGGCGTCCCCTGTAAGGTGAGGTTGTGGGCCTGATTCCCGGAGTCTCCTTCAGACCTGACATTACTGCAAACACATGGGGTGTCTCTCTGGGCAGGGGGCACTGCAGGCTGCCACCAACAACTTGGCTTTTGTGATTGTGGAGTCACGCCACTGCCCTCCCCCTGCTTCCCCCAGCCGCTGAAGGAGGAAGGAAGTGGCAGATTCTCTTTAATTTCCTCCCAGCAGTGAGAAGTGAGAAGCAAACAAACGGCCACCACATCTCACCACATCTCTGGGGCCTTCCCCGCTTACTGGGAGGGGCATTCTGACCAAAGGTCCCTGCCCTGCCCCATCCCTCCCCCTTCTCCCCCCTCATTTCCTCAGCTGTAAACAGCCTGCCCCTCCTCCCCTTTGCCAGGCCCAGGTGCGGGGAATCCCCTCTGGGCCAAAGCCACATTTCCTGTGACTCCCCCCTTTCAGCTTCATGGCCCTTCCTCAAGCCCTGGTGCCACCAATAGCCTACAGCTAGCCTCTTTGTGAGCCAAAGATCTGGTGGCTGAGGCCTCTGCTGGCCTGGCATTACCCCTCCCTGTCACCCACACTGGCTCTGCTTTGTGCAGATATGGTTGCCTCCCAGGGCCCCATCACTGTCTGACCTTGGGCAGCTCACTTCTAGTCCTCTCTGGCCTCGGTCCTCTGAGTGCTATCAGCTGTTTTTTGCTTTCTGAGGCTGGCTGGAGGATCAAGACTGGCCTATGATGGTGGCCCTGGGAGGCTAATAGGATCACTCATGACGAGGCTGCCCTGACCTCCCAGATCAGTTCCCCAAATGAAGGGATGCTTCATTCACAGACACTTTTTCTAGAAGGTGTCTCAGTCAAAATGTGTGCTTTGCCTTGTCTTCTACGTCAAATGGAACTGGGCAGACAGATCATTGCCAGTGGGCTCAGAGTCCTGAGACCACCTCCCCAGAGGGGCTGGGCTTTGATCGTGGATCTCTTCTCTCTCTAATGTTGTCTTCTTGGGAAAGGCCATCCTCTGGCAGGGTCATGTGCACTTCTGGGCTTTGGGAGAGCAAAAAGCAGAGGCAGTGGTCTGCTAAGAAGGAAGCTGGAGTGTGGGGGCGCTCCTGCCTGGGAAGCAGTGGACAGAGGTTTAGTCATTGTGGAGTTGAGTGATCTGTTGAAGACCTGGGCCCGATGGTTAAGACAGGCCTCTTAATCCACCGAACCCCTCTCTGGGCTGGTAGCCACACACTTGTCCATTCTAGCCACCTGGATAAGGACTTCCCTTTGTTTCCTCACATTGGGGTGAGCAGGAGAGGGAAGGATGAATAAGGCAAGACAGGTGGCAGGTCTCCACAGTCTGTGCATTCCTCTGGACTGCCAGCAAGTTGGCAGTCTTGTGCCCGCAGGCCTGCTGAGGTCCTTTCAGGTGTCACTTGTGCTCAGAACTCTTTGATGACTGAGATGAGGCTGCCCTCTGGATCAAGTCCAAACTCCTCAGCCCAGCATTTGAGGACAAAGTGCTGATCCTATCTTTTCAGCAGCCTGTGCTGACTTCAGCAGCTATCTGAGTTTGTAGTTGGCTGGTCTTGCCTTCTTTGCCCCAGATTGGTAACTGCTCAAGGGCAGTCCCTCTGTCCCCTGTGACCAGCCTTGGCACAGAAGTAGGGAGTAGGCATAGAAGAGTCAAGAGCTGGGGTGGCGGTTTTGTGGCATGGAAAAGCCCAGGAGACTGGACTGTGCTAAGCTGTACCATCCCATGGGTCTGATGACACAGGATAACCTTCCACGGTGGCAGCTGGTGTTGTTATTCACGCAGGAGGGAGGCTGTATACTCACATAGTGCATTTTCACCGAGTTTGGTTTGCTGCACTGGAGCCCCAGGTCTTTGGTTTCACAGTGCTGTCAGAGGGTTAGAGGTAGATCAAGTGACCTGCAGGGGGTTTGCAGTTGGCCTGGGATCACTTCATGGGATAGGTTCCAGCCCTAGCTGGGTGGTGGTATGGTGACAGAGAATGTGTACATGGTCCGGCTCCTTCACTGAGTGAAGAGATCACAGACCATTGCTGCTTTTCTTGGAAAGACAGTGCCTCTGTCTGCAGTCAGTGTCCTCATTACCCCTTACTAGATTTGTAAACAGCCTCCCGACAAGGTGATCCCATCTCAGTGGTTTTAAACATATGTACACTTGAGCACTGGATGAATGGGAACATTTTAAAGGTGACTACAGCTGCTCTGTGCTCCCTTCCCATGCATGGGGCTGACAGGCCTCCTGCCTGTGTGCGCCCCTAGTTCAGGTGAAGACACACTGTAGGGCAAAAAGGCTGGGTGGAAGCCGACCTTCCCAATCCAGATGCCAATCTGGCAGGTACGTGTAGGGGAAACTTGGGAGAGGAACACATCATGAGGTTGCCTCCTATTTTATGGGGGAGAGGGAGGGGAACTGGCCTTCTTTCTGGGACCTGATGCTTTACAAGGATTACATACTCGATGGGCCAGCAACATGTCTGGAGCAGATTGTACTCTTAGGCCCTGGGGTTGGGGACCCTCTGAAGGCAGCACAGCTTATACCATGTGTTCCCTGTCCTCGACCAGTTTCGTTCTCACCCACCTCTGACCTCATTGCTACCTTCTCCCCAGTCAAATACAGTGTTCCACCCAGAACTCTTACTATTTAACATTTAAGCACCCTGCCCTAAACCCTTCTAGAGTGGCTCTCCAGTGCCCTCAGGATAAAGTCCAGATTGGCAGTGCTCGGCCTATTCCAAGCAGCCTCACCTTTGGCTTTTGCCCACTGTTCTCTGGCCTCCAAACCTTTGAAATTTGCTTTCTGCCCTTCCCACCTTCCGCCCCTCTCTCCAGTTCCTGCTTACTTTTGTCAGGGCCTTCTCTGAGCTGCTAGCAAAGCCCTGATCTTGCACAGACTAGATTTGCTCTTCCCTTCTCTCCTGGGTCGGTGCATCCTCTGGTCCAGCACAAGCCAAGTGCACAGTAGTGAGCAGGAATGAGCCAATCCATTTAAATGTCTCATGTACTTCGAACATCCCTGTAAAGTCCAGAGGCCCATCTCCCAAAGATTCCTTGGTAACTCCATTGTCAGTCCCGAGGGCCATCTGGGAGGAAGTAGGCTTACACAGGAGGGAGGGACCACATCCCACTGTGCCACATAACACCTGGTTGGGGTGGCAAGATCTCGCTTTGACGTTCGTGCCTCAGGGTGGGGAGGTCAGAGCTTGGGAGTGGTGTGAGCCCACAAACGGCAATCCCCCCCGCCCGGTCTGCTCACCTTGCGGCAGTCACCGGACCTAGACTGCGCACGCTGTTTGGGGAACAGCTGCCCGGGCCAGCTAGTAGGAACAAAAGCTCAGCCAGAGACGCGGGCCCCACCCCACGGGATTGGTTTGTAGCTGAGGCGAACCCAGCTTTTTCAGCTGGGATCCAACATGGATAAAAAACTTTATTTTGGTCCCTTTCCTCTCTAGACTCCGCCATTAGGATTGAGGTGAGGGAGATAAGGGTTTGCGTGGTGTCCGGGAAACTCCGTGGGGTTCCTATGCTTCCCCTAAACCCTGTGTTGAGGAGTCTTGCTGTGGCGGGAGCCATCACCGAACTCCTAATCCCAGAACGGCGGTGTCCTTGCCTCGACGTGAGCCCCGCCTAGTAAAGAAAGAGGGCCTTTCCCATTGGCTGATGGTGATTTCCCTGATCCAATTATAGTGGAGACTGGGCTCGACGGGGCCGTCTCGCTGAGGACTCGTGGAGGAACTAAAGGCTAAACTACAACTCCCGGGAGGTAGCCGGGCTCTCCTTGCCCTCTGTCCTACGTGACTTCCTCCTCCTGGGGTAGCAGTCACGCGATAGGTCGGCAAGGGGGCGGGGCCCTAGTGTTGTCCGCCATGCCACTGGCCTATGAGCGGTCCGGCCGGATGGGCACGCGGCGGGGGGCGGGGCCGGGCGCGCGGCGCAGCGCGGGAGCGCGCAGCGGCGGCGACTGTTGGGGGGCGGGGAACTTTGGCTGAGGCGGTGGTGGCGGCTTGGGTACAGGCAGCTTGGCGGCGGCGGCGGCTCTTGGTGCAGCTCGGCGCGCGGCCAGCTCTCTGGTTCGGAACGGGACGTTCGGCTTGGCGGACCCCTACGGGGAAAGTTTGCGGTGGACCCGGGACCTTCTTGCCGGCGCGGCCCGGCATGAAGCTGCGCTAAGGAGCAGCCGCCGCCGCCGCCTGAGGTAGGAGTCGCAGCACCCTGGGCCACGCCGATGACTACTGCAAACTGTGGCTCCAACGACGAGCTCGACTTCAAACTCGTCTTTGGCGAGGACGGGGTGCCGGCGCCGCCGCCCCCGGGCTCGCGGCCTGCAGGTGGGTGACGGGGCCGGGCGGGATCGAGGACCGTCGACCCCTTTGCTCCCTCGCACGAGCTCGCGCCCCCCTTCCTGGTCCCCTTGATTGTCCCGCTACTAGTAAGCCGGTGCGTGTGTGACTGTGGAGAGCGGATTTAAATTGCTGAGGAAGCATGTGGATCGCTGCGACGTGGAACTGGCCGCGAGCTTGGGTGGGAGCGGACTAGTTGGGGAATTGGACTCCGGAACGCCTGTGGCCAGTGGACGTCCGGGGCTGGGAGGCCGAGGGTAGTGGCTGCTGCCCAAGTGGCGTCTGGTTGTCGCTGCTTTGCCAGCGTGGTAGAAAATGGTCTCGTCTATAAAGTGGAAGCTTGCTTGAGTTTTCATTTGTATTTTAGGTTTTTTTTTTCAACTTTGAGACATGCGCATTCTTGGGGATCCTTAAGATTCGTGCACTTGTGTCTTTAAATCCGCTTTGCTTTGGAGAATAATGCTTTCAAGTTAACTTCCACTTGTGCGAGTTTATGGCCTATAATTAATCCAGAACGATATAACGGAACATTTCTAAAAACTGGATTTTGTGTGAGCAGAGGGTTTCAGAGGGATTCTTTAAAAATGGGATACCTGTATCATAATTCTTCTAGAAAGTTCTGAAAGTTTTGTTTGTTTTAAGAAAAAATATCCCCCGAAGATATTTTAAAGGGAATCGTAAATTGGGTAGCTTGGGCATCGTAATTCTTGCAGGTCAGACCAATCAGGAAATAGAAACAGGATGACTGGGGACTTGCCTGTGACCTGGTTTGGAGTTTTGTGGTTCGTTAAGTTCAGTTTTCTTGTAATGCATGTAGACGTACTTCAGGAAGGAGTTGGATAGAGTAATCCTTGTTTCTTCTCTCCCGGTGTTCAGTGAATCCATGCTCATATGGCTGGTTAACATACCCTTGGGTGGAGTTGGGTTGACAAGCAGAGGCATAAGCATATTGGGTGGTGGTGTGGTAGTCTTTTCAGTCTGCGGTTGTCAGATGTCTTTTTCAGCATAGTAAATAATTTATAATTATGTGTTGGCTGCATTTATTTTCACTTCCACTAACACCATTTGAATGGCTATTACCCGGCAGGTCCTATTAAATACTTTGTAGTATTGTGCTAGTGCGAAGAGTACTGAACCTCACCAAGGAGTTTGGGAAACAGAGGGAGGAGGCACTGCCCAAATAACTAGGCTGCCAGGCCGACTGAATCCTGATACTTTTTAAAGCAGAGGAAGAAATGTGAAAAGTGACATTGTGGAGATGGTGGCATGGAATTGTACTTAGGTTAGTGAGACTAAACAGATAAAACAGCTTAATTTTTACTAAGTATTCTTTGAAAATGACAGAGTTGCTGATATCAACAAATTTATTGATCATCACCTTGACAAGAGCACGTTATATACCAAATATGTGATGAATAAAGGTGCTAGCCAAATAAATGTATCACTGGATTAGTAGGAATATATATATATATATATATATATGTATGTATGTATCAGATAACATTTAAAATTTAAGAAAACGGTTTAGAAAAACAATTTTTGCTGTACACAAAAATATTTTGCTTTTGAAATGTGTTTAGGATTTCAGATTTGGAGTTTTCTTCATAACTGAAATTTCCAAAACTAGACGTGAATAGTTTTTTTTTTTTTTTTATTATTTTTTTCATTGGAAAGGCGGATATACAGAGAGGAGAGACAGAGAGGAAGATCTTCCGTCCGATGATTCACTCCCCAAGTGAGCGCAACGGGTCGATACTATGCCGATCCGAAGCCAGGAGCCTCTTCCGGGTCTCCCACGCGGGTGCAGGGTCCCAAAGCTTTGGGCCGTCCTCGACTGCTTTCCCAGGCCACAGGCAGGGAGCTGGAAGGGAAGCGGGGCTGCCGGGATTAGAACCGGCGCCCATATGGGATCCCAGGCGTGCTAGGCGAGGACCTTTAACCACTTGCGCCACCGCGCCGGGCCCGACGTGAATAGTTTTGTTTGTGATAGAGTCCTTTTTAAAGTATTCAAGTAAGTGATTTTTTAGTTTTTTATTAAGGTGGACTATAAATTAAGTAAAATGAAACATCTTAAAGTCAACAATTTAGGGCCTGGTATGCTGTCTCAGTTGGCTAATTCTTTTCCCTGCAAAGCACCTGAATCCCGTATGGGCACTGATTCGTGTCCTGGCTGCTCCATTTCCCATCCAGCTCCCTGCTTGTGGCCTGGGAAGGCAGTCGAGGATGGTCCAGAGTCTTAGGACTCTGCATCTGTTTGGGAGATCCGAAATAATTTCCTGGCTATAGATTAGCTCAACTCAGGTCCAGCCACTACTACCATTTGAGGAGTGAATCAGTAGATGGAAGATTTTTCTCTCTCTCCTCTCTGTAAATCTGCCTTTCCAATAAAAATAAATATTTAAAAAAGTCAAAATTTAGTGCATTCACACAGTGAGCAACCACCACTTTTATCTCGTCCCCACTTTCTTTTTCTAAAAAGAAAAAAAGTCAGCCTAATAGCCGATTTTTAAATTCTTTTGGAAAAATATTTCTGTATTCACAGCTAAATTTTGAGAATTACTTGTTCAGAAAATTAAGTTCCTTTTTACAAACATGAATATAGAATGTAGTTTGAAGAAACCAAATAAATTAAGTGAAATGCTTTTGGGAAGCTGTATATATAGTGAAATGAAATATGCAAATCAGATTGCTTGTTACAGTTCAGATCCGTGTTGGGCTTTAGCACAGTGTGCTGACTTGTTTTTGGATCTTCCTTGCTGGAATGCAAGATCCTTGAGGACAGCGATAGTGTTTCTGGTTGTGTTATCAGTGACTGTACATGATAGATAACCCATATTTGTTGAATTAATAAATAATTACGAATTTTGTATCAGTGTTCATTTTTTTTATGATGAGAAAGTGTCAGCTGCTTCAATTCTTTGATTTTAATTATAGTTCTATAAGATAGTTTCTCTTGGTAAGTTTGAACTGCATTGTTTTTGCATGTCTCAGAAAATTTGTGAATTTACATAAAATATATATACAGGGATATCTGTCTATCTATCTATATAAAGACTGATAGGGAAAGGGAGAAGGAGAGAATCAGAAATAGCCAGGGCTGTACCAGGATGGAGTCAGGATCTTGGAACTGTATCTGTATCTTCCACCTGGGTGACAGGAACTCAGTAAGTGGGCCATATTTCATTTGCTGTCTTCCCAGCTGCATTCGCAGGAAGTTGGCTTGGAAACAGAGTAGCCAGGTATTGAGCATGTAATCTGATATGGATGTAGAAGGCCCAAGCTGCTGCCTGACCGACCCCCTGGGCATACTGCCCATCTGAGGGAGAAGGGTTCTGAAAAACGCTTGGCGTAGAGGCTGGAAAATGAAGACAAACCAAAGGGCTGAATTTAGGAAGTGCCCCTAAGCAATCTTGTTAACATAGATTAGATGATTTGAGGTGTACTTGATAAAAATTGACTGACTTATTGCTTGCTTAGGTGTTTTGAGATTTTTTTTTTATTGGAGAAAACTTAAGACCTTAGAGTCCTTGGTTTTTTTTTTTTTTAAACTGTGTAGTCTGTTATTTTTTCCATTTAGAACTGATTCATACCATTTTGCTAAGTTTTTTTACTTACTGCCTAGCTTCAAATTTATGCTACATCTCAGTAGTAAATAAGGAGTTTAAAATGGGCAAGTGTTTATTCCATTAACATTCTTTGCCATTAAAAAAAGCAGCTTCAGGTACTCTGGTTTAGTGTACTGATTGTGTATCTCAATATTTAGTTTGATATTGCAGTAATCTTTACTTTTGCAAATTCAAAGTTTCATTCTCAGGGTTCATTATTAAATATTTACTTTCAGGTCCTGAATGAGACTGGGAGGAATGTTTGCTATACTGTGTTTATTATGTTATCTTTTGCTTTTCAAAAGGGGAAAATATCTCAGATACAATATGTATTTTTTTTAAAGATTTATTTGTTATTTGTTTTGTTTTTAAAGATTTATTTATTTTTGTTGGAAAGACAGATATACAGAAAAGAGGAGAGACAGAGAGGAAGATCTCTCTGGTGATTCACTCCCCAAGGGGTCACGATGGCTGGAGCTGAGCCAATCCAAAGCCAGGAGCCAGGAGCCTTTTCTGGGCTTCCCAGGCTGGTGCAGGGTCCCAAGGCTTTGGGCTGTCCTTGACAGCTTTCGCAGGCCACAAGCAGGGAGCTCAATGGAAAGCAGGGTTGCTGGGATTAGAACTGGTGCCCACATGGGATCCCGGCACGTTCAAGGCGAGGACTTTAGCCGCTACACTATTGTGCTGGGCCCAAAGATTTGTTTGTTATTTGAAAGGCAGAGTCAAAGAGAGGGAGTGACAGATCAGTTGAACTTTCTCCATTGGTTCACTCCCCAAATGACTACAGTGGTAAAAGCTCGGGCAGTCCAAAGCCAGGAGCCTGGAATTTCTTGCAGACCTGTTCCATGTTGGATGCAGGGGCTCAAAGCCTTGGGTCATCCCCTGCTGTTCTCCCAAACACATTAGCAGGTTGCTGGGGAAGCACATCTGCTTAGTCTTGCACCAGCACCCATATGTAATGCTGGTGTCTCCAGTGCAAGCTCCCAGTGTGTATTTTTACTTTATTACAATATGTGTGGCTTGTTTTTAAGATTTATTTTATTTTTATTGCAAAGTCAGATATACAGAGAGGAGGAGAGACAGAGAGGAAGATCTTCTGTCCACTGATTCACTCCCCAAGTGACGGTAAGGGCAGGTGCTGTGCCAATCTGAAGCCAGGAGCCAGGAACTTCCTCCAGGTCTCCCACATGGGTGCAGGATCCCAAGGCTTTTGGGCTGTCCTTGACTGCTTTCCCAGGCCACAAGCAGGGAACTCGATGGGAAGCAGGGCTGCTGGGATTAGAACTGGTGCCCACGTGGGATCCCGGCGCTTTCAAGGCGAGGACTTTAGCCTGTACCACCACGCTGGGCTTATGTGTGTGACTTTTTTGAATTTTACTCTAATACGAAACTTTTTCATTTGAAAAGTTGAGGAAGTTGTACAGATCATTTTCTGAACTCTAGAGTCAGTGCTTGGAAATCTAGTCCATGTGAGCCTGTCTCATCATTTCATTTTCTTGCTTTTTAAGGTTTCATTTTCTCCCTTTGCAGGTTAGATTTTTTTTTTCCTTTTAACTGAAGTTCTTGTTACATCATAAAAAAAATGAGAAAAGTTATTTGTTATTTATTTTAAAGGCAGAGAGAATCTTCATTGCTAATTCACTTCCCTGAATTCCTACAGCAGCTGAGTCTGGAATAGGTTGATGTTAGGAACCCAGAGCTCAGTCTGGGTCAGCCACATATCAAGTTTCCAAGTGTTTGAAGCATTTGCTATCTGCAGGGTGTGCATTAGCAGGAAGCTGGATCAGGATGGAGTAGCAGGAACTGGAGCCAGCACTCCTATGTGGAATGTGACATCCCAAATTGGTGATTTAACTACCGTGCCACAGTATCTACCCCTGCAACAATGTGAAAACACATACACTCTGATAGGCCTTTACTTCCCTCTCAAGAACCTTCTTCACATTGTACTGAATTAAAATATTTTGAGAGTTGCCAATGTTGTGTGCTCATCCCATGTTGGAGCGCTGCTTCCACTCATGGCTGTTCCAGTTCTGATCCAGCTCCCTACTAATGCACCAGGGAAAGCAGCAGAAAGTGGGTGTGAGGGCCCCTGCACCACTTGAGAGCCTCTGCCGTGGTCTTTGGTGTGGTCCTGGCCCAGGGCAGCCACTTGGTGCATGAACCAAGAGATGGAGCATCTGTTCTGTAGTCTCCACCCTACTCCCTCCTGCTCTGCCTTTCTTTCATTGTTTTCCTTTCCTTTATTTTTAAGACCTCTGCTTTTTAAATAAATCAGTCTTAAAACTAAAGAGTACGGGCAAATTAGAAATCTAGTAGTTTAAACCTTATTTATGTTAATTGGAATGTTTAGTTTTAGACATTTTAATTTTATCCCGTTAATTCTAATCTTAGTGTTTTCATTGTTACTTTTTTTTTCATTTTGCCAAGTGTAAGCCTTGAAGGTTATTTGTTCTTAATTATGCTTTTTTTCTTTCTTGAATTTAGATTGTTACTGACTCAGTGGGGTGTGAAAGAGGGTTGGTTTATTAACTGTACTAAGTATAACTGGATATTTAAATCAGTCTGAAAAAGGGAAGTTGCTTGTATCGGTTCCTGTAGAACTGTTGTGGTGTGTTTACAACCCTGTTAGGTTCTGTAAAGGAGGGTTTGATTGCTGCCAAGTCCTATTTTCAAACCATAGACAGCTCTTTCGGTAGACTTGACTGGAGTAACAATATGTATTATGCAATTGAGTCAATAATAAACATTTCACCATTTTGCTTAGAAGAGTACACATTTCCTGTTAGGGGTTGAAGGATGCTGCTCTCAGGATTATCAGCAGAATTTAGTGATGGAGATTAGTAAGTAAAAGTTTTAGCAAGTTCCTGCATTTTTTAGGTTTTCCCGCTTGCTGGTTCAAAAGGATTATTTCAGCATTAAGATTTATTTATTTTTATTGGAAAGTTAGATATATACAGAGAGGAGGAGAGAAAGAGAGAAATACTTTCCATCTGATGACTGCAATGGTTGCTACTGTGCCAGCCCGAAGCCAGGAGCCAGGAGCTTCCTCCAGGTCGCCTGTGTGGGTGCAGAATCCCAAGGCTTTGGGCTGTCCTCGACTGCTTTCCCAGGCCACAAGCAGGGAGCTGGATGGGAAGTGGAGCTGCCGGCATTAGAACCGGCGCCCATTTGGGATCCTGGTGCTTTCAAGGCGAGTACTTTGGCCACTAGGCCATGGCGCTGGGCCCTGGGCCTCATTTTTATATCTTAAGCATTAAAGGGTATTTATGTAGGATATGTTGTAGAATCAACTTATAATAAACTTGCAGTTTTGGCCCAACCCGATAACCTAGCAGCTATTCCTTGCCTCGCATTACCAGGACGCCATATGTGCTCTGGTTCTAATCCTGGCAGCCCCATTTCCCATCCAGCTCCCTGCCTGTGGCCTGGTGAAGCAGTGGAGGTCAGCCTAAAGCCTTGGGATGAAGCTCCTGGCTCCTGGCTCTTGACTTTGGGTCGGCTGAACTCCTTCCAGCGGACAGAAAATCTTCATCTCTGTCTTTTCTCCTTCTGTATATCTGACTTTCCAATAAAAATTAAAAAAAAAAAAAAGAAAGAAAAATAAACTTGCAATTCTCGGGTAGCCAAGTACACTGTATGTAAAAGTGTGTTTTTTATTGAAATATTATTCCTCTGCTTTTGAGTTCTGTTTACTTTTTTCAGTAAAGTGGAGACATTATTCATTTTTCTTTAGATTTAGTCATAAATACTGATATGTAAGGTAAAATTTGGGGTGGATGGTGAGTTTTATGACTAATTTCCTTCTCAGTATTGCCAGTTGAACAGTAAATGATTAAATATGGTAATGTTTTGTTTTAAATAGAGATGGGGCTGGAAAAGCGCTCTTATAGAGAAAGAGGCAGGAAACCTGAGTATGCTCAGCCTCATTTGATAGTAAGTGGTCGTTCAGCTGCTCACAACAGCCACAAGTAAGGAAGGTGTTGTCCTAGAGGTCAGGCTTGGCTGTTAGCCTGACTTCTACAGCGAAATCCAAGTCATCAAATTTGCCCTAGCAAACCATATGAGATTCAGGTAACTGTGGAATTTAAGAGTAATGAGTGTAGACTTAGAGAGTTGTAAGTAAGAACAAACTTTTTAAACAGCCATTATTTTAACTTAAACAGCATGTGCCTGTATATATTTCAGCATTTCTGGTAATGTTTATGTAATTATGTTGTATGACTTTCACCTGTTTACCTGAATTTGGCAAACTTTTGGAAAAAGGAACAGTTAGAGCTTGTAAGACTTACATAGTTATATTATTGATAACTTAGAAAAGTTGGAATTTAGTTGTTTGGACTGTTCTAGGTAATATATTGTATTAATGTGCAAAAAGAAACTAAGTCTGTAAAAGTGAAAATCTCAGATAACACTGAAAAAATAAAGGCTTGACTTTCCTACATATTGTACAGTTTCAGTATATCATATTATAGCAGTGTATGAGCATTTTATCTAAAAATTTTTTAGTGACTTAAATCTTTTCATTAAATTTGAGTTAAATTTTCATCACCTTTACTGTGTAATTTAAAATGTAGCATTGGGCCTGGTATGGTAGCCTAGCAGCTGAAGTCCTCATCTTGTGTGCACTGGGATCTCATATGGGTGCCAGTTCTAATCCTGGTGGCCCCGCTTCCCATCCAGCTCCCCACCTGTGGGGTAGGAAAGCAGCTGAGGACGGCCCAATGCCTTGGGACCCTTTACCTGCGCGGGAGACCCAGATGAAGCCTAAGGCTCCTGGCTTCGGATTGGTTCAACTCCATCTGTTGCAGCCACTTGGGAAGTGAATCTTCAGATGGAAGCTCTTCCTGCCTCTCCTCCTCTCTGTATATCTGCCTTTCCAATTAAAGAAAAAATCTTTAAAAAATGTAGGATTATCTGAACTCATTGTTAGTTTAAATATAATTTTTCATGATTTTTTTTCAGTTGTTTGGTTTACATCAAATGTAAGCATATTTCTAAAAGCTTTTTAAAAAAGATTTATCGGGCCTGGCGCAGTGGCGCAGTGGTTGGGGTCCTCACCTTGCACGCCCGGGATCCCATGTGGGAGCCGGTTCTATCCCGGCAGTCCCGCTTCCCTTCCAGCTCCCTGCCTGTGGCCCGGGAAAGCAGTCGAGGACAGCCCAAGGCTTTGGGATCCTGCACCGGCGTGGGAGACCCGGAAGAGGCTCCTGGCTTCGGATCGGCATAGTATCGGCT
Source organism: Ochotona curzoniae (assembly GCF_017591425.1). NCBI lineage: Eukaryota > Metazoa > Chordata > Mammalia > Lagomorpha > Ochotonidae > Ochotona > Ochotona curzoniae. The sequence goes on along the minus strand of NW_024465926.1, from coordinate 13,542,351 downwards.
GTTGCGCTCACTTGGGGAGTAAATCATCGGACGGAGGATCTTCCTCTCTGTCTCTCCTCTCTGTGTATTCGCCTTTCCAATAAAAAAATAATAATAAAATGAATCTTTTTTTTTTTTAAAAAAGGATTTATCTATTTCACAGGCAAAGTTACAGAGACAGGCATAGACAGAGCTCTCCCATCCACTGATTCTCTTCCCAAATGGCTACAGCAGTCAGTGATGTGCTGTGCTGAAGCCAGGAGCCTTAAACTTCATCTGGGTCTTGCACATGGTTGCAGGAACCCAAGCATGCTGTTTTCCCAGGCACATAAGCAGGGAGCTGGATGGGAAATGGGAGTAGCCCAGACTTGACCTGTTATTCATATGGGTTGCGGGCATCACAGGCTTCGGCTAACCAGCCAGCTATACTGCAGTACCAGCCCTGAAGCTTTTTGCTTTATTGCGTTAGCTATGGCTATCTTTTTGAAAGGGTTATATGATTGGTAACTCCCCCACTCTCTCCCTCTCCTTCCGTTTTTCTCTTTTTCTCCCTCCTCTCTCTCTCCCTCACTCTGACTTCAAATAAATATACAAACAAATAAATCTTTTTCAAAAAGTAATATCAAGTAATATCAAGCTTGTTATCTGCAGTTTGGTTTTCATTGTTTTTCAACCCAGTATGAAACCTTTTCGTTTTACCATTTGTTGAAATTGCCTGTGACATACACATTTTACAGCCTTTCTCTTTTGTGGCATGGTTTAGAGACGTTATTTTGGTAAGTATCAAGTTCTACAACTAGTTTGTAGATTGACTGCTATTGCTGGTGGTGTGACATTGCTAGAAAGCACAGAATAGATTCAGACTAAATCAGGCATTCCATTGTATAAGGGAGGAAACTAAGGTTTAACTTGAGTTACCAAGGGTTGTGTAACCAGGTAGCATCTAAGCAGTAGCCCAGTAACTCTGACTTCTAGTCCTTTCCTCTTTGTTAAGTTGCTTAATTTATGTTTGATAATGCTAGAAGGTGCTTTTGCACAGTCTATGCTTTTGATCAGTTTTGTAACTTCTCTGTATTCTGTGTGTTGTATTATATACAAGATATTTTAGCATGCTTATCACCAAGAATCATAATAACCTAGAGAGGTATGTATTATTTATGTATTATTTCTATTTTATACATAAAGAAACAAATTTAGATAGATTGGCCATCTGGAAAGTGGAATAGTTAGGATGTGATTATTGGTTTTATGACTTAAACTTTGAACTCTTTTTGCTGTACCTGTCTCTTTCTTTTCTACTCTTAGAAACAGTTTACAGAAAAAAAAATTTCTCCTTGGTGAAAGCAAGGCTGATGTGGGATGGAGCATATCTGAACCAGGGCATGTAAGTTACATGTGTTGCTGTGACTAGATTTTCTGCTTTTGACTCAGAATAGCTACAGGAGGGATCCATCTTTCTTGCCTGCTCTCTAGAAATATAAACATGGTAGCAGTGATGGAGCAGAATGGTAGGTGAATCCCTGACAATGCCAGGCCCACACCTGGGTGTCTGGGGCCTTTTCTTCCCCTCTTGGTTTCTCTGTGGATCTGTAGGTTAGTACTGTTTCATGGTTTCAATGCATTGTACTGGTAGGGAGCTTTGGCATTTCTCCTTGGCAGCCCCTTCCAGTGTCCTGGTTAGGGTCTGATTGGTGATCACTTGAAGGCTCTTCGGCGTGTTAGATTTAAAGGGTGAGGTATTATGAGCCTTGTCATTAAAATAGCCCTAAACCTAAGTGAGAGGAAAGTTCGCAATATTTAAAATGCTCAGTTACTAATTAGAGCAGTGGTTGTCTTTCTTTTTTTAGATTAACATTTTGCTTTCAAATGTTGTGGCGTGCCCCACCCCCTTTCCACTCCACCTCTGCTCAGTGGTTTATTTGCGTGGTTGAATTTAGGAGGCAAGTACAGTTGTTTGGCCTTCTATAGCTACTAACACTGATGGCATATTTTTTTCTTGATATTTTGACCGATTTGCCATCTGTCGTTTATTCTTATCTCTCAAGATCAGAACTTCTCTTTGTTTATTACCTCTTTTCTTTTTACGTGTACACAGTTGTCTGAGCTTTACCAGGACTCTCCCTCTCAGTGCAAAGGCATCAGAGTTCTTTCATTACATGTATTAGCTAGTAAATATTGGCTGATCACTGTTGGTTGATTTTTTTTTTTTTTTTTTTTTTTTAGTTTTCTGATCATTGTTAGGAAGAAATAATAAGATGCTTAAAATTTTGGGAGGTGGAAGTTTGGGGAGAGGGGTAGGGAAATCCCAGACCCTACAGAATTGTACCATAAAATTCTAAATTTCAAATAATAATGCTAATGGGAAAAAAGGTAAAAAAAAATTTCTGCTTTATTGTATGCAAAATATTTACATTTGTGGTTGATATCTGATAGAGATTGGGAAAGAGACAGATTCAAGATTCTGGTACCTTTTTTCTTTTTAAGAAAAGAAATGTCTTTTCCAGAAGGCTTCACCAAACTTAACCTTGAATTTCGTGGACCAAAACTGGGTTACATTCTCTTTCCTAAATTAGTCACGGTAGAGACGGATGGAATTATTCTTAGCCAGCTAGATATAACCGTTGGTCTCAGGATGTGGTTGGTTTCTCCTATAACACATGACTGTGTGTGAGAGGAATGGATACACATAAAGAAGTTTGTTAGGGAAAAACAAGGAAAAATGGATACTAGGAGGGAGGGGGTGACCCATGGAAATCATCTGTACATACTACACAAGGTGTGCTAGGAATTGAGGAATTCAAAAGTGCAAATATGACTTTTACTATGCAATTGCTATTTCTGCTTTTTCTTTGTCAAACTTCTTGGGCTGGATATGGGAGCTGATGAAGGTGCAGAAATGTAACTAGACAGGAATATTATATCAGATCTTAGAGTGTGTTGGAAGGGACCTCAAGAAGGGGGGTGGTACACTAATCATTCAGCGTTTGAGAAGTCCTGGGGCAGGCCATTGGGTGTGATGGTAAGAGCCTGTTGGGGTGCTAGTGTCCTTGGTTTCATTTTCCTGCTGATATGCATCAGCAGAAGCTGATGGCTTAACTAGTTGAGCCCCAGCCAGTCATGTGGGAGACTCGGAGTGGGTTTTAAGCTCCTGCTGGTTGACATACTACAGTCTGAGCATTTGGGGAGTGAACCAGCAGATGGAAAAATTTTTTATCTCTTTCCCTTTCAAACAAAATCTAACAATACTGGGAAAGCAAATTAGATATTGTTTCAGTCCATTAGAGTAGACATGTAAATTTAAAAAATATTGTGGGCCTGGCGTGGTGGCCTAGAGGCTAAAGTCCTTGCCTTGAATGCGCTGGGATCCCATATGGGCACCAGTTCTAATCCTGGCAGCTCCACTTCCTATCTAGCTCCCTGCTTGTGGCTTGGAAAAGCAGTTGAGGATGGCCCAAAGCTTTGGGACCCTGCACTGGCGTGGGAGACCTGGAGGAGGTTCCTGGCTCCTGGCTTCAGATCAGCACAGCATTGGCCACTGTGCTCACTTGGGAAGTGAATCAGTGGACGGAAGATCTTCCACTCTGTATATCTACCTTTTCAGTGGCAATAAATAAATCTTGAAAAATGAAATAAAAAATGTTGTAACTGATACAGATAGTCTTCTGAGAGCTTTACAGAAGAGGATGAAGTTAAACTGAATGCAGTAAGAGTTCACCAGATGGATAAGGAGGGACATGGATTTTGCAGATTGAATACTGCACCCAAATCCACGGGGAGGGTCAGGGTTTGGAGTGCCCAGAGGTGGCTGGGGGAGATCCTGTTATGTTATATTGAGGAGTTTGGATTTGAGTTTGAGGACAGCAGAGAGCCGCTGAAGGGCTGATGGAGGCCTGGACAGGATTGTCAGATCCCTGGCTCTGATCTCTGATCACTGTGGGTAATAGATGAGAAGAGCAGGAATGAAGACAAAGACAAATGAGTTCTGCCTGAGACATGATAAGCAGTGAAGATAACAGAATAGGCATACAATTGAGATAGGTTTGAAGAAAAGAAATTTATGATCTGTGAATAATTGAGCAGGGAGAGAAAGGAGACTGTTTTTCTAGTTTGGGTCACTTATGGTAGGAGATAATTCATTTTAATAAAAATATATGCCAGGTATTATGACAAGCCTGTGGAAACTGGTAATAAGACAGACTGATTCTTTACCTCATGGAGTTTATAGTCCTAGGCCATTAGCAGGGAGCTGGATTGAAAATGGAGCAGCTGTGACAGTTCATGAATTGGTGACCCTATAGGATGTCAGTGTCACAGGCGTCATCTTAATCTGCTGCTGCATCTTAAATGTGAGACATGGTCCAATTTTTAAGAAATACTCATTTATTTTTTTAGCAAGAGAAATACAGAACTTCATTTGTTGGTTCCCTCCCCAGAAGGCTGCAATGGGTGAGGAGCCTGGAAGTTCCCCTAGGAAGCTATTGCAACCATTTGGAAAGTAAATTAGTGAGTGGAAAATGTCCTCCCTGTCTCTCCTTCTCTGTTACTTTGCCTTTCAAATAAAAAATAAACATTTTTGTTATTTTTTAAGATTTATTTATTGGGAAGGCAGATTTCTAGAGAGAAGGAGAGAGAAAGATCTTCCACAGCACAATCCACCATAGCAAAGACATGGAAACAAACCAGATGTTCTCCAAAGAAGAGTGATTAAAGAAGCTATGGTACATCTATTTTATGGAATACCATTCAGCTACCAGGAAGAATGAAATTATACCATTTATCTGACTTTGCAATAAAATGGATAGATCTTTTTAAAAAAGAGAACTTTTCTCTCTCTCTTAAAACATTTGTTTAAATTGGAAAGTCAGATATACAGAGAGAAGGACAAAAAGAAAGATCAGCCCGCGGATTCATTCCCCAAGTAAGCGCAACGGCTGGAGCTGGAGCTGAGCCGATCTGAAGCCAGGATTCAGGAGCCAGGAGCTTCTACCAGATCTCCCATGCTGGTTCAGGGTCCCAAGACTTTGGGCCATCCTCAACTGCTTTCCCAGGCCACAAGCAGGGAGCTGGATGGGAAACGGGGCTTGCTGCGTTTAGAACCAGCGCCTATATGGATCCCAGTGTGTGCAAGGCAAGGACTTTATGCGCTAGGCTACTGCCCGGAACTTTATTTAATTATCACAGTGTTATCAAAGTTACACATGCACATTGTTTAAGAAATGAATAGTTCAGTCCAAGCTTGTTTGAAAAAAACAGTCCCTTGACTTTCTCGCCCTTACCTTCCCTTTTCTTCTGCTGGGGAAGTACCTACTTTCAAATTCTTGCAGCAGTTTCTTTTGGTATTTGCCTTCAGATCTGTAGATAACATGCTTGTACCTGTATTCCTTGATTTTTCACGTTTACCTCCCCGTTATGGAAAATGAGATTTTAGCAAACTATGGCTTCTAACTACACACAAGCATGTTTCTCATTCCCCGATATTATCATAATTATACATTCCCAAATATATCATAATTGTTAGATTAGTGTAATTTATATTTTTATGAGTATATGTTTGTTTTAGACTTGTTTGTTTTTTCATTTCAAGATTTATTTGAAAGATAGAGTTGACATAGAGAGGGTAGGAAGGAGGGATTGACAGAGAGACAGAGATAGTTTTCATTTACCAGAGCTGTACCTGTCCAAAGCCAGGAGCCAGGAACTTTTTCCCCATCTCCTAAGTGGGTTCAGAAACCCAAGGACTTGAGCTATCCTCCACTGCTTTCCCTGGCGCATTAATAGGGAACTGGATTGAAAATGGAACAACTAGGACTTTATCTGGCATCCATATGGGATGCCGGTATCACAGGTGGTAACTTTACCCAATAAGCCACGGTGCCAGCCCCATGATTATGTGCTACGTTGTTCATAGATAAGCGTTGTGTTATAGTGTTATTTTTTCTTTGAACCATTTATTGTTATTTCAGGAGTTAATTATTTTTGTTATTATTTTATATATTTACGAGATAATTTATTTCTAAAGTCTTCTCTAGGTGCCTGAAGCTCAATTCTGTATTATCTCTTTATTTTTATTAGAAAGGGGTCCGAACATTTGGTGCTATCATATGCTCCCTCACAGGAGCAGAAAGGTTTGTGGGGGAGCAGAGTAGCCTGAACTCTTTTTTTTAGTATTTATTTATTTATTTTTGTAAGATTTATTGTATTTTTATTGGAAAGGCAGATATACAGAGGAAGATCTTCTGTCCGATTTTTCACTCCCCAAGTGACTGCAACGGCTTGTGCTGCGCCAATCTGAAGCCAGGGGCCAGAAACTTCCTCTGGGTCTCCCATGTAGGTGCAGGGTCCCAAGGCTTTGGGCTGTCCTCCATTGCTTTCCCAGGCCACAAGCAGGGAGCTGGATGGGAATTGGAGCTGCTGGGATTAGAACTGGTGCCCATATGGGATCCTGGCGTGTTCAAGGCAAGGACTCTAACCACTAGGCCGTCACACCTGGTTCAGTATTTATTTTTTATTGGAATGGAGGAATTACATAGAGAAGGAGAGACAATGATCCAACCCAGGGTTTGATGTGTAAGCTACTTGAAAAATTTTTAGGACTGGGCCTGGTGCGATAGCGTAGTGGTTAAGGTCCTTGCCTTTAACATGCTGGGGTCCCATATGGGTGCCAGTTCTAATCCTGGCTGCCCCGCTTTCCATCCAGCTCCCTGCTTGTGGCCTGGGAAAGTGGTAAAGGACGGCCCAAAGCCTTAGAACCCTAAACTGGCGTGGGAGACCTGGATAAGGCTCCTGGCTTTGGATTGGTTCAGCTCCAAACTTTGGGGAGTAAACCATCAGATGGAAGATCCTCTCTGTCTTTCCTCTTTGCATATCTGCCTTTCTTAAATTTTTTTTTTCTGGGGGGATCTAGCATGGTGTTTCGGTGGTTAAATCCTTGCCTTGCACATTCTAGGGTCTCATGGGCACCAGTTTTTTAACTCATTTTTTAAGAGAGATCTTTCTCTCTGCATTTCCTTCTCTCTGTTAAACTGCCTTTTCAATATAAATAAATAAATCTTAGAAATTTTTTTTTTAGTGACACACACACACACACACACACAGAATGAGAACATGAACGGTTGTGGTTATCTGCTGGTTCACTTCCCAAATGCCTGCCTGCGGTGGCTGGGCAACTCCAGGACCTGGAGACTCAATCCAAATCTCGCTTGAGGATGGCAGGAACCCACCTTGCCCCTCCCAGGTAATATTTGAGCAAGAAGCTGGAATTGGGTTCCAAAGGTACTCTGAACCCAGGTACTCTGATGTGGGATGCAGACTCAACTACCAAGATGAATGCCTGCATCTTGTTTTTCAATTTTGAAGTTTCCATCTTGTTGCTTAGTCTTCCCTCTGCGTTTTTTTTTTTTTTTTCTGTCTTTAATGTTGATACTGTCCTAGATATTTCGGTATTGTGGCTATCTATTTTTTAAAATTTATTTTATTTTTATTAGAAAGTCAGATATACAGAGAGGAGGAAAGACAAGAGAGGAAGATCTTCTGTCCGATGCAATGGAAAGCAGGGTTGCTGGGATTAGAACTGGCACCTGTATGGGATCCCGGCACATGCGAGGTGAGGACTTTAGCTGCTAGGCTACCACTGCAGGACCCAGCTATCTGTTGTTTTTTTTTTTTTTAAATGGGGCATTAAAATCTTACTGGCAACTATTTTATCACAAGTGGCAGTTGCTAACTGCAGACCTCATTGTAGGGATTTTTCAGCTAGGTTACCTGTGATGTTATTATCAGCAAATCTTTTCTCTTAGGCTAATTAGATTCCCAAGGGAGGACTCTCAGCGTGTAAGCCCATCGTGCTGTTGAGCCAAGGGAAAACACACTTAGGGTTTCAGTATATGTTTTAGAAAGACTTCTATTTCATCATCCTGTTTTTAGCTTGGTTTCCCAGCTCTCAGTTAGCCTTCTGGTTTCCCTCTTCAGAATATGTCGAGCATCGTGTGGGAAGGAAATGTCACCTAGTAGTATGGAATGAAGAGATGTGGGAAATTGGAAGAGCGTTTAGCTGCTCATTAATTTTTAACCTATTTTGTTTTCAGTTTTGCTTTCACCTCTTTGAAAAGGACCTGAAAGTACAGTTCTTCAAAGAATGTTTGCTGCAAATCACTTTTCTTCTTGGCCATCCTTGCTTCTGATTTAGCTTTTTCACATGCTAAATCAGCACAGTTCTGCATTCTAGTGAAAAAGTTTTGTTGCTATGGGTTCATCTTTTCTTGTGTTTTTTTTTTTTCTTGTTTTTAATCCCCTCCCTTTTTTCTTTAATACCATCGCTTGGTGGAGTTACATAGGGCACAGGTAAAATTGTGTTTCCACTCATCTTTCTTAACACATCTTTCTTTCATTTAAAGTCTTTTATGTTTAAGTGAGATAGACTGGCCAGAGCTCTACCCTTGGCTGATTTATGTCCTCATGCCCTTAACAGCTGAGTCTTGGCCAGGTAGAAGCCAAGAACTGTAATTCGATCTTAGTCTGCCATGTGGACAGGAGAGACCTAACTACTTGTGCGTGGTTGTTTTCTGCTTCTTGGTGTACATAAACAGGAAGCTCGAATTAGGAGCAGAGCTGTAACTGGAAGGCATGCAATCTGCTATGGAATGCAGGAATTCAAGCCACTTTTTAAATTGTTAATGCCAAATACCAGATACCCACTCCCATGTTTTGAAATTTTTACTGAAGTGAAATTCACACAACATAGGTCAATCATTTAACAATATAAAATTAAGTGATATTTAATGTATTTATTGTTTTGTGTAAATACAAACTCTTCAGATTGAGAATTTTTTCATCATTCTATTACAGAAAAAACCCATACCTATTAATCACTGAAAATTTTTCTCTTTCCTCATCCCCAGACAACTTCTGTGTTCTATGTTGTGATAGATTTGACTATTCTGGATGTATCATATAAAAGGCTCTTCAAGGAGGCAGTGCTGTGATGTATTAGGCTAAGTCTCTTCCTGTGATGCCAGCATTCTATTTGGGCACCAGTTCTGTTCCTGGCTCCGGTCCACTTCCCACCCTGCCTGCTTATGGCCTGGGAAGGCAGCAGAGGATAGCCTGAGTCACCATGGAGACTGAGAAGAAGCTCCTGGTTCCTGGCTTCTGACTGGTGTAGCTCTAGCCACGGTAGTGTTTTGGGGAGTAATCCATCAGATTGAAGTTCTCTGTCTTTACTTCTCTCTGCTAATCTGCCTTTCAGATAAAAATAAATAAATACATATATTTTTTGTTTTAAAAGCTCTTAGAGGGGCCAGTGTTGTGGCACAACTAAAGCTGCCACCTGCAACACTGGCATTTCGTATAGTTGCTAGTTGCAGTCCCAGCTGTGCCGTTTCTGATCCTTCACCCTGCTAATGACCTGAAAAGAGCACTGGAATAGGATCCAAGTGTTTGAGCCTCTGCCACTCACCTGGGAGGCCCCAGATGGCATGTCTGTCTCCCACCTTCAGGCTGGCCCAGCCTTGGCTATGGCAGCCATCCTGGAGGTAAACCAGTGGATGGAAAATCTCTCTCAGAGTTTCTCGCTTTGTTTCTGTAACTCTGACTTTCCAATATATCTATTTTAAAGAAAGGATCTTACAATATATGGCCTTTTGTGTCTGGCTTTTCCCCTTATTGTTCAAGGTTCACTGAGATTATGTTATATCATCTGTAAATGCATTGTTCCTTTTTATGACTGAATAATATTCTATTGTATGTATTTACCAAAGTTAGCTTGTTAATCTATCCAGTAAGGAACACTGGGTTTGTTTCTACTTTTGGAAAAGAGTAATACTGCTGTGTAAATATGTGTTCTTTTTGTGTAGACACATATGGCCTGTGATTGGAATCACTATAATTTTTTAATTAAATTCTTAGACATTTTCCCATTGTGGCTATGCCGCTTCACATTGCCAACAGTGAAGTATGAGGATTCTTATTTCTTTCCATCCTTTATATTTCTTACTTTCTGGATAATGAATTATATTAAAACCTTCCTAGAGTATATAAAATGGTATATTGTTGTATCCTTGATTTGTATTTCCTCAGTGACGAGCATGTTGGACATGTGTTTTTTGGTCAGCTACGTAGTTTTGAAGTACTGTCCAGTTATGTGCTTTGTCCAGTTTTTTTTTTTCAAGATTTTTATTTTATTATTTTTATTGGAAAGTCAGATATACAGAGAGCTCTTCCCCAAGTGACTGCAACAGCTGGTGCTGCACCGATCCAAAACCAGGAGCCAGGAACCTCCTCCAGGTCTCCCACGCTGGTGCAGGGTCCCAAGGCTTTGGGCCGTCCTCGACTGCTTTCCCAGGCCACAAGCAGGGAGCTGGATGGGAAGCAGGGCAGCCAGGACTAGAACTGGCACCCATATCAGATCCTGGAGTGTTCAAGGCGAGGACTTTAGCCATTGGGCCACCACGCCGGGCCCACTTTGTCTAGTTTTTACTTGGGTTTTTGTTGTTGTTGTTTAGTTGTCAATGCTTTTTTTTTTTTTTTTAAATTCTGGATACTAAATTCTTATCAGGTGACTTGCAAATAGTGTTTCCTGTTATGTTGAATGTCTTTTACTTTTTAAAAATTTTGTTCTAATTTAAAAATAATTTTATTAATTTGAGAGGCAGAGAAAGAGCTCTCCCATCTGCTGGTTCATTCACCATATGACAAACTCAGCCTGGGACAAAATGCAGGTTGAAGCCAGGAGTCGGGAACTCAGTGTGGGTCTTCAGGGTGGCAGGGACCCAGCTACTAACATCATCACCTCCTACCTTCCAAGGTGAATGTTAGGATTTTTACCCAGTCTGGTCTAGTTTTTCTTTTGTTGCTTTTGCTTTTAGTTTTTAATATAAGATCCATTGACAAGTCTGAAGCACTGAAATTGTACCTTAGGTTTATTTCTAAAAGTTTTATAGTTTTGGGTCTTTTAGTTAAATCAGTAATCCATTTTGAGTTAATCTACATTTTTTAAAAAATTTATTTTTGTTTATTTAAAAATCATAGAAACAGTTGGAGACAGCAGAATCTTCAGTTCACTGGTTCACTCCCTAAGTGCCTGCATCAGCAAGGGTTGGACCAGGACACAGCCACGCAGGAATCTGAAGCTCTATGTGGGTCTTCTTCCCATGTTGCAGGGACCGGTGTGCTCAGACCATCATCTATGGCCTTCTGGGGTGTCATCCTCAAGAAGCTGGAGTAGATGTAGAGAAGTCGAGGTGTGTATGAGGTGTCTGGATATGGACTGCAAACATCCTATTCTATGCAATTTGCTATGTATGGAATCATGTCATCTGCAAATATGTATTTATTTAAAGGTCAGAGTTAGAGACGGAGAGATCTTCCATCCACTTCCCAAATGGCCACAATGGTTGGGACTTGGCCAGACCAAAGCTAGGAGCCTGGAGCTGTTTCCAAGTCTCCCACATGATGGCAGAGGCCCAGGTACTTGGGCCATCTTCCATTGCTTCCTCCTTCACATTGGCAGGGAGCTGGATCAGAAGCAGAGCAACTGGGACTTGAACTAATGGCATGTTGGTATTGCAGGCAGTGGTTACATGACATTGCAATACTTCACTAACTTTTTTAGTTTCTCTCTTTTTTTTTAAATTGTTTATATTTTCAGCTTTCAGTTTATATTTTTTTAATTGTTTATATTGAAAGGCAGAGCAACAGCAAAAGAGAGAGAGAGAGCGAGAGCGATCTTCCATCCACTGATTTACTCTCCATATGCCCACAGAAGCCAGGGCTGGGCCAGGCCTGACCTAGGACCTGGAATCCAGTTAGGTCTTTGGTGGATCTGCTTTCTTTTCGGAACATTAGCAGGGAGCTGAAAGGAAGCAGAGCAGTTACAACTTGAACCAGCCCTCCAATATGGGGTGCAGAGGTCACATGAGCCTGCTCAAATCACTCCTCCATGACGCCTCTCCAGAGTTTGACTTTTTCCTTTCCCATTTGGGCACTTTTTGTTTCTTTTTTTATTGCTTAATTGTGCTAAGACTTCTCATATTGCAGTGAATAGCCATGTTAGAGCAAAAATCCATTGTCTTATTCATGGGGGAGCACTTTTTTTTTTAAAGTTTGATGTCATCTGAGGGTGTTTTATGTATACCCTTCATCATGTTAAGGAAGTTCCCTTCTCTTCCTAGTTGTCTTCAGGTTGTTTTTTTTTTTTTAATCATGAAAAAGGTATTGAATTCTGAATTCTGCTTTTTGTCTTTGAAATGGTCATATTTTTCCTCTTCATTCTGTTAGTGTGACTTTTCACATTTTAATTTTTTCAGTTACCTTGCATTTTAGGGTGCTGTTGGATTTAGTTGGATTGTTTTTGTTGAGGACTTTTTTTTTTATCGATGGCTCCAGTTTATTTTCTCCCCTCCCCCAAAAAATTAAGTGAGCAATAATCTTAAGACTTTATTCAATTCATAACAAAGCTGAGAATGAAGATTAGAACTGGATCTCTTGGCCCTTTCTCTTCTTATCTCCTCCCAGTCCAAAATGTTTACATCTCTTAATAGCCAGCATTCTCTTGGATCTGCAGTTGGGCTCTACACACTCAAGCAGCAGCACAGTCTTCTTTGTAGTTTTAGCCTTTTTCCGGAAGAAAGGCTTAGTCTGCCCACCATAGCCACTCTGCTTCCTATCATAACGCTGTTTCCCCTTGGCCTAGAGGGAGTCTTTGTCCTTCTTACACTGTGTTACTTTGTTGGGCTGGTACTTGCCACACTTCTTGTGGAAGGTCCGCAGTTTTTAGGAACCTTCACTATGTTTGCAGAACGATATGGACACGAAAAGCTTTGTTGAGAACTTTTACGAATCTATTCTTCAGTGTTATTGGTATAGTTTGTTTTTGTGTGTGTGGTATTTTTGTCTTGTTTTGGTACCAGAAAAATGCTGGGCTCATAGAATGTGTTAAGAAATGTTCCAAGGGTGGGTGTTTGGTGTAGCAATTAAAGCACCGTTTAGGACACCCACATCTCCTAGCAGAATGTCTGCATCAAGTTCACACTGCACTCCTGCTTCCTGCTTCCTGGTGGTGCACACTCTGCAAGGCAGTGGTTTTGGCTTCCTGCCACCAAGAGGAAACCTGCATGGACTTCTGGGCTCTGTCTTTCAAATAAATAAAAGCTTTTTTGTAAAGGTGTTGGGGCTGGTGAAATAGTTTAAATGGCTAATCCTCCATCTCCAAATGATGGCATCCCCTGTGGATGCCAGTTCATGTCCCAACCATTCCACTTCCCATCTGGCTCAGTACTTGTGGCCTGGAAAAACAGCAGGATGGCTCAGGGTCTTCATACTTTGTAGCTGAAACCCCAGAAAAAGCTCCTCACTACTGGCTTCAGATTATCTCAGCTTTGGTCTTTGTGACCACTTGGGCAGTGAACCAGTGGATGGAAGATCTTTCTGTCTCCTCTCTGTAAATCAACCTTTCCAGTATAAATAAATAAGATCTTAAAAAAAAAAAGCCGTGTTATTTTCCTACTGTGTATTTTTTAAGAGTTTGAGAAGAATTACCATTAATTATTCTCTTAAATACTTGGTAGTATTTGCCAGTGAAGCCATCTGATCCTGAACTGTTTTTTGTGGGGGAGAGTTTGACTACTGAATTGATTATTATAGATCTGTTCTTTTTCTTTTTAAAGATTTATTTATTTTTATTGCAAAGTCAGATTTACAGAGAGGAGAGACAGAAAGATCTTCCATCAACTGGATCTCTCCCCAAGTAACCGCAACAGCTAGAGTTGAGCCAATCTGAAGCCAGGAGCCAGGAGTGTCTTCTGGGTCTCCCACATTGGTGCAGGGTCCCAAGGCTTTGGGCTGTCCTTGACTGCTTTTCCAGGCCACAAGCAGGGAGCTGGATGGGAAGTGGAGCTGCCGGGATTAGAACCAGCGCCCATATGGGATCCTGGTGCATTTAAGGCGAGGTCTTTAGCCACTAGGCCACGTCGCTGGGCCCAAAAAATATTTTTTTAATACTCATGTATTTGCTTTCTTTTCCCTCTCATTTAGAAAGAAATGAGAGACTGAGACAGGGAAGAGAGACATTTTCTCCCTACTGCTTAATCCTTTAACACCTGGGGCTGAGCCAGGAACCTGGAATGCAGTCTAGGCCTCCCTTATGAGTTGTAGGGACCCATCAACCTCTGCTTCTGCCCAAGCTGTGCGTTAACAGGCATCTGGAGCAGAGCTGAGACTCCAGTATTGGGTGCGGGCATCCCAAGCAATCAGAAAATATTCTTTCCTGAGTTTGTTTCTTGTTCATTAGCCAGAAAGGACAATTCTTCAGTTACTTTAAACTCTGCCATAACTCTTCAAATAAAAAATAACTAAACAGAATTGGTAACATTTGGTGACATTAAGAACCAAGGAAAACTACTTTTCAAGGAAATGATTTACCTTGTTTTGTGTCTACTGATATTGTTGCCAATATTCTAAATTTGCTGTCAGCTATTTTTGCTAAAAACTAATAATCTTGAAAGAGTTCATTTCCTAGAAACATGATTTGTAGGTTACTGCAATCAAATAATTTAAATAACAGCATCAGTGACTTTCTTTGCTTGACTAAGAAATGGCTCATTTAGAAACTTGGTTTGCAGCTTCATTTTTATTTTCTTTTGGTGAAGAAATCCTACAATGAAAAGATATTGCTTTAAGCTTTTTATTTCTCTTTTATTTTCTTTGGAAATTGGAAATACTGTCATGGATACTTGCTGTAATAATGCTGATTTATAATGTATTGTTTTTGCACAATCATAGTATCATTGCATGATAAGCATAATGCTTTACCATCTAATTTGACACAGAGTAACCCACACTCCATTGTGCTTTAAAAGAGGAACATCCAAAGTCTGCTTTATTTTTTCTAATTTGATTTGATGCGTGTACACTGATAGTTAACAGTCGCAGTACATCAATATGTATTGCAATTGAAATGTGGTCAAGTTAGAATCGTGTCACTGAAATTTGTTAGTGTACCACATACCAAGAAGAAATAAAGGGTGGTAGAGCTAATCAGCTCTAACCTTGTGTGAAATAATTGTAGATAGTATATAAACAAATGAGCGTGGCCAAATTCTAGTAAGACTTTATGAGTATTCAGGGCTTAACACGGTGACCTAGCGACTAAAGTCCTCGCCTTGAAAGTGTCGGGATCCCATATGGTCCAAAGTGGTGGGACCCTGCACTCGTGTGGGAGACCTGGAAGAAGCTCCTGGCTCCGGATCGGCACAGCACTGGCTGTTGCTCTCCCTTGGGGAGTGAATCATTGGACGCAAGATCTTCCTCTCTGTCTCTCCTCCTCTCTGTATATCTGACTTTCCAATAAAAATAAATCTTTTAAAAAAAATACTTTATGAGTATCTGAATTTGGGTCATATCTCTTATCTCATGGTTTGTTGAACATAGCTTTCAAGATGTTGATTCAGATGCAGTGCTCTGATGTCATTGGCCACCTCCATGGCTCTTACGCTAGCTAGCATCCTGCTGATGTAGACCCTGGGAAGCAGCAGTGATGTCTCAAGTGGTTGAATTTCTGTTAGCCACGTGGGAGGCCTGCATCAGATTTTTGCCTCCCTGCATTGTCCTCAGCCCAGTCTTGCTTATCATGGACATTTGGTAGAGCCAGTGAATGTGAACTGTTTATCTCTATCATATGTCAGTCATGTAAAAACAGTTCTTACAGGCTATAGAAAACGGGTGGTAGGCCTGATTTGGCCTATAGGCTATATTTTGCCAAGCTCTGCTTCAGACTGTTAGAAAAGAGATGTGTAGGCAATCTGTTATTTCAGTTACTGTGTGCTTGCCTGGGGCCCTCTGGTGGCTGCAGGAACATAGTCAATAACTCTTGAAATTAAATTTTTGAAGCACTGTGGATTTGTGAATTCTGGAGTTGAAAATCTGTGCTAGGCAGCTCATGCCAGGTAGGTCCTTGCACATACTGCTCTGTGTGAGGCAGAGGCACTAAGCCACAGCATCCAAGGGGCCAGGACAAGTGAGGGGCTCTGCCAAGCGGAGACAGAACAACCACCGGCCTACACCTGCTCTATGGCAGGGCAGAGGCCCAGTTGGGGAAATAACGGGACACCCTAGCTGGGTTGAGTTTCCCACCAAGGAGCGCATGGGCTGGAACTGAGGCTACATTCTGATCAGGATACGATTGTAATCTCACTTGGCACAATTGTGGACTGGGATGGGAAGCACCAAGCCAGGCCAAATTCCAACACCATCTGGTGCTCTGGAGGACCGGGGAGGGTTGTGTGACAGACTAGGTTAGGTCTCAGCCCTTACTGAACCATGTGTGAGCTGGGTAGGGGTATGGAAGAGCCATGGCTGGGTTGAAATATCCAACAACAAGAACCAGCTTGGGTCGGAGGCCAGGCAGGAAAAGCCACTGTTCCTCCTAGGATAGCAGGCGAACTGAGTAGTGCTGGCTCATGGACCCACTGGTATGCGCGAAAACTGGCATTGGGAGAGGTTCTGGTGGAGGAGCCTGGGCAACTTCTCTGGCAGGACACAGTCCCATGCAGGTAAGCGCAAGAAGCACAATAGGGAACAACCCAAAACAGGCAATGAAAATTATCCCACTGGCATACACATGGCATGGGTTGGGGGCAGACCAGCCTGAGTCTGTTCACATTACCTTCTGGTGAATCCGAGCACCAGAACAGAGTGTGGGTCGAGCCAGGTTCGGTTGCAACACATACCAGTACACAACAAGTAATGCCAAGGTGAGATGAGCCGTACCAGATGTGGCTGCAGCACACAAACAGCACATATGACAATCAGGGAGGAGGCAAAGCCAACAGGGGAACGTGGGCACCCCTGCTGGATAACTACTTCCATTGGAAAGTGTGAATACGGATGGGGGCAGTTCAGACTAGGCAGGGCTATAGCACCTGTGGGCCACACGGTGAGCTGACTGTTCTGACTGGTGCAAGTTAAAATTAGAGTGGGTTGAGGGGTGTTTGGGCTTAGCCACAGCGTTAGCTGGCAGAGGCTGGTACTAGGAGCCAATTCTGACAAGTCAAATGCCAAAACTACCTGGAGACTGCATACTCTAGGAGTGGGTGTGGCCTAGTAGGGAAATAGTGGGCACCTCCCTCAGGGTTACCACCCTTACTGGACAGCACGAAACCCAGGCTAGAAGCAGGGGTGGCTTGACAGAAAGGCACCTGCCAGTGGGTGTATGGGCTGGATAATAGGTTGGTTGGGTTGAACCAGGCTTCAATGTCCATTGACGTGTGCGAGAGCTAATTGGGATGTGGGACAGACTGGACAAGCCTGCAGTGCATACTGGCAAGCATGGGAACCAGGGTAGGGGGCAGAACTGGTAGGGGTTTTGGGGAGTCGCCCCAACTAGGCTGCAGCTCCAACTGATTTGCATGAAGACCGAGTATGAAGTGGGTAGAATCGAGCTGGACTACAACACCCATTGGTTCACAAGGAAGACAGGGCTGGAAGCCGAACGGACCCAGTAATCGCAACGACCAGCATATGCATAAGCTGATTGGTGTGACGAACAGTGTTGGAGTCTGTACTAGCAAACTCACTCAAGAATCAGATCTGGGATCAACTCAGATGAAGTTTCTTTGGATATTTCTCGAACTGAACTGCTGATCTTGGAACCCCAACCATCAAGAGACTGTCAGCCAGTGGACTCTGAATAGGTTTCATTACGGTTGGGACGGAGAGATTGGCAGCAATCCAGAACTGATGAACTATCAAAACTGTATGAGCAGGACCCTTGGAGCGCGCCTCATGTTGGGGATCGGGGATGGGTGGGAGGTAGGGTGGGGCTTTCCCCTTTGTTACTCCCCTAACCCTAGATACAGGACAAAATGATTATATTAGTGTGGAAACAATGATATTACCCACTTTCACCCTGTAGCCCGTGACCCTTTGTACCCTAATAAACTAAGATTATTAAATAAAAAAAAAAAAAAAGAAAATCTGTGCTAGGGCTATTTAATATAGTGAGATGCTCATATATTAGAAAGCCTTTAGGGATGACTTTCTGTGCTTTTCTAATATAAAGGGTTGATATGTTTGTTGTTTATTAACAATTTTTGCTAAATTATCAAGTACTTTTATAAAAAGATTTATTTATTTATTTTTATTGTAAAGTCAGACATCATCTTAGAAAACCCAATGTGAAGAATGCTCCAGGTGGGTCCAATGCAGTAACCTAGTGGCTAAAGTCCTCGCCTTGCACACACTGGGATCCCATATGGGTGTTAGTTTGCATCCAGCTCACTGCTTGTGGCCTGGGAAAACCTTGGTAACCTGCACCCACGTGGGAGACGTGTCTCCTGGCTTTGGATAGGCTGAGCTCCAGCTGTCGTGCCACTTGGGGAATGAATCATCAGACAGAAAATCTTCCTCTCTATCTCTCCTCTTTGTATATCTGACCTTCCAATAAAAACAAATAAATCTTTTTTTTAAAAAAAGTCAAAGTGAAAAAAGAATGCTCCAAGGGTGTCATCTGAGCAGCTTTGGCAGTTCTGAGATGCTGACAGCCCTGTTGCTCTAAGGCTGAGAAAATTCCCGCAAGATCCACGGGCTAACAGTCTACCCTAGTGCACCCACTCGCCCAGGCACTTGCTGCCAAACCTCAGCCTGGAGAGTTGTCCAACCTGTTCTGCTCTTTATCCTCTGATATGTCACTCGACATCCTGTGGCATGCCTAAATGAGCTGGATGTCCTGCCCCCATGTGTAATTGGCAGTACCATTCGCTGCACAGGCATCAGCAGTTGAGGGCACATGCCTGGCCTGACACATGCATGTAGTTCAAGGTTGGACCATAAATCCTATGATTCAACCCATAACTGGAATTTTGAATCCAGTAGTCCAGCTGGGGAGTTCCCCAAGAAAACTCACCTGCGGTGACCCCAGAGCCAACTCTTGCGTGTGCCAGCCAGTTCAGGATCCAGTTCAGTCCATCACCCGCATCAGTCTAAGCACACATTAGTGATTGTGGTTGCCTAATCAGTTCTATCCCCAGCCCCATGTCCTATGCAAACTGATAGGTGCTGTATCCCAGCCCAACTCAGCCGATACCACAGGTGGAAGCTTAACCTACTATACCACACAGCTGATCCGTCCCGTATCTTTTAAAAATATAAATGGAATGGGACCTGGGGGTCCTGTGGCATAGAAGGTAAAGCCACCACGTGTGGCAACAGCATTCCATATAGTCAGTGGTTTGTGTCCCAGTTGTTTACTTCCAGGCCAGCACCCTGATGATATAGCTGGGAAGGCAATGGAAGAGGTTTCAAGTGTTCAGCTCCTACACCCATGTGGAAGATCTGTACGAAGCTCCAGGCTCCTGACACTTCAGCTAGGGCTATTGTAGCCATTTGGGGAGTGAAGCAGTAGTTGAAAGATCAGTCAATTCTCTTATCTCTCTCCTTTCCTCCCTCTCTGCCTTTGAAATAAATAAATCTCAAAAAAACAAAAAACAAACCAAAAAACAAAAAAACGCATATGGCAGAGTGATGTAGAGAGACAGAGATCAGTCTTCTATTCACTGACTCCCTAGATGAAGGGATCACTTGGGGCTGAGCTGAGCTGAGCCAAGCCAAAGCCAGGATCCTGGAACTCATTTCTGGATCTCCTGTATGGATGGCAAGAAACCCCAAAA
This sequence comes from Ochotona curzoniae, assembly GCF_017591425.1. Taxonomy (NCBI): domain Eukaryota; kingdom Metazoa; phylum Chordata; class Mammalia; order Lagomorpha; family Ochotonidae; genus Ochotona; species Ochotona curzoniae. The sequence goes on along the minus strand of NW_024465926.1, from coordinate 13,522,714 downwards.
CAAATCTCTCAGGGTGTACATTAGCAGGTGGCTAGAATGAAGCAGAGTGGACTGGAGATCCAAGCACTCTGGTAGGGGATACTGACTTGTATCTTTCTGAAGAAATGTATGTTTCAAGTCCATTGTCCCTTTGTAAATCAGATTGTTGAATGTAAACATTGAATGTAAATGTTAAACACTTATGAGAACTATAATATACAAATAATTTCCCCTTTCTAAGTTGTCTTTTTATTGTGTGAATAATGTCCTTTGAAGTGTAGACATTTTAGCTTAAAAGCAAAATGTAGCTCAATTTATATATTTTAATTTTTTTATCTACAATTTTGCTGTTACATCTAAAAATCTTATTGTTTTATTTTTCTTTTAGATTTATGTATTGGAAAGGAGAGTGACAGGGAAAAGAGAGAGATCTGCCATTCTTGGGTTCTTTTCCAAAATGCCTGTAAAGAATGGGACTAACCCAAGTATTTGCATAATTGCCTACTGCCTCCTGGGTGTATTAGCAGGAAGCTGAATCAGAATTACTGAGTACCTAGGACTCAGATAAGGCACTCCGCATGGGATATGAAGGTACTTGCCAGGTGGCGCTTTTAACCTGCAGTGTCATAGTACCCACCCCTCAAATCCTTTTTTGTTTCCTTCAATATTTATCTATTTTGGAGTCAGAGTTCTAGACAGAGTAAGAGATAGAGATGAGAGAAAGCAATGAAGAGAAATCTTCCACCTGCTCATTCACTCCCCTAATGGCCACAATGGCCAGGACTAGGCCAAGTTAAGTCAGGAGTTTGGAATTTCTTTCAGGGCTCCCATGTGGGTGTAGCAGCACGAGCACTTGGACCATCTTCCACTGCCTTCCCAGGCATGTTAGCAGGGAGCTGGATCAAAGTGGAGTAGCCAGGTCTCAAACTGGCACCTAAGTGGGATGCTGGCTCCCCGGGCGACAGCTTTACCCACTACACCATCGTGCTTGCCATAAAGGTGGCCTTTTGTTTTTGAGATTTGTTATTATATTAATTGGAAAATCAGATTTACAGAGAGAAGGAGAGACAGAAAGATTTTCTATCTGCTAGTTCACTCCCCAGGTAGCCGCAACAGCCAGAGCTGAGCTGATCCAGAGCTAGAGGCCAGGAGCTTCTTCCAGGTCTACCACATAGGAGCAGGGTCCCTATGCTTTGGGCATCCTTGACTACTTTCTCAGGCCACAAGCAGGGAGCTGGAAGGGAAGTGGAGCATCTGGGACATGAACCAGTGCTCATATGAAATCCCAGCACATGCAAGGCAAGGACTTCAGCCACCAGACTACCACTTCGGGCCCTTTTTTTTTTTTTTTTTTTAAGATTTTTATTATTTTTTTATTGGAAAGGCGGATATACAGAGAGGAGAGACAGAGAAGAAGATCTTCGGTCCGATGATTCACTCCCTAAGTGAGCACAACGGCCAATGCTATGCCGATCCAAAGCCAGGAGACTCTTCCGGGTCTCCCACACTGGTGCAGGGTCCCAAAGCTTTGGGCCGCCCTCGACTGCTTTCCCGGGCCACAGGCAGGGAGCTGGAAGGGAAGTGGAGCTGCTGGGATTAGAACCAGTGCCCATATGGGATCCCGGGCATGCAAGGCGAGGACCTTAACCACTTGTGCCACCGCGCTGGGTTCGGGCCCATTTTTTTAAAAAATTATGCATGAAGGGCCCGGCGGCATGGCCTAGCGGTTAAAGTCCTCTCCTTGAACACACCGGGATCCCATATGGGCGCCAGTTCTAATCCCAGTAGCTCCAATTCCCATCCAGCTCCCTGCTTGTGGCCTGGGAAAAGCAGTTGAGGATGGCCCAATGCTTTGGGACCCTTCACCCGTATGGGATACCTGGAAGAAGTTCCTGGATCCTGGCTTTAGATCGGCACAGCATTGGCCATTGTGGTCACTTAGGGAGTGAATCATTGGACGGAAGATACACTGTCCCTGGGACTCATGAACATGGCCCCCACTTGGCCCAGGCTGGCATGACTTGTATGACCTCAGCATCTGCAGTCATATTGCACAACCTGGCCTGGTCTATCCTGCCCCTGTTCCAGCTGGTGGGTGCTGCAGCCTGTCTCAGCCCACCCTGATGGTTATCCCAGCCCTAATGTGAACTGGCTGGTGTTGCGGCCCGATCTGGCTCCTCCTGCTCCCTGTCTTGGTTCTCAGATCTGCCAATGTGTTATGAGCTGGCCCAGACTGGTTTGTCCCCACACCTGACCAACATGTATGCTTGCCCGTTATTTGGGGTTTTTACAATATGGTGTGGGGTGGTTGTTTTTATTTTTGCATTTCTATTAATTTATTTGAAATGCAGAGAGAAAGAGAGACTCCTTTGCTAGTTCAGTTCTTAAATGCCTCCAACCTGTGAGGCTGGGCTGGGCTGAAGCCAGGATCTGGAGCTCAGTTTAGGTCTGCCATGTAGGTGGCAGGTTCTCAACGGCTTGAGTCAGCCCTTGCTGCCTCCCACACTGTACTGCAGCAGGTATCTCAGATCAGGGCTGGGCTAGACTGAGGTTCTTCACTCCGATGTGGGATGAGGGCATCTGAAGCAACATCTTGAGCACTGCAAAACATCCACTCCACAGTATATTTCAGTCTCTGGAAGATCTTGTCTTTGTTGTTTTTGTTCTTTCTCGTTTTATTTTTACATTGCTTTTCTATGTGTTTTAAAATTTTACTTCTATGAATATTTGTTTCTTAATAAATTTGATCTGCATTACTATTGTCAGTTGTCATTTTTCTATTATATCTTCTAGTTATTATGTATTTTAGCAGTTGAGTAACAGTCTGCATAGCATGTAGTCTACCCATTTAACGTGTACAATTTTGTGATTTTTGGAAGTTTTACAGAAAAATTCAACCATGATCACAATCAGTCCTAAAACTTTAATTGTATTCTAAATCAATCACTACCCTTCAGCGAATGTGTTTACAGATTACAAGTCTGCACAGGGTTGGTGTGTGTGTAGCAGTTAGGCTGCCACTTTTGCAGGAACTGCCACACACATTAGTGTGAGTTCAAGTTCTGGCTGCCAGTCCAGCACCCTGATAATGTGCCTGAGAAGGCTATGGAGCGTGGTCCAAGTGCTTCAACCCCTGCACCCACAAAGGACCTGAATGAAGCTCCTGGTTCTAGGATTTGCCTGGTCTAGTCCTTATCCTTGCAGCTATTTGGGGAGAGAACCAACAGATTGAAGATTCCTGCTCCCTCTCTCACTTTCTCTGCCCCTCTCACCATATCCCTTCCTTTCTATAACTTTGCGTTTCAAATAAATAAGACAAATCTTAAGTCTAGGACTTAACAGAGAGAGTTAAAGGATGCTGGGCACGTGTTGTGGCACTGAGGATTAAGCTGCTGCTTGTGATATTATGTGTCTATACTTTTGATGCAGCTTCCTACTAATGCAGCCTGGGAGGCAGTGGGTGAAGATGTTAAGGATAGTTCCACCTGTGTGGGAACCCTGGAGGGAATTCCTAGCTCCTGGGGTCAGCCTGGTCCAATCTTACTTGTAGCCATTTAGGAATGAACACGCAGATAGCATATCTTTCTTGTTTTTCTCTCTCTCCCTCTTCCCCTGCCTTCTTCCCTCTCCCCCCCCCTCTGCTTTTCAAGTAGATGAAAATTAGATTTTAACAAATTAAGATAGGACCCAGCGCTGTAGCCTAGTGGTTAAATCCTCTCCTTGCATGCCTGGGATCCTACACGAGTGCCAATTTGTGTCTGGCTGCTCCATTTCTCATCTAGCTCCATGCTTTTGCCCTGGGATAGCAGTCCAGGATGGCTCAAGATTTATTTATTTTTACTGGAAATGCAGATTTACAGAGAGAAGGAGAGACAGAAAGATCTTCCATCTGATGCTTCACTCTGCAGGTGGCTACAATGGCCGGAGTTGAACCGATCTGAAGCCAGTAGGAACCTCCTCCAGGTCAGACACCAGGGAGAGGCTCCAGGCTCCTGGCTCCTGGCTTCGGATTGGCTCAGCTGCTTCCACTTGCAGAGTGAACCAGCAGACAGATGCAAAATCTTTCTGTCTTTCCTCTATATCTGGCTTTCCAAGAAAAAGAAATACATTTTTAAAAATTAAGATAAAAAATTGGCTAATGACAGCAATACAAAAACCTAAAGAGCTTTGCATTATTTTCTGGAAATACTGATGTGAAGAAGCAATTAGTTGGCTTTAACACCTTTGAGCAGAGGCTAAGTTAAAGGTTTGTGCTTCTGGGGCCTGCATTGTGGTGTAAGTGCTGCCTTTGTTGCTGGCCAGTTTTTGTCCCGGCTTTTCCACTCGCGATCCTGCTAATGGCCAGGGAAACACAGCTGAAGATGGCACAGCTGTTTGAGCTCCTGCCACCCAGGAGGGAGACTTGGATGGTGTCCCTGGTTCCTGTAGCCGTATAGGGACTGGGTCTGTGGATGGTATATCAGTCTCTCCTCTCTCTCTTCCTTTCTCTCTGTAACTCTTTCAAATAAATATTTTTAAAAGAAGAAAAAATTTCTTTTTGTTGTATCTATGAATGGTTTTGTCTTTGATCTCACAGTGATGATCTCCTTAGAATGACTGAAAGTACTCAGCCAGCATCTTGTAGGACTTAGTACTTTTCTGCCTTTGTGAAAACTGTTAATAATCGCTCTATTATGAAAAAAGAATTACGAGATACTCCTGTTGCTGCCTAAACTCCTAGTGAGTAACCTGGTTGGACGTGTTTATTGTTAAATATTACACCGGGATGAATTTTCTGAAGTTTTATCTTTACAGTGATTAATGTAGTAATCAGTTACGAGCTGAGAGCTCTGGTGGGTTATTTTCTGCTGAGGAAAAGGGTCCAGTTGTATTATATGGATTTTGTAACCTGGTTGGCTGTAAGCAAAAATAGAAATTCTTCATGGCATGATTGCAGAGAAAAGAGCTATGAGGATTTATTGTAAATATTCCCCCAAAAGAGAAATCTAAAGGAACTGAGGCCTATGGAGGCTGTCACTGAGAGCTCACAGTGGCCGAGGTTGACTAGGTCTCTGTAAATCTGAACTGGATTCTCCTCTTGATAAACCTCATATGCAAACATAATAACTAAAATACAAAGGTACTCCAAAAAGCACATGCATTAAAAAAAAAAAAAAGGCAGGGCAGGCAGTGCTGTGTATCAACAGGCACTGGCATCCCATATGGCACCAATTGCCCATATGGGTCCCGGTTCATGTCCTGGTTGTTCCACCTCACATCCAACTCTCTGCTTGTGGCCTGAGAACGTGGTTGAAGTTGCCCCAAAGCCTTGGGACCCTGAACCCATGTGGGAGATCTGGAAGAAGCTCCCGGTTTTGAATTGGCTCAGCTCTGGCCATGGCGGTCATTTGGGGAGTGAAGCAGTGTATAGAAGATCTTTCTGTCTCTGCTTCTGTCTGTAAATCTCCCTGATGTGAAATATGTTTTTTTGCTGTTGTTTTGTTTTTAAAGCATATGGAAAATGGAATTCAAAGATAAATTTTTTTTTGCAAAGTATTTTTTTTTTTTTAAAGATTTATTTTTATTATTTTTTCATTGGAAAGGCGGATATACAGAGAGGAGAGACAGAGAGGAAGATCTTCCGTCCGATGATTCACTCCCCAAGTGAGCGCAACGGGCCGATACTATGCCGATCCGAAGCCGGGAGCCTCTTCCGGGTCTCCCACGCAGGTGCAGGGTCCCAAAGCTTTGGGCGGTCCTCAACTGCTTTCCCGGGCCACAGGCAGGGAGCTGGAAGGGAAGCGGGGCTGCCGGGATTAGAACCGACGCCCATATGGGATCCTGGCGCGTGCAAGGCGAGGACTTAACCACTTGCACCACCGCGCCGGGCCCTATTGTGTTTTAAATCTGAAAATCTCAAGTGTAGCTAACTTTGCATGATTGTAATTTTAAGTTGTCTTTAGAATTATGGAGAAGATTTTTTGAAAAAGATTTTATTTTTATTTGAAAGTCAGATATACAGAGAGGAGGAGAGACAGGAATATCTTCCATTCCATAATTCACTTCCCAAGTGACTGCAATGGATGGCGCTGTGCCAATCCAAAGCCAGAACCCAGGAGCTTCTTCTGGGTCTCCCATGCAGGTTCAGGGTCCCAAAACTTTGGGCCATCCTCGACTGCTTTCCCAGGCTGTGAGCAGGGAGCTGGATGGGAAACAGGGATGCCAGGATTAGCACGGGCACCCATATGGAATCCTGGTGTGTAAGGTGAGGACTTTGGCTACTAGGCTACCTTCCCGAGCCCAAGATTGTTTCTTTTATGAACATGTTTTTTTTTTTAAATACGATGTTTGATTTTTTTGTTTTAGAAAATGTGAAAATAAAAAACGGAATTATATGTTAATGTATAATATATATATGTATCTATAAAAATAATTTAAAATATTTGCAAAAACACCAACTCCAGTGCATGTAATATTTTTGTGTGCTTTTTTCTCTCCAAAGATTATTTACTTTCTCATTTAGCATTTTTATGTTGAAATATTCTAATTTCTTACTGATTTTTTTTTTTTTGCTTTTCCCCCTGTAGATCTTGAGCCAGATGATTGTGCATCTATTTACATCTTTAATGTAGATCCACCTCCATCTACTTTAAATTCACCACTTTGCTTACCACATCATGGATTACCGTCTCACTCTTCTGTTTTGTCATCATCGCTTCAGCTCCAAAGTCACAAAAACTATGAGGAAACTTGTGATATTTCTGAATCTAAATATAGCCCATTAGGTGGTCCCAAGCCTTTCGAGTGCCCAAGTATTCAAATAACATCCATTTCCCCTAACTGTCATCAAGAAACAAATCCACATGAAGATGACTTACATATAAATGACCCAGAAAGGGAATATTTGGAAAGGCCTTCTAGAGATCATCTCTATCTTCCTCTTGAGCCATCCTACCGGGAATCTTCCCTTAGTCCTAGTCCTGCCAGCAGTATCTCTTCTAGGAGCTGGTTCTCAGATGCATCCTCTTGTGAATCTCTTTCACACATTTATGATGACGTGGACTCAGAGTTGAATGAAGCTGCTGCCCGATTTACTCTTGGATCCCCTTTGACTTCTCCAGGAGGCTGCCCTGGAGAAGAGTCCTGGAATCAACAGTATGGACTCGGAAACTCCTTGTCACCCAGACAGTCTCCTTGCCACTCTCCTAGATCCAGTGTCACTGATGAGAACTGGCTGAGCCCCAGGCCAGCCTCAGGACCCTCCTCCAGACCCACTTCCCCCTGTGGGAAACGGAGGCACTCCAGTGCTGAAGTTTGTTATGCTGGATCCCTTTCACCTCAGCACTCACCTGTTCCTTCTCCTGGCCACTCCCCCAGGGGAAGTGTAACAGAAGACACCTGGCTTAATGTACACAGTGGATCAGGCCTTGGCACAGCACTTTTTCCATTTCAGTACTATGTAGAGACTGATATCCCTCTGAAAACAAGGAAAACTTCGGAAGATCAAGCTGCTGTACTCCCAGGAACATTAGAGCTCTGTGCAGACGATCAGGGGAGTTCATCACCATCACGGGAGACCACCCTAGAGGATGGCCTTGGATCTCAGTATCATTTAAAGAAAGATTCATCTGGTGACCAATTTCTTTCAGTTCCCTCACACTTTACTTGGAGCAAACCAAAGCCTGGCCATACCCCTATATTTCGGTGAGTTTTAGAAATGTCTGCTTGTCATTTTTCATGATTATGAATCATTGGTAGCCTGATAGTTTCACCTCTTTTTTCCTTTTTCTAAAAAATGTCCACTGAACAGAAAGCTTATTTGTATTTTTCTTTGAGTCTTCAAAGTGTTTTTAGGGGGGCTAACATTGATTATAGGTAAAGGTAATGAGTTGTAGATAAAAAGTAAATTTAAAATGTCCTAGAAGGAATTTTCTTGCCTAGAAAAATTTACTATAAAAGGCGAGTTAACGTATTAATTAATGTACAGATAAAACCAATTGAGATAGGCTTATTATTTTTTTAAAGACATTTATTCAAAAGGCAGAGTGAGCATGTTGGGAGTGGGGTGGTGAACAAATATCTTTGATCTTTGATCTGCTGGTTTACTCCCCATATGTCCACAGCAGCCAGGGCTAGGTTAGTCCATATGCAGAAGTCAGGAGCTCCATCTGGCTCTCCCACATAGATGGCAGAAATCCAAGTACTTGGGCCATGATGTGCTGCTTTCCCAGCCATGTTAGCTGGAAGCTAGATTAGAAGTGGAGCAGAGAAGAAATGCTGGAATTACAAGTAGATTAACTCACTATCCCACAGCGTTGGCTTTTACACTTTTAAAGAAGTCAAACTATGACTAAAATTTTGCCTTTCATGTTTCTGGCATTTTTTTCCATAATTTAAAAAAATTTCTTTAAAGATTTATTTTTATTGAAAGGCAGATTTTTGCGAAGAGGAAGACAAATCTTCCATGCTGTGGTTCTCTCCACATATGGGTGCATTGGCCAGAGCTGAGCTGATCCAAATCTGGGAGTAAGGAGCTTCTTCTGGGTCTCCCAGGTGGGTACAGGTGCCCAAGGACTTGTGCCATCCTCCACTGCTTTCCCAGGTGCATAAGCAGAGTTTGATGGGAAGTGGAGCAGCTGGGACACAAGCTAGTGTTCATATGGGAATCTGGCGCTTGCAGGTAGAGAATTGGCCTGTTGACTCACCATGCTAGTTCCAAATCTTTATACTTGTTTAATTAAAGAAGAGTTATTTATTTTTATTTGAAAGAGTTACGGAGAAAAAAGGAGAGATATAGAGATATTTTTTCATCTGCTGGTTCACTCCCTGAATGGCCACAACTGCCAGAGTTGGGCCAGTCTGAAGCCAGAGCCAGGTGCTTCTTCCAGGCCTCCCATGTTGGTGTAAGGGTTCAAGATCTTGAGCCATCTTCCTCTGCTTTTCCAGGTCATTAACAGGAACCTGTTAAGTCCAAGTGGAACAGCTGGACTTAAATTGGTACCTGTATGGGATGCTAAATCCACATGTAGAGACTTAGCTTGTTGGGCCACTGCACTAGCTCCCATAATTTGATTTTTATCCTTTGACTTTATAAATTAATGGCTTTTTTATAGTAGAGGAATTATTAACTTTTAAAGATTTATTTTTATTATTTTTTCATTGGAAAGGCGGATATACAGAGAGGAGAGACAGAGAGGAAGATCTTCCGTCCCATGATTCACTCCCTAAGTGAGCGCAATGGCCGATACTAAGCCGATCCAAAGCCAGGAGACTCTTCCGGGTCTCCCACATGGGTGCAGGGTCCCAAAGCTTTGGGCCGTCCTTGACTGCTTTCCCGGGCCACAGGCAGGGAGCTGGAAGGGAAGCGGGGCTGCCGGGATAGAACTGGCGCCCATATGGGATCCCGGGCGTGCAAGGTGAGGACCTTTAACTACTTGCGCCACCGCGCCGGGCCCTATTAACTTTTATATATTCAAATTTGTCCTTTATGGTTTTTGGATCTGGTATTTTTGAAGTCTTATTGCTCTTTAAAATTATTAAAAGGAAAAATGAAGTTTCATACAAATTTTTAACTGCTTTTTAAAAATTATTTATTTGAAAAGCAGAATGACAGAGAGAAACAGAAATCTTTTATTCACTCAATGCTCCACTCTCCAAACGGCTGCAATGACCAAGGTTGGGCCAACCTGAAGCTAAAAGCCCAGAGCTGCTTCTGTATCTCCCACAGGTCCCCAAGCACTTGGACCGTCTTCTACTGCTCTCCCAGGTGCATAAGCAGCAAGCTGGATTAGAACTAGAGCAACTGGAACTCAAATCCACAGGAATGTGGAATATCAGTCTTGCAGATGGTAACTACACAAAGTTGGACCCTCTAATTCAAGTTTTAGCGAGAATATATATGTACATGAATATTTAGACCTTGGGCCTGATGCGATAGCGTAGTGGTTTAAGTCCTCACCTTGCATGCATCGTGATCCCATATGGGCGCCGGTTTTAATTCCGGCAGCCCCGTTTCCCATCCAGCGCCCTGCTTGTAGCCTGAGAATGCAGTCTAAGACAGCCTAAAACCTTGGGACCCTGCACTTGTGTGGGAGACTTGGAAGAGCACCTGGCTTCGTAATGGCTCAACTTTAGCCCTTGCGCTGACTTGGGGAGTGAACCATCGGATGGAAGATCTTCCTCTCTGTCTCTCCTCCTCTCTGTATATACGCCTTTCCAATAAAAATCAATAAATCTTAAAAAAAAAATGTACCTGAATATTTAAACCTTAAAACTGTTTAAAATATCTTCCTAAGCTAAAAGAAACTCAAGTGTTAGGAAGATGCTACAGTGATGCATTTCCTTGTATTTTTCCATCAAACATGTCTTCAAAATAACTTTAACCTCAAATTGCAAATGTCCCTAAATATAGGTAGTTTTCAGAAAGGCTTAGAAAAGATCATTTGGCAAGAAGTGGGGAAAGCAATCTATATGATAGACTGAAACAGACCATAACAGGAAAGAGAGGTAGGCAAGCTACATCAGGCCAAGAGAGATACATGTTTAGACATTTGGAAAGGTGCTGATATAAGCACACAGAAATATATATCTGCCATAAGAGACTAAGTTATTATTGTTCGGTTTTTATAATTACATACACATAGTTGAGAAACAGTTACAGTTTTACAAATTGTTGGAATTTATTTTAAAAACAGGAGAAATCAAAATGTCAATAAATATATTTTATATTTTCAGATTAAATAATTATTTGTTAAGTACCCATTTGCAACCAGTGTTTTGTATGCTGAGTGAAATTTCATCCTGGAATGTTTCATTTCGAAGATCACAGAAAGAAATGTTGCTGTTGGCAAAAAGTGATTTGAGTCACTGCTTAGCAGTCATCTCTGTGTTTTGTTTATAGCACATCCTCATTACCTCCACTAGACTGGCCTTTACCAACTCATTTTGGACAATGTGAACTGAAAATAGAAGTGCAACCCAAAACCCATCATCGAGCCCATTATGAAACGGAAGGTAGTCGAGGGGCAGTAAAAGCATCTACTGGGGGACATCCTGTTGTAAAGGTATGAGACTTTTGAGGCTTGCTTTGCAGCTGCTTGTTAGTTGTTAGATGATTTTGTCAAGTTAGCTATTACAGAAGCCAAAGAGAACTCAAACTAGGAGCCCTGTTTTTTGGGTACACTTTAATTTGCTTGTTTATTTTTAAGGTTTATGTATTTTACTTTGAAAGTCAGAATTACTAAGAGAGAAAGAGGAATCTTCCACCTGTTGATTGACTTCCCAAATGACTGCTATGGCCAGAACTGGACCAGTTCGAAGCTGGGAACCAAAAGTTTATTGCAAGTTTACCATGTGGATGCAGGGGCCCCAGGATTTGGGCCATCCTCTGCTGCTTTCCCATGGCCGTTAGTAAGCAGCTGGATCAGAAGTGGAGCAGGAGCCAGCATGGTGGCATAACAGGCTAATCCCATGTTTATAAGTGTCAACATTCCTTATGGATGCCAAATTGTGTCCTGGCTGCACTACTTCCACTCCAGCTCCCTGCTGGAGAATGACTCAAGTCCTGGAGCCCCTATACCATGTGGAAGACCAGAGGAAGCTCCTGGCTCCTGGCTCAGCTCCAGCCATTGTACCTATTTGGGGTGTGAACCAGAGGGTTGAAGCATTTTTCGTAAAAATTATCTTTCAAATAAAATAAATTATTCTTAAAAAAATATGAATGGAGTAGAGCAGCCAGTCATGAACCAGTGCACACCTGGGATGCTGGTGCAACAGGTGTAGGGTTAGCATACTCTGCCACCATGCTGGCCTCAGGGCTACATATTTTTCAGTGATTTTTCTCCCTACTCTTGGTGAGGCTAGAAGATACTCCTGATTTAATTGCGGGTGCAAAAGCTAGAGTAAAGAAGATTGGTACCATAATCAAATGGTTATTTTTTTATTTTTAGAAAGAATGAATTTAATATGTTTATAAATGTAATATGTATTTCTTTAAACTATAATACATAAAGTAGGAAAATAAACCAGTCAAATTCCCTCAGAAATAAACACTGCTGACATTTGATTAATTCAGATATAAGTGAAAAACTACTTGGAGAAATAGAAAAATGGATGAACTTTTAATGAATAGGATTGTATTTTAATAAATAAACTATTTGTTTGAATTTATTACAAGAAGATAAGATGAAATTTTATATGAAATATAACACTTGAATATTAACTTTAAATTTATTTGAATGAAAAATAACATTAAAGGAAAAGCTAAAATAAAACTTAAGAACTGCTGAATCTTAGGTACTTTTTTTTTCTTTTTAAAAATTTTTATTGGAGAGACAGAAAGATCTTCCACCGGCTGGCTTACTCCCCAAATGGTCACTACTGCAGGAGCTGAGCTGATCCAAAACCAGGAGCCAACAGCTTCTTCTGCCCACTCCCCCACTGCTTTTCCCAGGCCACAGAGGGAGCTGAATGGGAAGTGGGGCTACTGGGACTCTAACCAGTGTCTGGGGATCCCAGGGTGTGCAAGGCAAGGACTTTAGCCATTAGGCTACTGTGCATGGCCCCAGTTTTCTCTTCTGTTGGTGATACTTTATATCCTTTTCAAGACCTTTGCTTATACCAAGGTTATGAAGACAAGCACCTGTGTTTTATTCTGGAATTGTTTCCTTGCAAAGATTTACTTATTTTTTTAAAAGATTTATTTTTATTATTTTTTTTTATCGGAAAGGCAGATGTACAGAGAGGAAAGACAGAGAGGAAGATCTTCCATCCGATAATTCACTCCCCAAGTGAGCGCAATGGCCGATGCTATGCTGATCCAAAGCCAGGAGCCTCTTCCGGGTCTCCCATGCGGGTGCAGGGTCCCAAAGCCTTGGGCAGTCCTCGACTGCCTTCCCGGGCCACAGGCAGGGAGCTGGAAGGGAAGCGGGGCTGCCGGGATAGAACCGGCGCCCATATGGGATCCCGGGCGTGCAAGGCGAGGACCTTAACCACTGCGCCACCGCGCCGGGCCCAGGGTGCCATTTCTTGTTCTGGCTGCTCCACATCCTATTCAGCATCCTACTTGTGGCCTAGGAAAGAAATAGAGGATGGCACAAGTCCTGAGGACCCTGTGCCCATGTGAAACACCTGGAGAAGATGCTGGCTTCGAATGGGCTCATCTCTGGCTGTTGCAAACCCTTGGGGAGTGAATCAGTGGATGAAATATTTCTCCCTCCTCTTTTATTTGCAAAATTTGATTTTCCAATAAAAATAAGTTATAAATCTTTATGAAAAATGATTGTTTTGATGTCAGGGTTCTTGGTTTTTTCTTTTTTTTTTTTTTTTATTTTTTTGTATTGGAAAGGCGGATATACAGAGAGGAGAGACAGAGAGGAAGATCTTCTGTCCGATGATTCACTCCCCAAGTGAGCGCAATGGCCAATGCTATGCCAATCCGAAGCCAGGAGCCTCTTCTGGGTCTCCCACGTGGGTGCAGGGTCCCAAAGCTTTGGGCTGCCCTCTATTGCTTTCCCAAGCCACAAGCAAGGAGCTGGATGGGAAGAGGAGCTGTTGGGGCATGAGTTGGCATCCGTATAGGATCCCTGTGCATGCAAGGCGAGGACTTTGGCCACAAGGCCACCACGTGTGGCCCTGTGTTTTTTTTTTTTTTTTTTTTAACTTATTTGTCTGACAGAGAAACATGCAGAGCTCTCATCTGTTAGTCCCTTATCAAATGCTCGCATCAGCTGGAACTGGGCCATGCCAAACCCTGGAGCTGGGCACTCATTTGAAGTGCTGCCTGGGCCTTCCTAGTTCAGCTGTCAATTGCTGCCTCCCAGGAAGCTGAAACTGGCAGCCAAGCTTGGACTTGAATCCAGACATTCCTGGGTGGGATGCAGGCATCTTAAGCAGCCTCTTAGCCACTGTGCTAAATACCTGCCTCTATTTTGTTGTTTTTAGAGTGTTTCTCAACAGTGTTTTAAAGTTTCCAGTGTAGAAATTTTAACATTTGCCATTTGCAGGTATCTGATTTCTTTGTTATTGTAAAGTGTTTTTAGTTTCATTTTGAAGTATATAGAAATGTGACTTTTTAAAAATATTGATATTTAGCTTTTTCAGTGTTTCGGGTTTTTCGTTTGTTTGTATGTTTGTTTTAGCTTTTTCAGTGTTTTAAAAATGTTTACTCAAGGATCTGGAGCATGGTATTCTAGTGGCTGAATCCTCATCTTGTACCTGCCAGGATCCCAAATGAGTGTAAGTTTATATCCAGGCTGCTCCACTTTCCATCCAGCTCCCTGCTTGTGGCCTGGGAAAGCAGTCGAGGACTGCCCAAAGCCTTGGGATCCTGCACCTGCATGGGAGGCCTGGAGGAGGTTCCTGGCTTTGGATTGGCTCAGCTCTGACTGTTGTGGCCACCTGGGGAGTGAACCATTGGATGGAAGATCTCTGCCTCTCCTTCTCTCCATAAATCTGACTTTCAAATAAAAATAAATAAATCTTTAAAAAATTTAGTCAAATCAATTTTAACTGATGTGTTTTACTTCTTCCTTTTTAATCTTAAGAGGTTAATATTACATTTGGTTATTTAAGAGCCCAGCGAGTAATGCTGTGTTTGCTGTTTTGCTTTCCAAATGCTTGCAGTAGTTTTGACTGGGTGAGACCAACAAGGAGCCTCAAACTCCAGCTAGGTCTCTTGTGTTGAGCTATCACCTTCAGCCTCCCAGCATGCATTAGCAGGAAACCTGAGAAGAAGCTTAGCGGCCAGGCCTTAAGTCAGGAATCCCAAGTGGTGGCTTTGTTTGCTGTGCTACAGTAACTATTCCCTTTTGAAATCTTCATGCAGTTTTTCTTTTTTCTTGCTTGCTATATTGACTTTGACCTCTATTACACTGTAGATGGAACTGGTAATAGAGGACAATCTACATCTTTTTCACAAACTCGGGGTAAAACATTCACTATTGGCTCATTAAGTAATTTGTTAGCCATAGACCTTTTTATGGATGTCAGGCCAACTTCTGTTGCTTTTTCCCAGGCATATTAGCAAGGAGATGGATAGGAAGTGGAGCAACTGGGACTCAAACATGGTACCCATAAGTGAAGCTGGCACTTCAGGCAAAGGTTTAAGATACTATGCCATGATGCCAACTGCTAAAATTTAATTTGAAAGTACAAAGAAAAGGAATGCTTTCATATGCTGATTTTCTCTCAGTATGTCCACAGTGACTGAGACTGAATTAGGGCTGGAGCTGTAAGCAAGGAGCTAGGAAATAAATTTTAAAAACCCTTGAGTCACCATCTGCTGCTTTCCAGAGTCTGAATGGACAGGAAATTGAAATTGGGAAGCAGACCTGGGACTCAAATCCAGGTACTCTTGCATGGGATATTGGCAGCTTAGCTGGTATCTTGAAACTGCTAGGTCAAACATCTGCTCTGAGAGGTTTTGCGGGGGGTTTTTTTTTTTTTTTGGTCTTTTTTTTTAATATTTATTTTTTTAAAAAGTTACAGAGAGAGGGAGGGTGAGAGAGAGAAGAAAAATCAGTCTTCCATCCACTGATTCACTCCTCAGGGCTGGGCCAGGCTGAAGCCAGGAACCCAGAAGTTTCTTTCAGGTCTCCCACATGGGTACGGGGGCCCAGACAGTTAGTCTGACTCCCAATACTTTCCCAGGTGCATTGGCAGCGAGCTGGATCACAAGTTAAACACCTGGGACTCAAAACTGGTGCTTTTATGGAGCAACTTAGCCCAGCCTGGCCAACCCCCAGGCCTGGTCCTCATGTGAGTTGCTGGATATTTATGACTCAGCCTAGCCTGGCCTGCACCCCCTCCTGGCTCTCATTCATGCCAGAGTGTGTGCTGTGAACTGATCCAGCCTAGCCTGGCCTGGCTTGGTCCCAGCCCCAGCTGACAGGCTCACCACAATGAATTGTGAACTAGCAGAGGAGTTCCCCAAGTTCCCCTACCAGGCCTGCTTACAGCCTCAGATATGCATGTGCTAGCAGATATGTATATATCCCAGTCTAACATGGTCCCCCCATGTCCTGGTACTTACCAGCAGGTACTGTGGTCTAGCCTACCTAACCCTCCCCCAATACCTGGCTCACAGGCCAGCCTGGCCTATCCCACACCCATTCACCTCTTCCAAGTGCCAGTGAATACTGGGGACCAGCCCATTCTGGCTTGCCCCCAGATCTATCCCAAATGCATTCTGGTGGGTGCTACAGCCTTGCTTACCAATGGGAGCTGTCAGCCTAGCAGGGAAGTCCCCAAAGCTTGTCTGTCAGGCATATTCCCTGCCCTGGATCTTGTGCATGATGACAGATACTTTGACCCAGCCTGAATGTAGCACCCGTACCCCCACCACCCCAGGGTTAGCTTTCACTGGCGAGTGCTGTGGCATGACCCTGCCCAGCCTGCCTCTAGGCCTGGCTCTCAAGCTCTCTAGGAGGAGCAGTGTCTTAGCAGGAAAGTTCTCCAGGTTTCTCTTCTAGGCCCACTCCCAACCCTGGATTTCATGTGTGCCAGCCGATACCGTTGCCCTGCTTGATGTGATCTGCCCTCAGTTCCAGCTTTTGCATGTGCCAGTATTTGCTAGAGCCTAGTCCAACCCTCTCTCCTCACATTCCGAGTTCCTACAAGTGTCAGTGAGTTCTGTGGTCCAGCCTGGCTCCGCTTGTCACCATCCCCAGCACTCCATGTAAACTGGCAGGTGCTGCAGTCCCACATAGGTAAGCCCATAAATCTCCTGGATCCAGTTCTCTCATGTTCCAGTGTATGCTGCGACCCAGCCTGACGTGCCCTTCCCCCCTGCCCCCACCTCCTACACTTATGGGTGGGTACTGTGGCCTAACCCAGCCAGGCATACCTCCCCAGCCTCAGTTTCATGGGCAGCAGGCAATGCTACTTACTTAGCCCAGCCCAGGTCTCTCACTTGGGGAGGTGCCTTGACCTGAGACATGCTCTTTGATTTCCTGACCTCAGTTTCCTCATCACCTGTGAGTGCAGTGCCCCGGTCTGTGGAAGCCCTCAGAAGTCAGTCTTCCCTGTCAAACACATCCTCAACAGTCTCCATTCCAACACATTTCCAGACCCCTTTTCCCAGGCAGTCTTCAGTCATTTTCTACCTCTGTACCCCAACATACATACCCCAAGCCCCTCTACACCCTCTCTCCCCACATCCCCTTGTGTCAGCACCGAGTGTGCCTGGGGGATGGGATGACACGTCCCCACCCAGCATCCCCTACTTTCCCCACATACCCTTAAAAAAAGTAGAATAGACAACTATGTTGACACAGTGGTATAGTTAACAAAGATTTTGTATTCACCAGTCCCAGAATGCCCACCAGCTGTTGGTTGCTATCTCCCAGCAGTGTAACACTTGTAACACTTGTTTACTTGCTTAACTAAAAGGCAACCTAGGCAGGTGCCTATACTTACGGACTTTTTTTTCCTTTTTTCTTTTTTATAATATTCGTTTATTTGGGCCTGGCGCGGTGGCGCAGTGGTTAAGGTCCTCGCCTTGCATGCCCGGGATCCCATGTGGGCGCCGGTTCTAATCCCGGCAGCCCTGCTTCCCTTCCAGCTCCCTGCCTGTGGCCCGAGGACAGCCCAAAGCTTTGGGACCCTGAACCCACGTGGGAGACCCGGAAGAGGCTCCTGGCTTCGGATGGGCATAGTATCAGCCGTTGCGCTCACTTAGGGAGTGAATCATCGGACGGAAGATCTTCCTCTCTGTCTCTCCTCTCTGTATATCCGCCTTTCCAATAAAAAAATAATAAAAATAAATCTTTTTAAAAAAATTCGTTTATTTGTGGCTTGGCGCAATGGCTTAGTTACTAAATCCTTGTTAGCATAGTCTAGGATCTCATATGGGTGCTAGTTCATATCTTGGCTGCTCCAGTTCCCATTCAGCTCCCTGCTTGTGGCCTTGGAAAGCAGTCGAGGACAGCCCAGGGCCTTGGGACTCTGCACCCATGTGGGAGACCTGGAGGAACCTTCTGGCTCCTGGCTTTGGATCATCTCTAACTGTTGCAACCACTTGAAGAGTAAACGACTGGATGCAAGATCTTTCTCTCTGTAAATCTGCCTTTTTTCAATAAAAATAAATCTAAAAAAGATTTATTTTTTTTGTATTTGTAGGACAGATTTACGGAGAGAAGGAGAAACAAAAGAGATCTTCCATCTCCTGGTTCATTAACCAAATGGCTGCAGTTTATTTTCCCCTAAGTAATTTCGCAGAGTTGATACTAGAGCTCCTCTTACTGAAGTTACTGTTAACTGTTTTGTAGTGACCCTCATGCTTTAACCCTTTAGCTTTAGCTAAATTAAGCAGGTGCAGAGCTTTGCTATGGACTCATTTAGCATGATTAGGACTGTTTGGTATGTAGTCCTTACCAGTACATGGTATTTTGATAAAGTGTAAGTATTGATGGAATATTTTATCTTTTATTTTAAAGTTTTATAGATTTATTTATTTTCAAGGCAGTTACAGTGAGATAGGAACTTGGAGAAACAAGCAGATAGAGGAAGATTTTCCATCCATTGGTTTACTGCCTAGATGACTGCTACAACCAGGGCTAGGCCAGGCTGAAGCAGGATCCTGGAACCCAACCAGATCTGCCGTATGGGTGGCAGAAGCCCAGTCACTTGGATAGTCTTCTGCTTTCCAAAGCACGTTACCAGGGAGCTGGTTCACATGCCACCTGGGACTGCAACTGGCACACGTAGGGATGCCAGTGTTACAGATGGTGGCTTTGCCCATTATGCCACAGCACTGGCCCCATCGTTCTAGATTTTAGAGTATTTAGGGCTTTAGAGTTTTTAATTCAGTTGCTCAGATATGTGCAGATATCTCCAAATCTGGAAACATTTTATTCCAGGCATTTTAAAAAATAAATATTGCTTTGTAATAATGATTACATGGTTTAGCAGGGTGGAAAGGATCAAGGTTCAGGGAAGATTGGGTGGACTCATTGCTTTCAGATATTCCAGGCATTTTCAATAAAGGATACTCATTTAGCCTGTGCTGGTCTTTGGAGATAACAAGGCATGGGTGTTCTTTCCACAGAACTTAGAGTAAGGAAGTTTTTGTTTCTTCTTCGAGATGAGCATTTGGTTCCATAGAATAACTTGCTCAATTTAAGGTTAGCAGAAAAGAATGACTAATCACTTGGTACTTGGTGAGTTTGAGGAAGTGTTGTAATCATTTTAGCTTTTTTTTTTTTTAAAGATTTATTCTATTTTTATTGGAAAGACAGATATACAGAGAGGAGAGACAGAGAGGAAGATCTTCTGTCCGATGATTCACTCTCCAAGTGAGCGCAACGGCCGATGCTATGCCGATCCGAAGCCAGGAGCCAGGAGCTTCCTCCAGGTCTCTCATGTGGGTGCAGGGTCCCAAAGCCTTGGGCCATCCTCAACTGCTTTCCCAGGCCACAGGCAGGGAGCTGGATGGGAAGCGGGGCCGCCAGGATTAGAACTGGCACCCACATGGGATCCCGGGCATGCAAGGCGAGGACCTTAACCACTGTGCCACTGCGCCGGGCCCAATCATTTTAGCTTTAATTTTTTCCTGTGTGAAACAGATAAAATGTACTCTGTAGGAATTTGGGGATTAAATTAATTCGTGTAATTAAGACAGAGCGTGTAACCACTGTATACCTTCACATTTCCACCCCCATCTATAAATGCAGGTGGATCTTAGGCAGCATTGTTTCTAGCCCACCTACCACAGAAAATACAATCCTAAGTTTCTCTTATGCACGTGCACACACATGTGTATCCTCACACTTCTGAGTTTCTTCTTTAGTTATATTGCTTTAGTTAGGCTTAAAAATCATGTTGACATTTTGTTTTGTGGAATGGTTTCAGCTTTAATTAACATTAAAATTATCTTGTATTAAAACATATGAGACATATTGCTGATGAAAATGACAGTTTTTTTTGACTAGGTAAATAATAAAATATTTACAGAAAACTACAACTTTAGTACATTCAACACGTATGTTTATCTTCACAAAACGTAAGACAGCTGCAGCTTAAGCCTGCTTGATGGGGAGAACCAATAAGGAGCCCAGTTGTTTTGTGCCCAAGAACCTCGGGAAAAGCTGAAGAATTTAAGGCACTAGATATCTCTGAAAGAAAAATTTGGACTGAGGGGGAAAAAAAACTAACAGGAGGATTACATGAAAGTATGGAAAGAAAGAGTCCCAGCTTTTCCTTTTTTATGAAGTACAGCCAAGAGATAACCTTGGCTTCAAACAGGTCCAGCTCAAGATGATAAAACCAGTGGATGAAAGACCTGTTTCTCCCTTTTTGTTTGTAATTCTTTCAAATAAATAAAAATAATTTTAAAAAAAGATAATATATGTTATAGCAAAAGCATTATGAAATAGCAGTATAACCTTGGGGAATAAAATCTAAAAGAAGCAGCTGAAAGAGTTAAAGTTATTTTCTATTGAAGAAACAGATCCAGAATTCATGATAAAATTTTAAAGGTTAATTTTTTTGAGTTCAAATAAATTAATTAAAGAGAGGGGGAAGTAGAGAGAAAAGAGAGCTTTTATTCACTGGTTCACTCCCCAGATGGCCACAATGGCCAAAGCTTTGCCAGACTGCATCCAGGTGGTTCTCCCACATGGGTGCAGGGGCCCAAGCACTTGGATCACCTGCTGCTGGCTTCTCAGGCATATTTGCAAAGAACTGGATCAGAAATGGAACAACCAGGAATTAAACCAGCGCTTATACAGAATGCCTGCATCCTGATAGCACCTTAACTTGCATGCCACAACACCAGACCAATGAGTTCATTATAGGTACAAAAATGTATTTGCAACTTACAGTTATAATCTATAGTGTATGTAAAACATGTTACAAGCATTAAAATTATAGCAAAGATGATCAAATGATGCAAATAACCAGAAGGTAAAAAATGATAATATGGGATATTACCACTGCTCTGTTCTTTGCTAGCTTATTCATTTTCATTTTGTTTGAAAGGCAGAGAGATCTTTCATCAGCTATTTCCCCATCCATATGTCTGTAGTAGCTGGGACTGGAGTAGGCCAAAATCAGGAGTCCAAAACTCAGTTTGGGTCCCACCCCTCCCGGGTGGATGGCAGGGACCCAGGTACTTGAGCTATCTTCTACCTCCCAGGATGCACAACAGCAGGAAGCTGGTTCAGAAGTAATAGAACTAGGGCCTGGCACAATAGCGTAATGGTTAAAGTCATTGCCTTGAACATGCTGGTATCCCATATGGGTGCCGGTTCAAATCCTGGTGGCCCCGCTTCCCATCCAGCTCCCTGCCTGTGGCCTGGGAAAGCAGTAGAGAATGTACCAAAGTTTTGAGACACTGCACCCACTTGGGAGACCTGGAAGAAGTTCCTTGCTCCTGGCTTCAGATTGGCTCAGCTCTAGCTGTTGTGGCCATTTGGAAAGTGAACCATCGGACAGAAGATCTTCCTCTCTGTCTCTCCTTCTCTCTGTATATCTGACTTTGTAATAAAAATAAATGAATCTTTAAAAAAAAAAAAAAAGTAATAGAACTAGCCAGAACTCAAGCCAGGCAGGATAGTACGGATGTGAACGCCCTAAATGACATTCTAGGAGGTTGGGACAAGTAGCTGCCTCCCTTTGCCATTTTAGTAGGTTGAGAGTGATGTTTCATTTACTTGATGGAGCATTTTTCCTATTTATTGTCCCTTTTTTTTCCTGCTCTATAAAACGTGGTCATATTCATTTGCTGGTTGCATTTCTAAATTTTTGTCCTTCTTTAGTTGCAAATCTTATAGACAATTGTTTTTTGTCTATTAAATCCAGCTTTTTTTTTTCAAACTTTGGGGAATGAATCAATAAATAGAAACTGTTTATTTGATATTTATTTCTTCTCATTGCTCCCTTCTTGTGGTCACTATTTTTGCTTCCAGCAGCCTCTGGCCATCCTCCAGGTCAGTTAATCCCACACTGTCATTTTAACATCAGTAGTAGTGAAGAATACTAAGGAAAGTCAGTAGCCTGGCTTATTAAATAAGTTGAAATTCTGAAACTGGCACTGTAGTGTACATGCAAAACTGATGGGTGTCAATTCAAAGTTCAGAGGCTCCACATCCAATCCAGCTCCCTGCTAATAACTGGGAAGGCAGCCGAAGGGCATCCATGTCCTTGGGCCTCTGCACTCATATGGGAGTCCTGAAAGAAGATCCTAACTTCTGGCTTTGGTTAGCCACTGCTCCCATTGCAGCCATTTAAGGACTGAAGAAGCAGATGGAACATCTCTGTCTGTCTCTCTCTAACTTTGCCTTTCAAATCAAAATAAGTTTTTTAAAAGGAAAGAAATAACTAAGGAAATTGTCCTAGGTTGATGAAATGAAATAATGTTGTTCAGACTACTAAAATATAATACCTCTAATTTTCACAGCCTGTTGAAGTGTCTTTAGTTCTGGTCTGAATGGTCAGTGTTATCCAGAGTACAGAATCGGCATTTATTTGTATTCTCTACAGCACATTTCAGAAGGTTTTGTATTTTGTTGTTGTTGTTGTTCCATAGTTATTAAAAAGGAAAAAAAGAAAGAAGCAAAAACCTCCCAACCCTGTGTAATATATTCCAGTGTTTTATAATTCTTAAATTACATCAGAAACCTGGAGACTATTTACTGATTATTTTGTTGTCTTGTTTGAAATAACATTTTATGTGCCAGCAGTATATGATGCAGATATGAATTAATTTTGTAAACTCATAAAATGCATGGATAATGAATTATACTTTTCTATTCTGTTCTTTCTAATCAGCTCCTGGGCTACAATGAAAAACCAGTAAATCTACAGATGTTTATTGGAACAGCAGATGATCGGTATTTACGGCCTCATGCATTTTACCAGGTCCATCGGATCACTGGGAAGACAGTTGCTACAGCAAGCCAAGAGATAATCATTGCCAGCACAAAAGTTCTGGAAATTCCACTTCTTCCTGAAAACAATATGTCAGCCAGGTATCTTGAAACATACCCCTGATTTGGCACTTTCAGGGGAATAAAAAGTGTACTGACTTTTTTTTATTATAAAAATAGTCATTGTTCTGAATTGACCAAATGCAATTGTAAGATAATTGTATTGTGTTTGGTAAAGGTAGTTGCTTATTTTCAGAATAAGCCATTTCAATAAATGTTTCTGGAAAAAAAAAAAGGAAAAAAAAAGTTTCTAGAACATGTATTACCAGATAAGCATTGTCCTAGATGATAAGGATAAAAATACATAGAATTAAAATAAAACCAAGGCCCAGCGCAGTGACCTAGCAGCTGAAGTCCCCACCTTGAACACGCTGGGATCCCGTAATCCCAACAGCTGTACTTCCCATCCAGCTCCCTGCTTGTGGCCTGGGAAAGTAGTCAAGGATGGCCCAAAACCTTGGGACCCTGCACGCGCGAGGGAGACCTAGAGGAAATTCCTGGCTCATGGCTACGGATTGGTACAGCACCAGCCTTTGCAGTCACTTGGGGAGTGAACCATTGGATGGAAGATCTTCCTCTCTGACTCTGCTCCTCTCTTTGTATCTTACTTTCCAATAAAAATAAATATTTCCAAAAAATTAAAAAAAAAAAAACCAAATTGCTGACAGTGTGATAGTTTAAACAGTAAATAAATGATCAAAATACAAGAACAGTTGTTAAATGTCTTGAAGGAAAACTTTGACTTGACCGCCAGGCATCCCATTTGACTCATTCCCAAATACTACAAGTTCGTTAATTTCTGGATGAGAATGTAATAGAGCTTAGTTCAAGTAAATTAGTTCAGATTACACGTTGCTGAATGAAAAGAAAAACCTGAAATGCCAGTGGCTTAAATGGAGGTGTAGTTTATTAGCACTTAAAAGAAATATACAGATATCCATTTAGAGATGAAAATCATTGAAGACCTAAGCTGCCATTGTTTTCCTTTTCTGTTGTCTTTATCATATTTTCCATCTATAAGATTGTCTGGGCCCCAGAGCGATAGTCTAGAGGTTAAAGTCCTTGCATTGAATGCACTGTGATCCCTTGGGCGCCAGTGCTAATCCTGGCAGCCCTGCTTCCCATCTAGCTCCCTGCTTGAGGCCTGGGAAAGTGGTAAAGGCCAAAGCCTTGAGACCCTGTACCCACGTGGGAGACCTGGAGGAAGTTCCTGGCTCCTATCTTTGGATTGGCTCAGCTCCAGCCATTGTGGCCACTTGGGGAGTGAAAAATCGGACAGTAGATCTTCCTCTCTGTCTATCCTCCTCCCTTGTATATCTGCCTTTCCAATAAAAATAAATAAATCTTAAAAAATAAGACTGTCTCATGGTATAAATTGGCTGCTGGAGCTCTAGCCATTACAATCATATTCTCATAAGGAATAAGAGAAGAAAGATAAAGGGAGCTACTATCTTTCATTGATTATCTTTTTAGAAAAATAGATATTTATTTGTTTGAAAGAGTTGCAGAGGGAGAGTGAGATGTTCCATCCACTGACTCACTCTCCAAATGGGTATAATAGTCAGGGCTGACCCAGTCTAGAACAGAGCCAGAGATTACAGGCCCTCATGTGTTAGAACCATCTTCTACTACCTTCTCAGGCACATTAGAAGGGAGATGGATGGAAGCAGACAATTGGGTCATAAAGTAGTGTCTGTTTAGATTTCTGGCATCTCATAGTCAGTGTCTTAAGTTGCTATACCACAGAGCTCCAGTCCTTATTGATTATTTTGGTATGTAAGAAAGACTTAGGTTTGTGCTTTACCTCAGCACATTGCCACTTCTAACAGTATAATGGCTGGTTACTTAGACAGAAAAAAGTGCCAGTACTATGGTATACCAGATTAAGCTGTTATTTATAGTACCACAATCCCATATGAATACCAATTCAAATCTTAGCTGCTCCACTTCTGATATAACTCCCTGCTAATGCTGCTGGGAAAACAATGGAAAGTGGCCCAACTTCTGGGGCCCCTGTGCCTACTTGGGAGACCCTGAAGAAGCTCTTGGCTTCAGCTTGACCCAGCTTCAGCTGTTGTGGCCATTTGGGGAATGAGCCAGCTGATAGGAGACCCCTTTCTTTGTCTGTATAACTCTGTCTTTCTAAATAAATACAATGAATATTTGTTGGAGGGAACAAATATGAGAAGAAAGGATATGGGGTAGACAGCTGTCTAACCTGTCATAGCCACATGTGTGAAACCTAGACATTTCTGTTGTGGATGTTACTGTGAACGATAATGTGTATTTTGCTGAAAGTAGCAGTAGCATCTACCCAAAGGCTGGTGTGATAATAGTTCTATAACAAATAACAGGAAGAAAAAGAGAAATGGGAATTATTTTAAATAGAAAGCTAGGAAAATAAGTTTACACTGGAGTCAGGCATTGTGATGGCAATGTGTTAAGCCACTGCTTGGAAAGTGTCCCATATTGCAGTGCCTGGTTTCATGTTCCACTTCTACATCTTCTCTTTCTCCTTTGTTCCACGTCCCCCTCTTCTTCCTCTTCCTCCTGGCAGAATTAGAGAGAGAAGGAGATGACAGAAAGAAATCTTCCATCTGCCAGTTTACTCCCCAAATGACATTAGTGAGAGTTGGGGCAATACAAAGCCAGGAGTTTCCTCTGAGTCTCCCACATGAACACACAAGATCCCAAGGACTTAGACCATCCTTCACTACTTTCCCAGGTCATAGCAGGTACCTGAATCAGAAGCAGAGCAAGTTGGGCTTGAACCAGCACTCATCTTGGATGCCAGTACTGCAGGTGGAAGATTAATTTGCTATACCACACTCACAGACAAATCTAATCTAGCTTCCTTCTGATGCATACCTGTGAAGCAGGTGATGAATGGCTCAAGTGTCGTTCCTTTGTCAGACCTAAATGGATATCGGCCTGCTGGCTTCTGCCAGGCACAGCCTGAGCATTTGGGGACATTTGGTGGGTGAACTAGTACATGGAAGATCTATCTCTGCCTTTCATGTAATTAAAAATAAATAAATAAAACTTAAAATACAAATACCCTGAATTTAAGGCTATACAGATTATAATTACTTTAATTGAGCTGGACCATGTACTTCATAGAAACCAAAGGATAGAAACTTATTAAAGAGTTATTAAAGACCAGTATTTAAACTGTGGACCTCAGAGTCATCCTGCAAGATACTTTTAAGTGTAGGATGCCAGTATTGATGGCCTTGCCTAGAAACCTAACTCTGCTAAAAGACTTTCGCTCAATGTTTATTTAATGATCTCAGGAGCTTGCCCTAAGACCATTTTGGCACCATTTTGAAACAATTTGTTCAATACTGTTTTGACTGATTAATTTTTCAGTATTAGATAACAATTTCTTTTCTACAAATAGCAAGAATTTCTTTTCAATATTGCTTCCCTTTTTAATTTTTTAAAAGATTTATTTATTTATTTTTAGGATTTATTTATTTTTATTGGAAAGGCAGATATACAGAGAGGAGAATAGACAGAGAGGAAGATCTTCCATCCAATGGTTGATTCCCCAGGCAGTCACAATGGCTGGAGCTGAGCTGATCCAAAACCAGGAGCCAGGAAATTCCTCCAGGTCTCCCATGCTGGTGCAGAGTCCCAAGGCTTTGAGCCATCCTTGACTGCTCTCCCAGGCCACAAGCAGTGAGCTGGATGGGAAGCGGGCCTGCTGGGATTAGAACTGGCACCCATATGGGATCCCAGCGCATTCAATGCAAGGACTTTAACCTCTAGATTATCGCGTCAAGTCACTCGATGGATTATTTTTATTGAAGATGTATCAGTGAAAAAATGTAGAGATGCCAGTAATGATTTAGTTGAACCTATATTCAGTGCATCTTCTGACCTAGTT
The DNA here is from genome assembly GCF_017591425.1 of Ochotona curzoniae. NCBI lineage: Eukaryota > Metazoa > Chordata > Mammalia > Lagomorpha > Ochotonidae > Ochotona > Ochotona curzoniae. The sequence continues at coordinate 13,495,942 of NW_024465926.1, read as the reverse complement.
TTATTTATGATATGAAAGTGTTTTGGGGTCAGTGCCATGGCATAGTATGCTAAACTTCTGTTTTTGGTGCTAATAATATGGATGCCAGTAGTAGTCCTGGCTGTTCAACTCCTGATCCAGTGCCCTGCTTATGGCTTGGACTCAAGTCTTTGGGTCCCTGTACCCACATAGTAGACCCAAAGGAAGCTTCTGGCTCCTGTCTTCAGATTTGCTCAGTCCTGGCCATTGTAGCCATTTGCAAAGTGAACCAGTGGATGAAAGCTCTTTCACTCGTCTCTCCTTTTCTAGCTCTGCTTTTCAATTAAAAATAAAATAAGGGGGAGGGTTTGGGGAGGGGTTGGGGGAATCCCAGAGCCTATGAAACTGTATCATAAAATAAATTAAAAATAAGTTAAAAAATAATAAAACTTTTAAAAAAGTCTTTGCTTGCACTTTAGTGATTTAGTTCTGTATAATAAATTATGTCAGACATTAGTGCTTATAGTAATAATGTTTTCTCATTTTATGATTCCCCAAGTTGATTTGGCTTATCTGATTCATTCATTTGTTGTCAGCCTAGGTCACTCAAATACCTGAATTTTGGGGGAATTCAGATGGAATAAAAACATTGAAAATTACTAAGGTGGCTAGAAGGATTGGAGATTGTCTGGGCTTTCTTTCTCTCACTTTGTACATAATGCTTAGGACTCCATGACAGCAAAAATGACCAGTGCCAAGCTCACAGGTGTAATACAATCAGTTGGGAACACTCTTGCTTATTTAAGCAAGTTATAGACTAGCTTTCCAGGGGAGAAGGTCTGTTACCAAAAGGAGGAAAGGAGTGCATGTATAAGAAAGGGAGAAGCTGGCAACCATCTTTGTAAAAAATATGTCATTGTTTAACCCTGCACTGTTGTCGTACCAGAACATTTTTACTTCCTACTGTGAATAGCTGAGGAAGATAGGCATGCCTGTTTTTCTTTTTTGAACTGATTTTTGGTAGTTAGTTCTTCCCTGACAAAGTAATAATATCTATCTGTGCAATTGAGTTGTTTAGAGCTGATTATCAATAAACAAGTGAAAATGTTGCTTGTTTCTCTCTAGTATTGACTGTGCAGGTATTTTGAAACTCCGCAATTCAGATATAGAACTTCGAAAAGGAGAAACTGATATTGGCAGAAAAAATACTAGAGTACGACTTGTGTTTCGTGTACACATCCCACAGCCAAATGGAAAAGTCCTTTCTCTGCAGATAGCTTCAATACCTGTGGAATGCTGTAAGTGAGCTGTGTTTATGTTTTAAGATTTTGTTTAAAACAGTTGATTTTCTGCTTTGTTTATAATACAATGTTGCATCAAAAGTGCAAACTCAGGCACATTTGCTGATCTGACTTTTTTCTATGTAAACGATTAGCTAATGTTTTTAATAAGAGGAGTACTTATATTAGAAAATTAGAAAATGGCTTTTCACTTATTTTGACAACTCTGTCTTAATTATGTTTATGAGGAAGATATTTGCACCTGTGGATCCAATCAAGAAGGTATGATTTTGTTGCTTTCAGTTTTCTTTGTTTCATTAAATATCAACCTTCATGATAAAAGTTGGATTTCCTAACTACTTAAGATTTATAGAGTTTTTATTTTGTTCTACGTTCTTAATGTAATATTATTTACACCACTTTTTTGGTGGAAAAAGTAAATTTTTGTTCCCCTCTGATTTTTTTTTTAAGTTTATTTTATTTTTATTACAAAGTCAGATATACAGAGAGGAGGAGAGACAGAGAGGAAGATCTTCCGTCCAATGATTCACTCCCCAAGTGACCGCAATGGCCGGTGCTGTGCCGATCCGAAGCCAGGAACCAGGAACTCCCTCTGAGTCTACCACGCAGGTGTAGGATCCCAAGGTTTTTGGGCCATCCTCGACTGCTTTCCCAGGCCACAAGCATGGAGCTGGATGGGAAGTGGAGCTGCTGGAATTAGAACCGGCACCTATATGGGATCCTGGTGCATTCATGGCAAAGACTTTAGCCGCTTAACCACTGCACCACGCCCCCCCCTCTGATTTGTAAAGACATGATATAAGCAAGAGACCTTGAACTTGGAAATATATTTGACCCTTTAACTACTGTGAATCTGAGGCGATTAGCTGATATGGCTGAAATACTGAGACTGCATAGTTAAAATGTTAAAATGTTCTGATTCTACTCTCCCTGCTTCTTGAAATTCCATCTACCTGTAAATTATCAGTTCAGGATGTACATCCTCTCCCTGGGGACCTGGAACCATATACTGAAACCATCCCCCTTCCCAAGATTATATGAAGACTGACAACCAGAGGCGTGATCTCTGTCATTTCATGGACACAGAATGGAAGACAGAGTTATTTTCCTCTCTCTACTTTCTTATTCCTTTTTTATATTTATTTATACATGCATGCACAATGTATTTTTAAAGAAATTATATACTTGTGAGGCAGAAAAAAACAGTTCTGATTTACTGGTTCGTGCCCTAAATACCCACAATAGTTGAGGATAGGCCATGGCCCAAATCATGAGCCGAATCCGGGGCTAGAACCCCAATACTCTGATTTAGGACCCAGATATCTTACCTGCTAGGCCAATACCAGTCTGACACAATATTTTTATATCTTGTTTTGATGTCTGTGGTTACTATAGCAACATGAGCATTTTCCTCATTGTTACATATTTTTCAACCAATTATAAAACATGATTATGCCAGTTATTGAAAATTTGGGGACTGACATTGTGAGATATTAAGTTGATTGGCTGCTGAGATAAGGTATCCCAGTTAAAGCCAGTTAAAAGTCCTGGCTGCTCCACTTTTGCTCAAGCTCCCTAATAATGTGTCTGGGGAAGCACTGGCAAATTGCCCAAATATTTTGACCCCTGGCTTTTGCCTAACCTAACCCTGTGCTTTGCAACCCTCTGTGGATGGAAATGGTAGACTGTCTTTGGAGCTCTGCCTTTTAAATAGATAAATAAATGTTTTCGAAGGCTTCAGAGAATGTTTTTGCTGAAGCTGATGTTGCGATATAGTATGTAAAGCTGCCACCTGCAATGCTGGCATCCCATCTGGGTGCTGGTTCATGCCCTGGCTGCTGTACTTTCCATCCAGTCTCCTGATAATTGCCATTAAAGTAGCAGAATATTGCTGCACTGCTTGGGCCTGCCATCCATGTGGGAGACCCAGAAGACGCTCCTGCCTCCTGGCATCAGTCTGGTCCTGTGTGCATTGGTGGAGCCACCTGGGAAGTGATTCTACTATACCTGTAAAAGGGAGTTCCTATTATAAGTATCTGAAACTTTGAAGTACAGGTTGGTAGTTGGTGCATCTTAAGTGGTTATTGGTCCTAAGTACCAGATACAGTTTGTGAACAAGCCTATTTTAATATTTCCTTTGAATGGGACCGGTCGACTTCATGTGCTTTGAGACAAAATCCCAAGTAAAACTAGCAAACACTTGCTTTGCAAAAGTTATTGAAGGTTAAGTTTCTTTGAAATACTGTGTAGGGCCAGGTGTGATAGTGTAATGATAAAGGTCCTCTCCTTGAACGCACTAGGATCCTATATGGGCGCCGGTTCTAATCCCCACAGCTCCACTTCCCATCCAGCTCCCCGCTTGTGGCCTGGGAAAGCAGTCGAGGACAGCCCAAAGCTTTGGGATCCTGCGTCTGTGTGGGAGACCTGGAGAAAGAAGTTCTTGGTTCCTGGCTTCAGATCGGCACTGCGCTGGCCATTACGGCCGTGAATCATCAGACGGAGGATCTTCCTCTCTGTCTCTCCTCCTCTCTATAAATCTGCCTTATCCAATAAAATAAATAAATCTTTAAAAAAAGAAAAGAAATAATGTTGCAGCCAAACAAGACACAATTAGTAGAAAGAAAAGTAGTTGATACTTTTTGTTAAATTCTAGAAAGAAGCCTATTTACATAGGCATTTGATAAGAAGAGCTGATTAAAAAAAACCTAAGCAGCCAAAAGAAAAGTAACTTGAATCGCAAACAATTAAGAAAGGAAAGACAAAAATAAAACTCCCCAAAGTATGTTTTGAAACCAACCACTCAATATCAAAAAGTGGCACCAAGGACAGCTTTTATAAATGTGGATAACTTAAACAACAATTCTGTGTCGTAAAAAAATATTATTCGTTGTATCTGGGAAAACAGAAATGTGTAGTCACTTTAGAGACACTTAGAGCCTTGTCAAAAGCTTCGTTATTGGAATGTGGAATTCATGAATGTTTTGTTTATTCCATTGTTAGAAAATTATCCAAAATAGAAATGTTATATCACAGTCGTGATCTAATAGGTAGTTTGATCTTGAAGAGTTAACTTGATGTTTGCCCTACAGTATTCTGCAGAAACTTGTCTAAATTGTATGCAATGCGCTTAAATATATTTGATCTAGCATATATATATGTGTATATGAAAATTTTTTACTAATATTTTGCCTTTTGTCAACTCCTAAAAAAAAATCCAGCCCAGCGGTCTGCTCAAGAACTTCCTCATATTGAGAAGTACAGTATTAACAGTTGTTCTGTGAATGGAGGCCATGAAATGATTGTGACTGGATCTAATTTTCTCCCAGAATCCAAAATCATTTTTCTTGAAAAAGGACAAGGTAAATAGCATATGAATTGCTTGATGTCAAGCTAAAGGACAAGTGGTAAAATGAATGATTCAATAACACTAATCAGCAAAATTGGTCACTTAAAGCAGCAGGCATTGTATATGTACTATATTTTATTGTAAATCAAACATTAAATTTTCATATAAATGTTTTATTATCTTTAAGTATTTCTTTTTAAGGATTCATTTGAAAGAATGAAAAAGGGAAGGAGGGAGCTCCATCTACCCCCTGGCTCTTGGCTTTGCACTAGCTCATCTCTGGCTGTTGTGCACATTGGGGAGTGAATCAGCAACGTATGATCCTTCTTGCTGTCTCTCCCTCTCTCTTTCTGTAATTCTGCCTTTCAAATAAGTAAATAAATAAATCTTTTTTAAGAATTCTCCCAGCAATTCTACATATATATTCAAATAAACCTAGCCCAGCCCTGGTTAACAAGAATTGGGGGATTTCTCTTTCTCAAATGTGATTGCAGTTTCTCTTTTAACTCTCTACCTCTCAAGTGTTTTTAAAAAAAGAAAGATGCATCTGTTTAGTTTCCCAGCTTACTGACATTTCAATCATTTATGAAGTACAGATATATAGATTGATGCAGTGATGTAGATGCTGGCTCTGCATTGGAGCTACTCATTCCTGGGCTTGGAGCATTTGGAGGAAGGTGCAAATTTTATTTTTAAGCCTGGCACAATAGCATAGCGGCTAAAGTCCTTGCCTTGAATGCGTCGGGATCCCCTGTGGGCACCAGCTTTAATCCCGGCAGCTCTGCTTCGCATCCAGCTCCCTGCTTGTTGCCTGGGAAAGCAGACAAGGATGACCCAAAGCTTAGGGACCCTGCACCCTCATGGGAGGCTCAGAGGAGGCTCCTGGTTCCTGGCTTTGGATTGGCTCAGAGCTCCAACTATTGCAGCTGCTTGGGGAGTGAACCATCGGACGGAGGATCTTCCTCTCTGTCTCTGCTCCTCTTTGTATCTGCCTTTACAATAAAAATAAAATAAATCTTTAAAAATTTTTAATATTATTTACATAATTGAGAGGAATGAGTGCCGATTTGGGCCTCTGAATAGGATGGGGGAATCAGGTATGGAGGATGATGGGTGGAACACTTGTTTTAGTATTTTTTTTTTCTCTTGTGTCTGCAAGGGAGGAGGGGCTGAGGGCCACTCCTTACTGTCAAGCTATGTCAGCACGTGGGCATGAGGAGACAGACTTTTGATGGCACCCAAGAGACCCCATTGTGGGGAAGAGTGGTCTGAGGGTGTCACTTGAATAGTATTGATAGATCTGGGATGTCATCAGTTTCATTGCTCTCAGATTGAGAAAATCTTTCCAAGGTCTGTTGGTTGACCTTAGTGTATCCACAGACCCAGAAACATGCTGCAAAACTTGGACAGGAGAATAATTGTCCAGCCTGTTCTGCTTTCCAGCCTCTGACGAGGCAGTTGACATCCCCTCCTGTCCTAGATGAGCTGGCCATCATATCCCCTGTGTATCTCTGGATATACTGTCCACTGCACAGGCATCAGCAGCTGAAGAGGCCCAGTCCTGATACGTGCACTCTAAGGTCAGACCACACATCCTGTGATTTTTCCGTAGCCAAGGTCTGAGTCCAGAAGTCCACTTGGGGATTCCCCCAAGGAACCTCACCTAGGGTGACCTCAGACTTGACTTGTGTGTGTCAGCCAGTGCAACTCAAGTTAGTCAGTCACCTGCATTAATGGAGAGCATTTTCTAAAATAATGTGTAAGGGGTAGGTGTGGAACTGTGGCTCCTGGTGAAGAAAGGAGACACAAGGAGACATGGCTGTTGATTTTCAACATCTGAATTGTATCTCTGAGAAGCAATCAAGAGTTAGGTTATTTGGCTTTTCTTTCTTTCTTTCTTTCTTTGCTTATTTTTGGTGGCTGCATGGAGTACTTTGAGCAGTAGTTAGATAACATTAAGAGATAGCTGAGTTTTTTTTAGTAGTAACTGTTGTCCAAAGATGGAAAGGATTACCTTGTGAGGGAATGAATTTCTCTTCTCTTGAAGTACACAAACAAAAGTTGACTGTGCTTTGTAGGGCATAGTCAAGGATTTTCAAGAATCATTCAGTTAGATGGATAGAAGAACTCTGAGGGGCCCGATGAGGTAACCTACTGGCTAAACACTTGCCTTGTATCCGCTGGGATCCCATTGAGCACTGGTTCATGCCCTGGCTGCTTCACTTCCATCCAGCTCCCTGTTTGTGGCCTCGGAAAACAGTAGAGGGTGGTCCAAAATCTTGGAACCCTACATCCGTGTGGGAGACCTGGAAAAGTCTCCTGGTTCTGGATCAGCTACGTTTCAGCTGTTGTGGCCTTTTGGGGAGTGAACCAGCAGAGCAGCAGATGGAAGATGTTTCTCTTTGTCTCCTTCTCTCTGAATATCTGCCTTTCCAATAAAACAATAAATATTTAAAAAAAAAAAAAAAAAAAAAACTCCCTCAAGCTTTTTGACCTGGATAGTCCAAGATGTTTCTTCCTGTTTTTCCCTAAGAATAAGCTCTTGCTGATAAATTTGTGATAGTACATGCATTAGATTTTGTTATATGTTTTGTGAACTGGATTACTTTTAACTATAAATTGTTTCTTTCATAGATGGACGACCTCAATGGGAGGTAGAAGGGAAAATAATCAGGGAAAAATGTCAAGGGGTAAGATACTTAATTTTTAAATATTTGAGAAACTTAATGAGAAAATCGAATAATGCTACTTTATGAAATAGATAAGGAGTCCTTTGTTGGCTAATATAAAAGGAAATTAGAATTTTTAAAAACTTATGAATATATTTATGATATATTTTCCTGGTATTAAAATTTAAGAAAAATAAATGATTGTTATCTATTTTATGTAATAGAAAAAAAACTAGAATAATGAAGACTATGGGAAGGTCTTTATTGAAATTACCATTAATTTATTTCTCTAAATTCAGTGAAAAAATCCAAACATTCAGTAAAGATATATAGTGGGACAGAAGATAGTATTTAATATGCCAAGCTAAACTCTTCAGCCACTTGATTACGCCTTCCAGGTTTCTTTAGTGAAAATTGTGGTACTTTAATCTTGTTTGAGTAAATAGAATCTTCTTTGGGGTAGGGAGTATCATGCCCACAATGTATCCAAAGACTTGGGACAGTTAGATTGAAGGTTGCATTTGGTATGGGGCTATAGATTTTCGTCCTACTAGTTTAAACTTATTTTTTATATGATATATATTTTGTGTACTGCCAATTTAGACTATTTCAGTTATAAAATTTAAGGTAAGTCCAAACTGTAACATAATTTGGGAAATATTAAACATGATTAAAAATGAGAAAGAGCTTTTCTTTAGATGTGTGCCTTATTTGATAGTGTGGAAGACCTTTTATTTTCAGAAACCTTCTATTTTTAACAACACCTAGAAACCCAGTTGAGAGAATAAAAAACAGTTTTTCCTTGAATGATGGAAGGACCCTCTCTGTCAAGATTTTTAGCTGTGGGGTAGATCTCCAGATGACTTGCCTGACCAGTTGATGTACATGCTGATCTGTGGTGGGGGAGCCTGGATTATAACTCGTAAACTGCTCTGAGTTTAGCAGGTGTGTTTCATTTTTAGATCTGAGTGTAACACAATCTTGCTTTCCATGTTCCTTAGGCTCACATTGTCCTTGAAGTTCCTCCATATCATAACCCAGCAGTTACAGCTGCAGTGCAGGTGCACTTTTATCTTTGCAATGGCAAGAGGAAAAAAAGCCAGTCTCAACGTTTTACATACACACCAGGTATGAGGAGTTGTTATGATGGTTTACTGTCAAGCTTTGTTTTTCTTTTCTTTTATTTTAAGATTTATTTATTTATTTAAAGGCAGAGTTAGGGCAGTACAGAGAAAGAGAGAGAGCTTCCAAGCATCCATCTCTTAGCTCACTCTTCAAATGACTTGAACAGCTGAGCATAGGCCAGGCTATAGCCAGGAGCCAGGAATTTCTGTCTTCCAGGTCTCCCACAGGGGTAAAGAGGTGCAGGCACTTGAACTTTCTTTTCCTTCTTCCCAGGCATATTAAGCAGAGAGCTGGGCAGGAAATAGAAAAGTCATGATTTGAACCAGCACCTGTATGGGGTGCTGGTGCTTTCTTTAGTGACTTTCCTTGCTGTGTCACTGAGCTAGCCCCTTTTTCCTTCTCTTTTAATGCTCATTATTTCCATGTATTTAAGATGCAGGAAAAGAAGGAGCAAATATTTCATTCTTCAAATATCTGTTAATAGTCAAGGGTGGTCCATGGGAAAGCCAGGAGCATGGCACTATTATCTGAGTCTCCCTTGTGGTTGGCACAGTTCCAAGCACTTGAGCCATCTTCTGCTGCCTCCCACAATGCATTAGGAGGAGCTGGATCAGAAACAGAAATGCCAGTAGTTAAAACTGGCACCCCAAATAGCAGACTAACCTCTATGCCACAACACCTGCCCTTTTCATGTCTTTTTAAAGCCTGGTTATGTTTATCATATCCAAAGGCTTCATATGGTCCCAAATCCTAAAATTGAGTATTACTTACTATTATTGATAATGTTAATATGTTACCTGATAATAAAATAATTCAGAAAACTTTCAGAGAGATGCACATCTTTTGAAAGTGAACAACTGAGATGCTGGGCCCGGCACAGTAAGCTAGTGGCTAAAGTCCTCACCTTGCATGCCAGGGATCCCATATTGACAGTGGTTTGTGTCCTGGTGGCCACATTTCCCAAATAGCTCCCTGCTGTGGCCTGGGGAAACAGACAAGGGCAGCTCAAAGCCTTGGGACCCTGCATCCATGTGGGAGACACAGAAGAAGCTCCTGGCTCCTGGCTTTGAATTGGCTTAGCTCTGGCCATTACAGTTACTTGGGAAGTGAATCAGCAGATGGAAGATCGTCCTCTATTGTCTTTCCTCCTCTCTGTATATCTGACTTTCCAGTTAAAACAAAAAAAAATAAATAGCAACATTTGATTGGTAGAATCATAGTCTTAAAAGATCCATAAGAAACCTGTGCTATGACTTACAGATAAAACTACTGCTGGTGGTACGGGCTTCTCATATGGGCACTGTCTTTAGTCCTGGCTGCTCCACTTCTGATTCTTCCCATGCAGCTCAGCGAAGGATGGTATTAGGCCTCGGGCCAATGTACCTATGTGGAAGACCTAGAGGAAACTCCTGGCTCTTTGCCCTTTATGGCCATTTGGTGAATGGACCAGCAGATGAGATATAGCTGTCTCTCTCATTCTCTCTGTAATCTTGACTTAATGAATTTCAAGTAAAATAAATTTTTTTTTAAAAAGAGAAGCATTAGAACAAGACTCTCATAATAAGTTTATGCTTGTGGGAAAGCGTATTCTGTGTTCTAAGTAGTTAACTAAGCACACCAGCCTTCGGATTGTTATCGTTCTAATTAGGGGAGAAAGCTGCTTGGGAGCCAGGATATCCAGCTTCAGCTCTGCTGTAGGTAATAACCACTGAGTGCATAAGACTAAATTGGTGACTTTTGAATTGTTTTAAATTTTTAAAATTTTAACAAAAAATTTAATATGAAAATATTCATGATCCAGTTGTTGTAGCATAGTAAAATAGCACCCTTGACATTGCTTTGTTTCCTGAAGAGCCCTTTATGTATTCTCATTTTAAGGCTTTTTTTAATAATAGATGTTTTTTTTTTAATTTATTTATTTTTATTGCAAAGTCAGATATACAGAGAGAGAGAGAGACAGAGAGGGAGATCTTTCATCCACTGATTCACGCCCCAAGCAGCCGCAACAGCTGGAGTTGATCCGATCGGAAGCCAGCAGCCCAGAACCTCTTCAGGTCACCTACATGGGTACAGGGTCCCAAGACTTTGGGCTGTCCTCGGCTGCTTTGTCAGGCCACAAACAGGGAACTGGATAGGAAGTGGGGCCTCTAGGATTAGAACCGGAGCCTATATGGAATCTCAGTGTGTTCAAGATGAGGACTTTGGCCACCAGGCCACTGCCTCGGGCCTTTTTTTTTTTTTTTTAAGATTTATTTATTTATGGGCCCAGCATAGTAGCCTAGCTGCTAAAGTCATTGCCTTGCATTCACCAGGATCCCATATGAGTACCAGTTCGCATCCTGACTGCTCCACTTCCTTCCTAGCTCCCTGCTTGTGGCCTAGAAAAGCAGTCGAGGACGGCCCAAAGCCTTGGGATCCTGCACTTGCGTGAGAGACCCAGAGGAAGTTCCTGGCTCTTAACTGCGGATTGGCTCAGCTCCGGCTGTTATAGCCACTGGGCGAGTGAATCAGCGGATGGGAGATTTTTCTCTCTGTCTCTGCTTTTGCTTCTCTCTATAAATCTGACTTTCCAATAAAAAAATTAAAAACTAAAAAAAAAAATTTGAAAGAAAAATTTAAAAGATTTATTTATTTATTTAAAAGAGCCACAGGGAAGGAAAGGCAGAGAGAGAGAAATTATACATCTACTGGTTTACACCCCCAAATGGCCACAGTGGCTGAAGTTGAGCTGGTAAAGTCAGGAGTTAGGAGCGCTTTCCAAGTCTCCCATGTGAGTAAGGATCCAAGGATTTGGCCCATCATTCCCTGATTTCAGGTGTGTTATTAGAGGTTTTGGTCAGAATTAAAATAATTGGGACTAGAATCAGCACCCGTATGGGTTCCTGGCATCCCAGATAGCCACCAAATCAGCTCCTCCAAGTCTTCCAATATGGTGACATTATTTCCTTGTATTACTACCATTCCTGTATTGTTCTGCTGCCTTTCTGGTGGTAATATCTCCATACATCATCTATCATAAAGATTCAGAAAATAATCAAACTGCCACAATGGTTTTTTGAAATGTGTGTTATGATAAAATTCAACCATCTTCTCCTTTTTCCACACCGGTAACAGGCTAGGTTGGAAACAGAGCTGCTTGGGCATAAATTGGTGTCCTTTTTGAATGCCAGCTTTACCAACTGTGCCTCAACACACCCCACAAAATTGTTTTCTTAATTTCCTGTTTGGATTGCTTATCATTAATTCATCCAAATATATATTTTTGCATGATGATTTTTGTATCTGAAAATTTCACTGAATTTGTGGTTAATAGTGTTTTTGAGCCTCTCATGATAGTGGAGGATCACAGGAAATGCTTATTAAAATCATTGTAAACCAAAAGCTGTGTGAACGTAAGATTCATGTTGTCTGGCATGTAACACAGCATGTAAAAGCAGGTGACTGATAAGTGTCAGATCATGTCTCCCAAATACAAAGAATGGTTGATTTTGACCATAGGATTTTACTTTGTATTTATTTATTTTAAAGATTTATTTTTATTGGAAAGTCAGATTCACAGAGAGGAGAAAGAGATAAAAATCTTCTATCTGCTGGTTCACTCCCCAAGTTGCTGTAACAGCTGGAGCTTAACCGATCAGAAGCCAGGAGCTTTTTACAGGTCTCTCCTGTGAGTGCAGGCTCCCGAGGCTTTGGGCCATCCTCTACTGTTTTCATAGGCCACAAACATTGAGCTGAACTGAAAGTGGAACAGCTGGGACACAAACCAGCGCCCATATAGGATCTCAGTGAAGGTGAAGATTAGGCAGTTGAACTATTGCGCTGGGATCTCAATTTATTTTTAATGGGTAATATATACACAATCAAAAACATTGAAAGAGCACAACATGGCCTGGCACTATGGCTCAGTAACTAAATCCTTGCCTTGCATATACTGGGATTCCTCATGGGCACTATTTCGTGTCCTAGCTGTTCCACTTCCTCTTTCCTCTGATTCCAGGTTATCTAGTTTTCTTTTCCAGCAGCAAATCCAACACGTCATAGTTTGTTAAACATCTTCACAGAGCTTTCCATACATGTACAGGCAAAAACATATGTATGTATAGTTATGTGTATACACAAAAACATACACATGTACATAGACTCTTCTATTTGAGTTACCTTCACTAAAGGCAGTTGTGTTTGCCACCCTGGCTACAGCTGTGATCTAACATAAAGCATCGCCATTTTCATTTTATGTATTACATATTAACAGTAGCTTTCATAATTTTCTTTTCAGTTTTCATGAAGCAAGAACACAGAGAAGAGATTGATTTATCTTCAGTTCCACCTTTGCCTATACCACATTCTGCCCAGACCCAGAGGCCTTCAGCAGATCCAGGGCACCCACACGACAGTGTATTGTCAACACAGAGGAACTTGGTTTGTCCAGTCCAGCAGGCATATGCATCCATGGTAACCTCATCCCATCTACCACCATTGCAATGTGGGGATGAGAATTCAGGAAAAGAACAGCAGGTGGTATCTTCTTCAGTTGTACACCAGCCTTTTCAAGTTACACCGACACCTCCTGTGGGGTCTTCCTATCAGCCTATGCAAACTAATATATACAATGGACCAACTTGTCTTCCTGTTAATGCTGCCTCTAGTCAAGAATTTGACCCAGTTTTGTTTCAACAGGATACAACTCTTCCTAGTTTAGTAAATCTTGGCTGTCAACCATTATCATCCGTACCATTTCATTCTTCAAATTCTGGTTCAACAGGACATCTCTTAGCACATACACCTCATTCTGTGCAGACCCCGCCTCATCTGCAGTCGATGGGATACCATTGTTCAAATACAGCGCAAAGATCTCTTTCTTCTCCAGGGACTGACCAGGTCACAGGTCAGTCTTCCCCTCAGTTGCAACCCATTACATACAGTCCTTCACATTCTGGGTCTGCTACAACAGCTTCCCCAGCAGCTTCTTGTCCCTTGGCCAGCTCACCACTTTCTGGTCCGTCGTCTCCTCAGCTGCAGCCTATGCCTTACCAATCTCCTAGCTCAGGAACTGCCTCATTACCATCTCCGGCCACCAGAATGCATTCTGGAAAGCACTCAAGTCAAGCACAAAGTACAGGCCAGAGAGATCTTTCTGTACCTTCATCCTTAATGTGTCACAATTTATGTGATCCAGCCTCATTTCCATCTGATGGGGCAACTGTGAACGTGAAACATGAACCTGAAGATCGGGAACCTAACTTTACAACCATTGGTCTACAGGACATCACTTTAGATGATGGTAAGTTCAAGAGTATGAAGTTGCCATGGAATGTTTAGTGATCAACAGCAGAATTGGGTCTTTAAGTGAGTTGTTATTATTAGAGATACATGTCAATACATACCTGTTCTTTGAAGAAAATCTGTTCTTCAGAGTATTTTATCACTAATATTTATTTCTGTATAGGGATTCTTTTCTTTGAAACTATATGGCTAAAAAAAAAAAAAAAACTATGGATAGACCATAGAATAGAGAATGGAATTCATGGGGCAGTACTTCAGTGAGCATTGTTGAACTAGATGTTGAGAATACTAAGAAGGTAGTAAGATACTATTTCTGCCCTTAGAGAGATTCCCACAAATATAGAACCTGCTCTCCAGAACCAGCAATTAACTAGAAGTTAACACACCTACAGTTAAGGTGCAGCATTTGATGTTGGAGTACCTGGGGGAGGCTTGAAGAATGGCTTAATTTGCACTTTATCACCCTCATACCTCATTGGAGACCTGAATTGGGTTTTGGAGTCCTGGCTTTGTCTCCTGCCCAGCTCTAACCACTGTGGATATTTGAGGTGTGAACCAGCAGATAATAACTGTTTGTCTATCTGTGCCTTTCTTTGACACTCAAATAAGACTTCAAAGAAGTATTAAAGTTTAGGAATGCTCCCAGCGCACTGGGGGAAGGTATCAAGGGGACTGAGGAGGCAGGCTTGGGTTGCGGGAAGGCTAGGGGCATAACATTGGTGGGCATGTGGGGTCCTGGGAGCTCACCTCTAGGCAGGTGGAGTGAACCTCGAGATTTCCTTATGTACTTGGTCCTGGGCAAGGTGAGGAGAGTGGAGGGGAGAGCCCCAGGTCATTATGCTGCTCTGGTGTGCTGCTGGAAATTTCACTGGATCTGGGTCTTGGGTATGTAGAGGGGGTGAGGCACCAGGCCAGCACATATGACAGGAGCTTGGGACCCTGATACACAGCAGAGTCCCAGACCAGCTCACCACCCACTGGGATTCCAAAGGCTGGGCTAGTCACAAGGATTGTGGGTTGATTAGGGAAAGGAGCAAGGGGATATAGGGTAGGGAGGGTCATCCTGGGAGTATCTTGTAGGTGAGCAATGACTCCTGAGGGACTCCCAACGACAAGGCAGGTATGTGAGGGGACTGAAACCTGGTGGTTTGGAGGGGAGAGACCAGAAGAACTTTGTGGATCAGACCGATCTCCAGCCCACATGGGAGACCTGAGCTGGGCTTAGCATGGAACATTGCTGATCACCACATGCCAGCCCACCCACAAGCTATGGCTGGGGGCCAGTCTGACCGGACTAGATCCCAGTACCTGACAATGAGTGGCTGATCAGGGGACGGGTCACATTAGGCTGGACCATGACACCAGCCAGCACACAAGTGAATCGAGTCTGGGTGTAGATTCTGTGGGAGATATGTAGGCCCAGCCCTATGGAATTACAAGTCTTGCTGGTGAGCTTAGGAGTTGGGATGGTGATGGACAGAGGTAGGTGTGGCCATGGATTTCACCAATACAGGTACTGGGGGTAGGAACAAATGGAGCAGGTCCAAGCTATAGCACCCACATGAGCACCCTAAAACAGGGTGTGGGGTGAGCTGGGCCACAACATCCACCAGCTCATAAAAAGGCCAGGATGGATGGGCAGGTCATGTCAAGAAGCAAGGGCCTAGTACCTACTGGCATGTGTGAGATCTGGGTCTGGGAGTGGCCTGAAGGAGGGAACTTGGGTAACTTCCCTAGTGAGTCATAACTCTCACTGGAGAGCACATAGTTCAGGCCTGGGTGTTGGGCAGGTTGGGCAGGGTAGCTCCATCTGTTGGCAAGTATGTGAGTTGGTTTTGGAAGAGGGTGGATTGAATGGGGCTGAGTGAACCATAGCCCACTGGCAAGTGCAGAAACTAGAATGGAGTGCAGGTTATGCTGGACTAGGCTGTCACACCTGCTTGTGTGCATGAGCCAGAGATAGAAGCAGCAGGGCCAGGTTCCAGCACCCGCCAGTGACAGTTGGGACTGGGAACCAGCCAGGCCAAGGTAGGCTACAGCATCCCAAAGTGATGGCCAAGACAGATGAGGGGCTATGCCAAGCTGAGTCAGAGTAACCACTGTCGTGCATGAAATCTGTGCCTTGAAACAGGCCTGGGTGGGGAGCCAAGGGGGCACCCTGGTTGGATTGTGGGTCCCACTGGTGAATGCAAGTCCTGGAGTGGAGGCTACAGTCTAGCCTGGACGTGGCTATCGTATCCTTCAGAATGGGTGTGGACTGGTTCTGGGGTATGTCAGACTGGGCTAGACTCTACACCCACTGGTGTAGTAGAAGACAGCTCAAGTGCTTGGGCCACTACCACCCATGTGGGAGTTCCAAATTGATTTTATAGCTCTTTACTTCAGCCTGGCCCAGCCCCAGTTGTTGTGGCCATTTAGGGAGTGAACCAGTAGATGCTATTCCTGTCTATCCCTCTCATTCAAATAAAAGATATTTATGTATTTATAAAGATTTTAGTCTAGTTTCATGCTACTATAATCTTCATTAAAATGTTTAGAACACAACCATGACAATTTTTTAAAAGATGAATTTATTTTTATTGGAAAGCAGATCAGTTTTACAGAGAGAAAGAGAAATAGAAAGATCTTGCAGGGCCTGGCGCGGTGGCGCAAGTGGTTAAGTCCTCGCCTTGCACGCCCGGGATACCATATGGGCGCCGGTTCTAATCCCGGCAGCCCCGCTTCCCTTCCAGCTCCCTGCCTGTGGCCGGGGAAAGCAGTTGAGGACTGAAGCCTGAAGCTTTGGGACCCTGCACCCATGTGGGAGTCCCGGAAGAGGCTCCTGGCTTCGGACCGGCATAGCATCGGCCGTTGCGCTCACTTGGGGAGTGAATCATCGGACGGAAGATCTTCCTCTCTGTCTCTCCTCTCTGTATATCCGCCTTTCCAATACAAAAATAATAAAAATAAATCTTAAAAAAAAAAAGAAAGATCTTGCATCCACTGGTTCATTCCCCAAATGACAACAATAGCTGGAGATAAGCCAATCCGAAGCCAGGAACTTCTCCAAAATCTCCCTGATGGGTGCAGGGTCCCAAGGCTTCAGGCCATCCTCTTGCCTCCCCAGGCCACAAGCAGGGAGCTGTATGGAAAGTGGACCAGCTAGGACATAAATTGGCATCCATATGGAATCCCAGTACTTCCAAAATAAAGATTTAGGCATTGGACCATAATGCCAGTTCCACAGCTATGACCATTTCTCTTTTTTTAAATTGCATTTCATTTTATAACATCGCTTCATATGCTCTGATGTTCCCCCATCCCCTCCCCATGCCCTCACCCCATGGTGGATTGTTCCACCTTATTGCAGTATTACAGTTCAAATCCAATCTAGTTTCTTTCATTGTAAGCATGTGCTATGCATAGTCCAGCATCTTATTGTCCAGCTCAATTCAACAGTTTCTTGGGGAGACCAACTCTGGTCTGAAGGCATAGCCGGCGGAATATCATTCTGACCAATTAAAAGCCATAACATAAGCCATGACCATTTCTATATTTATTTTATTTATTATATTTACATAGTTAAGAAGGATGTGTGTCCATGTGGACCACTAATTAGGGAAGGAAGGATCTAGGATTAGGGGAAAGCAGCGGAGACCATTGTTTCCAAGTTTTTTTTCTTTTCTTGTATCTGGGGGAAGGGAGAGATAAGAGGAGAAGCCTCACCATAACCTCCCAACTGCGCCAGTACCCAGGGATGGGAAATGGCTGCCAGACATCAACCCAGGTCCTCGATGTGGAGCATACTCTGAGGGTTCTGCTTAAATGGTGTCAGTACTTTTGAAATGAGGTTGATGTTGCTCCAAGGATGAGGAAATCCTTCCAAGGTGCATTGGCTGATATAGTCCACCTTAGAATCTCCATTCACCCAGATCTTTACTGTCAACACTTGACTGGGGTAGTTGTCCAATTTGTTCTTCCCTCTATCCTCTCCTATGGTACAAAATGTCCTCTGCAGACCCCAATGGACTGCCATATCTTCCATGTGCATTTGGGCAAGCCATCCACTGCTCCGTCTTTTCCACTGAGAAGGCCCAGTTCTGACACATATACTCCATGGTCAGACCACAGATCCTGTGATTTTCCCCGTGGTTAGAGTTCTGAATCCTGCAGTTCAGTGGGGGGATCCCCGAAGAAACCTCATCTGATATAACCCAGATCTGACTCTTGTGTGTGCTAGCTGGTACGGGTTCCAACTCAGACCACATACGTGTTGGTAGTTACAATTGCTGGGTCAGTTCTGTCTCTAGCCTTAGCTCTTATGCAAACCAATGGATGCTGCAGTCCAGCCTAGCCCTGCCCACCACATACATGTCCCTTATGTACACCAGGGGGAACTGCAGCCCAGTTGGAGTGACCCCTAATAACCCACACCAGGCCCATCCGCAGCCCTGTTTCCATCACATGCTGGTATGTGCAACAGACTGAGTCAGTTTGTCCCACAGCCCAACTGACCCTGCTATCTGGACCACACTTATGCTGATGGGTGCCACTGCCTGTCCAGTCAGGCTTACCCCCAGCCCTAGTTATCATGCTCATGGGTGGGAGCTGCAGCCCATCAGAGAAATGCCCACAATTTCCCTACTAGTCCACTCTAAACCCTAGATCTTGTACTTTTCTTTCTTTTATTATTATTAATTACATTGCATTATGTGACGCAGTTTCATAGGCTCTGGGATTCCCCCAACTAGATCTTGTACTTTTCAAGTGATTCTGCAGTCCAGCTTGACGTGACTTACCCCTGTTCGCAGCCCTTGACAGCTCACACTGTGGCAAAGCCCAAACAGCCTGCACTTGCTCTGGTTCATGAATGCACCAGTGATATGGTTGCTTAGCCCAGCCTAGCTGTCCCTCTAAACCAGCTCATGTGCAGGTCACCTTCCTATCCTTATCTGCCACTGGTCCTAATTCTCATGCTCACTAGCAGGAGCAGTGGCCTAGCAAGAGAGTCCTTGCTGTGCCCCTACCAGGCTCACCTTCCCCCCACCCAGAGCTTCTGTGTGCTGATAGGTACTGTGGTCCAGCTACTATGGCCCACTGCACCCTGGCATTTGCTGGTGGGTGCTCTAGCCTGGCTTGGCTCAGGCTGTTCCTGATTCCAGCTCATGTTGGTAGGTGCTGCAGCCTAGCCTAATGCAGCCGATTCCATACCCAGTCCTGTCCCTAATAGGAACTGGCTGGTATTATGGCCTGACCTGGCCTGTCTTACACTCCATCTGTAAGTGGGTGTTATGAATTGGCCCAGTTTGTCCCACCCTTAGACATTGCCCATGCATAATTCTGGCACCTGCTGCAACTCAGCCTGGTCTGGGCTCATCCCTTTCTTGATTCTTGCACTCATCTGCAGGGACTGCATCATGACAGAGGAATTCCCCCAAGCTCCTCTATCAGGTCACCTCCTAGTTGCAGATGTCATGCACACCAGACTGACTTGGTTCACCTCCTGTCCCTGCAGGAACAGTGGTACTGTTCTGTCAGCCAGGTCTGCCCCAGTCCTGGTTTTCACGCTTTCCAGTGGGAGTGATAACCCAAGAGGGAGGTGCCCACTATTTCCCTCCTGGGCCCACTCCCGGATCATGCACTTTCCAGATGGTTCTGCCATTTAACTTGACAGAATTAACCCTTCATACCAACATCTGCCAGCTGATGTTGTGGCAAAGCCCAGCCAACCCTCACCCATTCTGATTTATGCTTGCACCAGTAGGCACAGTCAACCAAGCCTGGCTCTTCCCTGATCTGGCTCACATGAGGCCCACAGGTGTTGTAGCCCTGCCTGGGCTGGTCTGCCCTCATCCCAACTCACGCTGTCCTGTGGGAGTGGTGTTCCAGCAGGGGGGCCCTCCACATTCCCCCTACCGGCTTTACTCCCTCCCTCTGTGGTTCCTACATGTGCGGGTTGGGCACTGCAGCCCAGACTGGCATGACCCCCTTGCCTCGGCATTTGCCAGTGGGTGTTGTAGCCTGCCCCATAAAGAACTGTTTTAATGTATATCATCACTTAGTTTAAAAAAAAAAAAAAAAACTTGGGCAAACACAGCCCAATACACAGATATGTGTAAGAAAAATTACAGTGCCAGCCACAAAAATTATGGCATGAGTAAAAACTCACTGATGAAGTTAGAGTTGTGCTATAGTGGGTTCAGGTACCCTGAGTGATGCTGGCGTTCCATATGGGCTCCAGTTTGTGTCCTAAATGCTTTGCTTTGTGACTCATCTCCCTGCTAATGGCTCAGGAAAAGCAATGGATGATGGCCCAAGTACTTCATGCCCTGCCATTCACATGGGAGACTCAGGTGACACTCCTGGCTTCTGCCTGGCTCAGCCCTGGCCATTAAAAATAAAAATAAAATCTGACTTTCCAATAAAAATAAGATCTGAAAAAAAAAGAGCCTTCAAAAAAATTTTTTAAGATGCATTTATTTTTATTTGGAAGACAAAGTTAGAGAGAAAGAGCTTTAATTGGCTGATTCATCCCCCAAATGGCCACAGTGCCATAAGCAGGGAGCTGAATGGGAAGTAGACCTGCTGAGACTAGAACCAGCGCCCATCTGGGATGCTGGCACTAGCAAGCAGAGAATTAGCTTGTTTGAGCCATCGTGATAGCTCCAAAATCAACTTTCTAAAGACATGCCCCCTGTGACCTAAGGCTTTCCCACAATACCTATCCTTAAAACGTATATAATTTTCATATATAATATATATATGATTACATTAAGTTTATACCTTCTTTATGCTGTTGTGACTTTAGGATCTGAAAGGTTGGATGAGTTTAGATTCATTCAAGTTCAAATCTTAGTAGATAGTAATTGTCTAGGATAGCACTGAAAGGTGGTCTGTTGCCAGCGATCTTGGTGGTTAGTAGAATTAGATAAGTATACTTGTTCTCTGACATTTTATGGCTGTTGGACATTTCTAAAGCCTGTTTATCTGGGTGAGAAGAAAAGTTTGAAATTCCTATTTATGTTGTAAAAGTAATATAGAATTAAGAATGATGATAATGGACCTGGCACGGTGGCCTAGCAAGCTAAAGTCCTCACCTTGAATTTGCTGGGATCCCATATGGGTGCCGATTCTAATCCCAGCAGTTCCACTTCCCATCCAGCTCCCTGCTTGTGGCCTGGAAGGGCAGTCAAGGATGGCCCAAAGCCTTGGGACTCTGCACCAGTGTGGGAGACGTGGAGAAGGTTCCTGGCTCCTGGCTTCAAATCAGCACAGCACCAGCCATTGCGGTCACTTGGGGAGTGAATCATTAGACAGAAGATCTTGCTCTCTGTCTCTCCTCCTCTCTGTGTATCTGACTTTGCAATAAAAATAAATAAATCTTAAAAAAAAAAAACAAACTATGATAACAGTGCCCGGCATGAAGGGCTAGTGGCTAGATCCCTGCCTTGTATCAGCCTGGTTCCCATATGGGTGGGAGGACTGGCTGCTCCATTTCCCGTCCAGCTCCCTGCTTGTGGCCTGGGAAAGCAGAAAAGGACAGCCCAGGGCCTTGGGACCCAGCATTAGTGTGGGAGACCTGGAGGAAGGTCGTGACTCCTGGCTTTGGATTGGCTCAGCTCCAGCCATTGTGACCACTTGAGGAATGAACCAGCAGATGGAAATTCTCGCTCTCTCTTTCCTTCTCTGTAAATCTGACTTTCCAATGAAAATAAAATAAATCTTAGAAGGAAAAAAAGAGAATGATGATAACTAGAATCTCCAATATCAGACTAGGGGGTGGTGTTGTAGCATAACCAGAAATGTCGCCTTCAGTGACAGCGTCCCACTTAGAGTGCAAGTTCTACTTTCCACTGCTCCACTTCTGATCCAGCTCCCTACTAATATCCTTGAAAGGTAAGTGGAAGGTGGCCAAGGTGGTTGTGCCCCTGCTACCCTTGTAGGAGGCCTAGAGGATGTCATCACACAGCTGCTTCCTGCATTTATAAACAGTTACCTGTATTTTTCCTATATTTTTCCAGGAGTGTACATGTATGTGTACTACTCAGTACTTTGCATTTTCCATGTATTATTAGGTATTATGACATATAAGAACTTCCTTTCTTATTGGAATATTTTATGAAATATTGCATAATAGATGTACTTTCATCTGCATATCAGGTATAGTGAGTTTTTTTTTTTACTTACTGTGTATCATTTCCCATCTATCTGTATGCAATCTTGAGACATTTGTGGGAGACCAAGTATGATAAATTCCTACAAGTGAGGTTCTTAGACCAATATTTAAAAAAACAAAAAAAGATTCCCAAAGTGTCCTCCGTAAAGATTTTACCAGTTTGTGTTACCATGAGCATTGTTAGAGAGTACTTGTTTCCCAGTATATTCATCAACATAGTCCGTTATCAAATGTCTTATTATTTGCTAGTGGAATAAGTAGAAAACAGCTTCTTAGGATAACTTTTATTTTACTTATGAATAAGACTGCTTGTTTATTATATACTTAAACAAAAGTGTTTTTTTTTTTCACAAATCTATGATCTTTGTTAGTTTACTGTTAAATAATCAGCATTTATAAAGTGTCATGGCACAGCAAATTAAGCTGACCCAGGGGATGTCTGTGTCTCCTGGTAGTGTGTCTTTGATTGAATATGACCTCTGCTTCTGATCCAGCTTCCTGCTGATCCAGCCCAAATACTTGAAGTACCTGCCACCCACATAAGAGGTGGCACAGCCGCAGCTACTGAGGGCATTTGGAGAGTAAAACAGTGGCAGTTTTTCTCTCCTCCCCCTCCCAGCCCCACCACTACTTCCTCTTTCTCTTCCTCCATTTCTGTCTGTCACTGATCTTTTAAATTAATCAAATAAAAAAAAAATAGTGAATTGGGCCCTACATGATAGCCTAATGGCTAAATCCTTGCCTTGCATCTGCCAGGATCCCATATTGGAACCAGTTTGTATCCTGGCTGTTCCACTTCCCATCCAGCTCCCTGCCTGTAGCTTGGGAAAGTAGCAGAGGACAGCCCAAAGCCTTGGAACCCTGGACCCGTTCAGAATCTTCTGGCTCCTGTCTTCGGATCAGCTCAGCTCTGGCTGTTGTAGCCACTTGGGGAATGAACCAGCAGAAGAAAATCTTTGTCTCTTCTTTCTGTATGTCTGTCTTTCCAATAAATATAAATCGTAAATAAATTTTTAAAATTATTAAATAAATAATAGTGGATTAACCTCCTGCTTGCAACACCAACATTCCATATTCGAGTGCTGATAAATCTTTCTAAAAAACTGAAGACCTGTGTTAATCTTTCAGTTCTTGACCATGATATACCTTACATTTATTTATTTCTGTATTTCAGCAAAATACAATTTTAATGTGTCAGTCTTATGTCTACCTGGGTTAATTAATTCCTAAGTAGTTTTTTTTTGAGTTTTTTTTTTTTTTTAATTGGAAAGGCAGACACACAGAGAGGGGGAGAGACAGAGAGGAAGATCTTCCATCTGATGATTCACTCCCCAAGTGAGCGCAACAGCCGGTACTTCACCGATCCGAAGCCGGGAACCAGGAACCTTCTCCGGGTCTCCCAAGTGGGTGCAGGGTCCCAAGGCTTTGGGCCATCCTCGACTGTCCTCCCAGGCCACAAGCAGGGAGCTGGATGGGAAGTGGGGCCACTGGGATTAGAACCAGCGCCCATATAGGATCCCGGGGCATTCAAGGCGAGGGTCTTTTGCTGCTAGGCCACGCTGCTGGGCCCAATTCCTAAGTATTATTTCGAGCATTTTTAAAGTATTCGTTTCTCAAGATTTATTTATTTGAAAGGCAGAGTTAAGGAGAGACAGATGTTCTATCTGCTGGTTCCCTGCCGGATGACAACGACAGCTGGAGCTCGTCCAATCCAAGGCCAGGAATCTGGAGATATAAGTTCTCCCGCATGTGTACAGGGTTCCAAGGTCTTGGGTCATCTTCTGTTGCTTTCCCAGGCACATGAGTAGCAGGAACTTGGATTGGAAGTGGAATGAATGGCATTCATATAGGGTGCTGGGGTCACAGGTGGCAGCCTAAGTTGCTGTGCTCCAACACAGACCACTATTTTATTATTTTTAGTACTGTGTAAATGGAATTGTGTGCTTCATTCCCTTTTGGGTTGTTCATTATAAAAATATTGAAATACAATTGTGGGTTGATATTCTGTCATGTAATTTTACTGACTTTGTAGTGCAAACGTTTTTTAAGTGAATGGCATTTAGTGTTTTGTATGTATAACATCATGTCATTTGTGAATAGATACTTTTACTTCTTCCTTTCTAACTTTGCTATCTTTTATTATTCTAACATAGTTTCTCTTGCTAGAAATTTTTCAATAATAGTTGGATGAAAATGGTAAAAGGGGCTTCTTTGTCTAACTGACTGTAAGAAGAAAACTTTCAGTCTTTTATGATTGTCATGTTATCTTGGAGTTTTTTTTTTTTAAAGATTTATTTATTTATTATGGGAAAGTCAGATATACAGAGAGAAGGAGAAACATAGAGAAAGATTTCCGTCTGCTGGTTCACTCCCAAGGAGCCACAAAGGCCAAAACCTAGCCAATCCAAAGCCAGGAGCCAAGAGTGTCTTCTGGGTCTGCTATGCAGGTTCAGGGTCCCAAGGCTTTGTGCTGTCCTCAACTGCTTTCCCAGGCCATAGGGGGGGAGTTGGATGGGACGTAGGGCCACCAGGACACGAACCTGCGTTCATGTGGGATCCTGATGCGTGCAAGGCGGAGGACTTTAGCTGCTAGGCTACTGCACCAGGCCCTGCTTGGAGTTTTTAATAAATGACTTTTATCACTTTGAGAAAAATCCTTTGATTCCGTTTATTGAGTGTTTTATATTGAAAGAATTTTGAATCCTGTCAGATGATTAATATATGAGTCATTATGATCCTGCATTTTTCCACTTGTTCTAGTAATGTCTTGTTATGTTGATTGATTTTTATGTTGAGACATCCTTCATTTTTGGAATAAAACCAACTTGGTCATGATGTATAATTCTTTTATTTATGAGTTTGCTTTTGCTATCCTTTTGCTGGCTTTCATGTCAGGGTAATAACGCTGTACTTAAAATGAGTTAGAAAGTGTTCTCTTTAATGCTTTGAAATAGTGTCAGAAGGAATCATGTTATTTCTTCTGTAAATGGTCAGAGTTTGTGAGCAGGAGAGACAGTGAAGTATTTTTTGAACTGTCAGTAAAGCTTGAGAAACGAGTGACACAGAGGTTAAGCTCTCACTTGGGATATTCACATCCCATATTTGAGTGCCATATTTAAGTCCCACTTCTGCCTCTTATCCAGCTTCCTTCTAATGTGCCTGGGACTCAGGATATGAAGGATCAGCTATTTGGGTCCCTGCTATCTGTAGGGGAGACCTGAATGAGTTCCTGGTACCTGACTTTTGCCAGGTCCCAGCTCAAATGCTGTTGCAGATATTTAGGCAACCAGAGAATGTAAGATTATGTGTATTTGTGTGTATTTGTGTGTGTGTGTGTGTGTGTGTGTGTGTGTGTGTGTGTGTGTGTGTGTGTATCTTTCCCTTTATAATAAATAAGTAAACTTTTTGGGTGGAAAAATAAAGAACTGGAAGGCTGTCTGGAGACTGTAAGTTTCTGTAAAGCTGTTTATAATTCCTACTGAGTTAGTTCATAAGAAGCTCTTACACAGTGTCTTTTGGCTTCTTCTCTTGGTCCCTTTGCTTTCTGTCTTTTGATTTATGTGCTGATTTGCCTGGAATACCATGTTTTGTATCTTCAGGTCTGTTTTGGAGTCTTTGGTTTTAAAAATTGAGCACCCATAGAAATGATACTTTAGCTCTATTATCAACACTTGATAATCTTTTATTGACTCTTAAAAAGGTAGGTAAGTCTAAAACATCGTAATTTTTTTTAAAGTTTATTTATTTTTATTGCAAAGTCAGATATACAGAGAGAAAGAGAGACAAAGAGAAAGATCTTTGTTGGTTCATTCCTCAAGCACCCGCATTGGCTGGAGCTGAGCCAATCTGAAGCCAGGACCCAGGAGCTTCCTCTAGGTCTCCCATGCAGGTCAGAGCCCCAAGGCTCTGGGCCATCCTCAACTGCCCTCCCAGGCCGCAAACAGGGAGCTGGAAGGGAAGCAGGGCCTCCAGGATTAGAACCAGCACCTATATGGGATACTGGCATGTGCAAGGCAAGAACTCTAGCCATTAGACTACCAAACCGGGCCATAAAACATTGTAATTTTTTTTTTAAGAAGGAAGAAAAGTTATGCCCACACAGGATTTCTAGGGTTTGTTTTTGCTTTGTATTTACGCTTTTAGTCTAGAGGATGCATTTGGTACAGAAGAGTTCCTCCATTGTGTTCCTTCTTTCCTCTGCTTAAGATTAGGGTACTAATTAATGTTCAGAGGGGCTATGTGCAGAATCTTCTTTCCAAAGTTAGGGTCAGAAATAGCTCCTTAAAGGACAAAGAGATTCTACCTATTCTATTTATTTTAGAGTGTAACTGTGCATTATCCGCTACTATTGACTAAACCAACAGCTCGTGATCACTAAACTGACAAGTAGTAACAAGTATTGACTTTGAGACACTCTTGACAGCTTCCCACAGTAAGCTGTGCGTGCAATAAGATCTAGTAGACACACAAAAACCCTACATATTTATAGCTAACATAAAAGTCTCACAAATTGTTAGTTTTCATTAAGAGAAATGCAGTTTGCTCTCTGCAATTTATTCTGTTTTTTGACTACAACTTCCTGAATTGATTTCATGAACTGCAAATGGATGCGAATTTTAGTTTAAAAGTTATTATCAAATGTTCAGGTAATTTTGTTGTAGCCTAGACAATTATTTGCAAAATACAAATAACTAATAAAAAGTTTATCTTAAGCTAAATTTATCGTTTAAAATCACTGAAAACTAATTGCAATTCTTTTAAAGTTAATGCCCTTTCAAAAATATTAGTGTTCTACAGTAGAGTGACTGTACAGTGGCATATATATGTATATATATGATTTATTTATTTTCATTTGAAAGTCAGATAGAAGAGGAGAGACAGAGAGGAAGATCTTCTCTCCACTGATTCACTACTCAAGTGGTCACAACAGCCAGAACTGAGCCTATCTGAAGCCAGGAGCCTGGCACTTCTTCTGGGTCCCCCACATGGGCTGTCCTCGACTGCTTTCCCAGGCCTCAAGCAGGGAGCTGGAAGGGAAGCTGGGCTGCCAAGGTTAAAACCAGAGCCCATATGGGATCCTGGTGTGTGCAAGGTGAGGACTTTAGCCACTACATTACCATGCCAGGCCCTATTTATTTTACTAAACACTGAGAGTGAGGAATTGAAAGTTTCCCAACACAAGGAAATGATAAGTAGTTAACGAGATGAGTATGCCAGTTGCACTGATTTGATCAGTATATAGTATGGAGTTATTGCACTGTACCCATAACTTAAAGTTTTTAAAATAAAAAGTTACTGGCCTTTTAATGAAAAGAAATCATGTTATCTAAACTATTTGGACTACAGTATTCATATTATTTCATAAAATGTGATTATTTTACACTGTGATAAACAGATAAAGAACAGTTAAGTTCCGTTTTGATTAAAAATAAAAGCAGGCTGGGCACTGTCATCGATTAAGTTCATGCTCTGGTTTGTTCCATTCAGTAGTGATATTGTCTTCTTTGACACAGACCAGTTTATGTCTGACTTGGAACACCAGCCATCAGGTTCAGCAGAGAAATGGCCTACCCTCAGTGAGCTCTCATGTGCTGCTCCATTCTGGAGACCATAGAGGGTGAGTGTTGACTGACATGTGTTGTTTCTGTGCCCAAGTCTGGTATTTGCTTGCATGCAGTGGCTGGATTTGCATGTGCTGCAGAAGAAGGGGGTATGCATGGGCATCTTCTCAGTAAAGCCCACTTAACTATCTTTGGAGCTACACTTGACTACAAGACTTTGTCCTTTAACTCTAACTATACTCAAGCTCTCACAGTTGTGTTTTTAGTCTGGCTGTGTACAAAAAGCACATGTTTTGTTTGTTCAAGATATTATTTATTTATTTGTTTGCAGGACAGAATCAGAAAGCTAGGGAGAGAGAGAGAGAGATATCTTCCATCTGTTGGTTGACTCTCTAAATGGTTGCAACAGCTAGCGCTGGGCCAGGCCAAAGCCAGGATCCTGGAACTCCAACCAGGTTGTCTCTCACATGAGTGGCAGGAGCCCAGGCACATTATCAGGGAACAGGACCAGAAGTGAAGCAACTGGGACTTTAACAGGTGTTTATATGAGATATTGATATTGTAGACAGCATCTTACTTTCCGCACCACAAAGGTGGCCCAAAAGGCAAGTGTTCAATTATGTTTCTTAAATCAAGAAGAAAAAAAAATCTCCTATATATATATATTTTAAAAAAAAATCTGTGATGTGGATGCTGAGTACATGTGATTGCTGGCCTGATTTCTGGTGAAGTACTTTTAAAATTGTATTTATTTTTATTTGAAAGACAGATTTAGAGACAGATCTACTATTCACTGGTTCACTCCCCAGATGGCTACAAAAGCCAGAGCTGGACTAGTCCAAAGACAGGAGCTTGGAGCTACTTCTTAGGTGTTCCACGTGGGTATAGGGACCCAAGCACTTGCATCATCTGCTTCTGCTTTCCTAAGCATATTAGCAGGAAGCTTGATCAGAAGTGGAGCAGCTAGAACATAAATAGGTGCCTGTGTGACTGCACTATGGTGTTGTCCCCCATCCATTACAATAAGTATTGTGAAGCCTCCGAATTAGATTTGCTTAAAAAAAAAAAAAAAACTGACATGTTGAGCCTGAATCTTCACCTTGCATCTGCCAGGATCCCATATAGGCGCCGGTTCATATCCCAGGTGCTCCACTTCCCATCCAGCTTCTTGCTTGTGGCCTTGGGAAGCAGTGGAAGATGGCACAAAGCCTTGGGACCCTGCACTCACATAGAAGACCTAGAAGTAACTCCTGGTTCCTGACTGGATTTTCACAGCTGTGGCTCAGTGTTTAACCCAGGACTGTTCTTATTTATGAAGGTTCAAATACTGGTCCTGCTACTAGTGATACTGTTTAAAAAAGAAATGCTCTGGGGACTGATTTGGTAGCCTAGTGGCTGAAGTCCTCGCCTAGTATGCACCGGGATCCCATACAGACACCGGTTCTAATCCCCACTTCGCAGCCCTACTTCCTACCCAGCTCCCTGCTTGTAGCCTGGGAAAGTGGTAAAGGACAGCCCAAAGCCTTGGGATCCTGCATTTATGTGGAAGACCTAGAAGAAGCTCCTGGCTCCTGGTTTCAGATTGGCTCAGCTCTAGCAGTTGTGGACGCTTGGGGAGTGAATCAGCGGATGGAAGATCTTCCTCTCTTTCTCTTCTATATATATGTAACTTTCCAATAAAAAAATAAAATACATTTGTTTTAATTAAAAAATTCTAAAACAGAAGTGCTTCTCTGTACTAAAAGGATCAATGGATAACGGAGTGAATAAGAATAAGAACATAGCAACAGGAGTATAGACAACTCCTTAGAACCAAAAAGTAGATAGATTTGGGAATGTGGGATCTCTAAAAATTTTGTTGACTTGCAGGCCTTTATTAACTTATTTATTTGTTTATTTAAATTTATTTTAAAGGCAGTTATAGAGAGCAGGAGAAAGAGACAGTCAGACATAGAAGGAATCTTTTCTCTGTTGACTTATTCCCCAAATGGCTATATCAGCCAGGGCTGGTCCAGGGCAAAGCCAGGAGTCTTGAACTGCTTCTGGGTTTCCCATGTGGTGCATGGGCCCAAGCACTTGAACCATCCTCTGCCACTTTTCTAGGCACATTAGCAGGAAGCTTCATCAGAAATAGAGCCTGAAGGACTGAAACCTGTACTTATATGGGATTGTGGCATTACAGGCAGATGTTAACATGCTGCACCACAATGCTGGCCCTGCTTACCGATCTTTTAGGAAATGTTTTGGGGGCCCAGCGTGGTGGCCTAGAGGCTAAAGTCCTCGCCTTGAAAGTGCCGGGATCTCATATGGGCGCTGGTTCTGATCCGGCAGCCCTGCTTCCCATCCAGCTCTCTGCTTGTGGCCTGAGAGAGCAGTCAAGGATGGCTCAAAGCCTTGGGACTCTGCACCCGCATGGGAGACGTGGAGAAGGTTCCACAATGCCAGCCATTACGGTCACTTGGGGAGTGAATCATTAGACAGAAGATCTTCCTCTCTGTCTCTCCTCCTCTCTGTGTATCTGACTTTGCAATAAAAATAAATAAATCTTAAAAAAAAAAAAAAAAAACTATGATAACAGTGCCCGGCATGATGGGCTAGTGGCTAGATTCCTGCCTTGTATCAACCTGGTTCCCATATGGGTGGGAGGACTGGCTGCTCCACTTCCCGTCCAGCTCCCTGCTTGTGGCCTGGGAAAGCAGAAGAGGACAGCCCAGGGCCTTGGGACCCAGCATTAGTGTGGGAGACCTGGAGGAAGGTCGTGACTCCTGGCTTTGGATTGGCTCAGCTCCAGCCATTGTGACCACTTGAGGAATGAACCAGCAGATGGAAATTCTCGCGCTCTCTTTCCTTTTCTGTAAATCTGACTTTCCAATGAAAATAAATCTTTAATAAAAACAATAAAAGATGTTTTATGTATTTGTTTATTTGAGAGATAAGGTGTTTAAGAGGGAAAAAAAGAGATCATCTGTATACTGGTTCACTCCCCAAATGGCTATGATATCCAGGGCTGAGTCAGGCCAAAGCTAGGAAAAGGGAACTCCATCCAGGTTTCCCACAAGGGTAGCAAGGGTCCAAGTACTTGAGCTGTCATTTGCTGCCTTCTCAGATACATTAGCATGGAGCTGTTTTGGAGCTAGAACATCTGGAAGTCAAATCATTGCTTTGATGTAGGATGCTGACATCACAAGTTGCAGCTTAACCCACTGCACAACTATGCCAGCTCTGCTTGCTGGCCTTTTTGAGGTAGAGACTTACTTATATAAACCACTGTTAAAGGTGAGAAGCCTCCTGGAGCTTTGATAGGTAGTTCTGTATTGGTTAAAGATTAAGAGAAGGACAGGCTCTGTGCTCTTGGAGACTAATCATCTGCCTGCTGTGCCAGCGTCCCAAATGGGTACAAATTTGAGTCCTGACTGCTCCACTTATGATCCAGCACCCTGGTAACATACCTGGAAAAGCAACAGAAGATGGCCCAAGTGCTTGGGTCCTGTTCCAACATGGGAGACCCAGAAGATCTTGGCTCTTACCTTCAGATCAGTCCAGTTATGGCTATTGTGGTTATTTGGTGGGGTGAACCAGCAGGTAGGAGATCTGTCTGTCTCTCCTTCTGTCTCTTTATAACTCTGCCTTTCAAAGTTAAAACAAAAAAAAAAGTATTAAATGAAGAAAATTGCTGCAGCTAGCTCTTCAACAGTAGAAAGAGCCATGTGGGTTTATGGATCTCAGTCTCAGATTTGTCCCCTCAAGATAACAGATTGGGGAGTTGGTGGCAGAAAATATGTTGGGAAAAGAAATTCCAAAGTAGTTTTGAGTTCTACATTGGCCTAAATTGAAAAGAAGTGTTTATTTTTTGACATTTCCATTTTTGCTGATACAGAAGAGGACATGCTGCTGCCTGACAGTGCTTTGAAGTACCTGTGTGTTGTTTACTCAGCTGGAGACTTCATGTTTATCTTTGTAGAATGTTTTGAATTACAGATCTTCACGGAGCAAAGATCTGTAGAGCATCACACATATTAGAGGCTTGTTGGAGAAAAAATCTTCCCACTGGCCAGATATCCCCCCCACCCCCATAAGCTGTGCTTTAAAGAAGTCATATTTTTCATTTATTAGTATTACTCCAGTGATGCTAAAGGTGAAGGACACCTTCTTGTCATTTCACATGTATTTCACTGTTGCCTGTGTTTGGAAGCTGTCTAGAGTACAGGATAAAACTTCACATGCAAAAGCTCAAAATGTTAATTTGATTCTTGCTTAAAGATCCCAAAGTTAAAAAAAAAAAAAAGTGGGATGGGGATCTGCATAATAGCCTAATGGCTAAGTCCTTGCCTTGTAGCCACCAGGATCCCATATGGACACAAGTTTGTATCTTGCTGCTCTACTTCCCATCCAGCTCCGTGCTTGTGGCCTGGGAAAGCAGTCAAAAACAGCCCAAAGCCTTGGAACCCTGCACCCACATGAGAGACCCAGAAGAAGTTCCTGACTCCTGCCTTCAGATTGGCTGGGCTCCAGCCATTGAAGCTTCTGGGGGAGTGAAACAGCCAATGGTTAAGCTATTATGCAGGCCCTGGGGTTTTTTTGTTTTTGTTTTGTTTTGTTTTTCATTTATATTGGAAAGACAGATTTATAGAGAGAAGAGGATATTCCCCAAATAACCAGAGAAACCAGATCTTGGTCAGGCCAAAACCGAGAACCAGGAATTCTATCCAACTCTCCCACATTGGTAGGAAGTGCCCAAGCATTTGGGATGACTTCCACTGCCTTCTAAAGCACATTAACTTTTGATGAATTGTTGCAGCTTTACAAGGAAAGATCGCACGCCAATCCAGGTGTTGTGGTGTGTGCATTGGGGTGGGAGGAGGATGAGACTCTTAACTGCCAGAGTGGGCTCGATGGTGTGACCTACATAGCCTGCTGGCACTGCCATTTGAGAGCTGTTAGCTCATGTTCACTTTACTCTTCAAAGGAAGGAAAATGACAAACCTTTACCTTAGGGGAATAAACAGCTCTGTTCTTAAGTTGGTAAAACCCAAAAAAGCTACTTAGTGACTAGTTTAAATACACGAACAGATTCATTCAGAATGAAGTGAAAAATGATGAAAGAGCAAGCATTAGTATTTTTAAGAAATCATGTGAATCAGGGTTGCTAATGATTTTACATAGTTTTTTAATCATGTTTGTCACTAAAAGCCCTTTTACAAGGTATATATATATATATATTTGACAAACAGAGGAAAGGAGAGCAAGAAAATGTGCTTCATCTGCTGGTTCACCCCCTCCAAATGCCCTCAGTGGCTGAGGCTGGGAACCCAATCCAGGTCTCACATGAAAGACAAGAACCTGACTACCATAGCCATCATTGCCCCCTCTCTGGGTCTGTAAAAGCAGAAAAAAGAGTTAAATCCGGGTACTTTGATGTGGGATGCAAGCATCTGAACTGTTAAGCTAAACACCTGCTCTTTGCCAGTAATAGTCCCTTTTTAGTCTTTGTTCCTTCCTTTATTTTCTTTTTTTTTAAAAAAAGTTGTTTTTAAAGATTTTATTTAATTATTTTTAGTGGAAAAGCAGATCAAATGTGTGGAGAGAAGGATAGATAGAACAATCTTCATTGCTGGTTCACTTCCCTAATGGCCGCAACGACTGGAGCTGAGCCAATCCGGAGCCAGGAGTTTGACACAGGTGCAGGTTCCCAAGGCTTTGGGCCATTCTTGCCTGCTTTCCCAAGCTTCAAGTAGGGAGCTGGATGGGAAGTGGAGCAGCCGGGACATAAACCAGCACCCATATGAGCCCCTAGTAGTAGTCTTAATTTGCTTTAGTTGACACCTTATTTTTGGCAAGTTCCAACAGACAGAAGTAACTGTTTCGGAAACTCCCAGAAGTGGGAGCCACACTCTCATCCTGAGTGAGATATGTGAGAATAAAAGCAGAGGAGTTGCATAATTGACAGTGGTCTTTTGTTTTGTTTTTAGATGTATTTATTTGAAAGAGTTACAGAGAAAGGGAGAAACAGAAAGATGTTCTATGTACTGATCCATTCTCCAAGTGGCCACAACAGCTGGGGCTGGGCTACTCTCTAAAGCCAGGAGAAAGGAGTTTCTTCTGAATCTCCCATGTAGGTGCAGGAACCTAAGTTCTACAGCCATCTTCTGTTTTCCCAAGTGCATTATCACGGAGCAGCGGGTCAGAAATGGAGCAGGGACTGGCTAGTTAATTCTCCACCTCCAAGCACAGACAGCCCATGTTGATGCTCGTTCATGGCCCAGCTGCTCAACTTCCAATCCAGCTCCCTGCTTATGTCCTGGGAAAGCAGTGGAGGATGGCCCAATGCCCTGGGAATCTAACACACATTTAGGAGACCCAGAATAAGCTCGCGGCTCCTGGCTTCTTATTGGCTTAGCTCTGGCCATTGCAGCCATTTGGGAGTGAACCAGCAAATGGAAGCTATTTCTCTGTTCCTCCTTCCCTCTGTAAATTTGCCTTTCCAATAAAAATGAATAAATCCTAAAAAGGAAAAAAAAAATAAAGAAGAAGAAGAAAGGAGAGATGAAGAAAGGAAAAAAAGGGATCAGCTAGGTCTTTTAAGATTTGTTTATTTTTATTGGAAAGTCAGATACACAGAGAGGAGAGACAGAGAGAAAGCCAAGTGACTGCAACGGCTGGTTTACGCTGATTTGAAGCCAGGGACCAGGAACCTCCTCCAGGTCTCCCACGTGGGTGCAGGATCCCAAGGTTTTGGGCCGTCCTCCATTGCTTTCCCAGGCCACAAGCAGGGAGCTGGATGGGAAGCAGGGCTTCCTGGACCAGAACCAGCGCCCATATGGGATCCTGGCATATTCAAGGTGAGGACTTTAGCCACTAGGCCACCACGCTGGGCCCACCAGTTGGGTCTTGAACTATAACCTATATGGGATACCATTGCTGCAGGTGGTGGCTTTATTCAGTGGCTCTACAGGCTGTTTTTGCTCAAGGATTATTAAAGTACTTTGTAACAGTTATAACTTCCATGTTTTGTTTTATTTCATTTTGCTAAGATTTATCTATTTATCTGAAAAACAAAGTGACTTAGAGGAAGAGAAATTTTTTATCTGACAGTTCACTCTATAAAAATTCACAACAGCCAGGAGCCAGAAATGCCATCCATTCTCTCGCATGGCCAGGAAGGACCCGAGTATGACACATCTTCTGCTCCTTTCCCAGGCATGCTTTAGGGACCTGGGTCAGATATGAAATCTCAAGTACATATGAGTCTCAAACCAATGCTTGGATAATGAGATGCTGGTATCCCTAGTGGTACCTCAACCTGCTGTGCCATAATATCCACCCCTTTTCTAAAAATATTGTTCAGTAATTCACCTGGAGCAGTTACTTAAACATCATTTTTGTTGTTTCAGATCCCCAAATAAAGGGCTCGGCATGAAGCCTAATTGCAAAATACCTCAACTTGTATCTGCCAGGATCTCATATGGGTGCCAGTTCATGTCCCAGCTGCTCCAGTTCCCTTCCATCTCCCTGTTTGTGGCCTGAGAAAGCAGAGGATGGCTAAAAGCCTTGGAACCCTGAACCCATGTGGGAGATCTGGAAGAAGCCTCTGGCTTCAGATCAGCTCAGTTCTGTTGCAGCCACTTTAGGAGTGAACCAGCAGATGGAAGATCTTTCAGTCTTTCTCTCTGTAAATCTGCTTTTCCAGTAGAAATAATAATTGTCAAGAACTGTTACTCTGCACTCAATGTATATAGTCACTAATGATTAAAGTGATGAGAAAGATGACTTTCAAAATCAGGGGCCATTTTAAAAATATATATTTAATAAATTTGCTTCCCCAAAGCTTTGGGACCCTGCACCCGCGTGGGAGACCCGGAAGAGGCTCCTGGCTTCGGATCGGCATAGCATCGGCCGTTGCACTCACTTGGGGAGTGAATCATCGGATGGAAGATCTTCCTCTCTGTCTCTCCTCTCTGTATATCTGCCTTTCCAATAAAAAAATAATAAAAATAAATCTTTAAAAATAAATTTGCTTCTTGCTATCTAAAGGCTATGAATATACCCGAATTTATGGTTCTTATAATCTTCTGCCTACTAATTATGCCACTGGAATGTTTGCATTTTCAGTTCCTTTTTTTTTTTCTTAAGATTTATTTTTTTTATTGGAAAGGCAGATATACAGAGAGGAGAAACAGAGAGGAAGGTCTTCCATCCAATGATTCACTCCCCAAGAGGCCGCAACGGCTGGAGCTGAGCCAATCCGAAGCCAGGAACCAGGAGCCTCTTCCTGGTCTCCCATGTGGATGCAGGGTCCCAATGCTTTGGCCTGTCTTTGACTGCTTTCCCAGGCCACAAGCAGGGAGCTAGATGGGAAGCGGGACTGCTGGGATTAGAACCGGTGGCCATATGGGATCCTGGGCATGCAAGGCAAGGACTTTAACCACTACGCTATTGCACCAGGCCCTTAAGTTCCATTTTCAAACTTAAGCAACCACATTCCTGCTCTAAAACTCATTCCCTTTTTAGTTCCAGTAGTGACAGCATCATTCTTTCCTTTCTTAGGCTCAGTATTGGTAGTGGTAATCAGATGGTCAGTGGGAGGAACCCCAATACTTCTAAATCTGAATCAGGAAAATGTGAAACTTACTAATCTTATATAAATTTTTCAAATGATAACATTTTTTTAAAAAGTAAAAAAATCTTAAGTTCAGTTGTAAAGTTTAAGTAAGTATTTGTGGAATGTGTAAATGTCAGTTCCCTTCCCCTATAGTCATCAGTACAGAAAACTGAAAAATATTTTCATAATTACATAATGATTAAAAGGCTGTCCATCAATCTTTTAAAAATTGGGACACAGCATTTGGCACAGCAAGAAAAGCATCCGCTGGAATGCCTGACCCCCATGTTGGTGCTCCTGAGTTTGAGTCTCACCTGTAATTTCAATTTTGGCTTCTTGCTGAGAAGGCCTAGCTTGAGTTTAGAGTTCCTGGTTGTGACCTGAACCAGTCCTGACTTTTTTGCTAGTTGTACTGATAAATCATCTTTGTCTCTGCTTTTCAAACAAACTACATAAACTAGTTGAATGATTTTAAGCAT
This sequence comes from Ochotona curzoniae, assembly GCF_017591425.1. NCBI lineage: Eukaryota > Metazoa > Chordata > Mammalia > Lagomorpha > Ochotonidae > Ochotona > Ochotona curzoniae. Next base: position 13,459,466 of record NW_024465926.1, on the reverse strand, counting down.
GATCACTGGTGTCTGCTTTGCTTTATGTTTTGGTCTGCTTTGAACAGTTGTATTGAGATGTTTAAAAACTACAAAAGCTCACCCTCAGAAGTATATAATTAAGTGGCTTTTTGTAGAGTCACAGTTGTGCAACCATCACCACTGGCTAATTTTAGAACATTTTTATTATGCCAAAAAGAAATCTCATACTCGTTACTAGACATTACCTGTTTCTCTCTCCATGCATGTAGTAATTGAAAGGCATATTCAGCGAGGAAGATTCTCCATCCACTAGCTAATTCCCCAAGTAGCCACAATGGCCAGAGCTGGGCAGATTTGAAGTCAGGAGCCAGGAATCCCCTCTCAAGTCTCCCACATGGGCACAGGGTCTCAAGGCCTTGGCCCATCCTATGCTGCTTTTCCAAGCAACAAGTAGGGAGCTGACTGGGAAGTGGAGCAGCCAGGACATAAACCAGTTCTCATGTGGGATCCTGAGCTTAAAGGGGGAAGATTAGCCAGTTGAGCCATTACACTGAGCTCATAATCTATTTTCTGTCTCTGGATTGGTGTATATAAATGGAATATTATGTGTCCTTTTGTAACTAGTTCCTTTCACTTAGCATGATTTCCAAGGTCCATCAGTGTAGTACCAACAGAACTTCACCCCATTTTAAAGCTGAGCATTCTATGAATCACATTTACCTGCTTCTCCATGTTTTGTTTTTTTTTTTTTTTTTTACCATTTGTTACTTGGTAGGCATTTGGCTAAATGAATAACGCTGGTGTGAAAGGTGAATTACAAATTTTTATGTGGATATGTGTTCAGTTCTCATGTATATGTGCTTAGGAATGGAATTAATAATAGAATCTTTAGTTTGAGAATACTAGAAATGAAATATTTTGAGAATTAAACTTTTACTTGGGGGAATTTGGAATTTCCCTCTATATTGGTTCTAGAAGATGAATTTTTTTTTTTTAAGATTTATTTTTATTGCAAAGGCAGATCCACAGAAAGGAAACAGAAAGACCTTCTGTTAGCTGGTTCATTTTTTAAGTCGCCACAAAGACCAGGGCTGAGTTGATCCAGAGCCAGGAGCCAAGAGCCTCCTCTGGGTCTCCCAACATGGGTGCAGGGTTCCAAGGCTTTCGGCTGTCCTTGACTGCTTTCCCAGTCCACAAGCAGGGAGCTTGAAGGGAAGTGGATCAGCCAGGACATGAACCGGTGCCCACGTCGGATCCTGGCAGTTACAAGGCAAGGGTTTAACCACTGAGCTATGACACCTGGCCTGAAAGTTCTTTATACTGGACCTCACAACAAACTGTGCTCCACATGTTCTATGTTGATAGAACAAATAACCTTGAAATCTGTGTTTTACCAATTAGTGCAAGGCATTTGTTTACACTGTTTACTTTATATACCAGGTGATACTGTGGGAATTAGAAACCTTTCCAAAAACACTAAGGAAATGTTACATCAAGTTAAATACTTCAAAAGGTCCTTGTTGGGGTGTAGGGCCTGGTACAATGGTGCATTGACGAAATCCTCACCTAGCAAACATAAGGATCTCCTATGGGCTCGTGTCCTGGCTGTTCCACTTCCAGTTCAGCTCTCTGCTTATGGCCTGGATGGTGACCCATGGCCTTGGGACCCTGTACCCACACAGAAGAACCAGAAAAATCTCCTGACTCCAAGCTTTGGGCCTTCTTAGCTATGGTCATTGCAGCTAGTGGATGGAAGGTCTCTCTCTTCCTTCTTCTTCTGTAAAGTAAAAATGAATAAATCTATATTTTAAAAATCTGTCTTCAAATAAAAATGAATAAATCTATATTTTAAAATTTTTCCTATACACTACTTTGGACCTTGAGCCTATAGAGTGGTGGTAAAAACGTTTTCTGTTCTCTGAGCCTCCAACTTAAACTGAAAGCAGCTTGGGGAATATTTCTGCTTCTGATGCCACTTAGCTTGGGAGAGTGCTCAGCATTTGGCATCACATGGACAGTCTCTGAGAAGTCACTGATCATTCTCCCTATTCTTATTTTTCAGTGAATGAGATAATTGGGAGAGATATGTCCCAGATTTCTGTCTCCCAAGGACCAGGGGTGAGCCAGGAGGCTCCCCTTCCAGGTCCCAAGTCCCTGGATTTGGGAAGATCCGACGGGCTGTAGCAGTGCCGCTGTAGCCTTTTGTCGACGGCAACGTCTCAGTGTGCTTCTCTTCGTTGGATCTTCAGTTTCCAGCTCTGTGGCCATCAGGACCAGTGCCCGGAGTTGGACTCGGCATTTTCGGGGAAAGCCTCATTCCTCCACCTCAGGCCTTGGGTAGATTTTGTAAAAGAACAGGAACTGCATAGACTGTTTGTGCTTTGGGAAAATGAGCTTTGCTTTTTGATATTTAAATAGGATACTTTTATATGATGGGTGCTCTGAGTGTGAATGCAGCAAGCTCCATTTCAGAGATGCTGCTTTTGCGGGTAACCTGGTTGCTTATCTGGGGTTGATGATTTGTACTGCTTTCTGGTCATTTGAAGGGCCCTTTAGTTTTGATGATATTTTTAAAATAAGAACTTTTGATAAAACCTTCCAGAGGCAAACAAAATAGAAAAAAAAAAATTGTCCCAAGCCCACACCTATGCATCAGAAACTTAGCATGTTTCCTGAAGCCTTTCATAGATTCATAGGAAATGAAGCCAAATGTAGCTCATACCTCTTTATAAAAGCAAACTGTTGTTAGATAAAACAAGACCATTCCATCATTGAAATGTTGGAATATAAAGACATTCCAGAACATAGCAATTTTGTAACTTTCTAGGTAATCTTCCTGCAGTCTCTCCATACTGGCTCCAGGTTGAAGTTGCTTTTTCCCCTTAGGACCTTAGCTGTGTCAGGAGACTTTTGAGAAGTGGGGTTTTAGCTGTTTCCTGCCCTCTTAAAACTGATAGGCTGTGGAGGACTCCTGGTGTTTGTCCTCTGGCCCCAGAACCTGTTCCTAGTGGCAGCAGCTGCCTTTAGCTGTGCTGTGACCCTTGAAGCCAGTCCCATAAAGGCTCAAGCAGTTTCTCAGTCCTCACTGTTTGCTAGAGGCCAGGCTGGGTCAGGGGCAAGTACAGACCAGCGCTGTGCATCAGGACAGGAAGAGAAGGTGCAGGACTTGGAGCGGGAAGGATTTAAGATGCACACTGGCTGACTTAGCTTCTGTGGTTTACAACCCAACATGATTCTGGTCTACGCAATCTCGTCTGTATGACCTGAAAACCAGCCTTTTCCCCAGGTTTTGAGGTCACATCCAAAAATGAGATGGCATCATAGACCCAACCCTGGACACCAAAGATGTCCTGGTGCTGTGGCTGGGGAGGCTAGCGTCCAAGACAGAGCCCAGTAGAACTTCAGCGTGCTATCTACCAAAGGAGGTGCCCAAACTGGGGACTTTCTCCAAATCCTGCCCTTACTTCTTTGCTAATGAGGTTTGTTACCTAAAAGTGTGTTTTCAGATGGATAATATACTTTATTTAAGAAGCACATTTTTTGAATGCCTCCATGTCAGATAGTATGCTGGACGGTTGAAGACTTAATGCTTTTATTCCAGGGATTATGGGCCCTACATGCTAAACACTCTGTTTAATGAGGCTAAGGGGATCAACCTGTTGCTCACCACCTCTAGTCAGTGTAAAAGTTCTTGACCAGGATGAGAAAACATGTTTAAGGAAAAAAAAATGTTGTTTTAGATTTTCCCCCTATAGCTAGTTATGGAAAAATGTCAATCCTTCAGCAAATCACTCTAACCTTTCTTGGAGTTCAGCTAAATAGTCTTTGAAAGTTTTGTGACATGTAGTGTGTGATAGGAAATTTGCTTCAAGACCTGGAGTTGCAAACCCACAGGTTCCCTTGAAGAAGCAGTTGGTTGGCTTCTCAGGTCAAGTTTGAGAGAAGTGACCAGTCTTGCCTCCACCTTCTTGCCCCTGGTTAGCTGCCTCACCTAGGGTTCTTGTAAAAGGTCTCCTTCCAAGACCCTTTGGGGGTTGCTTTGCTTCCCCTAAGAAAGAAGCCTCCATGATCCAGAGTTGCTATGCACCAAACTTTGATGCCTTTGAAATACCTTGATGCCTGTAGCATTAGAAATGCTTTCCTATTTAAAATAAAGGTTAAATTTTAAAATAGAGCTTTGTATACTATGTAAGCCATTTTATATCAGCTTTTGTAAAAGCTTCATGTAAGAGTATTTTTTGGCTTTGTAATTTTTGTGCAGCATAGTAATGTAAAGGCACACATCCATTGGACTATGCAAATTGATTTCTAGTAGCAGCACTGAGCAACTGGGCATGTGCTAGCATGAACCCCTTCTCTCTCAAACCCATGCCAGATCCTGGGTTGAGGAATGGAATGAGTGGCTTTCTGCTTACTGGGGATGCACAGAAAAACATGGCTGAAAACAACTGTAAAAGAAACAGGCGTCTTCAGGTTCACATGTGGTGCTGTTGCCCAGGGTCTAACTTTCTATCAGACTTTTGCTGGGCATGGCTTTGAAGCCCTGTTTTTGACATTCAGAATAGTTGGTCATCTTTAAGGCTCAGATGGGCTCAAGTTGAAACATTTTATAAAAATGGATGCTGAGTAAAGAAATGGTTCTCAGTTATGTTTACAGCACTTGGGATTGTGTTTTCTTGTACATTTTGTATTTTCAAACCTTTTACATGAGTGCAGCGCTCCTTGCACAAACACAAAGGGAAAAAGCCAGCGGTTCCGGCTCCTCAGTTGTAGTGCTGAAATAATAAATGGTGACAGGTTGACAGCTTGCTTGGAATCTGTTTTCCTCCGCCTGGAGCTGTTGTGGAGCCCTTCACTCTGAGGGTAAAGCCAACAGCACTGCAGCTTTTTAGAAGTCCACTTAGTTGGGAAGTTGTTTTTTAATGGAGGAGAGCATGAAGTCCCAAATTCTTCTCGCAGCTTCAGTTCCACACCCTTTAACGGGTGCAAAGGACATTCCATCATGTCTTGCTGGGTTTAGGGTAACTGTCCTTCCCAGGGTGTGCAGGAAAAGTTGGCAGTATGTTCCCTATGAAATTCAAGCCTGAGTCTTCATTTAGGGGCCTCCTGCCCCCTAGTGTCCTTTAGGGATTCTGCAGCACAGTTCATCAAAATAGCTTGTGTCCACCTAGCATCCTTAGGTGGGGCCACTCATGGTCCAGCGTGGTCTCTGAGGTTCAAGTATCTTGAGGGCCAGACTCGCTCTGCCTCCCCACCCCCTACCACAGTTATGGGGGTAGAAGAGAGACTCATATGGACATTTTCAGGAGCCACAAATTGAAGGTACCAGGGATGAGCAGGCAGGGAAATAGTGGGAAGAGGAGTTAGGTTTGGTCTCCTGGATACTTGATGAAAATTTTGGCAAGTCAGAAAGAAACCACTGGGTTGAGAGTGGTGGTCCTCTGGATGCAGGAAAGGCATGTTAGCTTGGCAGCAGCCAGCTTACCTACCGGCTTCTACAAACACACCCACTCCTTGGGGGCTTGTAACACAGTGCGAGATGGGTCAGCAACAGGCATCAGACTGGTGTAGTCATCAGGGGCGAGCTACAAAAAGGGACACACTGGTGATTTAGGGCAGCAGTCCAGGCGCAGCCAGGCCCACAAGCCCACTAACCATGCCACCTCACCTGGTAGGTTTGGAAGACACTGAGCAGATCCTTCATGCCAGCTGTGTATGGGACACCCTGCATGCGGACCAAGGCCCCTGGCTGGGACAATACTGAGGTGGGAGCAGAGGCCAAGGCAGCAGGGGGTGTGGCAAGGTAGCCCACAGTGGTGGGAGAGACAGGGGGGCTAGGATGGGATGGTAAAGATGAGAGTTTTAGTCCACCTGCAGCCTAGACCAAGACCTTCCTCCCTCCCTCCTTCCTCCCCTGCCTCTGCCTTGTGCTTAGGTTTTCCTCCTCCCCTAAAACTGCTTCTACAGGGTCCTCTGTGATTCTTTTTGTGGTGACAGCCATTCTTCACCTGTTCAGCTTTTACCATTTCAGAATAAAGTCCAGTCTCCAACAGACCTTAAGTTACATACCCCAGAAAGGACATCATAATCCTCCCTCCAAAGCAGACCGGGGAGCAGGGAGTGCCTCTAAGCAGGGTACCTGGGGTAGTAAGCTGTGTAGTTCATGTAGAGCTGAGTGGCTGGCCCTGGGTAGTAGGCGACAGGGGTGGGGGCAGCAGGCACCCTGGCAGCTGGGAGCAGTGCCGAAGAATAAAGAGCAGCTGTCTCTGTGGGAATGAGAGTTGGGGTGGCCTGGAAGGTAGCGTAGGTGGGTGGAGAGAGGCCTGGAAACAGAAGCAAAGACCATCTACAGGGAGGCCAGCACCACCCTGAGCAGAGCTACCAAAAAAAGGAGGCCCTGCTTTCAAACACAGAAGGTGGGGGGTTTATAACAGCCTCACCCCCACCTGCCTCCTGATTCCCCAAACCTTGAGGCACTCACAGGGCAACTTGCAGGGTGGAGGGGACATGCCACTGCGGCCCAAGGTACCCCCCATCAGCACACGACTCATCTCCTCTGTGGAGCAGGGGACCACCTCCACATAGCGTTCCTTCATCACCTTCTTATGGCTACGTTGTGCAGCAGCCAGGGCCCGCTCAGTTGATATCATCTGGATGAAGGCATCACCTGATGGCCGGCCCTGCACACATGTTCTGGTAAGCAGTCAGCCAGGTTTAAGGGTGCCTTACCCCCAACACATATGCATTCCTAATCATGTGTGTGTGTGCCCCTACTGGTGGCAGCCTTACCTGCTGGTTGAGCACTATATGCACTCCATGAGGCCGGATGTCAGCTGCTGCCTCCCCCAAAAAGCTCAGAATGTCTTCAATGGTGGCAGTGTAGGGGAGGCCTCGGAGGCGTATGCAGTCCCTCCCAGTCCCAGGCACCAGTGGGAAGGGGATGGGCAGCAGTGGAGCCGTCAGCGTAGGCAAGAGTGAGCTGGATGCATAGCGATTCAGGACCTAGGGAAGAAAGCAGCAGCAGGCTGGTCATAACCAGATCCAGAAGTAGCACAAGGGGGGGCGGGGCACCCTGGGAAGTGGGTTTGGGAGCCCCAGGTGCTCACCTGCTGCACTTCAGCTGCAGTGCTCCGGAAGAGTTCAATGTATCGCTTGCCCAGCATGCCCTTGTGCCTGCGCAGGGCAGCCTGGGCCAGCTCCTCACAGGCAAAGAGTGCAAACGCATCACCAGTTGGCCGACCATCAGGGTGGCGCACAAAGAGCAGTCCATCTGCACCTCCAGTCACTGGGCACTCTGGCCCCAAGAAGCTTAGCACGTCTGCTGGCCCAGCCGAAAAAGGCAGTCCGCGCAGCCGCAGGATCACTTGGTCTTCCTGGGACAGGAAGCGGGCCACCTCTAGGGATGTGCCTGGGTTCAGGGCATGGGAGTCACCTGTTGACTTCATTCATGCTCTTCCAGACACACATTGAAACAGAGGTAGGGGTGGGGACAAGGGGGACGGTAGGAAATAGGTCAAGAATTGGGTGGTGGAGGAGTGAAGCCCTGCTGGAGCAGGGGTAGGGGTTGGATACTCACCCCCTGCAATCTTTACAAACTCCTCCCCTGTTGCTTTATATACCTGTGGGTATGGAGAGAGGGACCCTTGGGTCTCAGGCTTGGCTCACCTGTGCCCTGCTGCACTCCAGCCCAGAACCTCACCTCAATGTAACGGACTCCCATGTGGTGCTTGTGTCTCTGCAGCGCCAGGTCACGCTGCTCGCTGTCCACAAAGCGGATGAGGGCCTCACCATTTCTGCGACCCTGGGCGTTGAGGCAGAGGGCTACACCACCCCTGTGGAGCCAGTGCTGTTAGTACTTTCTGGGTAGACTAGCCCTCTCACACCCCACCCCAACCCTCCACACCCACCTGGCAATATTTAGCCCTTTGAAGAAGCGAGCCACGTCCTGGTCCGATGACTGCCAAGGCAACCCTCGGGCCCGAACCACAGTCTCACTGTCCACCACATCAGCTTTGCTGCTGTGGGGGCAAAGCACAAGTCAGAGCTGGCCATCTGTTGTCACCCCCACCATCACCCCTGTCCCACACTTACCAAGGCCCCGTCTCATATTTCTGCTTTATCACCTCAGGCTTGGAAAATAATTGACCTGAGAGATAACATGGGTGTGAGCAGGGTCTGGCGGAAAGGAGAGGTCCCTCTCCACCAAACACTGCGGGAAGACAGCAGATGAAGGGATGAAGTGGCCTGTGGACTCTTACAGGCCACAAGTGGGAAGGAGGACCTTGTAGTGACCACCTTCTACCCAACCCTGAGAGTGGTAACAGGCCCGAGGGAAACCTCACCATTGGGTCCGTCAAGCAGGTGAAGGATGACAGCCACCATGGTCTTAACTTCCCAGACCCCAAAGTCATCCTCAGTGGCATCTGTCTCAAGGCCCAAATCTGTGGACAGAGAAGTAGCAAATCCCAGCATGAGAGTCCCTGGGGACACTAATGCTTCCCACACCTGGGTTCCAATCCCTCTAAAGACAAATGCCAGAAAACATGTGTTTTGGCCCAGTTCATAAGAGTAGACGGCCCTCCAGCATAGGCATTGCAAACACATCCCAAGCACACACAAAGACAAGGGTACACACAAGACCTCAGCAGGTGTGCAGACTCAACATTTGTTCACATAGCCTGTCCACCAACACACATGCACTGAGAATCATGTAGCCCATAGCTACCCCTCCACCCTAACCCTGCTGGCTCACAGATACCCTGTGCCATGGTGGCCACTGTGAGGTCCCTGGCAGGGCAGGTGCTCGGGTGCTGCATGTGGAACTCTCTGCGGAGGTCGTAGAAGGAGAAGAAGGTGTCGGGGAGCTCCAGGTTCTAGGGGCACATGGGAGTGGGGGATGACTGGGGGAATTGAGGTGCCTTGCCTACCTCCACAACAAAAGGCATCTGAGAACCCATCCCATGGCGCTCTCCATAACATACCTTTCTAGAGGCCTCGGGGTGCATGACCTGTCGCAGCAGCTGCTGCCCATCAGTACAGAGGACGTAGGGGCCCCCGCCCAGCAGAGCCACATCCCCACTCACCAGCTGTGAGAACTGGGGACAGGGAATGGGAAGAGAAACAGATACAAACTCACAGCTGGGCAGGCAGGAACAGGTGGCAGGAGGAGGGAGGCTTCAGGTTGCAAAGCTGGTTCAGCCAGATGTGCAGCCCCACCCAGCCTGGGAGGGAGGAGGCCACTCCTGCTGGGCCAAGCCTTACCTCCCAGCCCCCAACCCTGCCCCAGTCCACCGTCATCTCCTCCAGGCCAGATGAGGGCAGTAACACAACTCAAACCCCCATCTCTCTCCCTGTCTCTCTGACACACACTCACTCACTCCTGCAGTCTGGAGTGAAGCCAGAGCAAACACCTGGTGAAGTGGGACAAGCAGGTGGGAAGGGGCGGGGCAAAGCAGGTTAAACCTGTCTCTGATCAGGCACCACCTCAGACAGGTGGGGGAGGCCCAGGCCTGCCAGAGGGCCAGAAGGCTCACGGTCAATGGCAGCCCCGCCTCCGGGTCTGGCCAACGAGAGCTAGACAAACTCCAAGGACAGAGCTCCATACTTGGACACCAGGGGCAGCATGAGCTTTGACCCACACCCTATCGACCGGCTGGCACTGGGCTGTTTGCTCTTGGAGGGGGTGGCACTCCTGAGGCTGCCCAGCTCCTCCCCCAGCCTCCATTCCCGCTGGAGAACAACAGGTACAAACACCCATCACGGAGCCCCACCCCCCGCCCCTGCCAATTCTGAGTGACATTTTACAACCTGAGGCTGGCAGAGGGAGGCAACCCCTCCAACAGCTGCCTGACACACTCCCCAAGTAGGGGCTGCACCGGGAGCGTTCCAGGGGCGGCAGTCAGACTCAACACCTGTGTTCCCTCACCAGGCACCACCACCAGACTTTGTGGGAAGATGAAAGGGCGAGCTTAAAACTCATGACTCCCAGAGTCCAGCACAGTGCGTGCGCAGAGGGGAAGATGGGTAAAAGCAGACAGCAATGGGAACCCATTCCCACTTCACCCCAGCGAGCAGGTAGCTCCCCGCGAGCTGAGGTCCGATCTGCACCCCATGCCTAGTCAGTAGGCCGGGACAGGCCTAGACGAGCAGCTTACACCTGGCGGCGTCTGCCTTTGGGGCAGACACCGCCCTACACCCCCGCTCCCAGGCCGGCGGGCGGGTGGAGGACGCCGGCGGCGGGGACGGGGCGACCTGTGTGGCCAGGTCTGGCCTCTCGCCCCTTTCACTTCCGGCTGCTGCTTCGGGAGACCTGACCCCGCAGGTTCCCAGGGGCGCTTCAGCCTCTCGCTCCCTCCTCGATGGGAGACCCCGGCGTAGGAGGTCGGAGGGGGAGCTCAAAGTCTGCAGCCCCAACTCCTCAGAGTAGGAATTGACCGTCGTGAAGCCTGAAAAGTTAATACGCCCCTGGGAAGGGCCCACGCACGCAGACACGCGCGGGACTGGTTCAAAGTTTCAAAGGAGACCCCGTCCCGCAGCCGGGCCGGTCGGTCGTGGCGCCCCCCTCGCCTGCCACCGCCTCTCGCCGGTTCGTCCCGGCGGTGCGGCCACCCAGTCCGGCCCCGCGCTCACCTGCTGCAGCACCTTGTCCAGCGACTCGGCCCGCGCCAGGCTGTCGGCACTCAGGCCGCTCGCCTCGCGGCACTGCGGGCTCAGGGCGGCCCCCTCGGCGCGAACCAGCGACTTGTGCAGCGTCCCCACCTGAGAGCGGCGGAGGAATCCGATCAGCCGCCGCGCCCCCCGCTCCGCACCGGGAAGCTCCCCGGGCGACCCCCCGCCACTTCTGTCCACCCTACCTGGCGGCTCCGCGGCTCCACCACTTGCCAGACTAGAAGGATTAAGTCGGTCTCGTCGGAGCCCAGGTCCGGCCCCAGGGCACCGGCTGTGGCCCCGAACAGGACGACCAAGGATCCGGGCCCGGAGCACGGGTCCGCAGCGGGGTCTCCGGTGGGATCTGGGCCTGGGGGCGGCGGCGGCGGAGGCGGCGGCGGAGGCATGGCCGCTGCGGCAGGGGGGGCGCTCGGCCAGACAGACACACGCGGACCGAAGAGGCGCACGCACGCACCGACCGACGGCCGACGCGGAGGAGCTGGGGCGGGACGCCGAGTGTTAGGGGAGGCACCTGCGGCCCGGCCGACGCAGTGGGCGCTGCAGAGACCCGCCCGCGGCGCCCGGCAAGGGCGGGCCGGCTACCGGCACCCGCCCTCCCGGGGCCAGTTACCTGCGGGCCACGTGACGCCAGGGCGGGCCGGGGAACCTGGAGGGAGGAGGACCAGCTCGGCCCGGGATGCGCACTCCGGGCGGGCCGGGCGCGCGCTCAGGATGTCGGCTGTCGTTCCCCGCCGCGGTCCTGCCTGGCTCTGGGAGCGAACCGCTTCTTCCTCCGTGGGGCTTCTGGAGGGAACCTTGAGACCGCTTCAAAGGAATATGCAAAAGCCAGAGCACTTCTACAGTCCGTGAGAGTTACAGGGGCCATACGGGGACCACGAGGGCAGGTGTGGGGTTGATGCAAGACACCAGTTGTCAATGAGGGTGTTGAAAACGATGGGTACCACCCGAAGGCCCGGGGGAAAGGGGAGACCCCCAGAAGTTCTTGGGAGGGCAAGAACGGCGTGGATCATCGCGGGTTCTTTGTGGGTAGGATTCAGCAGAGATGCCAGGGGAAGGACTTGTTCACGCAAGTGCCCGGGCTGGTCCTTATTCCGGCTTCTCCGGGAAGCGCCCGCGGTGTCACAGAAGGGTCACTGTGGGTCAGACACGGAAGATCCCTTTCCACCCAGTTCACTAGATAATGTGGAGCCGTTCCATGTTGGGGTGTCTGTTTTCGTCGCTCTAACGACCTGATGCTTGGTAGACTGTTAAGTGTGCCTGTGGGGGCTGCACCTTCTAATTCCATCCGGAGCCCACGACCCCATGCGGGAGCCATCCTGGCCTGTGGACGAAGGAGGGGGCGCGACCCCGGGGTGGAGGGAGCACGTTCCCACCAGAGAGGGCCAGCAGAGGTGCAGGGATACAGACACGGAAGGACAGAAACGCACACTCCAGGCTGCCAACCCTGGGGATATGGGCAGGTGGCAGCTCCTCTCGGGGGTGTCCGCTCGAGGCTGTCTCCACGCCCCCCTCCCACCGGAAGCACTAAACGAATCAGCCGTGCAGGGGAGGGAGGAGAGAAGGTCCCTCCCCAGGCCCCTCCCCCCTATAAGCCGGGAATGTTAAATATTTGCTCCTGGGGCGTGGTGCAACCATGAGGTGAGACCCCGCCCCTGAGCACGCCTGCGTCAGGAGGAGTCGGACCTCCCTACTGAACACGCCTATGGATGCTAACTCCCAAAAGCTCCCAGGAGCTGTAACCCTCAGGTTGCTGAAACCTGGGGTTGTTCTCCCTCAGGACAGAGGCTCCACGCCTACCACGAGCGATCCCGACGCTCCGTGGGCTGGTTCTCTCCCCTCGTGGTGCCCCCATCCGGAGCCTGCCCTTGTCCCCTCTCCTTCTCAGATCCTTCGGGAAACTTTCCTTCAGAACTGACCCAGCCATTGTGGCATCCCTGATGGTCCAGTGCGCATCCCCACGGCAGAGGCGCTCAGGCAGGTCCAGGTCCCCACCAGGTGACAGCAGCAGGTACCCAGGGCAGTTTCCCCAAATCTCAGCGTGCCCAAGTGTCCACCATTGCAAGGCGGTTTCTGACATTCGGACTCTTCTGGAAAAACTAAATCCGTTCAGATAATAGGAATCCCTGATTGGTTCACTCACTCCTTCATGTGGGGCCTCCCACATCATCCATTGCTGCAAAACTCTCACCCCGTCCCCCGACAGGCCACCACTTGCAACATGACTTAGTGGTCATGTAAGGTCCCCTCACTTGAGGACACTAGTGCACCCCCGCATTGAATGGACAGCTTCTGTCGTCGGGTTCTTCAGCGATGGTAGCCTCCCTTGGGTCCCGGGGTCTGTTGGAGTAGGGGGGCAAGGGAAGGGGCTATGCTTCCTCCCCTTCCCTCTGTGCTTCTGCTCTAATCACACCAGCTCTTCCTCATGCTTTTCACCTCTGAAGCTCCTCGCGTCGTAGCAGGGCTCCACTCTGAAGTTGGGAAATTTCTGTTTTTCCTCATCCGAGAGTCCATCTGGTTCTAGGGGTTCATTAGTCCCACATGAACGAATGAATGAGTGAATGAATGAATGGGAGTGAGGCTCCAAAGGGGTAAGGAGGGGGTCCCGTGGGCCTCACACATACAGTTTCACTAACCTCAGCTCTGCGCTGGGGAGGGGCCAAGAGTGTGGTGGCTCTGGTGGAAAGTTCTGGGGAAAAGGAATGGTGAAAGGCGCCCCCCACCCACACACACACACACCCTTTCTTGGCCAGAAAAGATCCGGCGGTGGAAGAGGACTCGGCGCTGGAGGCACCTGCGGGGACCCTTGCCCAGACCCAGATCCTCCATCCGGATCTCCAGGGCCACCTCGGCCGCTGGTTGCCGCGCCACCAGGCCCACTAGAGGGCGCACCGACGCTGTTGAACCAGATGGTGAGGGCCGGAGCGTGCAGGAGCTGGCAGGCAACTGAGCTGGATGCAGAAAGTGAAAAGGGTTGCCTTCGCCACCACTCACCAGGCAGCTTCCTTCCCTTTTTAGAATCTTCTGTGGTCCCGGGCTTCCTGAATAGAGGCCACGTTTAGAGCTTGATTGTGTCATGTTTCAAGCGCCCCAGTCTCATCATCCTGTTCCTTTCTCATCTACCATGTCCCCACTCTGTGTTTTGGATGCCTGCTAGTGATTCTTTTTTTTTTTTAATTAAAAAAAATAGTATTTACTTAAAAACATTCAGAATGTCAACTGAACAGCTGTAACTTTTTTTCAATTATAAAGTGGTATCATTTAACAGAACAATGATTTTGCATAAAATGCATCAGGGACAACTGAAGATGAAAAAACTTGCATCCTTGCATAGAACTAATTTGTGCTGTGCACAGCAAGACTCTGCTTTAGATTTCCCTGCCAATTTACAACGCTGTACAATACCAGACAGTGTCACCCAGACAAGGCTAGTGGTTATTGAAAATACAACCAGGGACCCGGTGAGATGGCTCTATTAGCTAAACCTCCACTTCCAAGCACTGGAATCACATATGGGTACTGGTTCATGTCCCAACTGCTCCACTTCCCATCCACCTCCCTGCTTGTGGCCTGGGAAAGCAGTTGAAGACAGGCCAAAGCCTTGGGACCCTGCACCCACATGGGAAACCCAGAAGAAGCTCCTGGATCCTGGCTTCAGATCAGCTCAGCTCCGGCCATTGTGGCCATTTGGGGAGTGAATCATCAGACGGAAGATCTTTCTCTCTCTGTCTCTCCTCTCTGTATATCTGACTGTCCAATAAAAATAAACAAATCTTTTAAAATAAAAAAGATTTTTAAAAAGTGGCTGCAATGGTCAGAGCTGAGCTGATCCAAAGCCAGAACCTTCTTCTGGGTCTACCACATGGGTGCAGGGTCCCAAGGCTTTGGGCCATTCTCCACTGCTTTCCCAGGCTGCAAGCAGGGAGCTGGATGAGAAGTGGAGCAGCCAGGACACGAACCAGTGTCCATATGGAATACTAGTGCTTGCAGGCTGAGGATTAGCCAGTTGAGCTATTGTGCTGCCCTGGGTAGTGCTGCACTTGCTGTGCTCCCCTGCCTGGAGCTCCTGTTCACCTGCCATCACCCTGTTTTCCTGGAAAACTGCTACTTATCCTTCATTTCCATTACAGATGATTCTTCCTCAGGCAGCAATCTTGGATGTTTAAGCCAGATTAAATGTTCTGTTCTGGGCTCTTTGCCTGCAGATGCCATTGTAATCAGATCAATGTTTGGTTCTCATGACTCCAGGGGAAGCTTGGGCAACTGACCCTGGACTTGCAATCTTTCTTTGCCTCCACCCCACCCCCAGACCCAGAATAGCTGTTCCGGGTAAGGGAGATTTGAGCTTGGGTGGGTGAGAGAGAGTACAAAGGGCTTGGTAGTGGGAGGAAATGTTGTGTATGGATTCTTCCTGTGACTGGGCTTATTTCTTAGCTCAGGAAATAGCTCTCCATGGTAACACCCTCCTTCTTTTTAGTCTTCTAGCCCTACTGACCTCTCAGCCCTTTAGCTGGACTTATTTTTATTTTTATTGACAAGGCAGATCGGATATGCAGAGAGGAGACACAGAGAGAAAGATCTTCCATCTGCTGGTTCACTCCCCATGGCCACAATGACTGGAGCTGAGCCAATCAGGAGGTACAGCCAGGAGCTTCTTCCAGGTCTCCCAAGCAGGTGCAGGGTCCCAAGGCATTGAGCCATCCTCAACTGTTTTCTCAGGTCACAAGCAGGGAGCTGGATGGCAAGCGGAGCAGCTAGTGCCATATGGCACCACAGGTGGAAGATTAGTCTAATAGGCCATTATGCCAGCCCCAAAAGAGGTGTAATCTAGACAGCAAGGAAACTATTAAGACTGGAGAGGAGATGGGGTGTCGGGTAGGGCCCGGGTCACCTGATTCAGGTCCTTGGGCCCACCTGAATGGTGAGTGCTGGGTTCATGGTGCAGGGGTCCACCAGGGCCTGGGTTGGGTGGCCCAGGGCACCAATGGCGCTGAAAGAAGTTCACTGGTCTCTGGGGCATGCTTGTGGGGACTTGGTTTGTGTACTTGCAGAGGTCTGGGGATGGCACAGGTAGGAGGATTCGGGGCCTGAGGTTTCATGTCCAGGATTGGCGGTCTGGCCGTGAAGTACATGGATCAGAACTGGGCTTCCTCAGTGGAAAAGACAGAGCAGTGGACAGCATGTCCAGATGCACATGGAGGATATGGCAGCCCACTGGGGCCTGCTGAGGACACCTGGTACCATAGCAGAGCAAGGAAGACAGAAGAGATTGGACAACTATCCCGGCCAAGCATTGACAGCAAATATCTGGTAAATGGAGACTATAAGGTGGACTGTCAGCCAATGGACCCTGGAAGGATTTCTTCCTCCTTGGATTGGCAAGATTGACAGCATTTCAGGACTATCGAAACCACTAGGGCAGAACCCTTGGAGCATGAGCCACATTGGGAACCTGGGTTGGTATCAGGCAGCCATTCTCCATCCCCGGGTACTGGGACGGTTGGAAGGCTGTGTGCAGCTTCTCCCCTTCTCTCCCCCTCCTTACCCCAGAAACAGGAAAAGAAATAGAAAATTTGGAAACAGAGATTACATCCACTTATTCCTAACCCAGTGTATACAAGATCTTGTGTATACTGGTTCTCTCCCTAAATGGCCACCAAAGCCAAGGCTGGGCCAGTCTGAAGCCAGGAGCCAGGAGCTTCCTCTGGGTCTCCCATGTAGGTGTAGGGACAGAAGGGTTTGGGCCATCCTCTGCTTTCCTAGGTACGTCAGGAAGCTGGATGAGAAGTGGTGCAGCTAGGACTTGAACCACCATGCATATGGGATGTTGGTACTGCAGGATGAGGCTTTACTTGCTATGCTACCCCCCAGCAGGATGTTTTTAAGATGTATTTATTTGAAAGGTGGAATTATACAAAGAAATGAAGAAACACAACCTTCCCTACACTGGTTCAGTTTCTAAATTGCCACAATAGCCAGGCTAAAGCCAGGAACTAGGAGCCTCTCCTGGATCTCCCATGTGGTGATAGGCACTCAAGTACTTGGGCCTTCTTCTACTGCTTTCCCAGGGACATACGCAAGGAGCTGGGTGGGAAGTAGAGCAGCCAGTACTTGAACTGGTGCCTATATCAGGCAGCAGCTTATCAAATGGCACCATAGTAGTACTCACCCTGTCAAAAAGATCTTTGATTACCAGGTCCTGCCATTCCTCCCCTAATGACCATGGTTCATAATATCTGCAGAGTTTAGGGGTAGAGGGCCCCCAAACCACTAATGAAGACAGGGCCACTTTCCCAGAGGCCCTTGGTCACCTAATGCTGCTGAACTCAGACTGGCCAGGGTACAAGGCAGCCCAAGCCCAACCTCATCCCTCGTGACCCCTGGCTCTCGGCTTCTGCCTGTCTGTAGCACTGGCCTTTGCCAGATGGATCTTCAGTAACTGCCTGCTGGGGCCAGGGATGAAGGTAGGGGAAGTAGGGTTCAAGGAAGTGGGACCCCTGAACCAGGGCCTAAGATAAAAGACAGTTCTGGTTTGGAAGGGTCTGGGCCTAGCATGGTAGCCTACGGTTGAAAGTTCTTACCTTGCATGCGCCAGAATCCCATATGGGTGCCAGCTGCTCTACTTCCCATCCAGCTCCCTGCTTGAGGCCTGGGAAAGCAGTCGAGGTTGGCCCAAGCTTGGGGATCCTGCACCCGTGTTGGAGACCTGGATGAAGCTGCTGGTTCCTGGCTTTGGATCAGCTAAGCTCTGGCCATGGTGGCCATCTGGGGAGTCAGTCAGTGGATAGAAGATCTTTGTCTCTCCTTCCCTCTGTAAATCTTACTTTCCAATAAAAATAAATCTTTTAAGATTTTTTAAGTGTTATTTTATTCTTATTGGGAAGTCAGATATACAGAGGAAGAGAGACAGAGAGAAAGATCTTATGTCTGATCATTGCACTTTAGCTGGTAGTCTACTGCACTGGGCACAAAAAAATAAATAAATCTTAAAAAAAAAAATACTGGAGAGTCTGTCAATTGCTAATTGCCAACATGTTTTCCTGTGAGAATTCAGGAGGATTGGGCCAAGAGGGTGGGCAGCTGGATGAAGGGGGCCCAGTCCATTTCCAAGAAGAAGGAAGGGTTAGGAGGGAGTTATGGGCAGGGGTTGCGTGGAAGATGAAGAACTCTGCAGACACTGGCCCTTCCACCTCAGGATGATGAGTGGTGCTGGTCTATTGTGGCCTCACTGTTAGTGCCAGTTCCTGCTGTGGGGAGTCTGTCCTCTGTAGACCCCCAGGTTTGCTAGGATTATGGTGGGGGTGGGAGGCAGGAGACACATAAGCCCTCTTGATGCCTCTCCCAGCCGGCATGGGAACTTGCAGATGGACCGTAGTGCAAGCTGGGGGCTTAGTGCAAGCTGGGGGCTCGAGCCCACTCCCAACACCCGCGTCCAAATGCCCCAAAGGGCAGAGTGACAGCTTTCCTCCACATTTCCAAAATCAACGGACAGAGCTCTCGCCCTAGGGAACAACACCGACCTGGCCTCTCCCAGCTTTGCCAGCACCCTAACGCAGGGGCACACGGCAGGTGGAGGGGACTGGGAAGGAAGTTACTGGGCCGGGATGATGGAACCCAGGTTCTTCGTGGGTAGAATGGCAAGAACTGGTATGAAGGTCCTAAAAAGGTCCCGGAAGCCTGGGGTGGGGAGCGGGGTTGTCACTTCCTTACTTCCTGGTTTTTCCAGGGGTCGCTCCGCATGGGCGAGCATGGACCCCTTAGCGTCTCCCGTCGGATCCATTCTAGATCCTGCAGGTTTGGGAGGTTCCAGGAGCTGGAGGTGAATGTTAGGCGGGGCGCGCAGCAGCCAAGGAGCCACAGATGGTGCTGCGCCTGGATGGATCGATGCGCTCGGCGCGCAGCGCTGTCCAGCTGAATGGCGGGGGGCTGGGCGGGGGCGGAGCGGAGCGCGCCCTGGGCAGGGCGGCGAGTCCCCATTTGTGGGCCGTTTACGGGGGGCGGGCTCTGATTGGCCAGGTGCCCGGGGGAGGCTCCGGGCGGCGGGGTTAAGCACGTCGCCGCTGCTGGGGCCTAGGCGCCAGCCCTGAGTGCTGATCCCGCAGCGCCCACCTGCAGCCGCGGCCGCGCGCTATGGCCCTCCACATCGTTCCCCGGCGCGCGACGCTGCTCCCGAGTGTCCTCCTGGCCCTGTTGATGCTGCTGTCGGACCCAGCTCAAAGCCATCCCCCGGTGGTGCTGGGTGAGCCAAGTGTTTGGTGATGGGTGTAATTGGCAGGGCGGGGTGCAGGCAAGGCTGACCTCGTCAGGAAATGGGAAGCGTCCTGGTGTCTTTTCACCTGGGTCAGTGAGTCCGCCTCTGGCCTTGCCAGATGGGAGCCGGTGGGAGGCTTGGCGGCCATTGCTCTGCCTGTCCATCTCTATACCAGGCCTGACGAAGCCTTCCATATCTCGGTTTTGGGGTTGGGAAAGCCTGAAACTCCTGTGCCCATATTACAGAGGCGTTGAGCCATCCAGCTCCCTGCTTGTGAGGGGCGACCTCAGAGTTGGCCCCTGTAGTCCCTAGGCAGCCTGGAGGCCATCACCTTTCCTCTTTCCAGCCACCTGAAACCTTCCATGTGTTGTAGTGTGTTACTGGAAGGCAACTCTGGGGGAGCAGGGGGCAAATTACGCTGCCCACCAAGCCCCCGCTTTCACTCTCCTGTTAAATGGGTGGCACTGGCTTGCGCCTGCAAGTCTGAGAAACTAAGAGAAAACAGGGCCAGCATTTGGGACAGTGGTGGTAAACAGATGTTGGACAATAGACCTGTACTCTGATCCCTGCCAGACTTAATTGGATTGGGACACTAAGTGGGACACTTAGTGTGGACTGAGTAACCTCCCCGACCCGCTGCCTGCTGAATCCTAGACTTGGTAACTCTACAGGAGCCACAGTGGTTTCTCTCAATGGGCCAGGATGACCCCTCTGGGAGGCCCGGATGGCTCATTCAGGCCATGGATTCCATCTGCAGCTGGAGTGTTTGTAGCCAGCAACCTGAGGCATCCATTTACACCTTGACCCCTCCCTGCCCACTGTGAGTGCTGTTTCTGCTTTGAATATGTTAATGGAGTAAGGCTGGCAGGCAGGGTGGTCCCAGGAGGCCTCACCAGGCAATGCTGCAGGTGGGTGTTGGGCTCCGTTGCAGAGATGTATCTGCACTGGGCAAGTACAGAATTCTCTGCCCCAGGCTGGCTGGCTGGGTGTCAGGGAAGGCAACTGGAACTAGGATCAGAGAGGGTTCTAGGCAGAGGAACCAGCAGCGTGGCAGAAGGAGGCAAGTGTGCAGCCCAGGGTGGCTAAAATGGAGTGGGGGTAGGAGACTGGTTGGATCATCTGGACTTCACCCTAGGGGCCACATGTGTGGGTCGTAGAAGTGCTGAATATAAGCGGTGTGAAGTATGTGGCTTTGGGAAGTTTGTGGTCTGCAGCCAGAGTGTGTAGCTTTTTTTTTTTTTTTTTTTTTTGCCTGGCCTGGTGTTGACTGCTCCCAGTCCTTAGTGAACCTAACTCATAGCAGAGGAGTATTGGGCTCCAAGCAAAGTCGCAGAGCAGCCAGAATCCTTTTTTTGCTGCTTCTTAGGGAGTGAGGCTGCTGCTGTTGACTCAGGATGAGCCGCATCTGGGCCCAGGGCAGGAGCTGATCATGACTGTCCGGGAGGGGGTCAGCATTCTCCTAAGGTAGGACTTGAGTGGTACAAGAAGCAGAGGTCAGAAAAATGAGCCTGGCCATGGGAGACGACTGTAGGCAAGCCATCCCTACCTCTCCTGGTCTTAGTTTTCTCATCTGTTAGGTGGGCGTGAGAGATACGTGGATGGCCCCTGTCTTAGTTCCAAGCACCTAGGAGTTTAGGAAGTGATCCCTGCTATTTTTAGAGGTCACATGCCTGAGCAGGGCAAGGGTTGTCTGGACAAAGCAGACCTGCTGACTTCTTTCAACCATTTCCTCTTTGGTGGAGATAGTGGTACAGGTCTCCGCAGTGCCCTGCCCAGTCCCCAGGCATTAGCATCCAAGCGGGGAATGCTGGGGGCTCTTGGCTTCCACACCCACATCATGAAAGGTGGTGAAGGTGAATCTGTCTCCCATGCACCCTGAAGACACCGTGGGAGCGCCTTGGAGAACCCACCTTCGGAGGGCTGGGCTCCCACGCACTGGTTGTTTGCTCATGCATGGGTCGTTTGGCCTGGATGGGGCTGTGTTTGGGAGGTACCAGGGACATGACATATGGGAGCAGGTGAGACTTGAAAGTTCAGTGAGAGTAAATGGAGTGTGAAGGACTTTTTAAGCATTTGTTTATTGTTTAGAAGGTAGAGCATCAGAAAGAGAAAAAGGTCTTCCACTCACTGCTTCACTCACCAATCTGCTACAATAGTCAAAGCTGGGCCTGGATGAATTGGGGAGCCAGAAACTGTATCCTTATGTTGTACAGGGGTGGCATGGGTCATCTTAACTCTGCCTTGCTACACACATTAACAGGAAGCAGGATTGTAACCAGAGCAGCTGGTACCCCCTAATAGAGCATCATGATGTTGCAGGCAATGGCATACCCTTAACCCACTGTGCCACAATGCTGGCATGTGTGAGGCTCTGAGTGCTGCACAGTGAAGCAATGCAGATGGGCTAGGGTGTTGCAAGAACCCCAGGGTTCTGTGTGACCAGAACAGGCTTGCTGGCGGGGAGAGAAGTCATACTTGGGACCTGGTCACATGAAGCCTTGCCGGGCTGTGGTTGGAATGGTATGCTGATTCAGCCTGTCTCCAACACATGCTCACTGTGGGACCTCAGAAACCTGGCAGGTACCAGTCTGAGCTTCTCTCACTTTGTTTCTGTCCATGATCTCCCTCCTGCAAGTCCACATTACTTTCTCTGCATTCAGTTTTGGCTTGGTTCAGTGGCTCAGTGTTCTGTTCTGCTGGCTCTTCCTTCTTTCTCTCGGCATGATCAAGGTGCCTGCGATGGCTGTAAGTGGAAAATCTTTGGGTTCAAACCTCAAGAGTACGTATCTAATGACAGGCCTATAGTAGCCTTGGCCAAACTTTGGGTGTTCTGGAATTCGGAGGGGTCTCCAAGTCAGAGCCCCCCTTTTTTTAAAGATTTATTTATTTTTATTGAAAAGTCAGAAATATACAGAGAGGAGGAGAGAGGAATATTTTTCATCCATTGATTCACTCTCCAAGCGGTCAAGCAAATCTGAAGCCAGGAGCCTCTTCCAGGCCTCCCACGCGGCTGTAGGGTCCCAAGAGTTTGGGCTGCCCTTGACTGCTTTTTCCCAGGCCACACGCAGGGAGTTGGATGTGAAGTAAGGCCACCAGAACACAAACCAGTGCCCAAATGGGATCCTGGCACATGCAAAGCAAGGACTTCAGCCAGCTACCGTGCCAGGCCCATGCTTGGGTCTCTGAACCCATGTGAGAGACTGGGAAGAAGCTGTGGGCTCCTAGCTTCAGCCTGGATTAGCCCCAGCCATTACAGCCATGTGGGGAGTAAACTACCAGATGAAAAATTATCTGCCTCTCTTTTCTCTGTAATTCTGCATTTCCAATGAATAAAATAATCAATCTTAAAAAAAATGTCATGGGGTCTGGCATGGAGGCCCAGCAGCTGAAGTCCTCACCTTGAACGTGCTGGGATCCCATATAGGCATTGGTTCTAATCCCAGCAGCCCCACTTCCCATCCAGTTCCCTGCTTGTGGCCTGGGAAAGCAGTCAAGGATGAACCAAAGCCTTGGGACCTTGCACCCACAACAGACACCTGGAAGGAACTCCTGGTTCCTGGCTTTGGATTGGCTCAGCTCTGGCCATTGCAGCCACTTGGTAGTGAATCACTGGAAGGAGATCTTCCTCTCTGTATATCTGACTTTTCAATGAAAATAAAGAGACCCAAGCACTTAAACCTTTCTCTACTGCTTTCCCAGGTGTTTTTACCAGGTCGTTGGATGAAAGTGGAGCATTGGGATTCAAATTTGTGTTCCTACAGGATGCCAGTATTGCATGCAGAGGCTTAACCTTCAGCTAGCTCCCAAGATCTCGTTTCACAGATAAGGAAATGGAGCCTACCATGAGGAAGTCACTTCAAATTGAAACCCAGTCCTGGGAAAATGTTCTTGTTGAAGACAACAAGGGGTTCACTAGGGAAGACACAAGGCAGTCCGGAAGAGTAATGGGGCTTCCCCGCAAATATGCCAGGCCTCTCCCAAGCCTCTTACAGGCTTCTCTTGCACTACCATGTACCATGTCACTGTAGTAGTTTTTCTGTGTAGAAATAGTGTCCAGGCCCCTTTGTTGGGGTCCCCGCTTTTTGGTCTTCCTGCCCCGGCACTGTGTTTTGATTTGAGGTGTAGAACTGTGGAGGTCTACCCAGGGTATTACTGGCTCTTGGGCAGGGTCAGTCGTGAACTGTAAGGTTTCCTGACAGGCCCAAGACTCACATGTGTCTTGTACGCCCTCACAGTGCCTGGTGATTTGGGCAACCAGCTGGAGGCAAAGCTGGACAAGCCAAAGGTTGTGCATTACGTCTGCTCCAAGAAGACAGACAGCTACTTCACACTCTGGCTGAACCTGGAACTGCTGTTCCCCGTCGTCATTGACTGCTGGATCGACAATATCAGGTGGGTGCACTGTGCACTGGAGGGGTCTCCACAGAGGCCATCACAGCCCCACTTCAAGACATGGGTCTGTGATCCATTTCTCTTCCGGGGACCTGTGGCCCTCCACGCAGTGTGCTCTGGGCTGACCTGGCCAGCACTGCCTCTGTACTCTCCCAGGCAGAACCTTCCTGCTGCTTGTGTCCCTCCCTTCTCCAGTTCAGCCCTTGCCCCTCAGGCCCCATCTATACCCTACACTTGACCTTCATCTTTTCTTTGCTGTGGCTTGGCCACATCTGACCATCCAGCCACGTGTTCCTCCTAGGGCAGGCCATGCCTTCACACGTGCTTCTTTCCGATGGAATCTACTTCTGTTCCCCTTGTCTGATGCTGTATTTACTTGTTGTCTTCATTCCCCCATTTGCCCTTTGAAACCTGATCTTACTTCCTTTGTGACTATCTCCTGCCACTCCCTGTTGCTCTGAACTCACATCATGTTTCCTCTCCAGTGTCAAACCATGTTTCCATGGATATTTTCCCCAGTTGAATATAGAGACTATCAATTCTAGATACAGTTACATGCCATGTTGTGAGATGGTGACGTAGCAGTTAGCAGTTGGTTCCGTAAGATCTTATAGCTCTTTTCTTGTGATGTTATAGCTGTCATAACATCATCAGTGTAACTCATTACTTCTCTGTGTGTGGTGACTTTAGTGTAAGTGAGCCTGCTGTGCCGCTAGTTTTCTAAAAATATAGCAGTGCAATTATATACAGTGTATAATGCTTGGTAGTAAGTGACATTATCACTGGCATATGTATTTACTTATAATTGTTCTAGAGTGTCCTTTTACTAAATGCAGAACAGCAGGCTGTATTCTGTATGAGTTTGTACATCTTGAATTCACCAAGTCTCTTGATGGCCTCCAGAGGTCATGTGCAGTAATTGACCTGCCCTTCTAGGTTTGTGTAAGCAGACTCTGACAGAGCAACGAAACCACCTAAAGATGCATTGCTCAGAACACAGCCCTGTCGTTCCAGTGATGTAGCGCTGTGCCCACTATCATTCAGTCTTAAAAGCAACTCTGTGAAACAGGCCCCATTTTTAAACTTTTTTTTTAGGTGACACAGGAGAGCAAATCTGGAAGCTCAAAGAAATGATAAAATTGCTTGTGCTGATTCAGCTGAAAAATGAACTGCAAAACCAGAATTCTAACCCGGAACTGTGTGACTCAGGGTTGAGGTCTACTTCCAAACTAAGTTCCCTAAAAACAGGAACTGTTGTCTTTTGGTTTTCATATAAATACAGTGAGGAACAAAGTTGGGCTTAATGTCTACTTGAGTGGAAGGAGTTTCATAAATCCTGAGTTTTTCCCAGAGACCTGCTTTTCTAGGCACCCTGCCCTTCCTGGTGGCCTATGCGTCCCCTCTGTGTGGATTGGGGTTATTTCTAGGTCGTTGATTTCTATTCCTATTTTTGTCCTGGAGACATGGCCTTGTGTGCTGGCAGTTGGAGGTGTCTTGTTCTCTTTGTACTTGCGTATGGCATGCAGCATAGAACTGCTTTGGCTTTCTGGAATGATTTTCTGCATTTTATTGGGTGGCTGCTGGGAGAGTCTGTAGTTGGTCCTGGAGGGAATGATCCCCAAAAACTGTTATTGAAGTCAATGTTGGGGATCCTGTCAGCTGCCTGTGACTTGTGAAGGTCCTAGAGATCCAGGTCACCGGGAGCGTTAGGCTCCTGGTTTCTAGGGAACACATTTGCTTCTTTGGTGTCCGTTGAGATCAGTGTCGTGGTCTTAGCTTTGGCACAAGACTTCTGTTCTGTCTCCCCCTTCCCCATCCCTGCACTTCTGTGGCCCCTGGAGACCCATTTCCCTAGAGACAGGATCCAGCAGCCCTGTGCTTGACCTTAGGCAGGGGTCTCTCAGGTAGGGTTCTGTTTTACACTGCAACTACAAAAACTGTGAAATAATAGGTATGGTGTTTGAAGCTGCTAGGTCTATGGTAATTTATTACACAGCCACAGCACACTTAGCAAGGGCTGGTCATGATCCCAAATACTTGGTGGCCTGTATGTCACAGCATATAGGAACTTGCCAGCCCATTCTGGGTGTGTGGTCCCTGTCTTGATAGGTGATGTGGCTGTGGGGTATGATACAGGACAAGTCATGTGGACATGGTTCATTCACATCCTTCCACGACTGTATGGTTGGAGGGAGTCTGGTTGCTGGGTCCAATTCTCAGTGTAAGACTCAGCTGTCCCTGCCTGCAATCACAACAAGGCCTTTCTCCTGTCTCGCCTCACCTGTCCCCATCTTTGTCTAGCCTTATCCACCTTCGTGTCTGCCTGTCCATACAGCAGCCACAGGATGCTCAGGCCCAGAGGTGGAGTCCTTATCATCTTCTCTGCCCTATAAGGTGTTGAGGTGGTTGCAGGGGCTAGATCGATGCATATGAAGCTATGGGAGACCACAAGGATATGCTGGAACCTAGGGTCAAATGTGAGGTTCATGGCAGAGCCAGGACTAACACTTCCTTCTCTTCACCAGTTTGAAACACTCACTCTGGGGTAGCCAACACTAAGGAGAAATAATTATTACCTTGACTGGGAGTGAGCTTTGGTGGAAGTCCTTTAGGTCACTGATTCGTCCGTTGTACACTTGCCTTGTTACTTTCTTCTCCCTTGTGCCTCTGACCAAACCTGGAGATGAGGAGGCTTAGGACACAGGGTAATGTTGAGGATATCAAGCTCAGTGTCACCTTCAAGTTAACTGGCTCAGTGTCCCCTCTTGATAGGCTGATTTACAACAGAACATCCCGGACCACCCAGTTTCCTGATGGCGTGGACGTGCGTGTCCCTGGCTTTGGGAAGACCTTCTCGTTGGAGTTCTTGGATCCCAGCAAAAGCAGTGTGGGTATGTAGAGCTGGGGCTCTGCTCGACTCACAGAGTTTGAAAGGGTGTCCTGTGAGTCGTCTCTGTAGCCATCCTCCAGGTGTGTTGTTCCAGTGGATAGCACAGTCAGCATGGCAGGGTGGGATGGGTGGCAGGCCCTGACTATAACTTTCTCCAATACTCTTTTTTCTGTTTACAGGCTCCTATTTCCACACCATGGTGGAGACCCTTGTGGGCTGGGGATACACACAGGGTGAAGATGTCCGAGGGGCCCCCTATGACTGGCGTCGAGCCCCAAGTAAGCACCCACCCTTGTTCATTCTCTGGGGTTCTGGGGAAGCAGGGATGAGGCAGTCAGAGCTACCACTGGCCTTGGGCTCTATGCTGTTCCTGGAGTTCTGGGATGTCCCAGCTCCATCACAGTCACAGCAATAGCCATCGTTCCTGATGGGGTTGCCTTGTCCTTCTCTATCCTTTGCTCCAAGACCTCTGAGCCCTGGGGATAGGAGGGGGTGCAGGGTGGCAACTAAAGGAGCCTTTGTTTGCTCCCTTTATGGAAGCTGGGGGGAGGGCAGGGAGGACCTAATTGTGCCCATTTGGAATCTAGCCCTTTCCCCACCCGCCAGTCTGGGGTCTGACCTGTGGAGTGGTCAGTGGTTCAGTCCCTAGGACTCCTCTCACCTGACCCCTGCCTGGCTCTGGCCTGCAGATGAGAACGGGCCCTACTTCCTGGCCCTCCGGGAGATGATCGAGGAGATGTACCGGCTGTATGGGGGCCCCGTGGTGCTGGTTGCCCATAGCATGGGCAACATGTACACGCTCTACTTTCTGCAGCGGCAGCCACAGCCCTGGAAGGACAAGTATATCCGTGCCTTTGTGGCACTGGGTGCGCCCTGGGGGGGCGTGGCCAAGACCCTCCGCGTCCTGGCTTCAGGTAAGACTCCACTTGGCAGAGTTGGGGTGGACAGCAGGAATACTGGTCTCTGGGTGCTTCCGTGATGTACTGCTGAGCCAGCAGCCTTCGCGCCTCTTTTCCTAGGTCAGCATTTATTTTCCTCTAATGACTTTTTTTTTTTTTAAGATTTAGTGATTTATTTGAGAGAAAGAGCATCAGGGAGAGAGAAAACATGGAAGATCTTCTATCTCTGGTTCATTCCCCAAATGGCCATAGTTAGCTAGGACTAGGCCATGCTGAAGCCAGGAACCAGGATTCCCATCCAAGTGTCCTGTGTAGATGGCAGGGACCAAAGCACTTGGTCATCTGTGCCCCTCTCAGATGCATTAGCAGGAAGCTTGTCTGGAATCAAAGCAGCCAAACTTTAAACTGGCATTCTAACGTGTGATGTTGTGATCATGAGTGGTAGCTTAACCCAGTGTGCCTCAGCAAGGGCCTGCCATTCTTTTTCATATGTCCATTTTTCTAGAAAAAGGATCTAAGACTACTCCTGGTCTCTCCTCTCTAATTGATAGACCCTGTGATTGGTGTAAGTTTCTTATGCCGTATCCATGGATAGGCATAACATTGGTACATAGAAACTTGCTTATGTAGGTATATGCTTCCATGTGTGTTACACCCACATATACAGTCCAAGACTCGGGCCTGACTGGGTTTTACCCAGGGTCCGTTGGAGGCCCCTTCTCATTCCTTCTCACCTTCAGCCTCATTTCTCCATCCCCCACTTAGTCTAGAGAAAGTAGGCTATTTCCTATTTATGAACTGCGTCTCAGTCTGCAGGCACAGGAGCCTCTGTGGGCAGCACAGGGGGGAAGTGGATGCTGTTCTGTCTGGGTTTGCTCACCAGCCAGTTGGGAAAGTCACCCTTTTCCCCTTCCCTTACCAATCCACTTGCCTTTCACTGATTTTCAACATCTGCCAGCTGTGGCCAGACAGCGGCACTTCTAGAGCTAGGAGGAAGTATACTTTCCTCTGCTAGAACTGGCTGGAGTCCTGGGACTCCTTGTTCAGGAGCTGTGTCAAGTATTTCAGAAGTTTTTATCCAAAAGTCAGTGGCACTGCCTGACCTGCTTGACTAACTGACCATTATCATCAGTAGTGATGCTGAACCTCCCAGAAGTGACTGTGAGCTGACTGGACAACGGGTCCATGGCTCAG
Organism: Ochotona curzoniae; assembly: GCF_017591425.1. Classification (NCBI taxonomy): domain Eukaryota; kingdom Metazoa; phylum Chordata; class Mammalia; order Lagomorpha; family Ochotonidae; genus Ochotona; species Ochotona curzoniae. Next base: position 13,431,214 of record NW_024465926.1, on the reverse strand, counting down.
ACCTTCAGAATATAGTAAGAACTCCTCCGCGCCCTCTGTGCCAGTCCAGCCTCTAACTCAGAGAGACAGATACAGGGAGGCATGGTGGCATTTGGACCCCGTCCCCTTTCAAAGGAAAGAAGCTGTAGCAGGAGCCCTGGCAGCCCAGGAGGAGGGGTGTGCTGTGGAGAGGTGGGCATCCACAGGCTTCTGGCCTCCCTCCCTTAGTCCTTGAAAAATCAGGAAGGGAGTGAAGGCAGGCCCAGCCAGAACCGCACCCTCTTCCTCCCTGCCCATGGAGGCTCCCTGTGCTCACAGAAGGAGATGCAATTCATAAATAGGAAATGGTAGTCTGCTTTCTCTGGCGCCAAGGTGGGATGACCCCTTCAGTTGCAGAGTTTTGGCCCTGAATGTGTTCAGGGGCCACTGTCCCAACATTCTAGCCCAGGTCCCTGCAATCTCACTGACTGGCGGGTACATCTATGGAATAGAAGGACCCTGCATCCACCAGCAGCCTTCCTTCTTGCCCTGTCTCCAGCTGGCCTTGCTGTCCAGAGGCAGGTGGCTGGAAAAATGCCAGGGTTGGCTGATGACCCATCTGACCCTAGGAAGAGAAAAACAGGCATAGTTCAACATGGTATAAGAGAAAGAGGAACGGGTCTCGGGGCTACCAACCCTAATTAGTCAGCTTAGGGAAGCAAAGCCAGCGCCCACACATACCCGGTTAAGTACTCCAGGGAAGGAAATGGGATAAATCACCCCAGGGTATGTGTGACCTAAAATCCCTTGAGAGGAAATGGCAAAGGGAACGACACCAGGTTTGCAAATGTGGTTTCTAGACACTGACAAAATAAGACAAAGCCACCGAAGCCAGGGCAGGGATGGGAGTTACAGTGGCAGAGCAGGAACAAGTAAACGTTGGCTGGACCTCTAGCCCAGGGTCTGACAGCCTGCCTAGTGACAAGGCCACCTGGCACCACTAAGCAGTCTCATTGGAGCTCTCCCCTTGCAGGTGACAACAACCGGATCCCTGTCATTAAGCCCCTGAAGATCCGGGAGCAGCAGCGATCTGCCGTCTCTACCAGCTGGCTACTCCCCTATAACTACACCTGGTCCCCAGAAAAGGTGTTTGTGCACACACCTGCAGCCAACTACACGCTGCGGGACTACCGTCGGTTCTTCTGGGATATTGACTTTGAAGATGGCTGGCTCATGCGGCAGGACACAGAAGGGCTGGTGGCCATGACGCCCCCTGGCGTGCCACTGCACTGCCTCTATGGCACTGGGGTGCCCACGCCAGAATCCTTCTACTATGAGGCATTCCCTGACCATGACCCCAAGATCTGCTTTGGTGACGGCGATGGCACTGTGAACTTGGAGAGTGCCCTACAGTGCCAGGCTTGGCAAGGCCGCCAGGAGTACCCAGTGTCATTACAGGAGCTGCCAGGCTGTGAGCACATTGAGATGCTGGCCAATGCTACGACCTTGGCCTACCTGAAACGAGTTCTCCTCGGGCCTTGATTGCAACATTCGGGCAGGATGTGCTTAGAAGACTTGGCCACGAGGCCTGTCCTTGGCCTCCAGGGCTGTCCTGCCCAAAGTCTGTGACCAGTCATTGAAAGGCTGTGTGTGTCTCAGGCCTTGAAGCATCCACACTGGGGAAGTGCTGTTTCTTGTTGTTCTTCTGTGGGAGTGAAAAAGAAGAAATAAGTGTAAATTCAAGGAACCATGGATGGGAAGAATGCTGCTGATGGAATCGTGACCTCAGGATTGGCCCTGTGGGGTGGACTGGCTGGCAGCTGCAGGGCCCCAGTCTGCAGGGCCATGCATTGCTCCTACTCCTGTGGCCTTTTCACACTTGGCCATCAGGCCCAGGCCCCTATGCCTTCCTGTGAGAGATGATACAGAGCTGTTTATGGTCCCTGGCCCCTTAGGTGATCCCTCCCATGTAATGGCCACAGGTTGGTCTGTCACCAGTCATGGGTGGCCAGAGCTGCTGGCTTCCCTGTGGCCAGGACAGCATGGAGCCCCCTGCAGGCAGGGCTGGTTTGTGTTTTCCAGGGTTCCTGGGGCCGGGGCAATCGTTCTACTCCTACCTCCCTGACACTGAAGAGCGGATTAGCTGTGCCTTGGGCAGCAGATGGCTCTCCTGCATCCGGGGGCTATGTCCTGGGAACGCTGAGCCTGGGCTGAGGTGTTGACCATGGTATGGAAGCTGGCACCCTTCACCTGGTAGTGTGATTGAAGGAGTGTCAGGCCAAGTGCCATGGCTTTTAGGTACTGATGAAGAAAGGGAGTGCAAGGAAACTGCCAAGAGCTGCTCTCTTGCCAACCCCACCACCACATTGCAGCCCTGGCCAGGATTTCTCTGGCATCCAGTAGAGCTGGCACAGGGCTGAGGGGGTGGTGAAGCACCTGCTCCCACAAGTGGTAGAGTGGTATTTAGTATGTAGGGACCAGCCCAGAAACTATAGTGGGTTACTTGAAAGATCAGGTGCTGTGACACCCCCTGGAGGTCTCCTGTTAGCTCCAGGGAACCTGCACGGTTCTTTATGTGGAGATTGTAGCCCTGCCTTGGTGGCTGTGGGCTTCTGCCGGGCAGCTGGCCAGGATTTGGGTCCAGGCCCCAAGTCAGGGCCCCAAAGCCATCTTTGGGGACTGTGCCATTTTCCCACAAGATGTCTTTGAGGCTGGATTCTCCCTGATCCCTACATGCCCAGCATCTGTCTCTCCCTCTCTAAGTATGCTTTACCTTGATTCTGGCAATAAAAGTATTCTGGATGCTGTAAGGTATCCTAGTCTTGGCTCTGTTCTGAACATAACAGAGAGGTGGCGGAGGTGCGTGGGGATCGGAGAGGTGGTCAGTCAGGAGCTGGACACAGAAGTGTGGCCTCTGTAGCCTTCTTTAGACTCTCTTCCTGTACCTTATCCTTAATCTTGCCTGGTCAGGCCCGCGCCCCTCCCCCCCCCCGCAAGTGGTAGGGGCAAGGATAATCCTACAGGTCACCCTGACTGGACTCCCCTTCCCAATCTCTTCAGTTTGCAGTTCTCAACATTCTGGGGACTTAAGAGTTCTTAGGATGCCACCCTTTGATTTTTTTTTTTCAAAGGCAGATTTTACAAAGAGAAGGGGAGGTAGACAGAAAGGTCTTCCATCCTTGGTTCGTTCCTCAAATGACTACAATGGCTAGAGCTGAGCCAGTCTGAAGCTGGGAGCCAGGAGCTTCCTTCGAGTCTCCCGTGGGTGCAGGCTCTCTAGGACTTGGGCTATCGTCTACTACATTCCCTGGCTGGAAGCAGAGGGCTAGGTCAGAAGTGGAGCACCAGGACATGAACCAGTGTTCATAAGGGATGCCAAAGCCACAGGGCAGAGGATTAACACCCCCCTCATTTTTTAAAGATTTATTTTTTTTTATTGGAAAAGCAGATTTACAGAAGGAAAGAGAGACAGAAAGATCTTCCATCTGCTGTTTCACTCCCCAAGTGGTCGCAACAGCTGGAGCTAAGCCAATCAGGAGCCAGGAGCTTCTTCCGGGTCTCCCACACGAGTGCAGGGTCCCAAGGCTTTGGTCTGTTCTCAACTGCTTTCCCAGGCCAAAAGCAGGGAGCTGGATGGACAGTGGGACAGCTGGAACAAGAACATGGTACCCAAATGGGATTCTGGGGGATGCAAGGTAAGGACTTTAAAGATTTATTTTATTTTTATTGGAAAGTCAGATATACAGAGAGGAGGACAGACAGAGAGGAAGATCTTTCATCTGATGGTTCACTCCCCAAGTGGCCGCAATGACCAGAGCTGCGCTGAACCGAAGTCAGGAGCCCTGAGCCTCTTTCGGGTCTCCCACGCGGGTGCAGGGTCCCGAGGCTTTGGGCTGTCTTCAGCTGCTTTCCCAGGCCACAAGCAGGAAGCTGGATGGGAAACGGGGCTGCCAGGATTAGAATTGGCACCCATATGGGGTCCCAACATGTTAAAGGCAAGGACCTTAACCACAGCTACCATGCCGGGCCTATGTTCTTTGATTCTAACCTAACTTCTTTTGAGATATTGAGGGAAGAAGAGACCAGATAGACTGATTACAGAGATCAAGATGGACAGAGATGGGCAAAAACAGAGTCCAAGAGAATAGGTCAAATAGAAACGGAAAAAGTGAGTCTGAGATGGAAACATTCATAGGGATGGGTTCCTGGCAGGAACATTGTGCAGGACCCAGATCCTGTGAGCCTTGCTAGCTTCTACGCTTTGGTTCACTCAGGGCCACTAGAGGGCGCTCTAAACCTTCTCATGGTACCAGCTATTATACTATTAGCCAAACCTGGTGGGTAGGGTGGCCTAGAGAGGAAATGAGTGTGCCTGGGGATATACATGTCCAGCTGAGCGCTGGCCTCTGTGATAGGATGACAGCAGGAAAGGAAGTTTTAGCCCCAAGTCCAGCCCTACTCCAGCCTTTCTCAGCCCCACTGCCACCCTTAGGTTTACAGCCACAGAAAGAGGACCAGGAGTTAGAGCATGATTCAGGGCCATCTGACCCCAGGGGAGGGGGGCAAATCCTGGCATTGCCAGCTCCAGCCATGTCTTCTGGGGGTGCCTCCTCCTGACTTAATTGCATCTCTGGTTCTGCAAGTGAAGAATGGACACAGAATGTACCCTGCAGGCAGGGTCCTAAGGCTCACTGGCGGTGGTGTTGAAGACTTAGACAGTCAGTGTGCTCAGTGTGAGGACAAGTGGACTGACGGCCAGTGAGTGATCACGTGTCCAGGACTGTCCCTCTGCCCAGACAGAGGCTGGAGGAGCTGCTCCTGGAGACAAAGGGTCAGACTGTACTGATGGGACGCACACACCCAGTCACACTTAGAGAAGGTGTTTATTGTAACAGAACGAGGAGGTTAGATCCACAGGTCATCTCAGGCCTCTAGGAAGAAAGCTGGGCAGGCTTTTGGGCAGGGGAGACTAAGTCATCCAAATCAATTTTAGGAACATTTACCCTGCGGGGCCAAGGCTAGAGGGAGTGAGACAGGGACTGAGTGGGAAGTTAAGATGCCTGATGCAGGTCCTGGGAAAGGGAAGGGTCTGACTGGGGTTGGACAGGGATGTGGGTGTGGTCTGTGGTCAGAGGATGGGCAGTCATGGGCACTGCTGGGGACAGTACTCCCCAGCCCAGGTCCTTGAGACGTGGACAAGAAACTGAGGGGAAGAGCCCAGGTTTGAGGCTGGCAAAAAGAAGCCGGGCGCTGTCTACGTTTGCCTGGATGCAGGTCTGAGCTGTGAGAGTTCAAAGGGAAGTCCTGGGGTGTGTAACTTCTCCGGATCCCACCGGAGAGTCAGCTTGTGTGTGACCCGAATGGGGTCCCCTGGGCAGAGGGCTCAAGCCAAATGGTCAGTAGGAACGTGGGGTGGGGGGGCTTCCTGAGGGAGGATGCCGGTGTGGAAGCCCTTGGCGACGCAGGGCAAGGTCGGGACCAGCATGGCTGAGCCAAGGTCACGGGCTCGTGAGGGGCTCGGCGAAGCCAGCTGGGGGCTGCTGGGCCGGGGGGGCCCTGAGGAGCCGAGCGGGCGGCGGGCTCCCAGCGTTCGGAAGCGCAGTTGCCGGCAGGCCTGGCACACCGCCTGGTCCCGAAGCGACGCGCGCTATCGCGCTCAGCGGCGAATGACGTAGCGGGGGCGGGGCCTGAGCGGCCACGGCAGCGGAGCCGGCTGCGCGACGGAGCATCCTGGCGGCGCCAGGCTGCGGAGAGGTAACGGGTCGTGGTGGTGAGGGGCTTCGGGGGTTGAGGGGGCTCGAGAGGGGGGGTCGTGAGGGGCTGCGAAGTAGGGCCGAGCGGCTCCGGGGCCCGGGCGGGGGGCCACCTCCCGTGGAGCCGAATTCTCCGCGGCCCCCGCTCCCGCCGCCGCGGCCGCCGCGTGCGGGATACGGGCCCGGAAACGGCGCGCTGCCCTGCGGCCTCCTGGAGGGGCGGGGGACGCTGTAAGGGCGCGAGGGACCCCGAGCGTGAGGATGACTCCCTGAGGGTGTGGGTCGGGGCGGCGGCGGCGGCGGCGGGGGGGGGGGCCTGCGCGTGAGGCTGATTGTGTTAAGAGGGACGACCCTGAGTCTGATGGCGACTTTGTGCGGGCGCGAGACCCTGAGGGTGAGGGAAGGGGAGGACCGTGAGTGTGAGGGTGCCTCTTCATGGACTTGTGGGACCCCGATGGGCGAGAGATTTGGAGGGGGACCCGGGACAGGAGGGCTGGTGTGCGGTGGCGTGGGAGCAGGGCTGTGGGGGAAAGCGGAGGGGTGAGTGTGAGGCCCGGCCTGTGGCTGGCTGGGCAGAGCTGCGGCGTGGGGAGAGAGGAAGCAGCTCAGCTGTGAGGAAGCTGAGTCTGTTCGCGGGCAGGGGACTCCCCAAGGACAGAGTGCGATCAGAGTGGGGATGAGGTGCTCCGTTTAGTTCTGTCCTGGCCCGCTGGACCATTGCACCTCTGAAATGTTTTAAGTTTGAAGTGAAATGTTCTAGAAAAGTCAGCCCGTGTAGGGTCAGGGTCTAGCGCAATCCACCTTTGAATGAAGAGGTGGGCCGGTGCACCTGTTTTGGGCACTGGGCTGTGTGGCGACACGGTGGTGTGGCAGCCAGTACCTCTTTCTGCATTCCATGGGAGCCTTCAGCAGGTGCTCTTTCTTTCTGCTAACATTATTACTGGGGTCCTCTTCTATTTCTGATTTTCTTTTTTTGAGATTTGGTTTTGCTTTTTCAGCCAAATTACTGTATTTGATTTTCCTTTCCTGGCAGACAGATAGGGAAACCACACGCCTGATTTTCTGTTTCCCATGGCCACCTCCTTCCTTGGCTTGCTGTGGACCTGTCTTTTTTAAAAAAAATTTTTTTTTTTTTTATTGGTGAGCAGAAAGGGTATACCTGTGTGACCCGACTGATTCCAATAAAGCTTGTTTTAAACTGAACTTTATTCTGTATGGATTTCTGGTTCTGAGCATGAACTCGAGCCTTACAGCAGGGCCCTCTTCTATTTGTGATCTTTTTTTTTGTTTTTCCAGCCAAATTACTGTATTTGATTTTCCTTTCCTGGCAGACAGATAGGGAAACCACACGCCTGATTTTCTATTTCTCATGGCCACCTCCTTCCTTGGTTTGCTGTGGACCTGTTTTTTTTTTTTTTTTAATTGGTGAGCAGAAAGGGTATACACGTGTGACCTGTCTGATCTTCCAGAAACTTCTTGGTAGATGAAATTTCCTAAGCCCTTTGCTTCCCTGTAGCCACTAGGCTGAGGATCCGTTTCTATACAAACAGCACCGAGAGGCCCCGGGGCCAGCAGCAGCTGCCCAGACATGCAGGGAGCTGACCAAGCCCACATGCTCCAACCCTTGGGGCTGGCTGCTTCTGAGGGACGCACTGTAGGCGTGATGGCACTTCTCAGTAATTGAGGAATGTCCCCAAAGGGCATGTGAAGTGGAAATTGTACAGAGGCAAATACCGTTGTGCTACTTACTCAATTTGTTTTTTCGGTAAATCGTCTCTTTTTCTTTGTTGCAGAGATTAAATGGGCAGGAGAGCCAAGTGGAATGATTTAGTCCTGTCTGCGGAGACTTGAGTTTCTTCTTAGAAGCTTTTCCATTTATGATGAGGGAGCTTGTCATACTGTGATTTTCACTTATTTCTTGACAGGTAAATATTGCCATTCTGTTCTCTACTACCATTTTAAAAAAAAAAAAAGATTTATTTTATTTTTATTGGAAAGGCGGATATACAGAGAGGAGAGACAGAGAGGAAGATCTTCCGTTCGATGATTCACTCCCCAAGTGAGCACAATGGCCGATGCTATGCCGATCCGAAGCCAGGAGACTCTTCCGGGTCTCCCACGCGGGTGCAGGGTCCCAAGGCTTTGGGCCGTCCTTGGACGACTGCCTTCCTGGGCCACAGGCGGGGAGCTGGATGGGAAGTGTGGCTGCCGGGATTAGAACCGGCACCCATATGGGATCCCGGGCGTGCAAGGCGAGGACCTTAACCACTGCACCATCGTGCTGGGCCCCTCTACTACCATTTATAAAGAGTTTTAGTTATTTGTATATAATATGAACATGAAGCTAGTAAAGAGAATATCTCACACATAATTAACAACTTTTTTAGTGTTATGTGCTTTGTAAAACTATTGTATAAATACTTTTCATATTACATTTTTATATTACATTTCTTTCTAAAGAGTAATTGTGGTAGCTTATGATTACAGATACTAATGAAGTTGTTGAAAAGAAGTAGAAAAGCATAGCTATGGAGACAGCTACATGGTACTTCAGAAAGTTTGTAGAAAATAAAATTAAAAGATAACCTTGTTTTGGTGCAAAAAATTTTGAAACCCATGCATAGTTCTTTCACAACACACATTTTCCATGAAGATTTCTAAGATGCCTCATATGCCTGGATTTCAAAATATGTTTGTACCAAAATAAACCTATCTTTCTTTTTCTTTTTAACAGAAGTTTATTTATTTATTTGAAAGAAAGCATTGACAGAGAAAGAAAAATCGAGATCTTCCCTGGGTTGGTTCACTCCCCAAATGGACACATTGGCTAAAGCTGGGCCTGTCTAGAAGCAAGAGCCAGAACCTTTCTCTGGGTCTTCCAAGTAGGTGCAGGAACTCAAGGACTTAGGCTTTCTGGGCCATATTTTGTTACTTTCCTATATACATTATTAGGGAGCTTAGATAGAAAGTGGAGCAGTGGGGATTTGAACCTGTGCCCATATGGAATGGCAGCTTGTAGGCAGCAGCTTAACTTGCTGTGCCACAGCTCTGGCCCAAATAACCTACCTTTTAAGTTCATTTTTTTGTGAACTTAATGAAGTTCCCTCTTAGGCAGAATATATTGTTGAAATTATGGCATCTGATCAACTATACTTGGGAGCTGAATTTTATCTGGAGTTTCCTGGTATCCTTGGTAAGAAGACAAGTATAAATGGTATTAAAACTTTTTGTATTTGTTAGAAAAATATAATAAATATATTTTAGTGTAGCATGAAGAAAATAACTGGGTACATACTCACTGTGGAAAATATGGAACTCATGTGGTGGTGTAGCGGGCTAATTCTCTGCTGGCTAGTGCCGGAATCCTATATCGGCAACGATCCTGGGTTCTCCTATTCCCATCTAGCTCCTTGTCTATGGGCTGGGAAAGCAGCAGAGGATTGCTTAGGTCCTGGGGACCTTGGACCCATGTGGGAGATCCAGAGGAGGTTCCTGGCTGCTGGCTTCGGATCAGCTCAGCTCTGGCCATTTGGGGGGTGGAGCAGTGGGTGGAAGCCCTCTCTTCATCTCTTAATTTTCTCTCTCTCTTTTTTTTAATATTTACTTTTATTGGAAAAGCAGATTTACAGAGAGAAGGAGAGACAGAAAGATCTTTGTCTGCTGGTTCACTCCCCAAGTGGGCCACAATGGCCAGAGCTGAGCCAATCTGAAGCCAGGAGCCAGGAGCTTCTAAGTCTCTCATGTGGGTGCAGGGTCCCAAGGCTTTGGGCCATTCTCTTTCTCCGGCCACAAGCAGGGAGCTGGATGGGAAATGGAACAGTCAGAACATGAACTGGCACTTATATATGATCCCATATGGGATCCTGGTGGATGCAAGGCAAGAAGGAGTTGGTCACTGGGCCACCATGCCGGGTCCTCCAATTCTTTCTTTAAAATTTACTTTTAAGAAAAATAAATTTTTTAGGATAATATATATAGAAATCAAAGAAGTACAGAAAAGACAAGTCCTCCATGTTTCCATTACAGTTAAGTTGTGCTATAATGCTCAACGGCATCTTTTTTTCTAGTCATTGATTATGGAAGAAGTTTTAATCTAGTTTGTAAAACTTGCCGTGTAACTTAACTTTGATCTTTTTTTTCCTAAAAATTGCATATGAAGTAGCATGGTTAAATTTTCATGGGAAGATTTTAGTGATCTGGTAAATTCTTTTATTGTCTGCTTCAGGACAATGGGATAATAGGGTGAAATCCTGTTATGAAATTATGTGTGTCCTTACAAATACTGATTTTCCAAGACAGATATATGGACTTATGTAATGAAAATTGTTTCCAGTGGTGATTTTTAGGAATGTCAGTGTGATATGGAAAAAGAAACTGTGAGATTGATACTGTATGTGAATGAGCCTCACATACCTGTTTCTTTTGTTAATCGGAAAAAGAAATTGAAGACAGAAAGACATCCCAACAAGGATGTCTTTGGTAGAATACTGATGATGCCTCGCAATGCCAACTTCCCTAGCTAGAAGTCTAGGCTTGTTAGGGGCTCTTGCCTAGGTGGTTTTCATCGTGTTGCTGCAGAGCTCTGCGGATCTGCTCTGCTAGGGGCGTGCCTCACACAGGTGTGAGGTACCGTGGTGACTGACTAAATACAGTGAGTTCAGAATTACTGCAATAGTACTAGTAGCGCTTTTGTCATTTTTTTTTCTTTATCAGTTGCTACCTAAAGAGCAAGTGCTGTGACAGATTACTGACTACATGCTTGTTTCCATCCTTTTGTCCGTCACTTCTGTCTGTCTTCATGTTTAAAGTGGGTGTATATTCGATTTTACTTTTTTCTTTAATCTGACAATGTCTGTCTTTTGATCGTGTGTTTATATTTAATGTGTTTACCAACGTAATTGCATTAAAATCTCCCAGTCTTGTTAGTTTTTTTTTCTGTTTGTTCCATGGTCTGTATATATTTTTTGCTATTTTCTTCTTTTCCAGCCATCTTTTTTATTCTTTTTTTTTAATGGTCTCCTAATCTTTTATCTGTTTGATTCACTTGAAAAGCCAAACTGTCAACAGAGAAATCTCCCCTTTGTTGGTTCATTCACCAAATAACTGCCACAGCCAGGCCTGGTCCAAGGCAAAGCCAGAGCCCCAGAACTCCATCTGTCTTCTACAGGGTGGCAGGGACTGACCTACCTGCTTGGGGACATTTTGAACCGCCTTCCCAGACACATTAGCATTTAGCTGGATTAGAATTAGAACAGCCAATATTTGAGCCAATACCCATATTTGGATTGCCAGCATCAAAGCAAGAGTTTAAGCCGCTGTGCCACTACGCCAGCTTTTTTTTTTTTAAGTTTGTTTTACTTGAAAGCAGAGTAACCTAGAGGTTGGGGAGGGGACAAAGCCAGCGAGAGCTCCCATCTGATCGTTTACTCCCCACACGCCTTCAAGAACTAGGGATAGCAATGGTTTGAAGGCAGAAGTCAGGAACCCAAGTATTTAGGTCCTCTTTAATTAATGAGCTGTAAGTAATAACAGCCTAGCTTTATTTTTAAAATATTTATTTATTTAAAAGAGCATGACCCCAAAGGCTCTTTAGACGGTCTGTGGTTTTTTTCCCCCTCTCTTTCCTCATTTTGTTTCTTTTGATATTCCATCTGCTGGTTCACTCCCCAGATGGCAACAGCAACTGGAGTTGAACCAATGCGAAGCCAAAAGCCAGGAGCTCTTCTAGGTCTCCCATCTGGGTCCAGGGTCCCAGGGTCTTGGGTTATGCTTTCCCACATCATAAGCAGGGAGCTGGATGGAAGGTGGAGCATTCGGGACATTAACTGGCTCCTATATGGGATGCTGCACTTGAAGGTGGAGATGTAGCCACTTGAACCATTGTGCCAGCCCCCTCATTTTGATTCTTAATGCTTTTCATCTTTCTGTTGAAATTCTGCATTTGTTCCTGCTATGTACTCTTGCAAATCTGTCCAGCTTTTTCATTAGTTGCTGTAGTGTATTAAATTTAATTATTCCCTATTTGATGTTTCCAGTATCTGAGTCATGCTACATCTGGCCCTGGTTTATCATTTTCTTTGCCTCTTTATAGAGTATTGATTTTCTTGCCTTTTATTTTTTTGGCGTAGCTTGTAATTTGTTAATAATTACCACATGCAGTGTGTGGAACACTAGGAATGAGGTACAATAGAGTGTGCTTTTTCTTTCGCTAGGCTGTTAGTGTGGGATTCTGAGTCAGTTAAGTGGTGAGTTGTATTTTGGGTTTGTTGCTGTGGTTACCTAGGGGCATCAATGGCTTTGAATTCCTTGGATGTTTCCTAGTGTTCTCATTAGAACTGGTTTGCTGGAGGAAGGCTTTTCCTCACTGTTTTTGCTCCACCCTGGCTGTAGATCTCCACACACAGTCTCCCACCCTTGTTTATTCCCAGGTGCTTGCTAAACTGGTGGTAGAGAGCATATTTTCCTGGGTCGGCCCTGTTAGAGGCCCTGTTTTCTTAGGTTTTGGGGCTGGCTCTGAGTGATTTTCTCTTTGTCCTTTAGGTAGGATTAATGGCCAGAGCAGAATTACTTGTGCCTTCCACCCCTCAGGCATTGGCACTGGAGTGTTTTTGTCCCCATGTTTGTTTTCTCTGAGCATTCCAGTCTGGAGAAAAGCTGTGAGTGTGGCTTTTGCTAACTTACACTTGACCTTTAGAATTTCCTTTGGAAGGTGTGCTTATGTGGTGGTTGCCTCTTTTCCCTCTGCCGGAGATGAACTGTGGCTTTTCTTTCTCTCTGCCTCCCCCCTTTGTTTTTTAGATATATTTCTTTTTCTTTTCTTTTTTTTTTTTTTTTTAGATTTATTTATTTGTATTGGAAAGTCAGATATACAGAAAAGCGGAGAGACAGAGAGGAAGATCTTCTGTCTGTTGATTCACTCCCCAAGTGACTGCAACGGCCAGTGCTGCACAGATCTGAAGCCAGGAACCAGGAACCTCCTCCAGGTCTCCCACACATGTGCAGGGTCCCAATGCTTTGGCCTATCCTTGACTGCTTTCCCAGGCCACAAGCAGGGAGCTGGATGGGAAGTGGAGCTGCTGGGATTAGAACTGGTACCCATATGGGATCCCAAGGTGCATTCAGGACAAGGACTTTATATATTTCTATTTATTGGAAAGACAGAGTTGCAGAGAGCAGAGATAGAAAGGGAAAGATTGTCCATCTGCTGATTTACTCCCTAAATGGCTGCAATGGCCAGAGGTGAGCTGATCTTAAGACAGGAACTTCTTCAAGCTTTCACATGTATGAAGGGTCTCTAGGACTTTGGTCATGTTTCACTGCATTCCCAGGTGCATTAGGAGCGAGCTGGATGGGAAGTGAAACAGCCAGGACATGAGCCGTATGGGATGCCAGCACTGAAGGTGGAGGATTAGCCCGTTGAGCCGCAGCGCTGGCTCCTCTCTCCGTATTCAGTTTTAGTCTAATTGGTTGCCCTGTAAACCCAGCTTTCTGATGGCTTCAGGAAAAATTGTGTGTGTGTGTGTTTAACATAACCTGAATTTTCTTTTTGTTTTTAGAGTGGAAGTGATACTTTTTCTAGCTTTCAACATCCTAATTGGAAGTTGAAAGTCTAGAACTTTCTGCTTTATCTTGAATTTATTTTATTTTCTAGTGAATTGAGCTTGCAATCTTCTTCCCATCCATTTTTCAATTTGCATTGTTGACCGAATGTTTTTTCTTAAAGATTTATTTATTTTTATTGGATAGTCAGATATACAGAGAGGAGGAGAGACAGAGAGAGAAAGATCTTTCATCCGATGATTCACTCCCCAAGAGGTCGCAACGGCTGGAGCTGAGCCAATCCAAAGCCAGGAGCCAGGAGCTCTTCTGGGTCTCCCATGCAAGTGCAGGGTCCCAAGGCTTTGGGCCATTCTCTTTCCCCGGCCACAAGCAGGGAGCTGGATGGGAAGCAGGGATTAGAACTGCTGGGATTAGAACTGGTGCCCATATGGGATCGGCGTGTTCAAGGCAAAGACGTTAACCGCTAGGCCATAGGGAGCTGGATGGGAAGCAGGGATTAGAACTGCTGGGATTAGAACTGGTGCCCATATGGGATCGGCGTGTTCAAGGCAAAGACGTTAACCGCTAGGCCACCGTACCAGGCCTGTTGACTGTATGTTTTACAGGAGTTTCTTATTGTGAGTTTGGTGCTGACAGATGATCAGTGTGACTGTTTGGGAAGGTACCTGTCAGAGAGGGTAAGGTACAGGTGCTTGAGGAGCTCTGGTCTCTGACCCAGGCAGTGTTTACCTTAGGTCCATCTCATTTCCGTGCTGCCATACTGGCTGGAAGGGCACAGCCCAAGGCAACTGTGTTCACTTCTGTGTCCCAGCACAGAGTGGGCATGATATGGGTCCCGCAGATGCTGGAGAAGTGCACGAGGTAGGTGTAGAGAGTAGGTGAAGGGTGACCTCAGTTATAGTGTAGCCAGCTGCCCTTGGAGAGCTGCTGAGGAGCCATTACAGCTATATGATGATCTGCAAAGAGGTAGGGGTTTTGGCTAGGAACAGGCTCCTGATGACTTTTTTTAACTGAAGGAAGAGAAATAAGACTTATCCACCTTCGGTTGTGTGACTCTTCCTCTTCCTTTGGCTAGAAGATGCCTTCCTCAGAACCTTCCAACAAGAACCCTGTCCTTGTTCAGGTGCTGGGACTACGATCTAGAGCAGAGATCTTAAGGGCTGCGATAGTACCTCACCCCTCTTAAAAATGCATCTGAATAGTTTCACCAGGGTATCAGACACCTTTTATAAGCCACTTACAAATTGTACAGATACAAAATTTTTTTTAATTTTGTTTCATGACACAGTTTGGTAGGCTCTGGGATTCCCCCAACCCCTCCCCAGATCCTCCCTACAAATACAAAATTAACTCATGGTAGCCCAGTGAGGACTCAATGGAATCAGGCAAGCTGGAGTGGTCCCTGGGGTTGGCTTCTGTGCTGTCTCTGTTGGTGAAATCGAGAGAGCAATCCAGATCCCTGTGCCTGAGTCTTTTGTGAGACAATGAGCTTTTCAGGTGTTTACTGCTTTTGTTCCCAAGCCAGTGCTCACCTGACAGACACGTGAAAACAAGTATGTTCCCACAGGCCCAGGTAGAAAAACCTCCATGGCTTGGTGCCAGAAGTGAAGCGAGAAGTGGTGCTGCCTAGTAAAGCCAGGGCTCGGCTAAGCAGAGGTAGACTGGCTCAGTTCTTCTGGAACTGGGAAAAGATGACTAGTGCCCCAGAGAAGCTTTCTCATTTGGGCTCAAGATCAGCCTGGAAGGGTATTATGACAGGTAGGGCCAAGTTTTCATGGGTTTATGTGGAGATTAAAAATTTCCCTAAGAACTGATCACTCTGGAATAATTGCTTACTTTGCTCTGAATTCCATGAGACCCCCAGATTCTGGCATATGATTTTTTTTAAAAAATGATTTATTTAGTTTCATTGGAAAAGTAGATTTACAGAAAGATCTTCCACCCACTGATTCTTCCAGAGCTCCCATGCAGATGCAGGGTCCAAAGGCCACAATCAAGGTGCTGGATGGGAAATGGAGCAGCTGGTACAGGAACCATGAGCTGGTGCCCATAAGGGATACCTGTCCTTGGAGGTAGAGGATTAGCCAGTTGAGCCAGTGTGCCAGCCGTATGAATTTTTTTTACAGATTTATTTTTACTTGAAAGAGTTATAGAGAGAAGGAGTGGGAGAGAGAGAGGGAGCGCGAGAGAGAGCGCAAGAGTGATCTTCTATCTACTCATTCACTCTGCACATGGCCGCAGCAGCCAGAGCTGGGCTCATCTGAAGCCGGGTGCTAGAAGAGTTTTCTGGATCTTTCATGTAGATTCATAACTTGAGCCATCCTTCACTGCTTTCCCAAGTGCGTTAGCAGATTCACAGGGAGCTAGACGGAAAGTGGCTGGGCGCTTCTTCCAGATCTCCCATTCTGGTGCAGGGTCCCAAGGCTTTAGGCCATCCTCGACTGCTTTCCTAGGCCACAAGCGGGGAGCTGGAAGGGAAGTGGAGTAGCTGGGTCAAAAAACCAGCACCCATACAGGGTCCCAGCATGTGCAAAGCAAGGATTTAGCCACTGAGCCACATCGCACTGGGCCCTATCCCTATGATCTTATAGGAATGGTAACTGAGGGGAAATCAAATGCTTACCATTCCTTTCTCAAAGATGAGGTGGGACTCAGAATTGAAATGTGACTGGTACAGAAACTTAGGGAATGGAAAAGCAATGTTAGGTGTGGAATCAGGGAAGTAAGGTGGGTGCTGTGGACTCAGCAACTCATGGATGTTCGAGTCTTATCCTAGATGCAGTCTCTGTACTAGTGATATACTGTGGTGTTGGCTCCTTAGCCCCTCCCAGAGGTCTCTGCTGGTCTCAGTGTAACCACAGACTTCCCCACATGTTGCTGGACAGTGCAGAAGGCCCTCATTAGGTTTGGGCGGGATTGCCAGGGTGTGGACAATGAGAGGCGTATAGGCCGTTAAAGTAGTGTACCAGGTGCAAGGACTGGTCTGTTCTATAGGAGCAGGTTTGTGGATTTTGAGCTGATGAGAACAGATCAAAACAAGACCTCCAGGAGAGTTGATGCTCTGAATAAACCTAATGCCAGCCTACCCTGGAAGGTAAGGTAAGTATTGTTTGTCCTAAGTCATTATAGAGTTGTCGCAGGTTCTTTCTCAGGAGCAGTGAAGGGCTGCCTCCAATTCGTTGTGTTCTATCTAGTAACTGAGGCAGACTTACTGTATGTAGGACTGTGTGTGACCCTGAGGAGGAGATAGGCAGAGAATCCTGCCTGTCTTGAGGGTCTTAAACCAGAACTTCACTGATTCCTACCCTCGACGGACATACTTGTATTCTTTTCCAGGCTACAGTGAACACAGGTGTGCAAGAACCATTTACCATGGAAACCAGGGAGCTTGGGAGCCCCACCCCCACCTACCATCTCCTTCCAGAAGCCAGCCAGCCCACGGTGGAAGAAGATGCCAGCCCGTCACCTAAAGAGCCCCTGGAGACCATGCAGCTGAAGAAAGAGATCTCCCTGCTGAATGGGATCAGCTTGGTAGTGGGCAACATGATTGGCTCAGGGATTTTTGTCTCACCTAAGGGTGTGCTGAAATATACTGCCTCCTATGGGTTGTCACTGACTGTGTGGGCAATTGGTGGGCTCTTCTCTGTTGTGGGTGCCCTTTGCTATGCAGAGCTGGGGACCACCATTACCAAGTCAGGGGCCAGCTATGCATATATTCTAGAGGCCTTTGGGGGCTTCATTGCCTTCATCCGCCTGTGGGCCTCACTGCTGATTGTTGAGCCTACCGGTCAGGCCATCATTGCCATCACCTTTGCCAACTACATCATCCAGCCCTCTTTCCCCTCCTGCGATCCTCCGTACCTGGCCTGCCGTCTCCTCGCTGCTGCTTGCATATGTAAGTCTGGGCTGAATAATGTGACATGGGTGTGCAGTGGGCTGTTGTAATGGCGGTATTGGTACCATATTTGAAGGCTTTTTTTTTTTTTTTTTTTTTTTTTTGCTCTTTTTTGGGGAGGGAGGAAGAAGAAGAAGTAATTTCACCAAAGTCCCATTTGATCTTTAGACAATAGTAAGCATAAGGGCTAGACAAAGGAGAAACATGAATTTGTTTCTGGTTTTTGGTGCCTCTCATTTCTTCTGTTCTTGGCTGCTCCTGGGTTTTGTTCCCTAGTCTAGCTGACAGGTTGGTGCACGTCTTATATTTGTCATGTCAGGTATTTTGATTGGCATACACTTTAGTAGTTGTAACTTAACTTGCAAAATTCCCTGAACATTGAGTTTTTTATTTTGCTTTCCAAAGAAAAATGTTCTTTAACTTCCCAGTTTCTCACCATAAGCCCGTTAAAAGGCTTCATTGAGGAAATCGGGTTCTTCCAACTGTGGGGGTCCCCAAGATCCACAGCACTGGCCTCTTTCCTGTCCGTTGCAAGCAGAAGGCACCACGTTGGAATGGCTTGTTCCTATTACTGCTTTGGATTTCCTCACACTGGTTTTGTAAACAAGCTCCTCCTGTGGCCAGTGGAGAAAGGTGGCTCCTTCCCTACATTTCGGTCTCTGAGGACAGAGCCTGAGATATCCCAGTAGATTTCTGTTTTTTCTCTGAGGGGGTAAAAAGGAGGCATTCACAGCAGAGATGATGACTGGGAATTTACCTGGCTTTGCACAGCTGCTGTCTTAGCTGAGAAGTGGCCTGGAGTTACCTGTGCTCCTTAGCCCTGTGCTGCCCAAGTCACTTAATTCTATGCTGTTCTTTCCATATTTGCTTGTGAAAGCTTTGGCAGTATATATTGTTTATCCACTATGTTAAAAATAGACCGAGGGTGCCTTGGAGTTAGCCATAAATGATTGTGCAGTACACCATGTCTTCTGACGTTTGTTGAAAATAAATACTAAAGGAAACCCCTTCACATCCTTTGGCACATTGAAAGGATGTGGGGGAAAGGTGGGTGCCTGCCATCTGTCTGATGGGCACTGTTCAGGAGGACACTCCCCTCACAGAGCTCTCTAAAGACTCACTGTTTTTCTGCTTATAATTCATTCTCCTTAAAGGGAAAATGATTATCCTCAAATCACCCATCATTTACCATCAAAAGATGAGTACTTTCTGTAGAGAGTTGTTTGTTTATTTATTTTTAAATATTTTATTTTTATTGGAAAATCAGACAGAGAAGAGGATAGACAGAGAGGAAGGTGTTATGTCTGTTGATTCACTCTCAAGTGACTGCAACAGCTGGAGCTGCACCAGTCCGAAGTCAGGAGCCTGAAATGTCTTCTGGGTCTCCCATGCAGGTACAGGGTCCCAAGACTTTGGGCAGTCCTCGGGCCACAAACAGGGAGCTGGATGGGAAGCAGGGCTGCTGGGATTAGAACTGGCGCCCATACTGGATACTGGTCCGTGCAAAGCGAGGACTTTATTTGTTTTATCTATTTATTTTTTAAAGATTTATTTTATTTTTTTATTGGAAAGGTGGATATACAGAGAGGAGAGACAGAGAGAAAGATCTTCCGTCCGATGATTCACTCCCCAAGTGAGCGCAACGGCCGATGCTATGCCGATCCGAAGCCAGGAGCCTCTTCTGGGTCTCCCACACGGGTGCAGGGTCCCAAAGCCTTGGGGCCGTCCTCGACTGCTTTCCCGAGTCACAGGCAGGGAGCTGGATGGGAAGTGGAGCTGCTAGGATTAGAACCGGTGCCCATATGGGATCCCGGGCGTGCATGGCGAGGACCTTAACCACTTGTGCCATTGCGCCGGGCCCAAGGCAAGGACTTTAGATGCTAGGCTACCAAGCCAGGCCCTAGATTTAAAATTTTTTTTTTAATTGAAAAGTCATATCTACAGAGAGGGGGAGAAGCAGAGAGAAAGATCTGTGCACTGATCACTCCCCAAGCAGCGGCAATGGCCAGAGCTGAGCTTATTCAAAGGCAGGAGCCAGGAGCCTCTTCCGGGTCTGCTGTGTAGGGGCAGGGTCCTAATGCTTTGGGCTGTGCTTAATGCTTTTCCAGGCCACAGATAAGGAGCTGGATGGGAAGTGTGTCCACCAGGATACAAACTGGCACCCATATGGAATCCTGGTGTGTGCAAATCAAGGGCTTTAGCAGCTAAGCTATTGCTCCGGGCCCCAAAGATGAGCACGTTAATTATAGCTTCAGGCCCAGTGCAGAGGCCTAGCGGCCAAATCCCTCACCTTGAATATGCAGCTCCACTTCCCTTCCAGTTCCTTGCTTATGGCTTGGAATAGCAGTAGAGGACGGCCCAAAGCCTTGAGACCCCACACCCATGCGGAAGACCTGGAAGAAGCTGCTGGCTCTTAGCTTTGATTCAGTTCAGCTCCAGCCATCACAGGCCGTTGGGGGATGAACTAGTGGATTAAAGATCGTTATATCTATTTTTATCTCTGTAAATCTGATCTGCCTTTCTAATAATAATAGTAATAGTAATAATAATATTAAATACATAAAAAATAAAAATGTTCTGGGCCCAGCACTTTGGCTCAGTTGGCTAATCTTCCACCTCCTAAGCACAACATTCCACGTTGGTACTGGTTTGAGTCCCAGTGGCTCAACTTCCAATACAGCTGTTTGCTGTGGTCTGAGAAAGCAGTGGAAGATGGCCTAAAGCCTTGGGACCCTGTCTGCATAAGGGAGACTCAGAAGAAGCTCCTTGTTCCTTGTCTATGTACGGCTCAGCACCAGCCATTGCAGCTATTTGGAGAGTGAACCAGCGAATGGAAGATCTTTCTCTCTGTGTCTCCTTTCTGTAAATCTGCCTTTTCAATATACATTCATAAAATTAAAAAAAAAATCCACGTGTTTTTGTGTGTTGGAAGCCCATATCCTTGCCAAGAACTGAGCCTTCTTTTTTTCTTTTGAAAAACAGAGAAACAGAAAAGACAAATTTTCCATCTGCTGTTTTACTCCCCAGAAGGCCACAATGTCTATAGCTGGGCTGGTTTGAAGCTAGGAGCTTTTTCTGGGTCTCTCACATGAGTGCAGGAGCTCAAGGTCTTGAGCTATCCTCTGCTGCCTTTCCAGGCACATTTTCAGGGAGTTGGATTGGAAGTAAAGCAGCCTGGACATGAATCGACACCCATATGCAATGCTGGCACTGCAGACAGAATCTTAGCATACTGTGTCATGACACTACCCCAAGCACTGAGCTTTTGATGGCAAGAGAAGCCTCTTAGAAAGTCACAGTGTCTTATGGCCTTATTCATTTCAGCATGCATTTTTACATATTACTTATGGTTCGAATTCCTGCAAACTGTTCCAGAAACCCAGACTTTGCCAGTTTATACCAAGAGTAAAAACTTGTCAGAGGTAGGGCAAAGTCATGAAACCCTTTCTGCTCTAGCCAACCGGGCTTTAGGGCTTGGCTTACTTCTCTTCTTTGGACTTAAGGGCATAGAATCAGGCTTTACACACAATTGGGACATGTGGGGAAGAAGTCTTTGTATGGGAGTGGCAATGGGAGCAGCCCAATTAGGTTGTAATTGGAGGAAATATAAGGTCTGCCCTGAATCTGGAGTGTATTCTGTTTGTTCTATGATCTTGGAATCTTCCCTCCTGGACAGGACAGGAGAATTCAGAAGTCTCAAAATTAAGACATGAATATGGTCCTGCTTGTTTGGAAAACTGCATGAAGAAGTTGTAGCCATGTCAGGCTAAACAGTTAAAGCTTTCATTCTAAAAGAGAGGCTCTAGGAAGTCTCCACATAACCATGGAGAGCCTAGTCTGCCCAGCTGGTGGCTGGCCCACTAGTAGATTTATTTGGTCTGCATTGTGGTCTAAACATTTTTGTCTTCTTTTGAAATAAGGTTTACTTATTTTGTTTGAAAGGCAAAGTAACAGAAAGAGAGAGAGCTTCATCTACTGGTTCATTGTCCAAATAAATGTCTGCAACAACTATGTCAGGGTCGGGCCAAAGGCAGGAATCAGGAACTCCATTCAGGTCTCCTGTCGGTGGTAGGAACCCCAGTACTTGGGTACTCATCTACTGCTTCCTAGGTGAATTCATGGGAGTCTGGATGGGAAGTAGAATGGCTGAGACTAGAACTAGGACTCCAGTATGGGATGTGGGCATCCTAAGCAGTGGCCTAGTCCACTGTGCCATGGTGCCCACCTCTATTTCTAAATAGTTGCCATCATTGAATATTGTAATCCGGTCTATTTTCTGATCAATCCAAAGTTGTGGTGATCTTGTACCTGACTTCCTGCTTGGTATGATCAGTTCGATTTGAGAAGTGCTGCTTCCTTTGAGTCTGTGCTCCTCGGGTCACTGTATCCTCTACTTCCTCTTCTAATTCCAGACCCTCTGACTAGTGTTCAGTTTCTTGGTGCCTGAGGGCATCACTTTTTCAGATTCTGGTTTTCTGCTGGTTCACTCTTCAGGTGGTTGTGATGGTTGGAGCTGAGCCAATCCAAAGCTGGGACCCAGGAGTTTGTTCAGGTATCCCATGTGGGTGTGCGAGTCCAAGGCTTTTTTTTGGACCATCCTCGAATGCTTTCCCAGGACACAAACATGGAGCAGGATGGGAAGTGGAGTTCCAGGACACAAACTGGCACTCATATGGTATCCTGGCAAGTGCAAGGTGAGGATTTAGCCACTGATCCATCACATCAGACCCCAGGCAATGTATTTTTAAAAATTGGAATATATATATATTTTTTATCAGAAAGGCAGAGTCACAGAGAAGGAGAAAAATACAGAGATATTCCTTCTGCTGGTTCTCTCCCCACATCAAAAGCCTGCCATGCAGGTGCAGGGACTGAAGCACTTGGGTTATCTTCTGCTGCTTTCCCAGCCACATTGTTAGGAAGCTGGATTGAAAGTGAAGCAGCCAGGATTCAAACCAGTGTCCATGTGAGATGCTGGTGCTGCAGGCGGAAACTTAACTTGCTGTGGCATGGCACTGTCCCTTTGAGATTTCAGACTATCTTAACTATTGATTGTCCTAGAGCAATGGTTTCCGTTCGAGATGACTTTGTCCCCCAGGAGACCATTTCCAATATGGAGACATTTTTGGTTGCCACCACTATTGGGAGGGGACGCTGCTGACTCCGGCAGGTATAGGCTAGTGGTGTTGTGGAATGCCCTATCATGCCCAGGAAAGCCAGCATAGTAAAGACCTTTCTGGCCACAATGTCAATTATGCTGAGATTTAAGGAACTCTCCTAAAGGTATTCTCTGTTCTAATATATTGGAATCTTCAGTGCTAAGGTGGGATCTCAAGCTGCTAGCTAAACTTTGGTAAATTTAGGAACTCTTATTTCACTTAGGGGATTATAGGGAGAAAAGGCTGCTTCCTAGGTTTCCTGGGGATCCCTGTTTGGCAAGGTGATCTGCAGGATTCTTGACATGCCATAAAAGGAGTTGTTTGGACCACAGAACTGTGATGTTTGTTTTACAGTGTAATCAGTCCATTGACCTGTGTGGGCTCTGACTCAGGGAAACTGCCTGTTGTGTAGACTCACTTACGTCATTGGAAAGAATTTGCCTTGAAGATTTTAACATGGAAGTCGGTTCATGGCTAGCATGGTGAGATCAAAGCCCAGGCCCTGCTCATATGCGAGACTCCATTCATCTGGAGACTTTTTGCTGAGGGGGTGAAAGTGGAAGCAGGGAAAGATACTGGAAGTGAAGAAACCCGCCTCCCTGACTCTGGTACCAAGCAGAGACATGCAAGAGACAAACATAACTTAACAATTTACTTTTGAAGATGGTTACTTACCAGTTACACAGAGTGGGCTGTCTGATCTTTTGTTTCTCATGTGATCTGGAGGGGCACAAGGCTGCTAACCTTTTGTCTCAATGGTGAAACTTGGGCTCACAATCTGGTTTGCAATTGTCTTTACTGGCAAGAATGAGGAAGTGGCAGGTCAAGTCACTCCATGTCCCATTTTAACACAAAAACCATTTTTTTTTCCTCTCTATTTTGACATCCTGTGTGATGTATGATTGTTTCTTGTGGTTGAAACTGCATCTGCCAGCTGTAGAAATTTTTCCACCCTTCACTAGGTGTTTTATTCGTTGTTTTCAAGAGAGAATACAAAGGTTAAAACAATATTAAAACTTACTTGCTTTTAAACTTTTTTTCTCTGGAACCGGTAGTGAGTAAAACTGCTGTCTGCAGCACTGGTTTGAGTACTAGAAGATGGCCCAGGTGCTTGGTGTCCTACCCCAAGGTGGAGAACTGGGAGGAAGCTCCTGGCTCATGATTTTGGGCTAGCACAACATTCACTGATACAGCTATTTGAGGTGAACCAGTGAATGAAAGATTATCTCTATATAAAGTCCACTTTCTTTTAAAAAAATTATTAGTATAATTTAATGATACAGTTCCATAGGCCCTGGGATTTCCCTTTCCCCCTCCCCAAGACTCCTTGCCCCCCAGAGTTTCGCTGTATTATTACCGTAGTATAGTTTTTCATAGACATTCGTATGTCCATTATTGCGGGCATGGACAATGGCAGAGAGTCCAGCATCCTATTGTCAAGATATAGTTAACAGTTTCATTGGGAGTTCATCTTTGATGTGCAAGGAGAGGTGCATACTGCATTGTATCCTCATACCTGGATATGATGTTCCTATTGCACAGTTACGTTATACATTACTTTCCCTTAAATGAAAAGCCACAATACAAAATCGACAACAAGAAAAATAGAAATTTACAATGCCATGAAGTTAAATAACATGTTACTGGATATGATAGTCTAGATTACACAGTTACTGTACATCCCCTTAAATGAAAAACCATAAAACAAAATCAACAACAGGAAAAAAAAGAAATTAACAACACCATGAAATTAAATAATAACATGCTACTGAGTGACTAATGTATCACTAAAGAAATGAAAATCAGGAATCTTCTTGAAGAAAATGATTAGCTGTATAATCTATGAGTCAGTGAAGAATTTAATGAGAAAGTGTTCTGAAGATATGAAATTTAAAAAAAATCAAAATCTATAAGATACAGTTTCTGCTGATCATTGTTGATGAGACATGTCTCCTGTAGGCAACAAATAGATTTTTTAAAAGGATTCATTTATGTTGATTGGAAATTCTTATATTCAGAGAGGAGGAGAGACAGAGAGAAAAATCTTCCATCTATCTATTGATTCATTCCCAAAGTGACTTGCAATGACCAGAGCTGAGCCAATCTGAAGCTTCTTCCGGGTTTCCTACGTGGGTGTAGGGTCCCAAGGCTTTGGGTCAGCCTTGACTGCTTTCACAGG
This sequence comes from Ochotona curzoniae, assembly GCF_017591425.1. NCBI lineage: Eukaryota > Metazoa > Chordata > Mammalia > Lagomorpha > Ochotonidae > Ochotona > Ochotona curzoniae. Next base: position 13,406,710 of record NW_024465926.1, on the reverse strand, counting down.
TCACAAGCAGGGACTGGATGGGAAGCGGGGCCACTGGGATTACAACTAGTGCTTATATGGGATCCCAGCACATGCAAGGCGAGGACTTTAGATACTAGGACTTTAGGCTGTTGCAATGCCCAGGTTTTGTTTTTTTAATCCAGTCTACCTATCTATAGCATTTGATTGATGAGTTTAATCAGTTTACATTCAGGGTAAATATGAATGGGTGGTAATTTAGTCCTGTCATTTTAGTAATGGGTTGTTTTTTTTCTTTATTTTTTTTAAAGATTTATTTTTATTTTTTTTATTGGAAAGGCAGATATACAGAGAGGCGAGACAGAGAAGAAGATCTTCTGTCCCATGATTCACTCCCCAAGTGAGTGCAACAGCCTATGCTATGCCTATCTGAAGCCAGGAGACTCCTCCCGGTCTCCCACGCGGGTGCAGGGTCCCAAAGCCTTGGGGCCGTGCTCGACTGCTTTCCTGGGCCACAGGCAGGGAGCTGGAAGGGAAGCGGGGCTGCTGGGATAGAACCGGCGCCCATATGGGTTCCCGGGCATGCAAGGCGAGGACCTTAACCACTTGTGCCACCGCGCTGGGCCCATAAATAATTTTTTTAAGGCTGATTAGTTTTGTTGTAACCAGGATTGTGGAAGTAGCACTTGTGGTTAGGGTGTAGGCCTGCGTGTAGTATCCTGTGTGAATACTGCTAGCTGACTTTGGTTTGGGACACTGTATGATACCTTTTTTTAAGATTTATTTACTTTCATTGGGAAGGCAGATTTACAGAGAGAGGGAGAGACAGAAAGATCTTCCCTCCACTTGTTCACTCCTCAAATGGCTTGCAATGGCCAGAGCTGAGCCATACTTAGGCCAGGAGCCAGGAACTTCTTCTGGTCTCACATGTGGGTACAGAGTCTAAAGGGTTTGGGCCATTCTCCGCTTCTTTCTCAGGCTACCAGCTGGGAGCTGGATGGGAATTAGAGCAACCAGGGCACGAACCAGCTTTCATACTGGATCTCAGGGCTTGCAACAGGAGGATTGGCCAATTGAGCCATCACGCCAGGCACAACAAAGATGCATTTGAAAAGGCATGTACATTACACATTCATAGCTCTTCTAGGAGGTAGCTACTGACTGTGTGTCTGCCTTTGGAAGGGTTCATCTGCCTGTATTGTTGTTAAGTATTTCACTTTAACAGACTGGTAGTTGTCCTTCTGCCTTTTGGTAGTGTTTAGGATTTCACTCCTCTGTCCTTGAGTGCCCTTTAGTAACACCCAGCCTATTTGTGGGCGGAATTGGAAGGTTTCCCTTCGTTCCGTGTTGCCTGGGGATGAAGGGAGCTCTCAGTACAGCTGAGAGGATAACTTGCGGTTACTCAGCAGAAAGGGTAGACAGTGTCTTCAGAGAGTGTCTGAGTTATTTTGGATTTCAGAAAACAGAAAACCCAGATCCAATTGGTTCCAACATGCTGAAGCTCATTTCCCTCACGTTAAAAGGAGCCAAGTGTGGATGGATGTTTGCAAAGATACTATTCCATTTTCTTTTCTTTTCTTCTTTTTTTAAGATTTATTTTTTTATTTGAAATTCAGATATACAGAGAGGAGGAGATGTACAGAGAGGAAGATCTTCCGTCCAATGATTCACTCCCCAAGGGGCCACAATGGCTGGAGCTATGCCAATCCAAAGCCAGGAGCCAGGATCCTCTTCAGATCTCCCACGTGGGTATAGGATGCCAAGGCTTTGGGCCGTCCGTGACTGCTTTCCCAGGTCACTTGGAAGGAGTTGGATGGGAAGCAGGGCTACCGGGATTAGAACCAGTTCCCATATGGGATCCTGATACATGCAAGGAGAGGATTTTAGCTTCTGCACCGGGCCCTATTCCATTTTCAGTATGGCAGTTCTAGATCGTTGTGCAGCTCCTCATGCTCCAGCTGTCGTGTCTGCATTTGGGTGACAGGAAAAACCAAAGAAGGCACATCTTTTCTCCAGTGATACTGCCTGGTGTCCTCTTTGGTGTATCTGCTTACTTCCCTGGAGAAAACCTAGCTTCATGGCTGTACTGGCAGGAGAAACTGGGAAATGTCAACTTTATTTTGGGCAAAGTTGGTAGAGAGAGAGTTTGGGTATTGGTTTCTGCTTTATGATGGGGTCAAGACCTGCTTTGAGCACTCCTTTCTCAGCAACAAGCTCCTAGACCGCCTTAAGATCCTGATAAGGATCCCATGCAGAGGGTTGTGCAGGGCGCTTGGATGTGTTGTTTGCAGTAGTGGAGTCTGAGCATCTAGCCTCCAGGCCCAGCCCTCTCACCTTCATTTGAGGTTTGAGAGAGTCTGAGGTTTGCTAAGTAGGACTAGAAGTTCCAGAGAGGTAGAAAGTAGATGGTGGAATTTGATTGTGTTTTGTTTTATTTTTAAGATTTATTTTTATGAGAAAGTTAGATTTACAGAGAGAAACATCTTTTATCTGTTGCTTTACTCCCCAAGTGGCCACAACAGCCAGAGCTGAGCTGATCCAAAGCAAGAGCTAGGAACTTCTTCCAGGTCTCCCACTTGAGTGCATTCCCAAGGCTTTGGGCTGTCCTTTATGCTTTCCCATGTCATAAACAGGGAGCTGGATGGGAATTGGAGCAGACAGTATACATACTGGAGCCCATATGGGATCCTGGTGCATGAAAGGTAAGAACTTTAGCTGCTAGGCTACTGCGTCAGGCTGAGGAATTTGATTTCTTTTTTTTTTTTTTTTTAAGATTTATTTTTATTGGAAAGGCGGATATACAGAGAGGAGAGACAGAGAGGAAGATCTTCCGTCCAATGATTCACTCCCCAAGTGCGCGCAACGGCCGATGCTATGCCAATCTGAAGCCAGGAGCCTCTTCTGGGTCTCCCATGTGGGTGCAGGGTCCCAAAGCTTTGGGCTGTCCTCGACTGCTTTCCCGGGCCACAAGCGGGGAGCTGGATGGAAAGAGGGGCCGCCGGGATTAGAACCGGCGCCCATATGGGATCCCAGGTGTGCAAGGCGAGGACCTTAACCACTTGCGCCACCACGCCGGGCCCAGGAATTTGATTTCTTAAGAAGAATCAGGGAAATAGTCAAGGAATTTAGCTTCTGCTTGATGGGGTATTTTTGGAGCTCTCTGACGGAACTGAGATTAGGATGAAGCAAGAGAGGCACTTGGAACCAGCATTTCAAGATGTACTTACTCTGAAATTCCATGTGTGTCCCAGGGAGTGTAACCTTAACATTTGTTGCCCCAGGCACTTGACTGGTTTCGCCCTACCCTCGGCTATACATTATTGCTAATGAAATATTTTTCTTTGTACTGTGAAAAAAGAACTTATGCATAGCAAAGTAGTCACCAGATTATTGTTATTATTACTTTTCAAGATTTATTATTTTATTTAAAAGACAAAGGCAGGACTGTGCCAAGCCAAAGCCAGGAGCCAGGAGTTATGTCCAGGTGTCCCTTATGTGTGAAAGGCACCCAAGCACTTGGACCACCTTCCTCTGCCTTCCAAGGAACATTAATGGGCAGCTGGAACTTGAGCTGTCATTCATGTGGGATGCCAGCATCACAAATGACAGCTTAACTTGCTGTATCGCTTAAAAGGTATACACTAGAAAAATATTTTGACTTCACATCTTCATTTTCTTCCCAGAGGCAGCTCCTCCACTGGGTGTTTCTGTACCTTGTGGCTGAGTTTTTTTTTTTTTTTTAATAAAATTTCATCATTTTTCTTGGAAAGATAGATATACAGAGAGAAGGAAAGACAGGGAGGAAGATCTTCCATCTACTGATTCACTCCCCAAGTGGTTACCTTGGCTGGAGCTGAGCTGATCTGAAGCCAGGAGCCTGGGGCCTCTCCCAGGTGTCCCATGCGTCCCACGCCTGTGCAGGATCTTAAGGCTTTGGGCTGTCCTCTATTGCTTTCCCAGGCCACAAGCAGGGAGCTGGGTGGGAAGCGGGACAGCCAGGAATAGAATCAGCACCCATATGGGATCCCAGCACGTTCAAGGCGAGGACTTTAGCTGCTAGGCCACCGCACTGGGCCTCCTTCCTTCTTTTTAAGAGGTTTTTGTAACCCTGTTACTGAGGACTGACTTGCTGAGGTCCCCATGCTTCTCTTTGCCTGACACTGTTAGATTCAGCCTCCTGGTATTCCAACTCCACGTTTCTGAGGAAGATAATTTAATAGGGCACAGCTTGGTTCTGTTGTTTGGCTAGGGAAAGGTAAGGAATTTGGAGAAGAGGCTGAACTGTACCTAAAAATAGGCTTACTGTATTGCACAGGGATTTGTGGATTTCTGGGGGCTGTTAACTAGTTAATCCTTGTTAGCTGATGATCTAAGCTTAGCCACACACGGAAAGCTTTGATCCAGAAAGCAGGTCCTAGGAAGACCAATAGCATAAATTCCTTGTGGCTTCTTCCTTCCCCCTTCCTTACTGTCCTCTTCCCCACTCACCACCCAGTTCTCGTGACTAGCTAGTACTTGCCTGTGTTACTTTCCAGCTTATGGAGTAAAAGCTCTTTTTTTTTTTTTTTAAAGATTTATTTTTATTACAAAGTCAGATACACACAGAGGAGGAGAGACAGAGAGGAAGATCTTCCGTTCGATGGTTCACTCCCTAAGTGACTGCAACGGCCAGTGCTCCGCCGATCCAAGGCCAGGAGCCAGGAACCTCCTCCAGGTCTCCTACACAGGTGCAGAGTCCCAAGGCTTTGGGCCATCCTTGACTGCTTTCCCAGAGAGCAAGCAGTGAGCTGGATTGGAAGTGGGGCTGCCAGGGTTAGAACTGGTGCCCATATGGGATCCTGTCGTGTATAAGGCGAGGACTTTATCCACTACACTATCGTGCCAGGCCCAAGTAAAAACTCTTAAAGAGCCCTCAAGGCTGTTTAGCCACCTTTCCTTATTTTTATAGTTAATCCTAGGAGTTCCTCTTCTTGTGAGTGAACGTTCTGACCATGTCTGACAATGGTCTTGCGCAGAGAATTGGCTGTTCGTGAAAGTCATCACCACCTTGATTTATATCAGAATTCATCAGTTCCCTTCTTTGCTTGGTGATAGGTTTAAGAAAATATGCAATATGCTTTGGTTTCCCTCTGGAAATTTGTCATCTTCTCAGGGTGGCAAGACCCAAACACCTGAGGGAGAGATCCCCTTGAGACAGATGTGCACCTGACCACGGCGTTAGGCACTGAGTTGTGAAGAGAGGGCGGCATAGGGCTCAGGAGAGTGAGCTCAGGGGGAGGCTGAGGCTGGCGGGTATATTTAGGAAGTGGAGGCTGACAGTGTGAGTTGCGTTTGGTTGTAGTTAGAAGAAGAGGTCACGGCATATCTTTTATGTGTGGATCTGTTATTAGAAATGAAGAGTGAGTCTGAAACAGCATGCAAGATAGTAGTAGCAAGCAAAAGTGGCTTAGAAAAAAGGCTAAAATCCTTTAAACACACATGGAAATTCTCTCTTTAGGTATCAGGGACAGTGTTTAGAGATGTTTCTGTGATGCTTCTTACTGTTAAACTACTTAGACATTGATTTCATTTTATTCCTGCGGAGCAGCGCAGTTCTGTTTGGAAGGAGTAAAGGGCTGGGACCTCACCTCAGGACCAGATGTCACCAAATTGCATGAGCAGCTGGAGCATAAAGCCAGCAGGTACCAAGCAGTTAGAGTTTCAAGCCAGCAGTGTTGACCTAAGCCCAAGGAACACACACATGCTCCCTTTCCCATGGACCTCATGGATGATTGGGAAGTTTGGATACAAATGGGGGTGGGGTGATTGACTGGCCTGGGAATGTGAACTTGGCAGTAGCCTCTCTCAGCCTCAGTTTCTTTATATGAGAAGTGAAAACCCTCCCCACCCTAATCAGAGGCCCAAGTGGGCATGTATTCCTCTTGGCTATGTAAGCACTATCAAAATAAAATTAAAAGAAAGACATTAGGCCTGGCGAGATAGCCTAGTGTCTAAAAGTCCTCGGCTTGCATGCACCAGGATCCCATACGGGCACTGGTTCTAATCCTGGCAGCCCCATTTCCCATCCAGCTCACTGCTTGCTTCCTGGGAAAGCAGCCGAGGATGGCCCAAAGTCTTGGGTTCCTGCACCTGCATGGGAGACCCAGATGAAGCTCCTGGCTCCTGACTTTGGATTGGCGTAGCTCTAGCTGATGTGGTCACTTGGGGAGTGAATCATTGGATGGAAGATCTTCCTGTCTGTCTCTCTTCCTGTCTTTATATCTGCCTTTCCAATAAAAATAAATAAATCTTAAGAAAAAAAAAAGACATAAGGATAGGAATATTGCGTGAGTATTTTTTATCAGAAAAGCTTCAGAGCAAAGTGTTTCAGATGCAGGGTTTTGTTTGATTTTGGGATATTTGCATAGACTATTAGTGGGCATTTCCTTAGCAAATGCTCTAAGCTCCAAGACTTGCTGGGCATTGGTACCACCAGTTCAAGAAGCTTTGAATTTTGTTTTTTGAATTTTGTTTTTTAATGTAACTATTGTGAAATAAAAAGGTAACCAAAAATAGACAAAATAATTGGTGAAGTCAACCATTCTTGGGCCTGAGATAGGTTACCAAAAATGTTTCTGACTTAGGAGTGTGTGGATATATGCTCACGCGTTTCTGTGTGTATTTGAGTGTCCATAAGTATGAAACATTCCCATTGCCATTGGCTAGGGTAGGCACAGGATCCCCCAATTTGCCTCATTTTGGGGGGTGGGGCAGGCAGTCCTTTGGCGTCTTTGCCTTAGGCAGGAATGGCAAAAGTGATGCCCATTGTAAAGGGAAGTTGGTCTCCTAGGCCCTCAACTCAAGCTTGCCAATGACACTGTGGTTTTCCTTCTAGGTCTGCTGACATTTGTGAACTGTGCCTATGTCAAGTGGGGCACACTTGTGCAGGACATCTTCACTTACGCCAAGGTCCTAGCGCTCATTTCCATCATTATCATGGGCCTTGTTAAGCTGTGCCAGGGTAAGAGCGGGAACAAATGTGGGAAGGAGGGTGGATGCTTCAGGAGTTCCCAGTTCCTTGAGGACATGGGGATTCTGTTGGCTTTACTTCTTGGCTCTTCTGTGTACATACCAGGGTGTGTCAGAGAGTAAGATATGGGAGTAAATTATTTCCTGGCCTTCTTGTAGCAGACTGGCTTGGCCAGCTAGACATGCCTGTCCCGTCAAGGATGCCTTGCCAGGAGCCTTGCTGGAAGCCAGTGAGGGCCTAGGAGCTGTGGAAGCTTGGGTCCTAAAAGTCATGCTGGGGAAAGATAGAGTGGCTCCTGTTTTTCAGTCTGTAACTGGTAGGCAGTGAGTAGGAGGACTTGACCCTCCTTGAAAGGGGAGTGGATATGTGTAGGAGTTGGGTTTTGCAAAGGGTGATGATTTTTCAGCTTTTCCTTTGCACTTGAATTTGTATTTAGCCTTCTCACTCAGAGTCAGCTCTCAGCAAAAATGTTAAAATATTATGAAATTTTCTGCAAGTTGGCTTTAGAAAACTTGTCAGTGCTGGAGCTGAGGAGACTGGCTGTGACAGTAACAAACCTCCAGAGCCTTTAAGACATCCTGAGGGATTCTTAGCCAAGCCAGGTTTGGTCATTTCCCATCCAAGTTCTGCAGGTCAGTCCCTCAAGCTTGACCATGTTTGCCATCACCTGGGAAGAAGAGAGTGTGTTCTCAGACCTATTAGGTTGTTTTGGAGGCTAACAGCTGTACCCCAAGTCTTAGGCTGTGTCTCAGCACCTTTCTGAACTTTGCCAACTTCAGTACAACTGAGTCTCTGGATGTCCTTGGCATCTCAGGAGCGTCTCGTGGTCAAGTTGGGTTGATGGGAATCCTCCTGCATAATCTGCGTCCCAGAGGACTTTTGGTATTTTTCATGACTAATGCCCCTATGGGAATGGGCTCTCTATACTTTGTTTTCTTGTTGCACACTCAGCCCTTTTTTCACATTGAGATCTGGGTGTATTCTGCAGGGGGTGACAATGGGTCCCTTAAAAAATTGGAGCCTAATTAAAAACTCCCTGTGTGTTCTAGAAGGTTCCTGTCGGGGGTGAGGTAATCCCGGCCCAGTGAAGCAGGAAGGTCTCAGTTCCTCTGTAGCCTGTGATTACCTGCTGTTGCCACTGCAAGTAGGGTTGCACAATCCTCTCCATGAGGCTGGTGAACCTGCTTGGCCAAATTGTGCAGTAGTCTGAATCGAGAGAGGGAGTTGTAGTGGAAGGCTTAATCATTAAAGAAAATTAGTCCTTTATGTGAAATGAGTTATTACTATTATTTAATATTATTAGACGAAGTTTGGTCTGCCATCAGCTCACTTACAGGAAATAGAAATTCCTTAGGGTTTTAGAAAAAGCATTGTCACATCAGAGAGCAGCCACAATGATTTTGTTTTTCCATTATTACATAGTTTTGCTAAAAAAATATGAGTTTTCCTGCGGGAATGGATGGGCGGTGAAGTACAGGGAGCTGGTGGTAGTTCTTTTGATGTTAATTTTTTTTTCTCTTCCTTTCCCCAACCTCCTTGTTTTCCTTTCTTTGCTTGTCCCATCTTGTCTTCTTTCCCATTCCTTCCCATCTTTCCACTCTTCCTTATACCCTCCATCTCTCTGTCTCCCTTCTCCCTCCCCCTGAAATCTCCACAGGACACTCTGAGCACTTTCAGGACGCCTTTGAGAATTCCTCCTGGGATATGGGAGCCCTCTCTCTTGCTCTCTACTCTGCCCTCTTCTCTTATTCAGGTTGGGACACCCTTAATTTTGTGACAGAAGAAATCAAAAACCCAGAAAGGTAAAGGCGGTGTTACACTCTTACTCCCAAGCTTGGCTGGAACTCCTGCTGATAGTGCCAGGCTTGCCCTCTTCTTTCTCATCCCCTCATCCCCCTGCTCCATGTTCTCCAGCTAGGAGGTGTCAGGGACTAGGATTGGATTGAGTAAAGATGGGAGGCCCTAGCTCCTTTCTCCCTCCCATGTTCACACTGGAGGGTTATGAGGGTCCTTCCCAGAGAATAGGTCTGCAGTGGGTGGCATGGACCCACTTGCATTAAGACCTTACATTCTGGGGCTGGGATGAAGCCTGAGGAGCCAAAGCTGCTTCCGGCCATGACGTCCCCAGCCAGGCCTCTAGTCCCCAGAGCACATTGTTTCTTGCATCTGTACTAAGGCTTACAGGTGCAAGAGGGTTTTTGAAACTTGTTGGCTTTTCTGTGGCAAGAGATCATCTGTTGATCCTGAGCTGTCTGCCCTGACAAAGGACTCCCTCCTTCAGTCTATCTCAATGGAAATAGCCTTTAGGAATGGGTTGCATACCAACTCTAAGCCACAAAAAGATAATGAGCCTGCTAACTGTTAGAGAAATTCCAGTGGAGACTTGATGAGCTTTGATCTTTGAGGGACTGGTTTTAGGTAGTCCACTCTCTTGTTCTGACAGAAATTTGCCCTTGGCCATTGGGATTTCTATGCCGATTGTGACACTCATCTACATCTTGACCAATGTGGCCTATTACACGGTGCTGAGCATTTCGGACATCCTCGGCAGTGATGCTGTGGCTGTGGTGAGTCTCTTGGGACCTGCTGCTTGCTGATCACCTGTAGCCTCCATATGGCCCAATCTTAATGCCACCACTCCAGCTCTGCACGATCAGAGCAAAAGTTTGTGCAGGAGGGCGGGCTGCTTAGTAATGACTGCATTTGTCATGAGATCACAGCTGCAGCAGGGTTATGAAACCTCTGTGCTCTGCCCCCAGACATTTGCTGACCAGACATTTGGCATATTCAGCTGGACCATCCCCATTGCCGTTGCTCTGTCCTGTTTTGGGGGCCTCAACGCCTCTATCTTTGCTTCATCAAGGTACTGTATCTACTTCACTTAACAGGCTCTGCTTTTGGTATTGTGAGTGTGTGTTTGTGAATGGAGTGTATACATGTATGTACATACACACGTGTGTGCCTTTGTGTAAATGTGTGTGCTGGATAACTCATGTGTTTGAGGGGAGGGCAGGTAGTGGATCACAACAATAATCCCATCAGGTACAAACCTTGAGCTCGTTGTGAGTTATGCTGATGTCCAGGATTCGTTCCTTTAATAATTGCTAAGTGGGCACTCGATAGTACTGTGCCTGGGATGACTATACATCTCACTTTGCAGCCCGCAGCGGGCTTCCACTGTCTCTGTGCAGAACCTTAGCTCTGAAAATGTCTGACTCTCTGTTGTTGCCAACAACGAAGATCTGCCGTTGCAGGTGGCCTCTGCCTCGTGGGCTCAGGAGCCCAGCACCGATCTTGCCTTACCAGTTGGCCTTTCTTTTAGGTGAATGATCACTTATCACCAGCTCTCCATGAACTTCTCTTGTGTCGGCCTTTCCCAGCTCCTTCTTTCCCTTTTCTGGACATACTTCGTAAGAGAGTAGTCATTATTTCTTACCTGCTTAGTGCAAGTTACCACCCTCATTTGCCTCTCCAACATCCTGCCCTAGTGGCACTTTTCCGGTTGATGTCTTCAGCTCCCCTGGCTCTACCTGGATGGACAGCAGGGTGCACCCAACCTGTAGTTTGTTTGCAGTTGTGCTGCTGTGATCCATCAGTCTTTCTTCCACAACTAGAGCTTGTTTGGACACTCACTGGAGCACCAAATTTGATTGACCTGTCCTCAGCCAAGGTGCCCACCCTCATTCACACAGCCTGTTTTACAGGACAATTGTGATAGATGACTGAGCCTTCTCCCCTGTGCTGGGGTCTCCCTGTGAGGCCTCTGTGATGCCATCAGGAGTCTCTGCTGTTAAATATTGTCAGAACTTTACTTCAGAGCCCTTGATTGCTCCCAGAGTCTGCTCGTATTCCATAGCACTGCCTTGTGCACAGATTCTGCCCTGCAACCTCTTTCATACACTTTGTCTTGGGGTTATAGGTTCTTCAGCAGCGACCTTAAAAGAGGTCATTCTTTTGTGCCACCAAGCTTCTTTTATATTTGCACATGCTGGTCCCTCACACTCCCACTTTCTTCTGGCAAATTTTCCCTCATTTTCCCAGCCCTGATGGGGTTATCTCACTAAATACTTTTTACTCCCCCAGCTTCTCCTCAAACTTAGTACACTTGTGTTGTGCGCTCCAAGATGATGCTAACCTTGGTGGGAGGGGATTTCTCACCTCTTTGCCGTTCATTTTCACAGTGGGCAGAGCTCTGGGTGCTGAGGGGAAGCCTGGGCTGTGCCTCTGATCCCTAGGCTTATCCGAATTTATCATCTATCAAGAACTCAGGGGAGACCTATGGAAGTACACCCAGTCAGCTGGCTACTTTCCTTTAAATTTTTATCTGTTCCCTTTATTTACTTCAAAGGCAGAAAGAGAAAAAAAAATATTTTTAAGATTTACTTATTTTTATTGGTAAGTTATATTTACAGAGAGAAGGACAGACAGACAGATCCTCCATCCACTGGTTTACTCCCCAAGTGGCTGCAGTGGTCGGAGCTGAGCTGATCCGAAGGCAGTAGGCCAGAGCCTCTTCCGGGTCTCCTGTGTGGGTGCAGGCCCTAAGGCTTTGGGCCGTATTCCATTTCTTTCTTAGGTCACAAGCAGGAAGCTGGAAGGGAAGTGGAGCAGCTGGGATATGAACCAGTGTCCATATGGGATCCTGGGCATGCAAGCTGAAGACTTTAGCCACTAGGCTCTCGTGTCGGGCCCAAAGATTTTTTATCCGCTGGTTTACTCCCCATCTGCTCACAGGATCCATGGTCAGACCAGACCACAGACAGAAGCCTACAATTCAGTCCAAGTCGTCTTTATGTATGGTAGGGAATCAAGTACTTGAGCCATCACTGCCGCCAGGATCCCATATGGGCTTCGGTTCTAATCCCAGGAGTCCTGCTTCCCATCCAGCTCACTGCTTGTGGCCTGGGAAAGCAGTCAAGGATGGCTCAAGGCTTTGGGACCGTATACCCGTGTGGGAGAGCCGAAAGAGCTCCTGGCTTCTGGCTTTGGATTGGCTCAGCTCTGGTTGTTGTGGCCACTTGGGGAGTGAACCATCAAATAAAAGAGCTTCCTCCCTGTCCCTCGCTTCCTCCCTGTCCCTCCTCCTCTCTGTATATCTGCCTTTCCAATAAAAATAAATAAATCTTAAAAAATAAAAAAAAAAAGAAATGAATTGTGTTGACACATTTCTTGTTCTTCCAGGTTGTTCTTCGTGGGCTCCCGTGAGGGCCACCTCCCAGACCTTCTATCCATGATCCATACTGAGCGTTTTACTCCTGTCCCTGCTTTACTGTTCAACGTAAGTTCTGAGGGAGAAGTATGGGACTTGTGTTTGTGCAGGCTTCCTTCTCATTTGCATTTAGCGGTTTAAGACACACACACACACGTGTACTTCAGAAAGATTGCAGAAATTGAGTTAAAAAATAAGTCTGGGGGCAGCAAGCTGTCTTTACCTTGGCACCAGCATCCCTTATGAATTCCAGCCACTGTGTTTCTAGTCCAGCTCCCTCCTTGCTGATGGCCTGAGAAATGAGCAGAGGAATGCCCAAGTCCTTGGACTCCTGCACGTTGCAGACTTGGAAGAAGCTCCTGGCTCCCAGCTTTAAACCAGTCTGGCATTGGCCTTTGCAGCTATTTGGGAAGTGAACCAGCAGACAGATCATCTGTCTCTCTCTGTCAGTACTCCTCTCTTTAATTCTGCCTTTCAAATAAAAATAAATTTTGAAAATATATTTTTTTAAGATTGATTTTTCTTGGAAAGTCAGATTTACAGAGAAGGAGAAACAAAAATCTTCCATCTGCAGGTTCACTTCCCAAATGGCTACAATGGCCAGTAGCTGAGCCAATCCAAAGCCAGGAGCTAGCAGTTTCTTCTGGGTCTCCCTTACAGATGCAGGATCCAGAGCCTTTGGTCCATCCTCAATTGCTTTCCCAGGTCACAGGCAAAAGCTGGATGGGAAGTGGGGCTGCTGGGATTAGAACCAGCACCCATAAGGGACCCTGGCCTATGCAAGGCAAGGACTTTAGCCACTAGGCTCTCATGTTGGGCCCTCCTGCGAAGGAGACCCAGAGAAAATTCCTGGCTCCTGGCTTTGGATTGGCTCAGCTGTGGCCATTATGGCTACTTGAGGACTGAATAAGTGGACAGGTCTTCCTCTCTGTATATGTGACTTTCCAAAAAAAAAAAAAAAAAGGCATGAAAGTTTTCTATCCATAGACAACTGACCAAGCTAGGGGGTACATCTTCTGGGTCTCCCACATATGTGCAGGGTCCCAAGGTTTGTGGCCATCCACTACTCGTTTTTCAGGCCACAGGCAGAGAGCGGAATGGGTAGTGGAGTAGCCAAGACATGAAAGAGCACCCCTATGGGATGCTGGCAACACAGAGCAGAGGATTAGCTTGTTGTGCCACTGTGCTAGTCTCTTTTGTTGATAATTTGATGTAAAAGGATAGGTACAGGAAATTCTATGTTTATGAAGTTGAAGCAAAGCGGACTTTATTCCAGGACTCCAGTTCTATTATTTTTTGTTTCAATTTTTATTGGAAAAGCAGATTTACAGAGTGAAGGAAAGAGAAAAATATCTATCTGCCGGTTAACTTCCCAAGGGACTGAAACAGCTGGAGCTGAGCTGAGCTGATGTAAAACCAGCAGCCAGGAGCTTCCTCTTACATGGATGCTGAATGGGAAGTGGAGCAGCCAGGATACATACCAGCCCCTGTATGCAATACCAGTGTGTACAAGGCGAGAATTTAGCTGCTGAGCCATTGCGCCAGGCCCGAGGATTCTAGTTCTTGACCAGTCTGGTACAATATGATTCCTGTTGAAGTGGGTGCGTTGAGGGCTTCCCTGGCTGCTTTTGGAAGGCAGAAGAAACCTGATGTGCACTGAAGTGTTTGCAGGGGAGGCATTGAGAGTAGGAAGACCCCAGTAGGAGAGACCCTGTCCTGAAAGTTCCTGTGGAGAAGGAACCTAAGTCATGTCGGGGTCATTGAAAAGGACCAAAGGCAATCAGGCCAAGCTGTGCAGACCTGCTGCAGTCAGTGGCAGTCTCCTGGGTGGGCTGTTGCAGGTGATAGCTGCTCACCCTCTCCATGCTTCTCCCACAGTGTGCCATGGCGCTCATCTACCTCATCGTGGAGAATGTCTTCCTGCTTATCAACTACTTCAGCTTCAGCTACTGGTTCTTTGTGGGCCTCTCTGTTTTTGGACAACTCTATCTTCGCTGGAAGGAGCCTGAGCGGCCCCGGCCTCTCAAGGTCAGCTGCTGTGTGTTGACCAGAAGGAGTGGGTCAGGGTCAGCTTCCAGGATGCCTTCTTGCCTGTGCCTCTTCCCTCTTCCTGCCTTCTTTAATATCTCACTCTTTGCATTTCAGCTCAGCCTGTTTTTTCCCATCGTGTTCTGCATATGCTCCGTGTTTCTGGTGATTGTTCCTCTCTTCAGTGACACCATCAATTCCCTCATTGGCATTGGGATCGCCCTTTCCGGGATTCCTGTCTACTTCATGGGTGTTTACCTACCAGAGACCCGCAGGCCACTTTTTATACGGAAAACCCTGGGTGAGCTTCTCTTCTGTTACTCACTGGCTATATGTGTATGGGGAAGGGACTGGAGGTGGGAGACCAGTGGCTAACAGCTTCCCCCAAAAGCTTGTGATTTCCCGAAGGCTATGAAACTTAGCTTCCCCATGTGGTTTCTCTTTGGTCCTGACATGGTTACTTTAATTCTACTGTAGTGTCATGTGTTGGAGTGTAAAACACTAGCACCTGACAGTGTAGTCTAGCTGGGAAGACAATGAGTCATGCGTTAAGCTGTGGCTGGCCCTGGGGCAGAGGAAAGTGATGTTGGGGATGAGGCACAATGCCTGGCATGGGCTATCCAAGGGACAGATGGGGAGAGATTCTGTGTTTTAATGAACATTATGCTATTCAGGTTAGGGCTGTGGTAAAGTGTTTTCTTAAATTCTGTGCTTCTGTATTTCATTTAGCTGCTATCACCAGAGTCATCCAGAAGCTGTGCTTTTGTGCCCTGACCGAGCTAGATGTAGCTGAAGATAAAAAGCTTGAGAGTAAAACTGACTAGAAGCCTGAGGTGACTTCCCTTGTCTCCTGGAAAGCTGACCACCTGTGGCCAGAGCCACCAAAGTCCAGATTACAAGACTTTGTGGGTCCAATCCTGAATTAAAGGAGCCTGTTGACCCACATAATATAAGGGGGCTTAGGGCCAATACTCACTCTCATTGGTAAGCTGTGGGCAGAGACTTGGGGCCTGGGACAGCCTGAAGGTTGGGACTTCAGTGGGTGGGTGAGTGGGATGAGATTGGGGATCAGGGGATGGTCATTGGTTTTGCTGCTGGTGGGTAGGAGCAGCCCTGACAGACTTACTTGGTAAGTTGCAGTTGAGGAATCTGGACTGCTGGGTTGATCTGTATGGATGTTGGTTTCTGGATTGATCTTGGAACCATGAGTGTATACAAAGGTGCTGCTTTTGAGGGAGTTTCCACTGACAGGTCTTAGCACCCTACTCTGAGGCATGAAATGCTGTCCTGTCTTCCTGTGCGCCACAGCTTTTCCCTGGGAGAGGGTTATATTCCTGCGGGTGGTGGGAACAGGTGGCTTGTTTCACTGATGCGGGTGCAGTGAGTCCCCTCTGCCTGAGCTCTCCAAGAGTTCAGCTGCTCTGGAACGTGACAGCTGCTCTGGAATTCCACACTCAGACAATAAGCCTGAAAGGCAGAAGTTTCTTCAGGGTCCCAGAAGTGGCCATCGAATGTCCTGTCAAGGTTGGCTCTTTGTTCTGCATCTGTCTGCTCAGGGAGCCACAGGATCTCACTATTGTGTAAATTGGTTCTCTCCTTGAGGAGCCTGCTTGTCTGGATTTGCTTGGATTACATTTGTACTTGTGGTCAACCTCCTTAAGATGAGCTTCCTGGTTAGAGCCACGTCTCTTCATCCCTGAAACAAGGGCTGAGGGGAAACCTGCTCCAGCTGAGGGGAGCAGCTCTGCAGCTAACTGGACCTGTGCCCACTGCCACCAAACTCCTGAGCGTCATTTTTTATTGATATTATTTAATCCAGAACAATTCTGGCAAAGCGTTATGTTCCTTTGTCTATGGGATGCAATAGAATCAACTGTGTGTCAACACCGAGTCCCTCTCCCCCGGAGGCATCTCTGTAGCAAGGCCGATTCTGACCAGTTTTATGCTCAGTGTAGCGCAATGTAGTTGAATCTCATTTGCAAAGGCGAGAACCTCAACCATTTCTTTGCTCATGTACATGTTATACTTCAGATCACGTTACAAGCAAGTGGCTCTGGTTCATCAAGGACAAAAACTCATGAGTCATAAGTTTGGTAATATTGCTGTTTTGAAGGATAATCCTGTTTTACTTGACACTTGGTCTCTGTTCTAGTTGATAGTCAATCTCCAGGCTTCTGGTGTGAACCTTAAGAGGGTTGAAACAGAGAGGGCTGAAACTGCTGAAGTTCAGGTGGATCAGCTGGATCCTTTCAGCTGTCAGTGCTTGGAGAACATCTCATGGGCCCATGTCATCAGAGAGCCCATTCCTTTGGGAGCTGATGTGAGAGCTGCTGTGCAGGCCAAAGCAAGCCCACCCTGGTGCTACAAGTGGCCGTTTTCTGTTCCGAAAGCCTCTCGCCAGGCTGATCTCCTGTGTTCCCAGCACCAGGGTCTGTTTACACTCTGAGCCACCTGGTGTAGATCATCGGGATAGCACACTCCTGTCCTTACCTCCTCTGGCCCCTGAAGTCTGGTGGGGCTACAGTCTCAGGAAGAGCTTTGTACTTGTCTGGACTCTTGTTTTTCTCCCTGTGAAGATCAGTGAAGACTTGGAGAAAAGCTGCTTCAGTCTCCCTCTGCACCTCAGCTGACTGTATGAGTGGAAGTAACCAAGTCTGGTACTCAAGATTGGGCTTTAATGCTCAGTAATGGACTTCCATCATGGGCAGGAGGAGGGCTGCGCTGGATTCTACAGTTCTGTCATGCCCCCAAATACTGTCATCTTGGGCCCAGAGAACCTGCAGGCTTCATAGGTCCTTCAGTAAACTCCTGGACCACTGTTATCCATGAACCTGATCCTATTACAGACAGGGGAGTAACTCTGGTATGTCCTTGCTCAATCAATAAGACTTAAGGGAGCCTGATCATTGTTGCCTTTATCTGAGGGCATGCATCCGTGAGAGCATGGGTAGACATTCCTGCTGTCACAGGTTGGGGATTTGTGCAGCAAATCCTGACAACAGGGGTCCTGAACAAAGACTTGCCTCAACATTAAGATGATTTATGCTCAGGCCAAACTGGCACCTATCCCAGGGCTCCTCTAGAGCTAATCCTTTTCTATAGTGTATACCTCAGGGACCCTGACCCTGGCTTTAGCTAATAACCAGCCATTTCCCGGAATTTACTGCCCTCAAGTGGCACCTAGAGGAATCATGGGACTCATACTCCAGGTGCACCCTGGTATTTGGAGAGCCTTGTTGCCCTTATTACTGGATCAATGAGAACATTCTTCCCCCTGGGTGATCAGTGAAAGCCGAAGACTCCCTACTGAACTCAAGCTTTTTGACAATTATTTTCCATCAGTTCTTTCATGTCTCCTTAATTCCTTCTTCTAGTGTGCTAATCAGTTTGCAGTGGGAATGGTTTGTGAAATTGTGAGCCCTATAATGTTGGCAAAGCTAATGAATACATAAACAAAAATGAGCACATTATAATGGCTAGAGTGTGTTCTTAAATCCTTCATTATTCTGCATACAGGAAATTAAGATGACTAGTATTAGATATTGAAGTTGCAGCTTGTTATTTCCAATGCTTACTTGTACCTGTGATTAGGATGGGAAAATAGCCTGCTGGTTTTAATTAGCTTCAGTCATATGGTCTGAACACAGAACTGCAGGTTTAACAGCTTTGCATAGGTCAAAGCTCACAAAATGGACATAAAGTAGAAGGGCTGGTAGAGGTAGGGTGAAGTAGAATCCTTAAAATGTGGCATGTGGAGCCAGCATCCCACTTATGATCCGGTTCCCACTTCTGCTCCACTTCTGATCTGGTTCCTTCCTACAAGCCTGGGAAAATAAGATGGCCCCAGTGTTTCAGCCTCTGCCCACCCATGTGGGAGACCGGATTAAGCTCCTGGCTTCAGCCTGGTGCAGTCAGGGCCATCCGGGAAGTGAATCAACAAATGGAGATTTCTATCTCCTTTCTCTGCAACCGACTTCCAAATCAACACATAATTTTCTTTAAAAATGTGGCAAGAGGCTATCTAATTCACCTTTCCATAATTAAGACACACATGGTCACAGGGGAAGATGATGTATCTTGGTTTGAAGTGAGGTTTTGGTGTTTTCTTTAAATTTATTTGAAAGGTAGAGAGGTTCTTATCACTTCCCAAATTCCCAAACAGTTGGGGCTAGAGGCCAGAGCCTCCTGGAATTCTATCTGGATCCTCCCACAGGAGGTACCCAGCCACCTGAGCCATTAGCGTTGTCTTCCAGGATAAACATTAGCAGGAAGCTGGGATGAGGAGTGGAGCCAGGGCTTGAATCCAAGCACTCTGAAATGGGATGTAGATGTCCCAAGTTGGATCGTTAATGTTCATTCTGAATTGGAGTTTTGTCTCACCAGACCTGTGTTATCTACTGCAGTAGCTGTGAGTCACATGTAGCAAGTAAGGAAAAACTCAGCTTCTTCATGTACTGCTCACAATTCAAGCACCCACAACCACACGAGGGGCTGCTATTACAAAGTCACACAGAGTACATTCATTTTGCTGCATTACATGCTACAGAATAATGGCAGCTATGCTTTGGAAAGCAGTAAGGACACACTTTGTTTACAGGAGATCTAAGTTCTAGTAACAAAATTGATCCTGTTTGGTTTTGTCAAGTGCTGTGAGTAGAAACATTTCTTAATGAAATCTAAGCTGAGGACGTGCTTTTTTCTTGCTTGCCTTGCTTTTGGGTCCTTGAAGTCCAAGGTTAATTCTAAAATATTGTATCACTACCCACCCCTTCCTGTGCATATGAAGCATGTAAGAAAACATCAAAGATTCCAATTTAAAACATTTGAATTAATTCTTTTTTTGGGCCTGGTGTAACAGCCTAGTGACTAAAGTCCTCACCTTGCATACACTGGGATCCCATATGGGTGCCGATTCGTATCCTGGCTGCTCCACTTCCCATCCAGTTCCCTACTTGTGGCCTGGGAAAGCAGTCGAGGACAGCCCAAAGGCTTGGGATCCTGCACCTGTGTAGGAGACATGGAAGAAGCTCCTGGCTCCTGACCAGCTCAGCTCCAGCTATTGTGGCCACTTGGGGAATGAACCATTGGACGGATGGAAGATCTATCCCTCTGTAAATCTGACTTTCCAATAAAAATAAATCTTTAAAAAACATCTTGTTTCTACTTTCTCAGTCAGTTTTTATTAAACAGAGTATCACATTCATACATATTGTTCCCTGACAGCCTGCTACAGAACAGTCATTATAGCATCATCGGAGTCCAACGAGGGAGACAAGGCAGCTGTTGAAACCTCCCTCAGTTGGGGCCAGTGCAGTGGCTCAGCGGGCAGTGATTCTAGTCCTGTCACCTAGAGCCTCAGAGTTGCCACAGTTGACTCCTGTCAAAAAGTAACAGCCTTTTACCAGAAGCAGGCAGCCTGGTCTCGGGGGAAAGCAGACTTACTGCTGATGAAATAGGAGCCTTCTTCATTTACACTTCAGCACAGAACAGAAATGGCCAAGGAAAACGTCAAGGCCAGGAAGCTAAAGGAACCTTCACTCTTGTGCCTAAGATCGCAGGATCACCTTTAAAGGGGCCCTACTATTCAGCGGAAGACAGTTCCTTAGCATACATATTCACCATGGTAAGGTGTTGCTCAATTATTTTCCTTCTACATGTGCAGTTAAGAAACCAAAGATGTCACCAGAACAGGTAACACCATAGTCCTGCGGCCTCCACAAGCCTGTGTCGGAATCTCAGGGATGTCACAAAACTGTCAATCTGAGTCCAGGTCATGGGGACCGTCATAGCCAAACTCCTTCTGCACATCCAGAGGGTACTTGTTCCACCTGTGCCGGCCACTGCTGCCTCTTTCCTCCTCGCTGAAGCTGGATTCATCAGAGCCTAGGAGACACCAGAAAGAGAGCCTATCATCTTCCTTCTCAAAAGGTCTATTATTTTACTTGCTGAATAAAAGAAATTCAGCAAATAGAACAACTTTTCTCTATTTGTTATAATTGTAATCTTATTGTAGCATTTCTTTTTATGTTTACTGGTATTTCCCTAGTAGAATATTCCACCAAGGAGTGAATGTCTCCTGTTAATAGACACCAACGACTTCTTTGTGTAAGTCTCCAATCTTTCCTTACTGGAGCCAGATGTGTGACTTAACCCCTACGAGGAAGCTGGCATTTTCTAGAAACATAAGGAGGCTTCAAGTGAAGTTGTTGAAGACTCATAGCTAGGCAATGACAGAACTAAGGATTGGAACCTGGGCCTGATGACATGACACCTTCAGCAGTCCCCCCAAGAACACTGCTCAATGGCAGAGAAGGAAAGCTAGCTAAGTGTATGTCAGATTTGGATCCTCCCAGTCTCTCCCTACCCAGGGCTGCCACCCACCTCTGGAATCCTCATCACTGCTCTCCTCCTCTGGGTACTCATTTCGCCAATTATTTTCACTGTTCTCATCATCTTCATCTTCGTAAATGTCTTCTGGTTGTTCATCATCATTCACCTGCACATCTCAACACAAACGTGAGTCTAAGTGAAAATTTTAGGGTTACATTCTGGGGGAAACCATTAGCATACTGCCTCAGGGAGACACCCTGCAAAGATGCCATGCGAGAAGAGCAAGGCTTGGCGTTAGTTTGACTCCTACACAAGAAGCTCCAGTCCTCTACAGCTATGAGGGGGAGAGCAGTCCAGAGAGACCTAGATAAGGATCTAGCTCTTCTGATGTGATAGGCGGACCTCCACCAGAAGTGACTACAGAGTAGAGAGGACCAGTAGCTCTGAGGTTTGGCAGTGATCTTCAAACTCCCGAGGGGTCGCAAAGTGGGAGACCGATTAGAGCTGATAAGAGCTACAGGAGTGCAGCAGGGGCTGTTCAGTGCTCCAAGGCAGACACCTGACTCTGAAGCTGATTCCAGTGCAGCTGCCTCTCACGATGTGAGTATGACAGTTCATCCTTTTAGAATTTATGATTTATGGAACCAGGATGTTAGACCCAAAAGCCTTTGTTCTCATTCATGTTAAGAACTTCTGGTTTCATTTATTTTAGTATAAGGCCCTATACATACTCTTCCCCTACTCTCCCTAACTGTGGATAGCTAATAAACAAAGACGATGTTGTAGACTTTGTAAAAAGATTCCTTTAGAGCAAAAATTATAAATATAGATGCTCTTTCACCAAAAGTCCTGCATTAAGCATACTTAGGGTCTTAAAGGTGTTTAGAACAAAGTTTTCCTTTTAACCAAGGGTAAGAAGAACTAAGAACAATGTCAATCCAAGGTGGAGCCCAGCAGGGAAGCACCCTTCCTGGAAGGAGAACTTAGGTTGCCACTGGCCCCCATCCTCACGGGTGCCTTACCAGCTCACACTCCTGGCTGTAGGGCTGCACAGAGAGGATGTTCTCAATCCAGCCTGGTGTTGCTGTTTCCAGGTAGTAAATGTCATACACGTAGTCTTCTTGCTTTTGTTCCTCCTGCTGCCTACCTGCCGGTCCAGCCTCAGACAGGGTCAGTCGCTCCCGGATCAACTCTACAGAATTGCAGAGGATCACATCCGGGTCAGATGTCTGCAGAGAAAACGCAGGTGACATGTGCATGACCCAGACCATAATTATTCCAAGAGGAGGAAACTAAGAGTTGGATGCCAGAAACTTCTCTGTGGTACTATGTTGTGTCCAAGATTTATTATGCCCATGGGTAGCTAGTCTTAATTAGTGTATGGTTCTTCTGAGACAGAAGCCTACAAGAAAGCCGCTGCTTTTACTGGTTTTCTGAGTTCCTCTGAGGGAGCCTCTCCCCTTGAGGATGCGCAAGCCGTTAGCAGCACATTCATGATGGATCTTGAAATGGGTCTGTGCTTTGTGCTCTCCAATATGGGATGCCACTGAAAGAAGGGGTGGTTTTAGCTGTGCCACAATGCCAGCTCCTCTTTGCATTTTTAAGTTTTTCTGTTAAATGATACTTGATTTGCTTAAAATTTAAATGCCAACCGAAAAGAGACAACTTCAATCTCGGGCAAAAAGAATGTCATTAATTGTTATTTCAAAAGCAGAGAAAGCTTCCCTGCACCGGTTCACTCCTCAAATGTCTGCAATAGGCTGGGCTGAAGCCAAAGCTGGGAACTCAGTCTCCCACATGGGGAGCAGGGATCCCAGTACTTGAGCCATCATTGCTGTCTCCCAAGGATCTGCTGAGCAGGCAGCTGGGACCTGGGAATTCTGGGATGCGATGTGGACATCCTAACCACTAGGCTAAATACCACCTCATTGTTAACTATAAAATCTAATTTCCTTAGATTTTAGCATGGCTTTAGACCTAAACACCATTAATAAGTTTATGTCAGTTTTGGATTCATGTATTTAAAAACAGACCCATGGGGGTCAGCCTTGTGCTAGAGTAGTAGGTTAAGCTGCCATATACCTGCATCCCTTATCAGATGCCAGTTGGAGTTCTGACTGCTTTCTTCCAATCCAGCTCCTTGTTGCTTCTGTTAGACTTGGATGGAGTTCCTTTTCCTAGCACCTGGCTTGGACTTAACCCAGCCAGGGTTGTGGCAGCCATTTGGGAAGTAAAGCAGCAGATTGAAAATCTCTGTTTCTCTATGGGCTGGAAAGCAGTCGAGGAAGGCCCAAAGGTTTGGGACCCTACACCCGTGTGGGAGACCAGGAAGAAAGAAGAAGCTCCTGGCTCCTGATCAGCTTGGCTGGCTGCTGCAGCCACTTGGGGAGTGAACCAGTGGATGGAAGATCTTTCTGTCTTTTCTCTCTGTACATTTGCCTTTCCAATAAAATAAAATAAATCTTCAAAAAAAGTACAGATTACCCGTAACTGATGACTGATACTCAGAATTAATTCCTTTGCCACCTTTTAATCCTTTTTATCTGCTCTATTTTGATCCCATGATTCCTTCGTCTTTAGTCAAGATGAAAAGCAATGTCATCAAAAGCACATTTATGTATTTGAAAGGCAAAGTGACAGAAAATGGGAGAGATGGAGAAAGTGATCGTTAGCCCACTGCTTCACTGTCCCACCGTGCCCAAATGACTGGAGCCCGGAGCCCCACCTGGGTCTCCCACGTCGGGGGCAGTGGCCAAGTTTTTGAGGCAACCTCCCCAGGCTTTCACAGGCCTGTCAGTGCGGACATGGGTTGGCAGCGAAGCAGCTGGCACCAGAACCACCGGGCCGCCAAGGCGCCGGCGGGACTGGCAGCGGCTGAACTCGGGCGGCCCCACGGCACTGTCACCGCACAGCTCGCGGCCGTCCCCGGGAGAGCCCTCCATGCCACGGGGCCAGTGAGCTTCTTCAGCAACCGCCACCCTGCCCCGGCAGCGCCCGCCCCCGAGCGTACTTACCCGGCAGGAGTCCGCCGCAGCCTTCGCTTCTCCCTCCTCGTGGACCAGGTCGAGGAGCTGGAAGTCTGCGTCCGGCGCGGCCTCGGGCTCGGCGCCGGCGGCGCTCCCCAAGGCTCGGTGGCTGCAGACCACCCGGTAGCGGCCCTCTCGGCGGACCTCCCGAATGGACGCGCGGAGATCGCGGCGGATCCGCTTCTGGCTGCTCCGCGAAGGGCGCAGCGCCTCGCGCAGGAGGTGCTGGACCGGCTGCTCCTGAGGAAGGCGACCGGGTCAGGGCGGCCGGTCCCAAGATGCCCTCCACCACCACACCTCCCCGACCCGTACCTGCGAGCGCACAGTGGCCACCAACTGGAAGACATTCTTCTCGGCCGCTCTCTCTGCACCTTCCCGTCCCTCCGAGGCAGCCGGTTCGACCACGCCGCCGCGGAGACGTTTACACGCGAGGACAAGGGCCTCGGCGGGCTCCGCAGTGCGCTTCCGCTTAACGCGCAGCACCGCCATCCTCCCGGCCTCCATAGCGGCGCGGCGCGGAGCACTGTGGGAACGCGGGGAATGCCCTCAAGTGGCGCCCTAGGCCCCGCCCAGGCCCCGCCCTCTGACGCACGTGCCCCGCCCCCCGCACGCCGGCCGCGGCGACACGGCGGCGGAGGCGGAAGCGAGGTCCGCGACGCGCGAGGCGGGTGAGGTGCTGGGTCGACAGGCCGGTGCGGGGTGCCGTGGAGGCCTCGGTGCACTGCGCATCGTGTCCTCGGACTGCGGCGGAGGGGCCTCGCGGGGGCGGACTGGGGACGCCAGCGCGCGTCCCTGTGGGACCTCGGTCCGCGTGGAGCGCCCCGGCCCGCGGGCAGGTGGGATGTCGGCGGTTCTGGGCCGACGGCGGGGCACGTCTGCGGGAGCGGGCTCACAGCGCTCCCCTCAAGGCCGAGCGAGCCAGGCCCCGTCCTTGGCCCCCGCGACGGGCCGCCAGCCTTCAGGGAACTGCAGTCACTGTTCTGAGTAGTTAACTCAGAGTAGTTTAACCTGGCTTGTCTGGGAGACTGACGTTTAAATGCCCTCTGTTAAAAAAAAAAAAAATTCTTCCCATTACTGTGTTCACCTGTTTGGAACGCAGTATAGTCCCTATTACTGAAGGCCCCTCTGTCCTGTTTATAGTGTCCAGTCTCTTAACACAGTGCCTGCGACCTACAGAAGGTGCTTCAATGTGGAAAAGAGGGGGATGGCTTCCTAAATCCGACCACTAAGATTTTAGGGTTTGTCTGTGTGGATTTCATTCATTCTGCTAAGGCTGGAGCTGAGCTGATTGGAAGCTGGGTCTCCCGCAAGGGTGCGGGACCCAATCCCTTGGGCTATCTCCTACTGTCCCAGCCACCAGCAGGCAGGTGGATTGGAAGTGGAGCCACTCAAACAGTGCCAATATAGGACGTCCTTGACTGCTTTCCCAGGCCACAAGCAGGGAGCTGGAAGGGAAGCGGGATCGCTGGGATTAGAACCCATACCCATATGGGATCCTGGCATATTTAAGGCAAAGACTTTATGCTGTCGCACTGGGACCCATACATTTTTTTTAAAAAATGTGTTTATTTGCTGGAAATTTACTATCCACTGGCTCACTTCCCACGAGGTTTCAGTGGCTGGGACTGAGCCACACTAAAGCCGGGAGCCAGGAACTCCGTCTGATATCCCGTGTGAGTAACTAGAATGCAGACATTTCAGCCATCTTCTGCTTTTCCAGGCATACTGGGGAGCTTCTCCAGAAGTGGAACGGCTGGGACTCAAACCAGTTCCTGTGTGAGAGACTGGCATTGCCTGGTGGTGGTGTTACACACTGCACCACAATACTGGCTCATCCAGTTTTATGAATGGATTGTAGTTTTTGGTATTATTTTTCGAATGTAATACCAATAACTCTTGCTGACAAGAATAAAATGTTGATTAGCAAATACTTTCAGTGGCTTTGGGGTTTTTGTTCATTTCTTAATGTTTACGTTTCCCATTGTTTTCTTGTCTCTGTACCCTCCCCCGCCCCAACTCCCATTTTGGGACATCATGATCTGGAAAGATCTGTGTCCACTCGATGTGTCTGTAAAGAAGTGAACTGGCCAGGCTACTTTTCTTTGAGCAAACCGGGAGCCATGAAAGTCTTCTGCGGCCGGGCCAACCCCACCACGGGGTCTGTGGAGTGGCTGGAGGAAGATGAGCACTATGACTACCACCAGGAGATTGCAAGGTAACGGGGCTGGCCGCGTGGGGCGCTGGATCGCAAAGGATGCCTGGGCATGCGTGCTAGGTGGCTGAAGCCATCCGTGGTCAGCAAACATGCTGAGACCAGAGGGTATGCAGTGACCTCAGCAGAGTCTAAAAGTCTGGTTAGTGGAACCAAGAGGAGCCAAGCATCTTGAACATAATGAGGAAAGTGAAGTCTGAAGAGTAAGGGTTGTATGTGAACTTTGAGCTGAGCCAGTTGGGGGAATGCCCAGTATGTCATTGTCTGATGAAAGACACTGCTGAGAGGTTTGTGGGCTTTGGTGGTGTGTTGTGGCAGATTAAGCTGCTGCCTGGGATACTGGCATCCCATGTGGGAGCTGGTGAAGTCCTTACTGCTCCTTTTGTGACCTGTCTCCCTACTAATGCTACTGGAAAGGTGGAAGATGGACCAAGTCCATCCACAGAGAGGAATGTCTTCCGTCTGATGGGTCATTCCCCAAGTGGCTGCAATGGCTGGTTCCAAGACTTTGGGCCATCTTTGACTGCTTTCCCAGGCCACAAGCGGGGAGCTGAATGGGAAGCCGGGCAGCCAGGATTAGAACCAGCGCTCATATGGGATCCCGGTGCGTTCAAGGTGAGGACTGTAGCCACTAGGCCGCTGCACTGGGCTTTCCTCCTCCTTTTAAATAAATGAATCTTAAAAAAAAAAAAAAAAAGAGCTAGAGCATGATGCTATGGCTCAGTGGCTAAATCCTTACCTTGCTTATGCCAGGATCCCATATAGGGTATTGGTTTATGTCCCTGCTGCCCCACTTCTGCAGCTCCCTGCTTATGGCCCAAAGCCTTGGGACCATGCTGTGCTTACACTTGCCTTTTCTGCCACACCTCTCCTGAGTGTATTATCTGTGGTTATCATAGGGTGCAGCTGTGTAGAAGATTAGGCCAATTATGAGGCAAAGCTGGCCCAAGTTGTCCTGGGAGGACCCTGTGTGTATGTGATTGGAGGCATCAGTGGCTGTGCAAGTGCTGTCACTGAGTCTCCCCACAGCTTTTCGGGTGTGAGATTATCTGTGTTGAGCTGTTTTTCTGTAGTGCAGTAGAATGCAGCGGATAGTACTTTACCACAACTGACACGGTCCGATCCTCTTAGAAACGCATTTGTGTTGTGTTGATGCAGGTCGTCTTTAGCAGAAGTTCCTGACCTGTCTCTTGTTTTCTAGGTCATCCTACGCAGATATGCTGCATGACAAAGACAGAGTGAGTATAAAAGGAAACCGTTATCTTGACACCGTGTTAACGATTTTGGACTGTTGTCAGGTCAGAAGCTCCTGGGAGCTTCTGTGTCACAATGGTGCACACTGCACAATGTTGCAAGGTCAGGAGTTATGGGAGGCTCAGCCTGGCTCTGGCTCTGGTTCTGGTTCTGCCTTGGTTTTAATTATTTTTTTTTTAACTGTGCTTCAGATATCGTTCAGATTAAGAGATATGGATAGTGGTTGATTTCTGTTGTTACTCTAGTAAAAACTCTAATTATGTGGCATCTCACATGCATAGTCAGCCTGTGATTTTAAAATCTTATCTGTAATCTCTAGATGAGTCCTCTTACAGGACTGTGTTTTCCTCAGTATGCTTTTATGCTCACTGGAGAATTACATTTCTGATTTTCTCTTCCATGCTTGTGTTTTGCCTGATCTGTGGAGCAATATAGGTCTGGTCTTAGGGTGTTTTGCAGCCTAGCGTTCCTTGATCTCCCAGACTGCTTGCTGGTTTGCCATGTCTGAATGGTTCAGAAGCTGGGAAGTTTGAGGTGGACGGATGCAAAGGGAAGCCCTGAAACCCAGTAGGCAGGAGAGGTTTCAGGGCAGGTGGTAGGGATGTCTCCTTCACCTGAGCCTGGCTGGAAGCTCAAGGCAAAGGGCTGCGTAGTATCTTCAGTTGCCGGCCCCATCACAGTGGCTGGGTGGCTGGAGGCCTCGCTCATTTCTATCATGTGCTGAGCGTGTGGGGAATTGCAGAACATTGTTCTTGACTATTGGCTAATCCCATCTAGTTTAATGGTCTGGAGCGTCGCAGGGGACTCGTGGGGGCTGGAGTTTTTCTCAGTGTAGCATGATGTGCAGAGAGGGTCCTTCTTTGCCCCAGCCTCCAGGGGATCTCGGCAGTGGTCTTGCCATGCAAGCAGTCAGCTGTTTGGAAGGGTGGCTCCCTTGTCCTGTGAGCCTGTACTCGGTCGCAAGCCCTGATCGCATTGCCCCACGGTCCAGCTCAGCCCTGGTCTGCGTCCTTACATGTGGCTGACCAGAGGGTCCTTTTTTTTTTTTTAACTGTTTATTTTCATCCACTGGAGACTGGTCTACTCTATAGATGCTTGCAACAACCAGAGCTGAGCTAGGCTAAAGCCACAAGCTCCGACTCTGAGTCTCTCAAATACTTGAGTCACCATCTGCTTCCTCCAACGATGCATTAACAGGAAGCTGGAGTGGAAGTGGAATAGCCAGAACTCCCTCCAGCACTGCAGTTGGCACTCTGATGTGTGGGCACCCATGTGGCAGCTTAAGTGCCTGTGCCATGGTGGCTGCTCACCAACGGGTTGTTCTGAGATACCAGTCTGACCATATGCTTTTCTACTAAAACCCTTTGGTGACATCTGAGTGCTTTCAAGATAAAACCTACATGTGTCTGAAAAATGTGTCTGGCTTCTGCTGTCCCCTACCCAGTGT
Source organism: Ochotona curzoniae (assembly GCF_017591425.1). Lineage (NCBI taxonomy): Eukaryota > Metazoa > Chordata > Mammalia > Lagomorpha > Ochotonidae > Ochotona > Ochotona curzoniae. Next base: position 13,378,237 of record NW_024465926.1, on the reverse strand, counting down.
GACACAGATGAGGAAATTTAATAGCAACTTGGTGGGAACTAAGATAAATATACTCTCCAGGCCTACTCAGCATAGACCAGCCGGTGTTCTTCCTACAGAAGCCAGAAAGACCGGGGGATCACAGCTGACACTGCTGTTGCCAACCAGGATGCTAGAATGGAAACTCTTTCTTAAAATAAATGGAACAGGGGGGCTGGTGGTGCCTTATCCCATATCAGAGTGCAGCTGTTCCACTTCCAGCCTAGATTCCTGCTAGTGCACCTATGAAGGCAGAGGAAGGGGTGCAAATACTAGGACCACTGCATTTTTTCTTTTTAAAAAAATTTTGGGGGCCCGGCGTGGTGGCACAGTGGTTAAGGTCCTCGCCTTGCACGCCCGGGATCCCATATGGGCGCCGGTTCTATCCCGGCAGCCCCACTTCCCTTCCAGCTCCCCGCCTGTGGCCCGGGAAAGCAGTCGAGGACAGCCCAAAGCTTTGGGACCCTGCACCCGTGTGGGAGACCCGGAAGAGGCTCCTGGCTTCGGATCGGCATAGTATCGGCCGTTGCACTCACTTGGGGAGTGAATCATCGGACGGAAGATCTTCCTCTCTGTCTCTCCTCTCTGTGTATCTGCCTTTCCAATGAACAAATAATAAAAATAAATCTTTAAAAAAATTTTTTTGATGTATTTGAAAGTCAACAGTTACAGAGAAGGAGTAACAGAAACAGAGATCTTTCATCTGCTAATTCACTCTGCAGATGGCTCAACACCAAGAGCTGGGTCAGTCTAAAGCTGAAAGTTAGAAGCCAGAAGCCGGGAGCTTCTCCTGGGTCTCCCACATGAATACAAAGGCCTAAACACTTGAGCTATTCTCTACTGCTTTCTTAGGCACGTTAGTAGAGCCTGGGATTCAAATTGGCATTCATATGGGGTGCCAGTGCCACAACCTGCAGCTTTATTCACTGTGCTACAGCCCCAGCACCTGTTCGAATGAATGGGAAACCCATATTGGCCCCTGCCTTTGGCTTAGTCCAGCTTGGGCTATTTGTGATCATTTTGGGAGTGAATTAGCACATGGAAAATACTTGTCTCTCTTCCTTTTTAATAAATCAACTTAATAAATAATCTTTTTTAAATAAATAAAGTAATTGGTTTGAAATTAATTAATTTTTCCCTTTCTTTTAGAATGTGAAGTACTACCAGGGTATCCGGGCAGCTGTGAGCAGGGTGAAGGACAGAGGACAGAAGGCTGTGGTCCTTGACATTGGCACTGGCACAGGACTCTTGTCCATGATGGCGGTCACAGCAGGTGCCGACTTCTGCTATGCAGTTGAGGTGAGCCATGCTCTTCAGGTGTGTGTCCTGCACCTTCTGAGAAGTCCCAGGCTTGCTCTTTCCCTGTATGCTCTGTCTCTGACACCACCGAGGGCTCGCCGGACTCCAGCACAGGGCCGGCCTCCAAGCATGAGTCACATGCAACTCCTGGCTCCGGGAGTGTGCTTTGTCTTCTGCAAACAGGAGCTCTCAGCCCTGACTGCACAACAGAAATGGAGGGGATGTTTTAAAAGCTCCTTGGCACCTTTACACTGCTCCTGACCTTCACTTCCCTCTGAGATGGGTCTAGTTTTACTGGACTGAGGCTCGGTGTGGGGTTTTCAGCAAGGTTGAGAGTCACTGCCTTCAGTGTCTCCGTCTCATGCGCTCAGTGACCAGCTGTGACCAGGGCCTTGGTGTTGGACAGTATAGCTATAGATTTGCATCATGCAGCAAGTTTTATTGAATTGTGGTTTTCATTTTATTTAATAAATTACAGGTAAATAGCTACATGTAACTTCCATATTGGACAGCACAGGTTTACAAGTTGAGCTGAAGGGCCTGGCATTGTGGCACAATGGACTACGCTGTAATCTCAGTATAACATTCAGGAATGCCAGTTCAAATTCTAGCTGCCCTATATCCTATCCTGCTGCCCTATATCCTACTGCTGCACCTGGGAAGGCAGCAAAAGATGTTCCTGACACCTTGGACCCCTAAAAGCAGGTTGGAGTTCCTGGCTCCAGGCCTTGGCCTGGCCCAGCTCTAGCTGTTGGAACCATTTGGAGAGAGATCTCCCCCCATTCTCTTTCCTTCCCTCCCCTCTCTCCCGCTTTCTCATTTTGTATTTTAAATAAATATATATTTTAAAAAACATTGTTGTCATTTTTCCCCAAGTGGAATTAGAAGAGGACCGAGAATAAGCTGTTGGGCTGGCCATTAGGAGGATATTTGAGTAGGATTAGGAGTGGGTAGAACCTCAGCCATTACACAACAGGGTGGAGACTTCACTGTTATGTGCTTGATAAAGGAGGACTCTGGGGAATGTTCCTTATTTATTTGAAAGGCAGAGGGACAGAGTGGGAAAGAACAAGATCTTGGAGTCTGAAGCCATCAAAGCCAGGAACTCGGAATTCCTGCAGGTCTCCCACATGGGTGTCAGGGCTCAGGTACCCAGGCAATGTTGTACTGCGTTCCCCAGCAGGGGCTGGATCAGAAGCTTAACAGCCAGGACTCAGTGAACACCTTGATGTGGAAGGCTGGGATTGAAAGTGGTGGCTCAGCCTGCTGTACTGCAGCACTGGCCTCAGTGATTTCCTCAGCAAGTGCCCCAAAGTCACCTCACATTCTTAGGATTAGGGGCCCATTGTGATGGCTCAGTGGCTAAAATCCTTACCTTCCATGTACTGGGATCCCAGTTCATGTCCCAGCTGCTCCTCTTCCTGTCTGGCTCCCTATTTGTGGCCTATGAAAGCGGCAGAGAATGGCCCAAAGCCTGGGGACCCTGTACCTGCATGCAAGACATAGAGGAGGCTCCTGGCTCTTGTCTTTGGATCAACTCAGCTCCGACTGTTATGGCCACTTGGGGAGTGAACCAGTGGACAGATCTTTGTCTTCTTCTTTCTGCGATTCTCCCTTTCTAATAAAAATAAATGAATCTTAAAAACAAAAAAAATTACCAGACCAGCAATGTGGTATGACCCCCACCGCAACAGGATACCACATAAACACCAGTTCAAGACCTGGCTGCTCCATTTTCCATCCAGCTTCCTGCTAGTATACCTAGGAAGTCAATGAAGAATGGCTCCAGTGTTTGGGCCCCTGCACCCCTATGGGAGATGGCAGAGGAGGCTCTGACTTTGACCTGGCCCAGCCTTGGGAATTTTGGTCATTTAGAAAGTGAGGTGCAGAGGCCTGAGGCTTTGGTCTGTTCTCTGCTGCTTTACCAAGCCATTTGCAGGGAATTGGATCTGCAGTGGAATAGCAAGAACTTGAACTGGTGCTTATATCGGATGCTGACACTACAGGCTGAATATTATGATGCAAAGCTATTATGCAAGCCTCTCTCTTTTCTGTAATTCTGTCCAATAAAAATAAATAAACCTTTTAAAAAAAAAAAAAGGTATGGACAGCAGTCCGGGACCTGTGTTGGTTTCAGGGTTCGTTCCTTCAGAAGCTCAGAGGTGTCAGACCTCACAGCTTTTTTCTTTGCTGTTGGTGCTGCATGGCACAGATGGTTGCTTTGTGAGGCAAGCCCTCTTGCTGAGTCTAGTGTGGCAGTGACACCTAGTGCTCTAACTAGGTAGTGCAGGGATCCCGTGTCTGATGGAATAGGACCTGCTAGCCACAAATGAAACCGGACTCATCTTTTTAAGTTCATTCTCAAGACGTATTTGGAGAATAAAGTTAGTAAGCTGACAAATGCTAGGACTAGAATCTTGCCAGTAACGTGAGTGCTAGAATGTTATTTGATTTATTGTTTCTTCCGATTTCTAGGTTTTCAAGCCAATGGCTGATGCTGCTGTGAAAATTGTGGAGAAAAATGGCTTCAGTGATAAGATTAAGATTATCAACAAGCATTCCACTGAGGTGACTGTGGGGCCAGGTGAGATCTGCACATTTTCTGGCATGAGCTTCTCGTGCTCTTGTGTGAAGAGCAAAGCTTTTTTTCAACAACATGCGATCATTTTGAGTTTATTGCACGCTTATGGGACCTGTGTGTGGTGGTCTTTGCTTTTTTGTAAAATTTCCCTGAATGGTCAGCCCCCTGGCTCTGGTCTAGGCACCCAGCACTGAGTGCCCTGCACTGTCACTCCTGGTTACCCACTAAGGGGGCACCCTTGGAGTCGGCTTTCTGTCACCCAGCGTGCGATTGCCGAGACCATGTGCCGTGGTCTGTGTCTCGGCCACTCGGGCTCTGCAGCTCAGCAGTGTCGTCCAGGTGACTCACGCTGCAGGAGGCCATCAGAGTCCTCTCCTGCCCAGTCTGGTCTGCTCGTCATGCCCCTGGCGACCTGGGCATCGCTTTCTTTCTCCAAGAGTTATCCGTTTGAAAGGCAGGGAGAGGGGAGCCAGGCAGTCTGAGAGCAGCAGGAATTGGGTGTTACTCTTACCTACTCTGTTCACTCCCCAGAGGCCCACAACGGCCTGGGCGAAGCAGGCTGCAGGTGGGAGCCAGGAAGTTCCCCCAGCTCTCCCACTTGGGTAGCAGCAACCCAAGTACAGGGTAAGGTTCTGCATGGCCAAAAGACATTCATGTAGCTCTAAGCTGAGCAATATCCAGAGCTCGCAGAGGACATAAAGCCTGCAAGTGCTGGTCAGCCAGGTCAGAAAATCCTCACTGAGCAGCCAGGTGCTTGGCAGAAACACTGCTCGGCCCACCCCTCTTCAGTCTGGCTCAGGAATCCTTAGGGCAGTGGTCCTCCATGTGGGGACTCTGCCCTGCCGCCCCCTTTCCCCAGGACATGTGGCCATATCTAGGTATGCTTCACGCTGGCACAGATGATAGTGGGGTGGGGGTCCTGCTACCTCCCACACTGTTCAGGACTGCTTCCCACTACAGAAATAATCAGACCCTAAGTATCAACAGGGCTACTACTGAGAAGCCCCAGCTTAAGGCTGCTCCAACTCTGCTCCAAACAAGCTCTAAAACAGGTTTTGGGCCTGGCACCATGGTCTAGTGGCTAAAGTCCTCGCCTTGAACGTTCTGGGATCCCATATGGGCACCAGTTTTTATCCCGGCAGCTCTACTTCCCATCTACTTGTGGCCTGGGAAAGCAGTCAAGGACGGCCCAAAGCCTTGGGACCCTGCACCCACGTGGGAGACCTAGAGGAGGTTCCTGGCTCCTGGCTTCGGGTTGGTGCAGCACTGGCCGTTGTGGCCACTTGGAGAGTGAATCATCAGATAAAAGATTTTGCTCTCTGTCTCTCCTTCTCTCTGTATGTCTGACTTTCCAATAAAATTTTTTAAAAAAATAGTCAATAGGCAAAGAAGTAAAATATGACCCAAAACCAAGATAATAATAAGCCAACAGAAGAAACCCAGAAAAGACAAGGGTGGAGAAATGGAAGATAAAGATGCTAAAATGGTGACCATAAATGTTACTTAGAAGAAAATGTGAACATGAGTAATGGGGCAAATTGACAAAGTATCTAAAAGGGGCTTTTAGAGTTTAAAAAAAAAACCACAGTATCAGGAACAGTTCAAGGACAGGTGTTGCTGCACACGGGGCTGAGCTGCTGCCCAGGATGCCCATGTTATATATCAGCGTTCCTGATTCAGATCCCAGATGTTTCCAGCCTCCAGTCCAGCTTCCTGATGATGATTCTGGGAGACAGAAGATTATGGTCCAAGTACTTGGGTTGCTGCTACCCAAGTGGGAGAGCTGGGGGAACTTCCTGGCTCCCACCTGCAGCCTGCTTCGCCCAGGCCGTTGTGGGCCTCTGGGGAGTGAACAGAGTAGGTAAGAATAACACCCAATTCCTGCTGCTCTCAGACTGCCTGGCTCCCCTCTCCCTGCCTTTCAAACGGATAACTCTTGGAGAAAGAAAGCGATGCCCAGGTCGCCAGGGGCATGACGAGCAGACCAGACTGGGCAGGAGAGGACTCTGATGGCCTCCTGCAGCGTGAGTCACCTGGACGACACTGCTGAGCTGCAGAGCCCGAGTGGCCGAGACATAGACCACGGCACATGGTCTCGGCAGTCGCACGCTGGGTGACAGAAAGCCGACTCAAGGGTGCCCCCTTAGTGGGTAACCAGGAGAGACAGTGCAGGGCACTCAGTGCTAATCTCTTGGCACTGCACGTGCTCTCTCACCCATGGACAGTGGTCAGTGAGGTTCTCCCTTTCTGAAAACTGAAGCGGCCACTGGGCTCACTTGGCTCATTTTTCTTGTGGGAAGCAGACTGTTGTCTCGTCCTGCATCTGAAAAGGTTTCTCTTTTTATCTCTTCTAGATTTCCAGTTGTTGGGAGTGGGAGAGTGGTGGGTATCCTCCCACTTGCTCCACTAGGGTAGCAGTGGAGTTGATTTGTTTGGTGTTTTTTCTGTCCAGCACAGAGCCCTTGGAGATCCATGTTCAGGGCCGCCTCTGCCCTACAGGCTCCTGTGTGCTTTCCTAATGATTTCCCTTTGTAATACTCAGCACTGCAGTGATTAAATTGTTATATAGTTGTGTTTGATGTCTGTGTTCCCACATGAGCGTGTGAACTGTGCAGGTCTTACTCAGGATTCCATTCTCTTACTTGCTCAGAGCCTTGTCAGCCTTGTGCGGTCCACAGCCCCTCAGATTTGGAAAATTACAAATTTAATGGGAATTTCATTTGCAGCCCAGCAGCACGTGTTGTGTTTGCTGGAATGGGTGCCTGCTTGCTTCTCTTTGTGTCCATCCCTTGCTGCTTTGCTGTATGGGTCAGTCAGTCCTGCCCAAAACATGTTCCAGTCTTGTTTCTCCTTCTGTGCTCCTTCCGCTTCTGCACGTGTTTCCTCCACGTTCCTGTTCTCAGGCCTTTGAAGAAATGTCATCGCAGCTCGTTCTGTTCCTCTGAGATGGACTGCATATGCCCGGGGAGCGGCATCTGTTCATCCCTCCTGCTATTGACAGAGATACACAAAGGAAGCCGTGAGGCAGCTGCCCTCTCAGGTCTCCTTGGCACTGTCAGCACTCGCTGTAAACACCAGGCTTCTCCTAGGTGTTTTAAGATTCACTGGGTCAGAACACTTTATTTTTAGTTTAATGAAGCAGATTTGCCCAGTAAATCATTTTAAGCTCCATAATTGGCTTAAAAATGAAACCAGGAGATAGAATTAGCAGGGCTGGGTGATTGGCTGTGGAGTGACAGAAAAGCAAGCTAATGTTTGTTGACAATTGCTCACTGGCCTGCCAAGCATTGATGTGGGCACTGGGGTGCAGTGGTGAGCAGGTGGTCAGGGACTCTGTGACTGAAGCTCCTAAATGATGTCCAGGTTTCTGAAGTGTATGCCTGGGGTCTGCCAGTCACTGGGGCTGAAATCTGGGGAGGGGTTGAGGGTGGAGAGGGGGGTGAGGCTGTGGAGTGGGTCAGAGCTCATTTTAGAGGTGATGCAAGTAATAGAATGGACCCAAAGCTCAGGGTTTGTCCACTCACCCCCATCTTTGACCCCTTTCCTGTTGCTTTTGTGTCGCATCTATGAGTCTTGTTCCCTGTGTAGATGATGAGTGAGACCTGTCAGGTTGTAATCCATGAGCCATTAGAATGTTTATAGTTCATTCTTCATAGTGAACAGCCCCTTCCAAAGTCTGTCTGCTTTCTTGGCTCATTAACAGTTATAATTAACATTACATTACAGTGGTTTAGAGAAATGGAGTTGACATACAGAATCTTCCAGAACTGTCCTGTCCTAAAACAGCAGTCATTTGGGAGCTTATTTGGTGGCCTGACACTAAGTTAATTAAGGGGATTTATTATAAGGAATCTGGGGCATCTAAATCATGGATTTCGATTTTTGGAGATGCAGCCAAGCGAGGGTGAGTGGGAGGGTCATTAGACAGCCTCTTGGCTTGATGTTCTCTTCCTCTCTTTGCAACCAAATACCAGCCTTCACTTTTTGCTTTTTAACTAAATTTTTTCCCTAATTTCTGTAGTTAATATTTTATTTATTTGTTTCTCTCCAGTTGCTAATCAGGATGAAACAATGTCTGTATATTTGGTTGGTGTATGGTCTGTTTTGAATGACCTGTTTTTATTTTACCGTGTTTCTTGTTGGATGTTACTAGTTTTCTTTTTCCTAGTTCTTACTACCAATTTAAAATGTGCAGAATAAAGTGAAAAGGTAAAAACGAAAAATTCCCATAGTCTGGACTTTCCAGGTGTGAACATGTTTCCAAACACACGAACGGGTGTATATTTTGCGGAACCATGGGAAAGTCAGGTGAAGACACTGTACTGCTGCCCAGTGCTTCAGCATCTGTGTGTGTGATCAGTGTAATGACCACATGGCCTCTCACCTTTCATGGATTTGGTGTAAATATTTTCCCTGGCCTGTCTCACTCTAGTTCTGTTTCTTTGTTCTCCTCAGATGGTGACATGCCATGTCGTGCCAACATCCTGATTACAGAGCTGTTTGACACGGAGCTGATCGGAGAAGGGGCGCTGCCTTCTTATGAACACGCACACAAGCATCTCGTGCAGGTAGCGGATCCCCAGCTGCCCTATGTCTGTGGCTGTCATCTCAGTGAAGCTCAGCCTAGCCTCAGCCCTCAGTGTCTCCCCAGGCACATGGGTCATTTATGTTCTCACTACCTCAGAGGCTGTGGCTCAGAAGGCCAGAGGTATTAAGGGAGAAAGACCCAGTGCGTGTCATTCCTGTGCAGGAGCAACTGTGTGTGTCCTCACACTGGTGCCCAGTGTAGAGACTGAGGTTGGAGGAAAACTGGGCTAAGTACTTGAGCAGGACCTGGAGATACCAGCACTGCAAGTGACGGTGGACAGTTGTCCCTTGCACTTGGCCATGAGGAGCTTCTGGTGTCCTGACAAGCACCACACTCAGGAGTCAGACTCTGGTACACGTGTTAAGGTGTTGGTTGGGTTCCCCACCTTCCCTGTCCGAGTGCCTGGGTTTATGTCTTGGCTCTGCTTCTGATCCAGCTGCTCACGCACACACTGGGAGCCAGCAAGTGATGGCTCAGATACCCAAGTCTCTGCCACCCAAGTGGGAGAACTGAATTGAGTTTCAGTCTCCTGTTTTTGGCTTGGCCCAGCCAGCTGTTGCAGGGCTTTCAAGAAGTGAGCTAATGGATAGAGTGCTTGCTTTGTCTCTGTTCTGTCTCTGAATCTTTCTCTTTTGAAGAAGAGGAAGAAGAAGAGTTAAAAGCCACACTGAAGGTTGTCCTGTCCTGGGGCCAGGTTACTGCTCAGTAAGACTAGGATCCTTTCTTCCAAGTAATGCACAAGTTCGGCATGGTGACAGATAGGGTGTGTGTGTGTATGTGTGTGTGTGTGTGTGTGTGTGTGTGTGTGTTTAAGATTTATTTAATTTTTGTTGGAAAGTCAGATATGCAGAGTAGAGGAAAGATCTTCTATCCGATGGTTCACTCTCCAAGTGACTGCAGTGGCCAGCAGCTGAGCCAATCTGAAGCCAGGAGCCAGGAGCTTCTTCTGGGTCTCCCACGTGGGTGCAGGGACCCAAAGCTTTGGGCCATCCTCAACTGCTTTCCCAGGTCACAAGCAGAGAGCTGGATGGGAAGTGGGGCTGCTGGGATTAGAATCGGGGTCTGCTCTCTTAAGCCCTTAAAGTGCCGAGAGCTTGGACTTTATCTGGCCTAAATCATTTTAGGCATTGTATGTATACTTTTGTGAAATCTAGTTCCTTTTCCTTTTCTTTTCCCTATCTCTAGAGCTTAGGGCTGAAAACACTTTACTGTCCTAATAGTGATGTGGCTTTAAATGTTGCTAAAGATTTATTAGTTATTTGTTTATTTGAAATAGTTAAAGGAGACAGATCTTCCATCACTGGTTTACTTCCCAAGTGGCCACAGTGGCCAGGGCAAAGCCAAGCTGAAGCTAAGAGTCTCATCCAGGTGTCCGCAGATATGGCAGGGTCCAACCACTTGGGACATCTTTTGCTGCTTTTCCAAGCTATTGGCAGGAAGGGAGCTAGATTGAAAGTGGAGCAGCTAGGACACGAGCCCATACCCATATTAGATTGTGGTGTCACAGCAGCTTTCCTAGCTATACCACAACGCTGGTCCCAGTAACTTTTTTAACCAGTGAGATTGCCTATGGTTCCGTGTACTGATTGGTTGTCCTTTTGTTTGTAATGTGACCTTAGGAGAACTGTGAGGCTGTGCCGCACCGGGCCACCATATACGCACAGTTGGTGGAGTCGAGAAAGATGTGGTCGTGGAACAAGCTGTTCCCCATCTGCATTCACACCAGCCGTGGGGAGCAAATCATTAATCCTCCCGCAGAGCTGGACAGGTGCCCCGGTGCACCCTCTGTCTATGACATACAGCTGAACCAAGTGTCACCCGCCGACTTCACTGTCCTTAGCCACGTGCTGCCGATGTTCAGGTACTGAGGACCCACCTGAGTAATAGATCTTTGGGAGAACTAATGGAATTCAGAACCTTGGAGTTATTTTTTAAAGATTTTGTTTGCTTGCTTGTTTGTCTATTTATTTGAAATGTTATGGCTGGGGATGGGGGTGGTGGGCAGAGAGAGATTTTTCTGCTGGTTAACTCCCCAAATGGCTACAGTGACCAGAGCCAGGCCATTCCAAAGCCTGGAGTCAGGAGCTTCTTCCAGGTCTCCCAAGTAGGTGCCAGGGCCTAAGCACTTGGGCCTTTTCTGCTGCTCTCCCAGGTACATTGACAGGGAGCTGGATTGGAAGTGCAGCAGCCACAACTTGAGCTGGTGACCACATAGGATGCTGGGGCTGCAGGGGGCAGCTTTAACTGTTAGCATGGCTCCGGCCCCTGGAAGTTCTTTTAAGTGAGAAGGAGGCCTGGCTGGTGTCACCTGCTTGTGAAAGCCAGATTTTTTTGTTGTTGTTTTATTGCAACCAAGCAGCATTGTTGGTTAGGCCACTGCGGAAACTTGAAAGCAGAATGTGTGGGTTAAAGTACATTTATGTTCTTGGCTATTCTTCCACAGTGTGGACTTCAGCAAGCAAGTCAGTAGCTCAGCTGCCTGTCATAGTCAGCAGTTTGAACCTGTGGCATCTGGCCGGGCTCAGGTGGTCCTGTCCTGGTGGGATATTGAAATGGACCCTGAAGGGAAGATCAAGTGCACCATGGCCCCCTTCTGGGCACATTCGGATCCAGAAGGTCTCCAGGTAAGAGGCAGGAGCTGAGCATGTTTTCTTGTTGAACAGGAAACTTGCCATCCACTTTAGTTTGTGAGACAAGAGCAGGTTGAACTGCAGATTCTGTAGAATTCACAGGTAGAGGAGGAGGTTGTGTCAGAAGCAAAAGAGGAGTTAGAAAGATAAACACAGGCCCGCTTTGGTAAGGCAGACCTCTCAGTGTGAGTTCATGATCAGCACCCGTGGACACAGCAATACAAAAACTTCGCCTTTTTTTTTTTTTTAAGGTTTATTTATTTGAAAGTCAGAGTAACAGGAGAGAGAAGGGTCATTCTTCATTCACTGGTTCACTCCCCAAATGGCTGCAGTGGCTGGGACTATGCCAGGCCTAGCATCTTCCCAGACTCCCATATGGGTGCAGTGGTTCAAGCATTCAAGGCCATTTTCTGTTATTTCCCAGCTACATTAGCAGGGACCTGGCTTCCTAGCAGTGCTAGCATAGCCTAACCCCTGAGTCACCCTTGGGGCTCCGAGTTCACCTTCCCAGCTCAACACAGCATGAGCAGAGGACAGGAACTGCGGAAGAGGGGTGTGGCTGACTCTTAACCACATGCTCAAGTCTTCAGTTCCACTAAGATTAGAAGCAGTGAAACTCAACAGCCACAGCTTCCAGCTGCTGGTGAAAAAAGTTGAGAAAGCTTAGGGCCCTCTGTGTTGGAGAAGGAGCAGGGAAGTGAGTCCCTGGATGTCCCCATGGAAAGTGACCGTGCCCGCAGCTGCTTGAGCTCTGGATAGATGCATGCATGTGCAGAATGGTGTGTGGGGCACTCACCACAGCCCTGATTAGTCTGTCACCCTGCATCCTGTCCACGTGGGAGCTTTCATGCTGACATGGTAGAGGCCCAGAGCATGTTACCAGGTGGAACAAGGAGCAGAGCTGTGTCTGTTCAGCTGCTGCTGGTGTTAGTCATAGAAAGGATGTGAATTTGAATAGTACATGTGGACTGTGTATAAGACATCTTTAGACTTCACCAGAATTGGCTAAAAAAAAAAAAAAAAAGATTGCTTCTGGGAGAGAGACATGCTAACAATTAGAGGTGTATAGGAAACTTCTTTTCACTGTATGTCCTTGCATCTTGATTTTTTTTTTTTTTTTTTTTTGCTCACGTGCATGTGTGTGACCCACACACACATACACTCAAAAGGAAATGAGTGTAGAAGATGTTTCAGGGCCAAGCAGTAAGACATGAGCTTAGGGATCGTCAGCCCTCGGCACTACCCCTACCCCTGGCTTTGTTTTGGTTCTGGGTAGACACAGTGTGGATTTTGTGGAAAGGCCTTAGCTGTCCCCCTGCTCCCGAATCCCCTGTGTCACTGCATAGTTCCCCTGGGCCTGTGAGCACCTCGGTCCCCGCTCTGCCCCAAGCAGTAGCAACTCGCTGGCAGGTGCTTCTCTGCCGCTGCAGCTTTGATTCTCTGCAGGCTAAGTGGGTGTGGGTGCAGGTCAGGGTTGGCTCTCAGAGTGGAGACTGGCCTTGAGCAGCTTTCTTCCTCCTCCCAGCAGGTGTGACTGCAAGCTAGCATGAAAACCTCCTATAAACTTAGTGCTTTCATGTGCACACCTTCCAAGCAGGGCTCCCTCCATTGTCCCCTGGAATCCTCGTGTGAGGGATCCTCACAGGGGCTGTGGCAGGAAACTCAGGGACCAGTCCCCCAGTGACAGTGGTGGGGTCCGGCAGAGTGTTGCTCCCAGGTTCTCTAACAGTGGGCTCTGGGCCCTTTCCTGGATAAGCCATGGCTTTTGCACGGTTAGGAATTTGCGAGCTGCTAATGAGTCACAAAAGCGCTTTGATCTTCCCTCTTTTTGTTCCATGGGCTGGTGGGTTCTGCTGCCAGCTCTTAGCACTGGGAGGGCTGGTGGGTTCTGCTGCCAGCTCTTAGCACTGGGACTGGGGAGCCCCCTGTTGTGGATACAGTGGGAGGGACAGGTACAGGGAGGAACAATGGGAGCACAGGGGGTTCAGAGAGTCTGCTTTTGTGTTTATATGAATTTGCATAGCATGGGAATGAATAACAGGTTTCACACAGCCTGCTTTTTCCAGAAGACACCTGGTTGGATTTTCATTGTCTTGCCTTTTTGTTCAAATAGACATTTTACATGCGCAAGAACTTGGTGGATGGGGAGGTGGGCCTGGCCCTGGGCCTGGAGGACCCAGTATGCCCAGGTTCTGAGGATGACCAAAGACAGAGGCAGCCATCTCATCAGAATTGAGCTGGGCATCCACTTTTTGGAACAGTTTTCTTTCTTTCTTTTTTTTTAAAGATTTATTTTATTTTCATTACAAAGTCATATATACACAGAGGAGGAGAGACAGAGAGGCAGATCTTCCGTCCGATGATTCACTGCCCAAGTGAGCGCAACAGCTGGTACTGCGCCAATCCGAACCCGGGAACCAGGAACCTCTTCCAGATTTCCTTCACGGGTGCAGGGTCCAAAGCATTGGGCCATCCTCAACTGCCTTCCCAGGCCACAGGCAGGGAGCTGGATGGGAAGCAGGGCCACCGGGACTAGAACCGGCGCCCATATGGGATCCTGGCGCGTTCAAGGCGAGGACTTAAGCCACTAGGCCATGCTGCCGGGCCCCAGTTTTCTTTTTTAAAAAGAGGCTTAAACGTTATAATGGTTGTAGACCTCATTTTATGAAACTGTTGAGCACTACATGGCATTTGAAACCCCCTTGTGATCTCTGAGCTGCTGTACTTCTGGTGGGTTCCAGTTTTTTTGTTTTGTTTTGTTTTGTTTTGTTTTTTTAAGATTTATTTATTTTTATTACAAAGTCAGATATACAGAGAGGAGGAGAGACAGAGAGGAAGATCTTCCGTCCGATGATTCACTCCCCAAGTGAGCGCAACGGCCGATGCTATGCCGATCTGAAGCCAGGAGCCTCTTCGGGTCTCCCACACAGGTGCAGGGTCCCAAAGCTTTGGGCTGTCCTCGACTGCTTTCCCGGGCCACAAGCAGGGAGCTGGATGGGAAGTGGGGCTGCTGGGATTAGAACCGGTGCCCATATGGGATCCCGGCACGTTCAAGGCGAGGACCTTAACCACTTGCGCCACCGTGCCGGGCCCAATATATTTATTTTTTAAAGATATGTTTATCTTTAGCAGAAAGGCAGACTTAGAGAGGAGGGTTGTCTAGTGAGAAAGATCTTCTATCTACTGATTCACTCCTCAAGTGGCACAACAGCTCGAGCTGATCTGATCTGAAGCCAAGAGCCAAGAGCCTCCTCTGGGTCTCTGACACAGGTGCAGGGTCCCAAGGCTTTGGGCTGTCCTGTACTGCTTTCCCAGGCCACAAGCAGGGAGTTGGATAGGAAGTGGAGCAGCCAGGACACAAACCAGCACCCATATGGGATCCCACTATTGCAGGCAGAATTGAGCCGTCATGCCAGTCCCTCCCCCCACCAACATATGTCTTCTGAGAATAAAATCAGTCTCCAACAGAAGCAGAACACCATTATCACCCCTGTAGGGACTCCAACTATCAGCTAGCATGAAAATTTTCTTAATTGTCACCATGTCTCAAACAGCTTTTTCCATTGTCTCCAGTCTGATCTTAATACATTTGGCCTTTTTGTGCTTTGAAGTCACTTACAAGACATAAGTGACTCCCAAGTCCTAGGTCTCTTGGAGCCTTATGAAGTGCATGCCCAGGTCAGTAGACAGCTTTCGTCCCCCAGTTGAAGGCTGACTAGGAGCCCAAGCATTTTTCTCTGAATGAAGTCTGGAGCACAGCCTAGTGTGTTGGAGAGAGCCTGGCCTAACTTAGGCAGGGTGTCTCTTCCCCAATCCCCTCTGGAGGGCTGCTGGCCTCGCTCCGTGGTACCCTCCTGAAGTGGCAGGCTTCTAGCAATCTGTTCTCTCTTTTCTCTCTTCTGTCATGACAGTAGCCAAATGTAGTTTGTCTCAGGGTCTTGCTGCAGGCTGGTGTTCTGCCTGGCCTTTTTAGCCCCTGGGTTAGGAGGCTGCTGTGGTTGTGCCTTGGTTTCAGCTGGCTCTGTCCCCCTTTCAGTGGCGGGACCACTGGATGCAGTGTGTATACTTCCTGCCCCAAGAGGAGCCCGTCAGCCAGGGCTCAGCCCTCTGCCTCGTAGCCCACCACGACGACTATTGTGTGTGGTACAGCCTTCAGCGGAGCAGGTACGGCCGAGCCTCGGGAACCTTTGGAGATTGGATGCCAGCATCCGTTGGTGGGTGCTCTGGGGGCAGCGGGGCAGATTGGGGTTGAGCAGAGTGGTGCAAGAGCACAGCTGAGGTTGGGCGTGTCAGTGTATTCAGAGAGGGCCAGACTCCACTGAGTGCCAACATGGATGAGGTCTGGGGCTGGGAATTTAATCTCTGCTGCCTGTTTGAGTGTCTAGATGTGTTCCTTCAGCAGGCTTGTGGAAGGACCCCCAGGCCTCTGTCCAGTTCTGCAGGGCAAGGGCCTGTGCCATGCCCTCTGCCCCTGTGTGTCAGTTCATCTCTTGCCTTAGTCCTGAAGAGAACGGGAGGGTCGCCCAAATGCGCCCTGTGTGTGACTGCCAGGCTCACCTGCTCTGGACCCGGCCTCGGTTTGGAGAGATCAATGACCCGGACAGAACTGAGCAATATGTCCAGGCCCTGGGGACCGTAAGTGTCTAGCTTGTGGGTGGTGGGCAGGGTAGGGGGTTATCCTTGGCCCCAGCTCTCTGACATCTGCTGATCGTGTCTCTGCATTCTCCCGTCAGTGACTTCAGCCAGCTGCTCTGAGAGGAAAGCTGGGGGGCTGGTTGTGGTCCCCTGGAGGGCCTGCTCTGTGCGCATCTGTGGGAGCCTCCTCCGGGCTCCCTGCAGCCTCTGTGTGACCTGCTGGACACCTTTGTGGTGCCCAGCACTTAGTGTGAATGAGCCACCCCTTTTCATCTGTTGCTGCCTCTCATCCGGTCCTGACCCCAGGGCTCTCCTTGCTGGGAAGCCTGGGACCACCACTGCTGCTCAGAGGCTCTCCATGTTCAGAATCCCATGTGCATGTGTATGTTTCCAGGGGAGGAAGGATCCAAGGTGTAGGAGTGTCTCAGGGGTCGTCCTTGTGTAAGGACACCACTTGAACATGCCTGAGCCTCGAGTGACAGCCCTCAAGTCACCACACAGGGAAAGGCCATCCTTGTAGCTTTGGGTGTGGGCTTCCTGTAGCGAGGTGTTCCAGCTTGGGTTGAGGAGGGTCGTTCCTGCCGCTGGCGTCTGCTGGCGAGACTCAGGAGAGGCAGGTGTTGGAGGGCGGGGTGGGTCACCTCACAGGCTTCAGCAGGTACGCCTGTCAAGCTGCTGCTTCTTGCTTCCTGCTTCCCCGCAGGTGCTGACTCCAGACAGCGTCTGCCTGTGTGTCAGCGACGGCAGCCTGCTCTCCATGTTAGCCCACCACCTGGGCGCCCAGAAGGTACTGCACGTGGCTTCCTTTCAGCTTCTGGGGGCCGGTTCTTTGTTCTCTTTATTTTATTGCTTGTTTTTTCTTAAGGTCAGTTCTTGAATCAGGTTCATGTGGTTAGGTGCATGCTCCTATGCACCTTTTCTTTCTTTTTTTAAGATTTATTTATTTAAAAGAGTTACAGAGAGATCTCCCATGTGCTGGTTCACTCCCCAGATGGCTGCAATGGCCAGGGTAGGGCCAGACTTACCCAGGAGTCAGGAGCTTCCTCGATTTCTCCCAAACGGGTGGCAGGGTCCCAAGCTCTCAGGCCATCTTCCACAGCTTTCCTCAAGTCATTAGCAGGAAACTGGATCAAAAATGGAGCAGCCTGTAGCTTTACTGTAGTGCCCCAGTGCCAGGCCCTGGTGAAGGCTTCTTGCAAGTACAGCTGACCTGGTATGGCCACCTACTTGACTCGTGGTCTTTTGCCTACCTGTACCAGCTGCTGCCATCTTGTTAGGGTCCATGCAGACTGTCCTGTTCCAAGTCAGCAATAAGCAAGGTTGAACTGTTCAGGTGATGTCCTCTGCCTCGGACTGATCTTGTCTTATTTGAATATGCGATTTTGCCTCTGCATAGCACATGTGTGAGAACTAACACTGTGGTGCTCTCCTCAGGTATTTACAGTCGAGAGTTCAGCGGCTTCTCAAAGACTGATGAAAAAGGCAAGTGGCTCTCGTGTGTGACTACCAGAGGCCTGCGAGGCTTTCCTTCTGGCTGCTGTAACGTCCCCGGGGAACAGGCTGGGTCGAGAGCTCTCCCTGCTAGCAGCCCAGCTGTCCCCTGAACGTCCCCCAAACGTGTATGCTGTGACACTGGGTTTCACAGCTGACTGGGTGAAAGTAAGGGAACTGGCACGACTGCGGAAGCAGGTTCTGGGGCACCACTGCTCCTTGCCTTGTGGGAGGCATGTGTGCTCTTTCCCCTGGTCTCCTCCCAGGTGGGTGACCTGGTACGAGGTCCTGCTGTGACTGCAATTGGGCCACAGTCTCATCCAGGGATTGTTGGCTGCCCCTAAGGTAGGGGTTTCTGCAGGGCAGGTAGAGGGGGCACCCTGTTGTCGTAGGCTTGGGGTTCTCCAGCGCAGAGAGCAACTTGAGGGGGATTTGGGATTTTTCTTTTTTCTTAACAAAAATACATTTGTGATTGGTGTTTTCTTTTGTTGTATACTCTTTCAAAGATCTTCCAAGCTAATCATCTGGAAGATAAAATTACTATCGTAGAGAAGCGGCCCGAGTTGTTAACGTCTGAAGACTTGGAGGGTAGAATGGTGAGTAACAGGACCCCTGCCCGCATTCAGGGGGCATCAGGGTGGGGTGCTTCACTGCAAGTGCTTGCTGCCCTGTCCCTGTGTTTGCCTGGGGACCTGAGGGACAAACCAGCGGCTCCTCACAACTCAGCCTCTCTATGCCCTGCTGGTTCAGGACAGAGCAGCCCCATGGGGACAATCCCATCACCCTTCCCTTTGACACACACTGTCTGCTTCCTGAAACCGTCCCTTGCAGGGGCCTCCCCGTGCCGCCCTGGGCCGTGTGACAGGGGCCCTCTCTGTGGTCACATCTGTCTTTTGACCCTCTGGTCCCTCCTCTCCTCCACCTGCCCTAGCTATCTCCCCTAGGCTCTGCCCTATCCCTGCTGCCCTGTCCTGGAAGTGTCACATCTTCCCTCAGGTGGCTCGGGGCCATGGGAGGCCTTCACTCCAGGGAGGCCCCTCCGTTTGTGGGTCCAGGTCTGGTGTCCAGCTGCCACCTGTTGTCTTGCTTAAGCAGATATGGGGCCAGGACAGAGCCCATCAGTGTTCGTCTTTCCTGCCTGCCCTTTTATACTGATATATATTTTTGTGTATAAACCAGGTTTATTGAGAAGTAATTGATATGCCTTGAAAGGAGCCCATTTCAAATGTATAGGCCAGTGATCTTTAGGCATTCTATAATATGAAAGAGCTGTTGACTGATGCGTGTAGAGCGTTTCTGTCTCCTGCTAGATTCCCTGGAGCCTGGCTTCAGACCCAGGAAGCCACTGATCTAATTTCTATTTCTGCCCATTTCCCTTTTCTGGGAATGTAACAGAAATGAAGTGATTGTCCACGTGCTCCCACGGCACGTTTCTTTCAGTCCGTCTAAGGACGGTGGGCATAGACCATGTACAGAGTGCCTGTGCTGTGTCCTTCAGTCCTGAATAGTACCCCATTATCCACATCTGCCGAACATTGGGGTTGTTCTCCAGGGTTTTTTGTTTTAAGATTTATTTATTTGTTTAAAAGGCAAAGTTATAGGGAGATCATCTGTCTACTGGTTCATTCCCCAAATGACTGCAACAGCCAGGGCTGGGCCAGGCAGAAACCAGGAGCCCGGAACTCCATCTGGGTCTTCATATAGGTAATAGGGACCAAATACTTGGGCCAGTTTGTATTGCTTTCCCAGACATGTTAGCCAGGAGCTAAATCGGAAGTGGAACAGCTGAGACTTGAACCAGTGCCTGTGTGGGATGCTGGCATCACAGATTTTTGCCGTTTTGGGGAATTCTGCTTGCTATGAGCACTATGTAAGGATGAGTGGTTTCAGTTCCCTGAGGCAGATTCCAGATGTAGGCATGCTGAGTCATGTGCTCATTTTGTGAAACTTTTGTAAGAAACTGCTGCCGGAGAGGCAATACCATCTTATACCCTGTTGGCGCCATCCTAGGCCCTGGTTTTGTAGTGTAACCTTTTTAGTGGGTGTGCGTCTTTTTATGTGCTTGCTCACATGTGACTATTCAGATGTTTGCCCATTTTGTTCCGTGTCATTCACAGCTTTGTGAAGGTAAAACTCATCTGCAACTGCCACAACTCACTTGTTAAAAATGTACAGTTCAGGGCCCAGCACAGTGGCCTAGCGGCTAACGTCCTCACCTTGAATGCATTGGGATCCATATGGGCGCCGGTTCCATATGTGGTAGCCTAATGGCTAACGTTCTCACCTTGCATGCACCGGGATCCCATATGGGCGCCGGTTCTAATCCTGGCAGCTTTACTTCCCATCCAGCTCCCTGTTTGTAGCCTGGGAAAGCAGTTGAGGACAGCCCAAAGCCTTGGGACCCTGCACCCATGTGGGAGACCCGGAAGAGGTTCCTGGTTCCTAGCTTTGGATTGGCGCAGCACTGGCTGTTGGAGCTGCTTGAGGAGTGAATCATTGACGGAAAATCTTCCTCTCTGTCTCCCATCCTCTCTGTATATCTGACTTTGCAATAAAAATAAGTAAATCTTAAAAAAAAAAAAAAGATATAAAAGTGTGCAATTCAAATTTTGAAAGTGTCTAGTTCAGAGGCCGATAGTATAGTGTATGGGTTAGTCTTCCTATGGGATGCTGGCATCCCATGTTTTACAATTTGAGTTCAAGTTGCTTCACTTCAGTCTAGTTTGCTGCTAAGGCACCCTGGAAGGCAGCAGGTGATGGCCTGACCACCCCCCCCTCCTCCGCTGCCCATGTGGAGGCCTGAGTGGAGTTCTTTGTTCCTGGCCTCATCCTGGCTCCCTGGCTGTTGCTCGTGTCTGAGGAGTGACCTGGCGGATAACAGGAGGAGGTCTGTCTCTTGCTCTTTCTCAGCCCATCCGTGCTCTGGTATTGTCACTGCCTCTCAGTCTGTTCTGAGCAGCGCCACCCTTCTGCCCATCAGCTCAGGCCCAGCCCTGAGAGTCGCTCCGCTCGCCCCAGCCCACACTGTGCTCACCTGTCTCCTTGTGCCTGGCTCCCTGTCAGGTTCCTCTCCACTCACTTCCTGGTCCTCAGAGGGCAGGGATTTGGAGCACACACAGCCCTTCTGAGCTCTGCGTTAGATCCCCTGCAGCCTGTTGCTGCACTGTCCTAGCCCTGCCTCCAGTCCTTGGCTGTGGCTCACCCCTTCGCCGCTGAGCCTGCCTGTCCCTGGGCCTGGTACACACCAACACTCCCTGCCTCTCTGACTCCTGGTCACGCACTTGCTCGTTTACTCAGCAAATGTTTACTTGTGCTTTGCAGGGTGCTGGGGATACTGCCCTGCCTGTGTCCCTACCGGCAGGCACTGAAGAGTGCTAAAGCTGGTGGGGGCTTACAGGATGCCATTCTGGAAATCCCTACCAGGCTCTGACTGCCAAGGCCCCTCTGCTCCCCTTCCTTTCCTATCCATTAGTCAGGGGCAGCTCCCCATCCTCCTCTGCTGGGCACTCCTGGGGGTAGGACTCAGCTTTTCAACTACAAGGTCAGCTACAGACTTGGCTGTTTGTTTGCTGACTGACTGAGCAAGTGGCCTGACCTTCTGGGTTCTCGCGGGGGTGGGGAGGGTGGGAGCCCAGCCCATCACCCACAGGCAGATCCCTCTGATGCCTGGATCTGACTCTCTGCCCGACAGGTGTCTCTGCTGCTAGCGGAGCCGTTCTTCACCACAAGTCTGCTGCCCTGGCACAACCTGTACTTCTGGTATGTCCGCACTGCACTGGACCAGCACATGGAGCCAGGTGCCGTGGTGATGCCCCAGGCTGCATCGCTGTACGCCATGGTTGTGGAGTTCCGGGTAGGCTGCCTAAGGGATTTGCTGAAGGCCCCTTGGGACTCAGGTCTCAGGCCTCCTGTGTCCCTATCAGCATGCTGCAGGAAGCCATGGGGCAGCGTGTGTGAGAACACAGCTGTTTGCCACGGGAAATAGAAGTGGCTGCGCGCTGTCACTTCACAATGTGGCTTATCAGAATAATTAAGAACAGAAATTAAGCATTTCAGGAGACAGGCCATGTGCCCTGTGCCGCTCTCCTGAAAAGCCAAGGCTCCTGCAGTTAAAAGCGTTTTGAGCCGGGCGAGGCAGCGTCTGTGCAAGCAAGAATTGAAAAGCTTCATTTTAATGTTCTCATCAAAGCGGAACCGCAGACACAAAGTTCATTGTGGGAAAAAGCATTTTTATGAAAAGGTTTGTTGAAAAGCTTTGTGTGGCACACGGGCATGCTACAGTCGCTAGACCTCTCAAGGCTAGCGTCTTATCTCCCGCGGGGCCTGAGGGACTCCAGGCCTGCTTCCTGCGCCTTTCTTCTCTGTTGTTTTTTACCTGATCAGATTTCCACATGGATTCTCATTTTCATGGTCAAGGGAGAATCTCAAGAACAAATGTTTATATTCCCTGGCCTACGTTCCTGAACGGAGGCAGGGACAGAGGTACCCTGGCCCAGATGTGTCCCGCCCAAAGGAACGACCCCTGGGGAGCTGGGGCTAGGGGTGGTCTGGGCTGGAAGGCTGACCTCGAGCCCGGGAGTGCTGCTGAGTGTCCCGTCGTGGTGTGCTGATGCCACCAGGGACCGAGTCCCTTCAGCTGGGGGGAGTCTCTGGTCCATGGCCCCTGTTACCAGACATGCCCAGTGGGTTCTTGCCTCAGCTTAGTATAGAAATAAAAAGCTGGGAATCTGTTGCAGACAAAAAAATTTATTCGGGAAGGGGCCAGGTGAGCAGGGAAGGGGAAAGCACCTCCAGGGAGGAAGCCGGGAAGTGGGGTGCCTCTGGAAAGGGGAGGGAGAGAGAGACACCAACGGTTTGAGGAAGGGTCTTGGGATTTTAAGCACTCCCTGACCCCTCCTTGTTGGGCAGGGAACCTACAAGTAAGATGTTCCCCATTGGTGGTCTCTTAATTAGTCAGAAAATGGGTGGGCAATGCTGGTGCCGCCCACCTGAAGGTGTGGCCAAGACCTCAGCAGGCCTGGATGGTCTCAGCTCCCTTGCCTACCTCATGCTCAGGTGGTTCAGACACCTGTGTGCTCAGCAGGTGCTGTACTCAGGGCTGCACCTCCCCACAGGACCTGTGGCGGATCCGGAGCCCCTGTGGTGACTGTGAAGGCTTCGATGTGCACATCATGGACGACATGATTCAGGTAGGCCAGAACCAACGCTCTGAGCAGTGTGCTAGCACCCAGATGCTATGGCCCCTCACAGTCCCTCTGGCAGCATCTAGGGCTTTGGCAAAGTCGGGGGTTTGCGTCTTGCCTGGACTGCAGAGTACGGTTGCTTAGAACCAGCATGGTCAGGGCTGCCTCTTCCCCATGCTGTAACCTTCCAGCAGAGTCCCAGCAGAGTCCCTGCTTCCCCAGGCAGCTTAATGACCTGAGGCAGCTATTTGCCTCCTGGGGATTCCCTTCTCAGGGCAGGATGGTTCAGGAGGGTCTCCCTGTGGGGTGATCTCTGTGTTGGCAATGCGCTGAGTATCTGGCTGCAGGGATGGAGCCGGCTGCCAGAGAGGGTGTCCTTGGAGCCTGGGGCCTTCACGGCAGCACACTGGCCTTGGGATCTGTGATGAATGCAGTGAGATCACCGAGGCTGGGGCTGTGTGTGTGCAGGGGAGCTGCACAGTGCATGCCTGCAGGCCAGCGGGGCCTGCCTGGCTCCCTTCCTGCTATGGGTGCAGACCTCAGAGGCTTGTGGTTGACTTTTGTCTCCTAAAGATTTATTGGTATGGGTCCTGCATGGTGGCCTAACAGCTAAAGTCCTCGCCTTGCATGCGCCAGGATACCATAAGGGCTCCAACTCATTTCTTGCGGCCCCACTTCCCATCCAGCTCCCTGCTTGTGGCCTGGGAAAGCAGTCGAGGACGGCCCAGAGCCTTGGGACCCTGCACCCACGTGGGAGACCTGGAAAAAACTCCTGGCTCTTGGCTTTGGATCAATGCAGCTCTGGCTGTTGTGGCTACTTAGGGAGTGAATCAGCGAACAAAAGATCCTTCTCTCTGTCTCTCCTCCTCTCTGTAATATCTGTCTTTCCAGTGAAAATAAATAAATTGAAAAAGATTTATTGGTATGTACTCATAAGGCAGAATGACAGAGAGAGACCTCCTGTCTGCTTGTTCCCTCCCTAGAATGCCACAGCTGAGGCTGGGACTAGCCAAAGCTCCTGAGCTGCAGCCGTCAGGCCCTCCTCTGCTTGGAACCCAGAAGGCCTGGCCACCCTCTTGGCTCCTGTCCATGTCCCTTCCTGCTGCCCTTCTCCCGCTTGCTGCTGCAGCTCACCCCCTCTGGGCAGCTCTGGATCCCAGCCTGTGCAGCCCCAACCCGACTCCCAGAGGCTACAGGTGGTTGTCTCTGCCCCTGGCCTTTGCTAGGCGATGTGGCCATATAGTGTCAATGACTGGGTGAGTGACAGATTTGGTCCCAGCATTGCTCAAGCAAGAGAAGTGGCTGTCCCTTGTCCAAGTGAGAAAGGGAAGCTTAGAGACTGAGGGGAGAGGTACCTGCTGCCCTGATAGGCACTGGGCATCTTGCCCATGCGACTGTGGCTCTGCAGAGCCACTGGCTCATCTTGTCAGATCCCTGAGTCCTCTTCTTCTCCCAGCGTGCCCTGGACTTCCGGGAAAGCAAGGAGGCTGAGCCCCACCCGCTGTGGGAGTACCCCTGCCGCAGCCTGTCCCCAGCCCAGCGCATCCTGACCTTTGACTTCCAGCAGCCCGTGCCCCAGCAGCCTCTGCGTGCCGAGGGCTACTTGGAGCTGCAGAGGTGAGTGTGGTGTCAGGGAAAGGAGCTGAACTGTCACACTGGCAGATGGAACTGCGTTGGCCTCGTGTGGCACTGTGGACTTTCCGCACCTCCTGCCTCTGAGCGCCCTTTGTGGATCACAGCTGCAGGGAAATGTGAACTTGGTTACCATGGTTACCCATGGACTATTTCCATGAACTCTCCCAGGAATGGAAGCAGGTCAGGACTTGTGAGGGCCGTTCGCAGCAAGGCAGGCTCAGGTACCAGCCAGCGCCAGCCCCCTTCTCTCAACTGAAAGGAAAAACAGGAGTCTGGGTGCATGCAGTGCTTGGCGTGGGGCTGTGGCTCTTCTTGCCCAGTTATTCCTGAGTGACCAGGGGAGCTCTTGAGTCCAGGAGGAGCGGGAAGACCAGGGTGTCTGGGAAGCAGAAGGGCTGGAGCCGAGACCGTGCCCTCCCATCCCATGGTTGTGTTTGTCTCAGGCCTGGAAGGAGCCACGGGGCCGTCCTATGGATGGAGTACCACCTGACCCCGGAGCACACGGTCAGCACTGGCCTCCTGAGGCCTGTCGAAGACCAGGTAGGTCCACCCCTGTGCCTTGCCCCTGTGCCAGGAGATCACCTGTGACATTGTGTTTCTTGGGCTGAGTAACTCCTTGGTGGCCCTGGGTTGGTGCCAAGATGCCCTCAGTATCCTCTTGCTGCTGCTCTTACAGGGGGACTGCCAATGGAACCCCCACTGCAAACAGGCCGTGTACTTCTTCCGCACCCCACTGGATCCCAAGGTGCCACTGCAGGGCCCCCAGATGGTCCACTATACTGTGGAGTTTGTGCCCCACACTGGAGATGTCATCATGGAGTTTGGGCTCCTGGGCGTTCCGGACTGACCCTCCTGGTGGGTATCCTGGAGTGACCCTCGTGTATTGAGAAATAAAGTGGCCGGGGGGCTCTGCATGCCCAGGGCTTTCTCGGAAGGAAGCCCAAGGGCCTCGGGGCACACAGAGCCCTCTTTCTTTAAAAAAAAAAATGATGCTTGTTTTTATTTTTATTTGAGAGAGAGGTCGTCCCACTTGGCTTGTTAATTCCCCAAATGTTTGCAACAGCCAGGGCTGGGACAGGCCAAAGCATGGGTGACAAGTACCCAAGTGCTTGAGCCATCCCCTGCTGCTTCCCAGGGTGCGCATTAGCACAAGTAATCGGGATTGGGAGACAGAGGTGCCACTGCCTGCATACCCAGCCCTTCTGCCACAGTCGCACCTTGGCATTGCTGGCTCTGTGATGCAGCACCAAGGGTTGGTGACCGAGTTGGGAATGTGCAGGGGCAGGGAGACCACCACGCCGACAATGCTGAGGAAGCTCCAAGGCGGTGTCCCTGCCTACCCCCAGCACAGGTACCTTCCCAGCGTGGACAGGTAGGACTGCCCACCCGGCTTGCATGACTGAGTGGTACTGATGATTGGGGCCTCCCTTACCATCCTACACCCTGGGAACTCACAGGGCCCAGGGAAGCTGCATGGTGACCAGTCACCCACCTGGGTAAGCACTGAACTGTGGACAGGACAGCTCCAGCAGCCCGTAGCACAGTCACTGGGGTGCAGAATAGGTGGCACAGCCCCTTCCCATGGGCCTCCCTTGTGTGAGAGGGCCCCTGCTGCCCCCTGGAAGTGTCACTCCTGATTCTCAGCGGGGACACAATGCCAAGACAGGGCATGAATTCGGAAGGGCTGGAGAGCAGCTCCGGGGTCTGGAGTCCTGGGAGGGCTGGGCACCAGCGCAGCGCTCAGATGCAGCAGACACGGAAACCTTGAGCCTCACAGTTTTATTTCCTCCTCGTGATCCATCCTTTCAGCACCAGTGAAGGAGAAGAACCACCTCTCTCTCCAGAATCTTTTGTCAGGTGTAAAGATTGTTTCTCTTCTAGGGAAGAATCGTCTAGATATATATTTGATAATGTTTTTACCAAAACCTTAGATGTGCTTAGTATAGAAAAACCCCTAATGTCCCATGAAGATACAATACAGAAAAAAATACAGAAATTAAAAAAGGTTTTTTCCCCCTTTTTTAAAACAGTATTTCTAAATCTCAGCAAGTTAATACAATAGTTAAAAAGCATCAAGGCTAAATACAGAACACTCAGGGTGGTTGTGGACTGAAGGGAGTGCCCTTCCCCAGTGGACCCCAGTGTCCCGCCACCCCCACCCCAGCCTCTCCAGGGCCTTGGTAGGGCCTGTGCAGCCCCTGTGTTTAACCCCCAGGCCTTGGATGCCATGGAAGCTGAGATCCTGGCCAAGTTTATTTTGTGAAAATGGAAAAGCCCAGCTTGTTCCAAGCCCTGGATCCCACAGGTACGGCCTGAAGGGAGGCGGGGAGGCGTGCTGGGAGACAGACATCCTTCCTCTGGACCTCAGGAGCTGGCTAGGTGGAGGTGACCTTGGGATGACAGAAAATGGCCATGTGAGGCCTAGGGTACTGTGACTCACCCAAGGCCGCCCCAGGAGTTGGGCAGGAGGCAGAAAAACAGGCCTGTGGCTCTGACACCATGGATGTTCTGCCTCAGAACAGAAGCCACTGGCGCCCCTGGCCTCTGTCCTGCTGGGATGCACTTGCACATACAGCCCCGCAGCCTGGGGGGCCTGGGGCTGGGCCTAGGGAGTCACACTGGAGCCACAGTGGTTGCTAGAGCAGGGCACCTCACACCATGAAGCCCAGGCTGGACCCTCGGAGTTGAGGCCAGGAGTGCTGGAGGAACTCGGGTAAGGGAAGGCCCCCTGGGCCAGGGGCCTCAGGCCAGTGTTGGGCGGGTACACATACTTGCCAAGCTCCCCTGGCTCCCTGCAAAAGTCTGGCCCCCTTTGGTGGCTCAGTGGGTGACAAGGCATGGCTTTGGTACACCGACAGCTGGGTCCTGGCGCTCCAGCCAGCCCCTCGCCACACAGAGCTAGCTCTGAGCCAGGCTGGACACAAGATCAGGGCACACAAAGGAGGGAAGGCCAGTGCAGCTTGTTACCAGTGTCCCTTGGGCTGGGGCCTGGCACCTGCAGCAGGCAGAGGCCTCCCTTTAAGGCTGGGGCACAGCCCAGCTGTGTAAAGGCAGGAGGGCGGAGGCAGTGCTGTGGGGGCGCCTGGAGTGAATGGGGGAACCACAAGCCAGGAGATGGGGCTGGCTTGGTGGCTTCTGTGAGCCTACAGTGCCAGCTAGTACCACCACCCTGCCCCAGTCTAGTAGTGGCTGTCGGCCTTGCCCATTCTGCACCCTAGTGTAGGGATAGGCTGCCCCCCACACCTTGGCTTCCTGTCCCTTCATCCGGGACTCCTCCTAGCCCTGGCCTGGTCAGGAGAGCTGCTGAGGATGGGGCTGGGAGGCAGGCGGGGTCAGGGAGCCCCCAGGGAACGATTGGTCCCAAACCAGAGAGGGGGCATGAAGGGAGGGTGGGATCGGCACAAAGGAGAGGATGTATTTGGGTAGAAGAAGCTATAAATTGATCATTTTTGAAATCCAGGTCCCCCCTCCCTCCTTATGCTTATAAAAACAGTAACACTCCCTGCTCAGCCTGCTTGCCCAGCTCACTGGGGGCCAGGGGCTGAAAACAGCTGCTGATGACTGCCCTGGCTGGAGACGGGGACCCTGTGGCAGGAAGAGCGAGGTTCTCCCAAGCGGAGGGATATGAAGGGTGGATTTTAAGTCTTTCTGGTTTTCTTTTTAAAATGTAATCGCCCTTGAATGCAAGACCCTGGAAGAGCCCTGGGCTGGCCGGCCATGGCTGCAGCGGCGGAGCTGGTGGCCGAGCCCAGGGGTGCTTCTTTGGCTGGTTCAGATTGTGTTTGGAGTTTGGCCTTGGGTGAGGCCCGAGCAAGGGGTCTGTGTGGCTACAGTGTGGCACGTGGCATGCGGGCAGTGTGCATGCGAGGGTGCAGGCATGCGAGACAACATCGGCAGCAGACAAGAGTAATGAACCCTGGAGAAAGCCGGAGGAGAGATACAAAGAGGACATAAACCCGGTTCTCAACTAACCCGTGGGGTACAAACTAGGTTGTGCTGTAGGTTTGTAGAAAAGTCGTGTTTGCAAAGATGGCACTGGTTGGGCAGCCGGGGCACCCCAGGCTGGCCCCAGTCTTCAGTCCAGAGGGCCTTGGGGTGCGGCTGCCAGGCTTCCCTGGCCCCTCCCCCAGCTCCGGGCAAGAGCTCCTTGGGGGACAGGGCCCAGGGAGGGGCTGTGGCTCAGTGAGCTGGCAGTGATCCCCCAGCTCCTGACCTCGGCGACGTGGCTGGTCTAGACCTCCTCCTCTCCTGAAGACACCATGAGCCGCATGGCCACTGGGAGGTGGTCGGTCAGGCCCGACAGCTGGGTGATGAAGCTGAATTCTTCCACCTCCTGGGTTGAATGGGCAAGGAGAGAAGCAGCCTGGTTAGATCCCAGGGTGGGAACTGGGTTAGATGTGGGGCTGTGGGGCCCAGATCCCCCTGCCAGGACTCACAGCCTTCCAGTCGGGGCACAGCCCATCCTCAGCGTGCAGCATGTAGTCGATGCGCCTGCCATTTCCCTTCAGCAGGTCCTTGCGCCCCTTTTGGCCGCCCCCTGGGCTCTTGCTGGTGGGGAAGGCAAGGTACTCTCTGCGGCCTTCCTCACTCTCCAGGACCCTGTGGCAGGGGAAGAGGAGGGGACACAATGCAGTGAACATGTGGAGCCAAAGGTTGGGGCGGGTGGGCTCCAGAAATGCCCCAGGCCCCCTGTTACTTCAGGGGAAGAGTCTGGACCTTAGAGCCTGCACTTCTGCCCTGGCTGTGGGGTATTTCTCACGGTGCTCCAATCCCAACCTTCTGGGTCCTTTCCGGACATTGCTGCCCTCAGACAGCGGCTTGCCAGCCTCCCACGCCCAGGTGCCCAGTCAGTTCGGAGCACATGTGGGGAGAGGCTGGGTTCCCGCGAGGGTCAGGCAGCCACAGACCCAGACACTGATGACATGCGGAGCAGCAGCAGCCGGCCTGGCCTCACCCTTGATAATTAATTCCAGCAGCAGTGATGTGAGAGTTACTGATAGCTATTTTTTAAATCATCATCTCATGAAAAGATAATTTTCTCCACATAAGATGATGTTTCCAATTTAGTCTATAATCTAATTAATTGGCTCAGATGAGCTGCAAGGTACCATGGCTGTGACCATGCAATCTCAGGCTGTAAGTGATAAATTTGTCTTTTATGGAAATGGGCTCGGCAGTGAAGTTGGGCTGCATGGAACTGTTGGGAAGATGGCGGGTGCAGGGCTGGCCCATTGTGTGCCTGGCACTCCTGAAACTGCTTACCTGCTGCCAGCTAGGCCTGGGCAAGATGAGCTCTGACTGCTGGTTTAGGGAAAGGCTCCTGTGGTCTCGCGCGAGGCCTGTCCCAGGGCACAGTAGGGTTAGGGGCAAGAGAGACAGGCGGGGTGCTTACTTTTGCAGGTTGTCAGGCGTGCACACATCCTCATCATAGAGGCCGTTTATTTCCAGCAGAGTACCTGGGGACATAGGAGAGTCTTGGGGAGGGGTCCCTTGGAACAGGATCCCAGCCCCAGTCGAGGGATCCAGGGTGTTCCTGGTGGAAGCATGGATGCCCCAGCCCTCTGAAAGCCCCGGCTCACCAATGGCCCATGGCTTCTCCTCCCCAGGCCCCAGGCGGCAGGGGTCCTTGTAGCGGGTGAACAGGGCATGCTGCTGCTCCAGCTTGTCATCTGGGAGGAGGTAGAGAGACACATGGGCCTCAGGGGGTGCCCACCAGGTGCCTCCTAGGTCCCCACCTCCATGGGTTGGTGGCTTTTGGGTCCCCCGGTTTGGTTTATGTTCTTGAACATAACACCCCACTCCAGTCTTCAGCTTTCAGCTTCCCCTGGGAGGATGGTGGTCACTGCCTCTGAGGTCATCCCAGATCCAAAAGCTGACCTTGGCTGCTGGGTGGGAGGCCAGTGCCACCCAGCTGGGCCCCACCCTTGTCTCAGAAACTAGGGGAGTCTTGGGTGAAGGGGCATTCCAGAGAAGGAGGGCTGACATTGTGCTTGTTAAAGGGATACTGCCTGAAGCTTCAAGTGACACTGAAAGTCTGAGACAGGACGGGCCGGCTCAAGGGTGGCTCTGTTTCTAAGGCGAAACCCAGCCCGGCTGCAGGCAGCGTGAAGTGCACTGGGATGCGGGCTTGTCCCCACTGAGGACCCTTCCCACGGAGATCAGGTGCAGGAATCTGTGGCCTTCTTCAGCCTTCAACATTTTCCTTTATCCAAGAGTGTTCCTGTGTAGTTGTTGAATGTTTATGGCAATACTACATGACATTTAAAAATCTGTACATGGGGCCCAGCGCAATGGCACAGTGGTTAAGGTCCTCGCCTTGCACGCCCGGGATCCCATACGGGTGCCGGTTCTAGTCTCGGTGGCTCTGCTTCCCATCCAGCTCCCCGCCTGTGGCCTGGGAAAGCAGTGGAGGACGGCCCAAAGCTTTGGGACCCTGCACCCGCGTGGGAGACCCTGGAAGAGACTCCTGGCTTCGGATCGGCATAGCATCGGCCGTTGCGTTCACTTGGGGAGTGAATCATCGGATGGAAGATCTTCCTCTCTGTCTCTCCTCTCTGTATATCTGCCTTTCCAATAAAAATAATAAATAAATCTTTTAAAATAAAAATAATAAATCTTTTAAAAATCTGTACATGGCGTGTACTTTCCTATGAAACAAGCATGTGTGTGAAAGCAAAATGTTATCTCTTCATAAAAGGATAGGGGATATAATGAGGCTGGCACCCTGGGAGGGCAGCAGAGGATGGATCAGCTGTTCCAGTCATTTGGTGAGTGAGCCAGCAGGTAGAAGATCTACCTCCTCTCTGTAAATCTCTTTTCAATAAGAGAATCAGATATATACAGAGAGGAAGATGTTCCGTCCGAATCATTCCCCCAGTATGCTGATTCAGCAACTTCCTCCAGGTCTCACCATGACAGGTGCAGGGTGGAGGGGGCTTAGGAAGAGAAGTTGAGGGGGGAGGCGGGCGCGCGCGCACACACACACACACACACACACACACACACACACACACACACACACACACACACACACACACACACACACACACACGAGAGAGAGAGAAGAGAGCATTTGCCAGGTTGACCCCTCCTAGAGCACTGGGAGCAACAGGGGATTCGAACTGGCGCCCACTTGAGCTGGGCCTGCACTGTAGTCAGAGACGTTACTTATCAAGCCACAGTGCCGGCCCTAAGGAGCTGCTGCTTCAGCAGGTACTTCAAATTTCACAGGTTGGGCTGATACTGACGTCAGCCTGCAGCACCCAGCAGCCTGTTTGGGCCCGTTTCTGACCAGCGGCTCCACTTCCAGCTCCCTGCAATGGTGTGGGATGAGCAGCAGAGGGCAGCCCAAGGGCTCGTGCCCCTTCACCCCTGTGGGAGACCCTGAAGCAGCTCTAGGCTGTTGGCTTTGGCCTAGCCAGCTCAGCCCTGGCTCTTTGGGAATGAACTAGCACATGGAAGAGCTCTCCCCCTCTCTCTGTTTTTCGAATAAATCTTCAAAAACAACAACAAAAACCCACTGCACAGGTGACCTTTGTCTTGCAACTCTTGCAGCTCAGTGGTTTGAGACTTGATTTCCCACAGCCCAGGGGCCAGCACTGTGCATAGAAAACCTGTACCTGCAGTGTCAGCATCCCAGGCGGGCACTGGTTCAAAAAGACCCAGCTGCTCCACTGTCCATCCAGATCCCTGTTTGTGGTCTGGGAAAGCAGTGGAAGATGGCTCATGTCTGCACCCACATAGGACACTTGGGAAAAAGTTCCTGGCTTTAGAACGGTCCAGCTCCAGCCATTTGGGAAAATGAATCAGCAGACAGAAGATCTGTCTCTCCCTCTTTTTCTCTGTAATTGCCAGTCGAATAAAAATAAAATCTTTTTAAAATAAACAACAAAACACTTTATTCTGAGCGTTCAAATCCAGCCCACCCACTTCCTCACTGCCCTGTGACCTAGGAGCCGTCCTCCACCCTGCCCGGCACCGCCTTCTCCCAAGGCACACATGCACAGGGTGGCTGCCCTTTGGGGTGGTGGAGGCAGCTGAGGCATGCCCAAAGCACAGCGTGGTGTGAGTGGCAGGTGCACCTCCAGGCTGTGTCTCCCCTTAGCCCAGGGTCTCTGAGCTCCCCAGAGAGGGGGCTCCTGCTGTAATGCTACTGGGGGAAAGCGGCCCACCTTCTCCTGAGGGGCAGGGGTGTGGCCTCACCAGAGGAGCAGTTGTCGAAGTTGAGATCCCCGCAGACAACGTCAAACGCCACCAGCTCCTCGGGGTTGGCTGCGCTGGACGAGGAGGTAGATTTTCGGAAATCAGCCAGCCAGTCCTGAAGCAGGTCCAGCTGCTCACAGCGGATGGCGCTGTCCTCTGTGGAGGCCGAGCATAGAGACTGGGCCATGAGGCTCATGAGTCCCATCCTGACCCAACACACCCGCCGGCCCCATGCTCCTCCTCTCCCCGCCACCCCAGAGAACCTTGGAGGCAGCCCTACCTGCTAGGGCGTGCAGGTGTGTGCAGGCGATGTACCCGACAATTCTTTGGTCCTGAGGTGTGCTTCCCACCTGCACCTGGTGAGGAGATAAGGGGTAAGTGCTGCCCCCCAGCGGCCATCACTGCTGTGTGCACCAGGAGACGTGGCCCACACACCCGCCTGGCCACTCAGACCCTCAGGCCCTGCTCCATGCCAGGCTGCCAGCTGGACTCCAGGGCCCAGGAGTTCCTGCTCCTGGCCCTGGCTGTAGCAGACCTTTAGGGAATGTCTGTCACTTAAATTTAAAAAAAAAAATCACTTGAAATGGGTATCGCAATTATACCTCATAAAGTCAACTCAAAATGACCTCCTAGGGGAAGATGGGGCTCTCGGCAGGGCTGGCCTGGGGCAGGTGGGGGAGTCCAACAGACACGTTGCCCTCCTACCCACTGGGATGCTCTTACAGCTGCTGGGGGTCCCAACGGAGGGGTCTCTGGGGATGTGGTGGGCCCTTGTTCCCTGCACCTGCATTGGAGCACGGATGGCACCTGTGACTGCTGAGGCCCCTGTGCTGTGACAGCAGCAGCAGCTGCAGCAGTGCCCAGCACAGAGCCCTAGGGGACACCTGAGTCTCCTGCTGGACCAGCCCCTCCCCAGCTGGGGCAGCATGCCTCCTCAGTTTCCCCTGCTTTTTGGCTGCCGTTCTGCAACATCCAGCCATGAGTGTCTGGCCATTTGATGAAGGGCTGTAGGGCCTGGGTGTGACTGTTGCTAGACCCACATACATCACTCACTCCTTGTTCATCTCCCAGACTGGCATGGCTTAGTGCAACCACAGGCCCAGGGGTCATTTGCACCCTGTTGCAAAAACACAACTCATGAAAAACCACAGTGCCCCAAAAAGGCCACACGGTGGTGCTGTCGGCCCGTCTACGCCCAGGTGCCGAGCCTGTTTGCTTTATTCTTTGCTGAATCCTTTGCCCCATTTTCCTAGCTGAGCACCACAGTGAGGTCAGGGGAAGCTGAATGGCAGGCCAGGCCCCCAAGGCACACATGGTCAAGGCAGGTTCAGGTCTGGCCTTGTTGGCTCCTCCCCGGCCACCCATTTGTTGGACTGCATGTGCCAGCCTCTCCCTCAGCACTTCCTTGTCACCTGCCCTGTGCCAGTCTGGGACAAGGGAACCAGAGGCGTTAGTGTCAGACTTGGCCCTGGTGCTGAAGAAAGCCCACCTGGAGGGCAAAACACGTACACACGCAGGCCGCTGGGCACAGCCACCTCCCCCACGCCCCCCACTTCCCCTCTTAATCAGTCGTGTGATCTTGCCAAGATCCACTTTATTATTTGCTGGGCCTTATTGATTTCTGGCTCATGGCCCGGAGCTGCCGTCCTGTGTTTCTCTTGCAAAAACAAACAAGCATGCTGAGAGGTTGTGCCTTTCAGCCTCCTTGATACGAGAGACTCAACAGGGAAGGGGCCTGGATCTAGGTTGGGGGTGGGGGGAGGGAGGGCTGGGAGGGGTCGTGCCTGGTGCAGGGGTCGGGGTTGGGGGTAGACAGGCCCCAGATGGGATGCAGCTGTCGGGAGTCCAAGTTCAGGGCTGGGCTTTGTGTCCTACGCTGTGAATATTGGGCAACATAGGCCCATGTTTTTCTAACAGCATGGACCCCCACTGAAACACTGCAGGCCAGTGTCAGACCCCGCGGGTGGAAGGAGAGACAAGAAGGAGTGGAAAGGGACAGAGAGAAGCACAGAGGGACCGGCCAGGGAGACAGCGAGCGGCGAGTGAGGTGGCGGAGAAGGCCGGTGAGGAGGGGCTGCGAGGCTCGGCCTGCCCCGAAGTGGGTAGGCCTGGAGGGGACACAGACCCCTGGCCTGGAGCCATCAGTACCAGGGCCGAGGTGGGGATGGAGGGCCAGGCCTGATCACGCAAGGTCAAAAACGCCCACGGGATGAAACCCCAAGGAACCCTGGCGAAAGAGGGCATTGGCCCCATTGGTTGGAGGACCCCAGCCAACTGCAGCCTCTTTGGGAATGAAAAGCCAGAGGCCCCCCACCCCATCCGGGCCTGGCAGAGCCGCCCTGGGGCCACCGGGCAGCCATGAGGGTCGCCAGGGCCCAGGGATGCCTGCCCGCCAGACTCGACCCTGACTCCGGGTGGCCACCAGGCTCACACACCGGCTCATTCCCAGCCCAGGAGCAGATGCGGCCCTCACCTGGAAGGGAGCGGTGTCTGTACAGGCAGTGGCCACCACTGAGGCAGGAAGCCCAGCTCTGCAGCGGCCAAGTGAACACGCTGGAAGCCTCTGGGGAGAGCGGAAGTCGGCACTGCGAGCAGTGAAGGCCCAGAGAGCCAGCAAATCACCGCAGTAAGCTCCAAGTGCCTCCAGATTAGCAGAAATCATCACAATTCACTTCAATCAGTGTCTACAGAAGCCAAGCCAGGGCCTGTGATCGGAGAGCCTGACACGGTGGCCATGGGGCAGCCAGGAAGGCCGGGACCTCCGGGTTGGGCTGTGGGCCTGGCCCAGGGGCCCTGTGGCCGCCTGCAGCTCCTGGTCTGAGCGGCTCTGCACCAGGGGCACCAGGATGGCCAGGACTGACACTCTCTCAGGCCACCCAGACCGGAAGGAGGTGGCTGAGGTCACTCAGCTGGGGCCTCAGCTCACGGCTCTGTGCGGGTGTCTCCCAGCCCTGGTCCAAAGCACCCGATTCCACCTGGGGCCCCTGGCTGCTTACCTTGAGAAACAGCGCACCCTTAGAGGCCAGGGCGTCAGAGCCGCGCCCGTTGGGGTAACAGTGATAGGCCACGTCCATGACGGGGTAGCGGCTGGCAAAGAAGAGGCCGCTGTTGAGGAACTTGAACTTGCAGCAGCCGTGGCAGCCATAGACCCCCACGTCGTACAGAATGTACTCGAAGTAGCCGTGCAGCTGGTCTTTCAACTTGGTGGCTGCCCGCTTGTCAAACACCTCCTGCAGGCATAGGAAGTCCAGGTTGGCAGGGAAGAAGGCCGAGACCTCGTGGTCAAAGGCCTCGTCCGGGTGCCGCCTCCTGCGCGTGGCAGCCTTCTTCACCACCGAGGCCTTGTACAGGAGCTTGCTGTTAGCGCCCGGCTCGGCGCCGCAGTCCGGCCCTGCCCGCGCCTTCACCAGGGACTCCCTGGAGGCCGACGGGCTGCCCAGGCTCCCGGAATCCCCGTCCCGCTGACTGTGGTTGGGGGTCTGGCCCTTAGGGCCGCCGCCGGCCCCGTTCCTGGCCTGGCTCCCAGCGGCAGGGTCGTCGGCCTCCGGCGGTCGGCCACCCTCCTCGCCACCGATGCGCACGATGCAGGCGTCCTCGGGGTTGCCGCCATCAGCCGGGTCGCTGGGGGCTGGACCGTTGGCGGCCTCGTCACCACCACCGTGGCGCCCGCCATCACCCTTGTACTCCACGGAGGATGTCCTCTTGATGCTCCCGGGGACGGCGCGGGCCCCGCCATCGCCGCCCTGTGGCGACACCAGGCTGCTAAAGCTGGCCGCGCTGATGGAAGTGTTGGTGGGCGAATCGATGTAGATTTTGATCTGGGGCCGGGCAGCGCCGTTGCGGATCCTCTGCCCGATCTCCCGGGCCCGGGCCTGGGTGTTAAACAAGTTGTTGAGCCTTGCCAGCGCGTCCGGGAGGAGGCAGAGGTTGGCGGTGGCGAAGCAGAAGCTCTTGCCAGTCCCCACGCCCTTCCATTCGCTGAGCAGGGCCGCCCCGCCTGCCGCGCCCTTGTCCTGCAGCCGCGAGTAGACGTAGGGCCGGCGCACAGACTGCAGGGGCGACCAGAAGATGAAGCCGACGAGGGCGAGGGGCAGCGAGGCTACCAGGAGGGCCAGGTAGATGGGGGTGAAGAGCAAGGTGCAGAGCAGCTGCAGGCAGCACGGGTCATCCGCCCGCTGGCGCTTCTCGTAGGTGGTGGGCCGGAAGGAGGCAGCCAGGCGGTCCAGCAGCCAGTAGCATGGGAAGATGAGGGCCCAGGACACAGCGTGCAGGGCGGACAGACAGCTGGTGGGAAAGGGGGTCGTGTACAAAACCATCGCAGCTCCCTGGGCGCCGCGGCCGGCCCTACTACATGGTGTCCGGGGCAGCGGCGGGCACTTTCCTGGGCCGGGGTGGGAGGGGTGTGTGTGTGTGTGTGTGTGTGTGTGTGTGTGTGTTGGTGGGGGATACACTGGAGGAGGGTCACCTCCTGGCACGGCGTGGCTCCGGGTGCTCAGGGGCGAGTGCTGGCCAGCCGCTCATGGTGGGCCTCAGCGGGCCATGCTGGGGAGCCTGCAGAGACAAGAAGGAGCTCGTGTTGATATTTGGGGAGCAGGTTGGCCCTGGGGGGCTGTCTTGCCAGCTCACCCCCCACTTTGTCTCCTGCAACTTGCGCAGGACTGTTCTAAGCACCAATCCAGGGCCAGCAGGCTCACATGGGACACACAGGGGCCTGAGCCCCTTGGAGTAAGTAGCTTGACAACAAGACTTCACTAACTGGCTACCTTGACCTGGAAGACCTGCCTGGGTTTTCTGAGGGGGTACAATTTTGGGGGTGCTAAGGGGGCAGGCTGGACAACCCACAGGCTGCCTGAGGAGCAGTGGAAGCAGCGAGGGCTGTGTCCCAAGGGGGCCTCGGTCATAGGTGCTGCAAACTGACACCCAGTGCCAAGTGGGTCAAGACAGAGAGACGGGCCAGAGGGCAGGCTGCTGGCCACTGGCCAGGCTCTCCTGGGGGCCTCGCCTGCAGCATCCGACAGAGCCCACGTTGAAACTCCTGTCCACGGGCGTAGGCCCAGCCTGTGTCCTAATGACTCCCAGGAAGGACAGGAGACCCAGTTGCAGACCCCCACAGTGCCGGGGACACTTGGAGACACTTCCTGAGGTGAGACAGGTCTGGCCCCAGCTGGGACTGCTGTCCCTCAGGCCCTCCGGGACCCGCCCCGCGGTATCTGTCACGGCCCCCTGCTGCAGTGGCTCCCAGGGCTGGGCTCCGGACGGGCTGCCAGGTGTGTTCACTGTGCTGAATGTAAAATCAATACAGGCTTGTCTGGAGTGTTGACTCAGCCTCCAGGGACCCATAGGTGAGCGATCTGTGGCAGAGCCTGCGTGCCCAGGTCAGCCAGGCATGCCTTCCCACCTATCCCCCTTCTGCCTTGGCCCTGAACCGTCTCCTCCTGCTCATGAACCCGAGTGCCCACGCTGCAGGTCTGGGTGTCATCCAGAACCCCTACCTTCTGACCCCTCGGTCAGGCCTGCCCAGCTGGAAGCCCTGTCCCATACGAGGGCTTGCCTCGTGCTTGCTGTCTGTACCCCGGTCATGCCCCAGCCCTCTCCATCCCTAACCTCCTTGCTCATGCTTCCTCCCTTGGGACCCAGCCTGGAAGTCATCTCCCTAGAAAGGACCCTTTGCTGTCCCCTTGCCCAGCTGGCTTTGGTGCATCCATTGGGGTTCCTGTCCTGGTCAACAAATGGGACAACCCCGACTTTCTCAACAGAACGGAAGCTTCTAGAAAGAAGGAGCTGCCTAGGGTTACTGTAAAGCTCTTGGCAAACGGTGGCAGGTGTTCAAGAGTGGGTCTGAGTGCAGCTGCTGTCCCAAGGTGGTGTGAGGAGGGCCCTGCTGTCAGTGGTCCAGGGGTGTCAGGGCAGGGGGCAGGCCAGGCTGTGTCTCCCTGTGAAGTTGAGCTGGGACTGAGCCCGCCCTGGCTAACGCCTTTCACAGGGATTCGACTTTGTTCTGGGAGCTTGCTTTGAAGCCAACCTCCAACCCTGGGTAGCGTGGCGTTGGGAGTGGCGGGCGTGTCTACGCGGACCTCAGCCCCGCGCCTCAGTGACCTCCAGTTGTGTGGCCAGCACCGGTGACTCAGAGTTCAGTGGCTGGCAGGGCTGCAGTCCGCCCACGCTCACCATCTGACTGGGGACTCAGGGATGCACGCACTTGCTGGCTCCCGGCTGCGAGAGGAATCTCCGGAGGAGGTAGCAGCCCTCCTTGGGCACACAGGCCAGGTGCCCCAGTGACCCTCACTGTGTGGGTGCAGCCCAAGGGGGCGTCCACAGGAGTGGCTGAGTCCAGGGTGTGGCACCCAGGTTTGGGGATGGAAATGTCCAACTCGGGGACAATGGGAGCCTGATGGCCCAGGGGTGACAAAGGTTGGGGGGGTGGTTCCAGTGGGGCTGTCCAGGGGCCAGGTTTTTTGGGGAAGGAGCACAGGGTCAGCTGGGCACAGATGGGCATGCCTACAGACTTGCAGCACTTGCAGCAAAGAAACTCCTTTAAGCAGAACTGGCTCATGTCCCCTGGGACGGCGGTGGCACAGCTATAGGTCAGAGGTGGCTGCTTCCTGAGAGATACCTCTCAAACATGTTCCCACGTGGGTGAGGTTCCTCCAGCACTGGCTGGCCCAGGGGTACGATCTGGCACCAGCTGGGACAGGCCACTGGGGATGAAGGGAGCAGCGAGGGGCCTGAACACCTGCCCTCATGCCCTTCACTGCAGCTAGGCCCCAGGCCTCCTGCCCACCTACAAGGAGGTGGCCCGGCCTCTCTGACTCTACTCAGTTGGTCATGGGAAGCAATGATTTTGTTCAGGAGTCAGTGGGATGTGAAGTGGTTGACAGCCCTGGGTGCCAGTGGACAGTGGTAGCCACCATTGTTCCTCTAAGGTGTGGTGAAGGGTCTGGTGCAGTAGCTAGTGGCTAAAGTCCTCACCTTGAATGTGCTGGGATCTCATATGGGCACGGTTCTAATCCCAGCAGCTCCACTTCCCATCCAGCTCTCTACTTGTGGCCTGGGAAAGCAGTCGAGGACAGCCCAAAGCCTTGGGACCCTGCACCCGTGTGGGAGACCCGGAAGAAGCTCCTGGCTCCTGGCTCCAGCTCAGATCAGCTCTAGCTGTTGTGGCCACTTGGGGAGTGAATCATTGGACGAAAGATCTTCCTCTCTGTCTCTCCTCCTCTCTGTAATATCTGCCTTTCCAATAAAAATAAATAAATCTTTTTTTTTTTTAACATGTGGTGAAGACATCTCTTCCTTTCCTACTGCTATCCCAGTTTCCTCAGCTACACTGGGGTCCCTCCCTGAACCCTTATCAGCCTGTCCTCTGGCCCTTGG
The DNA here is from genome assembly GCF_017591425.1 of Ochotona curzoniae. Lineage (NCBI taxonomy): Eukaryota > Metazoa > Chordata > Mammalia > Lagomorpha > Ochotonidae > Ochotona > Ochotona curzoniae. Next base: position 13,338,604 of record NW_024465926.1, on the reverse strand, counting down.
GGCCCTCCCAGGCGCTGCCCCACCCCAAACTCCTCCCCACACAGCACACACAGAAGGGGCTGCCACCAGCAAGCCTGTCTCTAAAGCTCTGTGGTTGATTACTTTGTCTAGGGGCAATGAAGGGAGGATAAACAAATAACAGCATACTCATTAGGCTGATCTACACTTTCTCTGTCAAAGCGGAGGACTAGGGTGCTGGCGGCTCCTCCCAGCACCCTGGTGCTTCTTCTGGAGGGGTGGCCGGGGCAGGGGGCGGCTCCCCACAGGCGGTACACGGCACACGCAGGTGTGCGGGACACCCCTTGTGTGTTACTTTCCTCCATGCCCTGGCTGCTTCCATGCCCTCAGGTTGGTAGCTTAGCCAAGCCAAGTCCACTGAGGCTGGGCTGATGGGGCTGGCAGTGACCATGGCAGTGTTCATAGCCTAGCCTCACAACCTGGATCGCTTGCACAGGCTCCTTTCCGTAAAACTAGTGCCAGTCCCTGGGCCCCACCCCTCTTGTAGTCCAGGGTCTCCAGAGCAAGGTTTCTGGGAATCCCAGACACCTGCTACTAGCCTGGGGCTGCACGCAGACCAGCCCAGGAGCCAGGCGATAGGAACCTCTCACCGCCAAGCTCTCCTCTAAACACTGGCCTGAGGCTTAAGGGGTCAGCCGACCTGCCCTGGCCAGGGAGGGCACCCTCAGGAATAGGGCCTTGGTGGTCTGCGGTGGGCAGGGCCTCTACTGGGGCCACCGCAAGCCCCAGCTCCCTGGGACACGGGCCTGATAGGTGTGCTGGGCTGTGGGAGCTGCCTGCCCAAGGGTCCCAGTGGACACTGACTTTGAATTTCTGGTGAGCAAGCCAGACCGGTCGGGCTGGCCCCTCCAGGGAAGCCTAAACAGCTTTGCGGGATCCCTGAGCTTGGAAGGTTTCTGGAAAGCCCTGCACGGGAGAGATTACCCTATCTGGTGTCTACACTGGGTCTGGTCCCTCTTCAGGCTGCACTCTGGCCTGCAGAGCCCTCTCTCAGCAGTGGTAGTACCCGCAGTCCTGGAGCCCAGAGACTTCCTGCTGAGCCCTCTTTGTGTCCGCACAGGGGCTGGACCTGAGACCCCAGGAGCTGCATGGAGCCCCGGGTTTCCGCAGGACAGGCCCCCTGCCCTGCTCCAATCCAATTATCGGCGGGTGCCTGCGTCTGCCAGCAGCGCTCAGCCCACCCGCCTCTGCCTGGACACCTGCCAGGGAGGGTTGGCATGGCAACCCGAGCTGCTGAGCCTGGGAGTCAACTCGGCAAAGAACAGAGAAAAGCGATGCCTTTTCGGGCTAAGGCAGCAAAGATGCTTGAGCTAATCCTCAGAAGCCACGGCCCACATGCAATTGGGGTCTGGGGTCCAGAGTATGTGGGCTGCAGCAGGGATGCCGGTGGACATAAATCACCTCTTCTTACAAGATACAAAGCCCCTCCCTCCCCCTCCTTGGCACATCCCCCAGCTCCTCAACCTGCCTCCTGCCTTCTGCACAGCCCATTGACGCTCAGTCTCATCAGGCAGCGTCTGTTTCGTACACCCAGAATGCAGCCGCGGTCTCCGTCCAGCTCTGCTTCGCGGCGCTGCTGTGCGGACACACGGCTGCCGACCTTGCTGCAGCATAGACCTGAGTCCTCGCTGCACCATCACACAACCAAGCTGCACGGTGCCAGGTTCTCCCTGGAACTCTCACCAGGCTCCTCCACAAGGCGCCTTGCATTTGCTATGAGACAGAATACAGAGCTGAAACATCCGGTGTCTACCTCAAGTTCTGAATCCAGTTCTGAAGAGAGCAGGCCCAGGGCTGGAAACATCAGGCCTGAGGCTCGTGGCAGCCCTGAGCTCTGATCTCCCTGTGCCTGAAGCCGACACAACCTGTAGCTTGTTCTGATGCAGGAGTCCTCAAGTCCCCCATTTCCCCTTTGCTATGGCCACTGTGTTTCCGGCTCCTGTTGCCCACCCAAGGGAGCCTGAATTCGTGTGACAGGAATGGATTCTTACTAAAATTCAGTTCAGAGCAGCTCCTCCCTCTCCCAGGTCCCCTGAGGCCTCGCAGGACCTGGTGTCCATGGGGTGCATCCCTTGCACACAGCAGTGGCAGGTGACGGAGGTTATGGGCACACGTTTGGGGCCAGGTCCTCCTGCTGGCTATGGGCTCACTGGCGAGCTGTAGATCCCTGCTGTGCCAGGCATGGGTTATGACACTGGCTCAGGTGGTTGGGGAGGGGGTGTGGGGCCTGCTCCCTATCGGGGACAGTTTCATTCCTGCTGTCGCTGCTGTTCAGGCCTTGGAGATTACAGACCTTTGAGGTCAGCAGCTGGGAGCTTCCTCCTCCTGTGGCTGCTTTGCCTGCCACAAAGGGCACCATGCTGTGCCAGGGGAGGGCTCTGGTCTCCCAGCAGGACTTGATCAAGAGCTGCCTCGGTTACAGGTGCAGGCCCATGTCCCAGGCCTCCATGGAAGCCAGTTATTGGCAAAGTGGCCAGCAAGTGTTCACAAAAGACACTTTCCACGGGAGCTATTAACACCTTACATGGTTGCTGAGTGTAAAGCTTTGGGCAGCTGGGGAGCACTTCTGGGCCCAGCTGGCCTCGTCATGTCCCTGTCAGAACTCAGACAGCCCCAGATGAAGCCAACCAGAAGCAAACCTCAAGCTGGGGTGTTGGTGGACACGCATGGGTGTTTACAACAGTCGGAGCCCAGGGTGCAGGCCTCAGTGCTGCGTGAAAACACGGGCCATTTTCAGGGATGAACTGCTGGGCCTGGAGACCTGGCCACCCTGTGCTCTCCTGTCTGCCACTCAAGGTTCATCTGCTGATGACCTCAAAGGGCTGGACGGTGACACCTAAATCCCTAGTGGTTTACCCCAAGTAGCACCTGCCTGCTTGCCCTTGGCCACCACAGGGTGCTCAAGGCACATCCATGGGCATCGCGTCTGCCACTGCAGGAGCCACGGGGCCCCAGTGTGTCCTAGGTGGGGACTGAGCCCTGGATGGCAGTTGGGGGAAGATGGACGTTGAGATCACTGCCCCATCCACAGGGCCTTCCTCACGCAGGGCAGGGCAGGGCAGGATGTGTGCCCAGCTGAGCCTGTCACCAGGCCTCCTGGGTCTGCAACCTCAAATGCTCTGATCCTGCCTGGAGGCTGGGGTCAGATCCTAAGCTGAGTGCCGAGGAAGTCCCCTGACCTTCAGCATGTCCCCAGCTGCCCAGGGTCGTTGCCACCTTTAGGAAATGGCAGACCATGGGGTCTCACTGTTCTTGGGCCCTACTACCGAGGCTCCAGCCCAGCCAAGTCACCACTTGCCTGATGAAGGCTCACAGGCCAAACTAGGTTTGGAAGTGGCTACGTGAAGGTAGGAGCTGAACATATTTCCTGTGGGAGTGGAATGCTCCACACCCATCCATGCAAGTGTCGGCGTTTGTGCGGCCCCTGCATGGGGCTGTGTGTCAAGTACAGCGTCTCCGCTCAGAGCGGACAGGCTGACTAGGCAGTGGGCGGGCAGCTCGAGGCGCCAACGAGCCCAGCCGAGGATGGCGATGAAGCTTCCTAAAACAGAACACGCTTACGAAAACGCTTCTGCAGGGAGTCATTGCACATTCAGCCTTCAGTTTTGTGGTACACAGAACATCGAACAAACCGAGGCCCTGGGGAGAACTCGCACAGAGATCGCAAAGCAGAAGAGCAAGAATGAGTAAAGTCGGGCAGCGGCAGCTCCCCGGCTATCCCTGCAGCTGGGCTTCCCGGACCTGGGTAGGGACCCACTCCCCACGCTGGACCCTTGTCCTGGACCCTTGCACTATTGGCTGGCCTCTCACCCTCCCTCTCCACAGAGCACCCCTGGAGCCTCTCACCTGGCTGGCACCTCCAGAATATGCGAGGGGGGAGGGGAAGGGGATTGGGAGCAGCCAACGTCTACACCCAGGTCAACTGGTTTACTTGACTATGAATCACTCATTTGTCTGCAACAGAAGCTGCTGAGGACTTTATGGGGGCTCTAGTCGCCCCACGTCCTGGCTATGTGCTGCCACCAAACTTGCCTTCCCTGGGTCTTTTGTGGCCCTGCTTCTAGCTCATGCCTGCATCTCTGGCAGTGGTAACCCAGCTACCCTACTCTGGGCTGCTAAACCTTGCACTCCATAAGGGGAGACAAGAACTCTTGGTTCTGGCTGTGGCTGTTCTGAATGTCTTCATTCAGGATTGACCACCTGCCTGGGTCAAGATCAGAGTAGCCCTTGTTCCCTCGGCCCTTGTCTCTGCACATCTGTGGACAGGACCCTTGCCGCACTGCCTTGGCTCGGGGAGCCAAGTGCTCCCTGGACCTGAAGTGGGATTGCACATCCTGGTGGCCTAGTGGTTGGGCAGGATCACATGATGGGTCCTGACCAGGGAGTTGTGAGGTTTGTTGTTGCTGGGCCAGAGTCCTTAACAGCTGGTTCCTCCCTCTGCTAGCTGGCGGTGTTGAAGGTGGCAGGGTACTGGCCTGGGTATAGGGTGCGGAGGCACGCAGCGAGAGCCCAGCATCACCCACCTCAATCAAGCAAGGCTTCTGGGTTGCTGTCACCGGCCCCTTTCCTGGAGGCCAAGACAACCCTGACTGACAGCCAGCCCTCAGTTTCCCAGCCACACAGCCAGCTCGACCCTCCAGAGCCTGACTCTTTTTGGAAAGAGCTCCATTCCGAGCAGCAACAATGATGTGACTTTGCCCAAATGTGAGCCAGCCGGGAGGCGCCTTCCTCCTCACCTGTTCATCTACAGGCTTTGTCTCCAGGGGCCTTTGAGACATCAGGGGAGCTGAGCCTTCAGCTTTTCATTCATAGTGGACACATTCAGAGAAAGGCAGTAGCACAAGAAGCAAAATAAGCTCAGCACTGCGGGGCAGTGAAGGCCCTGGAATCCTGGGCTGAGCAGAGTCTGCAGGTGTTGGGTACTGTAAGGCTCGAGTTCATGTTCAGACCCAGAAAGCTTCATTGGGAGTGTTCCTGGGCGAGGTTCACTGGTCCGGTACAGGCAGCGGGCCAGGGAAGTCGCAAGCTGGTACTGAGCAGGTACGGAATCTGGGGGTGAGGAGGACTACACAGCCTCTGCATAGCAAGGGTGTCAAGGGGAAGAGGCAAGAGGGTCAGTGAAGGGGGAGGGTTGCGCATCAATAGTAAGGAAAAGCTTAGAAGTGTCCCGATCAACGTCTGGTTTCTGGCTCGTTTCTGGCAAGTAAAACTTAGGAGGCGGAACAGAAAACAGAGGGAGGGGCGGGAGCGCAACATTTAAAAAGGCCTGAACAGACTGGGCCTCCGAGCATCTTTCCGTCCTGCGCGGTAGTTATCCAGATGACAGAGGATATTAAAATGAAAAGTGCCCTCCGGCGGCCAGCGTGACCAGTTATCCAATTCACACAGTGGCCAGGCCACAGTGGAGAGGTAAAGCATTCTTTCTTACCGAGGTTCTGGGACAGGCCCAAGGTGCCAAAGTTATCCAAAAGACACCCTAACGTTTGTCTGAGGGTTGGTTTTAGACTAGGAGTTCCCTGTTGTTTTTCCCTTTGAGTCTTCTGACTGGGTAGGCAAAGACCTGCAGGCATCCCCAACGGTTTGGCTGCCCAGAGACCAGTGTGAGTGAGAGCAGTCACCCAGTGGGATATCTCTTCAACCAAGTGAGGCCCAGAATGCAGCCCCTGTGTGCGTGGTGGTACTGTGCCTGTGTGTGACACAGCACCTGTGTGTGGTACTGCGCCTGTGTGTGTGATAGTACTGCGCCTGTGTGTGACCCAGCACCTGTGTGCGTGGTGGTACTGTGCCTGTGTGTGGTACAGCACCTGTGAGTGTGGTGGTACTGTGCCTGTAGTGACGCTGCACCTGTGAGTGTGGTGGTGCTGGGCCTGTAGTGACGCTGCACCTGTGAGTGTGGTGGTACTGCGCCTGTGTGTGGTGGTACTGTGCCTGTGTGTGGTGGTACTGCGCCTGAGTGTGGTGGTACTGCGCCTGTAGTGACGCTGCACTTGTGAGTGTGGTGGTGCTGTGCCTGTAGTGACGCTGCACCTGTGAGTGTGGTGGTGCCGTGAATGCTGTGCCTGTGTGCACAGCAGGGAAGCCCCGACGCAGCTGTGATCTTCAGTGTGCAGGGAGACCCAAAACCACAGAAGTCTCAGAAGGACGTTAGGGGAGGATTTACCCCGGGTATGCCAGACTGAATAGAGGGTGAGGTCGGAGGTCCTGTCCTGGAGCCGGGTCCAGCCCAGCGAAGGTGTGGCCTCACCAGGGGCACCCCGCAAGGCCATACCCCTCTTGGGTTTTGGTCACCAGATGCAAAGCTTGAGTTCACGTTCAGAACCAGAAATTCACACAGAAAAGAGTTCAGCTAAAACAAGCTTTACTGGGAGTGCTCTCGGGCGAGGTTCACTGGTCTGGTAGACATTGGACCAGGGAAGTCGCACCCAGAGGACACGAAGGGTTGTTTCTACCAGGGGGCTATAGAAGTGGGGGTTGGGGGAAAAAGGCATGTGCCTTATTTGGTGCTAGTGTTATATGTTCCCTTTGACCTTGGTGGATCTGCACGTCACTGCTGGCCAAGGAGGGAGTCGCCTTCTTCTGGTGTGGCCTTACCAGCCACCCTTCTCAGCCTGTTCCTAGGCCACCCCTCACCCACCCCGGCTGGGCCTTAAGGGATGAGGCAGTGTGAAGGGCCTGGCATGTGGCTTAATGGGGAAAGCCTCATCTTGCAAGCACCAGGATCCCATATGGGCACCAGTTCATCTCCCAGCTGCTCCACTGCTTATGGCTTGGGAAAATAGTAGAGGATGGCCCAAAGCCTTGGGACCTTGCACTGGTGTGGGAGACCCAGAAGAAGCTCCTGGCTTTGAATCAGCTCAGCTCTGGCCATTGTGGCCACTTAGAGAGTGAACCAGCAGATGGAAGATCTGTCTCTCCTTCTCTTTGTAAATCTGATCTGCCTTCCCAAATTAAAAAAAGAGAGAGAGAGAGAAAGAAAGAGAGAGAGGCAGCACATGGAAGGGCCAGTGAGGAGTGTGGTTAGACCAGGCTGGGGTGCTGGTGAGGGGCGGGGTTGGGAGGCTAGGGCAGCAGCTGTTGGGCAGCAGGTGGAGACACTTAGCCAGTCACAGGCAGCACATGGCTGCTGTGTGCATTTCTAGTGGCACAGACTTTGCCTTCTAGGTGTGTATCCTGGGGCGGGGTGCCCTCAGGAGAGAGGGCGGGACAGCAAGGTACTGAGTGGGGCTATCAGAAAGCAAGGGAGAGGCTGGGAAGGAGGAAGAGGAAGAGAGACAGAGAGGGAGGCAGTGCCACTCAGGAAGTCTTATCAAAGTCACACCCCTGCTGGTCAGGATGTCCAACAGATTGCTGATGGTAGCCAAGGGGGACAGGAGAGCAGGGCTGGCTGGAAGGCCCGGGCCTGGGCAGAGGGCCATGCACTCATTGGGGGTGGCCCTCAGACACTCCCTGGTGGCATCCCGCTGTGCCAGGCTGCCCCAGCTGCTGAGCGAACCCAGCAGCTGGGGAGCTGGGTGGAGACTCAGCTTAAAGCCACCTTTAAGGTGGAGACAATGTGTCACCAGGCTTTCTAGCGAAGGTTTAGGAAGAAAATGTCCCCAACAGAGTTCAGCACAGCCGAGAGGACAGGCAGCGTGGCTTGAACTAGCCTTCTCAGCCACCCCTCGCCTCACCCCTTCTGTGACAGCTGTCCCAGGTGCCCCCGACCCCATCATCCCCACATTCCCCGTCCTGAGGAAGCTCATCACTCCTCGTCCACTTGCCCAGCAAGAGTTCGCAGTCATCCTCCCCTCCACTCTGCCCCCTCTCACCAGGCCACACTTGAACCTCCTGACCCCTTGGACCTACTTTCAGCCCCATCCCTGTTCCAGCGGTCAGTCTCCTGGCACCTGGCTTCCCTCCCCGGCCCACTGTCAACGGGTGGTGCTGTGCAAAGTCACATCACACCGCTGCCCAGTTAAATCCTTCTGTGGCCCCAGAAGGTGCCCAAGTACCCGGGAAGGGACAGGCAAAGTCTGCCCAGCATCCTAACTGCCATGACTGTCCTGCTGCTGGTCTGTCTCCCCCTCTTCCCCACCCTGACTGTGCCCTTTGAGGTTCCTCCCTCGGGGCTCTCATCTGTGAAAAGGGGCGTGGCCTCGGCTGAGGACCTCGGGCTTGGCTCAGGGCTCAGAGCTGGCCTTTTCATCAAACCCCAGCCAGTCCCCACTATGGCCTCTGACCCGGCTTGAACAAGTCATTTCTCTGGGCAGTGGGGTACCACCGGGGAATGTTTGGCTCAGGTTGCCAGTGTGCACCCCAGCACAAAGATCTGACACCTACAGACTCGAGCTGGAAACGGAACGAAGACAAGAAGTTTCCAGCTGGACAAATCCGTTCTAGAAAGAGGCAGGGAACTCATGTGTGGCCTGAGGGTTGTCTCTGCAGGTGCAGGCACCCGCCTGCCAAATGGAGCGAGGTGTGAGATGTTCACAAACCCCCTCCTACTCCTGGGGCCACATTTAGCCTATCCAAATAGGGCCTCTGTTTTCTAACTCTGAGACCAAAGGAGGAGAAGCAGGCCTGTGGGTCCCACCTGCATGCTCTGGGTATTTTACTCCGTTGGGGTGCAGCCATAAGGCTGGTCCCCAGCATCCACAGAGGGCCGCTGTCTGTGAGTAGCCCAGAGCAGGTGTCATGGAGCACACCCTTCCCGCCAGAACGAGCGCATCACACTGAGGGCGGGAAGAGCTGGTGCCACTGACAGATGAGGGAACAGACCCAGGGAGGTCAGTGACAGTCCCTGAGGGGTGCAGCTGGGTCACCCGACCCAATTTCCCTTTGCTCTCTGTCTTTCTTGCCAAAGCTGAATATAAAGGACATGCAAACATTTTCAGACTATGTAAATGAGCTCCATCCAGTCCCACCTCCCTTTGTCTCCCCACAGGTGTTAACAGCGCCCCTGCCTGCCCAGCCTGGCCCCCTCAGCCTCCATCCTTAAAGCGAGTAGTCCCTGAGCTCTCAGGGGAGATTCCTGTGGCCTCCCTCCCTCCCCATTTGTTCTTACACCCATCTCCACCTTCTGCCCCGCCCCCCGAGTTTCTGCCCACGGCCTGGTGACCTCCCTGGTGGCTCTGACTTGGGCCAACATTTAGGGAGGGGTGGGCTCTTGGGAGTCCTGCTGCTCTGCCGGCAGACCCGAGATGTTGGCTGTCAGCTGTCTCTGTGCTCCTAGATCCTGTTATACGCCTTAGAATGGCCTGGTGGTTTGAATGAACACAATTAGGGACCTTTACAGCTTCTCTCACACATATTAGTCAGCAAACAACTTCTCACTAAGGTTGTGTCTGTTTTTCTTTCTTTTTTATTACTGGATGTGTCTGTTTTTACCGAGAATGCCTACTTCACAATAGCTCTGCCAGCTCTGGGTTTTAGCATTCATTTTTTTCCGCCCCATAATTCAGTGGTTAGTGGTATTTGGATGCATCCCCCGCCAGCTAACCTGCATCCCCTCACTTCCAAGTGTTGCTTCTTTTTCCTGCGGGTTTCCTTCAGAGATTTGCACTCTGCACCTGGGACCACGCTGCAGGGGGTCGGGAGGGGGTCCAGCTAGCTCTCCCCAGGTTGTTCAAGCCAGGGCTGTGATCCTCCAACTTCTCAACCAAGCCGCAGAACCTCTTCTTAAACACACAACACTTCACATAAGGACATTCACGCGGAGCCCACGCAGGGTGGCACAGATCTGCACCTCTGACAACCCTTGGGCTGTCGTCTTACCTGAGGAGGGGGCTCTCAGACCGCGTCCTTCCCTCTGCAGAGGAGACGTCACCCGGTCACAGGATCTGGAAGAAAATGAAGCGTTCATTGGGAGGATCAGAGCAATCTCCGGAACTCAACCACCTCCGCCGTGGAGCCGCCGGCAACAGGTGAGCAGGCACATTGACCCAGGGGCCCCACCTGCACCGGAGGCGCAGCCACACCCTCCACGTCGCCCGACCCGGCCGGGGTGTGTGGACTCGGCTGTCCCTGTGCCGCCGTGCAGGGTAGGGGCGGACCTGTCGGGGCGTGGAGAGCGCCGAGGCCAGGTGCCCAGGGTTCCGCGGTGGGAAGGCCAAGCCCTCCACGTGGAGGGCGGACCCGCGCCGGGGCGGGGCGAGCGCGGAACCGCCACGGGGCCTGGGCTGCATCTGATAGGAGAAGGCAGACGGAGCGGAGGTTCCCCCCAAGCCCAGGAGCTTTGTGTAAACATCTGCCTCGCAAAGATACCTGTGGTGAGGGAGCCGAATCCAGGCTGGGGAAGAGGGACCGTGGTTGCCAGGACGGGGCGCAGACCCGGGAAGGGCGACTTCTCGGGATTTTCAGAGCAGGAGTTGGAAGGGTACTTGTGTGGGCAGAGTCCTTCAACCCGGTGGTCACCTGCTCTTTGCACGCCTGGCTGACGCAGCCAGGGAACTCTGTGGCCTGCTGTGCCCGCGGCCTCCACCGGTGACCCGAGCCCGGTGCTGCTGCCGGCTCCCGTTCCTGGCCTTCTGTGCGGTCCCGACTCCTCAGCCCCGCCTTCCAATCCCAGGCCCCGCCTCGGCTCCGGTTTCCCAGCGGCGGGTTCGGTCCCCTGCTACTAACCTCGCAGCTCTTTTGCGCCACCCACTGCCCTGCCCTAATCCTTGTACCACACTCCTCACTTGTTGGGGGTAAACATTACTAGGCTCGGCCCCTCCCGACCGTGCCCATCCTTTACATATGCTTATTTTGCAAATCATTCAGATTCAGTGCTTTAGGGGAAGCTGAAACATGAATCCCAATAGCCGGGGACACTGCGGAAGAATGTCTCACTTAGCAAACAGCGGGCTTCCTTCCCATTAGATGTCCAACCCCCCCACCCCCCTTTAGAAGCCACTGTGCTGGCTTAATTGGCTAATCTTACACCTCCAAGTGCTGGCATCCCTTATGGATGCCGGTTCATGTCTTGGCTGCTCCGCTTCCCACCCACTCCCTGTTTGTGGCCTGGGAAAGCAATAGAGGTGGTTCAAAGCCTTGGGATCCTAAACACACCCACATGGGGGACCAGGAGGAAGTCCTGGCTTCTGGCTTTGGGTCAGCTCAGCTCTGGCTGTTGTGGCCATCTGAGTAGTGAACCAGCAGATGGGAGATCTTTCTCTCTGTCTTCCCTCTGTAAATCTGCCTTCCCAATAAAAATAAATCTTAAAAGAAAAAATACAGAGAAGGGATGAGTTCCAGTGAGACCTGATTCTAGTCCAATCAGCCTGCCAGCGCATCAGCTCTGAGCCTCTGACGCCCGTTCCCCTTTCCACATGCTTGGCCACGGATAGGACTGGTTGGCACTTGAAACAGCCACATCAGAGTGGGAAGGTGGAAGCCAGAGCCGCGGGGCCCCTTGCTGCGGTGCAGTGACCTGAGTTTCCCTAAGGGCCCTTGTTGCCATGCAGACAAAAAATGAGTTGTTTCCTCTGAGCTAAGGACCTGGCAGGCATCCCTCCTGACCAGTAGCCTGGGAGTCTAGCCTGCCAGGAAGTCAGAGGGTGGCCTGCTGCCCCCGTCCCTGGTTGCCTGGCTCCCGGCTCGGGAGGCTAAGCGCCTGCATGTATGCATGTCTGTCCTTCCTGTTCTGGCTGGGCTGACCGGACGCTAGGCTGGCTTCGGAGCCCTGCAGGCCTGGGCCACACACGGTCCCCTGCCCTCTCTCCAAGGGGCAGCAGGGAGGGGAGGGACTTGCTCTTGGTCTCCTACTCCTAGCCCTCCAACATTTCCTGTGCCTAGCCTGCCAACCCCTACCCCCACTGCGCATATTTTCCAAAATGAATTAAATGACAAGAGCTGACTATTTAAAATGGGGTCCCTTCAGGGAAGGGGAACCTTTGCAACCTTGACATTCTAGAGCCTTTCTTAAAAAAAAAAAAAGTCAGATCATTGAGATTCTACAGGGCACATCTTGTTTTTAAATCGGTTGCCCTTTCACAGGCTACAGCTTTTCCCCCTTTTTGAAAATAAGATCACACAGGTCAGGGGATTAGAAAAGGGAACCATCCCATCAGGGCCCTCCCCTGCCTGCTGCACATCTCCAGTTCTTTCCCAAGCCAGCAGAAGCAGTTCCCCGCCATAATCCACACACACACCCCCGCGCAGCACGCACCGGTAGGAAATGGGGAGACAGAGGGACCTTTCATCCTTGGCGAGCCCAGAGCGAGTGGGGCTCCCAGCGCTGCTCTCCTGCCTCTGGAAGCTGGCGTGCCCGCGGCTCAGTCGGGGCCTGCAGCTTAAATAGGCAGTGGGAGCGGGTTAGGGCGGGCCTGGGGGGGCGGGCACGGAAAGTGGGGCTGTTTAGCCAACACAGCAAGGCAGTGTCTGTGAAGGCAGCAGTGGTCCCAAGCACGCGCCTTCCTGCCTGTCCACCAGGATGCCGTAAGCCCACAGGCCCCTAGACCGCAGGCCAGCACCTGGGGTGACCTGGTGGACGTGCAGCGCCAAGCGAGAGCTTGTCCCTGGAGGCACCGAGCTTGGTCCGGCTCCTGGCTGTGCCTGACCTCTCCTGGGTGGCAGAGGGAGGATGGGTGGACCTGTTCCCTAGAAGCTTCAGTGGCCTCTAGGATGAGCTGAACTCTCCTAGGCCCAGGGGCCACTTCCTTGGAATCAGGATCACACCAGCATCACAGGTCCAGAAATGATATTTGCAAAGGAACCAACATCTGGGAGGTTCACTCATTTTCCTGTCTCTCCCCCTTTCTTTTTTTTTTTTTTAAAGATTTATTTATTTTGATATGAGAGGCAAATTTACAGAGAGAGACAGAGACCCTCCATCTGCCGGTACACTCCTCAAATGGCTGAGCCATCCAAAGCCCCTAGCCAGGAGGCCCTCCAGATCTCATATGTGGGTGCAAGGGCCCAAGGACTTTGAGCCATCCTCTGCTGTTTTTTCCAGGCCACAAGCAGGGAGCTGAATCAGAAGCGGGGCAGTCAGGACTTGAACCAGAGCCCCAATGAAATATCGGCGGCACAGGCCGATTAGTTTGCAAAGTCACTGTGCTGTCCCTTAATTTATTTTCCACATAGTGATACTGGGACTGGGTACCTATGATGACACTCAGGCCCAGAGAGGTTTGGTGATGACCCCAAAGTCACACAGCCCTCCAGCGGAGTGTCAGATTTCAGGTAGACCAGAGAGGCTGCCCAGTTCACCATACAGAGAAACTTGGAGAGTGAGGAGTAGCTGCTCGCCTTGGGGTCTTATCAGGACCCTGGAGAAGACATCTCTCTTCTCCTGACACGGGGGCAAAAGGAAAGGCAGAGGTGCATCTGGTGGAGTCCTGGGCTGGGGATGGCTGGTGAGAGGAGCTGCCCTTCAAACCTCAGAAGCATTCAGGGAACGCTATGCGGTGTGACACACTCGCTGGTGAATTCAGTGGGAGCCCCAGTGAGGGGAGCCAGCAGAGCTCAGGATACCAGCTAATGGAGACTGAAGACAAAGCTCATTTGTCATTTCATGTTTGCAAAACTTCTAATTTTAAAAGGACATGTTGGAGGCTTAGCGCGGTAGCCTAGTGCCTAAAATCTTTGCCTTGCATGAGAGCCAGGATCCCATACGGGTGCTGGTTCCCATTCAGCTCCCTACTTGTGGCCTGGGAAAGCAGCCAAGAACAGCCCAAAGCCTTGGACCCTGCACCCACGTGGGAGAACTGGAAGAAGCTCCTAGCTCCTGGCTTCAGATTGGCTCAGCTCCAGCCATTGTGGCCGCTTGGGGAATGAAACATTGGACAGAAGATCTTTCTGTCTCTTCTTCTCTATGTAAATCTGCCTTTCCAATAAAAATAAATCTTTTTTTTTTTTTTTAAGTGCAAGTTGGGAGCCGGCATGGTGGTGCCACAGTTTCAGTGGCTGCTTGTGACACGGGTGTCCTATGTCGGAGTGCTGCCTTCTGATACAGCTCTGAGCTAAAGCACTAGAGAAAGCAGAAGAGGACAGAACAAGTGCTTGGGCCCAGCCACCCACGTGGGAGACCCAGACAGAGTGCCAGGCTCTGGATTCAGCTTGGCAAAGCCTTGCCATTTGCAGCCATTTGGAGATTGAACCAGCAAATGGAAGATTTCTTTCTCTGTATCTCTGCCTTTCAAATAAATAAGCTAATATATAAATCTTAAAGAAAATACAAACACAGGCAACAGGGAGAAGTGCTCTCTCTCTTCCTGTGGACACAAGATGGAAGCAGAAACATCTCTTTCCTGCCTGTCCCCTTCCTGCCCACTCTATCCCTGAATATGGCCACAAATCACATGTGGTTGTGATTTTCTCATGTTTTAAATCAACTTATGTATAAAGGGCCCGGCGCGGTGGCACAGTGGTTAAGGTCCTCGCCTTGCACGCCCTGGGATCCCATATGGGCGCCGGTTCTAATCCCGGCAGCCCCACTTCCCATTCCAGCTCCCTGCTTGTGGCCTGGGAAAGCAGTTGAGGACGGCCCAAAGCCTTGGGACCCTGCACCCGTGCGGGAGACCCGGAAGAGGCTCCTGGCTTCGGATCGGCATAGCATTGGCTGTTGCGCTCACTTGGGGAGTGAATCATCGAACGGAAGATCTTCCTCTCTGTCTCTCCTCTCTGTGTATCCGCCTTTCCAATAAAGATAAAATAAATCTTTAAATCAACTTATGTATATAAAAAATCATAACTCAATGCAAGGCAGCAAAGTGGGGAAATGCAAATAGATTTTCTGAGAAATCATTGAAGTTTTTAGTAGGAAAAAATAAGGCATTTTTCAGTTTGGTTTCAAAGAACATTAATTCTTCATTTCTCCCCAAAGAGTCAGGGAAACTGAGGGCCTGGATCTCTGGGCTAGAGCAAGAGGAAAGGGAACCAACACGACCGTCGGTCCCGGCGAAGAAGCTTGGTTACGGGTAGGTGGAAGCACTGTGCCACTGTGGACCCTGCCTGACTCCCTTCAGGTACTGCCACAGTGGGGCACACACATGAACAGAGTACACACTTCAGAGGCCAAGCTGGCTTCTAGTCCAGCTCTGGGTGATGCTGGGCTTTCACGCACCCTCTCTGGGTGGCTGGGAGAATTAGCTGAACTGATAGGGGTGAACATCCTTAGTGGGGGTTCAGTGAACACTTGTCCGCTTTGAAAAGATGACTCTGGGCCTGGCGGCGTGGCCTAGCGACCAAAGTCCTCGCCTTGAACATGCCAGAATTCCATATGGGCGCTGGTTCTAATCCCGGCAGCTCCACTTCCCATCCAGCTCCTGCCTGTGGCCTGGGAAAGCAGTCAAGGACAGCCCAAGGCTTTGGGACCCTGCACCTGTGTGGGATACCCGGAGGAACTTCCTGGCTCCTGGCCTTGGATCGGCATAGCACCGCCATTGCACTCACTTGGGGAGTGAATCATCAGACAGAAGATCTTCCTCTCTGTCTCTCCTCCTCTCTCTATGTCTGACTTTGTAATAAAAATAAAGAAATCTTAAAAAGAAAAGAGAAGAAAAGAAAAGAAAAGAAAAGAAACTAAAAATGACTCTATAGGAAATGTGGGGGGAGGGACAGGAGTGGGAGCCAAGCAAAAAGGCCAGCAGGGTGGGAGGCCTGATGCAATGGCTCAACAAGCTAATCCTCCACCTCCAACAAGCCAGGATCCTGAATAGATGCTGATTCGTGTCCTAGCTGCTCCATTTCTGACTCAGCTCCATGCTTGTGGCCTGGGAGAGCAGTGAGGGGCAGCACTAAGCCTTGGGACCCTGCAACCACATGGGAGACTCAGAATAAGCTCTTGGCTCCTGGCTTTGGATTGGCTCCACTCTGGCCATTGCAGCCATTTGCAGAATGTCCCAGCAGATGGAATATCTTTGTCTCTTCTTCTCTCTTGTAAAATAAATAAATAAATCTTTAAAGAAAGAAAGATAGGCCAGGGCAGGAGCTGGAGCAGGGAGATGGTAGGTCCAGGGGGATAGGAAGAGGCAGAGATTGGCCATATGGCTGGGGTAGCTAAGAGGCCAGAATGGTGCTCAGGACTGAATGTTGGGACACATTTCAGCCCAGACTGCTGCTATGGCTGTATTTGGAGGTGGTGCTCTAAGAAGGTCATTAAAGGAGGTTGTGGGGGAGGCTGTGTGAATAGTAGTAGTAGACCCCAAGATCTACAACGTAGAACACACATATTTTGGTTGGAACCACCAGGGCTGTGGTGTTTTTATATGGTGGCCTGACTAATACAAATGCGTGGGACCACGGTGTGGCTGGGTAGCATGCCAGAAAGGGGTGCAGACGCAGGCTCCCCACTTCAGGCATCTGTCTGTGGTAGATCTGCTCACTGGCCCGGGATGAGTGGGCACGCGTGCCAGTCGCACGGACCTGTCCAGGAGGCAGTGGGATCTGGGGCTGAGGGCTGGGCTGCAATAGGATTTAGGAATGATTAATCCTGGGAGTGACAACATTTTGTCAGATCATTTCTTTCTTTCTTCCTCAATTGGTCCATTCTAATTCTAATTTCTCGTTATGTAAGACAGCTTTTGTCTTTGAAATTTCTGTAAGATGTCAGACATGCCTTTTTGCTTTTACAAAAAATAAATGTGCACCAACTCCCAGCAACCTTCACGTGACTTGCCTTTTTCTACATCTTGTCGGGCACTCACGGGGTCAGAATGGTGTATCTTTTCCTCAGCTTTGTCTTGTTGTTAGTGTTTGTAATGGCAGTTCTCTAGTTGTTCTTCACTAAATTCAGAAAATTCTTTCTTTTTATATTTTCCCCAGATGATCAGATACCTTACAATTCAAAGTTTTACCTAGCAAATGCTTATTTCTTTCCCTCATAGTTGAACTGGAAAGGTGCAGTGTGTGTGTGTGTTTTCAGTGTTTCTGGAAACTTCTCTTGTACTAGTTCTTTCTTGATGTTCCCTTCATTTTGTGCCTCATCCCAGTCATCTCTCTGCAGGGCCTGTTTTGGGGCCCTGTGACACCTTTTCCTTTTTTTTTTTTTTTGACTCCTCTTGTGTCCCTTGCCTGGCATACTTGCTTTACACCCCACATCGCTGATTTCTTTGTTCTGTTGTTTCTTTTATGCCAATTGTTATGCCCACGTGTGTTTCTCAGTTCTGTCTTCACCAGGAATTTACAGCCTTTTTGTTTTGTTTTGTTTTGTTTTGTTTTGGTCAGTGACTTCTTCCAAAGTAGTTCTTGTCCAGTTCGTCTTCTGCACCTTCCAGGCCTTTCTAATTCCACTGCACAAAACAAAGTCATTGCCATGTGTCGAGTGCTTGCCCTGCAGACACTGCTGCTCACTGGGTCAGTAGTGCTTGCTGTACCCTGGGGTGCAGTGTGGTAGAACTGAGCAATCTGCAGCTCCAACAACTTGGGGCTGGGTGGGAAAGGCAGGTTCTGGTGAATTAATTTATTTGTTCTATCTTGTTCCAAAAAGGAATGAAGCTGCTAGGGACAGGATTGTATATAAGATATGAATGTGTTTGCTTTTGAAGCAGTGAGGGTAGTCAGAGGTAGACAAGGCAGGCAGATGCAACAAGACTGAGCCAGGCTGTGTGCGTGAGGCGAGGGCCTCCTTGTGCCAGCAGCCTCACGTTGGCCAGAGGGTCTGCGTCTTGGCTGAGGCTGCGCTGTTAAATAGAGCTGCGAGGGTTCTCTGCTTTAGGTTCTTGCTTAAATGGCTGCAGCCCAGAAGAGGCCCCCCTTTCCCTGCCACCCCATGGCCTGACCTGCTCAGCTGGCTCCCTGGCTGGGAACCCTTCACCTTCCCTGCAACCTACCCACCCCCCCCCACCAACTGGGATGGAATTGAAAGGAAACAGAGGAAAGATACACAGGTGACAGTGTGGGCTGGCTGTGTGTAAACACACACACACACCTCGCTCACCTTCCTAGTCAGCACTGATTGAACACTAATCTGTTTTGTGTTTCCTGTGCTCCGAATCCCAGCCTCCCATTTCGGGGTGTCAAATGTTATCTGCTTGGGAGGAAGCTTCTGGGGGCTCCCTGTTCCCACAGTGGCCTCATTTCACACTTCAAGGGAACCAGCTTTTCTAGTGACAGATTGATGGCTGTATGGGTGGTTACCAAAAAAGAATCTATTTTATTAGCTGTTTGTCTTGTAAAATGAAATCATTTTTTAAAAACTTTATCAAAAATGTCATCATCCTGGGTTTAGAGCATGTCCTCTGGCTCCGAGGGAAGATCTTGGTCCCTCAGGTGAAGAATTGTCGTCTGAGAGTCCAACTCCAGCCCTTGAGTGCTGGGCAGGGCCTGGCAGGTGCGTTTCGTTCGGCCACAGCTGCCCAGCCTGTCGGGTGCACTAGTACTCATCCTTGGAATTACACATCAAGAGAAAATAAAAATCTAGAGATTCATACACATGAGAGACCATGTATGAGTAATCTGGCTTTCCCGTTTAAGGAAGAAATAGAAAATATTTCCCATACTCCCCCCCCCTTTTTTTAAAGATTAAAACAGGGAAACAGATTGAACAATTAATAAGTATTTAGTTTCCTAATATGAAAGTTAAAGAACAGAAAGACACAGAGAAGCTGCAGGCATATGGGAAGGGAGGGAAGAGGGAGCCCAGTCCTGGGCCCGGGTGACTGAGCTGGCCAGCCCTGCCTTCAGGCCTTGGGCCCTCCCTCATCCTCAGCTTGCCCCATCCAGGGCTGTGGCCAAGCACTCCTGGCTCCTGGGCAGTCCTGGCTCCTGGCTCCAGTCCCTGCTCTCCACTCCTCATTCATTCCTGGCTGTCACTGCCCCCTCCTCCCGTCTTGGCCTCAAGCACACTGAACAGCTTGTGTCTGGCCCCTCCTATCGTGTTTCGGCTCAAGCCCACATCGCCTCCTTCCACTCCCCACCAGCAGCTCTGAGTTCATCTCCCTTGTCCACATCACTAGATCCCCCTCTCCGCAGGAGAGATCCCTGCATCTGATCTGGCTCGAGGACCTTGGCGATCAGGCTGTGCCTCACGGCCGCGCTTCCGCACCTCCTGCCTCGGGCTGGTTCGTTCCATGGTCCCAGCCTCTCACTTTCATCCTTCCTGGAACACGCCATGCTCTTTCATGCCTCCATGCTTTTGCACATGCTATCTCTTGTGTTTGCAGCACCCTACCCAGCCGGTCCACCTGGTGTCATCCTCCAAGGCTGTCAACTCCCTCCCCGCAAGTGCACACCCTCGGGGTCTGAGCTGGCAGCCTTGGCCCCCTGAGCACCAAGCACAGGGCCCAGTCCTTGAGGGGGCATTTGGGAAAAATTAATAACGAGCTGGCTTCTAGCCAGGTGTGCGTCGGCAGTCACCGAAGGGTTCATTTCCTTCTGTACACACCAGGGGGCGTAGCAGGAGTCATGAAAACTTTTCTCCCGATTGTTCAAATGAGGGCATGCCTTTAAGGAAAACATGCGCAAGGGGAGCTTCATTTGTCCAAACATTTGTGTGAATTCGCACCCATGTGGAGTTGCTGGGATCATCACTCCATTCCTCTCCCCGATGAGCAGGTTTGGGACACGCACTGTGAGCTAACAGTCTGACATGCCCTTTTCTCAGCTCTAGTCCTCTCAATACCCTGGGCAGGTCAGGTGTCATCACCCCTCCCCCACCATCCTCACAAAGGGAAACTGAGATAGTTGTGGAGTGTAAGCCCAGAGTCACAAAACCAGAGAAAAAGCTCTGGGGACGGGCTTACTTATAGGCTCACTCAGTACAAACTGGATCCTTCAGGGACCCTTAAGGCAGAGGAGGTAACCCCAGGCGAGCAGTCTGGAAAGAGTGACCGCCACCACCCTCCCTTCCTCTTGCACTTTCATCTACCTGGGAGGGACCTGAGGCGGAGGTTGCCATGACTTGTCCTTAACACTGGAGTGTGAAAGGGGCCGTCAGCTGTTGTCCTGGACAGTAGGAGACAGCTGGTGAGACCTGGAGGGTATGAACCAGGGAGGACCAGGCAGAGCTACTGCGGCGGGCTGAGGTGTTCCAGAGTCGGGGGGGGGCACCCTGGTCAGGTCCATCAGGCTCCCACAGCCTTCTCCCATCCATTCTCCACCCAGGAGTCACAGTGACCGGTTCACAAACAAATGGGAGCACACTTCGAGCTTCAAACACTTTTGCTACCTGCCCCACTGAGCGGATAAAAGCCTTTCCTATGCCCATCCGCCCCGCTCTTTGCCAATCCTGTTCTCACCTGCAGGGGCCTGTGATGCCTCTGTTTCCTTTCCTGGTTGCTATTTTCCCTGCATGTGGGCCTTGCCTCAGCACAGAACTTCCCACCCTGCCTCAGGAATTCTCATCCTTCGGGGTCTCAGCCTTTCTGTCAAGGAGACCTTCCTGAGCCGCCTTAATGAGCACCTGTGTTCCCAGCACTGCCCAGGGTGGGAGCTCCGGGAGGGCTGGGACCTGGGTCTCAAGTCAAACAGCCCTGACCCCCTGTGTACAGATAGTAGGGGAGGAATAGGCCGCAGATGCAGTCCCCCAAAGGCCCTCCGTGCAGTCTGGTTCTGGAAACAGGGGGGTCTTGTCTTAGGAAAGGGGACTGCCCATGAGCCAGGGCTGTAGCCTCATGCTGGAGGCTCCATGTGCTAGCGCCACAGTGGCGGACACCTGTTCTCAGGGAGGGCAGGTGGGGGACATAAAGAGGGTCAAAGGCAGAGCTGGGGACTCAGTTCACTTTGAACTTGGCGAAGGAAAATGAGCTCAAAAGGAGCCCTTGGCCAAGGAGGGAAATGGCAGAAAAGGGGGCTGCAGCATAGACTGTTTCTAATTAGTTTTCGGATAATCTTCCTTTATTTTTCCCCAGTTAGACTAGCTGGAAAAGGAGGGCCCTGCGTGGCAGTCTCTGGGACGAGGGGAGTGCGTGTGGAGCCCGCGGCTGTAGCCCAGGCTCTATTTTTACCTTCCTGACACTACCTCTTTGAAGTCCGAGGAGGTTTTTCTGGCCTGAGGTGGCCCCGACTGGCGTCGCTGAGGCCGTGTGGCCAGCCCTAGCCTCCTTCTCCAGAAACCACCAGAAAACTGGCTCTTGGCGCCTGCTGCCTAGAAGTAAAGGCACCAGACAAACGCTTGCTGGCAGTCCTGAGGGCTGCAAATGTTTTATAAAATTGCTTTTGTTTCCTTCCTCGGTTCTGAGCTGTGTTTTTGTTTGCATTAGTTACATTAAAATTGGACTGTAATTAATGTTCCTAAAATAGAATCCCTGGATTCCCAAGTTTAGAAAGAAAAACCGCTGAGGAATGAAGACACATGGGCCGCCGTGATGCGCCCTCCCATTAGCCATGGTCTTTTACGGCCGCGGCAGGGCGCGCCTGTCAGGTGGGATTTGTGGCAGAGTCACACCATGGCACTCTGTCTGTGGTCACTTTTCATTCAGCTCCCGCTCTGGGTCAAGGAAGCCTTTGACATCAGTGGCCAGCAGCTCTGGAGGATTTGCCAGCCTCTAATTACATTTTCTTTTTTTAAAATATTGATAAACAGTCCCCCTGTTGATTCCAATGTTTTTAAACACCGAGTCTGTAGCTGTTGGCTTTGAACAAACAGAGCAGGTTCCCTTACCTCCCCTTGGGCCTTCATGGACCGCCAGCCCTGCCCTGCATCTCTGGGTTTCTGGACTTGGTGTTCACATGCTGAAGCCAGAAAAATGTCCCTTTGTATGGTAGGGGGAGAGGAGGTGTCATCTTGGGATTCAAAATAAGGCCTAGCTAGGCTGCCAGGTGAGGCCCTGCTCTGCCTAGAGGGGACTGGAGGATTGTAGCTGGAGGTCGGGTGGGTGTGATGAGAAAGGTGGAGTCAGCATCCACTACCACTGCACACTGCACATCTGCCTACCACTCTGCATCATTCTTTTTTTTTTTTTTCTTTTTAAGATTTATTTGGGCTTGGTATAATAGCCTAGTGGCTTAAGTCCTCACCTTGCACAAGCTGGGATCCCAAATGGGTGCCAGTTCTAATCCTGGTGAAGCACTTCCCATCTAGCTCCCTGCCTGTTGCCTGGGAAAGCAGTAGAGGACAGCCCAAAGCTTAAGGACCCTACACCCACATGGGAGACCTGGAAGAGGCTCCTGACTTCTGGCTTCAGTTGGCGCAGCTCTGGCTATTGCGGCTGCTTGGGGAGTGAATCATTGGACAGAAGATCTTCTCTGTTTCTCCTACTCTCTGTATACATCTGACTTTCCAATAAAAAAATAAATCTTTTTTTTTTTTTAAGAAGTATGACATAACAGAGGCTTGAAGCAGACAGTGATATGGGCTGTAGCAGTTTGACCCTCTATCATAACACCCTCAGCACCTTGCATGAAGCCCCTGGTAAACAGAACAACCTGTTGCCCTCACCTCTTAATGTATCTGCTGCTTGGGATGGAGGGGTGTGCAGAGTGCAAGGAGCCCCTTCTAGGTTCGTGTACCATCACCATCTATGGACACTCAGTGCTAAGTCTCCCCAGGCTCAGGGACCCTAGACGCAGCTGATATAACCTGAAGGGTTAATGGTCACATCCCCACTCCCATGCCAGTAGTCCCATTCTGCCTAGGTGACTTGGAGCCTTGCATGGACTGCCAATGGCCAGGCACTGACATTGCTTCTGCAGTGACCATGTCTAGAGAGCAGTCCCTTGTAGCGTACGTGACACATCAATGATGTCATCATAAGCTTGAAGCCCTGTGTGGTCTGAGAACTGAGAGCTGACAGTGCCCTCAGGACAGCAGTGCTGTCCAGCTCCACTGGGGTGTCTCCCAGAGAGGGGAGACTTGGTCAGCCTGGTCCATTTGGGCTATAATTTTCAATGGTAATTATGGATTAGCTTGGTGACCACTAGGCTCTTTTGCTACATCCCAGGAACTAGACCTAACCTGTTATAGGGCAAATCAGCTATAATGAGCTCTAAGCGACATTTAACCAAGGTATGAAGGCAATCTGTACATTAGACTGCAGTGGTGGTGGCAGAATGAGACTCAGACAAGCAGGCTCAACTGGTACTTCCTGAGAGCTTTCTAGAAATGAAGTGGAAGAGACAAACTTGTTTCACTGCTACATGCTACAGGTTCACAAGCTCCCATGTCCCAGACCCAGGTCAGGATCATGTAAGGCCTGCTGCATCATCCTACTATGGTTGTGTCCCCTAGTTCCTGATGAAGGTGTCCACTGGATGCCTAGAACACTTTCCTGCTCCAAACCAGACCTAGAAGGTCAGTTGGTGTGCAAGACTGGCCATTCCTGGGCCCAAATATTGTATCTGTGCCCATACATATGGCAAACTGCTGCTAGTTCAAGTGGATGAGAATTTCTCTTCTAATGGTGCTTTGGGGGTTACAGAAGCCAAAGAATAATCCACTAACTGGCTGATTGTCACGGGACCTGTTCCTGTGCTTCTCCCCTGCCTCTTTGGAAGTGCTGCCAGGAACCACCTTCATGAGGTGCTGGGACACCAGTGGTTCAGTTCAGCCTGGGCAGCTGCTGTCACATGGCTGCTGTACCAGGATGGGAGCTCAGAGCAGGAGCAGGGGATTTGGGTATAGGGATGCTACTGGGTAGAAGGGGAAGAGGATTCTGAGAAACACACAATAGGCAAAGCAGAGAGGTAGAGTGAGAGAGGCCTGGCCCTGGGCCTCTAATCAATGTCCCTCATCACCTCTCTCTCCACAATTGAGTCTAATTCTGCGTCACTGATAGTGCCAGGCGCTGAACAGACAGAAGGCATAATCCATACATCCCTCCTGAGTCATGCAGCCCAAAGTCTTACACAAACCACCCAGGCCAGTGAAAGTCAGAGCTGACACTGGAACACCAATTTGTTAGGCTGCAAAGCAGGGTCCTTTTCACAGCCTCCCTTTTCCTGCCCCAGTCCACCTGAGGCCACACAGTGGCTAGGGGCAGGTGCAGGGATGGGGAGGTGGGGCCCTCTGCACATAGCTGACTGATTTTCTCTAAGAGTGTTTGGACAGGATGTTCCTGGCAACCAGTCATGGGGGGAGAGAGGGGGTTCTGAGCCAGCCTGTCTGTGCTGTACACCCCAGGGCAGTGTCCAACAGGGAGAGGAAATGGAGCTCTTGGTTTCGGAGCATCAGGGATGGGAGGTTGCAGAAGCTATGGGTGAATGAGATTCTACAGGAAGGAAGTGTGTTTAAAGACAGGACACTGTATGCACTGGGGTGGGAGTGGGACAGTGGTGGGTTGAGGTGAGGGAAGACACGTGCAGAGCAGTGAAGCAGCCTCTGGCTCCAGACCTTGTGATCCTGGCTCTGTCTGCCCTGCTTCCTGAATTGAGGCCTCCTCAGGAAGGTCACTGTCCAGCCTCTGCCTCAGTTGGCCACCACAGATAATACAGTCTTTCTGTCTGCAGGGGAAGAGGCTTCAGGGCAGGGGTTGGGCCACAAGAGGGGATTTCTCTGGTACAGAGCAACCTGCTGAGCCAGTGTCCTGAAATCTGTCTTCTTAGAAATCAATGTATTTACTTATTTGACACACACATACAGAATGAGAATCTCCTGGTTCACTCTCACAAATGCCTGCAACAGTGTCCAAAACTCCATCCAGGTCTCCAAAGCAGGTGGCAGGGACCCAAGCACTTGAGCTTTCACCTGCTGCCTCTCAGGTTGTACATAGGAGGAAGATGAAGTCTGGAGTGGAGCAGGATTCCAACCCAGGTGCTCTTACATCGATCCAGCTTCCCAAGCCTCATCCTAATGGCTGTACTAACCGCACACCACCCTGGAAGCCTTCTTCAGTGTATCCAGACCACACACAAGGCTTCCGAAAGAACTCCAGAATGTTAGCAAGCCAAACATGCAGAGGCTGGCAGGCTACAGGCTGTCTGCTGGTCAGGCCTGTATGTCTAGCTCTCCTTTCCAGCTACCACTCCAGCTGATCTAGAGTACCCCCAGACACACACCAGACTACACTCATGGAGACAGCGGTCACAGAGGCAGCAAGGTTCCATAGATGACCCCAGACTACCCTAGGGAACGGGCCAGCTCTGACTCTCCTCCCAACCAAAGCTGGCTGGTGGCCTGCCTTGGGTCCTCCAGGTCTCCCCTTTGGACCCTTGCTTGCCCTGCTCTCGCCATGCTTCATTAGGTCTAACTCATAGAATAAAAACCTATTGCCGCATGCTTGCTGTGGCCCTACCTGTCTGACTGAACCCCAAGTTACGCAGCACCGCTCCTCCTTGGCCTTCAGCTTCTTGAAAGGGTCTGGAATGACACATGCAGTCCCAGGAAGGGACAGTGGGTTGGAAGTATGAGGGTCCAGGGGCCTAGGAGGAGTTGGAGGGCAAGTACAATGACCATTATCGGGACAAGACTTAAGCTGGGATTGTGACTCAGACAGGCTCTTCAGCTTGGCCCCACAGAGCAGAGATCACAAGAAGCTAGAGGACATTTCTGGGTGAGCGGCCAGAGGAACGGCACATCCTGGCAGGGGTCTGACTGGGAGTGGTGGCTGGATACTGTGACTGAATGTCTGAGCTGCTTAGCTACTTCTTGGACTTGCTGGAGAGGAAGCTTGGGTGCAATAACGATGATAATGAGCTAGTCTTTCCCCTGGAATCTGTGGAGTAGGCTTGCAGAAACTGTGTTGAGTACCCCGAGCACACTATCTCCCGTGGCCCTGGGGCCTTAGCTCCCATCCTAACACGCGGCCTTCTGAGGTCCATGTGCTTTCCACATCACCACCTTGGAATGACCCTGTGAACAACTGTCTCCTTGCATAGCCTCTGCCCACTCCCTTGCCTCACTTTCTCTCTAAAACATCACTCAGAACATGGCATATGCTTATTGCTTGCCGTTCCTTTTCTTCTGGTGAATAAAGCTCCATGAGGGCAGGTCCCTCTAGGATCCCTGATAACCTGGAACGGTGGCTGGCTGAGCACAGTCACCAAAGCAAACATGATACAGGTCAGAACTGACTTCTGTGTAAAGAGCAGTGGCCTGCTCTGGCTCCATTTCCACCTGTCTTCATTCATGCCTGGATGGCCACGTCTCCTGTGCCAGGAAGCCTGATTTGATCAATTACATGCCAAATAGGAGTTTTCAATATCCAGCGTTTTTTTGTTGTTGTTGTTGTTTTTTAAAGGGTCTTTTCTTCTAATCATTTCTCTTGATTGTGGGATCTGGAACCCGTTGGGGAGTGGATTAAGTGCGATTAAATTCTTTCCTAGCCTAATCCTTTTTGGAAAACAAAAGTTTTAAATGAAGTGAATTAGAATGGATTTGCTGAGGTTTGATCGTTTGCACAATGATTTTGCCCTGGTTCACTACAAAACCAGGGCTGGGCATCATGCCCTGAGGAGTACAGTGATGACTCTAGGAGTGGACCCCTTCCCCCATGCTGCCGCACTTCCTGGATGCCTGTGAATCCAGGGGTGACAGCACAAACACGGGTCAGAGACGCCAAGGCCCTGGAGGAGATCTGGCAGAAAGCCACACCCCCAGTGCTGTTGAGGTTGCAGGGTGGCTGGGGTGGTAGGCAGAATTATAACCTGTAGTCTTCTAGTGTTTGCTCCTGAAATCCTTCCTACCATCCCCACTACCATCATTGGGCTGCAGCTTGTTGACCCAGTAAGGTGGGTGGGTGTCAGGACATAGGACATGGGTGGTAACCTTCAGAGGTATGACTAACGGAACATGGTTCGGGTTCCTTAGGGTGGAGCTGAGTCCCTTGTAAACCTGGACCCCCGCCACTGAGGCACTAGCTCCGATTTGCCATCCAGCCCAGCCCTGAATCTTGGGGTAGCATGATAGCTCAAAACACTGTATAATATAGGAAAGAAAACTTCCCAACATGAATGGGTAAAATGAAAGACGCTGGGATGTGGCGGACCATTCCAGTGATTTAAAACACTATGTTGGGGAGATTTATGGCAACCTCAAAGGTGGAGTGGCCCCAAGTCCCCTCTCTGTAACCCCAGACATATACATCCTGATGCTCCAGGCTCTGGGACCAAGCTGCAGTCGAGCCTGGTTTTTACTCAGACATTTGATAACTCTGAGAGAATGGGATTTTCCTCTTCTGCTGATTTTGCTGTTTGACTCCGGAGCTGACCCTTTGTGGACTCTGCCCCTTAGCTTTGGAGACTGCTGGAGGAGCCCTCTGGCTGAGCAGGCACAGATGAGGTTATTTCTCTGAAGCAGATGACGAGGTTTGCAGTTACAGACCAGGCTCACACGGCTGCCCTGCATCAACCATCCTGTGGGTCAGGTGGCTTGGTTGACTTTCTTTCCCGATTTTAGTGGGGGAGGTACAGATTCATTAGGTGTGGCAGTCTAGTGCTCCTCTTTTGCCATAAGCTACCTACCCTCAGATGAACACAAGCATTACTGCAGGTAAAATGTCTAGACTGGGGCCCAGCACGGTAGCCTAGTGACTAAACTCCTCGCCTTGAATGAGTTGGGATGCCATACGGGCCCCAGTTCATGTCTCAGCTGCTCCCCTTCCCATCCAGCTCCCTGCTTGTGGCCTGGGAAAGCAGTTGAGGATAGCCTAAAGCCTTGAGAACCTGCACCTTAGGGGAGACCCATCAGAAGCTCCTGGCTCCTGGTTTCACATCAGTTCAGTTCTGGCCATTGTGGTCACTTGGGGAGTGAACCAGTAGATGGAAGATTTTTCTTTCTATAAATCTGACTTTCCACTACAAATAAAAAAATTTTTATTTTATTTTTTAAAGATTTATTTTACTTTTTTATGGAATGTCAGCTATACAGAGAAGATCTTCTGTCCAATGATTCACTCCCTAAATGGCCGCAACAACCAGAGCTGCGCTGACCTGAAGCCAGGAGCCTCTTCCAGGTCTTCCACGCAGGTGCCAGGTCCCAAGGTTTGGGGCCATCCTCAACTGCTTTCCCAGGCCACAAGCAGGGAGCTGGATGGGAAGCAGGGCCACTGGGATTATAACCGTTGCCCATTTGGGATCCTGGCGGTTGCAAGGTGAGGATTTAGCCATTGAGCCATTGCACTTGGCTTTTAAAAAAGGATTTATTTATTTTTAGTAACTCTGCCTTTCGAATAAACAAAAAAGGATGTTATGTGGCAGGAACCCTGGAAACTTAACAATTTGGCACGAGGATCACCCCTCTCACAGTTAGACCCTCGGTTTGTTCCCCCTTTTCTCTGGGTGCAGCTTGGAGGCTAATGCGTGGACCCATGTCGCTCGCTCTGCCTGGAGTGGGAATAGCAGACGCCGGGGACGCAGCGCCCTGTGGTTCAGCTCACTTACTCCTCCATGTCCCTGTCTGAGATGTCAGTTTCATTCATCCCTCTTGCCCTTGGCCAGCAGCAGGGCTAGGACTTGAACCCTCAAGAGTCTGACACTAGCCTATGCTCTTACCCAGTTTGGCAGTCGTCCCATGAGGGCCCCTTGGATGATTCATTCCTTATTCTATCCTTGGAGACAATGAAGCGTAAACCAGAATAAAAGGGGGCTATTATATCACTATGTGCCGTTTACCTAAATTAGATAATAAATCACAGAGCTCCATGAAACAATATACAAGTCAACCTCCTGAACATTTACTTATCACTTAGCAGTATCTGATTGTGTCTATGGTATAATTAACACGTTCTTGTAGAAAACATAGTTATTTCTGTGAAACGAAGGAGTCAATGAGGAGGAAAATTTAACCTGGCCCCTTCCAGGCAGCGGATCTCGTGATGGGGGTTGTTTGGAATGGCTGGGAAGAGGTGGAAGGCACCATTCCCAGCCCACTACAGCATGGGATTCTGCCTCTGAAACGTTGAAGCCTGCCGCCTGAAAGAGCAAAGCCCAGTGATGCCACCGAGTCCTGAACAGCTCCAGGCCCGTTCATCAGGCTCAACATAACTGCGCATCTGCCGCTGGCATCTCCAGATGTTTGCCTTTATCAGACCCCAGTGCAGTTCAAGTTCTCATTGAGAGCCTTGTAAAAAGCCCTGGCTGGTTGGGGACGCTTATTGTTCATTTTATTTGAGTTCCTTATCATGCGCAAAATGTTCCAGGCACCATCAGGAGACACAAAAGACTCAGAAAACACAGTTTCGGGGGGTGGGGGTGGGGGCAGAAGCTCAGTGTAGCGTGGAGGAGATGCGGACATCACCATTTACAAACATTTGCTGAACACAATCTGCTGGCAGGAATGAAAGTGACTGCAGGGCGTGGGTTTGGGGGGCTGGGTGGTGGAGATGGGAGAATGCTTGCCCCCGGGGAGACGGCTGTTTCCGGCGATTTGCTCATTCATGTGGTCTGCAGATGACCACCCAGTGAGATTGGGGGGTGGGGACAGAAATGGGGATAGCAGTTTGATCAGGAAAGGAATATTAAAGGGGAGACATCTTATTTGAAGTAAATACTTAAAGTCTCTATTCAAGCACACTTTAATTATCGTTTAGCCATAAATGTAGCCTGGTAGAACTCATGGACTAGGCAATGTGTGTGCTAAGGACATTTTGGAAAATGAAACATGGGCACTGAGAACTGTCCCCATCAATTTAGGAAACTCATGCCTGCATCAGCTTCATGGAACAGCAAAAATCCCTGTTCATTAACACAGATTAAAGCTGTCTTCTTTGGAAAAGGATAATGTAAATGATCAATTGTCTCTCTCTTTCTCTCTCCTTTTAATTTATTTTATTTTTATTGGAAAGGTAGATTTACAAAGAGAAAGATCTTCCACCTGCTGGTTCAATTCCTAAGTGGCCACAATGGCTAGAGCTGAGCAGACCTGAAGCCAGCTCTGCTGGGTCTTCCATGCTGGTGTAGGGTGCCAAAGCTTTGGGTCATCTTGTCAGCTTTCCAAGGCCTCAGACAGGGAGCTGGATGGGAAGTAGGGCATCCAGGACATGAACCAGCACCCATATGGAATTCCAGCACACATAAGCTGAAGACTTTAGCCACTACTGTGCTGGGCCAAGTCTCTTTCTCTTTTAAGATTTATATTAGGGCCTGGCGTGGTAAGGTCCTTACCTTGCACACCCGGGATCCCATATGGGCACCGGTTCTAATCCCGGCGGCCCCGCTTACGGAAGCTCTGTCTCTCCTCCTCTCCGTATATCCGCCTTTCCAATAAAAATAAAATAAATCTTTAAAAAAAAAGATTTATTTTAATTTTTATTGCAAAATCAGATATACAGAGAGGAGAGATAGAAAGGAATATCTTCTGTCCACTGATTCCCTCCCCAAGTGACCACAATGGTTAAAGCTGTGCTGGTCTGAAGCCAGGAGCCTGGGGCCTCTTCTGGGGTCTCCCACACAGGTACAAGGTCCCAAAACCTTGGGCCATCCTCCACTGCTTTCCCAGGCCACAAGCAGGGAGCTGGATGGAAAGTGGGGCTGCCAGGTTTAGAACCAGCACCTATATGGGATCCTGGTGTGTGCAAGGCGAGGACTTTAGCTGCTAGGCTATGGCATCAGGCCCTAGTCTCTCTCTTTAAAAATATTTATTTATTTATTTATTTGAAATTCACAGTTATGTGGGGAGGGGGAAAAGAGATAGATCTTCATCGCTGTTTCACTCTCCAAATGGCCACAACAGCCTGAGCCAGGAGACTTTTCTGGGTCTCTCATTTTGATACAGGGTCCCAAGCCCCTGGGCCATTTCTCACTGCTTTCCCAGGTACACCAGCAGGGAGCTGGATCAAAAGTGGAGTAGCCAGGACTTCTGTCAGCACCCACAGGGGATGCCAATGCCATAAGCAGCAAGTCTAGTCACAGTGCGACAGCACCAGCCCCTCAATAGCTTCTTTTGAAAGACTTTTTGGGGGGTTGGAGTTATGACACACGGATTAAGCTGCTACCTGTGACACCACCAGCATCCTGTACCACGGAATGCCAGCTTGAGTCCTGGTTTCCAGTTCAGTTTCCTGCTAATGCACCTGGGAAGGCAGCAGAAGGTGGCTTAAGTTCTTGAGTCCCCGCAGCCCACGTGGGTGACTCGGATAGGCTCCTGGGCTTCCAGCTCTGGCCTGGACCAGCCCTGGCTGTAACAGCCATCTGGGAACCAGTGGATGGAAGAGCTCTCTATCGCTTTATCTCTCACATAAGTAAAGAAATCAATCCTTAAATCAAAAGAAATGAACTTCATTTATCCCTTCTCCCATACCAAAAAAAAAAAAAAAAAAAAAGGATTGGTAGACTATTGAAACAAAAGATAAGACAGTGAGGTTATTAAAATATAAATGGGAAACTGGAATCCAGCCAGGGAAAAAGAAAATACATTTTCGGTTTACAGTGGTCCATCTCAGTTCTGTGGTCAAGCTCTAGATTTGTCTTGTCGCTTCCTGTAATCCAAGGCAAAATGGCAAGCAAAATCAAGTACATAGCTCTGGCTGCCACCGTGGGCCATGCATGCCAAATCATGAGTATATCATTACTTGTGAGATTATAAAAGTCAGAGAAGCAGGAATGACTTCGAGGAAAATGGATGAGATGTTTTAAAAACATTTAGAAAAGTCTGATTTGGGAATTTTTGTGAGAGGCAAAGCGTGGGACATGAGAACAGACATGCTCACTAAGATCTGGGTGAACCTAGGACAGCTCCAATTCAGTTTATCACTGAATGAATCACTTTCTACAGGGAGCCTGTTAGGGCCAGGGTCCTGTCTGGCCATGGGTAAGGGTAGGCAGCCTGGATAGCACCTGCTAACATTTTGCACATGACCTCATCTGTGGTTCTGTATCCCTTGGGTTGAGAATTCCAGGAGAGCAATTCCAGTGCCCCTCTCTGTCTAGCTCTGGCAGCTCCTCCATTACTGTGTGATAATAATAGCTCACAGTAGCCTAGTGGCTAAAGTCCTCGCCTTACATGGGCCAGGATCCCATATGGGCACTGGTTTGTATCCTAGCTGCCCCACTTTCCTTCCAGCTTTCGCTTTCTGTTTGTGGCCTGGGAAAGCAGTGGAGGACGGCCCAAAACCTTGGGACCCTGCATCTGCATGGAAGACCTGGAGGAGGCTGCTGGCTCCTGGCTTCTGGCTTTGGATCAGCCCAGCTCTGGCCATTGAGGCCACTTGAGGTGTGAACCAGCAGATGGAAGATCTTTCTATGTAAATCTGACTTTCCAATGAAAATAAATAAATCTTCTTAAAAAATAGGTCACACATTTTACATAGGAAAGGTATCTAGAAAACAAAACCCACCACTGGCCATGTAACAGAAGCATTTTTGGAGTTCTTAACTATGTCAGTCAAGTCTTGCCAGTGTTTTGACCATGGGAAAGCCCTGAGGAGGCCTGGCCAGTGTCAGGTAGTGATGAAGTCAGGTGTCCAGTGTAGTTGGTCGCTGCTTTAGGAGCACCGGGTGATGGAGTGTACTCCCAGGGCTCTGTGCAGGTGGCTGGCAGGTGTCACAGGGACCTGGAGGTGGTGGCTGGGTCTTGATGGGGCGGTAGGGGAGCCCCAGTGACAATGCTGACCTGTGTCTGGCTGTTCTCCCAGAATACTGTAAGATTTATTTTTTTTTTTAATTTTTATTGGAAAGGCGGATATACAGAGAGGAAAGACAGAGAGGAAGATCTTCCGTCCAATGATTCACTCCCCAAGTGAGTGCAACGGTCGATGCTATGCCGATCCGAAGCCAGGAGCCTCTTCAGGGTCTCCCACACGGGTGCAGGGTCCCAAGGCTTGTGTCATCCTCCACTGCTTTCCCAGGCCACAGGCAGAGAGCTGGATGGGAAGTGGAGCTGCCGGGATTAGAACCGGCGCCCATATGGGATCCCGGGCGTGCAAGGTGAGGACCTTAACCACTGCGCCATTGCGCCGGGCCCAAGGCATTGCCTTTTACCAGCCAGTTTGCAGTCATCATTTGTTGTCAATTATGTGGTACAGGTTCCTGTACTGCTCCAAAGCTCCTTTGTGTTTCACATTTTGTTTGAAACCTCCCCACAGGGCTCAGAGAATGCTGCCCTGGGAAATGGAGCCCTGGGCCCTGTGTAAGGTCAGGAACGTTGGGGTAGGAGGTAGACTGAGCCACAACCTGGGCAACGGAGCTTGCAGGAAGGACATGGTCAAGCAGGACATTGCCTGTGGTCACAGCAGAAGCATGTGAGTCGTCCTACATGTGGCTCTGGGCTGGTGTCTGGACTGGGGGCAGTCATATGTGAGGCAAAGTGTTCTAGGATTGCTGCTGCTGGCTCCGCTCCCTGTCTGGGGAGCCCTGGAAAAGTTGGTTTTACTCTTTGGACTTACTTTCTTCCTCTCTGAAGTAGGGCTTTAATAGTCCCTAAGAACAGGAAAGTATCCGGAGGGTGTGCTGATCAGAACTAAGTGTCCAACATGGACAAGACTGGAGTGTGGGTCTGGATGTGGTTACCATGGTTACTATATTTCCTGGGGAGCAAAGGATCCTCACCTGCGTGACAGAAGTTTTCTGCCTCACAGGAGAGGAGGCTGAACTTAGTAACCCACTCGGCCAAGTTCCATCGCCTTCTTACCCTGTTTGAGAAGTGAGGTCCTGCCTGCTCCCGAGGGTGGTAAGAGGCAAGCGATGTGAAGGCCCTGGCAGGGCTGTCCCCACCCTACCACAGAAGCCTGGAGACAGTACCTGCTGCACAGTGCTTGCGCACAAATGCCTGCTATGTGTGTGTGTGTATCACACTGTGGTTACTCCACTGGTGTTAAACATGGGGCTCAGAGGCCAAAGGCAGAGGGGAAGTGAAGTCAGGATCTGGGAATGCGATCCATGCTTGCTAAGTGGACTGTTGTGCTTTCTACGTGGGCTCTGCTGCAGGGCTGGAATGGGAAGCTCCACTTGCAGAGGACACCTGTCTGACTTAAGCCATCGCTGTCTAATCCCCAAGGCGTGCAGTAAAGGAAGCTAGAAGTGGGAGCCAAACTAGGAGTTGAACCCAGGTTTAATATACCAAACATCTTTCTCAGCTTGTGTTTTTAATTTAGAAGGACAACAGAAGAACTTACAACACAGTATGGCAACCAAAAGGCCTACCATTCCTGTTAGAAGCAAGTTAGGCCAAATGAAGAATCTGAAGCATTGATGACCCTTGGCCTTATAACCAACAGAGAGAATTGAACAGAATGGAGATGCCTAATGGCGGGACCCTGGCGTCTGAGATGTCAGATCAGGAATTGCCAAGTGTTGCTGCAGGTGCCAGTGAGGTCTGCTGAAGTGGGGGAATCAGCTGGCATTGCTGACTCCCAGTGTTGGAGGGTGAGGGCTGGCTGTTGTTCAGCATTAAGGTGTAAAGATGGAGAGCAGAACAAATTTGAGAAGCCAGCAGGAAGAGTATATGTGGTTGCACTGCTGTCACCAGAATGGCCTGCAGCCATGGGGGAAGGAGCTCTCTGGCACAGCAAGCTTCTGTGAGATGTTTGGGGTGGTCAGAGCTATGGGAGGGGTCCTCCTAGTCCCATACACATGGGCCCAATGTCTGTCCTGCCAGGAACACCCCACTGCTCTGACCGCGAAGGGGCATAACTTCTGGAGTACTTGGGCTCTGCTGTGGGGCTGGAATGGGAAGCTCCACTTGCAGAAGACACCTGACCAGGTAGGGACCAGAGCTACTTCTGAGGGTGACTCCCAAAAAGCCTCAGTCATCCCTGCCAGAGTCACCAGGATCCTTTAGGCTGCAGCTCTGGGTTTGTGGGACCCAGACTGATCCCTCTCTTGTTCCCTGGTTGGGTTCCCTACTGCCCTCTCTTGCAAACATGGATGGAAAGGTGGGGAGTGAGGGTTGGGACAGAAAACAAAAGGGAACAAACTGAAAATGAACTCTTGCCCAGCTGGGCTGCTCACAAGATTTGAGGCTGGCAGGTGGAAGGGACGGTGGATCATGACTGAGAATGAGGCCGCCACGGTAGAGCATCCTTACCAAACAAGCTGAGCTACTGACACAAGCTCTGTATTTCTCGGATGTTGTGTTCTTTAAAATGGAGCTCCTCATGCCTTCCGTGATTTGACTGGGCAGCCCCTGGGGGAAGTGACTCTGACATCCTGGGGTTCTGGGGCAGTGCCACAGACACCAAAAGGTGCCTAGGGCAGGAGGAGACCCCGGCAGAAAATAAGGGTCAGCAGGCAACCAGGAGTAGAGTGCCAGGATTTGGCTCTGCCCACACCACATTGGGGAGGCTGGGTTAGAAGGGAAGTGGCAAACTGCTTTGTGATATGATGTAGTTGAGAAGGCAGGGAGCAGATGGAAATGTGGGCTGGAGCACAGCACAGGCTGGACAGAGTCAGCCTCTGTCAGTATCGGGAAGCTTGCAAGTAGCCAGGGTTGTTTGCTGAAAAGAGAAACTAGCCAAAGATGTCACTGAGCAGGAAGGGCCTGATTCTAGAACCAGAAAAGACAGGAAGAAGAAACTAGGAGGACACTGGAAAAGTGCATGAGGCTAAGGAGGTTGAGGCAGTTTCTGGGCAGAGTTGTGTCCAGTCAGAAATGGAGGGAGACTCAGAAAAGGAGTGAGGTGGTGCAGACTGCCAGGAGTGAGGGGGCTGGGTCACGGAAAGCTTTACTGACTGTGGAGACGTCCCAGTGGCAGTCTGTAGGGAATCAGAGGTGTTCTTGGTCTGGTGGCCAACACCAACATACACTGCCTGTCCTGGTTACCAGATGCAACCGTGGGGAATAGGCCAGGAGAACCCATAGCCTCAGCACTTACAAGAGTCAAAATGTCTAACACCAACAGATTTCCAGCCTCAACTCCCCTCAAGATGCAGCTGTGAATCTCGGAGCAGTCAGAAAGCTCCTCTGGGGTGTCAAGAGAGAGATCACAGCACCTCCTATCCCAGCACATTGGCTTTGGAAGGAGAGGGCCCTCAGGCCCAGCTGCCCTGCCATCTTTACTTAACACATGGTTCTATATACATTGTTACCTGGCTTCAATTTTAAAACTTCAAACCCAAGAGATACATCTCCAGGTGAGGAACTGGGCCAGATATGCTGCCATTCCCACATTTCCACCCTAAGGAACCTCAAGTCATGAAGCCGTTGTCAACTACTATTCCAGCTGCATTGTTCAAGATGACAGGATGGTCTATGGTACAGGTCAGGAAATCATGCTTTTAAAAGGTGGTCATTTGAAGAGGGCATGGAAGTATACTTATGGAGCACCTGCTGTATACAAACTGTCTTAACGACATCAACCTCTCAACAATTCCACAAATAACTCCTTATTTTTACCATGTTGTAAAGAAAAGGAAAATAAAAGAAAACACAAAACACTTGGAGAGTTGGACTGATGTATCCCAGTTGCTGTGCTTTTTTTTTTGTTTGTTTGTTTCAGGCCTTGGCCAACTAAGTGTCCATACAGTGTGATTATGCTGTGACCACAGGCAAATGAAGACTCATGGGAGCCACAGGGCCTGATCTTAGGCAATGCCCCCTTCAGGGTGGTCCTACCAGCAGCTCTGGTGGTGGGGTGCAAGGGGTGCAGGGGGAGGGACCAGCCCTGCTCTTGCCTCTGAATCAGGACGAAGTGTCCCGTCCCCTCTTCGGGCAGGCAGAGAGTACAATACAGGCTGAGAAGTCCCTGTGGCTGGAAGGCCTGGCGCACCAGGAAGATGGTTGGTGAACGCCGTCCTCCAGGGAAAATTACTCCTAACGGGCTTTGAGGGCGACAGGCGGTTTTTCATTCTTTAATCATTCAGAAAAACACATCCATTTTAGTTTATGCAAAACAGTGGAAAATCATTGAGTTTTTTTTTCCTGTGTAAAGGTCAAACTATAAAAAGATAAGTAGATTCAGAGAACTCCAGGCTAGTCACAAAAACGTTGGCAGTACATTAAAATGGATCCAAAAAGGAATTTAATCCTCCATTGGAAACAGGTCAAGATAATCCCCTCCTTATTCTCCACATGTGTGTGAATTCCTGTTTTTAGGTCTCAGAACATGCAGTAAGTACATTTTCAAGGGGTAGAGTGTGGGCTGAATGGACTAGGAGATGTGGATCAGATGTCAGATCCTTGACCAGCTCTGACATGCTGAGTGTGAGATTATGGGCAAGACTCATTCCCTGCACCTCAGGTTCCTCATCTGTGAAATGGGTACCCTTGAGCCTTGCTGTGCTTTCTGGCAAAGTATAGGTGAGTTCACACTGAGACCCTTCCCGCCATGCTACATGTGACTGCCCACCTGCGACGCTGGGTGAGGGAGGCCTGGCTTGGCCAGGCGGTGATACATGGTCTTAGGAGGGCCTGCCAAACTGTAGCCCAGAGACACATGCCCTGCCTTGGCCTCCTGCCCCACCTTGGCCACAGAATGGCATTTCCAGACTCTTACAGGGTTTTGCCACACACAGATTGGTGACTTGGGAGGTCCTTGCACCTGGAGCTCCCTGTTACAGGTGAGAGGAGAATGATACAAGAAGTCAGAAAGTGGGTCCGGCGGCGTGGCCTAGCAGCTAAAGTCCTCGCCTTGAAATCTCTGGGATCCCATATGGGCGCTGGTTCTTATCCCGGCAGCTCCACTTCCCATCCAGCTCCTTGCTTGTGGCCTGGGAAAGCAGTGGAGGACGGCCCAAAGCTTTGGGACCCGGCACCCGTGTGGGAGACCTGGAAGAAGTCCCTGGATCCTGGCTTCGGATCAGCATAGCACTGGCCGTTGTGCAAACTTGGAGTGAATCATCGGATGGAAGATCTTCCTCTCTGTCTCTCCTCCTCTTTGTATATCTGACTTTCCAATAAATAAATCTTTAAAAAAAAAAAAGTCAGAAAGTGAAGACTTAGAGGAAATCTCTTATGTTTATCTTGGGGAAACTATGCCTATGCATAAAATCTGTTCATTTTATATTAATACAAAATTATTTTAAAGAGTGTTTTTGGGAAGAGAAGAAAACAGCTATATCCCACTTTATCAAGTATAGGCTTTATCCATGCTCACTTGAGTGCAGCTCCTCCTGTTGAGGCACCCTGGATTAGTGTTTTCCACATGCGCCTGCCACGGGTGGACAGAGGAGAGGTCCAGGAGACAGTGTTAGTCCAGAAGCTGGCTCTGGCAGCCAGGTTTCTTGGAGGCAATTCTCTGGCCTGGTTGGGGTCAGTATGGGGAAAGGGTTGTCCTCTAGGCCATGCGTGGGAGCCAGATTTCATTTCCTGGTTTGCATCCACACAGGAAGAGAAGGAAATGCATGTGTAAAGATGTGAAGGGTAAAGCACTGGCTCTGGTACTGGCTCACATGGCCCTGCCAGATCCTGTCAACTTCAGACTGAGTGGTGCGGCCTGTAAAGGCCACGTGGGCTGCTGGGAGGTGGAGGCAGGAGGTTGCCTTGGTCACCAGGGACACATCATCTGGAGGACTTTTGGAACAGTGACAGGCATGACATCGAGAGCAAGAGAAGGGCAGGCCTCCCAGACAGTCTCTCAGACCTCTAGGTGGATCCTGAGATCTCACTCTGAAAGGGACGGGTGGTGCAGGTTTGATCTCTATGATGAAAGCAGGCATGGGCCAGCAGCTGGTGGACCTGTGTGCAAAAGAACACAGGCAGGAAATGCACAGTCGGGAGAACCTAGCCAGAGATTGAGAAGTGGCTAGTCACTGAAGCCCAGCGAATTGATGCATTCCCACTGAGAGAGTTCAGAGGGTCATGGAGAAAGATCCTGGATGGACTCTCCCAGACAGAGGGGTGAGCATGACTCCATCATGGGGACCCTTAGCACTGGGATTCCTCTAGTGCTGGAGTGGGGATGTGGCCCTGGGTTAACCTGCAGGGGCCTGAATGGAATTCTGCCCCATCAGCATCGCCCACATTCCAGCTGCGGTCTGTGCCAACTCTGCAGCTTTGCAGAAGGTTCACTCTCCTGGATACAAGGTTCAAAGTGGATTTCCCAGAGGCTTCCAGGAGCTCCGTTGATGGAACCTTATCCTTCAGCTTATATTTTCTCCTTGTCAGAACCTTGTTGATTTGGATAACCTGTAAAGTGTAACCATAATGGCTGTGTTTGTTATGTTAATCTTGACTTTAAAAAATGCAGCAGATGCTGACTTTAAACATTAACATGAAGTTCTGTTTTACTGTCCTCCACGCTCTTCACACGAAGAGCCTACTTTTAAAAGATATGTGAGATATACATGTTATTTGGAGACTCTTGGGAGAGTTGACCTCTTTAGCTTTCTCTGCAGGTTAAAAAGACCTGTCTTAGACCATTAAGTATTTAATATGACATTCCGTGCTTCATGTAGTAAAAGAGGAAAGGCAGTTTCTGGCTTAGATACAAACAGCTTTTCCCTCCAATGTGTCCACAACATAATTTAACATTAAAGCTCTGAAATGATTGATTATTCATTAGGGAAGCTATTTAAAGAGTTCATTGCATCAGATTAAAACCAAACAACATCTACGCTGCAAGGGCAACTAGGTGGGGCCAGGAAGAACCAAAAGGGACTGAATGGAGCTGTGGATTCTGTCTCTGAGACTCCAAGAGCAGATCTCCATTAACAAAAGTAACAGGTTGCTGTGGGTTTCCTGCCGGTCCACTAGCATGTAACAGCATTTCCTGCCAGGACCAGGGTGGGGAGAACTCTTCACTGTAATTGAAAATGGTTGTGGGACATAGCCCCTAGTGGACCCTTTCTCCTGCTCCATGTCTCCTGCCAGGCCCTTCCCGTTTCCCTGCCCCTGGGGTCTCAGACCCTGAGCTGCCCCAGGCCTGTACTCCTTGCCCTACCGTTCCCTACAAGTCATGGCTGGCCTGAGTCCCTTCTGATCCTCCCACCCTGTGTGTAACCAACAAACTTGACAAAGCTGAGCTTAAGACCATGGTCGTCTTCTCCTGCCCCCCTGGAAAGCTTCCTCTTGACAGCACTGCCCAGCTTATCCCCTTATGCTGCCTGGTCCTGTTGCTTAGCAAACAGTTTACCTTGGCAGGCTCACCAGGAAGCGCTAAGGCTGCTGCAGCCAAGCACTGCGTAGAGCTTTTCTTTCTGAAGTTGTGTGGTGTGGTGTGTGGGCAGGTGCGCTCTGGCTGGGTGTTTAACAGTTTCCAGGCGGAAATTGTTGTTGCTTATGCTAAAGAAACAACTTTTGAGGTCTCCAGTACCATCTGTCTGATGTGTCAGAGCATAGGCAATGCTGTGTTCTGGAAGAGCCTTGTCTTGCTCTAGGGTCTGCTTTGTCCCAGTCCGGGTAGTAGGAGGCTGTGTCTCTGGAGGTGTGTCAGTCCCACAAGAACTCCATGGCTGGGGTCAGTCACAGACACTGTACCCCACAGCTCTTTGCTGTTTTAGCCCAGGCCCCATCTTCAGGACTAGCACACCAATCCCCTGGTTGGTACAAATGACTCACTGCCCTCAGATAAGGGAAACTGACACATTCACGGCTAAATCTCTCCCAGAGGTTGGTGGGAGAGAGAGAGAGAGTACCAAGGCCAGGCTTTTTGACCTTTACTGGGGACAAATCCCAGAGGCCATCTCAGCATCAGCATGCCCCAATGAACTGCTGTGGCCTCTGTGGCAACCACAGTCCAGCCTGTTTCTCCCTCTGCCCCATCCATCCATCTTCTTCGCTTTTCCCCAGAAAATCTGTACCTTCTCAGGGAGCCCAGTCTGCCACAGCTGCCACCCCAGCTGAGAAGTCAAGCACTGATGGCCCACACCACCCTGCAGCCATCCTAGCCATGCCATGCTGGTTAGGATGCTGAGTTGGCTCCTCTTCTCCTGGGACAAAACACCTCAGCTGCTACTTTCTAGTAACAGTCAGGCTGTTCTAGCGTGCCCCAGGAGGCACTGAGGTGTGCTGCCTTTAGGCCTTTGATCTGAGTTTGGTTTGTGTTTATGCTACAAACACTGATAACTGAAGACAGGATTGTGCTTTCTTTCCTCTGGCTACTAAGACGCTTGGAATCTAGTTTCATGCCTCTGTGCTGCTAGACAAAGACCTTGGCACCTTCTCAGTTGCCCTCATGTGCCTTCTTCACTCTGGTTGTTGGTGTAGTTTTGCCGTGTTGCAATGCTCCCTCTGAAATGCCTCAAACCCCATGTGGAACTGTGTAGGGTGTAAATGAGTTAGCGTATACATTCAGTCATGTGGTGTCAGACAGAAACATCCTTTGGTTACTGCTCCAGGACATGTGCTAAGTCATAACTTTTCTAAACCGTATCCTGATGCCTACATCCCAGGATTATTCTAAAAATAAATACAACCCACATATGCCTAGGACATCAGTGTCCGATAAACGGCAGGCACACATAGAGTCCTGCTGCTCTCAAGAACCTGCCTCGTCGTGAGAATAGAGCTGTTCTCTTCTTCCTGTCTGTGGTGTGCTGGTTGTCAGCAAGATGTACTTCTGTCCTGTTGGGCTTTACTTTCTCATGGGAGAAAGAGGCCCACCAGGTACCCACAGTTCTGGCTGACAGTGTGTAACAGCAGCAGATTGGCCAGGAAAGATGCTCACGGAGTATTATAACAGGAGGATACACAGTCAAACCCACCCATGAGAGAAATGCACCAACTTGGCCAGAGGAAAACGAACTTTTTATATAAACTGAGTCTTGGGGTGGACATTTGGCTTAGGGGTTTAGACATCCCCTTACCCCATGTTGGCGTATCTGGGTTTGAATATTGCCTATTTCCAACTTGCTACTGATGGGCCCCTGGGAGGCAGCAGGTGGCCCAAGAAGTTGAGGCCCTGACAGACACATGGGAGACCTAGGTTGAATTTCCAGTTTCCAGTTTTGGCCCGGTTCAACCTAGTCTGGCCATGGCAGGCATTTTGGGAATGAACCAGAAGATTGGAGCTTTCTCTATCACATACTAATTATGATAATAATTATAATACAAAAAGTGAGCCTTCACAAAATGAAGAGGGCTGTAGATGAGATGGGTGATGATTTATTTAAGATGATGCAAATATAGACTTTGAAATACTCTAAATATAACCATCTGACATAAAAAGAATTACATTAAAATTTTTAAGGCTGATCTCTTTCCTTGGGTAAGAGAGTCACTTTCCTGGTAGGGGCTTGTCCATAAAAGGCAAATGGAGAAGGCAGAGAACCACGTCCATGTTGACACCCTCTCAGGAAACTTATGGGTCACTATGCATCTTTCAGTCTACACTTTGCAAGACTTGTATGGCAAGACAGATGCCCATTTCAAAGTGAAATGACTTGGGGAAGTCTTTGTTTTGTTTCTTCTTAAAGTTCTTTCTTAAACTCATGCCCCTAGCTATGAGTCCTGTGCATTCCAGATGGGCCTGAAAGTTCTGGGCTTGTCCAAAGAGGGCTCTGAAACTGGGATGAAGAGTTCTGAGCAGGGAACCATGCCTATGCTGGGTCTAGGACGGGTGTGCTGAGTGCATCATCCTTCGGGGGAGATGAGGATGTGTCAGCAGGATGCTGCAGAAGGGGCAGGCAGAATACAAAGGAGGTAGTGTGAAGGCAGAACTGGGCACAGAGCAGGTCCCAGTATGTTTTC
This sequence comes from Ochotona curzoniae, assembly GCF_017591425.1. Taxonomy (NCBI): domain Eukaryota; kingdom Metazoa; phylum Chordata; class Mammalia; order Lagomorpha; family Ochotonidae; genus Ochotona; species Ochotona curzoniae. Next base: position 13,296,312 of record NW_024465926.1, on the reverse strand, counting down.
AGGAGTGGGCTCAGGAGGGATGAGAGAAGTAAAAAAGTTGGGAGTGGTAGGGCATGGAGCAAGTTTTGGCCAGGTCACTTAATATTAGAGTGGTCAGGGGTGCTGGCCCATTCTTCTGGGAGCTAGCTTAGGAAATATGTGGTGAATTTTGGAGGAAGCCACCTCAGAGCTGCAAAGGCTGCCAGGGACTCAGGGTTATCTGTTCTGGAGCCAGGGTCCTGCTGAAGACACGAGTGAAGTTCTGGTGCAGGAACTGAGCCTATTAATGGACTGAGAAGTTGGGTCAGGCTTCAGAAACTTCCTGTGGGGATCAGCTGGTCTAAGAGTGACAGCCTGCCCATCACTCACAGGCAGCGCCCCCCCCCCCTCGCCTAGCAAGTACGGGGAGGGGCAGGATTCTAGTATCTCCCAGCATCGATCAACTGCTTTTCCTAAACACATTTCCCTATGTATTTCCTAAATTCTGAGTGAGAAAACCCTTTCCCTTCACTTCTGTCTTGATCATAACTTCCTGCCATTGCTGTGAAAGGCCAAGGGCTGCCCCTTTGCCCAGCACAGCACAGATGCCCCAGGGACCAGCTTCATTTACCCCCATGTAATAAGAGGAGGAGGAAGGGTGATGATTGTAATGAAGCCTTATTCCTAAAATGAGTATAATGACAGTCATGATAAAGGCAGCCTCTGAGAATGGGCGGTTGTTGGGGGGGCAGACTGGAGCCAGACAGCCTGGGCCCATATCCCAGCTCCACCTCCCACCAAATGTGGGAACATGGAGGCCACTTTACATCGGACTTTGTTCACAGGCTCCCTCTACTATAAAATGGGGACCCAAAAAGCTAATTATTGGAACGTGCTCACTTACAAGAGCGCCCGGCACGTGGTCACGTCCTTCCTGGCCATTAGCGATATTATTGCTGTCCTCATTACTGATACCCTTACTCTTGTTACTGCTGTTATTACTGATATCATTACCATGATTCCTATTTTCCTTCCCATATCTCTACTAGAGGCATCGAGGCTGGTCCTGTGGGGGAAGAGCTGTGATTATTATTGTCCCACTTCGCAGGTGAGCAAACAGGCTCAGGGACACGCAGCCGTGTGTGGAATCCACAGGCTTCTCTACTTATTCACCCTGGCATGGCTGAACACTTGGTTAGTTGGGACCGAAAGGAACACTTCTCCATTGCCTGGCAGCCCACTCTGTCTCCCTGTCTAGCAGGCACGGAGGGTGTTTTTTGTTTGTTTGTTTGTTTGTTTGTTTTTTTAAATCTGTAATTGATGCATGGAGACACAGGCCAGGTGAGTGAAGTGGTGGGTCTGACCCCTGCAGCTGGGCTGCTTTGGACCCTGCTCGTCAGGACACTCTTCAACACAGCAAGTGAACTAGCTGCTCGGCTCTACCTGCTGTTACCGGCTTGGAGGCAGCTGCTCCCTGGGCCACCCCCCTTGGTGCTGTCCCAGGGATTAGTCAGGATCTCTGTGTTCTCATGGGGCCTCCCAGTCAAGGCTTCAGAGCATTTTGCAAGCATTAATTAAGCTTTGTGGCTATGACTCAGGTGGGTGGGGGCCTGGGCCTACTTTACATATGTATATCTTCCACTGATGCTGAGAGAGACCAAATCACTGCCTCAGTCAGCTGCAGTCCTCACCCCAGCCAGCCCCAGTGGGCACTCCTTATCCCTGGAGTTTGGCCAAAATTATTTGCAGAGAAAAGACTTGCCTTGTTCCAAGACAATGATGAGCACCCAGAAACCATTTCCCAGCTCTGTAGCTGGGCTCTACCTGCTGTCCACCTGGGTTAACTGAAAAGTGAAGTAGATTGAGGCCTGGGCTACCAGCAGGCCAAGGCCTCTTGTGTCTGTGCACAGGGGGCCTCTGGCCAGCCCCTGCTCTGCAATTCCATTTGTACAACACTGTTCCCCCACCCCAACTTGCATTCTTCATCTGCTTCACCCTCATTCCTTGCCCTCACTCCACCTGCTTGCTCTGGTTTTGACTGTCCAGGGCTGTAGGGAGGTGGGCAGAGACTGCATAAGCCTGGGTAAAGAGATTGAGCCTCCACCTGGGAAAGGGAAAGTCGTACGGAGAGGCTCAGTCACATGTGTGCCTTGGGGTGACAGTACAGGAAGATATGAAAATGGAGTGAAGAGTGAGGAACTCAGAGGTAGTGGAGTCAGGAAGAGCCTTGGCCATGAGCCAAGGGAGTAGGGATGTAGTGTGGTGTGGCACTGGCGTGGACAGAGAAGAAAAGGGCTTTGGGACTACCTGGAGGTGGGTTGTGAGGGAGAAGGGGGAACCACTGTGGATGGAGTTCTCTTCTGGTCCCAGGAAGATCTACTCTGCTGGGCAAGTGTGCCTTTGTGTCAGCCATAGGACTGAGGAAACTCATGACTCATGAGGCAGTGTTAGTGCAAATCAACTTTGCAGGTCCCCCAGGGAGGCCATGTCAGGTAGAACAACCACACTCCAGTCCACCCCTCCTCACTACCCTCCTACGCACATCTTTGGGTTGGCCAGGGAATGAGGCCCGATGCTTATAGCTCAGCCTCCATACCAAGGCATCATAGGGTTTGCTTTCTTCCCCCACTAATGGGTAAAACCAAGGCTTCAGGGGCTAAGTGGCCTCCAATGGGAGGCTAAACAGTGGCTTCCTAAAAAGAAGTCCATAGTAGGCCCAATGTGGTAGCCTAATGGCTAAAGTTCTCACCTTGCATGCACCGGGATCCCATATAGGCGCTGATTCTAATCCAGGAGGCTCCACTTCCCATTCAGCTCCCTGCTTGTGGCCTGGGAAAGCAGTCTAGGATGGCCCAAAGCCTTGGGACCCTGTACCTGCCTGGGAGACCTGGAAGAGACTATGTGCTCCTGGAAGATCTTCTTCTCTTTCTTCCTCTTTGTGTATCTGACTTTCCAATAAAAAAATTTTTTTAAAAGAAGCATCCCATAAAACCTGTTAATATACTATTTTATGTGGCAAAGGGGACTTGGAAGATATAATTGAGAGGCTTGGTATGGGGACTAGTGCATGGATTATACAGGTGGTATCAACGTGCATAGGATCTTCAAAAAGCCCAAGGAAGGGTGCAGTCCTGGCACAGCAGTTAAGGTGTCAGCATGTGAAATTGGCATGATGGCATAGCAGGTTAAGCTGTTGCCTAGGACACTGGCATCCCATATGGACACTGGTTGGAGTCCCAACAGCTCTATTTCCAGTCAACTCCCTACTTGTGGTTTGAGAAAGTAGCAAAGGATGGCTCAAGTTCTTGGGCCTCTGTACCCATGTGGGGGACCAGGAAGAAGCTCATGGCTGGCTCATGACTTTGATTTTCATTGGAAAGACAGATTTTTTACAAAGAGAAAGATCTTCCACTTGCTGATTCACTCCCCAAGTGGCCACAATGGTTGAAGCTAAGCTGATCTGAAGCCGTGAGCCAGGAGCTTCCTCTGGGTCTCCCACATGGGTGCAGGGTCCCAAGGCTTTGGGTCATCCTCCACTGCCTTTCCCAGGCCACAAGCAGGGAGTTGGATGGGAAGAGGAGCAGCTGGTTCTCGAACCGGCACCCATATGGGATCCCAGCACGTGGGAAGTGAGGACTTAGCCACTGAGCCATCGCACTGAGCCTTGACTTTAACAATTTTTTAAAAAAGATTTATTTATTTATTGGAAAGTCAGATATACAAAGAGGAGGAGAGACAGAGAGGAAGATCTTCTGTCCAATGATTCACTCCCCAAGTGAGCGCAACGGTCGATGCTATGCCAATCTGAAGCCAGGATCCAGGGACCTCTTCCGGGTATCCCACATGGGTGCAGGGTCCCAAACCTTTGGGCCGTCCTTGACTGCTTTCCCAGGCCACAAGCAGGGAGCTGGATGGGAAGTGGAGCTGCCGGGATTAGAACCAGCGCCCATATGGGATCCTGGGGGCGTTCAAGGCGAGGACTTTAGCCGCTGAGCCATGCCGCCGGGCCCCAACTTTAACAATTTTTTAATACCAAAATAAACTTACCTTTTATTTACTTAAAAAATTTGATAGGGACTGGTGTTGTAATATAGTAGAGGTTAAATTGTCACTTATGAGGGTGGCATTCCATATCAAAACATTGGTTCAAGTCCTAGCTACTCCACTTCCAAGCTAGCTCCCTGCTAACGTACCTAGGAAAGCAGCAAATGATGCTGCAAATACCTGGGACCCTGCCACTCAGACAGGGGATGGAGTTCTAGGCTCCCGGTCCTGGCCTGGCCCACCTTCAGCCATTTAGGCTATTTGAAGAGTAAACTAGCAGATGGTTTCTCTTTCACTCTCCTCTATAGCTCATTAAAACCAGCTTTCTCTTTCCCATTCTTCTATAGCTCTTCAAAATAAATAAATAAATACATAAATTAATAAAAGCAAGAGCCCAGAGGTATAAGAACGGGATGAGGACAGAAGCAATGTCCATTGAAGGAGGAGAAAGGAACTAGGAGCCAAGGAACACAAGCAGGTCTAGCAGTCAGAAACCGCAAGGCCACAGATTATCTGCTAAGGCTTCCAGAAGGAACACCAGCCTGCTGATACTTGGCTTTTAGGCTGGTGAAATGGATCTTGGATTTCTGAACTCCAAAATGGAAAGATAATAAATTCCTCAGCAATATTAAACTACAGCAGAAATCCCTCGTAGGGGCAGAATTTATGTTGGGTGAAGGACGATATTTATTTTGATCTTGCAGAGGCCTTCCAGAATCATAATTAACCTGTCCCTTGCTCGGAAAAAGGTGTGCCAAAGATGCTGGGTCTGGTTCTGATGTGACTTGGAAAGACAAAGGGAAGAGCTGCCTGGAAAGCAGCTGAGAGATGTGTGTGAAGCAGAGGATGGGAATCTGCACAAAGTAGGAAACAGCATTTGAGGTCCCCTCCCTGGTCAGCAGAGTGCTGGTGAGAACCTCCGCTCCCACTGAGCAGTACTGGTGTAGTCTGACAAGGCTGAGGATTTGGGAAGAAGAGAGAGGGGGTGGTCTCCTCAGCCACAGATCTGAGCTGACTGCAAATTGCTCCTTAAGCAGTCTCCTTATTTTCACCTTCAGGGAATCCTGTGCAAGTTTCTGTCTTCCGTGGGTGTACCTGCCACAGAGAGGCAGGCAATGTGGGGGCTGCCAGGAGACCTAGGCAAGCTGCACTGGGTCCTTTGTTAAAGGGAGAGGGTTAAAGTGAGGCCCCCGGAGGTCCTTTTAGCTCAAAATGTTAGCTCCTTGAAAAGGACCAGTTTTCTTAACCACTGTGTCTATATGGGCCCCATCCTCGTGACGAGATTTTTAGATAGGATCATTAACATACACACAATCCTTACAGGTGCTTTGCATGTTATTTGTCTTGACAACAACCCGTGAGCCAGGTGCTGGTCTAACTTCATTTTATGGTGGAGGAAACAGAGACTTCAGGAGGTGAAATGCCTGGCTCAAGTTTGCTGTGAGGCCAGGAAATCTGACCCTGGGTTTTATTTCCCTTACAGCACAGAAGGGACTTCAAAGGTCGTCCTAGTCATCCCTGTCCTGTGGTTTCGCTCCACAAGGCTGAAGACTCCTCTGGGATTCTGCAGGAGTACTTACAAGATGAAACTGGGCCTTTCTTCCTTGGGGTCTTATCCCTGCATCCCAGACCTTGGCTACACCCTGCGAGTGGGTGACATGATGTAATTATCCTAACACTGCTGTGCTGAATCCTGAGTCCCACTGCAGGCTGGTAAGTTTCTATCTACTCCTTTCTGCCCACTCCCCTGCTTCCTTTTCCCAGCCCCATCCAAATGATGCTGCTTGGGGCACAGGAGAACTAAGCATCTCCAGAGACCCTTACGACTCCTGGGCACTGTCTATAGGGCATTGATGCTGTATGCCAGGGCTGTGTGGCACTGTGGTTCAGCAGTCAAGTCCTCCAGTCAAGCTATGCCTGTCTCTACTGGGATCTGGGTAAAGTCACTTCACTGCTGAACCCGAATTCTCCCACAGTCTTGTAACACGATGGTTGAGAGGGACTGAAACGAGGAGACACATCTGGAGCTTTCAACACCATGCCAGGCACCAGAATGTGGAGTAGGTGCCAATGTGTTCTGCAAAGCTGAACCAGGTGACCAGGTGACAGAACAGCATTCTTAAGGAAACAGTCCCTCATAAAAGGCGCAGAACCTTTATCACAGTAAGGCAAGGAAGAGAGGTCCAGGCCTCTGCTGATGCGATGTTGCTGCGGGATGGTACTGACAGCACGTAGTCTCACTCACTGCAAGAGCCAGAAGCTTCATTCCTTGGCATGTCATTCAGTTATCCCCACAGGCAAAATAGGACAGGAAAGTTGCAGATGGCCTGGGAGGGGCACTGGAGTCAGGGCTGGAACTGGTGAGGGAGGATCTCTCTTATTCAAAAGAAAGCGACTACTCAGGGCAGCATGCCCAAGAAATCTCTTCCAGCTGTTGGTTCTAAGATTCCACATAAAGAGTCAATGGTAACAACAACGACAACAAAATTCAGTGGTTTGTGTGCCCCAGAGGGAGGAAAGATCCCTGGGAGAGACCCCTTGGTTCTTGGGGCATGAAAGCCAGAGGAGCCAAACTCCATCGGATGCAATGAGGACCAAGGGACAGCCCTTAGCAGCTGGAATGGCTCTGTGGGCCCCAAGGCAGGAAGAAGGAAAGGCATAAACCAGGGAGGCTGTGAGGCTAAGAGGCAGATGGCAGGCTGACTCTAAGCTCTTCCCATCACTGTTGGTGCTGCGAGGAGGGGAGGCTGGTGAGATACTCAACAAGCTATCTGGCTCAGGCACGGCCCTGACTGTTGCCATGTGCTGGGGAGCTGGAGAACAGGCAGTCCTGTGGAAAGAGAGCAAGAGGAACAGCACCCAGAAGGGATGGTGCCGGGGGAGGGGCTGCCAGCTCTCTGCCTTGGTGCGGTGCTAAGGGAGTCAGTCACATGTGTGTGCCTGACGATAATAATGAACCCTCAGCACCCGACACAGGGCTGGCATGCAAAGGCTGCTCACATGCTGCTGCGTGAGTGGGTGTGACTGAAAAGAGAACAGGGAACATGGTCCCTGGTGTGGACCATGGGCCAGATTTTCCTCAAGGAAAATAAACTTCAGACTTAAGACAGAAAAAAGATGAAAATACCATAAAGGCCCTAGTTTAGAGCATCATATCTGCTGTGATATTAAGAATCCTGCTCTACTTTTTAATTTATTAATTAATTTTTATTAGAAAGGCAGATCCAGAGAAGGAGAGACAGAAAGATCTTTTTATTTGCTGGTTCCTCCCCTAAGTAGCCACAATGGCTAGAGCTGAACTGATCTGAAGCCAGGAGCCAGGAGATTATCTGGGTCTCCCACTTGGGTGCAGGGTCCCAAGGCTTTGGGCTATCCTCTACTACGTTCCCAGGCCACAGACTGGGAGCTAGATGGGAAGTGGAGCAGCCAGGACATGAACCAGCACCCATATGGGGTCCTGGGGGTGGCAAGGCGAGGATTTAGCCACTAGATGATCATGTCAGGGCCTGGGCCCCCTATTCCACTTTTATGAAGTGTTGTACAGCATAGTTGTATGTAGGATCTTTACATGATAGGCACAAAGTCCACATGTTTGCTGAGTACCTACTATAGTTTCATGCACAATTAGGCCCCAGGTCACCCAGGTCACACTGACAAGCAGGTTTTGACTGCACCAAGAAGCCCCTGTGACCCTCCCCAGGGTGGTCTGGCATCGACTCCTAACTGCTCTAGCGACTCACCCCTACTGCTTATCTCTTAAAGCTTCTGAATATTTCAGAGTAGAGCCATGCGTCAGAAATCTGTGTAACAATGAAAAGTTTTTTTAACAACTAATTTAAAATCAATATGGCAAGGAAATAGCACTGAAAATAGATCTCGTCCCGAGGGACAGATCTATCTTCCTTAGCGCTGTCTGTCACCACACTCATTTCCAGCCCTGACCAGGTGCACCCATCTGTGTTCATGCACAGCTGAGCCTCCACCCTTACTTCCTAGCAGCAATAGCTCCCTGCGTGAACTGCTTTTCCCTACCGGGTTCTTGACATTTATTCATGCACTCCTCCCAGCATGCCACTCAGGTTGATAGGATTATCCCCACTTTACAGATGAGGAGGCTGAGGGTTGCTTAGCAACCACATCTCAAATCAGAGATTTAAACCCAGATCTATTCAATTTCCAAGAAGGTGGCCTTCATACTTCTTTGTATGGTCAAACCTACAGGCAAGGGAGTGCGAGAATGAATACTGATGTATTTAGGACAAGGATCAGGTACCTGAGGCAGGCATCTAGCATAATGGTTAAAAATGCTACTTGGGGGAGTGGGATGGTGGTGGGGGAGGGCAGCACCATGATCTAAGCCTCTGTCTGTGGTGTCATGGAAAAGCCTCTGTCTGTGGTGCAAGCATCCTATAATGGCACCTGCTCAAATCCTGGCCGCTCTACTTCCCTTCCAGTTCCTTGCTAATATCCCTGAGAAGGCAGCAGAAGATGACCCAAGTGCTTGGGCCACTGTACCCATGTGGCAACCCTGGAAGAAGCCCCTGGCTTTGGATCATCTCGGCTCTGGCTGTTGTGGCTACTTGGGAAGTGAACCAGCAGATAGAAGATCTCTTTCTATCTCTCTATAACTCTGCCATTCCAATAAATAAATAAATAGATCTTTTTTTTTCTCTTAAGAGTTTACTTATTTTTATTGGAAAGTCAGATTTATAGAGAGAAGGACAGACAGAGAGAAAGATCTTCCATCTGATGGCTCACTCCCCAAGTAGCTGCAATGGCTGGAGCTGCGCTGATCCAAAGCCAGGAGTCAGGAGCTTCTTCTAGGTCTCCCACCTGAATGCAGGGTCCTAAGGCCTTGGACCATCCCCTACTGCTTTCCCCAGCCACAAGCAGGGAGCTGGAAGGGAAGTGGAACAGCTGGGATATGTACCAGTGCCCATATGGGATCCCATGTATGCAAAGTAAGGACTTTAGCCACTAGACTACCACGCTGGACCCATAAATAAATCTTTTTTTAAAAAAAAAAAACATGTTGCTTGAGCTCCTATATTCCATATCAGAGGATCTAGGGTTAAGTCCCAGTTCTGTTCTCCATTGCATTCCAGCCAATGCGCACCCTAGGAGGTAGTAGGCAATGGCCCTAAGCATGTGGGTCCCTGCCACCCACGTAAAAGCCCAGATTGAGTCTCCTGGATCCTAGCTTCAGCCTTGGCCCATCCCTGCATGTTGAAGGAGAACATTTTGGGATGTAAATCACTGGGTGGGGATCTTTCTGTTTCTCTTTAAAATAAAATAACCAACTATACAAATTTTAAAAGAGAATTAGGGCCTGGCGTGGTAGGTAGCTCAGCAGCTAAAGTTCTTGCCTTGCATGCTCCAGTTCTAATCCCAGCAGCTCCACTTACCATCCAGCTCCCTGCTTGTGGTCTGGGAGGGCAGTTGAGGACAGCTCAGATCTTTGGGACCCTGTTCCCACATGGGAGACCTGGAAGAGGCTCCAGGCTCCTGGCTTTTGATCGGTGCATCTCCGGCCATTGCATCTGATTGGGGAGTGAATCATCGAATGGAAGATCTTCCTCTCTTTCTCTCCTTCTTTCTATATATCTGAATTTGCAATCAAAATAAATAAATCTTAAGAAAAGGAAAGCGAATCAGACCCTAATATATCCTATCTTTTTTTTTTTTAGATTTATTTATTTTTATTGCAGAGTCAGATTATACAGAGAGGAGGAGAGACAGAGAGGCAGATCTTCCCTCCAATGATTCACTCCCCAAGTGACTACAACAGCCAGTGCTGTGCTGATCTGAAGCCAGGATCCAGGAACTTCTTCCAGGTCTCCCACATAGGTGCAGGGTCCCAAGGCTTTAGACCATCCTCGACTGCTTTCCCAAGCCACAGGCAGGGAGCTGGATGGGGAGTGGGGCTGCCGGGACTAGAACTGGCACCCATATGGGATCCTGGCACATTCAAAGCGAGGACTTTAGCTGCTAGGTCATTGCACCGGGCCCCCTAAAACATCTTAAAATCTGGGTCACATGGTACAAGAGAACTTCCTACAGACAGAGATATGTTGTGTCTATACTTTGCAGTGTGGAGTAGCCACTAGTCACACACCTGGCTATCATACACTTCAAGTTCGGCTAGTGGAACTGAGAAACTGAATTTAATTTTTTTAAATTTAATTTAAAGCATTATATGCTACCACTGGCTAGTATACCATACAGACACACCCCTGCACTAGGGGCAAAAGCCAACAGGATGATTCTGTGGTTAGGAGCTGTGTCACATCTAGCATTTGGGTCACAGGAGTGGGATGAGGAATTGAAAATGGGAGAGTGGGGGATGCTGATTGCTGTGAGCAGTCAACGCCAAATGTGGGAGCTGAGCCTTTAAATCAGAGAAGGGAAGGAAGGATTGGGCAGGACAGAGAGGGAGGGGGATTAGAAAATGAGGACAGGTACAAGACAGGTTCACCTAAGGACCCAGTCAGTTGTTCCCTCTGCTAAAGGAAAGGAAAGATGTAGCCTCAAAGAACAGAGGGCCCCATGCCAGTTAATGGGTCTGTCCCTCTGCTGGGCGCCTGAGACTTCCTGTGAGCTCGTGTCCATCTTCATCTGCATCCCATTTCTTTGTTTGCTTTGGAGCATCTGAGCAGCCTATGCCTCAACCCAGGAGCAGGGAAATAAACATCACCGTGGAGACAAACTCACTTGACTCCACTTAGAGCGGCTAATGGCCCAAGATTTTCCAGCTTGAAGGCTCTTTTGCTTCTCTGAACATCGCCAGAGAAGATTTGGCCATGGAAAAAAGGCATTAGGAAGCAGAGGGCAATAAACTGTGCATGATCATAAAGGCTAGGACAAATCCTTGACGGATGTGTCAGAGGCAACACTTCAAACAGAAGAGCCATGCAGACCGCCTCAAGCAGCCATTCTCCCGGCTTGCAAACTCAGTATACCTCTCTGCTCTCTCACCTCTCCTTGCAGTCAGCACCAGGGCCTGGACAGCTGACTCCCCAACAGGATTCTTTGCTTTTGGACGTTCAAGGGGAAGGTGGGTTTATCTTTCTGTCATCACATTGTCTTGAGTCTGGACTTCAAAAGGCAGAGGCTGGACAGCAGAACTGGTCCTGGAGAGAAAATGGCATCGTAGGAAGTCCTGCTGGCATGTGGACTTCTAACCCCGCTTTTTCTGTGTCTAATTATGGAAACAAGTGAAACGGTGAGCTTGGGAGATTCCAGGATGAGACAGTCCCTGAGATCCCCACATTGCAGGGTCCTCCATCTGTGCCTCAACCTGGATGAAATGCTTGAGGGGATCACACTTGATCTCTGTCCAGAAGGGAGGAAGTGTTAGACACAGATGGTCAAGCCACAGTAGGGTGTACAGAGAGCTCACAGGAAGCCATGATGCACCCAGTTCTGGAGCCTGGCACCTATCGCTCCATCAAAAATCTCAGCAGATCATGGTGGCTTGACCAAGCGAGGAGAGTCTCAGTGAGGTTGACAGTATGCTGTGTGCCATAGATGGGGCAAGCCTAGGCAAGGATACAGTTTGTTACAAGATTAAGAATCTTGAGTTGATCCGGACATACTAGGTATCTCAAAATAGGTGCAAAGGAAGATGAGGGCTCGGTTGCTGGTGGTCTGGGCTTCAACATAGGCAAAGCCAAGACATGTTTGTTTTTGATTGGTTGCATTGGGTTCCACTCCAGACAAGCTAACTGCCATACCATGGGAAGCTTACTGTGATGGAGGTTGTCAGAACTGTTTACCAGCTTAATGCTCTGTATCCACCTAGGGGTTGCTTTGACTCAGTAAAACTGTGACCAGTGACCAGGAGACTTTGCCTGCTCTGGAAACCTAGATGCTAGAAACAATTTCCAAGAAGGCCCTGGGTGGCCCTGTGGCACTGGGTATCAAGATTCCTATATCAAATCCAGAAGAATAGTTGCTCTGGCTCTCGGCAAGAGCTTGGAGTCAGGAATCAAATTCAGGACACATGCTATGGGCACCACAGGCTCCTCCTCCCTGGCCTACAAGTGTAGTGTGACTGGAAGCCCAGCTGGGAAGCAGTGGGGCTGTATAGCTTGGGGCTGACACTGGCCTGTCCTGGTTAACCTTGTCAGCTGACAGTCTTTGCAAGCCATTTGGGCTGTGCTATTTTCTGTTCTTTTCCAGATGAAGGACTTGTGGACCAAAGGAGGAAACCATTCCTGGAATCAAGTATTGGGTCTGCTCTTAGGAGAGGGGAAGGAAATTCCCTATGGCAAGGAAAGGAACCTAAAGTGCCTTCCAGCATGAGGGTAGAGGAGGCAGCAACCAAGGTCAGCTTTGCCCTGACAGCAGCAGGAGCTGCTCTTCTGTCCCCCTAGCCCCTGCCATCCTATACCCTTTACTATGGCTTGAATGTCTCCACCAAACTCATATTGAAATTAACACACACACACACACACACACTTATTTTGGAGCAATTCCATTCACTTGTTCTTTTCCCAAATGCCCACAACGGCCACCAGGGTCCAAAGCTGACAAGTTGGAACTCAATCTGAGCCTCCCACATGGGTGACAGGAGGCCATTTACTTGCTACCTTTTTTAGTCTATACCGACAGGAAGGTGCAGTCAGGAGCTGGAGGCAGGAATCAAATCCAGGCACTTCCATGTGGGACACAGGTGTCCTGTTAGGCCAAACACCTGCCCCTCACATCAAAATTTAACCACTACTGTGGTGGTATTAAGAAGAAGGTAAAAACTTGATCTGATTGGTATTTTGTGTTGGGACATGTGAGAGCTAATTAAGGCTAACTGAAGCTGTTATGTGGGTTCCTGATTCAGCAGAACTGTGGCTTCATAAGAGGAGGAACTGAGCCCATAGCCAGGATGTTGCTTCGCTATGCCCTGTGTTTCCCTGTGACTCTGTCGAGGAAGAACCTTACCAGATGCAGCTGCCCCATCCTGCACTACCCAACCCTCTGATCCCTGAGGGGAATAAACTTTGATTCTCCATCAGTTCCTCAGCCTGTGGTACTCAGTAACAGCAACAGAAAACAGATGCAACCCCCACACAGCCCTATTTCCCTCCAGAGGTGACATGCGAGCCTTGGCAAAGTATGCACACTGGTGCCCTCTGAGAATATTTGCTGCAGATGCTTTCCACTGCCTCCCAGTCACGCTTTTTTATCGACTGCAATGCCAGGGCCGTGGGTTGTGATTCTGTGGCGAGAATCAATTTCACAGATGTCAATAAACTAAGAGGAGGATTAATTCAGACTCTGAGGCTGAGCATGACAGCTATTTTGGGTCAAGTCCACATTTCATTCCTGAATGAACTCTGGCTTACCCATCTTTCCCCTAGTCTAGCAACTCAGCCTTCATTCTCTGTTCATCACAGTGAGTCTGGCCACACGCCCATGAAGAAGCTCTGGGATAATTTCCAACCTTGTGGGCCATTCCCCACACATACTCCTTTCACCTCCCTGTTCATTGTAAAAAATTGAACAGCATGGAAGAGCATTTGGAAATACATCAAGCAGAATCATATTCTTCTCACAGTATAGATTCTGTTAAGCCTTCCCCTTCATATGGGGCCATGCATATGATGGCTGGACCAGCACACTCTATGGTCTATTTATTTAATTAGTGTTAGATTCCTCTTCATGTGGCCTTTGAGTCTTCAAGAGCATCATTTCCAGTGGCTGCAGAATGTCGTGTCAAGCGGGTAGACATACATTATTTAATCATTTGCCTTCTGTGCACATTATTGCTGGAAGCCAGGTCATCTGGTCTGCTTTTGGCCTACAATGCACATTTGCTGGTCCCAGTGTAGGGAAGTACACAAGAGGGGGCAGATGCATTTATTCATGAAATATTTATGAACTGTCATCTAAAGGCAAGGCACCATGTGAATGAGAGACCAGGGCTTGAGGGAATAGGAAATAGAAACAGGAACATGTGGTCCTACTTACCTAATTGCTTGCAAATCTTACTGAGGCAAGGAGTCAGGTTCCTCTAGTCTCACATAATGAAAGAGGTACCCAGGGAAGTTATGGCTTGCCTGGCTGTGAGAAAACAGGCTGTCAAATAATTGGGACTTGTCTTTTAGACATACCCATTTATTTGTTATGTCTGATAAAGCAATAAGGCTTGGGACTAATTTACTTAGATAAATAAACAATGATTATAGGAACCTGTCCTATAATCACTTCAATTGCAGACAAAATCAGTGCCACCCAGTGCTTCTTGAGGGAGAGGAGAAGGGAAGTGGGATTAGAGCTGGCCTGCTGGGGAACAGATGAAGCCTGCTGTCTTTCCTGCCTGGCTTCATCACCTGCATGGAGCAGGAGCAGGGAGACAAAAACTACTGTTTGATGGGAGAGTGACAGTAACTGTTGGGTTTGCTGAGCAAGCCAGATACTGTACCAGACTCTTTATATAAGCAACAAGTTTTTCCAGCAGGCTTTTATGGTGGATGTTATTTTCCTTACTTCTAAGAAGAGGTTGCAAATTAGAAAAGGTAAAATGCTTGCTAGATGTTACTTAGCAACATCTCTTCTTATTTCTCCAAAGCCAGATAGTATTTCATGAAACCGTTTTTCCCAAAGAGTCATGTCATGCACATTTGTCTTTCCAAAATAAAATGGTAGCTGGAAAGCAATCCAGACCTGGGAATATCAGAGAAATTATATGTAATAATTTTAGAAAGTACTCTTAAAGTAATTTACTTTGCAGTGAGAGTATTACTTAGAGCTGAAATTGATAAGAATACATGTTTAGAATTAGTACTTAAGTTTATTTTTGTCTTTTTCAAGAGAGACTGCACTTTGTAGTTATAAAAACCTTTAAATTAACATACCACATCAGTAGGCTGGAAGCCCGATCTCATCCTCACTTGTTTTACTGGTAGATTAAAAACTTCGGGATAGTCACAGACTTTCCAATCTGCCCTGAGACATCCGAAGTCAGATCAGAAACCACTGAGCAGTGAGTCTCAGTGGTGGGCCACAATCTGAACTGACAACTGGATGTGTGTGGTGGGCAGAAGAAAATGTGAGGAACCCAGAGTGAGCACTCCAAGTGTCAGGGCAGCATGGTCCTGAGCTTAAAAACATTTGAGCTGCTAGTGGAGAATGAAGTATGGAAAAGGCACAATAGGAAGGGTGGCAGGTAGAGACAGAGAGAGCAATGCCTGGGGCAAGAGAACAGAGTTTCAGGAAGCAGGAACCCAATGGGGTCTGCAGGTGCCAAGAGGCCCAGGTTAGCATTTTTGTCTGCTTTCCTTGTATGTTACATGTTTTTGTGTTTTACCACCTCTTGTGAATAAGAGGGATTTTTTTTAAAGATTTATTTTATTTTTATTAGAAAGTCAGACATACAGAGAGGAGGAAAGACAGAAAGATGTTCTATCCATCGATTCACTCCTGAAGTGGCTGCAATGACTGGAGCTGAGCCAATCCAAAGCCAGGAGCCCCGAGCCTCTTGCAGGTCTCCCATGCAGGTGCAGGGTCCCAAGGCTTTGGGCCATTCTTGGCTGCTTTCCCAGGCCACAATCAGGGAGTTGGATGGGAAGTGGGGCCACAGGGGTTAGAACTGGCACTGATAGGGAATCCCAGCTTGTGCAACGTAAGGACTTTAGCCACTAGGCCACCGTGCTGGGTCTTAAGAGGAATTCTTTTAATTCACCTCTTCTGAATAAAAGGGATTCAGAGAAAATGTGCATTACAAAAAAAACTTGAGCCAGAGCCATGATAATCCTCTGCCTGTGGCACTGGCATCCCATATAGGTGCTGGTTCTAGTCCCAGTTGTGGCACTTCTGATCCAACCCCCAGCTTACGGCTTGGGAAAGCAGTGAAAGATGCTTAAGTGCTTGGCCTGTTGCACCCATGTGGGAGACCCAAAAGAAGCTAGGCTCCCAGCTTCAGCATAGGTCTGGACACAGGAGTAAATTAGCATATGAAAGACCTCCCTCTCTCTCTCTCCCTCTCTCCTTTCCTCCCTTCTTCCCTCCATCCTTTTATCAGTCTTCCTCTGTAATAGTGCTTTCACATTTAAAAAATCTTTAAAAAAGAAAAAAAGCATGCATGGATTTAAAAATTCTTTTGAATTAAAATAAATTTACCTTTTAATTCCACTTTTCCATAAAATTTTTGAGGTATCCATGCATATGGTCTCAAATCTTAGAAATTATAAATCTATTCTATGAGGATGAGGCTTGCTCTACCTTTTTTTTTTTTTAGTTCATTTTTCAAGCTATAAACTCTAAACTAAAGAATACTGGAAGAAAAAGTGAAAAGAAAAAAAAATTAAAATATCTAAATTTTGACCTTTCAAAATACACCAAACATTAAGATTTTGCCAGTGTTTTTCAGTAGCTTTTTAGTGGTCTAGGATTTTTTAGATTGCAAATATAATTATACTGTACTCACCCTAAATTTAACATTTATATCACAAGCATCAATCTGGCAAATTTTTAAAACATGACAAACATCATTCATTTTGCTGCAAGGTTCAGAACCTACCTTCTAATTCAGTCTGCCTTAGAAGTTACTCCTGAAATGTGTTTAGGCTACTGGATGAGCCAAGCATTGAGAGCAGTATGCAAATTTATGCCACCAAACATCCATTTGGCCAGCCTCTTTTCGTGTTTCATGTAACAAATTTTGTCTCATGTATTTTGATGGTAAAGTACTGAGTGTACAAGTGTTCAGAATAGGTGCGTATTCACAATTGCGCCTATGAATATAAAATCACTCTTTTCATCCTACTTGACACTGCTTATTGACTTAAATTGTGCTTTGTCTAGTATACCACTCATATTTTTTCTTTTGTTTGCATTTACCTGGTATAGCTTTGCCTATCCAGCTGTTTTATTTTATGTGAGCCTTTCACATTAATTTAACCTAGGAACCTTTGTCTTCTAACAAGGGAAAGTTAAACGCTTGCATTTATTGTCATTACCATTCTGGGTGGCCTCCTGTCATTGTTTTATTCTCTGAATTTCCTTTCTTTCTTGACTTCTGAGCCATAGTTAAAAATTTTCTTTTTTCTTTTCTGCAGTGATTTGAAAGGGAGACATCTTGTTTCTCACTCCAGTGATCTACCTTCTATTGCCTCCAAACAATGTCTGAATTTATCTCTGTGTTCAATTTCTAAGCAACTCTGCATATTTTTTTAAAGACTTACTTATTTTTATTTGAAAGTCAGATTTACAGAGAGAAGAGACATACGAACTGGTGCCAATATGGGGTCGGGGACATGCAAGGCAGGGATTTAGCTGGGTCCGAGCTCTGCTTTTCTTAGCCTGTCCTTCTCAAGCTCCTTTGTGGAGATAAGGTAACATTCTCTGTAGGATGGTTTTAAAGTTTTATATAATGGGGGGCCTGGCGGCGTGGCCTAGCGGCTAAAGTCCTCGCCTTGAACGCGCCAGGATCCCATATGGGCACTGGTTCTAATCCCGCAGCTCCACTTTCCATCCAGCTCCCTGCTTGTGGCCTGGGAAAGCAGTCGAGGATGGCCCAATCCCGTGTGGGATACCCAGAAGAAGCTCCTGTATCCTGGATTTGGATCGGCACAGCATCAGCCGTTGTGCTCACTTGGGGAGTGAATCATCGGCTGGAAGATCTTCCTCTCTGTATATCTGACTTTCCAATAAATAAATCTTTTTTTTTAAAAAAAAGTTTTATATAATGGGAGCCCGGTGTGGTGGTCTAGAGGCTAAAGTCCTCACCTTGTATGTGCTGGGATTCCACATGGGCGCTGGTTCTAATCCTGGTGACCCACTTCCATTGAGCTCTGTGCTAGTGGCCTGGGAAAGCAATAGAGGATGTCCTAAAACCTTGGGACCCTGCACCTGCCTGGGAGACCCAGAAGAAGCTCCTGATTCCTGGCTCAGCTTCAGCCATTGTGGTTATTTGGGGAGTGAATCATCAGACAGAAGATCTTCCTCTCTGTCTCTGCTCCTCTCTATATATCTGACTTTGCAATAAAAAATTTAAAAAGAAAAAAAAAAAAAACAAAAAGCAAAAAACAAATCTTAGAAAAAAAAAAAAGACCTGCTGGTGAGGAGGGAGCATGACATGTGCAATGGTCAGTGCCAGGGCAGCCTGGCTTCAGAGAAGGTGGTCAAGCCAAATAGCACCTAAGGAGATCTAGAACATTTCTATTGAATGCCAGAAGCTGACACCTCACAAACCCAATTTCCTTTAACATCAGCATCTTGGCTAATCCCCTGGGATCCTCTGGACCATTTCCGCCGGAATCAAGACGCAGCATTACCAATGTCCAGTCAGGAGGTATGTAGGATGCCACAGGGCTGGGGCAAAGCCAGGCCTGTTGAGTGCACATAAAAGCCGTTATTTGGACCCCCGTGCTACTCTGGCTCACATGGTCAGGATGGCCACTACCCAGGCCTTGTAGCACAGGACTAAAATAGGAAGGTCCAGGGATGTATGTTTCTCAATAGATCAATGTAAATTCCTTCCAGCAAGCTAGAGACAGCCTTCATACTGGCTTTACTCCTCTGTGTGTGTTGGTGTAAATCCTCTGACTCAGGTGCTAACGCCTGGACCCAACATACATGAGTATGTGGGTGTATGTGTGTGTTCCCCTTGGCAGAATTAGTCACTGCTCTGTGTTTAGAGTGCTCTCTGCTCATCCTTCCTCTGCACCACTTATCTTGCTGTGTTGTAATTATCTGTCTCTGTCTATTTTTCTTGCAGGACTGAGTACTGAAGGGCAAAAACTTCAGGCTGGCTTTTTTTATTTTTGGTTACAGCGGGCACACAATAATTAAGTGAATGCTGATGGATTCACACCCTCTACTCACTATGTTTAGGTGACTGTCACTTTATCTTCATTAAATTATTCCCTTTATGATTGGTTAATTCTAATTTCTGGTCTTTTGAAGGAGTAACTGGAAAACTGCGCTTTGAGACTACATTGCATCATGATGCCCTCTGTGGCAGCTTGCTGTAATTGCAGGTGAAGAATCTGAGACTGTCTTGGAAATAAAGTATTTAAGAAGGCATGGTTTGGGCCCGGCGCGGTGGCGCAAGTGGTTAAGTCCTCGCCTTGCACGCCCGGGATCCCATATGGGTGCCGGTTCTAATCCCGGCAGCCCCGCTTCCCTTCCAGCTCCCTGCCTGTGGCCCGGGAAAGCAGTCGAGGACGGCCCAAGGCTTTGGGACCCTGCACCCGTGTGGGAGACCCGGAAGAGGCTCCTGGCTTCGGATCGGCATAGTATCGGCCCGTTGCGCTCACTTGGGGAGTGAATCATCGGACGGAAGATCTTCCTCTCTGTCTCTCCTCTCTGTATATCCGCCTTTCCAATAAAAAATAATAAAAATAAATCTTTAAAAAAAAAAAAAAAAAAAAAAAAAGAAGGCATGGTTTTCACTGACTGTATGTGACACGTTCCTAAAAAAAAACACCAGCCTTTGTCACCTCGGCCTTTATTCTGCTACCCCAGGTTCCACAATGGGGCCTGCTCAGAACTGACATGAGATAAGGTTGGCAATACTTATGGGATCCCAGTTTGCCTTGCCTACTCGCTGTGTTATTCCAGAGAAGCACCTGAAAAGGAACAACATGGGGGTGGCCATGTTCCTAGGCAGCCCTCCTTGTGCTATTTTAGAATTAATTCCCTGAGGCAGGGACTTTAATTTGTTGTCTTCCTTCTCTCACTGGGCTTATCACCAGAGTATGGGTGCCAGGTGTGTGAACAGGCTATGAGTACCCACACATACCAGGGCATATGCTGGAGGCTGGTCACAGAGACATCAAGGACTGGCAGGTTGAGTGCCTTGGGAGTAAAACAAGCAAGGAAAAGGGGCTTGGCTGATGAAGTTGCTGTAAATTAAATGTATGTCCCTACTTTCTGATGCCCAGCCATCCCAACCACCCACAACTTTATTAATATCATTTGGATTTCCTGATTTGATTTTGTTCTTTGGAAGTCACCATTGGACCTTCCATATGCACCATGTGCTGATATGCATGAGCTGTTATTGGGGTCAATGGCTAGAGAGCCCTTAACACTCTGTTACCAAATGTTTGTCATTTCTCATTAGTGATAACATTCATAATCACTAGGGACTTATCTTTGGACAGCTTGTCACAAATCTTTGTAGCCTTGCTCACCCTGCATTTATTCTCCCAGGGTTGTGGAAGGCATCAGGAAGATTAGCGTGACTTTTCAAAGAAAATACAATGAGGCACCATGATCTCTCTCATCTTCTATCATCTTGCAGATAAAAACTGCTTTTTGTTCATCAAGGGATCTCATCGCTGTGAAAGTTACCCCCCTCCCTCACTGACGTGTGTTCTCCATACAACTGCAGGTGCTTCTTGAAAGAAGTGCTGTATTCATATCGCTCTCCCTTCCTGCTTTTGTTTTCCATTGTTATTAGGAGCGTAGTCATGGAGAGAAATCTGGTACAGATTGCAAGTGCAGCCATTAGAAAAGACAGATTTTCCTTCTAACCAGTCTAAGGAGAATGGGATTTGATTTCCAGCCCTTGCAGCCTACAGAGAAATAAGCAGAATGAATTCAGGGTGGCAAGTCTGGAAAAAAAAATCTCCTTTTGTGGGTCACACTTACTGCATGGGCAGGGGGCATGATCGACAGGCATTGCACTTAAAAGAAAATATTGTGAGATTTGCAATGACACCAACCCAGACCCTCACAGCAGTCACCCTTGCGGGGAGGTGGTTGCTTGCTGTGCCACTGGAAAATTGTGAACCACAGGATCATGCCAGCCTCCCAGGATCAGAAAAAGGCCTCAGTTGAGGGAATAATGTTTGTTACCCCTCCTTCACAGAGAGGGCCTCTTTTTAGCTTCCTCATCCACACTGCCTGGCAGCTCTTTGGGCCTGCCACTCGACACAGGAAGCAATCCTGGTACAAGACTCCCTTCTTCTTTCAGACTTGAAGACCCAATGAGAGAAGAGGTCAGCAAAATTCTCTGAAGTGCTGGGCCATGCTGTTGTCTGGCCATGCTCTCTGTCAACTCTGCTTTGGGCACACTTGCTGAGCATATCCAACAGGCAGCAAAATGCCCCAGTTCAGTGAGGATGCCTTACTGGTGGTTTCAGATTTCACTTCCCTTTTCTTGCCTATGAACATTTTTGGTTCTCTTATTTTCCAAACATCTGTCTCCTACAGAAACTCTTTGACATCTCAGGACCCTTAGAACACATCATGGGCATTCCTTCCCCTAATTCATTTGATCACAAGTTTTCCAGCCCTCCCCACCTCATTTAACCTTCAGGGCTTCTCCCACTCTGAATCCCATGCCATCCCTGCCTTGAAGATCAACTGTCAGACCTCTCCCTAAGCTAAGTTGCAAATCACTTCTGCCTTCTTCAAAATAACAAAATTCCTGCTGATCATGAACCAAAGAGGCACCTGTTAGGAGCAGGCTCTGCAATCTTAGCCCAGGTTGAGGTCCTTATTTCACCTTTAACTCTGTGTGACCTGGAGCAAATTACTGCCAGTCTCTGGGTATTGTGTTCTTCAGCTCTAAGAGGGATAATGGGCATCTCTTCGACATACAAAGTGCTGAGCACAAACCTAGCCCACTGAAACCACTTAATAAAAGAGTTATTATTATTCTTGAGAAATTTTCTTCAATGTTGCCATAGAATTGGCAGGAAAAGCTGGTTTTATTAACTTAGGGAAATAAAAATCAGAAAGGGCAATGCACTTACCCAATACCACATATGAGGTGGTGACAATGAGATTTAGCCTCAGGTCTGTCTGGGTGAGATCCACAGCTACTGTCACAGCCAACCTGCACTGACCAGGTCTCCTGTGGTCACATCAGCCCCTGTTTCTTGGCTGTCTCTCTTCTCCTCAGCCACATTCTAAGTTCTTCCAATACAAAGATTCTCAAATATACTTTCCAAGCAAAAGTATATTCCAGAAATTTCATGAGTAGTATAAGCAAAAAATAAAGTTTTAGAGTACAAAAATATTTGAAATTCATGTATAGTTTTCTCATACTGCACATTTTCCTTTTTCCATTATTTGTAAAGGTTCACTTATTTTATTTGAAAGGCAGATTTATAGAAGAAGAAGAGAGATGGAGAATGGGATCTTCCATCTGCTGCTGTACTTTCCAAATGCCCACAATGGCCAGAGCTAGGCTGGTCCAAAGCCATGAGCCTGGAACTTCTTTCAAGTCTCCCATGTGGGTTCAGGGGCTCAAGGATTTGAACCATCTTTTACTGCTTTCCCAGGTACCATTGGCTGAAAACTGGATTGGAAATGGAGCAGCTGTGCCTTGAACTGGTGCCTATATGGGATGCTGGCACAGCATCTAGGGGCTTAATGTACTATGCCATGGAAACAGTCCCTACACATTTTCCAAGAATTTTTTTAACACTGTATGTACCACTTAGTATACACTAAGTGAAGAAGAGTGAATGAGTGGGGAACAATGCATTTCAAAACCACACTATTGGGCCCGGCGCGGTGGCTCAAGTGGTTAAAGGTCCTTGCCTTGCACGCCCAGGATCCCATATGGGCGCCGGTTCTAATCCCGGCAGCCCCACTTCCCTTCCAGCTCCCTGCCTGTGGCCTGGGAAGGCAGTCGAGGATGGCCCAAAGCTTTGGGAACCTGCACCCGCGTGGGAGACCCAGAAGAGGCTGCTGGCTTCGGATCGGCATAGTATGGGCCCGTTGTGCTCACTTGGGGAGTGAATCACTGGACGGAAGATCTTCCTCTCTGTCTCTCCTCTCTCTGTATATCCGCCTTTCCAATGAAAAAATAATAAAAATAAATCTTTAAAAAAAAAACCACACTATTGCAAAATAATTTAGCACTGGTTGGTTTTATTTGTTTTTATTTACCTGAAAGACAAAATTATACACAGAGAAAGTGATCTTCTACCCTTTGATTTGCTACCCAAATGGCTGCAACAGGAGCCTGGAACTCCATATAAGCCTCCCCCGAGGGTTAAAGGGCCCAAGCACCTGTGCTGTCTTCCACTGCTTTCCCAGGAACATTAGCAGGGAGTGTATTGTAGGTGGAGCAGCCAGGACTTGAATCAGTACTCACAGCAGATGCCAACATTGCAATAGCAGCCTAACCAATTGTAACACAATGTCACACCCGCTGTAAGCCCCTTCCTACCAATAATCAGGGCTGTGGCCAGAGCAGTGCTCAATTACAGTAAGCTTCATTCCTCACATTTAAAAAGAGACAATAATTTCTAATTATTCATACATTCTAATTATCTTTAAATTAGAAAGGTATTTACAAGTCTTGAAAGTCAGGGGCATCTCAGTAGAACCAGGGTTGAACCTGCCTCCTGGCTCCTCCCCTCCTCAATCCTCCAATCATACTTTGATCCAGGAAATCTGTTTTGTCCTCCAGCTAAAACACCTCCAAGCCCCCCTCCCCAACTTCTGTGAGACTAGTTGGAGCGTTTTCTCTATACTTCAATATGCTATGTTAATGTAAGTCTTCACTGAGCTTAGCGCATATTTCTATGCTCCACAGGCCTACATTTAGAAGAGACAGAGTTGGTCAATGGCAGCAAAAATGCACTCTGTTGGACTTGTGCAGTGAGTGAATGCATAGCCTGTTCACGAGGCAGGGGAATATGGTTCTGTGACTCTGATTCCTGGGTTTAGGCTTTTCATTTTTAAAGTAAAGCTATGTAAAGTATTCTAAGCACTAAAATCAGAAACTTAAAAACTTTAGATAGACATAAATTAGAGCAATGCTTATTGTTCTGCTTGTTTCACTATCCCAGGAAAAGAATCTTAAGTGTGTTAACTGGACAGAGAATATGAAAAATTGTGTAGAACATTTTCAAAGCTATTGAATTCCAGCACTTTGGTGTAGACCCATCAACTCAGATGAAACCATCCCTTTGGGGCCCAGTGCAATAGTCTAGTGGCTAAAGTCCTCACCTTGCATAAGCTGGGATCCCATATGGTGCAGGTTCATATCCTGACTGCTCTACTTCCCATCCAGCTCGGTGCTTGTGGCCTGGGAAAGCAGTGGAGCTTGTGGCCTGGGAAAGCAGTGGAGAACGGCCCAAAGCCTTGGGACCCTGCACCCACATGGGTGACCCAGAAGAAGCCCCTGGCTTTGGATTGGCTTAGCTCCGGCAGTGTGGCTGCTTGGGGAATGAACCAGCAGATGAAAGATCTTTCTCTCTGTCTCTCTTTCTCTCTGTAAATCTGAGTTTCCAATAAAAATAAATAAGTGTTAAAAAAAGAAAGAAAGAAACTGTCCCTTTAGCCCTCTCAGAGACAAATGAGGATAGAAGATAATTCAGTGGAATTGTAGGAAAAGTCTGTAGATATTCAGAATAGAATATTCTCTGCTGAAGAACAGGGTTCTCAGGCCTGGCGCGATAGCATAGTGGTTAAAGTCCTTGCCTTGCATGTGCCAGGATCCCATATGGTCACCAGTTCTAATCCTGGCAGTCCTGCTTCCCATCCAGCTCCCTGCTTGTGGCCTGGGAAAGCAGTCAAGGATGGCCCAAGGCCTTGGGACCTTGCACCCGCGTGGGAGACCTGCAAGAGGCTCCTGGATCCTTCGGATTGGCTCAGCTCCAGCCGTTGTCACTTGGGGAGTGAATCATCAGATGGAAGATCCTCCTCTCTGTCTCTCCTCCTCTCCATATATCTGTCTTTCCAATAAAAATAAATAAATCTAAAAAAACAAAAACAGTTCTCTATTAAGGAACATCTGAAACTCCACTTTGTCACAGCTACCCCCCCTTTTTTTTTAATTAATTGTATTACATTTTGTGACACAGTGTTATAGGCACTAGGATTCCCCCCACCCTCCCCGAACCCTCTCCCCGTGGTGGATTTCTCCACCTTGTTGCATTATCACAGTTCAAATTCAGTTGAGGTTCTTTCATTGGAAGTATTTACCAAGCATAAAGTCCAGCGTCTTATTATCTAGTGAGTTCAACGATTTCTTGGTCTGCCCATCTCTAGTCTGAAGGTAAAGCCAGCAAAGTATCATCCCAATTAAAACAGCTATCCTTTATTGAGGGCCTACTGTGCACCAAGAGTTTTATTTACATTATCTAATTTATTCTTCACCACAACCCGCAAGAAAGTTGATACTTATCTCTGTTTTACAGAAGAACTAGACTTAGTGTCTTGGTCAAGATCAACAGGTAGACAGAGACTTTGACCTTCACTACGTTTGATTCCTGCTCAGATTCATTCTCCACAAGAACAAGGTTCTCTTGTTTCCCTGCGAAATCTTGGTGTCCAAGAAACTTAGAGTTCTTGAGTCAGCTGGCACAAGAATCTTCTAATCATCCTCTTCCTCGACTCATTACCAAAAGACCCATGCATAATGTAGTTAGCTAATTTGTTTATTCATTGTATGCCTATATAAATGGCTTGAAATCTTCCTCAACATCATCATCTGTAACAAAATGTGGGCCACATCCTGATAAGTTATAAGCTTTTTTACATATTAAGTATATCATGTTTTAACTAGTAATAAGTAATTTGCTTGATTTATCTAAAAATTATCTGCTTATTCTCCTTCCTATTGTTTCTCTCCTTTAATATTCTATTAGTCTGCCATGATAATAATAACAACAGTTAATACAAAGTGAACTGTCACTATGGACCATTCACCATTCTAAATTAAGAGGCATGCTAATATAATTGCTAATTTTACTCTTTTTTTAAAAAAAAAAGATGTATGTATGTATGCATTTGAAAGGCACAGTTACAGAGAGAGAGAAGGATAGACAGAAAGATCTTCCATCCATTGGTTCACTCCCCAAATGGCTACAATGGTTACTGTTGGGTCAGGCTGAAGCCAAGAGCCAGGAGTTTGGTCTTCAATGTGGATGCAGAGCCCAAGATTTTGGGCCATTCTTTGCTGCTTTCCAAGTCACTTTAGTGGGGAGCTGGAATGGAAGGAGAAGCAGCTTGGACTTGACCATACATCCATATATATGCCAGCATTGCAGGATGTGGAGGCTTAGCCCACTATGCCACAACACCAGCCTCTATGATCCATATTTTACATGTTTGAGGAAACAGAAGCACAACTTGCTTAAGGTCAACAAGCCCAAAAGACAGATCCAGGCTTTAATCTTGTGTTGACTGATAACAGAATCCACTTTGCTAAATGCATCAAATTATAAAGCAAATTTCCTAAATGGAAGAAATACAAGCTGTTAGAAATACAAGCTACATAGATAATCATATATTTCCTAATAGGCAGATTATAAAGTAAAAAAAATAAAACTAACTTTAATAATATTTT
The DNA here is from genome assembly GCF_017591425.1 of Ochotona curzoniae. Lineage (NCBI taxonomy): Eukaryota > Metazoa > Chordata > Mammalia > Lagomorpha > Ochotonidae > Ochotona > Ochotona curzoniae. The sequence goes on along the minus strand of NW_024465926.1, from coordinate 13,270,049 downwards.
ATTTAGCTCAATATACCCCAAAGATTATTTCAACCAGCAATCAATATTAATATTATTAATGAGAAATTTTACATTCTCTGTATGTTTTGAAATCTGGTATGTGGTTTATGATGATAGCAAATCTGAATTGGGACTAGCCACATTTCAAGTGCTCATGTGGCTAGTAGCTACCTTATTGGACAACACAGATACATATTCTACTTTTTCCATTTTATTTATTATTTGTACTTCAGCTTTACGTTACGGTTTTGCATTGGAATTCATAATAAAGGAGGTATGTTGATGGAAATCTGCTCTTTGGATAATTTAATTAAGAATGGTTTAGAACAGTGGAAAGGCCATAAGTCCCATCCTTGCCATTAACCAGGACCTTGGTCATGGCAACACTATTTCCCTCAAACTCTTTGTTTTATAACATAGGTGATTTTCATGGTTTCTGCATGGTTCCTTATTCCGTTCAAAATTTCCTGTGGCAAAGTTAGGGTTTCCTGCACCCAGCTCTGTGCCTGGAGCATTGCAGGCACAAGAAAGATTTGTTGAATGAATGAAAAATCTAGTTCTCTTTGAATTCCCTTTGCTTCCAGGTTTTATTAGCATAACTATGGAATCCTTTCTCAGTGAATTACGTTTTTGCTTCCTTTCTCATATTGGACCAATATGAGACAATCTAAGCTTTCTGAAGGGTACAGTCAGGATTAAAGACCATTTCCTGATCCTGTTCTCAAAGGAGATGGTACACGTCCTTAGGCATGCCCACCTAGAGACCCCCACAAATGGCCTCTCTCTTGTTACATGCTGTCCTAATGCCAAGAAGAGTTAATGAATGACTTTAAATAAGAAAACAATCAAATCTGTCTGTGGTTACATGAGTCAGAGCAGACCCAGATGGGGAGCCAGGTCCTTGGCCTCCAAGTGCCCTCAGGAAAAGCAATAGCAGCCTTTACTGCTTACGTCAGAGCTCTGTGAAGGCCCAGCCTGGAAGAGAAAAGAATCACTCAAAATGGAATGGACATCCATCTGGTGTGAGGTGTTTTCTTTAAAGGTCAGAACCCCCAGCTGAGTTTTGTTCAGACTGAGGCTCAGGGAGAGGTGGAAAAAGCACTTCTACGCTGCTGTATCCCCTTTAGACACGCACGCTGACAGCTGCTGAAGAGGGTGTTCTCAGACATGAGCCCCTGGGGATGGGGCAAGATTTGGGCAGTTGGAACCAATACCCTAGGAGGAGGACCAGAAGACACTCAACTCTAAAGTCCCCCAAGCACTTAACCTGCCCACTTTCAGGAGTCTTTCAGCCACCCATGAAGGCCCAGCAATGGCCATGATGACATGAGGACAGAAAGGTGATATTTTCTTGAGATGGTTGATGCGCACAATGGTGAACACTTTTATTTAGGTGTTAGAGGCCTTGCTGTGCAATTGTGAGGTGGGAATAGGTGCAAGGAGTCTCTTAACAACATCCATGGGTTGGGCACCATAGCCTAGTGGCTAAATCCTTGCCTTGTGTGCCAGTTTGTGTCCCAGCTGCTCCACTTCCCATTCAGCTCCTTTCTTGTGATCTGAGAAAGCAGAAGAGGATGGCGAGAGAGTCTACACATGTGTGGGAGACTGTGGGAGACCCAGAAGAAGCTCCTGGCTCCTGCCTTCAGATCAGCTTAGCTCCGGTGGTTGCAGCTGCTTGGGGAGTTAATCGGCAGATGGAAGATCTTTCTTTCTGTCTCTCCTTCTCTCTGTATTATCTGCATTTCCAATAAATAAATAAATAAATAAATAAATAAATAAATAAATAAATAAATAAATAAATCTATCTATCTTCAAAAAATACCCAAGAGTCTTTAGATTTGGAACAAGATACTAGACAACTAAGATAAACCTTGTATGCACTCTCAAATAATAACACACTCCTCATAGGTTTTTTATTTTTTCCATTCCTCTTCTTAAAAAAGGGGAAAAGAACATTGCTACCATCCAGGCTTAGCTTCCTATGAAATTTTTCCACTCTGGAAAGAGAACCTTGGGCTACTGGAGAGTTATTACAATTCCCCCTTTCTTTTGACACCCAAGTTCAGTTAACAAGCCACCTGCCAGGATAAAATGTAAATTATTGCTGCATTTGAATGGACTAATTGTGACTTCTGTCTGAATTTTAGTTGTTCACCAATCCTAGTTCTTTAAAATTTGGTTAGAATCTCTTTTTTTAAAGATTTATTTTATTTTTATTGGAAAGGCATATACAGAGAGAAGAGACAGAGAGAAAGATCTTTCATCTGCTGATTTACTCCCCAAGCGGTCGCAACTACCAGAGCTGCACAGATCTGAAGCCAGGAGACTGGAGCCTCTTCCAGGTCTCCCATGCAGGTGCAGGGTCTCAAGTTTTTGGCCCATTCTTGACTGCTTTCCCAGGCCACAAGCAGGGAGCTGGATGGGAAGTGGGGCCACAGGGATTAGAACTGGCACTGATAGGGAATCCCAGCTTGTGCAAGGTAAGGACTTTAGTCACAAGGCTACCACACCAAGCTTTAAAATTTGGTTAGAATCTTGCAAATGCATGTTTAAAACTTCGTTTTCGCTTCTAGACTGGGAGTAGAAAAAAAAAAAAGAGGAAGTTCTAAAGTTTAAAAGATTCAATTTGGAAACTAAACTCTGCCCCTTTCTGTGTGACCTTGGGAAAGCCCCTTTCTTCTAAAGCTTCATTTCCTCCTCTTCAAAGTGGGAATAACACCACCTACTCTAGGCCTGTGAGGATTAAATACATTCTTACATGTGAAGAGCCTGACTCAGAAGATGTTTCCTTTTATTATTAGCTGTAATTCTTTAAATAGGGATTGCCAGTGGGTTCATTTGAAGCGATGCACTGAAAGTCTCCGCAGCTGTTTCCTCCCATTCTGTTCTCTAACCAGTTTTGGCCAAATCCTCACAGAGGCTCTGGCTTCTGCTCCCTTACCTGAAGGCCTCCCCTTCTACCAAGCCAGCTGTAGCCAAGGCTGCAGGACCCTGGACAGCTCCTTTCACTATCTACTCAGCGGCTGCCTGGGTGAACAGGGACAGAAGCAGGAGGGACTTTTTGGAATTTTTCTAGACAAACTGCATTATTGTGGGGATTTAGGAATCCCAAGGGGCTTCATGCAGTCTCCCAGCACGCACACTACCCTTTGCATGCTCAGTTTAGATTCTTCAACACCATCAGCCCTCGTAGAAATTTCTAAGGGGCCTCTCCTCAGAGAGCTATAACTCTATGGGTAAGATGTATCAAGTCTTAAGGCCATTTTCTTTGCAATGAATTCCAAGAATTTTTTTGAGCCAAAAGGAACGGAAACACCACCCACATCTTCCTGTATCCGCTGGTATTTAATTTGTTTGGCTCCAGTACTGGTATTAAACATTCTTGATTAACCTTAAGTAAAAGGAATCATGCATAAGCAGAAGGAAATGTTTCACAAGACAAAGATTCAGGTATTAATTAAAAGAAACATAAAATAATGGTATTGCCTGTAGGTGATGTTAAACATCATTCGCTAATCAGGATAAGCAGGTGCTTCAATTTATGAGGTAATTTAGCTTTTCACTCCCCAGTGCAGAACACAACACACTATAGGCAGTCACCTTGCAAACAGGCGAGGAAGAAATTAAGTCCTATTTTTACTTTATGATACTGAGTCACGTAGTTCAATGCAAATCACATGGATGCCAAAGTTAGAACAATCCCAGGTACTTAAATACCTCCTCCCTTTGAGGAGCTCTGAAGACTTGGTGACTGCGTGAAATCCCTGTGCAGGAACTCCAGCAAAGGAGACACATGTCACCAGGTGGGCAGTAAGCACTGTACATGTCTCATTCATCTCCCCCGTGCCCATTGTTAGGCCTGCAGAAGCCACTGTTTGCTAGCTTTTTGCATTTAGTAATAGCTTCCAGATGTCTGCATTTTCTGGGCCACATTTGTCATAGAGGAAATGAAGACTTTCTTTGAAAAATGTTACTAACTTAATAACAAGGAAGAGAAGAGGATCGAGTGGAAGGGGATGGAGGTAGGGGAAGAGTAGAGGAAAGTGAGAGACCTGAAAGATGCCTACATCTCCCTGTGCTTCCTAAATGTTTCCATACATTGTCCTCACACAGAATCGGATGCTCAACCGCAAGTGGATGGAAAACTGAACAAAGGCCTCTGGTTGGCCCTCTTCAAACCCTCCCACGGGGGTGAGGGCAGCAGCCATTCCACTGCAGGAACCACACTGAGGACACAACAACACAGACTCAGGACTCCGACAGCACACAGGGCTCCTTCGGGCCAACAAGTTTGTGGTTTTACCTAACAATGCCCACAGCCACCCTGGGCTGATGCTACAGGGTTAGCTGCCTGACTGTGCCTTGGTTTAACTTCCGCCCAGCAGAGGTCGCTGTTATCACCCACCGTGGCTGCCCATTGGGACTGGACCAGGAGTTGGGCGGTTCCACTGACTGAAACATGCTCTCTGTGATTTTGCTTTCCACAGTCTTGCACCTCATCTTGTGAGAAGGAGATTTCTGTGGTGATTATCTTAAAGCACATTTGGTTTTGAAGTGCTTCAAAACTGGAGTCAATTGCTTGGAGTGGTCTGTGGGAAGACGGTGTTCAGCAGCCCCCACCCCTGACAACATAGCAGAATCTGTCACCTTCGTGTCCTGAGAGTGCATCTGATATGTATGAGATGCCACCTGTAACTAACAAGCAACCCCAGACATGGAGACCACATTGCTCAACGTTGCCTTGCCATAGTCTTGCCACACTATTAGGGACCCCTGTTGATGAGCCCCTCACTTGGCAATGGTGGTAGAATAAGCGAGAATTCTGGTCCCCAGGGCAGGCTAAGATTTCTGTGGCTGGGAAGGGCCCGGCACTGGTGAGACCCCAGCGCACTGAAAACGACTGAAGAGTGAGTGCTCCACCTCCTTGTGAAGTCTCCCTTGCCTGGGTCATATCCCCACAAGCAAGAGCCTCTGCCCTGAGGGCCTCCACTGGCACCCAGGTCATTACTGCAACTTGAGAGCTGAAGAAGGGACCACCTCGCTGCCAAAAGCACCCAATTCCAGTGATAAATGAGCTTCTTCCTCCACACACAGCCAGGTGCACGAGCCTACCGTGATACACACATCACCACTGGAGCACAAAGTCACATCACACCCAATCGCACACATTCACACTCCCAGCGTGACCCACACACATCTCCAATGCAAACACACACGTACACACACAAACACCCGACCCCAGAGCCACACCTGCCCTAACCTGTTAGCTGGGGTTGGGGAGGAGGTGCCAGTCAGGATGTTCCTCTGCACCCTTGCTCACTCATGCCCCACGAGCCTCCAGCCTCCTCCTGCAAGACGAAGCCCCTGTCCTCATGGTTACGAGTCCTGAATGCCCCCTGGGGAAGGGGCCTTGATCATCACTGTGCACGCAGCCATCTGGCAGTGGGCTGGGGGTGCAGGGAAAAGCTAGGATGTGCAGCGCAGTGCCTGCCCCTCCACCGCTGCCGCCTCCTCCCTCGGGATTTTCCATCCCGGCTCGCGCGGGCCCGCGAGGAGCGAGCACGCTTTGTCTCCCGCCCGGCTCCTGGCACGTTTCCGCCGAAGCCACCCGCACCGCGCCCGCGGCTCCCCCCACCCTCCCGGCCGCGCCCCTCGCCCAGCCTGCAGCGCCCGCCCGCCGGTGCGGAGACCCGGCTTTGTCTTCCCGCGGATGCCTGCACCCAGCGCCAAAGCCCCGCGCCCACAGCGGCCGCTGCTCCCCGGGACGCAGCCCCTCGCGGCCTGATCTGGGGCGTGACGAGCTGAGCAGCCCGCGCAGAGGGGGTGTTGGAGGAGGGGGCGTCCGCTGGGAGCTCGCGGGTTCTTGGGAGGGGCCCCGCCCCGCTCCGTCCCGCACGTGCCCATCTGGGCTCAGGAACCCGAGCCCTCGGGGCGTGGCGGGGCACCGAGGGTCGTCTCCACTCCAGCAGCCCGGAGCCTGGATCCGGGTAGAGAGGGCCTGGAGGTAAGGCCGAAGGGGACAGGTGGGGAGAGATCTTTTACTTTCTCCTCCCTCCCCGCTAACACACACCTAAGTCACTGGGGGAGAGATGGGGGGCCCGTGAGCCGAGGACCTGGAACAGTTATCAGCGCTTTCCTTTATGAGCGACTCTGAGCAGGGTGGGGAGTGGTCTCTTAGTCTTTCCTTCTTGCATTCCACTCCTTTCCCCAACCCTAAATAACCTAGGAAAGTCTCGATAGGGAAAAGGAAGAGTCCCTGGTCTCCATGCGCACCCCCAAACCTCATCTTCACCAAACCCTGGGCTGCTGGCTGGGTAGGGGGTGGGGAAGAGAATTACATTCCAAACGGCCCTACTCCGTAACCCTGGGAGGGTCCGAGGGGTAGGCAAGAACCCATCCCAGCGGACCCCTTTGTACTCTCGGGTAGTCAGGTGTAGAGGGGAAGGGTCTTTGCATGGAGGGGGAGGTCCGCGCTCCCAGAACACCCCCTCTCACCCTCAATCATCCAAGAAGCCTCGGACTTCAGGCACAAGGCGGAGAGTCTCCCAGTGTTCCACGCTCTCCGGGGATGGATGGGGGCGACTCTGCCATCGTCTCTCACACTTCAAGACCCCCCCCCCCCAATCTGCATCATCAAACAAAAACTAACCCAAGCTGCTCCCACCTCAGACGCCCGGCTGTAGGAGGCCCACTCGTGGCCAGCAGCGCTCCAGGGACGGGTGGGTCTTAAGAGCAAAACGAGGACACGTCCCACCAACTCCCCAGGCCCCCTCACGCCTCAGTTCATCGCGGTGCCCATAAAACAAAAGCGAAGCTTAATAGCACCAACCTCAGGAGGCGGACGGAGGGCGGTCAGCGCCTGGCCAGCGCACTCGGCTCCTCCCGGCTCCTCGCGGCCCCGGCTCCTCACGGCTCCTCGCGGCCCCGGCTCCTCACGGCTCCTCGCGGCCCCGGCTCCTCACGGCTGCGGCGGCACGGGCGACCGAGGCTCTAGCGTCTGGAGCCTCCCTCGGACTCAGCACCTGGAGCGGCGAACAGCTCCGCGCCTCATTCCGCTGACCCCGCCTCCCCGAGCTACCGCGGCCAATGGCGGCCCGGGCCCCGCCCAGAAGGCTGTCCACGGGGTTAGGACGGGGCACCGTCCCTTCTCCCTCCCTCCCCGCCCGCGGGATCCCGGGCCTCTCTCTAAAGACCACATCCCCCAGAGACTGCCGGAATTTTCGCACAGTCCTCTGGAACTTGTGGTCCTATAGAGAACGCAGAGTGGGCTCCTGCTGCGGACAGGCAAGCAAAGATGGACTGCATTTCCCAGGGTGCATTGGAGAAGCGGGGGCGGGAGGGGGACGCGGAGGAGGGCGGGAGGGCTGTTTCCATAGCAAAGACAGCCGGTTGGGGCTGGGTTAGAGGAGAAATGGGCACCCTCGAAGAATAGTGCATGACCTCGGGCCGTCTCTTGGGAGGTCGTTTTTGCGAGTCTTTATGGTTTTTTGTCCTCCACTCCCATCTCGGGACCCCCGTTTCTCTATCTGGCGTCGCCTGGCATACTGCTGAGGTGATGAGGCACACCCAAAGGGAGCCTCTTTGGTTCCTGCCAAATTTGATGCAGAGTGAAGACCTCCCCTTGGCATTCGGAACCTCGTCTCTGCGATTTTGGTCACACCATGTCAGGGGAGGAGCCCTTGGCTTTCGCTCAGATCCCTTGGGCCACCGAGGCCTTCCCGCCCTGGGTCTGGCCACCTCACCGCCGGCTCTCTCAGCTTGTCCATCGACGCAGCCAGAGGGCGCTTCTGTGGCTTAAAACCCTTCCCAGGCTTGCGGTTGTCCCGGAGGTTAAGACCGCACTCCTCAGCGTGGCTGGTAAGGAAGGCCCTGTAAGACCTGAACCACCTTCTTGCAATACCTGAAACTTCTCTGGAAGCCGGGACCCTGATGTGCCTACCGGGCTTCGCTCACTCCTGTGGGTTTGTTGAGCCCACCCTCAGCCAACTCCTCAGCACCCTTCAAACCCCGAGCAAGGCACTTACCTGCCTTGGGAAGATTTCCTAAATGCCCACTCTGTGTGTCTGGGCAGCCCCTTCTACTCTCGCTGAGCCACTTGTGTGTTTATCCCTCATCGTCCTCATGAGACTGTAACAGCCCTTGAGTGTTTTGCTCAGATGTAGTAGTGCAGGGCCGCCTCTAGAAGATACTATCACAGGCGCACAGCTGTACTCACTAGATGTTGAGCTCTAAATGTTTGTTGACTTGGCAGTGAAGTTAGTTGAACTTCACTCACATACACCTGTAAAACCCTGATTTCCTGCAGTTGGGTGTTTATGCTGCTGGGGAACCTCACCTATAGGAATGCCACCCCCTTGGAGAAACATCTGTTATTCCCGCCACAATAGTTTGGGGTTTTGCTGGAATGCTTAGAGGTTCTTCCGGTCCAGTGATGCTAGTGATTGAGATTCACACTGCATATTCCTGTCAGTTCCCCCATTGGTGTCACCAGGTCTTTATTCTCCTCTGTTTCCAGCTGTCAGCCTACCTCTTTTTCTTTTTAAAGAATTATTGGTAAGGCAGATTTACAGAGAGAGGGAGAGACAGAGAGAAAGATCCTCCATCCATTGGCTCACGCCCAACTGGCTGCAATGCTAGAGCTGAGCTGATGAGAAGACAGGAGTTTCTTCAGGTGCAAGTGGGTGCAAATTCCCAAAGCTTTGGGCCATCCTCAACTGCTTTCCCAGGCCACACGCAGGGAGCTGGATGGGAAGTGGAAGCAGCCAGGATACGAACCGGCACCAAAGTGAGATCCCAGCACATGCAAGGCAAGGACTTTTGCCACTAGCCCACAGCACCAGGCCCTGCAGATATACAGAGAGGAGGAGAGAAAGATCTTCCATCCGATGGTTCACGCCCAAGTAACCGCAAGGGCTGGAACTGAGCTGATTTGAAGCCAGGAGCCAAGAACTTCTCTGGTCTCCCATGTGGTTGCAGGATCCCAAGGCTTTGGGCTGTCCTCTACTGCTTTCCCAGGTCACAAGCAGGGAGGGAGCTGAATGGGAAGTGGAGCAGCTGGGATGTGAACTGGCGCCCATATTGGGTCTGGGATGTGAAAGACTAGGATTTAGCCACTATGCTTTCGTGCTAGGCTGACACTGTCAGTTCCTAAGTGGAGACAGCCTCAGTTTCTTTCCCTTCCTCCAACCCTCTGCTCTGCCCCACAGGGCCCTACTGCTGAGGGGTTTAAAGGGACAGAAGGGGACATCTTCCTTTTCTAGTTCACTTTCCCAAGTAAACCCACCTTGCTAGATAACATCTTTCCTGACAGAAGGTTTGGGTGCTGGTTAGATGATCCAGTCCCATATAGTCTTCATTTATCATTCCTCTTGGAAGATTTTGGTGTGCGTGTCAACTGAGGCATTTTGGAGAGAAGGCCCTAATATGTGGGAATAACAAATTCATGGCCAAAAAAGAAGTTTCAAGCCAAAGAGACAGAGTCTGAGAGAAAGCAATTCTGTCATCCTTGAGTTGGTGATCGCCAGGGAAGGAGACTAGGAGGAGGGAATGAATAAAATGGATGGCATTTAGGGAGGAACCAGCAGGACTTCTCAGAGGCAGGGCGGAGAGTTTTTGATCCTGGCTAAGCCGTGAAGGAAGGCAGTTGGAACTGGAAAGACAGATGGAGCCTCATTATCGACAGGGAGAAAACTAAGCAGACAGGAGAAATGAGCTGTGTGCTGAAACAGAGTGCCCCATTCGGTGGATGCAGTGACAGCAGAGACTGTCAGAAAAGCATGCAGCAGCAAGCCGGTGCCATGAAATAGGCATCCACGGAGGGCTGCCCAAAGAAGCTCACTCAGTGGAGGTCATTTGAACTTTTTAGAAATAGTGCCAGCGGCCAGTTATTGTATAGCAAGTTAAGCTTCCTCCTGCAGCGCTAGGATTCCATATGGGCACTGGTTCGAGTCCTTGTTGCTCCACTTCTGATATAACTCTCTGCTAATTGCCTAGGAAAGCAGTGGAAGATGACCCAACTGCTTGGACCCTGCATCCTTGTGGAAGATCCATAGGGAGCTCCAGGCTCTTGGCTTTGTATTGGTTCAGTTCTGGCCATTGTGGCCATCTGGGAAGTGAAGCAGCAGACGCATGGAAGATTTCTCTTTTTGTCTGTCTTTCCTTTTCTCTCTGTAGCTCTGCCTTCCAAATAAAAATAAATCTTAAAAAAGGAAGTGGCACAAATTTTCAGAGAGTTGTAAGAAATGGGATAAGGTTCACGATTCTTTTAGCATGCAGAGGCTAAAAGAGCATCTGCCCACCCAGAGTGTGGAAGCCTGGGTTCGAATCCTGACTGGCTGAGATTAGATGTATGGCCTCACACTGGGTCTGTCTCTTGTAAAATGCCGTTTGGTGTTGTGAGGGAGCCATTCAAAGGGCGGAGGTGGGGAAGTCCAAGTGCAGTCACCAGCTGTGTGACCTTGCACAAACCAGTTTCTTGAATCTATGGTTTGTTTATTTGACTGTGCGGTAAAGGATAAACAAGATGCCTTATGTAAAGTACTTAGTATGTTTTGAAGAAGCATTTATTTGAAAGGCAGAGTAACAAAGAGAGAAAGGGAGATCTTTTATTTACTGATCCACTCTCTGAAATGCCACAACAACCAGGGCTCGTTCAGGCCAAAGCCCCATGATCCTGGAGCTCCATGTAGGTTGCCCACATGGATGGTGGCATTATCTGCTGGTTTCCTAGGCACATTAGTAACAAGGTAGATCAAAAGTGGAGACACAGAGCTCTAAGAGAAGGATATTCTAGGTGCTTAGAAGTGAGAGTTGTAAAGAATTCCAGGGGAAAATTGTGCTAATCCCCCACTCCTTAGATGTGGGAGAAAAGTTCTCAGTGAGTTCCAGAGGGCTTCTGATTGAAGTAAGAAAGGAATGAACCAGAATGCTGAATCTCAGACAGTGAAAGTTGGACCAGTTGATTTAGGACCAGGTCTGGGTCCTAAAGAGCTCAGTATACTAGGCTGAGAAGATAACCTTTTTCTAAAAGGTTGAGGAGATAACCGTATTCTAAAGATAATGATGTTGTTGTTGTTTTTCTTTTTAAATAGAGATCTGGTTCTGCTGCAGATTCTAGCTTCCTGCTAACGAGCACCTGGGAGGTAGCAGGTGATGCTCATATACTTGAGTCCCTACTACCCCTTGTGGGAGACCCAGACTAAGTTCCCATTCCTGTTGCAGGCATTTGAGGAGTGATACAAGATTGGAGATAACTGTCTACGTTTCTGTTTCTCTACCTCTCTTTCTCCTTTCTGCCTTGAAAGTATTTTTAAGGGCCTGGCATGATGGCTCAATTGGCTAAATCTTCCCTTTGCAAGCTCCTGGATCCCACATAAGCATTGATCCCTGAAGCTCCATGTCCCATCCAGCTCCCTGTTTGTGACCTGGGAAAGCAGGAGAGGATAGCCCAAGGCCATGGGAACCTGTACCTGTGTGAGAGACTTGGAAGAAGCTCCTAACTCCTGGCTTAGGATTGACTCAGCTTCAACTGTTGCAGCCATTTAGGGAGTAAACCAGCAGATGGAATATTTTTCTTTCTGTCTCCTTTTCTCTGTGGATCTGCTTTTCCAATAAAAATAAATAAATCTTTAAAAATAGATAAATTAGGGCCCGGTGCAGTAGTCTAAGCAGCTAAAGTCCTTGCCTTGCATGCACTGAGATCCCGTATGGGCACCAGTTCTAATCCCGGAAGTCCCACTTGCCGTCAAGCTCCCTTCCTGTGGTCTGGGAAAGCAGTTGAGGATGGCCCAAAGCCTTGGGAATCTGCACCCACGTGGAAGACTTGGAAGAGACTCCTGGCTCCTGGCTTCGGATCAGCTCAGCTCAGCTGTTGCGACTACTTGAGGAGTGAATTAACAGACAGAATATCTTCCTCTCTGTCTTTCCTCTTCTCTGTATATCTGACTTTCCAACAAAAATTAATAAATCCTTAATATATATACGTATGTAAATTTAAAATTTTTAAATAGATGACTGCTTTGGAAAGAGGAAGGGAAGTTACTAGCAACCCACAGAGGCTGCAGGGCAGTAATGAGGGCCATGAAGGTTGGGAACTATGGCTTTGTGGGGCACTAATTGGTGAGGTTGCAAGTTTTCTCAAGCATCCTATCAACCCTGAGATAGGGAAAGAAAGGCCTTCTGGTAAGGCTGATCCAGAGCTGGTCTTTGCTGAACAAGAGAGAGCAAAGGAAGGTGAAGCCAGGAAGTAGTGGACAGATGGGAGACATGAGAAGACAGCTGTGGTAGGTAGCAGAGAGGAGAGAGAGGAGAGAATAGGCAATGCTGCTAAGAGCTGAAGAAGCTCAGGGCAGCAGCAGCAGGGGCAGGGTGCTCACTGGAGTAAAAGGCAGGTTCTTTGGATGACTTCTTGGCAAGTGACCCGGGCTGCTGTGAAGAAGAGAGCTAGCTCATGTAGCTCAGTGCTCAGTTGTACAGCTAGTGGGAAGGGAGATAGCGACAAGGAGGAAGTCGGAGTACAGAGCCCTGTGACAAAAATGTCACAGAAACCAAGATTCTGGGGACAGTAATTTGAAGCCCTGTTACCTGCAGTACGTGGCATGAGGAGGAAGGGAAGCAGGGAGCCTTCTCAGTCATTTTCAGAGCGCTATTGTGTCAACATCATCCACACATGATCCATTTTACACATGTCTAAATGCCTCAGGATAAATTTAACCAAACCAGAAAGCCACTCCAGATTTCGTGGTGAAACTGAAACGACCAAGTTCAACGATAATGATTCCTGCAATTTATATTTTGGTGTAGTTTGTAGGTTTTAGTATGCGCATGTCAACTAAAAATGTGTTTAAGAAATAAATTTGAATATTTTTTTGCAAATTTCATTTCTTAGCAACGATTTGTCTTCTCAGTTTAGAACATAGAGAACTTGTGTTGATATTTTTCCCTCAAATGTAGAGCTTTGAGCTTAATTCATGCCTTTGAAATGCCATGAATTTGAAATACAGCCATTTCCCTCTCTGCATTCTTGAAAGGAACTACAAGGATTTTATTAGTTTTTCAAATAATCTTGCCAGCACACTTAGACTTCCCACAAAGGTCTCCTATCGGCAATGCTGGATTGTGAGTGACACTGCAGACATGCTGTGGGTAGGATATTTAAGACAAGTCAAACAGGCAGCCAACTCGAGTATTTTTTTTTTTGAAGATTTATTTTATTTTTATTGCAAAGTCAGATATACAGAGAGGAGGAGAGACAGAGAGGAAGATCTTCTGTCCAATGATTCACTCCCCAAGTGACTACAACAGCCAATGCTGCGCCGATCCGAAGCCAGGATCCAGGAACCTCCTCCAGGTCTCCCACATGGGTGCAGAGTCCCAAGGCTTTGGGCCGTCCTCAACTGCTTTCCCAGGCCACAAGCAGGAAGCTGGAAGGGAAGTGGAGCTGCCAGGATACGAACCGGCGTCCATATGGGATCCCGGGACATTCAAGCCAAGGACTTTAGGTACTAGGTCACCGCACTGGGCCCCAGATGGTGGCATCTTAATGGTTGTGCCAAATGCTGCCTCAAAATATACTTAAAAGGGACAAGTGTCAGATTGTGTGTTACCTCTGCTCAGGTAATCACTTTCTTTAATCACTTTTCATTGGAAAGCCTTGACAAACCCCGAGGTCTTTCAAAGGTCTATGGTATCCCATACTCTGACTGCTTCCTACAGCCACTTTGCCTCTTCCCTGAAACTGTTTCTACTCCAGTACATTGACCTCTGGTTTGTTCTTTGATTGCACCAAACATAGGGCTTTTGGATTTGCTGTTCTCTCTGCTTGGAACCGCTTTCCCTTTATAAACTCTTGTCCATCTCCCATAAAATGGTGTCCTTTCATCTCCTGCCACCTCTGTGACCCTTTGCTGCTTTAGTTTTGCCATAGCACTTGCCACATTCTGATGGATACATTCTCTTGCTGCTTTTTGTTGCCTCCCCCCTCTCTGCACCCATTGCCACCCATTGCTCACTACAACAGGTAGTTTGGGAGAATAGAAGCTTCATCTGTTTTGCTTCCTGCTGTATTTGCAGCATGTAGAACAGTACCTGATTCATAATGGGCACTCTGTAAAACGCATTGAGTGAGAACATCATTACCACTTCTCATTGCAGTCTACAGTTAGGATGCATGCATATATACAATTTTTCATATTCTGATATCATCGCTTAAATATGATTTGGGGGTTTGTTTTTACATACTGTGTGATAAAGTATTGTTCTTGGATTTGTTTGTTCAATCATGCATTCATTCAGCAAGTAGTTACTGAGCTGTCTCTGTTGCAGGCAGTGCTACGGCTGCAGAGCATGAAGATACAGGCCTTGCTCTTAGGTGACAGCTGTTGGTATGTAATGAAAGCCTCATATTCTGTCATATTCTACCTAACCTCTTCCTATTTAACCTCTTCCTATTTGTCTCTTATTAGTGGTAATATAATGAATATATTATAGCAGTTACCTTTTACAAGTTAATTCTTCAAACTCCCAAGCAGTTATTGAAGGATTAGAGCTGATTTTGGTTTTTTGATATCAGTCTGTATTATTGCTTTCAAAAAGAGTGGTACCCACTTTACCCTATCACTAGCGTGATTGTTCCACCTTCATCACAACCTCTCTGGCATTGGGCATTACTTTTGGCATTGTCTTTTTATGCACTTGATGTCTAGTAAGGGTGAATCATTTTTTTTAAAGATTTATTTATTTTTATTGGAAAGATAACAGAGAGGAGGAGAGACTGAGAGAAAGATCTTCCATCCAATTGTTTGCTCCCCAAGTGGCCACAATGACCAAAACTGTGCTGATTCGAAGCCAGGGGCCTGGAGCTTTCTCTGGGTCTCCCCCATAGGTGCCAGGTCGCAGGGCTTTGGCCGTCCTCAACTGCTTTCCCAGGCCACAGGCAGGGAGCTGGATGGGAGGTGTGGCCGCTGGGGTTAGAACTGGTGCCCATATGGGATCCGGTCATGTTCAAAGCGAGGACTTTAGCCAGTAGGTTACCGCACCAGGCCCAAATCGTTTTTATTTTTTGACTTTTTTTTTTGGTTGTCAGTTAGTTAGGTCAGTGTTGCCCAGGAGAACCTTGGTGAGCCAGTCTCCTGCCCTCTAGATGTGCCCAAGTGTTTAACACAGAGAAGAAGTTTATCAGACCTTCCTAAAGGTAGAAAGGATTGTACTTGTGAACCAGGTCAACTAAAATGTTGACAAAATGGCTTTCCAGCCCCTGTTTGCCTGGCCCTGGTAATGAGAAGCTTGCTGCTGCCTCTTGGGACAGCCTATCTAGTTCTCACAGTGCTCCGCAGGTGTTCAGTCATCTGTCCTGAAAACAGCAGAGCGCATGCGCCTGATGTCCGCCTCTGCAACACTGTGATCAGACTACAACATCCCTCCTTGGGTGAAAGTCTGGCAGGCCCATAGGCCTGGACACATCTAGGATTCATACCTCGAGGTCCTCCCCACATGTCTCTGCAGTCGCCAAGTCAGTTGTCTCTTCAGTTGGTCCGTGTGAAGCCCATGAGCTGCTGAGATTCCAAGAGCTTCTTAACGTGATGTGTAGCCAAAGATGGCTCCTCTCTTTTGTGCCTTGGCAGTTGGTCCTTTTAAACCTGAAAGCTTGACTTTGCTTTCTCTCTCTTTTATTTCAAGCTGTTGATAGAGAAGCTGTCCTGCCTGTCCCACTCCTCCTGTCTAAAAGAGGTTCATGAGTATGCTCTCGACTGTTTCACGTGTTGTTGCTGTGATGAGTGAATGAGATACAGAAATACACGTTTGTCACTCCTTTGGTTGCTTAGCATCTGATCCCCTTCCTGTGCTTAAGGAATCCCTTGTCTTATGAGGTAGAGCTGTTTTCCTTTGCCGTTGTTCAGAGGAGGCACCAGACTGAGGCACAGGCTCCTCCAGCCAGACAGCTCCCACTCCATACCAATTGTGTATTTGGATGCGAATGACAGTGAAGGATCAGAGTCTGCTTGGGAACCCATTTAGTGATTCAGTGAGTATGATCTCAGTTGCCAGTGATGGAACTTCATAGGCAGCCTCCAGCATAGGGATGTCTGTGGTATCAATGGTGAGGACCGTGTGCCAGCCTCATGATGGTGATGTCTTCTGTGCCTAGTGCTAAGTCAGGTGTTCTTTACAGTACACAGTAGCCGAAGTTAGGTCCTTTGATTTTAAACTGAAAAATCTTAACCAATACACACAGAGTATGGCAAGGGCATGGAAAAGTACTAAGCGCCACACACATACTAGATACTACTGCTTGAATTTTGATTTTTAAGCAGTAAGGGTGAAAGTGATGTGGTATAACTAGGCAGTCAGTTAAAGTTCAGGTGAACTGAAATACTTGCACATGTACAAAATAAAATGTGTATCCCTTTAACTATTGGCTTGATATGCACAGCTTCCCAGGGCACATGCTAAGGCTCCACCCTATTTGTATATCTGAGTAAGAGACCATCCCTACTTCATAAAAAGAGACTGAAAGTGAGGGAAAGATGTCTTTTTGCCATGGGTCATACTTAGAATCTGTGCTTAGAATTCTTATCTCTGGTCTGGGTATGATGGTTCAATTGGCTAATCATTCCCTCGCAAGCGCTGTGATCCCAAATGGGCACTGGTTCATGTCCTGGCTGTTCCACTTCCCATCTGTCTCCCTGCTTGTGGCTTAGGAAAGCAGAGGAGAATGGCCCAAAACCTTGGAACGCTGTACCTGCATGGGAGACCCAGAAAAAGCTCCTGGCTTTGGATCAGCCCAGCTCTGGCTTTTGTAGCAATCTGGGGAGTGAAACAGCAGATGGAAGATGTTTGTCTCTCCTTCTCTCTGTAAATCTGCCTTACCAATAAAATAAAATCTTTAAAAAATAAAGAAAAATAATCCTTATCTCTACTTAAGACAAGGACTAATGTTAGCAGTTCCTGTGCTCACACCAGGGGTTGTGAGGAGAGATGAGCCTGAGCCCTGGACCTCCCAAGGGTACAGGGCTGTCTAGTCATGCCCAGAAAGTTGGTGAGTGAGCTATGATGGGCAGAACTATTGGGCTGGACACTGGCTGACAGTGCTAACTGTTGACCCCAAGGCAAGTGTGAGCAGAGTCCCTCTGGCCTGGTTTGGGTATGGCAGAAGCCAGGGCTGCTGGGCACATGTAAATAGCTTGCCCTCTCCCACTCATACCATGGTGGACAGCCAGGGCCAGGAAGCAAAGTGAGGCTGTAAAGAGGTCACTTGGGGGCCCGGTGTGGTGGCCTAGTGGCTAAGGTCCTTGCCTTGAACATGCCGGGATCCCATATGGTCCCTGGTTCGTATCCTGGCAGCTCCATTTCCCATCAAGCTTCCTGCTTGTGGCCTGGGAAAGCAGTCGAGGACGGCCCAAAGCCTTGGGACCCTGCACCCATGTGGGAGACCTGAAGGAGGTTCCTGGATCCTGGCTTTGGATCAGCACAGCACCAGCCATTGTGGTTACTTGGGGAGTGAATCATTGGAGGGAAGATCTTCCTCTCTGTCTCTCCTCCTCTCTGTATATCTGACTTTCCAATAAAAATAAATAAATATTACAAAAAAAAAAGAGGTCACTTGGGATTTGTAGCTGCCCTTACAATATTCTCACTGGAGTGGAAGCAGAAACCTGCCTGGGTAGTCCCACACCCTGGGACCCAGGAGTGATATGGGTCAGTTGGGTTGTATTATGTGATGCTGGCAGGCTGCCCTTTGTCTTACCACGTTCTGCCTCAGCTATCCAGCGCAGCCTAGCTGGACATCCAGAGTCCTGCTTCCCAGGTCTCCATCTTGTTCCAGCAGCTCAAGGTTGAGGTTGGGATTGCCACTCTGGTCAGGGGAACTTTGGGCCACTGTGAGCTTTGTAATGATAAGCACAACTTCTCTGCATCTTTTTGTCTTGAAAGATCTCTAAATCAGTTCTGCTACACTGTGTATGGCATAAGAAAGTGAACATAGGAACCCGAGTTCTCAGTTTAGGTTTACCTGAACTTAAAGGGTCCCACAGGTATGAGTCCAGCAGAGCACGGGCAACAATAAAGTGAGGGGGTCACCTCCAGTTCACATTCCAGAACCTAACCTTGGAAGGTGACCCAGAAGTGGCAGAAGAATAGAATGAGGCGTGAGCAGAAAAACAGCTCTGACCTGTCTGAACATCGTGTATTTGACCTATTGCAAATTTCATAGATTTCCTAGAAATGGGAATGCCTTTTCCTGAGAATTGAAGGGTGGATAGTCTTGGAAGATACTGCAGCAGATGACTCAAAAATCAGAACGATACAGCGTGTGCAAGGCTGCTCTGGGGACACTGAGCTCAGTGAGCACCAGTGTGGGACTGTCCTCTGGACCAGTTGTCCTCCACCCTGGTCTCCTAGGGAGTCTCATGGCACTTCTGGTGCATGACTCACTGCAGGGAAAGGAGGGGATCTGTGTGATTCAAACCTGAGGTCATATCTTTGGATGTCTTTACATCTTCAAAACTGCTGTGTGGGATTTCTGAGAAGTCTGTGGCACAGGAAAACTAAATGGTTTCTATTTTGTTTTAGCTTTTATTCTTTTATTTTTAAACATTTATATATGTTCATATATGTGTGTATATATTTTCAAAGGCAGAGAGAGAGAGAGAGGTTCTTCCATCCACTAGTTCACTTCCCAAATGCCCACAACAACTAGGGCTGGACCAAGGTGAAGCCAGAAGCCTGTAAGTTGGTATGAGTCTGTCTTATGTGTAGTGAAGACTCAAGTAATTGAGCCATCGGCGGCAGTTTACCAGTTCACATTAGCAGGAAGCTGGACTCCAGAGGGCAGCTGGAACTCAAACCCATCGCTTCTCAGCCTTTTGACTAAGATCAAGTACAGAACTCAAATCCAACCACTTCTGGGCCTGATGGAATGACTCAGTGGCTAAATCTTCATATTACCAGTGCCAGGATCCAGTATGGGTACTAGTTCATGTCATAGCTGCTTTACTTCCCATCCAGCTCCCTACTTATGGTCTGGGAAAGCAGTTGAGGATGGTTCAGAACTTTGGGGCCATGCACCTATGTGGGAGATCCAGAGGAAGCTGCTGAATCCTGGCTTTGTTGGCTTAGCTCTGGCCATTGTGGTCATTTGGGAAGTGAAACAGTGGATGGAAGTTCTGTTTTTCCTTCTCTCTGTAAATCTGATCTGCCTTTCCAATAAACATAAATAAATCTTTAAAACAAAACAACGAACGAACCCAGGCATTCCAATTTGAGATATGGGTGTTTTAAGTGGTGTCTTAACTAATGTGCCAAATGCCCTCATATTTTCTGTTAAAGTTAATATAAAGCTTTCTGTTCTGTAACACTTGTCTTGATGCTAAAATAGTGCTCTTTTTTTTTTTTAATCTTTAAATGAAGTTATTTTCCCAGGTGATAAGCACTAAGGTTCTTTGTAAAAACATCGATTAGCTCAACATTGGTCATCCCTGTCTCCAAAATGCTCTTGTGTAGATTGTAACAGATTTGAAAAGGTGTGATGACCCCATTGGGTTGGAAGATAAAGAAATTAGTGTTCAGGCCCAGCGCGATAGCGTAGTGGTTAAAGTCCTCGTCCTGCATGCACCGGGATCCCATATAAGCTCTGGTTCTAATCCTGGCAGCCCCGCTTCCCATCCAGCTCCCTGCTTGTGGCCTGGGAAAGCAGTCGAGGATGGCTCAAAGCCTGGGACCCTGCACCCGCATGGGAGACCTGGAAGAGCTCCTGGCTTCAGATTGGCTCAGCTCTAGCCATTGTGGACACTTAGGGAATGAACCATTGGATGGAAAATCTTCTTCTCTGTCTCTCCTCCTCTCGATATATCTGCCTTTCCAATAAAAATAAAATAATTCTTAAAAAAAAAGGAAAAGAAATCAGTGTTCATCAGGCACTATCAATATGTCAGAGGTGGTATCAACTGTTTATCCTTCCTAGCCTAAGTCTAATTCTCATAATGTATAAAGATGCTTATTTTATAAGTAAGAAATTGGAGAATCAGAGAAATTAGGAAACTTCTTCAAGATCTGGATTAGGGCAGAAGCAAAAGGAAATTTCTGGTATGTCTGGGCCTCTCTTCTCTCCATATACCACATAGCCCCCTGGAGCCATTTATATAATGTTCTTGGAGACTGCGTGGGAATGTAGTTCACGACTCTGCCCTGGGGGCAAGAAAGAATTTCCCCTCCCACGTCTGTCTTTCTCTTTTGAAGCCTGAGAGGGCAGGGATCAGAGCTTGATGATGAGCAGGGGAAGGCAGCACCTCTGGGTGACTGGAACGAAAATGTTCCCCCACGCCTAAGTGGAGCAGGTGGAGAGAGAGCAGTGAACTTTGGTGAGCGAGAGTGAGAAAAGATTAGAAAAGGCCTCTCCCCACCTCGTGCAGGAGAGTGCCTGGAGGCAAAGCCAGGGACCTGGGGCTTCCCATGAGCTAAGCCAGGGGTCGAGACCACCCTGTCTTCCCTGAGCCTTTCAAGTGACATAACTATGCTTGATCATAACCAAAAGGCCAAGAAGTGATCAAGCCAGGTAACTAGTCTGGTCACTGGGGAACTTGTTCTCTCATTGCCTGGGTGGTGAGGTTATCCCAGCTCCACTCTAGCTTGTGCATCTTTAGTTCCTAAGACATGCTAGACAAGTACATGAAGTGTACCATTCTCATTCCTGCCAGTTCAGAGTGTAGATGATTCCTTTAAGGGACCTTTCCAAAACCGAAGCAGGTTAACACTGGCCCTAGAGTAAAGCCACAGCCTACAACTTGAGCATGCCCTATGGTGTGAGTTTGTGTCCTGGCTATTCCACTTCTAGTGCAGCTCCCTACTAATGTATCTGGAAAAGAAGCAGAAGATGACTCAGATGATTGTGTCCCTGGACTCATGCAGGTGAAGGATTAGCCTGGTAAGCCATTACACTGGCCCCCTATCTTTATTTTTAAAAGGATTGTATATTATTTATTTGAAAGGCAGAGTGACAGAGACAGGAGACACATGAAGAAAGAGATCTTCCATCCATTGGTTCACTCCTGAAGTGGCCGCAGTGGCCAAGGCTGGGCCAGGCCAGAGCTAGGAGCATAGAATTCCATCCAGGTCTCCCACGTGGTTGGCAAGGACCCAGGCACTTGAACTATCTTCTGCTGCCTTCCCTGGATCAGAGGCAGGGTGGTTGGAACTCAAAATGGCACTCTGATAAGGGGTGCCAATGTCTAGGTGACAGCTTAACTCACTGTACGAAATGCCTGGTTGCTCCACTCTGTATCCTGCTCCATGCTAATAAACCTGGGAAGACAGAGGAAGGTGGGTTGAGTTTCTGCCTCCCAAGGAGAAGACCAATATGGAATTCCCAGCCCTTCCCAGGCCTGGCACACACCTGGAGATTGTTGCAGTTTAAAGCGTGAACAAGCAGATAGAAGATATTTCTCTGTGTGTGTCTCTCTCTTCCCCCCACCTTTCTCTGTGTAACTCTGCCTTGCAATAAATAATAATTTTTTAAAATCCCACATGCCCTCTGCACATTTAACAGTAAATCTTTATGCTTCAGAAGGACCACAGTATGCTTTATGTGGCTGTTTAGGGAGTGAACCAGCAAGTAGGAGAACTTTATCTCGCTCTTGCTTCTACTCCTCCTCCTCCTTCTCCTTCTCTCTCTTCCTCTCTCTGTTGCTCTACCTTTTGAATAAAATAAATCTTTAAAAGAGTTAAAAAAAAAAAGAACAAACCTCCAGCTTGTCTAAAGGTATTATGTGATTATTCAGTGAGGGTAGTATATCCACCTTCCAAAGGGAGCCCATGACATCGTTCCTTTCCTTATATTAGCCACACAGTTCTCTCAACTGTTGCTTCCAGCACTCCTTCCTTAGGTCACAGAGCTGGCAGGTGCATGCTGGGGACAGGGGACTGGAAATTTGGATAGCTAGACTTTACAGCAATTATTAATGTTAACAAAAAATCCACACAATAGGAGCTCACTCTGTCCAGGATTGAGGAAGGGCTGGAAGCTGTGCTCCTGGGTGTTAACTACCAGTGAGCATCTCTGGGAAGGAGTGCATGGAGCCTTCAGTTCTGTTCACCTGCATGCATGCTTAATTTTTCTATTATGAACATATTGCTTTTCTAATAAGAAAAAAGAGAGCTAGGAATCAGTCTTATCATTAAATATTTCAATAACTCTGATATCTTGTGGATACAGACAATGCCAAGGTAGGATAATTGGCTGAAAATGACTTAAAAATTGTACAACACACATGCATACACAGAGACTCCATCCTTAAAATCTGATAAACTGATAATTTCTTAGATTTCGTAGAATTATAGAACCACAGCAGTGACAGGATAGTGTGGCTTTTTGGACCAATCAATAGCTTTAACAGGTCTTTAGGTTGATCAAAATACCATACTTTGGAAACTCATAACTCTTTTTTGCTTAAGCACCTAGAGCACCAGTCACACACACAGGGATGAGGATGGGAAGAAAAGACGAGGCTACGTCATCACATTGTTGTTTCCAGGTTTGTGGGTCAAGGTGCATGGACACATGCTCATAGGAGGCAGGCCAGTGACTCAGAACAAGGTGGCGTGCAGAGTATTACTTTAATGTTGAAAACATCCTCCTTAGCCATTCGAATGGCTTTTCTGTGTTCAGTGTTGTTTTAGTTACGGCCGCTATTATCTCTTTTAACAACTACAACAACAACTGGAAAAGTCTCTTTTGTCTTCTGTTCCCAGAACTCTTCATGGCAATATGCCCTGTGTTCAGCTGTACCTTCCCTGCCAGCCCAGCCTGAAGTGATCCAGCTTCCCATCTTCTTTAAGTGGCTTCAGTGCTGGCAGGCCCCCCTGAGACAAAGAAAATGAGCAGCTTGGGCCCAGCACGGTAGCCTAGTGGCTAAAGTCCTCACCTTAAATGTGCCAGGATACCATATGGGTGCCGGTTCTAATCCCGGCAGCCCTGCTTCCCATTCAGTTCCCCGCTTCTGGTCTAGGAAAGCAGTTGAGGATGGCCCAAAGCCTTGGGACTCTACACCCATGTGGTAGACCCCGTAAGAGGCTCCAGTCTCCTGGCTTTGGATCGGCACAGCTCTGGCCATTCTGGCCACTTCAGGAGTGAATCATCGGATGGAAGATCTTCCTCTTTGTCGTTCCTCCTCTCTGTATATCTAACTTTCCATCAAAGATAAATCTTTAAAAAGAAAAAAAAATGAACAGCTCTAAAGAGGTGGAATTTCCATCCCTACCAGCTCTTTGCCAGTCCTTTGGTTCCTACTTGGCTGCTTGGTGTCTGTTTACTGTTTGTCTAACTCACTTCTAGTTGCCCACTTGCCCTTGTCTGTGTCTCTGATATAACCTAACTTCTACTTTGGAGAGAGTGGGGCACATCAGTGTCCCAACTCCTTCCCTTTCTAGCTTCACAGGACCCGCAACATTTCCAAGGCCAGCTCCCCCAAGCGTTCCTCCCATACTCTCTTGTCTCTTCCAGGACCCGTTTCAATCAGTTATCCCCTTTCTCTGATTCTGCAATCCTACTCTCATTTTTGGTTTCTTTTCTTTACAAGCATAATTCTTTTCCATCACAGAAAAATTTTACTTTCTCCCTCTCTTCCCTTAGAGCTGTCATCCTGCCCTTCAGAACAAATCTCTTTTAAAAGGAGCCCCCACGTTATGTCTCCATATCCTCAACTTCTTTTAATTCCCATGAAGGCTGGATTGCACACTCATAAGTCGACCAGAACTGCCTCTCTGTGGTCACAGATAGTCAAATGGCATTTTTCTAGTCTTCCTGAATTGGCTCACCTTCTAATGATTGCCTAGTTTTAGTAATTCCTCCGTAAAACCATGGTGATTTTGTTGGCATTTCATGTTTTCTGTGATTTCTGCTACTTTCCAGCTGCTGCTTTTGACTAGTCTTCATCTAACCAAGCCTTCGATGTTGGTGCGCCCTGAGTTTTGTCCTTGACTCTGCCCATCGGCTATCCTGCCCTTTGGCTTTCTTCTGTAGGTTTTTTGGGTGAGAGGAAGTTTGACTGTGGTTGAAGGTCACCCAATAGAGAGAGAGCTCTGTAGCACCAGAAATAATTGGAAAGCTTTGATTTCCAACACAGGACGTAGCCTTGACCAGGGGAATAGTTTTCTTTGTATTCATTTATTTTCTTTTTTATTTAAAAAGCAGAGAGAGAGAGAGAAGGAGAGAATGAGAGAGAACTTCCATCTGCTGTTCCACTTCCCCAAATCCCCCACAAGAGCTGGGGGCTGGACCAGGTCAAAGCCAGGAACCAGGCACTTAATCTGGTTCTCCCACACGACCAGGAGGTTACATAATCAGGAAGTTGGAATCAGAAGTAGTGCTGGGACCAAACCTAAGCACTCTGGAATCTATATATCTTAACTGACTTCTCAACCACTGTGGAAAATGCACCACCGAAAGGAATAGCTTTATAACAGAGGAAATTTCAGGTGTTGAACTCTTGATATAGTGGATGCAAAGGGATCTCGTGGATGACTTTCACATTCTGCTAAGGGAGACCAGCTGCTTCCCTGCTCCAGGACTTAACCAATTTAGGGGACTGAGCTGTGGCTTATCAAGACTGTGTACCTGCAGGATTGCTCAGTGTAATATGCCAGCGTCTCCCCTAATGACTCATGTTGCCCTGATTCATTTGTTGCTGCTCTACAGAACCCATTGTAGAGAAATACAGCCAGCCTTCAATATCCCCGGTTCCCATCTGCAGATTCAGTCAACCATAGGTTGAATTTTTTTTTTAAATTTCATTTGTACTGAGCAAGTACAGACTTTTTTCTTTGTCATTATTCCCAAACCAATACAATAGAATAAATATTTACATAGCATTTACATCGTGTTAGTTATTATTAAAAAAATCTAGCAATGACTTAAAGATACGAATACATTATATGCAACTCCTTTGCCATTTTATAGGACTTGAGCATCTACAGATTTTCACATCTGTAGGGGTCCTGAAGCAATCCTGCAGGATCTCTATGCGACCATATCCGTCCTGCTGCTTTGGTACATTTCCCTGGCTGGGGATCGTTTCTCACAGCGCTGCTGGAATGCTGTCATATTTGTCTCCTCCTGCTTCTGCACAGCTTGCTCCAAGGTCTTATATATACCATGAACTTGACCAGTTAAGGCCAAGTTGTTTCACACAGGTTGGACCAGTGTACAGCCTGGCCCCCATCATTCTAAATGAAAGGGATATGTAAGCCCTGCCTGCTCAGTCCAGCAGCCCCACTTCCTCTTTGCTCCCAGGCTCCTATGTGCTGCAGGCTCACCCGATGGCTATGCAGCAACCCCTTGTCTGGGTCCTCAGTCCTCTTGCCGGACCATGCTGGGAGAGGCCTCCATGCTCCACAATGAGGCTCTTCCAACTTCTTCAGGATCAGAACTCTCTCCCTTGAGTGTGTGCTCTCCAGTACAAATGAATGCCTTTTCCACAAGGCAGAAAAAAGGTTTCCTCTTTTTCTGTAGTCTCTCTCAAGCTATACTTTTTTTTTTAAAGAAAGATATATTTTCATTTGAAAGGCAGGATTACAAAGAGTAGGAGGGACAGAGAGAGGGAGATGAGGTCTTTGCTGATTCACTCCCTAATTGATCTCATTGACCAGAGCTGAGCTGCTCCAAACTTGGGAATCAGGAGCTTCCTCTAGGTCTCTGTGTGGTTGCAAGGGCCCAAGAACTTGAACCATGCACTACTGCTCTCCCAGGCCGTAAGCAGATAGCTGGATGGAAAGTGGAGCAACTGAACATGAACCAGTGTCCATGTGGGATGCCAGTGCCTATACATGTATATAAGTGTTTGAGACCTTAGCCCATGATTTAGCACACACATATCCTACACAGATCCTTCTTCTGCCTGAATCCAGACCCCTACCAGGGCAGGTGCAGGCTCTGGGTGGGAGTGGTGGGCAGGTAGCTCAAAAACCTGAGGGGGTGACAGGAACAGGACCAGAAGGGATTGGAGGCACCCAGCTGATGACACATGCTGTGGTGTCCCATCGGACCTCACTTACTGAACACAAACTCAGAGATGAAATTATTAAGGATTTCAAGGTGGTGACTACCGAGTTAAATTCTAAGCTCAGGGATCTGTGAGACTGCCGCTGGTCCTGCCTGGCATACCCCTCAAACCTGGTGCCCAAGATCCCTTCACCGTCATATCTTGGACTCACTGAAAGAGCCAGTGGGGATATATTGAGATTTTTTTTTTTTAAGATTTATTTGTTCTCAGAGAGTAGGAGAGACAGAGAGATCTTCTATCCAAATTCACCTCTTAGATGACTACAACAGCCAAGTCTAGACCAAGCTGAAGTCAGGAGCTAGGAACTCCATCCAGACTCCCACATAGGTGGCAGGGACCCAAGTTCTTGGGCCATCATCTGTTGCTTTCCTGGTCCCACTGGTAGGGAGCTGGATTGGAAGCAGAGTAGTTGCGATTCACTTGCGATATGGGCTGCTGAGGTTGCAAGTGAAAAGTTTAACGTGCTGCTCCACGCCATTGGGCAGTGCAGTGAGTGTTTTAACACAGGTGTCATGGCTTCTGCAAGAGATCGCAGGATTGCCAAATTCTTGACATTTTGGAGTTTGCGCTTGCCCCTCCTCCCTCAATGGCTTCACAACTAGCCTACCTTTGCTTCAGGATCTCTTTGTTTCTGTGATATGGCAGGATTTTTGTTCATTATAGCTATAATTGTATCATTAAAGCTTCAGGCGCCAGTGTTTTAAATTACTCAGTGGAGTGGCTTGCATTGTGGCATAGTGGGTTGTGACATCACACATCGGGGTGCTGGTTTAAGTCTCCGCTGCTCCACTTCTGACCCAATTCTCTGCTAATGTTCCTGGGAAGGCAGAGAGGATGGACCGAGTACTTGGCTCCCTGCCACCCACGTGGGAGACTTGGTTGGAGCATCAGGCTCCTGGCTTCAGCCTGGCCCAGTTCCAGATCCATTGGGATCATTTGGGGAATGAACTAGCAGTTGGAAATTTTGTTTCTCTCTCTGTCCCTTCCTGTCTTTCTGACACTCTGCCTTTCAAATAAATAAAATAAACTTAAAACATAAACTATTGGGCCCGGCGCGGTGGCGCAAGTGGTTAAAGGTCCTCGCCTTGCACGCATGGGATCCCATATGGGCGCCGGTTCTAATCCCGGCAGCCCCGCTTCCCTTCCAGCTCCCTGCCTGTGGCCTGGGAAGGCAGTCGAGGATGGCCCAAAGCTTTGGGAACCTGCACCCGCGTGGGAGACCCTGAAGAGGCTCCTGGCTTCGGATCGGCATAGTATGGGCCCGTTGCGCTCACTTGGGCAGTGAATCATCGGACGGAAGATCTTCCTCTCTGTCTCTCCTCTCTGTATATCCGCCTTTCCAATGAAAAAATAATAAAAATAAATCTTATAAAAAAAAAACATAAACTATTAAATTGAAACATACAGAAACTCCTACTAGAGACTAAGTCAGCTAGAGCTCTGTTTGGTCATTCTAGTGTGTGCTATTTATCTAATCTAATGAAATATTTTTAAAGTGATAATCACCAATAAAAGTAAATCAAGTTTTGGCTAATAAAACTGTACTCCATGCAAAACAATAATAAGGCATAATAAGAAACAGTGTAAAAGCTGGTTTAAAAATACTTCTGAGCAAATTTGCTTTAAAAACCATCCAACCATTTTCTAAACAACTTTAGTGGAGCAGAGAAAAATTAACTTCATATTCCATTTAGTATGAATAAAAGGCACTCTCAAAGTGTGCTGAAATTAGATTTGGAATAGAATGGAAAATTTTTAAATAATTCTGGGATTTCCTGAGATTGAATCGCTAAAGACTTTGTAGGAAAAACACTGTGTATGTGTAAATATTTTTGCTATTTTAAAATAAATATGTAAAAATCATGCTTTTCTAAATATAATTCAGATTTAAATTTGTTTTGTTTTTTTTTCTTTTTAAAAATATTTATTTTGTTTGAAAGAGTGACAGAGAGAGAGAAATGGAGATTGATTCTCAGTTCTCTGGTGTGCTCCCCAAATGTCCGCAACAGTTGGACCTAAGCCAAGAGCCGAGAATTTCACCTGAATCTCCCACATGAATGGGAGGGGCCTAAAGTGCTTGGCCCACCATCAGCTGCTTTCCCAGGCACGTTAGTAGGAAGTGGCTTTGCGTTAGTAGGAAGTAGCTTGGACACAAACCCGCACTCCAGTGTGGAATGTGAGCATCCTAAGCAGGGGCTAACCTGCTATATCACAATACCTTCCTCTTTTCTTCGTGTTTTAAAATTATTGGCACCAAAATAGTTTTTTTGCTTTTCCTACCCACTGAAACTTTCCAAAATACAGTTTAAACATCTCTAATCTGAAAATTAAAACCTAAATGTTCCAAAGTCCAACACATTTTAGCACTGACATGATGCCACACATTGAAAATTCTATACAATCTTTATTTCATGTATAAAATTATTTAAAATATAATATAAAATTAGATGATTGCATAAAATGTATAAAAAATGGATTTCATGCTTGTACTTGGAGTCCCATCCCTAAGATACCTTGCTATATATATGCAAATATTCAAAAATCTTTTAAGGTCTGAAATCGGGAACACTTCTGGGCTTAAAGTATTTAAGATAAGCTTACTCAACCTGTAGTGAGTTCTGTATAATTCACAGTTGTGTTTACTTGAAAAATGAAAAGGGTGTAATGGAATCAACATGAAGCACACATTTGCTTATTCAAAGTATGGCTGTATTTTTTTTTAAGATTTATTTATTTGAAAGGTAATTAGAGAGAGGGAGGGAGAGACAGAGAGATATTTCACCTGCAAGTACATTCCCCAAATGGCTGTAACAGCTGAGGCTGGGCCAGACTGAAGCCAGGAATTTCTCTGATGCCTTCAACATACAGAGGCACAAGCACTTGGGCCATACTCTGCTGCTTTCCCAGGAAACTGAATGGGAAGTGGAGCAGTTGTCTTGAATCAGCACCCATATGGGATGTTGGTGTAGCAGGTGGGTGCTCTACGCACTGTGCCTAAACACCAACCCATAGGTATATCTTTTTTTAAAAAAGAAGTATTTATTTACTTATTTATGTACTTACTTATTTGGAGAATCAGATTTACAGAAAGAAGGAGATACGGAGAGAAAGATCTTCCATATGCTGGTTCACTCCTGAAGTAGCCACATCGGCCGGAGCTGAGCCTATCTGAAGCTAGGAACCAGGAGCTTCTTCTGGGTCTCCCACATGGGTGCAGGGTTCCAAGGCTTTGGGCTGTCCTGGACTGCTTTCCCAGACCACAAGCCAGGGAGCTGGAAAGGAAGTGGAGCAACTGGGACACATGGGATCCCGGCGCATGCAAGGCAAGAACTTTAGCCACTAGGCTACCATGCCAGGCCTGGTATACATTTTTATAGGTAAAAATTCACTGCTTCACTCAATAGTCTAGGAGTTAGATCCTAACTTTCTTGTGACAAATCAAAGGCCCTGTGTGGAGGTGGGGTGATAGTATGAAAGGGAGGCCAGGGGACAAGTGACATGGATGAGGCATATGTTGTGCAGTGCTTGTTTACTGCACATTCCTGTTTAATACTCACACTCATTCCATTTGGCAGGTGGGAAAACTGAGGTGCAAAACAGAACAGTCACTTGGCCAGAGTAAAGAAGCCACACAGCCTACCCACCTCATACTACCTTGTCCCTGTCAAAAACAGCAAGATATCTGGGGATGCCGTAGTCTGGGAGAGGAAGCCGGGTGCCCTTAGGGCATGACATGCCTCTAGTTGGATTCTCCTCTCTTTGTGGTCCTTTCAGGTGTCCTTGGTCATTCAGACTCATGTATAGGGAACAGGCCTCTGTCAAAAGAAGGCCCCAAGTGCTTGGTGCTGGTTGAGCCATCCAGCAGCCAGAGAAATTTAGGGGGAGGGAGTCATGTTTCTCTTAGGAGGGAAGATGAATGACCCCAGCAGCATTCCCAGAGCTCAGCCAGGGTGGTGAGCTGTGCTCAGCTGGTGGGCAGAGCTCCCCTAAGCAGCCTTACCCAGGGGCAGGGTTTTGCTCATCAGGACTCTGAGGCCAGGAGAGCAGGACCCCATGGAAGTCATGATGGAGCCCAGCTTCAGCCTTTGCTGCCATCAGAAGACATTATGTGGCTGCAGATAGTTATGGATGACACTTGTGGGACAGCTGAATGTTAGCATCTCAGCATCATTTTCATCTGCCGGGAGGCTTGGAGCTCTGTTCTGGGGAATTGATTATATGTCATGTTTGCTGTCATGGGATGTTGAATACATGCCTTCTTGTCTCAGAACAATTTTGCTGACCGTATCGGGTAATGAATGGATAGGAGCGGTCAGCCTCAAGTCCCTTGGGGGCAACACTTATTAACAATACCTTTGTAGCCTGCAGAAGCCAAGAAAACTTCCTGAAGTGCCTGCCAGGGAGGGCCCTGCCCTGGGGAGAACCCAACTTGAGATGCAAGGTGAGTGAGCTGGCACTCTTCTTCAGAGCCCTCAACCCACTGTCCTGCCCTGTCCCCAGCTGTCTTGATCATGGTGCTTCCTCCCCTGCAGGTCTCTTTCCCATCTGTTTGGCTCATTTTGCCTGACCCTTCAGGAACCAGAAGCATCTCTGACATTCTGAGGCACAAGAACACAGCGAGCCCAGATGAGAAAGATGCCAAATTTGACAGTTGTTGCAGTCGCTTGCTGAGTTCCCATGATCTCTTAGATTCCTGGCAGCAAGCCCAGCTCTGCTGCTCTCAACACCTCTCAGCTCAGTTCCTAGGGCTCCCAGGCCTTCACTTCCCCCAGTTCCTTGGTTCTTGAATCTGGAGGTGAAACTGCTTCCAATTTATGCCTTTTTTGTAGACAGAGATGCCCTTTGTATTCAGCTCCTGAGTGGACCCTGCTGTCTGAACTACATGTGGACCTTTATAATTCTCTGCCCATTGATTGCTTTCTTAGGGCTAAATCTTCTTTGTTCCTGTTTGCACCATCCCCCACCAAGGGGAATCAGGGAAAGTAATTTAGGGCACATCCAGCTAGCAGTGCTTTGATACATGAGTATGGAGTGGAGCCAGAGGGCAAATAGGATATCAGGTAGCTGGAAATTAAGAAGGGCAGCTAGACATGGGGCTCCCAACTCTGATATGGCACCCACAATCTGGACACAGATGGTATAGCCAAGAGCCCCCAAATGTGGAAGAATGGCTCAGAGAAGAGGTGGAGTAACTGAGAGGCTCTGGTTCTTATGTATTTTAGATGGGACTTGTGGGAAATACAACTGCCAACCATCGGTCCTGACTTGAACCTGCACCTTAGGTTGTTATATACAGCTAGCCCCTGTCTGTCACCATTACCCCTGTGCCACTGTGGCTGCTCTTCTCTTCCTACTTTCTGAAACTCCTCCTTACCTGTGTAGGGAATACTTTGCTGTGTTCATATGAATCCAGCCTTTGCACTCAGGCCAGGCTGTTGAGCCTCTGGTAAATACCTCAGTGCTAAGACCTTCAGAAGAGGCCCTGATGTGAGCCAGGGACGTGTCCATGTCTCAACATGGGTGACAGAGACCCATTTACCTAAGCTATCATCACTACCTCCCAGAGTTTACATTAGCAGGAAGCTGGAGTCAGGAGTAAGGTCTTGAACCTAAATCCTTCGATAGGAGAGATAGGCATCTTATTCACTAGGCTATATGCCCACCCCTGGGCACATAATTTTAATAAAATCTTGAAGTTTTTCTGAGTTACTCTATGAGGTAGGCAGCTAGTTCAGGGTCACAAGCTTGGAAGCCATTCCCCCCGCCCCACCACCTATGTGTCCCCTCCTGCCCACCTGTGATGCTTACCTATCACCACCTGAAACCTGAGAGAGGGTGGTATATTGCAATGTTGTATAACCACTGCCCCCACAAGTCCCTATAAAGGCTCAGATAGGGAGGGGCTCACTCTCTTGGTCATGTGCTTCCATCGCTGTAGCACTCTGACTCTTGGCCTCCCCAGTACCTGCTTGCTCTCTGGCTTCTCACAGATAGACTCTAAGGACAGGTATTCCCTGAACATGGCCGCTGTGCATCTGTATTACTCACCTTTTGTTCACTGCTTGGGTGAAACGGTGAAGATAACAATGCTAAAATGCTTTGTACTTCTGATTTGTGTACTACTAGGAGTTCCAGGAAAGGTAGGGCCTAGCAGTAGTGGAATATGGGCAGAGAAGCCATGGAAAAGGGAATGTTTGCAGCTTTGTAAGTGTGTCCAGATTATTCTTTGCATGTCTCTTAGGATAACTTGTACTGCTGGGACAGCTGGGACATAGGTCTTCAGTTTAATGGATAGACTTCAGGGTAATGACTATCTGTTCCTCTTAGAGTTACGATTGACTGGATTGCCATATGAACTTCCGATTTGCTATTTCTAGTGGGCCTTGTTATCAACTTGGTTAATAAATACTCCTTAAGAAACCTTAGACATGTCTGGTATGATCTCACTTGCACCCCACAACATTACATGGCAAAGTGGTGAGTTGTAGCATGGTGTATCCTGGGTGAGAGATCTATAGGAGGAATACCTCTTTCATCATTTATGGGCTAGGTTTCATCAGAAGTAGTCTGGCAGATGGGGAGGGCTCCTAAGCACAATCTTCAGGGACATGGGCAAGGCTGATTAACGGGGCAAAGTCTATGATTTCCATGGAAGTCATTGGGAACTGATACTGACCTAGAGAGGAAGCACAGTGTGCTATGTGCACTCATTCCACCTGCTGTGCAGCCTGGCCCTTCTCAAAGCCAGGGTGGATGTCTGAAGGTAAAGGAGCCACAAAAGTCCCAAAGGTTGGATAATTCTTTTTTTTTTTTTAAAGATTTATTTTTATTATTTTTTCATTGGAAAGGCAGATATACAGAGAGGAGAGACAGAGAGGAAGATCTTCCATCCGATGTTTCACTCCCCAAGTGAGCGCAACGGTCCGATGCTATGCCGATCCGAAGCCAGGAGCCTCTTCCGGGTCTCCCACGTGGGTGCAGGTTCCCAAAGCCTTGGGCCGTCCTCGACTGCTTTCCCAGGCCACAGGCAGGGAGCTGGAAGGGAAGCGGGGCTGCCGGGATTAGAACCGGCGCCCATATGGGATCCCGGGCGTGCTAGGCGAGGACCTTAACCACTTGCGCCACTGCGCCGGGCCCCGGTTGGATAATTCTTGTGAGAAGATTCTTGTTGCTTATCAGGCATACTTGAAAATCCCCCTGCAAGCAGTTCTGCACATCAGATCATTTTATATTTGCTGATGAGAGTTTGTATGATTTAAAAGAATACCCAGAACACCTGTCCAGCAGATGACTAGTTCCTTTATCGTATGAATAGCAAACCCAGTGTGCTTGTCCATCTTACTGAAGCTTTCCCTTAATTAAGTTAATGCTACTGAAGAAAATGCACAGTGGCTGAGGGCAGATCAATGATATTGGTAGGACTGGGGACAAGGAGAACAGTGATGTTCTTAGCCTAGTCCATTCTTTGACTTACTCAAATCTATGATAACCATTTCCATGGTATTGAATTGACAGAAATTAACTCTTTCCTGTAGAGCTAAGTGTTTGGCTCTTATAGTCAAGACTTGGTGGCCACGTACGATTGCTAATCCAGTTTCTAGAAGGCAGAAAGCTGCAGTTTTAGCTTGGCAAGGCTATTGACCTCTTAGCGCTTCAGCCAGAAAAAAGTCTGACCACACAACCATGGAGGCCTTATTTCAGGTCAGTGTGATAAATGTTAGATTCTGAAATCATTAGGCACAGTGTATTGGCTTCCTAGCTCCTGAGTGTCATGATCACTATAGATTAATTAAGGGTTGTCTTGTCTGACAGTCCTGACCTGAAGGGTGAGCCCGGGTGGTTCAGTTCCTTCTCAGGAGCCATCTCACTGGTGCATCCACTTCCACGGTGAGGTTGGGATGAGTCACCATGTGTCGTACAAAGAAGGCAAGAATGCTGCCGGTGGTGGTGTTGCTCCACAGTTGGGTGGACTCCTCCAGAGTCTGAGTGTGATCACCACTGGTCCAGTGGTGGACCAGCCGCTCTGCTGCTGACAGTGGAGATGTGATACCAAAGGCATAGTCCCTGCTTTTGAAGGACCTAGAGTGAGTTGATGTGGTGCAACTAAGTTGGTGAATAACCTCTGAATGGCAGAGGAAACTGAATCCACAGATTATGTAGACAGAGTCCACTCCCACATCCAATCAAGATTGCTAAGGAGTGACCAAGGGGTCAAAAGCTGTTGCCTCCCCCTGCTGTCCCTTTTTGGGACTTTAGTTGTACAGTAAACAGCACATATTTAGGATGTGCCATCTGATGCATTTTGACACATGTCTACTCCTATGGAACCATCACCATAGTAAGGACAATGACCATATCCATCATTTCATTTCCTTGTGCCAATCTGGAATTTGCTGTTCTTGTTCCACTCCTAGCCAATCACTGATCTGCTGGCAGTCACTATACATGGTCTAGAACTACCTCTGTGTGGAATCATGTAGTATATGCACCATCTTTGTCTTCTTTCTTAACATTATTATTTGAAGGATCATCCATGTCATTATTTGTACAAACAATTATGCAATCGTCATTGCTGAGTGATATTTCATCATATGGATACATCACCATTGTTTATGTATTCATTTGTTAATGGGCCTTTGAGTTACTTCTGGTTTTGGAGCTATTACAAATGAAGCCACTACAAATTGATATACAACAAGTGTTTCTGTGAGTGAGTATGTGTTTTAATTCTCCTGAAGTAAGTACCTAAGAGTGGTATGGCTGGCTCATATGGCATATTGTAGATATTTATTTAGCTTTTAAAGAAATTGCCAAACTCTTTTTGCAAAGTGGTTGAATCATTTTACATCTTCTTCAGCTGTTTGAGAGTGGCAGGTGTTCTCTGTTCTTGTCAACACTTTGTAGAGTGGGTTTAAAAATTTTAGCCATTCTAGCAGATGTGTGCTAGTATCTCACTGTGGCTTTAATCTGTAATTATCTAATGAATAATGATGTCAAACATCTTTTCATGTGCTTACCATATATGTGTGTACAATGGTATATATTATGTAATAGTATATAATTTATTAAATAATATTTATTGTTGTGTATAAAATTCATTTATTTGTATTTTTATTAAAAATTTATTTCATATATTTACATATTCTTTATTTACTTTTAAATTTTTATTAAATAATATTATATGTATTAACATTTATATGTTAATGTGTTGCCAAAGCAAGCACCCTTGTCATCCTTATATCCTCTTGGTAAAATGCTTCTTTTTTTTTTCCCACGCTAATATCACTTTTCCCCTGTATCTGGGGTAAGAGGGAGAAGCCCCACCCAACCTCCCACCCATCCCAGGTCCCTAATGTGGGGCATGCTCCAAGGGTCCTGCTCAAGCAGTTTTGATAATTCAATAATTCTGAATTGCTGCCAATGTCACTGTTCTAAGCATGATGAAATCTATTCAGAATCCAATGGCTGACATAGTCTCTTCATGGTTGGGGTTCTGAGAGTGCTAGCTAGTGTCTTGACCCTGCCAAGTGTGACCCATCCCCTGTTCCACCACTCAGTCAGGTACTGGTACCTAGCCCTGCCAGACAGGCCCCTAGCCATAGCTTTTGTGTGGACTGGTATGTGGCAGTCAATGATGCTCTGTGCTAACAGCCCATTTAAGGATTCCCATGTGAGCTGGTGAATCAGTCTGGCCCAAATAGATCTATGGACTCTCCCCTCCAAACCACCAGTCCCCACACTTGACAGAAAGTTCTGTGACGCTGTCACTGGGAATCACCCAGAATTCATCCCTCACCTACACTCACACTGGCCTTATCCATGGATGTCCCTAGGCAGTAATTACATACCCTAACAACCCCAGAGCTCACCACCAGGCGGCCAGCAGGCAGAGCCCAAAGTCTAGGACTCAGTTACTGCCTGTTGGCAGTGACCTTGACCTGAGTCCCCAGCATTGGGTCTGGCCTGGCTTGGGCACCCCCTACAACCACCATGCTGCAGTGGGCTCCTTTTGCCCCAACTCCACAGCCAAACACTCTGTAAAATGTTTCTTTAGAGTCTGGCATTGTGGTATGGTGGGTTAAGCTGCCACTTGTGATACCGGTATCCCACATTGGCATGTTGGTTTAGTTATCAGCTTTCTGTCTTCCAGTTTTCTTTCTTTTAAAAAAGGTGTACTTTATTTTATTTCAAATACAGAGTTTTAGAGAGAGAGAGAACAAGAGAAAGAGCTAAAGAGAGAGATCTTCCATCTTCTGGTTTACTACCCAAATGCTCTAAACAGACAGGAGGGACCAAGCTGAATATAAGAGCTCAGAATTCTATCTTGGTCTCCCCTATGGGTGACATGGATCCAAGCACCTGAAACATCTGAAACCTGCTGCCTCCAGGGTGGGAATTTGCACAGAAAGCTGGAGTTAAGACTCTTAACACTGGCACTCCAATGTGTGATGAAGGCATCCCAAGAGGCATCTTAATATCTGTGCCAAACGCCCACCTCTGCAGTACAGAAGCATCATACAGAAGCTATTGAGATTGGTGTATTGCTCAATATAGCAATACCAATTTTTAGATCAAAATATATCTTTTATATCTTGTGCCTTTTGTGTATTTGCACCATTTAGGCCACAAAAAACTTTCTCCTCTATTTTCTTGTAGTTATTTCATAGTTTTAGTTCTTACATTATGCATTTTGAGTTAAATGTTACATACAGTGTGGTAAGAGTGTAGGATCAGGCACTCCTTTTGAAGATTCCCGGTGCTCTGAGTTGGTATTCTGCCTTTTCCCCACCAGGCCTTGATCTCCAGGTCTTCATGATGCTAGCACATGTTCTAGACTCCGATGTACACAGAAGCACCAGGTGGAGACAGAGCCGTCCCCACCCCAACTCTGGATAACCTGGAGCACCATCTGGCATTGAACTCTGCAACAAAGACCAGGCTGTCCCTTAGAGGCCATCCTCTTGATGGCTGTTTATTTCTGGTGACTGCCTTCCCAGATGCCCATCTGCTGAGATGACAGCATAGGGTGTGGATCTCCCCACTGAGAGGGAAAACTAATCTTATATTGGCCAGTCTGAATGCCTTGTGGTATGTGCAGGTGCCTGTGTGTACTGAGAGTGGCCAGCGTCCCAGAATAACAGGTGTTGTCATCTGCATTTCGAGAATGAAAAAATAGAGGTTTCAGAAGAGCCCATGAGAAGATCCCGGAGTATGCAATTCTACAATGCATTAACCCCTGGGCTGCACTGCCAGGCACCTGGCTGTCACCTCCCAGACTGTCTACTAGAAGGCCAGCCATTCCCACCTAGTCAGTGCTGCAAACTGCATGTGGAATTTTCCTGCATCAGGACTGGTTGCAGCTCCACATTCTTGTATGGCTTCAAAGAAAAGCAGCTTCAATGGGTGAGGATTTCAAAGCACATATTGAAGGTCTTGGGGGCATATCAAAGACCTGGGTTTGGGAGAGGCTGCTTTCCTCTTTCCAGATGGTTCCAGACTTTATTTTTACTTCAGTGTTTTTGTTGAGTCAGGAAAGAAAGTGCCCAGTGTAGGGTTCAGGTGTCAGTTCCCAGCCCTGAGGCTGTGGGAGATGGGAGGAAAGGGCTGTCTGAGGAACCCTCTTCCAGGTCTGCTGCTGCAGCCCCTCCATGCTGCCTCACTGCCCTAGTTAGGACTCAAGTTTTAACTCAATATGATAAGATAAGCCAATTGGTCCCATATAGGAGTACTACTTCAATACCCAGTTCTGTTTTCTGACTCCAGCTTTCTGATAATTCTGACACTTAGAGCAGCAGGTGACGGCTTAAGTAATTGGGTTCCTGCCACGCTCATGGGAAGCCTGTATTGATTTCCCAGTGTGTATTCGCTCTATTTCTAAAAAAAAAACACATTTTTTTTTGTAAGGCTCAATTTTCTCAGCCTGGCTAGTTTCCAGCTCTTTCCCTGGCCAGTTCCTTGGACCTCTTGTCCACCTAGCCAGGTTGATCACTCAGGGACACCCACACCTGCTTGTCCATCTTTACCTAGTGCACACCTTTCTCCTCATCCCTCAGCATGTACCAGGGATTGTCCTGTTGGAGGACCAAGAGCCAGGGCCTCAGGTTCTATCAGCTCAACAGGTCTACCCTGCCTCAATCCTAGCCACCCTCAGCAGAGGTAAGCCTGCCTCTGAGGTTCAACCTTCCAGAGCTTCTACCCCTGTGCCCTGAAACTGGTAATGAGGTTTGATCCGATTTACCTTTGCATAGCTTTCCCATATATCTTTTTTTTTTTCATTTAGGATTTTATTTTGTTTTGGAGGACGTTTATATAATTGATCAGGGTGGGAAGGATCAAGGGTTAGGGAAAAGTGGGTGTGATCATTGTTTCCAATTTTTCTATTTCCTCTTCCTGTATCTCGGTGAAGCAGGAATCATAAAAGGAAAAGCCATACCCAACCTCCCAACCGCCCCAGTACTCAGCGTTGGGTAATAGCCTCCCAATATCAATCCCCAATGTGGCTCATGCTTCAAGGATTCTGCCCAAGTGATTTCACTAGTTTTGAAATGCTGTCAATCTCACCGATTCAAGGGTGAAGAACCCCTTCCAATGTCCATTGATTGACACAATTGACCTTAGAGTCTCCATTTGCCCAGGTATTTGCTATTATCATTTGGCTGAGGTAGTTGTCCAGATTGTTCTGTCCTCCATCCTCTGCTATGGTACCAATATCCTCTGCAGGTCCCAATGGGCTGCCATATCATTTAGGCCTCGCATATGTCTTATCCCCTGCCTGAACTGTGGGCTCCTCCCAGGTCTGGAAAGGACATAGCCAATGGTGGCATAGAGAGAGACATCCTCCTGTCAGGACTGGAGGCTTGGGGTGGATTGAGGATAGCATTTCTGTCTGAAGGCAAGAGAAATCAGAACATCCAGGCAAGAGAAGTCCTGAGCCCAGAGCCAGCCCTTGCACCATCAGGGAGTGTCTCTGCCACGGAAGCATATCCATTGCTTCACACACACAGAGGGCAGGCACGTGGTTGAGATAATTACATGCCATGCCCCATGTGCCAAGTTCCAAGAGGATGTATACTGTCCTCCAACTTGTCCTGCTTGGGAATGAACCTGTTCTGGGTAGCTTCATGTCTGCATCACTAGATTTAAATAATCCAGAAAACCTGCATGCCAGATGCTGTGCAGAACATGGCTGCCAGGCTGAAGGAGGAACCAAACATCGACTTGGCTTTAACTAAATTCACCGCCGACAAAGGGGAACAGGAACACATTTGAGTGTGGGGTCTGTTTGTGACATCACTGAAGAAAGGCAATCTTTTGGGAGAGAAAACCTTTAGGAGGAGATAGGATAGGAGAGGAGAAGGCAGTAAGGAAGGATGTGTTCATGAGTGAAGCAGGTGGTAAGCCTCACTCAGTGCAGGCTAAGCTATGAGTGTGGGTGAAATGTGATAGATGAGGCTGAGACAGTTGCTAGGGACCACTTAAGAGACAACCTTGAATGCTTTACAAGTGTGTCTGCAGAGCCAGACAGACTTAGCTTTGCTGCTTCACAATTGGGCAACTTTGGGCAAATTAGCTAATTTCTCAAAACCTCAGTTTCCCATAAAACTGGGATCGTGTTAATACCAACTCAGAGGGCAGCTGTGACGAATCACTGACAATCTTGCTTGTAATATACACAGTAGGTGCCTGCATACAGTAAGCACTCAACAGATGATCATTGCTAACATTACCTGTCTAGATAACATCCAGCTTTCATAAGTTAGGGTCATTAGACAGCAGCATTGGAGCAGCCTTAATAATAGATGAAAAGATTCAGGTGGCATCAGAAAGAACAGGTGAGAGGCAAAGGCCCAGGTGGGAACATTTTGAACTTGCATTGGCAG
This sequence comes from Ochotona curzoniae, assembly GCF_017591425.1. Lineage (NCBI taxonomy): Eukaryota > Metazoa > Chordata > Mammalia > Lagomorpha > Ochotonidae > Ochotona > Ochotona curzoniae. Next base: position 13,230,121 of record NW_024465926.1, on the reverse strand, counting down.
AATTGGAGTAGAGATGGAGGAGATGCAGGTCAACTTTGTTAACAGGTGTCAGTCTTTCAGACATGGCTGAGCAGGATCCAGATACTGTGGCACAAAAAAAGACGCCTAAAAAGGCCTCACCTGGATTCCAACACATTGCCACAGATAACACCTCTCTATGAGCTGTGTCTCTGAGGGAGCCCAGCACTTTAGGGGGCAGCAAAGAAAGTGGGAAGCACTGACTGATGCAGTAGACAAGTAGTGCTGGGACCATATAAGGAGACAGTTGGAGTATTTGAGGTAAGAGATGACATTCCAAAGCCATATGGAGCCCTAAACCCATTGAACTATTTTGTGCTTTGTGTTTGTTCTCCTCTAGCTCTTTTATATTTTTCTTTGGAACTAATTTTTATATTATTGTTGTGTCATTTCTCCTCAATTCATTGAACTTCTTCGTTTTAGTGGTTGCCTCAGAGATGACCACAAATGTACAAACTGCAAGCTAACTCATTTGTTTTACTTTCTTTTATAATACAAGATCTTAAGCTATTTAACTGCTTATCTCCCTCCTGACTTCTGTGTTTATATAATGTTGCATACCTAAATCTGTCTCATTCTGTAATTCACAAGACCTTTGTGTGATCATCATAAGTCACAGACTCTCTTTGCTGAACTTCCCTTATGTCTTGGGTGCTTTGTCAGTCTACAAGATCTACCTGGATCTCAGGGCTTGTCTGGGAGCACTTTCCCTCTGCCTAATGTGTGTCCTTCAGAAGACTCTGCAACCGGAGAGCCTTGGTTATATTCTTGGAATTTGTGTTTCTGCAGTGTTCACGCGTGAAAGATATTTTTGCTTAACAAAGAATTCTGAACGATCAGGTCATCCTCCTATGTTGAGGTTAACTAATGAGCTGTTAGGTTAACATAAACCTGACTTTTTCCATTGGGCATTATCTCTTTTTCTCTCTGTTGCTTTCTTCCCTTCCTCCCTTTCCTCTGTGTGTGTTCTCCAATTTATCATATATGTTTGAGTGTATATTCATTTCCTCTGATTTTAATATCCTGCTTTGAGGAGGCAGGACATGTGGCACAGTTGTTTGGTCCATTGTTGGCATCCCATATTGGCATTGATTCACATACAATTCCTTGCTAATGTACCTGGGAGAGCAAGGAAAGATGGCAAGGAAAGATCAAAAAGTAGTCAAGGCCTTGCCACCTGTGTGGGAGACTTGGAGGGAATTCCTGGCTCCCAGTTTCTGCTTGGCCCAACCCTGGCTGTTGTAGCCATTTGGGGGAGAATAAACCGGCAGATGCAAGATCTCTCTTTCTGTAGCTCTGCCCATGTGACTCCAATGATCCCTGCTCGTTTAGGTCCTTGTCTCTCCTTATTTCCTTCTCTCTTGCCAGTTCTGTGATACTTTTAAAAAGGTGTTTTTCACATTTCATGCAGTGTTTTGCATGGTTATTTTCAGCAACTACACTTCTAAAACAGATGTTGACACATCTCATGCTGTGTGACCTTGGATTGGTCATTTTACCTTTTTGGATCTCAACCTCACCTACCCTGCAGGGTGATGGGAGGATTAAATGAGGAAACCAAGGTGGAGGGTATGTCACAGTGCTTAGGCACTCAGTGAACAGTAGTTCACTTCCCTCTTACAGCCTAGTGGGGCTGGGTTCTTGGGACAAAGCAAGGACCCAGTTTTCTATTGTGAGAGCCAAGGTCCAGGTTATGAGCACAACTGGGATTTGAGAGTGAAGGCCGGAGTTTATCCTCCTTCAAACCCTATTACATTAGCTAAAAGTTTGACCCCAGAGATGCAGTTCTGTATCCCAACCAAACTGGGCTAGGTGCCAGTGATAGGAGACACGCCTGACCACCAAATCTGATGCTGGGGAGGATGCATGGCCCCTGGGGTACCCATGGCATTGCCAGTATCCTTGGAATGCTACCATTGGACCTGGGAGACTGGTTTGACTGCAAATGGCCTGTCCTGGGAGCTGAGTCTCTGAGAAAACCCTTCGCCCTTGGATCTAGAAGGCAGGCTGAGTGTCCATTCCCAGAGCAGCAGGTTGCTAGACCAGGAACCCAGCAGGCCAGACCTAAGGGAGCCAAACCGGGGAGAGAACCCCCTGAGGCAGTGCAGGTGTTCCCCATAGTCTGGTGTTCTGACCTGAGCTCCCCCAATCTGCCTTCATTTAAGTCTTCCCACATAACCACTCCCAGCTTGCTGTGGCATCCATAGCTGCTCCTGTCACCAAAGGTTTTGAATGAGTCTTCAAGTTCACAGACACTGTTTTCTGCAGATATTATTCTCCTCTCAGCATTCCGAAATCACAGACACACAAGACATCACTGTCTCCTGTCCCTGTGGTCCCTCAGGATATAGATCAGAGAGGATCCTGTCCTTTCCTGAACTCAACCTCAGTCAATTCTGTGCCCCGGGCCCTTACCCCAGTTCCTCAGAAGATGAGGTCAGCAGATGGGCTGGGCACACCCATTCTGGTGGCATGCATAGCAGGGTCCCAACCCAGAGAGGCCCTTTCCCGATTTTAGAGTAAGGTAGGGCAGGGAGCAGGTAGGAAACCATTGTATTAGTATAGAAGCAGTCCAAGCCAAGAAGAACAAAAAAAATCCTGTAAGCTGAATCATTTTATATGTGTATCATGATACATGTATAAATCATTTTATAAATCATTTATAAATCATTTTATACATGTATCATGATACATTATAGAATGAAGGCACTCTGTAAGCAAATGCAGCACCTTTGCTGTGTTGCCAGTGTATATGTATAATAAAACTGCGTTCTTAGAATGATTTATTTTTGTTTATTTGAAAGACAGAATGACACAGAGAGAGAACCCCTGGTTACTTCTCCAGCAGCCACAATTGCTGGTGCTGGGCTAGATTTAAGGCCAGGAGTCTGGAACCCTACTTGGGTTCCCTGCATGGGTCACAGGAGGCCCAGCCACTTAAAGCTGGGTCAGAAGTAGAAGTCTGAACTGAACTGAAACCGGGTCTTCAATATGGGATGTTGGCTTTCCAAGCTGCACCCTAAACACTAGCCCCCGGACAGACAGCTTGAAAAACAAGCTTAGCCAGGTTAAAAGGAAAAAAATAAAAAAGAGAGAGAGAGAGAGAGAAAGAGACTCCCTTAATAAATGGAAAATGAGAGTCAAATGTGGATAAAGCATATCAATTAAGAGGCCCCAGTCCCTGGACTGTTACATTCTATAATGTATTGCAGTTACATCCTGTAGGGACTGCAATAATCTCAGAAGGCTCCACTGCCTCCTAATTATCCAGCAGGGAGTCGGTGTGTCTTAACAGGCAAACATTACCAAGGGCTTTTAGCAAGCTTGGTCTCAAAGAAACTCCCTACAGGGACAGAGAGAGGAGAATTAGGTGAGCTCCAGACTTGCAGGCACACATCCCAGTATCAGAGGCAAACATCACTACCTATTATTTTCAAACCTGGGATTTCTTGCACATTCTTTGAACTTGCATAGCAAAGTCTGGACTATGTATCCCACATGCTAAGAAGTTTTCTGATGTCGTTCCTGTGGCCTGGACTGTCCTTCCTCTCTCTGCCTGCTGGCACACCTCTGTTGATTACTTAAGAGACTATTCAAGACCCCTCCCTACCAAGCCTGCCCTGACCCTCGATGCTCCCAGCAGAGATCTGCTATCAAAAATCTGCCAGAGTCAGATATGAATGAGAGTGAGATAAAACAGATGCTATTCCTGCCTTCCTCCGGTACACCTGTTCTGGAACATTCTTTGATCATTTACAAGAGCACTCTGAATTGTGTTTGCCTATCAATGCTCCCACTGAGCTGTGAGCTTCTTGAGATCCTGGTTGAAATACCCTCCCCGGGCAACCAGTGCCCTCACCCCCAACTTCTCCTCGACCCCACCTCTCATGTCCACAGGACCGCTGGCTGGGCCTGGCTCTATAGGATGTGGCACTGAGTAAGTGTTGAGTGCTAGCTGCATGCCTCCATCTGACAGGGTATTTGTTAGTCTGCTCCAGGGCCCCACTGGCTGCGGGTACCTACCCTTACGAAACGCAAGTACAGGACTGACTTGTAGAGCCTCCATCTTGAAAGATGCTGAGAAATCAAGAGTCCCATCTGCTCTTCCAAGTTCATTCTGTGCATTTAAAAATGAATTTCAAGGATCCCAACTGGGAACACCACCTTGAGAAATCGTATCTGTTCTTTAAAGATTTAGTTATTTATTTGAAAAGCAGAATGAGAGAGAAGGGGAGAGATCTTCCATCTGCTGGTTCACTACCCAAATGGCTGCCTGGGCCATTACTGGGTCAGGCTGATCCTGGAATTTTATCCAGGTCTTCACTGTGCATGGCAGGAGCCCAAATACTTGGGGCATCTTTTGTTGCCTTCCCAGACACATGAGCAGGGAGCTGGGTCACAAACAGAGCATCCAGGAATTGAACCAATGCTCTCATGTGGGATGCTGTCATCATAGGGTGGTGGCTTAACATGCTGCATCACAATGCCAGCCACACCTTGAGAAATTGTTACCCACATGACATTAGAGGGCTCATCTCCGAGAGGGGTACCACAGGGTACCTGCTAGGAGAGGCAAACCTTTGAGGAGCCCTTGGGTGGGAAACCTATGAATAACCCAGTTGGGGTGGGATCCAGAAAATCAGGTCATGGCTTGTCCTGCTCAGAGATAAACCAGGTGAGCAGTCCCCACAGGTGTCACTCGGGTTTTGAAAGAAATGTTGCATTGATGACCATTTGATTGTGGCATTGGGAAAAGGAGACAGTTTGGCCATCATCCCAGATGTCTCTGCCTTAGGACCCAAGCTTGTTCCCCCTCTGGCTCTGGCTGTTCCCACCCTTAGTCTGCAATGTGCTGCCATAATACAAGGACCTTGGACCCCTGGCACATATACTTGTCTCTACCTGCCAGTGTTGAAATTTGTGGGGAGTCATTCCCAAATGTTTATCTTCCCAGATTTCATCCCCAAAGACTGGTTCCCCCTCAGGGCTTCTGGTTTTTGACTTGTGCCCTATTGTCCAGTGGATCCAGCAGAACAGGAATTGTCATCCATCTGCGTGACCCATCTTGCAACAAAAAGACCAGCTCACTTAAGGCCAGGGGTGAATGGGAAAGTGGAGATGTGATGCTGGCTGGGAAAGGGATCACCCCCTGCTCAGGCATCGGGCCTGAGAACCCACCAGGACCCTTGAACTCCTGGAGGAGACAGGACTGCCAGGGAGGTCTCCAAATATATGAGGGGCCTGCCCCTCCCATCCCATCCCTTGAAGTCAGTTCTTCATGTTTTCCTATAGACCTGGGGTTGCAGATGAGCAAGCAACTGGAACCTCCCATTGAACTGTGGGGTGGAGACCTCAGCCCCCTCTCTAGAGGGGAGAGCCAGCTCTCTTCTGCCAAGGAGCATTCCACCTCTCCCCAACTCCCTGTAATGAGCCATGCCCCACCCAAGCCCCAGCGCCCCTGAGAACCCTGGCCAGGGATGAGCACAGCCTTCCCTCTTCCCAGGAAGATGGCCTCACCCTCCCTGGATGCTGGACCTTTTGCCCTTCCTAGCTCTCCCACTCTAACCTCCCTTTCCTCTGAACCTCTGGCACCCTACCCTGTGCTGGTGCATGCCAACTTCATGAACACTTGTACTCCACTGAGTAAAGCCTCCTGGACACTGTGTGCCTGACACTGCAAAAATAAATGCATATGGGCCCAGCACAATGGCTCAGTGGTTAAGGTCCTCGCCTTGGCACGCCAGGGGTCCCATATGGACGCCGGTTCTAATCCGGGCAGCTCCACTTCCCTTCCAGCTCCCTGCCTGTGGCCTGGGAAAGCAGTCAAGGACGGCCCAAAGCTTTGGGACCCCGCACCCACCGGGGAGACCCGGAAGAGGCTCCTGGCTTCAGATCGGCATAGCATCGTCCGTTGCGCTCACTTGGGGAGTGAATCATCGGACGGAAGATCTTCCTCTCTGTCTCTCCTCTCTGTATATCTGCCTTTCCAATAAAAATAAAAAAAAATCTTTAAAAAAAAATAAATGCATATGATGACATCCTTGGCCCTCAAGAAGTCTGCCAGGGCAGACGTTCTAACAGCTGACTGTGCACCAGGCTGGTGCTGTAGAGGAAGGAACCATTTACAGGTTCCATTGCCAGGGTTGGAGGTGGTGATCTCCCCAGAGAGGGTGTACCTGGATAGGATCTGGATGAGGGAGTAGGAATTCTTAGGGTGAATGAGACAGAAGATGGCTCAGCTTGTGGAAGGACCAGTATACACAGAGTCAGTGGAGATCTAAAATAGCTCAGCACATTCAGGAGGCCACAACTAATGCATGCCCAGCACACCAGAGAGAAAGAAGAGATCAGAGCAGGAAGTGAGTTTGCTTGAAGACCAGGTGAGGGTGATCGTAGCTTGAAGGCAGTGCAAGGAGACTGCAGTAAGGGTCCAAGGAGATTACACTTTAATCTTCCTCCTTCCTCCTCTTTTTTTAAAAGACCTGTTGTTGTTATTGTTGTTGTTGATGTTGTTATTGGAAAGACTATACAGAGAGAATATTCTGTCTACTGGTTCACTCCCCAAGTGGCCTCAACGACCAGAGCTAAGCTGATCTGAGGCCAGGAGCCAGGGGCTTCTTTCTGGGTCTTCCACATGGGTGCAGGATCCAAATGCTATGGGCCATCCTCCACTACTTTACCAGGCCATGAGCGGGGAGCCTGATGGGAAGTGGAGCAACCAGGACACGAACTGGTGCCCACATGGGATTCCAGTGCTAGCAGGCAGAGTAACCTGTACACCCTAACAACCCTTCCTTTTTTTTTTAATTTTTAAAATTCATTTTCATTTTATTTGAAAAAAAAAACACACAGAGAGAAAGAGAAAATCTTTCATCTACTGGCTTGCTCCTCAAATGTCTAAAACAGCCAGGGATGGGCCAGGCTGAAGCCTCTTCTGTGTCTCCCATGAGAGTGGCAGGACCAAAGCATTTAAACCATCACCTGCCATCTCCAAGGGTACGTGTTAGGAAGCTGCAATCAGAAACAGCTGGGATCCAAACCTACGCCATCTGATATAGGAGACAGGCATCCCAAGCAGTCTTTTTTTTTTTTAAGATTTATTTATTTTTATTGGGAAGGCAGATATACAGAGAGCAAGATCTTCTGCCCACTGATTCGCTCCTCAAATGGCTGCAATGGTCAGAACTGAGATGATCTGAAGCCAGGATCCTGGAGCTTCATCCAGGTCTCCCATGTGGGTGCAGGATCCCAAGGCTTTGGGCTGTCCTCTACTGCTTTCCCAGACCACAAGCAGGAAGCTGGATGGGAAGCAGGGCTGCCAGGACACAAACCGGTGTCTATATGGGATCCCAGCATGTGCAAGGCAAGGACTTTAGCCGCTAGACCACCATGCTGGGCCCCCAAGCAGTCTTAATCACTGCGCCCAATATGCACTCTTTTATCTTCTTAAGAAAAAAAAAAGGAAATATTGTAATACTGAGTATAATAAGCTGCACCTATGTAAGGTATCTAATCTGACCAATTGTAACACGTAAAATCACCTGTGAAACCACCTACGCCAGGAGAACGAATGCACCCGGCACCCGGACGTTCTGCCTTCCCTTGTGCTCTCCCCCTCTCATCTCCACCATCTCCAGGCAACCTCCCATCTGCTACTCTCTGTCTACAGAGGAGTTTGCATTTTTCTGAATTTTAAATAAATGAAAACTCATTCAGTGTATACTATTTTTATTCTTTCATTCAACATTATTATTTTGAGATTCCTTCATGCTGTGGTGTAGATTGGTAGTTAATTTCTTCTCATTGCTAAGTAGTATTCCACAATATGGGTTATTGTACAGTTTGCTTCTTTCTTCACATGTTGATGGGCGTCTGGGTCCTTTCCAGTTTGGTACTGTTACAGATAAAATGACTGTGTATGTCGGGGGGAGGCTCGGGGGATCCCCATGCATGCAAGGCAAGAATTTTAGCCACTAGGTTACCACATATGAAAAGCGAAGTGATGGAGTAAGAGACAGAAAGAAGGGGAGAGAGAACGCTTCCATCTGCTGGTTCCACTCTGCAATCAGCCTGAATGGCCAGGGCAGGGCCAGAGCCAGGAGCTCTATCTGGATCTCCCATGTGTGGTGGCCAAGGCCCATCTTTGCTGCTTTCCCAGGCTCATTAGCAGGGAGCTGGCTCAGAAGTGGAGCCGCTGGAACTTAAACCAGCATTCACGTGGGGTGTCACCAACATGATGTACCACAGTGCCAACCCTAAATACATTTCACTTTTTAAGAAAACACTAAGCTCTCTGTCAAAGTGGCCATTGTTCTTTACGCTCCCATCAGCACTGGAATAGCCTTCCCTGGCTGGGAGCAAGTTCCTACAAATCTTCAGCACTGGGTCCCCATTGGGTTGACCCAGCAGGCGACTACAACAGAAGCCTGTGACCTGCACTCTGAGGCCCTGACCAAGGAGCGGTGCTGTCCCAGGTGTCTTCCTGAGTTGGAGGCTCTGTCTTCTCTCAGGAGGCTGTTGGCACCAGGGCTGGCCTGGAGCTGCAGGACTGGAGGGGATGATGAGCTGTGGGTACTTCCAGCTTAGGACTTGAGAGAATCCCTCCGGACCTGCTGCAGGTCATGGTCTCATCACAGTCAGATATCACAGGAGCTAATCTTTGTATAAGTCTTCAGAGCTGCTGCCATAAACTGTAGGAGCAGCCATGGTCGCCAGTGCTGAGCCCTGGTCCAGGGAGGTGGCTCCGGAGCCCAGGGCTCCAATGTCCTGCAGGTCTTCCCAGGTAGAAGAATGCTGAATTCCCTCAGGAAACAGCTAGGGGAAACCTCCAGGACTAGAGGGCAACCTCAAAGTCAACACTGCCACTGACCACTGCCAGACTTTTCTGATTTGTTAGAAGCCAGTACAATCTACAAGATGTGAGCCCTTCTAGAGTTTGGAGTATGTTGTTCATTCCCTCACTCACTCATTCATGCATCAGCCTTCATCAGCACCTTTGCAAAACCAGAGTTAACTCAGGCAGGTTGGAGTCCCCTTGTGAGCTTGTGAGCACTTTCTTCCTTCCTGTTCCTGCCACAAGATTTCCTAAGGTTTTAACAAAAGGGGTGCTGATGACTTCTCCACAAGGCAATGGCTGGTTCTGGGCTGGGACCCTGTGCACTGGATGGATGTGGAGGTCATGGAGTCTGAGCAGTGGTGATGGGAGGGCCCAGCTGTGTGGGGTGAGGGGGTGATGAGTCTGACTTGAGGGCCTTCAGCTCTTGCTTTTTGTAGCTTGGCTCTTACTGTTCATCACTCCACCCCCTGCCCCATCCCCCCCCCCCGTCCTGAATACATTCTTGATACATAGATAAATGGGTCCCAAAGGGCCAAGAATGGCTGTTTGGCCTCAGGAGCCAGGCCTGAAATAAGCCCTGAGAGGCGGCCATTTCATCAAGGCGTGTGTCTCTTCACCCACCCATCTACCTGCCTGCGCAATCATCCTTCCTGAGGGGCAAGGGGGACCCATGGGCTCAGCAAGAAGCCAGAGACGCTGTGCCTGGTAGTCCTCAGCTTTTGGCTTTCCAAAATTCACTGTCCTCTGCCATCCCCTCCTGCTCCAGGTTCCTCAGGCAGTGGGGGGCTCCCTTGCGCCACAGCTGAGCTTCTTGGAGCGGCTTCAGAGATTCCATACTCAGGGAGAGGCGGAGAGGGGCCGGGAACCAGAGGCGTGGGTAGGGTAGAGTTCAAGGATGCAACTTGATCCTGGTCATGAAGGAGCTGGATCTCAGCTGGGATCACGGAGCCTCTGCCTTACGTGACCTTTTCCTGGCAATGTACAGCAAGTGCAGCACCAGCCAAACTGCCAGGTAGAAGTCGTCAGCAGAGGCACCACCCCCAGACAGCCTTTCAGGCATTCACCAACACCAGAATTTCCGTTCAAACAAGTGTGCAGGATAAGGCCAGGAGCGGGGGGCTGCTGGGCTTGTTAGGGGGAAGGGAAGAGCCCTGGTGATGCACAGAGGGAGAAGTTCAGAGGACTGGGTTCCAAGCCCTTGTGTCTGCACCAGGTGACTGCAAGGAGGGATTCCTTCACCTCTCTTGGGCTGACTCTGACCCTGATCCCAGAGGCTACAGATTCCTGCTGGTACCCCAGGCGTCAGGCACAGGCCCTCTGCACCAGGGTGAAAGGCAGCAGAGTAAAAGCTGCTCCCTCCTACCTGTCTTGCTCAGGCTGCAGCCAGTTGACACCAGGTGTTTACAATGAACACATCTCAGCCCAAGATCTAAGGGAGCTAAATGAGACCAGCTGGGAGAGTTTGATTTGGTTACAAGCAGTGAGGTTATTTGGTCTGTGGCTCCTGGGCCTGCGCTTGCCTTTTGAGGCCTGTGAGGTTTGAGACCTGGGGCTTCAGAGCTGAGAGGGCACTTTGAGATGTGCACTCACTTTTTTGTTTCATAGATAACGAATCAGAGACACGGAGAGGAGAAAGAAATGGCAGCCTTGTCTGACTGGGCCTTGTGGGCTATCAGGGAACTCAGTGCTTTGGCGTTCTGGACTGGCAGTGGTCACTGGTTTTGTCACTACCACCACCTTGATCCCCTGCCCTGTGGTGCCATCAGCAAGATCTTCCTTTTCCTTTTGTGCCTGGCCAGAGAGTGAGGCCAAGCTGCTGCAGCAATTGCAAGCAGCTCCAGGGTTGGGGAGAGTTGTCCAAGTGCAAGGGTTTGGCGTCAGACCATATAGGTGAGGAGTTTTGGAGGCGAGCCCTGGGTGCTGAGCCAGTGCCAGCAGATAAGGCTGTGAGGCAGATAAGGCTGTGTGCCAGGCCATGCCTGGCAGAGCAGAGAGCATGGCTGTAACTGTCACTCAGTCTGGGATACTTCCCTGAGGCTTTAGTGATAAAACCTGAGCCAGACACTGAATGGTGGTGCCAGCCTGAGGCAGGAGGAAGAGAACTAGGGAGGAGGTGGTTGGCCAGCCTCAGCATCCATACTCAGAGCTGGGCATGAATTCCTGCCAAGAATTAAGGTGTGGCCAGTAGGTGGCCCTTTCATCTCATGTAGCCCTGCCAGGTAGTCCCCCTGGGGCAGCTGCCACCCAGCCTTAAGGGAAGGAATTGGAGTAAGAAGTGGGTGGGGCATGCAAGGCAGCAAGTGTGGTAGGTGCTATATTTGTATGGCAAGTACCCTCCATGGCCTCCTAGTATCGCCTAGCAGCTGCATAGCCCAGGAGAGTGTGGCTCTGCTCCAAGACACACATCACCCCCACAGATGTCTCTGATCGTTTCTCTGTGCCTTCACCCCTGCTTCAAGACACACATCACCCCACCCCTGCCTCTGCCCTGTATAGAGATGCCCTGGCTGCTTGCTCAGTGAGCAATAGGAAGAGGAGGGGCCCGTGGACAGACAGGTGAGCCTTCATCCCAGTGGCCTCTGTCAGCATTCAAGAGGTGGAGGATGACTGGCCAGCATGTCTGCATGGAGGAAAATGGGCGGGCTGGATGAGCCTCTGAGCTTGACCTTCTTGATGGCCACTGAGGACTTTCAGACTCAAACCTCTCTCTTGCCTGTCCCCCTGTTAGTGGTCCTAGTCCTGCTGCTTGTCCATTCCTCTGCCCTTTTCCATATATTTTCTCTGTCCTGCTCCTTCTTAGTTCCTTGCCTCCTACTGCACCAGACACTGCTGGCACCTCTCCTTAGCTCTTCCTAACTCTGGAGCACCCTCTGTGGCTGTTGGTCACAGGTGAGGGTGGTTTGTGGGTGGGGGATGGAACTGGCATAGGAGGCAGCCAGACGAGAAAGGTTGGCAGAGTACCAGCAGTCTGGCCAGCATATCTACAGCTGGATAAGAGCCCAGGGGAGGAGAAATAAGAGCTGAGTTCCTCTATCTGCAGTTGTGCTTGTGGGGGCTGGCCCTACAAGAGGAGCCCTGGCTCCAGGCCTGGCTGGCAGGGTCAGGTTGGTGCTTCACCACAGTCAGGCCTATGGTCAGTGGCAGAAACTTGGGTCCCAACCTCTCTGAAGAGTGGGATGATGCTTTGGGCTCCCTTGGGAGTCATCACAGCAGGAATCAGGAAGTTGGGTAGGGTGACCAGATCTGATCAGAAGTCACTGGACGTACCATTGGAGAGGCAGAGGTAGACATGCAGGTTTGTGGAACTCTACCCACTAAGTGGGGCAGCACCTCTTTCTCAACATGGAGCAAAGCTTGTGGGAGGTGACTGTGGTCATTTGACATGGGCAGCCCTACCATTATGTACTCCCTTCCCACTTGTACCTCAAGTGGGTAGCGCATCAGTACTCCAAGAGGGGCACTAGGAGTGGCTTGGGTTGGGGGCGGTTATTTGCAGCAGCAGCTGTCACAGACTGACCTAAGTCACAACCCAGTCAGTGTGCCTAATCACAAGTGAGAAACTGAACAAGGGGAAACTGCAGGTACCCACTCATTTTAAGCAAAATGGGGCTCCTGGCACACTCCTGGTTGCTGCCTACCTTCACTCCCATCTAAGCTGCATGGGGACCTGGGTGTTCTCAGAGACCATGGGACCAGTATCTTGACCTGGATCAGTCCCCACAGCATTAGCAGGTGACGGGGCAGCATTGATAGTCTTTAAGAAAATGCAAACTAAGCCACAAAGAAGTATCACCACATGACTATCAATAAGGTTAATTTTTTAAAAGAGATTTATTTTTATTATTTGTTCATTGGAAAGGCAGATATACGGAGAGGAGAGACAGAGAGGAAGATCTTCTGTCCGATGATCCACACCCTAAGTGAGCGCAACGGACGATGCTATGCTGATCCGAAGCCAGGAGCCTCTTCCGGGTCTCCCACGCGGGTGCAGGGTCCCAAAGCTTTGGGCCGTCCTCGACTGCTCTCCCAGGCCACAGGCAGGGAGCTGGAAGGGAAGTGGGGCTGCCGGGATAGAACCGGCGCCCATATGGGATCCCTGGCGTGCAAGGCGAGGACCTTAACCACTTGTACCACCGCGCCGGGCCCCACAATGCCAAATGGTAGGGCACTCTGGACAATACTTTGGCACCTACGAAAGTTAAGTATACACTTGCCATACAACCCAGCAATCTCATCACTAGGTGTTTCCCCCAGAAAGGAAAACTTAGGTTCACACAGAAACCTGTACACAATCATTTGTAGCAGCTTTATTCATAATCACCTTAAACTGGAAATAATCCAAGTGTCCTTTAACCAAAGAGTAGATTAACAAACTGCAGTATATACATATCATGGAATACTACTCAGCCATAAAAAGGAATGCACTATTGATGTGGGTAACAATGTGGCATGGATCTCAGTTGTGCTGTGTTTTACATGAAAGAAATCAGACTCAGCAGGCCCCACGTTTATAATTCCACCTGTGTTTCTGAAAAGCAAAGCAGATCCGTGGTTACTGCAGCCTAAGGGCGGTAGTGGTGAGGAGGCTGATTTCAGGAGGATGCACACAGACTGTGGGGGTGGTGATAGAATCTTTGATATGTTGGTTGTGATGATTATGTGACTGTATACATTTATCAAAACTCATAAAGCTGGGTTTATTCTAGTGGTCAAGACACTAATTCATACACCTACGTCTGTGTAGGAGTGGCTGGGTTTACTACCTGGTACTCGTGACGTCAGCTTCCTGCTAATGCATACCCTGGGAGGCAGTGGGGATGGCTCAGGTCATTGGAGGACTCCTACCCATGTGGAAACCCTAGATTGAGTTCCCAGCTTCTGGCTCTCACCCAGCCCTGCCTGTCACAGGTTTTGGGGGACTGAATCAGTGGGTGGGAATGCTCCCTTGTCTGTGTGTCATTCTATGTGTGTATGTGTTTCTCTTCCTCTCAAATTAGAAAAAAAAAAAGTCATAGAACTATATCTCATAAGAGGTGGATTTTACTGCATGTACATAAAACTTCAATAAACCCGACTAGAAAAACACACCTATTAATTACAGCCACTCTTCCCCAGGCATTGTCCCTGGGACTTGGGGCGTGTTCTCATCCATTGCCTCATTTGATTACTTTCTCAGCAGGCATTCGTCAAGTGTGTATGCCGGATATGGTGTCCATTAGTCCTCTAAGAGCTTCAGGCTCCTGAGTCACGTGGAAAACTTCACAGGAAGAGCAGCCGGAGGCAGCCCTGGAGGGTCATGCTTGAGCCAGAGACTTCCTGTGAGTGTGTTTCCATGGGATAAGGCTTCCCAGCTTGGAACAACTTCAGAGATTCCAAACTCCAGAAAGGGTGGCTACAGTGATAGAACCAAACAGGGTCACCTGGGAGGGGTTTGCTTCCTCTCTGAGATGCTGTCCCAAAATGAGTTGGACATGGGCATGCCACTCCCGTCTCTGCTCACAGAGCCTGGTTATGGTAGGGAGGCCAAGTGCTTGGACACCCCTGCTTAGGGGCTTCCTCCTCTCCTCAGGAGTGTGTGTGTGTGTGCCCATCTGCAATAGAGCAGCTTTGGCTTCCCTGGTGAGGACTCCCATGAGGCATCCCAGGATAAACTCAGGATGTGGTGGAGCACATGCCCAGCATCATTGTCCTGCAGCACAAAGAACAAACCAGACACAGGTGACAGCCCTCACATCCCAGTCATATGGGTGGAGTAGAGAAGTGAGGACAGGCAGGACATTAGAATAGCAATTCTTAATGCGTTTCAAAATGTAAAGCAATTCCATACTCCCTGCTTGTGGCCTGGGAAAGCAGTCAAGGACGGCCTAAAGCCTTGGGACCCTGCACCTGCATGGGAAACCCAGAGGAAGTTCCTGGCTCCTGGCTTCAGATCAGTGCAGCACTGGCTGTTGTGGTCACTTGGGGAGTGAATCATCAGACGGAAGATCTTCCTCTCTGTCTCTCCTTCCTGTGTATCTGACTTTCCAGTAAAAATAAATAAATCTTAATATTTACAGAGAGGCAGATTTACAGAGAGGAAAAACAAAGATCTTCAGTCTGCTGGTTCACTTCCCAAATGGCCACAGTGGCTGGAGTTGAGCTGATCCAAAGCCAGGATCTTCTCCCAGGTCTCCCACATGGGTACAGGGTCCCAAGGCCTTGAGCCATCCTCCACTGCTTTCCCAGGCTATGAGCAGGGAGTTGGAAGGGAAGCGTAGCAGCTGGGACATAAACTGCTGCCCATGTGGGATCCCAGCAGTTGCAAATCCACTTAGTCACTGAACCTTAATGCTTGGTCCACAATGAACACCTTTTCTTTTTTTAAAGATTTATTTTTATTAATTTTTTTATTGGAAAGGTGGATATACAGAGAGGAGAGACAGAGAGGAAGATCTTCCGTCCGATGATTCACTCCCTAAGTGAGTGTAACGGCTGATCCTATGCCGATCCGAAGCCAGGAGCCTCTTCCGGGTCTCCCACACGGGTGCAGGGTCCCAAAGCTCTGGGCTGTCCTCGACTGCTTTCCCAGGCCACAGGCAGGGAGCTGGAAGGGAAGTGGAGCTGCCGGGATAGAACCGGCGTCCATATGGGACCCCGGCCGTGCAAGGCGAGGACCTTAACCACTTGCATCACCGTGCCGGGCCCCACAATGAACACCTTTTCAAGAAAGCAATTGAAACGTAAAGCTCTCTAAGAAATATTTTGAACTGTACAAATTTTTGTTTTTGTTTTGCAGAGTTCACACACTACTGAATACTTCTTTGGATAACTCTGTCCTGGTGGTATTTTCAATAACCACTAACCTTGCTTGATACTGTGTAGGGGGTGTAAATTGGCATGGGAATTTAAAGCAGATTCTTGTTGGTACACACCACAAATTAGTTCTATATGGAGACAGGGATATTTTTCATCTTTAGTTATCTCTGATGCAGCTTATATGAAAGAGTTGTTGTTCTGTTAGCTGAATTCTACTCTAAATAGCAAAAACAAGAAATGTTGACAGCTGTTTTGTTGGTATTACAAATGTTTCTAAGTAAATATAATTTTTGAGTTACAAAAAAAAAAAAAAACCCGCAAGCCAATGGGCAGAAGTTTAGCCCAGTGATGAAAGTATCAGTAAAAGATGTGAATATTGTGGCCAAAAGTGGCTAAATCACCACCAACTGCAACATCTGCATTCCAGATTGGAGTCCTGGTTGAGTCTCAACTACCCTGCCTTCAATTCAGCTTCCTCATGATGTGCTTGCAAGGCAATAGATGACAGCTCTTGTGCTTGAATCCCTGCCACCCATGTGGAAGGTGTGGATGGAGTTCCTGGCTTCTGGAGCCAGGTTATGCCGCTTGGGGAATGAACTAGCAGATGAAAGATTTCTCTCTCTTTCTCCCCCCTACCCGCCCCGCCCCCCGGCTTTGTCACTCTACCTGTCAAATAAATATTAATAAAAATAAAGAAAACATTTTAAAAGAAAAATAAATATTAACAGTGTATAGTTATAGCAGTAAGTTTTATGTTATCTATGTTTTGACATAATAAAAATAAGTAAAAACAAGTTGGAACAGGCAAATCTATAAGGACAAAGTACATCAGCAGTGGGAAGTATACCAGGAATTGGCCTAGGGAGATAGGGTTTCTTTCTGGGGTAATGAAATGTTCTGAATGTGAATTGATGTGGTGAGACAGGCACGACTCTGGAACTACACTAAAAGCCACAAATGGATCACTTTCAGGGGGTGAAATGTGTCAGATATGACTTATAGTTGAATAAAGCTGGTTTAAAAAGGCCAAAGGGGAAAAATCCTGTCTGTGACTGTCACTCTAACAAGAATCCACAGTCTGTCTGCTCTGAATTTGATGCTGGCATGAATGTCACGGCGGCATCAGAAGACCCAAAGCCACCCCATGGCATGGGGAGGCAACTCTGCCAGCTGGAAGCTGAGTTATAGGCTCTGCAGAATGAGCTTAATGAGAATCAGCTCCGGGCCCCAGGGGGCTTGAGCCTTAATTAATACTCGCAAGGGCCCTCGGTAATTGTGAACTCAGAATTTCTGCAAATGTGCACAATGCAGGTCTACATAGCACCTGCGCAGGCATACACAGGAGCAGTGAGCTGGCCTTTTTATGCGCACACTTAGTTCCCTGGAGTAGCTGGGAGTCCAGGCCAGCCTGAAGCTGTTTGTCTGGCCCTTTTCCCACTTTCCAGACCACTTCTAGGCTCTGAGTGGTCTGGGTGGCCCAGAGCTCCAGGATGGACACCCTAAGTGCCAGCTGTGGCCAGGCATCCCTCTCAGTGACTGCCCCTCTAGGCCTAGGTAAGACTCCTAGGGTAATGGTGACTGACAGCTTTCCAGGCAGCTGGCCCTTTGGGCAGTATATATGCCTGCTAGGATTCAACATAGCTCTGTGTGACCCTGTCCATTCCCATCCAAGGCAGCCTGCAGCAATGGATCCATGTCTTTCTGTCTTAGCTCAGGGCTAAGCTGCCTGTTAGCTCCTTCCTGCTGCTATCCAGCAACCCTCCTGAGAAGCACACTGGGTTGTCCCAAGAATGAATGGCACAGCCTCTGTGCTCCTTTGTTCTGACACTGGATGCCCAGGGATGGAGTTTCAGGGCACACCACCCCATGGGTCTCCACCCAGAAGCACCTTACTTCCTCTCCAGAGCCTCTGCTTGTGCTGGGCCACCTGAATTCCAAGTAGCACCCTGCCCTTCAGCAGGACCTTGCTGCCCTCAGACACTGTGGTCACAAACCCACTTGTAACTACTGGGTGGAAGGAGGAGGCAGAAGCACATACGGGTCAGGAGCCAGGATCTTTGGCTCTGGGCAACCACATCACTTATGGAGACCCTGGGGGCTTGCCCCTGACATTGTCGATTTCTCTAAGCAAAGTCTGTCTGGGTACCTGCTGAGAGATGCAGTGCTAACCAAGTGATAGAATGGTGCTCAGCTGCAGCACAGCCTTCCGCCTGCTGGATCTGTTGCCCTAAGTAAGCTGCATCATAGTGGATGGAACTGACACTCCTGCCAGGGAATGCTGAACTCCATCGTCCTCATCAGAGGTCCCTCCCTTCCTCTCTGCCTCCCAGCTGCCCATCATCCTCAGTCACGGCCAAGCATTATTTATGTCTTTCCTTATGCAAAACCTGTCAAGCCAGATGGGGCTGAGGACAAAGCCTGATGATCTCAAACCGGCATCATCCCCAGCAGTGGCTTTCCCCACTGCACCACAATGCTGGCCCCAACCAGTGACCACCCACGGGGAGGCTGGGTTGTGTTGTGGTTAGGCCCACAGGCATTGGAGACAGCTTCCTGGGTTCATGCTCTACGTCTACCTCTTCCCCATTGTGTGGCCCTCAGCAGGTTGCTTAACCTCTATGCATCATCTATAAAACACAGGCAAATGCTTAGCTTGGGCCTGGCATCCAGTAAACATCCAGGACAGTCAGCTAATGGTGGTGCTGAATTGACGGCTTCTGAGTCTCCTTGCACATCTGTCATCCACATGTAAGAATGTATCCTGTCATAGGAAGGGATTTCTCATCCTTGGAACAGCAAGATTGAGAGCATTTCAGAACTATCGAAACCCACCTGGGCAGAACCCTTGGAGTGTGTGCCACATCAGGACCCTGGGATGATACTGGGTGGCCACACCCCATCATTGGGCACTGGGGTGGTTAGGAGGCTGGGTATAGCTCCTCCCCTTGTCTCCTCCCTTCCCTCAGAAACAGGAAGAAGAAATAAAACCTTAGAAACAAAGATCACAGCCACTTCTCCCTAACCCTTAATCCTTCCTACCTTCCTCAACTTTGTAACTATCATTTAAAAAAAAAAATCTATCCTGTAGAATGGCCAGGCCTCTCCCCTAAACTTGATGATCCTGTCCACCATCCCAGCAGAAATATGTCCACACTAGATGGAAGCTGAACTCCTTCCCTAAACTTAAGTGTTGATGTGAAATGCCCTCAACTCGGCCAAGAGCTGATCCCTTCCAATCCTCTACAGCAGCCTCCCAGGGCCCATGAAGGGGCTGTAAGGCTGCTTTCCTGGGAGGGTCCTGGCCTCAGTATTCAGACTGTCCCAGGTGCACTGGCGAGGCAGCCAGGTTTCTTCTATTCGTAGTTCAAGCTCTCCGCCACGATGGCCCATCTCTAATTTGGAAGTTCTCATTATGTTTTCTTCATGTGGCTCAGTGGAAAAACAAATGAAAGGGAAAATCCCAGAAGTGTGGTGAGGGAAGGCTCCTGGAGGATGGCATCTCTGTGTCACTGCCAGGATGGCACACTGGGGCTGCCCTAAGCATCAGAGTGGAAAAGGCCTTTCCTGGGCATGGGTATGGAATGTAATTGGATGCTCCAATTAGAGGGACAGATGGGAACCCCAATCCTGGCTTTGCCACTGGTTCCCTAGGTGCCTTATTTCTCTAGGCCTTACCTACCTGATCTTTACAAGGGGAATGACAAGCTGGCCCAGGGCCCTGATGGCCTGAGAGGCACAGTTGCCATGGAGAGGAGTAGTAGCCACCAGAGTAGGGCAGGCTGAGGCCCAGTTAGGCCCAACCTTGGTACCCAAGGCCTCTCCTTAAGCCCCTCTGGTACCTCCTTGTCTTCTCAGCAGTAATCACTGGTCTGGGGTCCAGAGAAGCCTAGGACACCAAGGCCAAAATGGCAAGAGCAGTGGGGTCTGAAAAGGGGATGGAGGCCTGGGCTGAGTACCCCTCCCACCAGGAAAAAACAGTGGTTAACACAGTCACCGTGAATTACCAGGTTACATCCTGAGATCTTGCTTTACATGCATCCATTTCCAGAAGCAGCCTGGCACCTCTCACTGCAGAGCCAAGTCTGTCTTATTTTAAACTGGGCAGAACACTGGACTCCATGTCTTTGTGGTCTGTGGGCTGTGTACATGGCAAGGCTGTGGCAGGCAAGACGCTGGTGGGTCTAGCTCTCATCCTTCATCTGACCTCTTGAGGGTCATCCTGCCTGCTGGGCTGTCCATTCTTCACCCAAAGATCAGGCATAGCTTCTTTTAGGCTGAGTGTGCT
Source organism: Ochotona curzoniae (assembly GCF_017591425.1). Lineage (NCBI taxonomy): Eukaryota > Metazoa > Chordata > Mammalia > Lagomorpha > Ochotonidae > Ochotona > Ochotona curzoniae. The sequence continues at coordinate 13,210,187 of NW_024465926.1, read as the reverse complement.
GGCCAGAACATATGGGAGGAGTTGGCTGAATAAGCCAAGGTCGTGTCCAGAAGACATGGCTGGGTCACAGTCACTCAGCCCTGGTCCGTTATCCAGGTCTGCAGGCAGGGGAATAGAGTCTCTTTTGAGGTAGGAAACCTAGGAGGGGGTGCAAACAGAAGGAAAAGGACAGGTAGAGGAAATAGGTGATGGTTGGGGCTAGACCACGTGGGTTCAGCCCCAGCCTGGCCAGGTATTTATGAGCAAAAACCTAAACCTCTTTATTCCTCCATTCAGTTGTGTGTACAGTGGGGAAGAGGAGCAGGCCACTGGCACGGCAGTTAAGCTGCCATTTGGGATGCCAGCCTCCCAGTATTGGAGTGCCTCAATGGGAGTCTTAGCTCGGCTTCTGATTCCAGCTTGCCACAAATGAGCATCCTGGGAGGCTGCAGATGACAACACATAGGAGACCCTGGATTGAGCTCCTGGCTTCTAGCTAGGGTTTGGCCCAGCTCTGACTTTTGTGAACACTGGGGAGGAAATCAGAGGTTAGGAGATTTCTTTCTCCCTTCCTCACTCCTGTTTTCCCTCCTCCCTCCCCCACCATTGCCTTTCAAGTAAATAAATTTTTAAAGATTTTTTTTTTTTACTTGAAAGATGCCTGATGCCTGCCACATAAGATGTTGCCTAAGCTACCTACAAGCATGCTGTCTGGCCCAGTGCCCTATGCTGGGAGAGTTGGATCCTGATGCTTGTGGCCTCACTTCCCAATTGAGTAGCCTTTGACCATCCACTGGGCTTCCTGCGTGGGTGTGATGGTTCCTGCCTCAGGATCACTTGAGGAGAGTCAGGGACCCACATAAGACCTGGTGTGCAGTGGGTATTAGTCCTTCCCCTAGGCCTCTGTGACTCATTAGGGGAACAAAAATGTCCCAGGGATCAATATAGCATGCCCTGCTAGTTTCACTTCCTTGATTTCTCACCCATTCATGTCTTCTTTGCCAACTTCCCCACCTTTGTCCTAGTTGGGCTTCTCAGACCTGTTCTGGCACCTGCCATTCAATCTCCACATTTATAACTAGAATCGACTTTAGAGTGTATGATCGTAACACTCCCTGCCTGCAACCACCTATGGCTCCCCATTGCCCTCAGGGTAAGGTCTGGTTTCCTGGACTTGCTGCCAGCTTGTAATGCCAAGGAGTCCCCTATTTTGATTTCAATGACGGTGGGGAAGAGAGATGCCGTTATTGAGGGGAAATGTGGGCTTAGAGCAGAGGGAAGAATCTTGATCGTGTAGACTTACGCTTGTCAGATGTCAAACGATGCTGTCAAGGAGAAAGACAGATGAAAGTGCCTTCCATGGGCCTATCCTGTGTTTTTGTGCAAATGAGGAAAAGAGTGTCCCGTACCCCAGGCAAATGTAGCCTCCTACTGGGGCTTATGGCTGTGAGCAAAGCACAGGTAGACCTCAGCTCCCTGAGTCCTCTGGGTCACACATGCTTATGCAGTGAACAACCCATGCATTTGTACCTGGTAGCCCTGAATGTGCTCCCTGGGGGTTCCCAGAGGACTACTGGGGACTGGAGAAGAGTTATGAGCATGTGGGATGCTTCTTTGGATGTTATGTGGCACAGCAATTCTACCAGCCACATAAGCAGGGAAGACCAGGGGTTCACCTGGGTGCACAGGAAGCCCTTCCTTCCCAGGCCCAGGATTCCCTTCTTCCCCTGCAGGTGAAGCTCCCTGTTTCATGCAGGGCTGAGTGACGATGGTCCTCTTAGCCTTGTCTTCTCTGGGTCCATTATGGGAGGAGCCCAAAAGTAGGGTGTCAGGAGGCCTCATTCTCTCTCTCTTCCCTTTGTCCAAATTTGGTGAGGGGCGATGACCTCTTCACCACGCTGATGATCATCATGTCCCCATGTGTCCGTGCTCAAAGGTGCCCTTAGGGATCTAGCAGGAGGAGCTGGAGTGATCAGTGAGGTTATGGAGACAGAAATGGCTGAAAACACAAGCAGCCAAGTGCTTTACAGAGGAGTGGCTGGGTTCCTTCCCAGGGCCACTTTTCAGCAGCTATGCAGCCATGACAAGATCTTTAGCATCTTTGAGTCTCTAGTGTATGCCATAAAGTTGGGGTGATAATAACATAGACCTTTGAGAGCAGATGTAAGAAATGAATGCACTCTTTGACATGAACCCCTCGGCCCAGTGTCCCAGATTTTAGACACTCAATAAATATTAGCTCATACTAGGGAGCTGCTTTTTTCATTTTTTAAATTATTATTTTATGATACAGTTCCATAGGCTTTGGAATTTTTCCTCCCTTTTTCCCAAACCCCCTCCCCACACTGATTCCTCCTACATTGTTACAACAACATAGTCCTTCAAAAATAGTCCTAAGTCCATCTTTCTGCTATTTAAGTGTATCCTGACATTGTAGGTATGGACAATGGCAGAGAATCAGCATCCTATTGTCAAGATATAGTTAATCCATCTTTGATTTAGAAATAGAGATGCATACTACAGTGTATCTTTACATCTGGATATGATAATATCTATTATACTGTTACTGTACATCCCCTTAAATAAAAAACCATAAAACAAAATCAACAACAGGAAGAAAACCAGAAAATTTATAGGGAAACAAAATGGCGGAATAATAGGGTAAGGGCACATTTAAACAAAGAAACATTAACCAGTGTGAAGCAGAGAGGGCACATTCCAGGAAATAGGAAAGGACAGAATGACAGCAGAGGGGCACCTGGAGACTGACTCACATGGGAAAGCAGTGGACACAATGGTGTCATGTTGCAGTGACCGATACCCCAGTGGCATTCAGCAAGCAGCAATCTGAGCTGTACCGGCAGCTGAAATACCACCAGCAACAAGGTGGGAAGGCCGTTTGCAGGGAGCTCAGGAGGTGAACCCAGTCAAAGCACTGCCCACCCTGCTGTTCTGTTTGATTTGACCAGGAGCAGAGACAGAGCAGCAGATACCAAACGGGCAGTGTGGGAACAGGGTAGATTTCACAGCCCAGTCCACCCCCTAGAGCCAAATCGGGTGCCATTTTGTGTAGGGAGGCAAAGACTATGGGACAGGACTATTCAGTACATTGCACTGGTCCCACAGGGAAAATAATACCAACTTTGGCATCATACAGGTCAAAATAGGTCCGTGTGGCCCTCAGACCTAATAACCAACAGGTTCTGGCAAGATCAGCACAACCAACAACCTAGCTATATAGGATACCTGGGGTCTCCCTAATCCTTGGAACTGTTCAAACTGAAATTATTATTGGGGCTTTCCACTGAATTTTTAATTTGCTCCATAGTGTCCTTAATTTCTTTTTTTTCCCTAAGATGTATTTATTTTTATTAGAAAGGCAGATTTACAGAGAGGAGAGACAGAGAGAATGATCCTCCATCCCCTGGTTTACTCTCCAAATGACTGCAACAGCCAGACAGAACTAATTCAAACCTAAGCCAGGAGCCAGGAGCCTCTTCCTGGTGTCCCACATGGTACAGGGTCCCAAGGGTTTAGACCGTCCTTGACTCCTTTCTCAGGTCACAAGCAGGGAGCTGGATGGGAGGTGGAGCAGCTGGGCTTAGAACCAGCACCCGTATGGGATCCCAGCATATGCATACAAGGCAAGGACTTCAGCTACTAGGCTAACCATGTCAGGCCCTGTGTGCTTCATTTCTAATAATTTGGCTTGATTTTGTTTCAGTGTGTGACAAATTTCTTAAATTCCTTGAACTCCTGTATGTGCTTCTCATTGTTAAGAAGCTTTATGGCAGATGTTTAAAATTTTTTAGATTTATTTTACTTTTATTGCAAAGTCAGATACACAGACAGGAGGAGAGACAGAGAGGAAGATCTTCCATGCGATGGTTCACTCCCAAAGTGGCCACAATGGCCAATGCTATGCCGATCCGAAGCCAGGAGCCGAAACTTCCTCCAGGTCTCCCACATGGGTACAGGGTCCCAAGGCTTTGGGCCGTCCTCCACTGCTTTCCCAGGCCACAAGCAGGGAGCTGGATGGGAAGTGGAGCTGCCGAGATTATAACTGGTGCTCATATGGGATCCTGACATGTTCCAGGAGAGGACTTTAGCCATTAGGCCACTGCACCGGGCCCAGGAAGGTGCTTCTTTACCACTAGAATTGTGAAGAGCTTTGCTAGTTTCTGAGAAAACAGAAGAGGAAATTGTTTTGCTAAGCTGGTAAAGTTCCAATCTGCTTTTTCCTCTCAAATTAGGGTATTCCAGGGTCACATTCCAGGAGTTTTACAAGGATCAAATTCAGTATGCCATGGCAGTATCCTCCCCTCTGTAAATACTTCCAGGGAAGGAGATTTCGCAACCCTCAGGACCCAGTCCAGCTCTACCCAGCCCAGCCCTGTCCTCTGGATGTTCTCTCAGGGTAGCAGCAAGTGCTGATCCCAACGTTGAGCACGTTTCTATTTTGAGCCAAAGAGAAGTAAGCCTAGCACGTGGACCTTTGTATCCCACCACGTCTCTCATCAGCCTGTTTGGGGTCTTGATCCCTTTAAAAGATGTGATGAACCCTGCTTGGGACACCTGCTTCCCATATTGGAGTGCCCAGATTTGAGTCCCTTCTCTGCTTCCGATCTGGCGTTCCTGTCTGTACACCCTGGGAGGCTGCAGGTGATGGCTCCTGGCTTCAGCCTGGCCCAGCTGCCACTGCTGGGAGAAAGAGGGAAGGGAAACAGAAGGCAGAACTCGCTTTCTCTCTTCCCTCCCAATAAACACAAGTTTATTTAATGAATCCCTTAGACTCTAGTTCTAGAATAAAAAGAAAATCTTTCCCTAATATGTGCTTCACCAGCCAAATTATGTCAGATCCTTCATCTTTTAGGAAATGTCCCGGGTATAACTTGCTCGTTAAACCAACAAGCTCTGGGGTGAATTTCTTGGGTTGAAAGACTGCTTCAATTATTTACTATCAGACCTTCACCAGGTCACGTGACATTGCTAAAAACCTGTATTCCTAGCTTTAAAACAGAAATGCAATAGTGACTCCCTTATAGAATTTTGGGAAGGTTAAGCATAAGGAAAAGAACATGTCCCTGTTTGTCCCTTTTTTGTTTTTCCTGTGCTCTAAGTGACCAGGTCAACTCCTTAGTCCTGGCTAAGTGAGGATGATGGGTCATCCATGACCAGACAGCATCCCATTCACTGGTTCACTCCCCAGACGGCCACAATGGATGGGGCTGGACCAAGCTGAAGACAGGAGCCTGAAATTCCTTCTAGGTCTCTCATATGGGTAGCAGGGGCCTAGACACGTGGGCCATCTTCTGCTGCTTTCCCAGGTACATTACAATAAGGACCAGAGCAGCCAGGACTTGAACCTTCACTCTAATATGAAATACCAGCATCATCAACAGCAGCTTAAACTCCTGTGCAATGGTGCTGGCTTTATTGATGCTTTCCCTAATCAATTGACCTGATAGAAATGTTGCCCTAGGACCAGAATTTCAGGACTCAGTTTACCACTCTGTCCCCATCCCACTTCAGTGGCTTCCTGGTGAAACCCTCTAGCCTCCCCAGACCTCAATTTCTTCGCCATCAACCAAAAGGATGAACTGGAGAATCACTGAAGGTTCTTCTTTACCAAAGCTTGTGAGACTGATTCAGCGCCCCCGCCTCCCACTGCCGCAAGTCTGGAAGGTAGGCAGTACCACATGCACACCTGGATGTGGCAATGAGTGGTATCCAGGTGGGTTTTAGGAACTCAGCCTCCCCTGGGGAAGGCCAGAGTCAGAAACATCACTTGAACCTTGATGACTGGGACCCCTTTGGTTTGTAGGAAACCTTAGTCTAAGGGTGGGAAAGCCACAGATGTCCTGTGTTTTCATGAAATTGGGAGCTGGCCCTGGGAATGAATGCACCACCAAGAAAGGGAGGTTATTCCCAACAAAGCCTCCCCTGCTCCATCTGGCAGAGGAGTTGCTTTCTGGACTCTGGTCCTTCTTTGCAGGACCCACTGCACCATTCAGCATTCAAGCCAAGCCCAGTGTCTTGGAAGGAAGGAATGCCCACCCAGGGTCTGGGGTTTGTAAATCCTTGGGTTGAAAATCCTGGCTTACCAGCACCCCCTTGCTGTGCACTCTGGGCAGCACTGGATACAGATGGTGATGGATACAGTTTGATCCTTGTCACCAGTCTCTGAGTACATCCCTTCACATTGCCCGCAGTAAGTCCCATTAGCGAGGGGGGGGAGATGGGCTTCTAAAGGGGGAGGGGCATATGCAGAACAGAGCCCCAGCCTGTGGGATGGCCTCCCTCTCTGACAGTTGGAGGCTTGAGGGGCAGTTGCCACTGAAGAGAAATTCCCACAGATGTGAGGCTCCTGAAAGGAGGGAAAGACTTTATCTCCTTGTGGGTGTGAGATCTCTGGATTCTGAGATTTGGAGAAAAGATGTCCAATTTCTTGGTTGTAGCCCAGGAAACCCCTCAGGCAGAGAAAGACAGAAGTTTTGAGCAGTTCTCATGCGGGGTCTGAAGTTCTCACGCTGAGGCAGAAAGGAGCAAGGCTTTGGGAAAGAGACCCCACCCGGCTGTCGTGGCCATTGGCTGGGAGGGGTCAGCAGCAGCGCATGCAGAGGTCATCACGGTGCGGTACTTACAGGAGAGCCATTTTTGTGGCAGTGAGTTTTACAAGATCTGACAGCTACCAAGGAGCCTTTGTTCAGATAAGCTCTTGGACAAGGAGCTAAACCCAGCCAGTACTGTCAGCAACTTGTACCCATAGCATTGGACACAGAGATTAAAGCAGGATATTAAAACTGCTTTTCTTTTTCACTTATTTATTTGAAAGGCAGAGTTACACAGAAGAACACACACACGGAGATAATCTTCCATGCATTGATTTACTCCCCAAACGATCACAATGACCAGGGATAAATCAGGCCAAAGCCAGGTCCTGGGAGCTCCATCTAGATCTTCCGCATGGGTACTGGAGCCTAAACACGTGGGCCATTTTCTGCTGCTCTCTCAGGCTCATTAGCAGGGAGCTAGATGTGAAGTAGAGCAGCTGAGTCTTGAACTGACACCCATTTAGAATGCTGACATCACACACCACGCGCTGGCGCCAAAGCCCCTTTTCAAAAACATTAGAGCAACAGGTTTTTTTTTTTTTTAGTGAAGAAAATTTCATAAGAAAAAGGTTTTTTTTCCTCTAAGCTGTGGTATCTAAGATGGAAACATGCAAGTTCAAAGTGTCCCATATCGCGTGTTTATAAAAGCAAAGTTTGTGGCATAACTTACAGCAACATGAGAGTACCTAGGGACTTTTACCAGCTGCTGAGAGAGAGGCTGGCAAAGCTGGCAAGGGCTGGTGGGGGCCCTCCCACTCCGATTACAGGATTCCCATTGCTTCAGTGTGCCTTTATTTTGGCCTGAAGTCTTCAGGTGGGTTCCCGCAAACCTAGGATTAGCTGTGTCCTCTCTGCTTACTGGGAGCTCGACAGTGCTTGTTTCCAGGCCTGACAACAAATAAATGTCCCACAAATGCTGTCAGAATTTTCCTAAATTGTCCCTGAAGTCCTGTGCTGCCAAACACGTGTGTGACAGGCACCCACAGTTTCTAATGGCAAAAGCTCCCCCTGGCCCTGGTGATGTCAGAAGCCTGTGGAAGAGAGCACATGTCACCCTGGCCCCTGGCCCCCTCCTCCAGCCAGCCCCGTGGTCCCAGGCAGCCTACCGCCACCTGCTGCTCCCTCCTTCCACTTGCAGAACAGGTTAGCATCAGTCTGGCCGGCCCCCTGATCTGAGGACAAAGCAAGTGCCTAAGACAGGCAGCCCCTGCTTGGAAAGCTCTTTCTGAGCTGGACAAAGAGTGATGTTTGCTTCTCTGAAAGAAGTCAAACAGCTTCAGTTCCAAGTTAAAAGAGAAATTGACCCTGCTGCTGTGTAGGGGTCTTTCTGGCATGTGTTCCTATGTCTCTTTGCACAGTTGTATGGGGTGCTCATGCACCCCAGCCCAAGGATCTCCTACCCTGCCTTAATTGCAGGGTCTGACCCTGCGAGCTGGATGTCCTGAGCCACAGGACTGGCACAGGGATGAGCACACCCAGAGTCGGTCAGGCCCAGCAGGGATTTCTGATGGATTCCTGGGAAAGCCACTTAGAGAAAGGCCTCCTGGCTCTGATGGCCACGTGTGGACCTGGGTTTGAAGCATCGTGTTGATCATGGCCAAGAAAGCCAATGACCAGAGGCAGGGGGAGAGAATTCCAGAGCAGTGAAGCCCTGCCTGAACCTTGGCTGGACCCTCCTGTTATGTGAGCTGACCTCTGTCCACATTATCTGTGCTGCCTTGGCTTGGGTGATGTGTACGCTGCAGCTCAGAGTATGCAGCTGATCTCACTAATGAGAGATTTTCTTCCAGGCTGTGATATCAGGCCTGAAGCAGCCTAAGGCAGAGGAAGGAGGACCAGACAGTTGGCTGGTGACCTATCCAGGAACCAACAACCTTGCAGCTGTGGCCAAAGGGGACCTCAGTGTGGACAGATGGGTAGTGGATCTGAGAGAGAGGGGTGGAGGCCAGGGTCTTTGCCCTGAGCTTCACCTTGAAGTTCCCTGCATTTCACTCCATCCACCCAGTGAAGGCAGAGCACGGTCCACTTAGAGAAATCAGAGCAGCTGCCACTTGGAAGCAGGGAAGATGTGTGTAGGTGGGTGGGGAGGAGGCGGCTAATTATGCAGGGGGAAAAAAATCCTCTTCTTGATATTCTTTTGGAAACATGCGTGGAGCAGAGGGAGCAGCGAGAGATGGTAGCAAGAGAGAATGTTTTAGCAGGAGGTGCACCTAGGGCCTCCTGAACATGGAAGACATGGTGCTTCTGACCCCGGTGGACACCTGGAGGGCCTCAGTGTGGGACATGATGCATGGGTCACCAACGCCCTCCTTTTGTGTGAGTCTGTACCACACCCAGATTCTTCCTTCTGACCACAGGGTTGGGTGTCATTGGCATCCGCATCTGAGCTTTCACATTGTGGGAAAGGGGTCTTAGACCTAGCAGGGAAGGGGAGCTGCAGTGTGCTGGAGAGTGAGCAAGTAGGGAACTCTTGGTGCCACTTCTACCCTCCCCAGGACCTGCCCTCAGATCCCACGTATCCCACGTATGCCCCGAGTGGCTGAGGGGCGTCTCCACCTGTAAGTAAAAACTCTGAGATTGTGAACATTATATTCCGATAACCTCCCAGCTGTGCGTCAGCTCAACATTTCTGCGGGCTATTTCTGCATAATTACAAATCATTGAAGATATTAAACCTCCCAGGTTACGCACAGAGGGTATTATTTGAGCAACGGTTGGCTGCGGAGCTAGAAACACAAACATCTTTTCATTCTCCCCCCGTGGTGCTCTCAGAATATGCTGTGGGATTCAAAAGGAAAAAAGTTTCAGTGGAGAGCAGAAACAACAGCCACCTGGAAGCAAAGTTAGTCGCTAAGATTTCCAAAGAGCTTTCAATCAGAAAAGAGGAACGTGACCACTTTAGCTCATTGTGGTGGGGCGCTGACGCCAATTCTCCACGGGTTAGGAAAGCAATTACCTCCCCACAGCCCACTTGTGCCTCCGTGGTGATAAAACGCTCCCTCCGAGGGGGCCAACATGCCACGCAGCAGGTCCTTCCGCACTCAGCTCTTCTCACATGTGGGATCCTTGGTATGCAGCAGGCGCCCATCGGTGGCTCTCTCTGAGCACCTGTTTCAGTATAGGCATTTCTAAGGGAACAGGGGTCCTCCCAAGCACAGACTGGGAACCAGGGCACCTGGGCAGGCCCATGTGATGATGCCTTGGGTCCCATCCAGCCTCCCACCCTTGGTCACCCTATCCACTGATGACTCCTCATTGCCATCTGCCAAGGACAGTTCCTCTGCCCGTCTCCCGCCCTCAGGCCTGAAGTAGTCTTCTACTAACCACAGCCTCCCAGCAGCCCCTTGAGGTTGCTATCATTCTCTCAACTCCATTCCCTGCCCCACAGCCCTAGAGATCATTGCTTCATGGGCCTTGGAACACCCACTCCTGCCTGCCCACCACCTATACTGCCACTTTTAAAGGCTCCTGTGTGGGCCTGGCATGATAGCCTAGTGACTAAAGTCCTTGCTTTACATGCACCAGGATCCCATATGGGTGTCAGTTCATATCCCGGCTGATCTACTTCCCTTCCAGCTCCTGCTTGTGGCCTGGGAAAGAAGTAGAGGGAGGCCCAAAGCCTTGGGACCCTGAATCTACATAGGAGACCCAGAAGTACCTGGCCTCCTGGCTTTGGATCACCTCAACTCCGGCTATTATAACCACTTGGGGAGTGAACCAGCAGATGGAAGGTCTTTCTCCTTCTCTGTAAATTTGCCTTTCCAAGAAAAACAAATAAATCTGTTTAAAAAATAAATAGAGGCTCCTGTGTATCGTTTCCCCCTTCCCCAGCCATTGCCCTAGGCCCTGGCTCACTCCATTATCCAAGACCTTCCTTAGCCTTGGGTAACCGTGATTCCAGAGTCACAGACCCTTCTTTACCCCCCTTGCAAGCTTCCTGGGGGCAGTCTTGGCCAATGAGGTGACATCTTGACATACTGAGCAGGCACCCCATGTCTCCCGAGCCTTCTACCCATGTGGAGGCTCCTGATCAGCATCCCAGAGGACTTGCTGTCCTTTCACGTCCCCCTGGGAACCCAGGACCCTGCTTGCTTCCTCCCCTGTGGTGCTGCCATCAAGCGGCCTGTCTGCGCAGGAGAAGCTGCTGCATCCAGTTAAGTCCTGCACTGACCACTTCCTGCTGTCCGGACCCCTGGCCTCTGCCTTGGTCCCTGATGAAGACAGAACTTCACTTCCCACTCCAGACGCAGACAGCTGTCAAGGCGTGTCCTCCAGAGAGAGTAAACCCCGCTGGTTGCCGCAGGTGTGCGGTGGGCGCGGCGGGCAGCAGTGGGCAGCAGCAGGTTCCAGGGACTATAAAAGACCGGAGTAGCGAGCCACGGGGCTGCTGCCTTCCCTTTACAACACGTCCAGTTGCCCCGAGGCGGGATCCTCTCTAGATTATCGTCCTTGGGTGGGGGAACCAGTGGAGGATACACATCAAAGGAGGCAAACCCAAGTGAACCGATGGACCCCGCGGGAGCTTTGTGGGCAGAACAGGCCTCTGGCGCCCCCTAAAGGCTGTGCAGAGTGCGGACTAGGGAGAGCGTTCTCTTAATTTTTCTGCCAGTCAGCTCCATGCACGCCCGCACGTACCGGATCGATCGGAAAGGTTTGGCACCTAACTCTAATGCCTGATAATGGCTCCAGCTGACTCTTACACAGACAGGGTGCATTCCAAGCTAGTATATGCATCAGCTCCTTTAGCTGTCACAGCAAAGCTTTAGGGAGAAGCAAGTTCCCATTCTACGGATGAGTAGTTCTTTGCATATTGAGACTAGCGACTTGCTAAAGAGTATATAGTAAGTGGCAGGGGCAGGATATGACCCGGTGATTGTCACCAGAGTCAAGTACTGTCCTCACCCCCAGGAGACCCGTTCTTAACATTCATTCAAGAAAGTAGAGGGGAGCTCCTGGCGAGTGCATTCTGCACCCAGCCACGGACCACACAGGGTCCTGGCTCCCCTTGCATGTGTCCCCTTTCCAGGCTCAACGTTTTGCTGTGTCACCAGATCTTGGGGTTACCCAGATTCCCGTAAGCTCCCAGTGGGCTAACTTAGGGTTGCAGGGCCAGGCAGGGCCTGTGGCCTTCGTGGCCTCCCCTCCTGCAGGAAGGCCAGAGGGTGGTGGCCCAGGGAAATGAAGCCATTCTTCCCCAGTGCCTGTCATCTTCCTCACAGCAAAGCCATTCCCTTGCCCGCTGCTCTGGTCTCAACACCTCCCTCTGTAAACTCATCACTTCTCTGAAAGCAGCTTTCGATTCAGAGGGGTTAGTGCTGACAAACGTCCTTGGAGCATCTCATGTCCCCGAGCTCCTGAGTCCTGCTTAGATCCTCTTGAACAGAGATGAGCTTAGCTTGTTTCCAGTCTGAACTCAGACTGGGGCAGAAGCCGGGACAGAAGGCAGCTGACAGCCAGGGCCATGCTTGAGCCAGCAGGTCACTCTGCAAGGGCTCTCTCTAAACTGGCTCTCATCTCCTGCCCAATAGCCCTTCCATCTCCCCTTCTCTCACAGCATCCTTCCCCACCTCCCAGCTTCTGTTTCTGAACATCTGCCCACCTGCCTATCTCCCAGCCTGTTCCTTTCCTCTTTGCCATACCGCACCAGCTGCCACCCTTCCTGCTGACCACCTCCTCATTCATGTTACCAAGTCTTTTTTGTTTGTTTGCCAGAACACATAATTTGTCTCTGGGTTGGCTGCCTTGGGTCCTGATGCCACATGGTCCAAATCAATGGGGCCAAAAAGAGACGGCTCTGATGAGGCTGGCACCAGGCTGTCCCTTCCTCAGCAGGTGCCCTGGCGATCCACTCTGGTTAAAACACTGTCTGCTCTGCTCCCTTTTTCTCATTTTATTCATGTTGGCCTTGAACTGTTGACAGTCATTGTCACACAGAGGTCTTTTAAGGGTCCTTGAAATTGTCCTGCCTGGTTCACTGTGGCAGCGGCTCTTCATAGCCTGGAAACGAGCACCATCCCAGCATTCCCAGTTAGCCCAGTGGTAAGGCGTCCATCTTCCCTTTGTAGTTTCACCTTCCAACCAGAAGGGGCACAGAAAAGCCGTCTGCAAAGAGCATAAGCCGCTAGATTAGATCAATGGTCTCCAAATATTACATTTCTCCCAGAAACGGCATCTCCTGCCCTCGTGAGGAGTTTGTGGTCAAGGAGAAATTGAATCAAATCCTTTAATCAGCCGCAGCAGTATTCGAATCATTTCATTTAGGAGCTGACAACCACAAATTACTTTTATTTTTTTCAGGTCAATTTTAACCAACCAGGAGAGCCAGTTCAGTGCAACTCACACTTCATAAATCAGCCTCTTGCCTGATGGTGGGAAGTTCACGGGAAGTGATTTTTCCCGGAGGTTTTCAAAAATAATCAAGAATGATCTCCCACGCTGTGTGTGTGTGCCTGATGTTGAGTTCTCAGACCGGCACTCCTCTGGTCTCTCTGGGGCTGGAGAGTTGAACCTTTGGGAAGGAAAGAGCCAGGGGACAAGGCAGAGAGCTGTCACTTCCGCAGCCTGGGAAAACAAGTCCACCCAAATAAGGTGCCAGACACAGATGATCTCACGGCGACTTACCTGTCGCAGCCCAGGACTCTGCAACACCTGCTGAAATCCTTTCTCAGGCAAAATGGAAAGAGGAGCGTCTGCCGTCCCTGATGTCACCTCTGCCACCTGTGAAGGTGGACATTCGGCACAGAGGTGAGCTTGGTATGCCTACATTCCACACTGAGGTGCTGGGCTCCAATTCCTGCTCCACTTCTGTCCTAGCTTCCTGCTAACGCACAACCTTGGGAGGCAGCTGGGGTTGGCTCAGGTCACCCACATGGAAGACTGGGAATGAATTCTGGGACTTCTGGCTTTCATCTGGTCCAGATCTGGCTGTTGCAGGCATTTTGAGGAGTGAACCAGTGGACAGAAGATCAGCATCTCTCTTTCATGTACATTTTTTAAAAATTGTTTTTAAGATGCATCTATTTGGAGCCAGGTGTGATAGTGTAGTGGCTAAAGTCCTCGCCTTGCATGTGCTGGGATCCCATATGAACGCCGGTTCTAATCCCAGCAGCCCTGCTGCCATCCAGCTCTCTGCTCGTAGCCTGGGACAGCAGTCGAGGACGGCCCAAAGCTTTGGAACCCTGCACCCACGTTGGAGACCCAGAAGAAGCTCCTGGCTCCCAGCTTCGGATTGGCTCAGCTCTGACTGTTGCAGCAAATTGGGGAGTGAACCATTGGATGGAACATCTTCCTCTCTGTCTCTCCCCCTCTCTATATAGCTGCCTTTCCAATTAAAAAAATCTTTTTTTTTAAAGCATCTATTTGAAAAGTTAGAGCAAGAGGGAAAGACAGAATTTCCATCTGTTAGTTCACTCCCCAGATGACAATAGACAGGGCTGGGACAGACCAAAGTCAAAAGCCAAGAGTTTCTTCCACGTCTCCCACATTGATGCAGGGCCCCAAACTTTGGTGCTGTCTCCTACTGCTTTCCTAGGCCATTAGTGTGGGACTGGATCAGAAATGTAGTAGCTGGGACATGAACTAACACCCATATGGAATGCTGGCATTGCAGGAGGATGCTTTACCCACTATGCCACAATGCTGGCCCCTCAATTAAAAATGTTTTAAGTACCTGTGAAGCCACAATAAAAAGCAAAATACAAGGGCCCTCCTTCAGGGTCATCATGAAATCAGCTGCCCCTGAGCCCCCAGCTGATACCTCTTCCACTCAGTTACCAGGCACAACTGGGCTGACTATCCTCCCCAGCCCAAATTCATTCCCACCCTGCTGCAGGTACAGGTGCATGAACAAGGCAGGGAGGAGGCTGGGCTTCTTGGGGGTACATGGCTCTCTTGGAGGTGCCATACTCATGAGTAAATGGCATTAAGAATGGGAGATTTGGCCCGGCGCGATAGCATAGTGGTTAAAGTCCTCACCTTGCATGCACCCGGGATCCCATATGGGCGCCGGTTCTAATCCCGGTGGACCTGCTTCCCTTCCAGCTCCCTGCTTGTGGCCTAGGAAAGCAGTTGAGGACAGCCCAAAGCCTTGGGACCCTGCACCCACGTGGGAGACCTGATACAAGAGCCCCCAGGCTCATCATCTGAACACTCATCATCTGAATCATGAAGGCTCCACCCTTGTCATCTGACCACCTCCCAGGGACCTTGCCTCCTGCACTATCACACTGTTGATGCACACTTGGGGATGTCATAAGATCTAGTTCTTAGTAACTCTCAAAGTTCTTCAACTCCCACAGGGCACCCCGCTGCTTGCACTGCCTTCCATACCCCCACCCCAGCCTCAACGACTCTTGGCTGTGCCACACATTCCTAGCTAGTTCTGGGACTCTGACTTTCTGACCATCAAACATGGAGCAAGGCAGGGAGGCCATGGGCTCGTCCCTCCTCAGATTGTTTTGAAAATTAGTTAAGACTTAAGGCGCATACAGCTTTCTGGGAAATTAAGACAGTAGACTGTTCTATCTAGTTTCAATTAGAGGTCAGACTGGAGATAGGATCTTATTCTAGAAAGATGAATATGCTTTGAATTTAGGTGAAAATAAAGGACATTCCATTAAAGAAAAAAAAAACTAAATGAAATAAGATTTGTGTAATCCCACAAGTGACTCATAAAATACAACTACAAAACAAGTTGTCTGTATCTCCTTCTGTTCTTTAAACCTGCCCCTGGGAGCTACATCCCCCGTTGTTCCTGGCTGGAAAGTAAACTGAGGCCCCTTATGGCCCCTTCTGCAGCCATGCCCTGGCAGGGACCTGCTGAGTCTGCTCCTCCCAGAGGCCTTCCCTGTGCAGTCCCAGGCCGACCCCACACTGCCTGACTCATGTCAGTGCCCACCTCTTGTCCACCAACACCTTCACTCCTGCTTCTTCCTCACCAGTTCCGGGCATGCAGATCCATCCCAACACAGTTTACCCTCCCTGTGTACCACTTCCTGCTGCCAAGATGCCCTAGTCAACCCAGTTCACTGTGTTCTCGAAGCTCTGAGGGACAGGGTTGGAGCTTCCCACAAGACCCCCCCAGTAGTTCCTGCCTTTAAACCTCTGGTAAGGGATGAACACCTCTGTGCAGCACCCTGAGGGGGGCAGAAATCACAGCACTCTGCAGCACACAGCCAATACACATAACCACCATGGGCTCCTGGGACATGCTGCTGCCTCAGACTCACAGGCACACACAGCCACCACAGGCTCCTGGCGCACACAGCCGTCACAGGCTCCCGGCACACACAGCTGTCATGGGCTTCTTGGACACACAGCCACCACAGGCTCCTGGTCCTCCCTCCTGGGGTCTAGTCACAGGCCTTGACTTTGAGCAGGCCTATGCTTCAGGTGCCCAGTGCAGACCCTGGTTCCTGCTGGTACAGCTCCTGAAAGGTCATGTTAGGTGCCTTCTGACATACAACACAGTGTGCCTTGCTGGTCTCTGCCAAAGTCTCAAGGAGGAAGAGGGCTCCTTACCCCAATGTGATAAGGATGTGGTTGGGGGGGAGGAGGCTGGGAGAGCAGAAAGGCACCAGCCAGAAACAGGCACATGATGGGCATAAGAGTGGCCCAAGCAGATCAGTAACTCCCATCTTGGCTGTCCTGTTGGAGATTTTGCTCCTCAATGACTCCTTGAAGACACCCAGGGAAGAACCATGAGGCCCTTACACAGGGTGATTCCAAGGGGACTGAGGCTGGGGTCAGGCTGAAAGCCACACCAGAAGGCTGGAGAGAAGGAGAGGAGGACCCCAAAGCCAGAGTTGGCCTGGGGTGAAACCCAGGGTCCAAGAGTAGCCAAGAACCATTCCCTACCCCATCACCCCAGGGGAGGGGCCTGGATCCTGTTCTAGAACCACCCAAGAAGAGACAGATGGTCCAAGAAAGCCAGGCAGGCACTAGGAACGTCCAACACCAGCAAGCCGATGTCAGATGATTAAATGGCAGCAGATAAATTTAACTAAACGTGACTAATGGGGACACAAAGGGGAAGTGAAGAGAAATAGAATATTTTAGCAACATAAGGAAATGAGAAGAAAATGACTTTGCAGCAAAATGTCAGACTTCTGTGCCTGTAAGAGATGTAATCTGGTCATCGCAGGCTCAGGGGAGCAGGGAGAGTGTGGTTATTTCAAGCCAGTTTGAATTCATTTGGGTTTAATAACACAAGGCCCCATGCCTTTGGGACAGTGTCAGGGCCAGAGCTGGGAGCAGGACTGTGCTAGGTTGTTATTTTACAAAGACACATTGGACTTCTCCTCATTCCTCCTTCATAGAATGATGTTGAAGCTTG
The DNA here is from genome assembly GCF_017591425.1 of Ochotona curzoniae. NCBI lineage: Eukaryota > Metazoa > Chordata > Mammalia > Lagomorpha > Ochotonidae > Ochotona > Ochotona curzoniae. The sequence continues at coordinate 13,193,261 of NW_024465926.1, read as the reverse complement.
AGGACTAAGAAAAGATGGGGCTTACACTGCCCCAAGCCACAGGCAACCCTGGCCAGCTGGAAAGGCAGGCAGGCAAACAGGAAGCTGCAATGTAGGGGTCACCTCCTAATTGGCCCAGCTGAAGTTTGTGGAATGAATGCGTGACTGAAGGGGTGGTACAGCAAGTCACGCTGCTACCTGCTGTGCTTCCAATCCATCTCCCTATTACTGTACTGGGGAAGGAAGGCAACAGAAGGTGACCCAAGTGCTTGTAGTTTTCCACCCATGAAGGAAACCCAGGTGGAGTTCCAGGCTCCGGCTTCAGCCTGGTCCAGCCCTAAGTGTGGTAGCCGTTTGAGGAGTGAACAAGTAGCAGGGAGAAGTCTCTCTGTATTTCCATCTCTGTCACTCTGCCTTTCAAACAAATGAATTCTTAAAGCAAAAGGATAGTTCTTGGAAGGTACCCCCACAGGACTGAGCCTCCAACTGGGTCTAGATGGCTATATTTAACAGGCAGGCAAGTGTGTGAAAAGCAGACCAAGAAGAAGGAATGACATGAGGCAAGGTACAAGAGGCTGTATGTAACAAGGACATGCTGGTTATGCTCAGGGGGCTGAGAGTGAGAAGAAGGGAAGGCCAAGAAGCAACTCAGGGTCAGTGGGCAGCGTCCAGGAAAGTGGGCCTAGGAGAAGACCTCCCCAAGCCAGCTGAGGTCAACCATCTGTGTACCCTCTGCTCCAGTCCAGGTACCCAGGACTCGAGTCAGATCTCACTTCTTCCTGGGAGACTTCCTACCCAGCAGAGGCTGAGGTGGGTCCTATGCCACCACCCACCCCAGTTCTAAGAAGGTTGGCACCTCATCTGCCTGGGCCCTCTCCCACCCCACCCACAGCAGGGGTTCTGGATTCTGATCAGGCTGTCCTGTCTGTAGAATGCCATCTCACTCCGAGACAGAATCCCTCTGGAGAAGTGGCTCTGGAAGCTGAGGCCCAATCAAAGGTTGCTGGGGGTGGGAGGGTTCTGGCTGAAGGAAGGGGGCTTCCATTCACGTTGCACCTCTCTAAAAGGTTTTGAGACGTCGTGGATGAGAGTCTGTCCAGTCCCCAGAAACCTGGCTGGAAAAAGAACGGGATAGTTAGGGCTTTTGGCCCCAGAGAAACCTGGCCAAGGCGAAGAAGTTGGGATGCTGGAGAGGAGGGGCGGGTGAGGATGGAGGTGGCTGAAGCCAGGGCTCATGACAACAGGCAGAACACGTGTCCTGCGGGGTAAGTCACCCTCTCTGGACCGGGCAAAATAAGCTGCACACGGGAGATGACAGAGCTGCGGGTTCCCTAGATGTCCGCTAGGAGGAAACCGAGGCCATTGCTGTAGCGGGTCGCTATGGTAACCATGGAGCTTAAGCGAGTTCCTTCCACCCCATCAGCTGAAGGTTCAGGGTGCCCAGGCAAAGGCCCCAGGCACAGAGGAAGCAGCGAGCGACTTTCACTTTGGTGTTTTCTAATCTCTGTAGCTTATACCTGCCTGGTCTAGCAGTGTGGCAGTAAAATACAATGCGGTGGGCCCGGCGCGGTGGCGCAAGTGGTTAAAGGTCCTCGCCTAGCACGCCCGGGATCCCATATGGGCGCCGGTTCTAATCCCGGCAGCCCCGCTTCCCTTCCAGCTCCCTGCCTGTGGCCTGGGAAGGCAGTCGAGGACGGCCCAAGGCTTTGGGACCCTGCACCCGCGTGGGAGACCCGGAAGAGGCTCCTGGCTTCGGATCGGCATAGTATCGGCCCGTTGCGCTCACTTGGGGAGTGAATCATCGGACGGAAGATCTTCCTCTCTGTCTCTCCTCTCTCTCTGTATATCCGCCTTTCCAATGAAAAAATAATAAAAATAAATCTTTAAAAAAAAAAAAATACAATGCGGTTTCCAGAATGGGCATTTGGCCTAGTGACTATGCCACCTGTTGGGACCACAGCTTTCCCAAGCCAGAGTGCCTGGTTTGACTCCCAGCTCCTCCCCTTCAGTCCATCTTCCCTCTCCTGCACAAGGTGGGAGCCAACAGGTACTGGCTCGAGAGCTTCAGTCCCTGACACCACGTGGAAAGTCTGGATCAAGGTCCCAGCTCCTGGCTTCTGTCACGGTTGTCTGAGGAGTGAATCAGCCCACAGGGGTTCTGACAGTTTCTCTGCCTCTCAATTTTTTTTTTTTTTTTCAAAAATGTGGTGTAGGATCCACAAGCCAGCTCATTCATTACACATATGGCAGAAATCCAGAGAGGGCCAGCATTGTGGTAATCTGTGTACTGTCAGCATCCCATACAGCACAAGTTAGAGTCCCAGCTGCTCCACTTCCCATCCAGCTCACTGCTGCTGTTCCTGGGAAAAGTCCTTGGGCTTCTGTCGTCCAGGTGATAGACTCTGATGAAGCTCCTGGCTCCTGTCTTCCATCTGACCCAGCTCCAACCACTGTGGCTATTTGGGGAGTGAATCAGCAGATGATGGAAGGCCTCTCTTTTTCTGTCTCTCCCTTTTTCTCTCTAACCCTCTTTCAAACAAATGAACTAACTCTTAAAGCAAACAAACCTACCCAGAGAGGGAAAGACACTTATGGGAGGTCAAACAACAGACCTGGAAATGAAAAAGAAAGTGGGAATGAAAAAAAAAATGAAGCAAATTTGCAAATTATTAAAGCCCAATCCAGCATGGGATTCAACACTTAAACCACCGTTGTTGTAAACATCAACTTCCACCTGCTGTGACATGACTGAAGTCTCAGATATTCACATGCATCTTTCTCACTTTGTTCCATAGTCTTTCTCCTCTGGCTACTTCTGCCCACCCCAGGCTTCTATTTCAGCTATAAAATGAAGCAGATCTCAAAACCCATTGCTTCTTAAAATAGAGCAAGACCTTCCTTTCATAAACTCAGCCCAAGTTCACTTAGCACAGCCCTCCCTGCCTGGGTCCAAGAGAGGTGAGATTTTTGGAGGTTGAGAGCAGAAGTCTCTGTAGCTGGACCCTCGGCCTGCCCAGCCTCAGGAGAGCCTGGTCCAGGTCTCCTGGGTTCAGGTGTCAAGATGAAATGTTGAAGGACATAAGCCATGAGCAAAACTACCTTGACTAGATTTGCAAGTTAATTAGTCTGGATGTTTGTTTTTAAAACTTAACCACAAACATGGCAAAGTCAATGAATATGAGAGAACAGGGCAGTTTGGTGCTGCAGTTAAGTCAGACACTGGTTGGAATGCCTGCATTCCCAATTGAAGTGCTTGGTTTTGAAGGAGCCCAGGGGGCTTCACTTTAAATCCAGTGTCCTTGACACAGGTGCAAGCAGCCAGGATGCGTGGCTTCCTCCAGGAGGACCTAGGTGTGTAAAAGCGCTAAGACCGGTTCAAGCAGGTGGAAACCGCCAGTTAGAACGCTGGGGCTTTAGAGCAGCAGCGAGCTGCAGCGGCGGGCAGGTGGCGCTCCAGCCCTGCGCTCTGGAATATCAAGGTCTGTCTGATCTTTGCGCTCTGGCACGCTCACACTCGGTCGGCTCCGAGCCTAGTCGCAGACCTCGCAAAGAACTAAACCATGCACCCTCAACTCCATGGAACTGGAGTCAGAGGAGACCCTCTTTCACCTTCAGGGCAGGGAAAGGACCTCTGCCCACACCCTGGCCGCCCCTCCCTCCTCTTCTCACACTCCTCTCCAGAGAAGCACTTTTGCCTGTTATGATAAAATGTCCTTGTTTTTATGAAAAGTAGGTATCTCAAAACCTGGTACTTGAAGGTGGCCCGCCTTTAACCTTCTGGGTAAATGGAATCATTCTATTTGGATTTCTCAGTATCCTCTCCATTCAACATTATGTTTGTGAAATTCATCATGTTTGGAGTGTGGCTCTAGTGTAGTCACTTCATTCTATTATATTTAGTATTGGAATATAACACAACTTACTCGCTTACTGTTGTCAACTTCTATCTTCAAACGCATGAGCCAGTTCTTATCTAAACTCAGCTTTTTATTGAGATTGTACCATGCCTTCGGTTCACAGAGACTGTGATTCAAGCAGATTCTCAGAAGTGTTTTGGGGTGAATGTAGAAGCTAATATCAAGATGTGGACAGGGCTGTTTCTTTCCAGAAGCTCTGGGGGAGAATCTGGGTTTTTTGTTTTCTTTTTCCAGTTCCTGCAGGCCACTTCCATTGCTTGGTTGTGACCCCTTTCCTCTGTCTTGAGTCATCAGTATTGCCTGTCCTTCACCAGACCCCCTTCATCACAGCTCCTTCTGATCACAGCTGAAAAGGGCCTCCAGACTTTACGTATCTTCAGGATTAGGCTGAACTACCTCGATAATCCCAAATAACCTCTTCATATAAGATCATTACTTAATATCCATAGTTCCTTTTGCTGTGTAAGGAAATATAACCACAGGTTCTGGAGATTGGGGCATGAACCTCTCTGGAAAACCATTATCCTGCTAAGCAAATAAAGAATATCCCAGGTGGAAAAGTTTATGGTTAAGGTGCCCATGGGTGAAAGCGTTTCTTCTGGGTGTATAAACAGCAACACTGGACAGGCATTGTGGTGCAGGGACAGGTGAATCCCACAGCAGAGTGCAGGGACTGGGTTCCGTCTCTGCTTCCATGCCACCTTTCCACTAAATGCACCTGGGAAGCAGCAAATGCTAGTCCAAGTACTCCGAGTTTCTTACACCTCTGTGAGAGACTGCAAAGGAGGTCCTGCCTGCTGGCCTAGATCTGACCCAACCCCAGCTGCTGTGGGCTTTAGGGAAGTGACCCAATGGACGCAGGATCTTTCATTGTTTTACACACACACACGTATCTCTGTCACTTTATTTTTTTTAATAAATAAATGCAATTTTAAAAAAGAAATAGAATAAAAAATATAAACATCAACAAAATAAGGGACTAGGGGAGCAGGTCTGGGAGAGGCTGAAGGGTCCAAAGCCACATTACCTTCCATGTTGCTCAGAGCCAAGTTCCAACCATCCTCTGAAATACAGGTGCACTTTTGATTAAAAAAAAAAAAAAATCTCTGTTGGGGAAACAACCAACACGGAACCAATTTTAAGTAAAGTCTCCACTTCGTGATTCCAGGAGATGAAAATTTTAGTTTATTCCACACCTCCTATACTGTGCATGTGTGTGTATTTCTGCTGCTGTTAGTTCACTGCCTTTATGAAAACTGTTTTCATGTCTTTAAAAAAAGTTTTTTTGATTTTATGTTTAAGCTTTTATAAGGTGAAATCCAAATAACATAAAGCCAGCCACCCAACTAGTTCGGTGGACAACAGTAAACGCTGGCAAGGACGAACACCGGGATCCTCACACGTGGCTGGTGGAAATGCAAAACGACATAGTCCCCTTGGAAAACAGATTTGCAGCTCCTCAAAATGTTAGCGTTACCAAATGTCCAGTGATGCCACTTTTCAGTATCTTCTCAAGAGAGATATAAACACGTCCCAGTGACAGTGCTCACATGACTATTCCCAGCAGTGCTGCAATTGTGAACACATAACAGCCCGAAGTGCCAATAATGCAATGCCTACCAGCTGCTGACTGAACATAGTATATCCATGAAGCTAATATCATCTAGCAATAAAAATGAATGAAGCACTTGAACATGCTGTGATGAACCTCAAAAGCACTATGAGGCATGAAACAAATCAATCATATATCACGTGATCCTATTCATAGAGAAGGTCCAGAATAGGCTAACGTATAATTAGAAACAATAAATCAGTTACCTAGGACTGACAAGTGGCGAGGTACAAGCACAGAAGGCTATTACTGGAAACAGTTTTCTTGAGATAAAAATGTTAAAACATAAGTATAGTGATGGTTTTACAATTCTCGACATATGCTAAAATCCGCTGAATTGTACACTTTCAACTGTGAGTTCTGTGATATACAAAATGGTATGTCCAAAGAGCTGTTAAAAAGAAACAGCTAGAACATGGGGAGAAGGATGAAATGTAGAAAATTCTAGGAGTCCCAAAGGAGGAACAGGTTTCAAGGAGATTCGTCTCAGCTCAGACAGAGGAACACCAAGCCTGGAAGGTGGGAATCAGAATAGCCAAGACCTCAATGGGCACTCTGATATAGGATGCCAACCTGGCAGGCAGCAGGCTAACATATAGTGCCACAACTCAGGCCCTCATTCTCATTCTTGATGATACTGTACCGATGATTCACTCCCCAAATGAGAGCAACGGCCGATGCTATCCCAATCCGAAGCCAGGATCCAGAAACTTCTTCCGGGTATCCCACACGGGTACAGGGTCCCAAAGCTTTGGGCCGTCCTCGACTGCTTTCCCAGGCCACAAACAGGGAGCTGGATGGAAAGTGGAGCTGCCAGGATTAGAACCGGCACCCATATGGGATCCCAGTGCGTTCAAGGCAAGGACTTTAGCTGCTAAGCCAGGCCACCGGGCCCATATCTCACGCTTTCAAAAACATAAATGTTAAAAAATCTCTAGTGTTCTTCAGTTTCCATATGATGTATCTTAATATAAATTTATTCTCATTTATCATATTTGGACTGTTGGTAATCCAGAAGCTCTAATTTGTATCTCTCATCAATTCTGGAAATTTTCAGCCTTTATCTTTTTGAATACTGTCTCAGTTCAGTTTGTTTGTTTGTTTTTTTCTGGAAACCAGATTATATATTGCTATAACTCAGTCTATTTTTCTGAAGATTTATTTATTTGAAAGAGTTACACAGAGAGAGAAACTTCCATCCATTGATTCATTCCTTGGATGGTTACAATGCAGGGGCTGGGCAGGGAGCCAGGAGCTTTCTTCAGGTCTCCACATAGGTGCAAGGACCCAAGCGATTGAGCCATCCTCTGCTGCCTTCCCAGGCACTTTTGCAGGGACCTGGCTCAGAAACGGAGCAGCCAGGACACACCCCGTACTCATATGGGATGTTTGTGTCACAGGCGGTGTTATACACAATGCCAGCCCAGTCTTTACATTTTCTCCCTATTTTCTTCCCCATCTCATGCACTTGTGGATTATTGCCTCTTATCTCCATTCTAGCCACTGATTTTCTCTTCAAACATGTCTAATCTGCTCATTCTGTATATTGTTATTGTTTTTAATTTCAGCTGCAGTTTTTCATTTGTACAAGTTTTATTGGGCTCTTATTTCTGTTTAAATCTGTGGCTCTTGTTCTTTAACTCCAGCTCATCAAAATAAACTTTGAAACATACCAGATATTTTATTGTAAATTCCGTGTCTGAGAACTCCCTATATTGGAGGTTATGATTCTGATCGTACTTTTTTTTCTCTACTGTTATTCACAGCTGCTTACTCCCGATATGTGTTTTGTGATCCATGATGGTGAGCTTGTATTTTGGGGGATGCTATTTGCAGAAGTCCTATGAAGCCCAGGCTGAAGGACATCCAAACAGGATTTGTGTTTGCTTCATCCATATGTCCGGAAGTGCTGTTAGCCAGAACTCAATTTAAACTAGAAGTTTTTACACACACCCCAAGGATGCCAGGCTGCAAAGCCACACAGGGACCAGCTGGTGATCACACATCCTCAGGGACATTTTTCCTCTCCCTAGTTCTCACTGCCAAGTTTAACACAGCAATTTCTACCAGAAGGGTAGAGTCCCAATTTTTCTTGGAGGTTGGGGGGGGGTGTCTCCATTGGATACCCTACTTCAGATGGGACCTGGGTTTTATTACCTGTGCCTGCACCTACATGAGCATGAAAAGCTCAAGTTAGTCTCACTTGGCAAATTACTTCCAGGGAAAAGCGGGCATTCAATGTTCTGCCTACTGCTCCGCCATCAGCTTTGCTTCGTTTTTGTCCTCTATGCATTCCTTCCCAATTTTCCAGCTCATCTATGCATTTTAAATGATTTTTAGACTATCTTCTCCAGCACTAATGCAGACGAGCGCTTCTCCTGGCAGAAACGGAAGTGCATCTGTGAATTCCTTAGAGGAGAGTGATGAATACCTGACTTTGGAGTTCCGGCTCCACTTCAGCCTCCCCATCACCTAGGCTCCTCACACCCGGTTCATTGCACAGCCTTGTATGGTTGTAGCTGCACATCCTGTTCCCGCAGGGGGCTGACAATGTCCAGGTGTTTCCAGTGCATCTGCTTACAGCAGGAACGATGGAGATTCAGCTGCACACCTCACTCTCAGCATTGCCCCCTGGCTCCCCTTTGGCCTCACTCAGCAGAGCCTAAGGTAGCTCATAAACCATCCCTACCCCTCTAAGTCTTCTACATATTGGAGTTCTTCTCTTCCTCAGTTTCTTCTTGGGGATGGGAGCACACCACCACGTTCCTCACAAGATGGAAGGCTCCCTGTTGTTCTGTCCCATACTCAGCTCCATGTGTGGCCTGGAAATAAGGGTGACCTTGGAGGCAATGACTATTAGTAGCAGGGCAAATTCAGTACCAGCCTCCTTTGTAAGGCCTGAGGGTGTCTGGCCCCAACATCTGCTTAAAATGCAGAAGCACTAGGGCTGGCATGACATAGCAGTTAAACCACTACTGCCTGTGACCCTGGCATCCATATAGGTACTGGCTTGAAAACTGACTGCTCTACTTCCAATCCAGCTCCTTGCTACTATGCAAAAGCAACAGAGGATGGCTCAAGGGCTTGGGCCCCTGTTCCTACGCGTAAGAAACTCTAGGTTCCTGGATTAGGCATGGCACAGCTCTGGCCAGTATGCCCTTTGGGAGTGAAACAGCAGGTGGAAGATCTCTCTCTGTCTTTCCTTCTTTCTGTAATTCTGCCTTTCCAATAAATATAAAGCAAATCTTGAAAATATTACAGAAGAACTGAATCTCCTGCTCTGAGTACTGGTTGGTGATTCTGGACCACAGGAAGATTTCCTTTCATTCCCTAGTAGTATTAATAAATAGCTCCACTGTGTTGCTAATCCAGTGGTTTGCCATTAGTAAAATGCACACTCATATCCTGGATTCAATTCCCAGCTCTAGCCTTTCACGCCAGCTTCCAGCTTATGGATGTCCTTGGGGGGAAGTAGTGGCTCCAATAGTTGGATTCCTGCCCATGTTGGAGACTTGGCTTGCATTTCTTCCTCTGGGCTCCTTTACAGAGGTGGAAGACACAGTGGGCATTTGGGCAGTGAGCCAGCAGAAGGGAGTGTGTGTATGTGTGTGTAGTACTCAAAGTAAAAAAAAAAAAAGTCCACATGCCTCCATTACACTCCAGGCTTCGTGTCCTGATCCTGCTCACTGTCTGTCATCCCCCACTGCCCCAGCACTGTCTGGGACCTGTTTCTAGCATATCACCTTGAGGGCTGTTACAGCTTTAGTTCCTTTCGCTTGGGATTCTTTTTCTCCTCCACATTCCCGTGGTTCCTAAAGCTACAGCCACTATGCCACTGCCTCAGAGAGGCCTGCCCAGACGTACTCATCAGTACGACTGACTCAAATTCCAGAGCCTTATATATCATCAGGTGGGGAGGAGCACTAACTTTTAACATTTAGCTTCTCGATAGACGATGTAACATCAGACACATTTAATTGCACTTATTTTGAACCATGCGAATGTGAAGCATTCAAGAAATCCATTCTGGGGGCCAGTGCTGTGGTGCAGCGATGACAGTCACAGCCTGTAGTGCCAGCATCCCACGAGTGCTGCTAGTTCATGTCCTGCTACTCCACTTTCCAGCATCTCTGCTTATGGCCTGGGAAAGCAGCAGAGGATGGCCCAAATGCTTGGCCTCTGTGCCCATGTGGGAGATCCGAAAAATGCTCCTGGCTCTGGCTTCAGACTGGCCCGGCCCTGCTGTTGCTGTTATCTGGGGATTCAATCCATGGATAAACCAGTCTCTGTCTCTTAAAGAAATCAAATCTGGGCCTTGCACAATGGCTTAGTGGCTAAATTCTCACCTTGCAAGCATTGGGATCCCATATGGACGCTGGCTCATGTCTCAGCTGCTCCACTTCCAATCCAGCTTCCTGCTTGTGGCCTGGGAAAGCAACAGAGGATGGTTCAAAGCCTTGGGTCCTCTGCATCCATGTGGGAAACACAGAAGAGACTCCTGGGTTCGGATCAGCTCAACTCTGGCTGTTGTAGTCACTTGGGGAAGTGAACCAGTGGATGAAAGATCTGTCTCTGTGTGTCTCTCCTTCTCTCTGTAAATCTGTCTTTCCAAAAAAAAAATCTTTCCAAAAAATCCATATGGGATGCTGGTGCAGGTGAGGATTAACCTGTTGAGCCACACACCAGCCCGTAAAATTGTCTATTAAAAAATACACACACACACACACACACACACACACACACACACACACACGTATACATCATTTACCGATATTCCATCAACCGGTTCACTCCCCAGATGTTCTCAATAGCCAAAACAGATCAGACCTCCACCAGCAGCCTGGAACTCCATCTGGATCTTTCACATTGGGTGGTAGGAGCCCAGCACACACCTGCAGCCTTCCAGGAGGTGCATACAGGGAAACTGGAATCAGAAACTAAGGAACAGGAACTTGAATCCTGGGGCACACGGATACAGGATGCGGCTATCTCACTGCACCACAGGCCCACATCTAAACATTCACTATCTTTGGGTGGAAATTTGTCCTGACCCGCGGCTTGTTCTGAAAAGGAAAATTTAGGATAGAGGAATTGAATTTGCTTTTTTTTGCTTCTGTACTTTGCTTGCTCTTGCCTTCTGTACTTTGCTCGCTGAAAAGGACAATGAACAGCCGGACATCTCAGGATTTACTTTAGATAGAGCCTGGGAACCATAGAGAGATGAGGGGCGCCTGCAGCTGCATCCGGATTAGGTCATGAGAAAAGTCTTGGGACAGGCATCTCAGGAAGAAGTGCGATAAGGAATTGAGAGTGGCAGTGGAAAGTCCCCAATTGCATGGCCCCCTCCCCGTCTGTGGTTTTAGCCTTTAAAAAGAATGTTGTACAAGGGCTGGTGTGCCTACCCTCCTGCGTGAGGAACTGCGCGCTGGTGATTGAATAAAGCCTCCTGCTTTTGCATTAAGTCTCGCCTCCGTCGGTCACTGAGGGGACTCACTGTCTCAAGGATAGACGGTAAGATCGTCCCATCTGGGGTGCCTGACACTTTCTCTGGCTTTCTTCGCCCTCACAGTGGTCCGCATCAACTTTCCTTCCACGGCTGCCGCTGTTGGCGGAGCCCGCGCGAGGGGGCCTCTGGGAAGTGTAGTTCTGGTGCCCGCCGCCGTCCCGGAGTTGCGGGAGAGACTCCGCGTGCGCAGGCGCATTTCCGGTTCTGCCGGGCCGCCGTAGCCATTGTCCCGGGCCCGGTGCAGCGGAGGCCGCTCTGAGCAGCAAGCACATCAACAGACAGATCAGTGTTGGAGAGAACCGAGCCTGCCTGCAGGCGCGGGAGGAGCCAGCCCGTGATTCTGGGTGGCCTGAGGTTGCGTGATCCAGAGGCGGTGATTACCAATGCGCGGGTCGGAACGGCACTTCCGATGGGTTTGGGGGTGCCCGCCGGGTGTCGCTCACCATCCTGAGGTGGAGCGCAGCGGGAGTTGGGGGGGAATGATTGGGCGTGGCTGCTGAGGTGTCCAGGCGGTTCTGCCGCTCGAGAAGGAGGCGCGGCAGGCCCGCCGCTCCCGGGGCGGAGGCGGGGCCGGCGGGGCGGGACGGGGTGGGGTCGGGCAGCCGCCTCAGCCCGTGAGTGTGCCCGGTCCTGTCTTCCTCAGCTCCTGTCGGGCTAAGGAGTCCGAGCGAGGCAGGCATGGCCCCAAGGCCTCCGACAGCCGCACCTCAGGTGAGCCGCACGTTCCTAACCTCCTGGGATGTCCCATGCAGGTGCCCCCCACCCAGAGGTGTTTTGTGATGGAAGTGGATAGGAGAGTCATTGTTCTCCGCCTGACAACTTGGAACCTCCTAGTCTGGGTGCCCAGATCTGAACTGCCAACGTGTTGGGGATGGGGGGCACCGAAGGGCTAAGCCAGGACGGGGCGGTGTGGTGAGGCGTGCAGGCTGAGGTGTTGGGAAGTTGGGTCGGTGTTGAGTCTTCAGAACCGCGCCAGTGTGAACTCTCAGAGGATGAAGTGCCAGGATAGCTGTGGAGGAGGAGGCGGTGACTGGTGGTGAGTTAGGAAGAGGAGCGCAGGGACCAAGGAGACACCTTAACAGTTAAAGAAGACTGGGAGCAGTTTACCTAGAAAGAAGCTGGAAATGGCCTTTCTTGGGCAAGAAGAACAAAAATCCAAAACCTGCACTGACTGGCTGGCCCCGGGTTTTTCTTGTCTTTTTCTGCTTTTACAAATGTATGATAGACACAATCACAGACACACACACACACACACACACACACACACACACACACCGGGAAATTCCACCTGCACATTACTTCTTGTAAATGACACTGATTTGTGAACCTGTTTATTTTTGTAGCAGTGGGTGCGTTTTCTGGAAGCATTACAACCCTGGGGTTATCCATGGATTTACAGAGTTTATTGGTGAAAATAGAAGAAGACGGGTGGTAAATGTGTGAAGCAGTCAAGATTGGTCCAAATGAAAATACCAAGGAGTAACATCCCTCAAAAGCAGCTGATAATGTGACTGCTTGGCAGTGCTGTTAGATGCTCCTGGGTCTACCAGCATCCCATGTCAGGAATCAAGCTTCCTGGTAATGCACCTGCTGGGAGGCAGCACCGGGCAAGGCCTCGAGTGCCTGAGTCCTGCTGCCATGTGGGAGACCCTAACAGTTTCAGGGTTCTGGTTTCTATCTGGTCCAGCCCAGACCTTTATAGGCATTCGAGGAATGAACCAGCAGATGGCAGATTCTAGCAATACCATAAATACCTAAGTTTTTTAAAAAAAAAAAACTGATAATGTCTTTCAAAAGATGTTTGTTGCTTGGAACACCTGCATCCCTTGTTGGGGTGTCTAGGTTTGAGTCCCATCTCCTCTTCCGATACTGGCTTCCTACTCACACAGACTCCAAAATGGCTCAAATAGTTGAGGTGCTACCACCCTTGAGCAAGATCTGGATTAAGTTCTCAGCTCCTGGTCCTGGCCCTACTTATGTGGATGGCAGTGAACCAGTGTGTAAGAGATCTCTGTCTTCAAAATAAAATACTTCACAGTATATCAGAAATAATAGAATATATGCAGGAGATGACCCGCTGCCGGCACAAGGCAGTTGCTTGGTTTGAGGAATGCAGAGGACTGTCATGTTTGCCTTTACAGAGTGTGTCCTCCAGGGTAGGAAGAATCAGGATGACTTAGCACCTCACCAGGTTGGTGGGGGCTGCCTTGGTAGTGGAGAAAGCTGGTATGTGTTTGCTTGTTTGCTTTTAGATTTATTTTGTTTGAAAGGCAGAGTCAGAGAGAGAGTGATGTTTCTACTAGTTCCCTCCCCAGATGGCTGCAGCAGCCTGGGCTGGGTAAGGCTGAAGCCAGGAGCCAAGAACTTTGTCTCGGTCTTCCTCATGGGTTCAGGGGCCTAAAGGATTGGGCCATTTCCTTTGGCTTCCCTTGGTGCATTAGCAAGAAACTGAAGCAGAAGTGGAGCAGTCAGGACTCAGCAGCATCTGTATGGGATACTGGCGTTGCAGACAGTGGCCTGCCTTCAGACACAGCACTGACCCCAGAATGTGTTTTGAGCAGAGACCGCTTTAAATTTCACTTCTAAGGATGTGTTCCCTAAGCACTCTTAATTCAGTTATATTCTGAAGGAATGAACCTACAGTGGGACTTTTTAGACGGAAATTTCTCTTTGTCAATGGTTCTCCTTCACTAAGCATGGCCCCAGGAGGAAATAATGGTGAGTGACTTGAGTCCTGGGACTGTCTATCTGGACAGTTAACTCCCCGACCCTGCAGAAGTGCAGCACAAGAGAAAATGAGATGGTACCATGTGCTGCTGTACAAGTTCAGAGGCCATTTGAGTTCAGAGAAGGGAGGGGTAGGAAAGTGTTCCTGCACGAAGAAGTTCATTGAATAGGAGCAGAGGTTGAGCAAGTAAAAATGAGGTTGTTAGGGGCAGAACTGAGTGAGGGACTGTGGGTCAGAGGAGGTGGGAAGCAAGCAAGCAGACAAGGGTCCTGATCACAGAACACTTGTCCTGTGAGACATGTGTGCGCTGCGGGAAGTGACTGCTGAGAGCAGGAAGGCATTTGAATTCTTTTTTTGGCCTTACAACTCATTTGTTCTTTCATTTATTTTTTTCCACTGACCAGGCCTGTGGTGTGTCAGGCCCTTGTCTGGGTGGTTGCAATACTTCAGTGAACAGTCTGTAAAGGACTCTCTCCATCCCCAGAGCTTCTTCCATTCTAGAGAGGGCAGATGGAAGAAGACTTCAGTAATTACTAAGTTGTGCAGTGTCCTAGAAGGTGATGGTACCCGCTCAAGAGGGTAAAGAAAAAGGAGGGATAGATTAGGGGGCTTGAATGGGAAGGAGGAAGTAATTTTTTTTAACTCCATAACCCAGACATCTACACCCAAGGAGAGAACTATAAACATATGTATATTTATGTATGTGTTTGTTTATGTATTTGAGAGACAGAGTTACCTAGAGAGAGGGAGAGACAGATCTTCTATCAACTGGTTCACTCCCAAATAGGCATAATGTCTGGGGCTGGAAGAGGCCTAACCCAGCAGCATGAAACTTTCTAGGGGTTTCCCATAGGGATGCTGATTCCTTGGGCCATCTTCCACATCTGCCCAGGCACCTTAGGAGGAAGCTGGATTGGAAGTAGAGCCATCAGGAATCCAGTCAGCATTCAAGAGATGCCTGCATCATAGGCAGTGGCTTAACCCATGGCACAGGCCACAGGGTTGTGTTTTTTTGTTGTTGTTTTGCTGTATTTTTAAATTTGAGAGAGTTCTGATCTTCTGGTGTACTCTTAATTGAACCAGAGAAAGGCTGAACACAGGAGCCGCCGACTCAGTACGGTTTTCCCACGTACATATAGCAGGGACCCAAGCACCAGTCATCCTTGGTATCTTCCAGGACCCGCACTTAACAGGTGCTGGAGCCTCAGCAGGTACTCTTAACAGGGAGCATCTTAAGTGACAGCTTAACCCACTGCACCACAGCACCTGCCACTCTTTTTTTTTGGTGGTAGCCATTCTGGTGGGTGTGAAGAAGTGTCTTCTTATAGTTTTGATTTGTATTTCTCTAATGGTCAGTTTCACATTCTTTCATATGCTTATTAACCATTTGTATATGCATACTTCTTGGAGAAATGTTAGACTTTCTTCAAATTGGATTGTTTGATTTCCTTTTGTTAAGATTTAGGTGTTTTGTACCTGTTATGTATATAAATCTATCAATATTATATACCTTTTAATAGAAAACTACATTTATTAGACTCTTCTTTAGCGCCCCTGTATATGATTTGGTGAATTTCCTTCTTTTCTCTCTATATATCTTTTCCCCTTAAACATTTTTAGTGATAGCATTTTTTAAACTTTGTATCATTTTTATAAGGATTTTTCTCATTAATTTTGAAAAGATTTACTTATATATTTGAAAGTTAGGGCCTGACATGGTGGCCTAGAGGCTGAAGTCCTTGCCTTGAACATGCCGAGATCCTATCTGGACACTGATTCTGATCTCGGTGACCCTGTTTCCCAGCCAGCTCCTGCTTGTGGCCTGGGAAAGCAGTGGAGGACATCCCAAAGCCTTGGGACCCTGCACCTGCGTGGGGAGACCTGAAAGAAGTTCCTGGCTCCTGGTTTCAGATCGGTGCAGTTCCAGCCATTAAGGTCACTTGGGGAAAATAAGTAAATCTTTGAAAAATAAATAAATTTTTGGAAAACAAAAGGAATGTTAGGATTACAGAGAGAGAGACATTTAGCTTGCTCTCCAAATGACTGCTGTGGCCAGAGCTGGGCAGGTCAAAGGCTGGGAGCCAGGAGCTTCTTCCAAGTCTCCCATGTGGGTGGCAGGTTCACTGGTTCACTTCCTAAATGGCCACAGTAGCTGAGCAGAGCCAATCTGAAGCCAGGAGCTTCTTCTGAGTCTCCCATGTAGGTGGAGGACTCAAGGACTTGGACCAAACTCTTGCCTCCTTCTTAGGGCATAAATAGAGACTGAATGGGAAGTGAAGCAGCCTGGACATGGATGGATCAATGCCGATATGGGATGCCAGTGCTTAACAGTGGAGGATTGGCCCATTGAGCCATAGCATCAACCCCCTCTTATGAATTTTTTATATATATGTTTTTTCTTGTTTTTAAAACAAGTTAATCTTTTAGGTTGAATGACAGGGCCTGGCATAGTAGCCTAGTGGCTAAAGTCCTTGCCTTGCACACGCTGGGATCCCTTATGGGCACCAGTTCATATCATAGCTCCACTTCCCATCTTGCTCCCTGCCTGTGGCCTGGGAAAGCAGTCCAAGATAGGCAAGAGCCTTGGGACACTGCACCTACGTGGGAGAACTGGAAGAAGCTCCTGGCTTTGGATCTGCTCAGCCCTAGCTGTTACAACTACTTAGGGAGTGAACCAATGGATGGAAGATCTTTCTGTCTGTCTCTCCTCTCTGTGGATCTGACTTTCCAATCAATCAATCAATCAATCAATAAAACAAGTAGAGTAACTGGGACTCAAACTAGGTACTCTGACAAGGGATGCATCCCAAGACACATCTTTTCCTTCTTTCTTTTCTTTGTTTGTTTCTTTCTTTCTTTCTTATTTTCTTCTTCTTCTGCTTCTCTCTCTCTCTCTTTTTTAAAGAGAGATAATTTCTGATTCACTCTCCAGATGGCTTTAAAGGCCATAGACCATGATTCCAGAACTTCATCTAGATTTTTCATGTGTGTGGCAGAAACCAAAGTATGTAGGCCATCCTTTGTTGCTTTCCCAAGTATATTAGCAGGGAGTTGGATTGGGAATGAAAAAACTGGCACTTGAACTTGTATGTGGGATGCCACCATTGCAGGCACCACCATTGACTCAGCTCTGGCTGTTGCAACACTTTGGGAAGTGAACCAGCAGATGGAAGATCTTTCTCTGTTTCTTCCTCTCTCTGTAAATCTACCTTTCCAATGGGGCGGGGGAGGAAACTTGTGACTTACTGGATTAATTGCCATTTCTTAATTTTAATGACTTATTTTGTTTTGCATAAATACATCTTTTTTTAACCAAGTTCTCATTGAACATTAGTTTCTAATTTTTTTTTATTTTGTAAAAAAATGTTTAAAGACTTATTTATTTTTATTGGAAATTCAGATCTGCAGAGAAGAGTGACAGAGAGAAAGGTCTTCCATCCACTGGTTCACTCTCCCAAATGACCACAACAGCCAGAGGTGAGCCGATCCAAAGTCAGGAGCCAGGAGCTTCTTCCAGGTCTCCCATGTGGGTGCAGGGTCCCAAGGCTTTGGGCTGTTCTCGACTGCTTTCCCAGGCCACAAGCAGGAACTGGAAGGGAAGTGGAACAGCCGGAATAAAGACCAGTGCACGTATGGGATCCTGGCACATGCAAGGCAAGGACTTTAGCCTCTAGGTTACCATGCTGGGCCCAAGATTTAGTTTTATGTGCACATCAGAGTTACTAAGAGAAGGAAAGTCAGAGAGAGCTTTGATCTGTGGTTTACTCCCCAAATGACTACAAGATCTGGAGCTAGACCAGGCTGAAGCTTGGGGCCAGGAGCTTCACCCAGTCTCCCACTTGAATGTAGAGACCCAAGGATTAGGGCCATTTGCTGCTGCTTTCCCAGGTACATTAGCAAGGAATTGGACTGGAAGTGGGGCAGCTGGGGCTTGAACTGGTGGTCATAAAGGATGCCAGTGTGACAGATGACAGCTTTACCCACTATTCCACAACACCATGCCCCAAATGGAATAAAGTCCCACCTAATTATGGCAGATTATTTTCAGAATGCTTGTGCAATTGAAAAGACTTTTTAATTTTTTTTTAAAGATTTATTTATTTTTATTGGAAAGGCAGATATACAGAGAGGAGGAGAGACAGAGAGAAATATCCTCTGTCCTCTAGTTCACACTCTAAGTGGCCGCAATGGCTGGAGCTGAGCTAATCCAAAGCCAGGAGCCAGGAGCTTCCTCCAGGTTTCCCATGTAGGTGCAGGGTCCCAAGGCTTTGGGCCGTCCCCGACTGCTTTCCCAGGCCACAAGCAGGGAGCTGGTTCGGAAGTAGGGTTCCTGGGATTAGAACCGGTGCCCATATGGGATTCTAGCGAGTTCAAGGCGAGGACCTTAACCAATATGCTATTGCACTGGGCCCTAATTTTCTTTCTTTCTTTCTTTTTTTTCTTTCTTTTTTTTTTTTTTTTTTCTTTTTTAGCAGAGAGCCACACAGGGAAAAAGCCCATCTACTTACTCATTCCCAAATACACAGAAGGGAGGTGTGCCAAAGCAGGGAACCAACTCCCTGAGCCATCACCGCTGCCTCCCAGGGTCTGCTGGAGTCAGGAACTAGAGTTGAGGATTGAACCCAGGTACTCCAATCTGGGACACTGAAATCCTCACAAGTGTTGTTTGGATGAAGTAACCCTCTTAGGGGTTTAACTTATAGAAACATCTAAATTGTTGTTCTCTGTGTTGAAACACATCCATTTATAGAGTGGATGATTCAGAAATAATTTTCTCTGTGTACACCTCAATCATTTTAAGGTTTTTACTGTCAACATTCGCAATTTGGAACACATGCATGTCGTTAAGATTTTCCAATTTCCTAACGTACTGTTGTATGCTGTTTCACTGTGTTTTTGTCATCGCCGTCGTTGTTGTTGTTCCTCTTTAAATTGCTTTTTGAAAATTCTCTTTAACTAGATAGGCCGGCGATTTTTCTGTGTGACTGGTGTTGAAGAAGAACCAGCTTTTTGGCTGGGCATTGGTAGCATCATTTTTCTACTTACCCACATAAAGCAGCATTTTCTTATCCTTGAGGCAAGTCCTCTCTCAGCCCCCCACGCCCTGCCAAGATGGGTCAGGTTTGCTCTACTGCTTCACTCAGCAGACATCTCTTGAGCACCTGTGACCACTGAGTGATTCTTAACTACGGCCACCCTGCAGGTGGCACCTACAACCTGTGGGGTGATGATGATTTCAGCCACGAGGCAATGGGGGAAGGACACACACTGATTATAAGCTCCATGGCTGGCCTGTGTTCAATAAATCTCCGCTACTGGGGGCAGGCATTTAACACTGCAGTGAAAATGCTACTTGAAATGCCCAGCTCTCAGAGTACATGGATTCGATCCTGTCTCTGGTCCCAATTCCACCTTGCTGCTAATGTGCACTGTGGCTCCAGACAGGGTGAAGGCAGTAGGTGAGACTCAAGTACTTGGATCCCTGGCAACCATATGAGAAACCTGGACTGAGCCCTTAGCTCACTGCTCTAGGCATTTGGAGAGGGAGCCAGTAGACAGAAGATCTTTTGTTCCCTCCTTCCTTCCTACCCTCCCCACCCCCACTTTGCTTCTCAAATAAAAAATAATAAAATTTTAAAAAGAAATATTCACTGTTGTTTTTTCATTGTGCACTACCTGACGAGCTTTTAAAAGACTCTTGGCCAGAGCTTTCTGCATGTGGACAATTGAGAACATTTGCCAGGGTGATTCTGGACAGTCTAAGCTTGCTTGTTGTGGACCAATGGCTACAGTTCTGAAATGGAGATGTGGACTGAATGCTGAGGGAGGGTGGGGATCTGGAAAAGCTTCGGGACTGCAAGGACCATTATACCTATGCTGGAATGACAAGTAGAGATTTTTTTTTTTTCCTGTAGAGCTGAGGGAAGAAATTGCATCATGGTGCTAGAGTTTAACTGCAACCGGTTATGTCACTGTTTGCAATGCTGGCATTCCATATCCGAGTGCTTTCTCGGATTCTAATTCACTGAGCTTCTGATCCATCTCCCTGTTAGTGGGACTGGGAGAGCAGAAGAGGATGGCCCAAGTACTTGAGCCCCCACTACCCAGGTAGGAAACCCAGGTGGAGTTCTCTGTTCTGGCTTTGGCCCAGATGCAGCCATAACAGCCATTTGGGGAGTGAACCAGTGGTTAGAAGATGTCTTTCTGTCTGTACTTTCTGTTACTCAACCTTTCAAATAAATAAGTCAGAATAGGACAGGTGAAGGTAAGGAGATTGGATGATGGTACCAGGTAAAAGAGTCCATGTGACAGAGACATGGTATGTGTGGCAGGTAACAAAGTTTGAGAAAAAGATGACTCAGTAGCATGGGGAAAATGGCCATAAGTGGAGATCTAGAACATGCTAGCTGAAAGAAGTATAAACACACATAATTTTAAATTTTCTTGTAGCCAGAAACTTAGTGTAATATTATTTAACCTATGATATCTAGAATAATATTTTGACATGTAATCACTTCTTAAATTGCTAATGAAGTGTTTTATATTCTTTCTTTTTTTTTTTTTGGTGCTGATTCTCCAAAATTGGTTGTATTTTATACTTTGTTACAAAGCTTGATCTAGTCAATAAATAGCAAAATTGGTGTGGCTAAAGCCTAGTGAGTAACGAGGGAGTTTGAATTTTATTCTTGGTTTTTGTTAAAGATATATCATTCCTTTATTTGAAAAGCAGAGTGAGAGAAAGACAAGGAGAGACATATATATCTGTTCGTAGCTACACTCCCCAAGTAACCACAAAAACCAGCATGGGCTCCGGCTGAAGCCAGGAGCCAGGCACTCCACCCCAGCCTCCTGCTTCGGGTGGCAGAGGGCCCACATACTTGATGCCTCTTCTATTGCCTTCCCAGGTCTAGTAAAGAGCTGTATCAGAAGCAGAGCAGAATTAGCATTCCAGAATGGGATACCAACATCACAACCAAGGCTTAACCAACCATGCCACAACACCAGCTCCTGAATTTTATTCTTAGTCTAGTAGGGTATTCTGGAGTTTAGGGAGAGGATCCCTCATAATACAGTTTACTATGGAACACTGTGAAACAATTCAAACAAATAAGGTGAAGTCATGTATGTTTCTTAGTTTCTCCATAGTTAAATGTAGAAAAAAATTGTTGAACAATATGAGCAGTATTTCATAAAACAAAGTGTATATGTGTATAAAACATAGACAAGGGACTTCAAGTATATACATTAAACCATCAAGAGTCATTTTTTTTTTCTGGGGAGTAGAGTGAGGTTATGAGGGTGAAGGTGAGCTCTCTCTTTATATTCCACACTATTTCATATAAAGGCTGTGGAAGGGCAGCAAGAATTTGTGATTGAATGAAAAGGCTTGGCTTTGGAGAGCATCAGGAAGCTGTCTCATTGAGGATGCAGGTTTGTGGGAGTCACTGTCCCCATGGCTTTCTTACCGGCCTCACCCAATCCTTTACAACATTAGGTAAACAGCTAGTACATATAAACCATACATGGCCCCCTCAGGACAGCAGAACATGCAGTCACCACGCTGGTACATCCCACAGGAATCAGTGACATTCAAAGACGTGGCTGTGGATTTCACTCAGGAGGAATGGCACCACGTGGATCCTGCTCAGCGGACCTTGTACAGGGATGTGATGCTGGAGAACTACAGCCACCTGGTGGCACTTGGTAAGGACCATCTTTCAGAGTCCTGCCAGTTGGTGGGAACCCCCTGCCTCAACTGCTGAAGTGTGTGCAATTTCTTGGGCAACTGTGTGAATTCAGAAGCAGAATTCAACCATCTGTTTGGGATCTAGCTTTATGGGTATTGAGCCTGCCCTCTGGTAAAAATACCTTTATTTTACAAAAAACTGGAAATCGAGAGTTGATTGCATGATCCCTCAAGCTGCATGTTTTTCTTTGGAGTTCCTGCAGATTAAGGACTAACCCCCTTCCTTGTAAGAGGACCCTTTTGTGTCCGTGCACGTGCAATCAAATCTTGTGTGTTCGCCCATGGGCAGGATATCAAGTCTCCAAGCCAGAGGTGATCTTCAAGTTGGAGCAAGGAGAAGAGCCTTGGACTTCAGAGGGAGAACTCCGAAGACCCTTTTGTCCAGGTGGGTGAGTGTCAGGCCAGTGGGAATCAGTGCAGGGCATGGCGTAGCTGGCCTGAGAGCTTGTGGATTTGCACAGGAGCTGAAGTTATGCTCTTGGTGACATCCCCGCGTACATCTCTGTGCCTCAGTAGGGGACCCTTGGCATCAGTAGATCTTAGAGAAAAGGGTTCTTCTTGGTTTTTTTTTTTTTTTCTTTTCTGGAAGTAGCCTTTCACTTTGCACTCAGAATATAATCTCTGCCTTGTCCTGTAACTCTCCTTGCTGGATTATTTTCTCCTCAGGTGTCTTTAGACACCCTTCATTATTTAGTTATTTAAAGACCCCCATTCCTCCTTGCTTAGGCAGGGGCTGAACTCCTGTGTCTCCTCCTACACTGTATTTCTTGCACTGCCTAGTACCCTTGGCTTTTAGCAAATGCATGCAGCCTTGAGTCTTCCTCCCTTTGTCACTGGCCTTGAGACTCTTTCCCCAACTATACTCCTGAAACTTCAGCACCATCTTCCTTACAGCCCATGTTTATGCTAGTATTTTTTTTTTCAATTAAACAAAATTTTTCTCTGGGCCTGGCACATTAGCCTAGCGCTAAAGTCCTTACCTTGCAACTGCCAGGATACCATATGGGCACTGGTTTGTATCCTGGCTATTCCACTTCTCATCTAGCTCCCTGCGTGTGGCATGGGAAAGCAGTAGAGGAAAGCCTTGGGACCCTGCACCTGTGTGGGAGACCTGGAAGAAGCTCCTGCTTCCTGGCTTTTAATCAGCTCAACTCCAACCGTTGCACCCACTTGTGGAGTGAGCCAGCAGACAGTAGATCTTTTTCTCTGTCTCTCCTTTTCTCTGTAACTCTGACTTTCCAATAATAAATAAATAAATCTTAAATTTTTTTTTCATATTATATGAAAGGCAGAGTCAGACAGAACAGAGATCTTTCGTCTACTGGTTCAGTCCTCAAGTGCTCACAAAAGCCAGGCCACCGAGCTCCACCCCAGGAGAGTGGAAATTCAATCCAGTTTTCCCGCTAAGTGATTGGGAGCCCAGGACCTGCCCCATCACCTGCTGTCTCTTGGGGTGTGCATCAGCAAGCATCTGAACTCAGGAGTGGAGCTAACACTCAGACTCCGCTGTGGGAGGAGACACAATGTCCTGTGCCATTAAAAATATATATATATATATATATATATATATATATATATATATATATATATATATAAAAAACGGAAGAGTTACAGAGAAAGAGAAAGAAATCTTCCATTCACTCCCCAGCTGGTTGCAATGGCTGGGACTGGGCCAGACTGAAGCCGGAAGCCAAGAACTTCTTTCCAGTTTACCCCTGTGAGTGCAAGGTCCCAAGACTTTGGGCCATCCCCCACTACTTTCCCAGGTCATAAGCAGGGAGCTGCATCAGAAGTGGAATAAAAAACAAACAAAAAAGTAGAATAGCCAGGACATGAGCCAGTGACCATATGGGATGCCAGCATTAGGAGGATTAGCCTATTGAGCTACCACATTGGCCTTGTCCCTGTTTTGAATGTAACATCTTAAGTTTCAGTGTTAGCTCAGCTAGTAACTGCTGTTTCCGGTAGCCACCAGAGCCGCAGGCACAAGGTGGTCAACAAGGAATTCCTCAGCAGGCATCTCCTTGCCAGAGATTGGATTGCGGACAGGCCTTCAATGACAGGACTGCAGTGTGACAGTTTAGGAACCATTTGAGTACTTCTAAGCACTAGGTATGCCACATGCATAAAGGACACACATGGAGGCCAGGGAATGAATACAGACAAAGTGTCTGGTAGGGAGGCCCACAGGCCAGTGCTTCACTGGGGCTAAGCATTATCTGAGTAGGTTTTCTGCAGGGCGTATTAATGGGGGAGTTTAAAGCACTAGTTCCAGGCAGTCCCGCTGCAACTGAGAAATGGTCACTTTATGAGCAAATGTCACAATGATCAGTTAAATAAAGACTGTGGGGAAGCAGGCAGTCCAGCCTAGAAGATTAGGGAGAATCCCTCTGAAGTTTTTGTCTGTGGCTATTTGAGGAGTTTGTTACATTGGAAACTATGTCATGAGTGATTGAACTATGTCATGAGTGTATTAGACATGAGAAGTTATGCTTATGGTTAAATGTGGGTGTCAAGCCACATCCAGTTAGAAACTCTTGCTGCAATTCCTAGCAAGCACCTTGAGCTACCTTACTTATCACCCATTACCTCCTGGTCCTGTTAGAAACCACTGCATTTCTAACCCCTAAGGTCAGACGCTATAATCAACTTAGTCTTTTTTTTTTTTTCATCCAGGTTCTCTTCCTCCTCTAAGAGGTGTATTATTATTTTCTCACCTTTTAAATTCTACATCCTAGACCAGACCCCAGATTTATATTACTGTAATTCCCAGCTAGAAACACTCACTCTTTTTATAATACATTTTGGATTTTTAAATTATAGCTTTATTATGTGGTGATTCTAAGATTTTGGTGTTGAAAGTGTACAGATCTGCAGTTTTTTCTTTATTTGCAGAGCTGTGCCAGCACCAACACTGGCTAATTGAAGAATGTTTTCATCTCTGCCCAAGAAAGGGGGCCCGAGTAATCACCACCCTTGCCCTATGTCTCTCAGCCTCTGCCAACCACCAGTATACCTCTGTCACTACATAGATGCTTGTTCAGGACACTACATGCAAAAAGAAATCATAGAATGTGGCTGGCTTCTTCCACTGCATGTTTTTCAAGATTCATTCCTGTTGTAGCATGTGTTAGTACCTCATTCCTTTACATTGTAGAGTGATATTCAATTGCATAAAATCTTGACTAACCATATTAGATGTTAATGCTTTAACTTTAAAAGTCTCCTACCTCTGGCAAAGCTTTTCTGTTACTCCTTGAAGCTCACTGTAGAAAACAGAAACTCCCTTGATTGAAAGGTTTCCTCTCACGCCTTCCAGTATTATCTTTCTGTTCCTGCTAAAACAAGTTCCCCTTAGGCTGGACTTCTTTTCACATTCTCTATAAGTGGCATATACTTTCCCTTATTAGGTAATACAAATATGTTCTGCCCATCTAAAGCATCCATTTGTTGAGGTCAAGGTCAATTAACCTATAAAAACTAATATAAAAACCTATTTCTTCCTTCCTTAACTTTATATAACACTTATATAATCTCTGCTATACAAATTCAGATTTAATAATGTACTATTGGTCCCAGAGTGATAGCCTACTGGCTAAATCCTCACCTTGCAGGCACCAGGATCCAATAGGGGTGCCAATTTGTGGCCTGGCTGCTCCACTTTCCATTCAGCTCTCTGTTAGTGGCCTGGGAAAGTAATAGAGGATGGCCCAAAGCCTTGGGGCCCTGCACCATGTAGAAGACGCAGAAGGGGCTCCTGGCTCCTGGCTTCAGATTGGCTTGGCTGTAGCCATTATGGTTGCTTAGGGAGTAAACCTGCAGATGGAAGATCTTTCTCTTTTTCTCTCCTTCTCTCTGTAAATCTGCCTTTCCAATAAGAATAAACACATCTTGGGGGGGGGGAAAGAAGGGTAATATCTTTTGAAAAGAATAATAATATACTGTCCAATGATATTTCACTTTTTAAGCAAAATGTTGGAATTTAGTGTTAGATTTCAAGCTCCTAGAAGAAGAGTCTATTATTATCTTCCTAATGGTCTATGTCTGTTATAGAGTGTATAAAAGCTTGTCAGAAATTACTTGATTGGTTGTTAGGAAATCTGGCTAGAGAGAATTTCCTTCATCGAAAACATTTCTAGAATGTCTTCCTTGGAAGGGTTCTGAAAAAAAAAATATAACGCGTTCTCTGCCTTCAGTTTAGAGTTGATTCTTGTTGTAAGGTAAGGAAATTGGGGGTTGGGCCTCTTAATTGTTTTCTTTTTCTTTCCTGACATGTTATTTTGAAAAATTTCAAATATAGAGAATAAAAAAAAAAACTTCTACAGTGAATACCACATACCTACCAATAAGATGATCATATTTATTGTTCACATTTTGTTATATTTGCCTTATTATCTCTTTATCCATTTGTAGTCTTTCTTATTATTTTTTTTTATTTATTCATTTGAAAAAGAGACTGTTCCTATCCATTGGTTCATTTCCCAAGTGTTCCCAGGAGTGAGGCTTGCCAGGGGCCTGGCCAGTGGAAGCTGGGAATGAAGTCCAGGTCTCCCATGTGGGTAGCAGGAACCTGGCTACTTGAGCCAATCCCTGCTTCCTGCTAGGGTGTGCAGGCCTAAAATAAGGGACACAGGCATCCTAGGCAGCAGTTCAGAGTGCCTGGGGTCAAGTCTGGACTCCATTTCTGATTCCAGCTCCTGCTAATTGCACACCTTGGGAGACAGCAGACGATACCACAAGTACTTGAGCCATTGCCACTCTTATGGAAGACCTTGACTGAGTGCTGGGCTCCTGGCTTTGTCCTAGGTCAACCCTGGCTATTGCAAACATTGGGGAATGAACCCCTTTCAAATAAATACAAATAAAAGAGAAGTTATGGAATGGAGATATTGGAAAGTTGGTTTTTGTGGTGAGTTATAGAATGGATCAGAGACACACAAAGCAGATAAAATCTTACGCGATAGTCTATGATGCTATTCCATTTGCCTGCCTGATGTCCATATGCTCACTTATGCCTTTGCACCCCAGGGAAGATTTTCTTTATTCTATAGGCTTTCCGCACACTCTGGGTTGGCAGTCTTCATCATTAATTCTTTTTACTTTCCTTTCCCTTATTTTAGCTCTCTCCCTACACCACAGGTCTAATTTTAGAACAGTCATGGGTAATTTGTATCTTTTTGATATCCTCTATCCTTCTGTAGAAGTTTATGTCAACAGGAAGGAACAGGGGTCCTTTTCACCTTGGATTTTTTTCAGACTGGAAGACCAGGAGTGAAGCCAAGTCAACACGTCTTCATCGGGGCAGAGCTGAAACACCCCATAGCACAGATGGTCCCTCCACTGCCACCTTAGAAGTCACCTGTGATGTTAGTAGCCAGTTAGAAAGGCACCAGGAAAACTGGAAGAGACATCTGGGGCCGGAGGCAGCCAACCAAAAGAAAAGTTTTGAGCAAAATAAATTTACCGAAGATTCTAGGTTGAATTCAGACCTGCTTACACAACTGAACGTTCCTTCAAAAATACGACCTAGTGAATGTGAAACCTTTGGAAACAATTTGGGACACGGCTCAGACTTAGTTAATCAAAACGATGTCCTTGCAAAGAAAAAACCCTTTAAATGTGACAAATGTAGGAAAGCCTTTATTCATCGATCATCACTTACTAAACATGAAAAAACACACAAAGGAGAGGGTGCGTACCCCATTGGCACAGATCAGGGAGTTTATTCTGGGAAGAAACATCATGAGTGTACTGACTGTGGGAAGACCTTCCTCTGGAAAACACAGCTTACTGAGCATCAGAGAATTCACACTGGGGAGAAGCCCTTTGAATGCAACGTGTGTGGAAAAGCCTTCAGACACAGCTCTTCCCGGGCGCAGCATGAGAATGCTCACACTGGAGAGAAACACTATAAGTGCAGTCTCTGCGGGAAAGCCTTCCAGCGCAGTTCCTCCCTCGTTCAGCACCAGAGAATCCACACCAGAGAGAAGCCCTATCGATGTAATCTGTGTGGGAGGTCCTTCAGGCACGGCACTTCACTCACTCAACACGGGGTCACGCACAGTGGGGAGAGACCCTTCCAGTGCAAGGAATGCGGGAAAGCCTTCAGCCGGTTTTCTTCGCTCGTTCAACATGAGAGGACTCACACGGGAGAGAAGCCTTTTGAATGTAGCATATGTGGGAGGGCTTTTGGTCAGAGCCCATCCCTTTATAAACATATGAGGATCCATAGGAGAGGCAAGCCTTACCAAAGCAATAACTACAGCGTAGATTTCAAGCACAACTCAACTCTCACTCAGGATGAAAGTGCCCTGACTGAGGTGAAATCCTACCATTGCAGTGACTGTGGGGAAGACTTCAGTTACATCACAGATCTCGCTGACCATCAGCAGATCCATACCAGAGAGAGCCCCTATGACTGCGAGCAGGCCCTGAGCCAACAAACCGTTTCTCCTTCTGGAGAGAAGCCCTATCAGTGTAACGTGTGTGGGAAAGCTTTCAAACGGAGTACAAGTTTCATAGAGCATCACAGGATTCACACTGGAGAAAAACCATACGAATGTAATGAGTGTGGAGAAGCCTTCAGTCGACGCTCATCACTCACTCAGCACGAGAGAACCCATACCGGGGAGAAGCCCTATGAATGTATTGACTGTGGGAAGGCCTTCAGTCAGAATTCATCCCTGATTCAGCATGAGAAAACTCACACTGGAGAGAAACCCTATGAGTGCAATGAGTGTGGGCGTGCCTTCCGAAAGAAAACTAACCTGCGTGATCATCAGAGGATTCACACTGGAGAAAAACCCTATGCTTGTAAGGAATGCGGGAAAAACTTCAGTCGAAGCTCCGCTCTCACTAAACACCAGAGAATCCATGCTCGAAATAAACCCTAGGAACCCTGAAATTAAGGAATGTATAGAAAGCTTTAGTTAACATGCTGTTCTAATTCAGGACTGGAGCATTCTTACAGAGTTTGTGAATGAAATGACTTATATGTGTGTGTGTATGTGTGTTGTATGTGAGAAAACTGTGCCACTAGACAGAATGTCTCTAATAAAAGCTACATTCTCATATTTGATTACAGACATCTGTTTAAAAAAAAACAGTTGGAAGTGATATGCCCATAAACTGGATTTTATAAAGCTTTTGAATATATGTCTGGAGGAGATCACGAAATTTCAACCACTTGATGCGTAAACCCTTTGTTTACAGTCTTTAAAAATAAATAAAGCTCCTCTAGTAATGACCAAAAATCATTTTAAAAATTGTTTGACAACTGCAACTCTTAAAGTAAATTCACTGTGGAAGCCGATTCTGCCTATGGGAATTTGCCAAAGAGTTAGCTTAAATAATGTAATAGAGTAAAAACCAAAGATCTGAAGTGGTTTGCACAGTAGGCTACTGCCCATAACAGCAGGTCTCCTGAAAAGGTATTTTGAAATTTAGAGAACTTTAAATTTTGAAATGAGTCAGATACCCAAACATTTAATGAGCACCCCCCATGAGTTGGACACAGAAGAATTCCTAAAATCATAGAAACCGAAGTTATGTAAATTTGTCACCAGCTTATTTAAAGCAATTTGTTGGACATGTATAAACCAAAATGTCAACAGTAACTGTAGAGAATTGAACTTCTGGTGACTATTTTCCTTTTTCCCAGTTAGCAGTTTACTTGGAGCTAACGTGTCCATTTCATAAAACTATCAAGTCCTCTTGTACTTTTCTAGACACTCCATGAAAATGCACTGCCCCAACCTTTGTATATCAGATCGGTAAGTAAACAACACAAAACTAAGTGGAGAATTGTCCCCCAAATTAATTTTGTTACACAGAAGTAAAAACCCATTTACTCTTGCCATAGATTGTCTGACTCAGTTTAGAGAAACCACATTATTGATTCATTTTTGTGTGCAAATATTTTACCATAAAAACACCGGTTTCTTGGGCCCAGGGCTGTGGCACATTGGGTAAGCTGCCCATGTGGGCAAACATCCTATATGAATGTTGGTTCCAGTCCTAGCTATTCCATTTCCCTATAACAGTTCCCTGCTAATGTGCCTGGGAAAACAGTGGGGGATGGCTCAAGTGCTTGAACCTCTGTACCCACATGAAAGACCTGGTTGAATCTTTGGGCTCCTGGATTATCCTGACCCAATCCTGGCCATTGTTGCCATCTGGGGATTGAACCAGAGGATGGAAAACTGCCTCTTTCTCTGTTAATTTTGCCTTTCAAATAAATAAATAAATCTTTTTTAAAAAATAGCAGCTTGTTTGATTTCTTTGATGCTTTTCCACCAGGAAAACATAAAAATTATTTTAATTGGAAGTCAGAATTAGAGGTGGGGAGAGGTATCCATATTCTGGTTCACTCCCCAATGGCCACAACATCCAAAGCTGGGCCAAGATCAAGACAGGAGCCTAGAACTTTATCCAGTTTTCCTGTGAGGGGAACAGAATTCCAAACATTTAAGTCGTCTTTCATTGCTTTCCCAAGCACATTAGCAGGGAGCTGGATCAGAAGGAGAGCAGCAGAGACTTGAATGGGTGCCCATATGAGATGTGAATATTGCAGGCAGTAGTGGCTAAACTCATTATACCATAATGCCAGCCCACCAATATGGCTCTTAGTGTTTCTTGATGCTCTGATGTGCCAGCCTAAAGGAATTCCAGAACTTTTATTGAACCAGTGATGCAGGCAGGCTCAGGCCTAATGCTGACTTCCAGTGAAGAGTGATGGGGTTGTGTGGATAACCTTGCCTACTGGCTTTGCATGCCAGTTAGAAGAATCCATCACCCTTCTCTCACACTGGACAGCATGAAGTAGCTCCCAAGCATTTTCCATCATTCTTTGTAGAGAAGAATGTGTCTAGGAGCTGAAATAAACTGTACAACTCAATAATTCTGTCTCCTGTGAAGCAAGATGTCTTCCCAAGTTATCAACCATTTCCCCCAAATTGTTTCTGGTGCTTAATGCTTAGCACACACAATGCTAAGATCATGCCAACATTGGCTAATACACAGCCTGACAATGGGTGAGTCCATTCAGACCCTTCCCTACTGATTAACTAGGAAGCCTGTCAGGAATTTCTGTTGCTGCTGATTGGCAGGGGATCTCTAGAGTAGCCTACTTGCAGAGATGGTGAGAACTGTACGCAAATGGTGATCTTGTTATGGAAATTTATTTTTTCAAAAATCAGTTACAAAAGATTCAAAGAGTACCCCTGGTTCATGTGTGAAACCTGGCCTAAATCCAGCCACTACTGTGAATCTCACATCTTTATCGACAAGGAGAAACTCTATGTGATTAACTGAATGAGGGCTCTCCTAAGCCCACCACCTCACACCATGTGCTTACAAAGTCCTGGCCTTTCCCTGTATGGGAAGTGGAGCAGCTGGGATATGAACCAGCCCCATATGGGATCCTGGCGAATGCAAGGCTAGGACTTTAGCTGCTAGGCTACAGCGGCAAGCCCCTCATTGTCATTCTTATCCAACATCCATCCTTCCCCTGGTGGATTAGATCTCTTCCTTAAATGACATCCTACTATTGTCTTCTTTCTTGAATATTTCTCTTTTCCTCTGGCTCTTTTCCATCATCATTACAACATGTAATTTTTCTCATCTTAAACATATATATCCTATGTATCCACCTGCCACTTTTTTCCTGGTGAGTTTAACAAAGTGAAGTCCTTCAGTAGAGGTGTGGAAACCATGCCCATATGGGATCCCAGCACATACAAGGCTAGGATTTAACCACTGAGCCATTGTACCAGGCCCTCTCACTCCATTCTTATACTCAAGTTCATTTCTACTTGTCAAAGATCAGTGATAAACTCCATGCAGCTGAATCCAATGGCCCTTCTTAGCCCCTTATCCTGACTTGTTCAATATTGCTTAATACAATTGATCACTTCCTCACCTTTGACACTTTTTTCCCCACTTGGCATCCAAGCTGTAGTTACCTAGATTTCCTAACATTTTATTTATGTTTTAAATTCATTTAAAAGGCAAAGTTAGACACACACACACACTTACACACACACCCCTTCTGTCTACTGGTCAATTCCTGAATGGCCACATTAGTTGGGGCTAGGCCAGGCAGAAGACAGGAGCCTGGAACTCCACCTGGGCCACCCACATCAGTGACAGACACCCAAGTACTTGGGCTACCATCATCTCCCACCTTCTGAGGCATGTTAGTAAGGAGCTGGGTGGGAAGCTGAGTGGATGAATGTCCCTAAAAATCAGTGATTGAATTTCTCTCTCCCTCTTAATAGTCATTTTGTTTGGGTTCTCATCCTATCTCATGGTTCTATCTTTTTTTTAGATTTATTTATTTCTATTGGAAAGTCAGACATACAGAGAGAAGAGACAGAGAGGAAGATCTTCTGTCTGTTGATTCACTTTCCAAGTAGCCGCAACGGCCAGAACTGAGTCAATCTGAAGCCAAAAGCCAGGAGCTTCTTCCAGGTCTCCCATGAGGGTGCAGGGTTCCCAGGCTCTTTGCCGTCCTCAACTGCTTTCCCAGGCCACAAGCAGGGAGCTGGATGGGAAGCGGAGCTGCCGGGATTAGAACCGGTGCCCATATAGGATCCTAGCACATTCAAGGCTTAAGGAAGGATGTGATGGCATAGTGGGGAATGCCTAATGCCTGCTGATTTGGGATTAATAATAGGGCGATGTGGGTGCGCCCGCGAAGGGCGTGTCCGAAAGTCCATCTACAGCGCCGGACACTTCGGGAGCGCTGAGTCGAGAGTGTGTCTTGCTCATGCCTAAGCTGCACAGACAGCCGCCTCCAAGGGCGCCGGGACAGGCGGCGCGACTGGGGACTACACTCCCCGAAAGCCTTAGCGGCGGCGCTTCCGCTTCCGTATGTGACGTATCGGCCGTGCGTCCGGCGGGTCGCTAGTCAGACGTGTTTGTAGTGTGGCAGGTTTGCTGGGCACCGTGGTGTGACAGTAACCCTGCGGCGTGGGTGGAAGTCCCTGCCCCTGGAGCCGGGTCGCCCTCCGCCGGTGGCCACCACCAGCCCCTCAGGACACCCGCGCCGGCTCTCAGCCTTTTTTCCCGCGCTTTGCCCTTTGGCGGGATTCAGCTGTAAGCTATCAGGTGACCTCCGGACAAAAATGCGCTAAATTAAATGTGACATAGTCTGGGTAAGCAGAGAAACTTCTGGGCGCCACGCTTCCACTTTTGAAGACCCACCTCCCCTTTCTCCTTGGGACTGCCAGGGTTCTCTGTGGGTCGTCATGGGGGCAATAATCGCAGTCCGTATGGGGAACCGAATTTTTCCAGAAAATAACGCAGACTTAGGTGTTAAGAAAAAACATTCCTAAAGCCACTAAAGCACTAAGGAGAGCGCAGAGTTAGGGATCAGACTCTAAGAGAACAAGGGGCCGTGCCTCATCCCAGCACTGAGACCAGTCCTGGACCTGATAACTCCAAGGCGGAAATGAGCTCCTGGGTGAAGACACCCTCAAGGAAGACTGGAGCAAAACAGCCCCTGGCGCAGGCATGCCATCCACCCTGAGGTCGTGAAGGAGCCCTGTTAAATTGTTCCCAGTGGAGGTGGGCCCTCTGGCGCGGTGGGCGCAAATTAGGAAGAAATATTACTACACAGTATTATTATTATTATTTTGAGAAAACTTCCAGCAAGCACAGAAACATAGCCAGAAATGTAAGGAAACACATGATGTAGTAATACCAGGCAGCAAAATGGAGATGCACTTCAGATGGTGGCATTGTTAGAGAAGATACAAAATAGCAGTTTGTGCAATAATTTAAAAAGATGAAGGCAAGCAGTAAAAATATCTACATACACCAGAAAGCGTAGAAAAGAGATAGCGTATTTGACAAAACAGTCAAATAGGCTATTTTTAAGGTAGTCTTAAGTACCTCAACTAGGTTTAACAGCAAAACAAAGATGGAAGGTTAATGGATTAGAATATGAGTGAGAAAAGTATGTCCAGAAACTAGTGAGCAGAAACAGTAAAATGGAAAAATATGGGTGACAAAACACAATAATACCACTGAGTGAGAAGGCCCAACATAAATTTTTTAATTCCCAGAAGGAAGACTAAAAGCTGCATGGCTTTTGCAGGCCACAGAGGGAGCTGGAAGGGAAGTGGAACAGCCTGGACACAAACTGATGTCCATATGGGATTTGGTGCTTGGAGATGGAGGATTAGCTAGTTGAGCCATCGCCCCATCCCAAAAGCTATATGAAATTCTTAGAAAGTTATTGACTTGAAAGTTCCCCAGAATTGATGGGAGACATGCCAACATAGATCTAAGAAGTCAAATGGTTCTCTAAGTAAAATAAATCTACAACAAGATGTAATAGAACAGTAGAAACTCAAAGGCAGATAAAAGCAAAGTTATCCCAAACAGATGGCCAAAGAAAGTAGAAGATATGGATAAATCTGATTATAAAACAGCAATACTATTTATGTAGGTGTTGAGAAGTAGAGTCAGGTATCTGTGGTGAAAATGGCTTACCTCTCCTGGGACGCCCACCCCCTTAAGTACCTGACTGGAGTTTTGGTTCTCCTGTTTCCTATCCACTTTTCCGCTGCTGTCCACCTAGGGCAGCAGCATGTGATGGCTAAAGTTGTTGAACCCCTGCCACTCACATGGAAGACCCAGGTTTCGTTCCAGGCTCTTGCCTGGCCTGGTGCACTGTTGATAGTTGCAGACATTTAGGGAGTGAACCAGTGGATGGACAATTTCTCGCTTTCTTACTTTCAAGTTAAATTAAATGAAAAGAAATATAAGTTCAAATACAGGGATAGGATTCAAGACACTGGTACTTCCATTTCTGGCCACGAGAGACTAATTTTAGTAAGTTAACATTTCAACTAGAAATAGCTAGAAGAGATGAAAAATCCCATGTGAGAGAAAAAAGGCTTTGGAGAATTGAGACACCGTTGGAGAACAGCCAAAGCAGCTAGGAACTGAGGTGAGGTGTCAGCTTGCTAAAGAGAAGTAAACTCTGAGGCAAATCTGACACTCTGTTTACCTTCATTAAAGGAGCAGCAGGTGGTTCTGGCCTACTGGGATAAGCCAGGAGGCTTGACAGCTTAGTAGATAAAGAGTAAGAAGGGCCTAGCAGGATGGCTCAGTTAGCTAAATCATCTTGCAAACACTGGGATCCCAAATGAGCGCTGGTTCATGTCCTTGCTGCCCCAGTTCCTGCTCAGCATCCTATCCTGATTGGTACCTGGGAAAGCAGTAGAGGATACCAAGGCCTTGGGACCCTGTACCCATATGGGAGACCCAGAATAAGCTCCAGGTTCCTGGCTTTGGATCAGCTTGGCTCCAGCCACTTAGGTCATTTGTGGAGTGAACCAGTGGATGGAAGATCTTTCTCTCTTCTCTCCTCTCTGTAAATCTGATCTGACTTTTCGACAAAAACAACCAAATCTTAAAACAACAACAACAACAAAAAGAACTAAGCAAGGAGATCTTTCCACATTGAGGGGCTTGGAGAGACAAAAGTTGGAGTTCAAAACACCCACAGTGCCCATCCCATAAAGGAAGAACTGTGGTAAACACCCCAGACTACCAACTAGCATACAGCCTAGGAGTAGGGATGAACCCGAAGAAAGAAATGTGAGTGATGTCATAAGGCTGGCAGAGTTAGAACCCCAAAATTCTGTGTTACATAAAAAAAAAAACAGTGAACATACTGGTGGAAATTCAGAATCACTCTTGGAATTCTGGAAAATAATCTGTCTTAAAGCAGTTTCAGTGAGAACAGTGATCTTTGTGACATTTTAGCATGGAACCCTTGCCATTTCCTCCTCAGCCCCTCAGGAGCCTTGAAAACCCAAAGCCTGGCAGCCATGAGAAGGGGCCCAATTCCAGAGAATTATTCATCAAGGGTGCTTTCCTGTAAGACTCTACCGACAAGGTTTATCTTGATCTGGCTTCTGGAGCTTGCCCTGGAGCTTGTCCTCCCCCCACCCCCCCGGCAGTGTCCGTCGGAATTTATCAGGATGAGTTTAACATGATTACTCAAGGCAGAGGGTAACGGTCTGTGCAGACAGCAAGCTAACCCAAGAGATAAGAGATTAAGAGGAAAAGCTGGACAATGATAGGCCTGTAGAATGCTTGGGAAAATTCCAGCATATTTCTGGGACCCTAGAAAGCTGTTCATTTACATTGGGCTGTGTGGCATTCCCAGGGCTGTTCATGTATTCAAGAAAAACCCAGACAGGCCTTAAGATCTTATTTCCGGCTAGACTTGAGATTCTGTGCAAGTAGGAAGTGAAGACCAAGGCAGAGTTGTCAACTCTGAGCTTTGGTGTGACTTCAAGGCACATTGGAGTCCCTTGCCTTTTGGTGAAGCCTGGGAGACTTAATGGCTTTAAGCATTGAAGGAAATCTTCAATCATTAGTTGGCCACTAGCCACATGAACAGAGTTCACTGGCCACATGACAAAAAAGAAAAAACCCACAGACTTCACAGGTTAGTTCAGAGATAGACAGCAGCAACACCAAACACCAAACAGCACTAGGAGAAGGAAGGAGGGAAGGCAGGAGATCCAGTGATCCAGTTCTGGAGTGGGATTGGAGAGAGGGGCTCCTCTGAGTAAGGACACAGCAAGCCAGTCAGGCTGTCCTTGCCATAAGAACTGCTGTGCTGGGAAGTTTGCCTGGGACAAGAACAGCCTTGGTGTGGGCTGTCATCTCAGGGGGGCCTGTGGGACTCCTCATACCTTTGACCTTGCAGGAGCTGGATGCTGCATATGCTCTGGCTCCTAGAACTTGTTGCTCAGACACAAGGGGTAGGAAAGTTTTGTCTTCATACTGCATATGTTCTTCTTTACAGCAGACATGTCTGTCACTGCATGTGGGAGCAGCAGATGTGACCTAAACATGTAGAAGGACACCTAGGAACTCCTGGGCTTGTGGGAGCCACAGAGCTACTCCACCAGCAGCCACATCATGGGCACCGTCAGGTGTCCGTGCAGATGAACATGTCTGGCATTAGCAAGGGAATGCCTTGGCTAAGACCTGTGCTGACCCATTCATGGAAGGGGTAAGTCAGATGACTCTGTTCTGTTGGCCAACACAGGTGGCCAGCGTTGTCTCAGTTAATTTCTGACCAGAGAGATCATGAGTTTGGATGCATATTACAAATACATGTGTCTCCCCCCGGGCCAGGGGGACAACCCCCAGCAGATTCTTCTGACTTTTCAAACACAAGTTGGTGGGGTTTTGGTTAAACTGTACTTTGAATTTCTCAGGACTATGGCACTGCCCTTGGACTCTGCTGTTAGACATTCCGGCAAGTCTTGGATTGGGATTTATCCAATGGGGTGGGGAACTGTTGCTTTGAAAATCTGTGTTATTCACTTAAGTGGCTCTCTACTTAAGTGAATCCTTTGTTCATTTTTACTTTTTCTTAAAAAGTTTTGTTTATTTATTTGGAAGATAGAGTAACAAGGAGAGGAGGAGGGATTTTCTGGTTCATTCTCTAGATGCCGCCAGCAGCTAGGCCTGGGCTTGGGCATCTGGAACTCCACCTGTGTCTCCCATGTGGGTCGAGGGCCATCCACTGCTGTCTCACAAAGTGCACATTAATTAGCAAGAAGCGGGATTGGAAGGTGGTTCAGCCACACACCCCAGTGGCCTCGTGTCACAAAGTGGGTCTCAAATTGGAGCATGTGTCAGAGCCCTTGAAACGCTGCTCTCCTGGGTCGAGGCACCCATCCTCAGGCATTCAGATTGCGTTTGCTCCTTGTATTTTCTAATTTTTCAATGTAATCACACAGTGGTTTTGTTTTTTCTGGCTTTCTCTTTTTGTGTACACTGTTACGCATCTTGACATGTGATCAGTGACTGTTTATGAATGGAACAGACAGCCCCAGCATTCCTAAGTGCTACTCCAGCCTGTACTCCTCAGAAGCTGAGCAAAGGCTCAGCTCACTCTCAAAAGGCTCATTCTCAAGATCTTTATCCTGGGCCTGGCACAGTAGCCTAGTGGCTAAAGACCTTGCCTTGCATGTGCCAGGATCCCATTCGGGCTGCGGTTCTAATCCCGGACTTCTCATCCAGCTCCCTGCTTGTGGCCTGGGAAAGCAGTTGAGGACGGCCAAAGCCTTGGGACCCTGCACCCAGGTGGGAGATCTTAAAGAAGTTCCTGGCTTCAGATCAACTTAGCTCCAGCTGTTGTAGCTACTTGAAGAATGAACCAGTGGGTGGAGGATCTTTTTTTTTTTTTCTCAGTAAACATGCCTTTCCATAGAAATAAATCTAAGGGGCCGGCACGGTGGCCTAGCAACTAAAGTCTTCTGCCTTGCATACGCCAGAATCCCATATAGGTGCTGGTTCTAACACTGGGCTTCCCATTCAGCTCCCTGCCTGTGGCCTGGGAAAGCAGTCAAGGACGGCCCAAAGCCTAGGGACACTGCACCCGCATGGGAGACCCGGAACAAGCTCCTAGCTCCTGGCTTCAGATTGGTTCAGTTCCTACCATTGTGGCCGCTTGGGAAGTGAAACATTGACTGAAAATCTTCCTCTTTGTCTCTCTTCGTCTCTGCATATCTGACTTTGCAATAAAAAAAAAAAAGTTTTGAAAAAAAATATCTTTATCCTTCGGTTCTCTGTAAGGACCCTGAGAGCCGGCACAGAGGGCTGTTGCCATTTAAATGAGTTGGTTGGTGCATAATACCATAATACCCTGCATACCATAATATCCCTAGCTGTGGTTTGCTGGTTTTGCTACCCCCATCAAAGGGGCGAGTCAGATGGTGCAGGGAGCAGAACCGGAGCTAAAGCTAGAGTTGGAAGGTGTGACTTGTGTTGCCTCACCTTCTAGGAGCCTGTTTTTCTGGGAAAATGCTGATCTGAGGATTGAGTTGATATCTGTAAAGCACTTAACACCATGCCCAGCTCATGGTGGGATGCTTTTTTAAAATATGCAGACACAAAACCAGTAGACCAGAATTACGGGATGGCAGACCTGCCGTGGAGCTTTTCCCCTTTGTGAATGGAAGGGTGCAGCGCCCCTCCCACCTCCCTGGCTGCTGCACCGCAATCCTGCTTGGTGGTCACAAGGGGGCGATGGCTCACCGCGGAGCGCAACCTTGACCTACTCGGGATCCCGTGGTAGCCCCCAACCTGCCCTTGCGTACCTGTCCGGCTTCCTTACCCTCTTTTCTCCCTTCCCGCCTTTAAGCAATGCTAAAATTTCCCACTTCTCCTGGCTGAAATTCTCTCTCGGTAGCTTGCACGCAAAAAATCAGGCATTTGGTAAGCTTGGCAGGGGCCAGGGGCGAGAGACAAAGCAAAATGCAGAAGAGACTGCACATCTGCCAAAGGAGGCGCCGCTGAGTGCAGAATTTGAAAGTGATTGCTTCCTTCCTCTCAGTTGAGTAGCTTGCTGAAGTTCAGTCTCCAGAAATTTGCTGTATACTCTCACAGTCTTTTTTTTTTTTTAAGATTTATTTATTTTAATTGGAAAGGCAGATATACAGAGAAGGAGAGACAAAGAGGAAGATCTTCTGTCTGTTGATTCACTCCTTAAGTGGCCACAAGAGTCAGAGCTGTGCTGGTCCAAAGCCAGGAGCCAGGAGCTTCCTCTGGGTCTCCCACACGAGTGCAGGGTCCCAAGGTTTTGGGCCGTCCTCGACTGCTTTCCCAGGCTGCAAGCAGGGAGCTGGATGGGAAGTAGAGCTGCTGGGACGCAAAGAGGCACCCGTATAGGATCCTGGCACATGCAAGTGGAGAACTGTAGCCACTAGCTACCATGTTGGGGCGCTCTTCTCACTGTCTTGCCAGATTTTTACACACCCATGATTCTATTTGTTTGTTTAAACTTTTTTGCTAAACCCGCACGTATCTCCAGAGAACAAGGGCGTACTCCTCGGCAGCCACTACGCCATCAACATGGGAATAACACTGTTAAAGCTGTTCTCTGACACACTGCTGGGAATTCAGACACTCCCCCACCCCTACCTTTGTCCCTGTATGACATCCTATACAGCCAGGCAAGGCTTCTTACTTATGACCCAGGGACCCCTCTGGGTTCATGTCACTTTTTCTTCTTTCAATAGACTTATAGGAACTCTCCTGATCTGACATGAGTCTTGTTGTTCCTTTATAACTACATTCAGGAAGATCACTTCTCTGAGGTGACAGTGCTGCATGGGCCGTGTCCTTCCCACCAAGTGGCTGTGTCCCCAATGGTGATGCTAAGTTTGGCCATTGGGTCATCTGTAACAGATTCCAGCTCCCTTTTTACCTTGCTCTCACCCTCCCCTTTAAGTCTGTTACCCCAAGAAACAGCTAGCCAAGTCCAGGTTGTGGAACAAACAGCCAGGCTTCTGCAGTAAGCCTGCGATTGTTCAGCCTTTCAAGGAAGTTGGGTGTGTCTCTGCTGTGGGGCCTCCGCACCTGTGGTGCCTGGCGCCTGGAATACTCCTTCCCTATCCTGAAAAGCATGCCTTCCTCCTACTCTCTGAAGTTCTGGCTCAAATATCAGCCTTTCAGCAAAGCCTTCCTTGGTGTCCGCCCATAGCAGTCGGCACCCCGTGACATAGCATCCAGTCATTTCCTGTGTTTCCTGTTCCTCTGCTTCCATAAGATCAGGGACTTGGCTTTTGCTGCCAGGCCAGCAGCCCCTCAAACAGAACCTGGTGTGTGCTGCAATGGTTTGCTGTCTTCTCTCAAACTCTGTTTCCTGTCAGGAGGTGAAGATTCAGTCCAACCTGAGGATTCAGAGGTGGGGCCTTTGGGTGCAGTTGTAGTTAGACAAGGCCATCATCGGAGTTGGAGCGTGACTGAATCCTTGTGACTTTATAGCAGCAGAGGCCAGAAGGCACCCGTATATGCTCTAGTGCTCCCTGTCCCTCACCATGTGGTGCCCTGCCCTGCTGCTGCCGGGGGAAGGCCATTGTTAGATGCAGCCCCTCGACCATGAACCTCCAGAATCATGAGCTCAAATCAGCCTCTTCTCCGTCAGTCTTAGTCTGTGGAATGGGGTTATTAGGAACAGAGAGCAGGCATTTGCTAGGCAGGCATGTTTCTTGTCTGTTACCCAAAACTCAGCAGCTCAAACCCCAAATGTGTCTTCCCTCCTGTGGCATTTGAGGGTCATGGATCTGGAAGCTGCTTGGATAGGTGGTCCAGGCTCAGGGTCTCCTACCAGGCTGCAGCTGCTGCTGGCACTGTGGCCGTCACCAGGCTGGGTGAGATGCACATCCCGTTTCAAGTTCCCTCACATGGGTGCTGGCAGACTTCACTTCCTTGCTGGCTGTGAGTTAGAAGCTTCAGCCTCCAGCCACATGCACCTCTCCACAGGACTGTTTGTGCCATGGCAGCTGGCTTTCCCAAGGGTGGTGAGAGATAGACAGAAATCACCCTGAAGTCCCCGTCTCTACACCTAAGCAGTGTAGTGTCTATGTGTGTGGTGGACAAAATGACGCTTTCCCCCTAAGGGTCAGCGTCCTAAGCCACAACCTGTGGGTCGACTCCCTTACATCATCACAGGGACTTGCTGGTGTGGTTAAAGAGCTTGAGGTGGAGAAGGGTGTCCTAGTTGGAACTAGAGTGACCACAAGGATTCTTGTAAGATCAGGAGTGTCAGAGGGTCAGTGAGAAGGAAACTAGGGGCGGGATGGACGTTAGAGTGATGCCCTTTGAGAGGGAGGCAGGGATCACACCTCAGGGAGCAGGATGGCCTCCACAACTGGGAAGAGAAGGAAGCAGAATCTCCCTGGAGCCTGCAGGGGGAACTCAGCCTCTGGGCCCCTGGAGGTGGGCTCAGGAAGGTCCATTGAAGCCTGTGACCCTCAGGACTGCAGGAAGGCAAATCAGAGTTTTAGAGTACTGAGTCCAGTGACCTGGCATGGTAACATAGTGGCTAAATCCTCTCCTTGCATGCTCTGGGATTTCATATGCATGCTAGTTCATGTCCTGGCTGCTCTGCTTCTCTCCAGCTCCCTGCTTGTGGCCTGGGAAAGCAGTCGAGGACGGCCAAAGCCTTGGGACCCTGCACCCACATGGGAGACCCAGAAGAAGCTCCTTGCCTAAGATTGGCTCAGCTCCAGTCGTTGTGGCCACTTGGGGAGTGAACTAGTGGGTAAATGGAAGATCTTTCTCCCTATTTCTCCTTCTCTCCACCTTTCTAATAAAAACAAATCTTTCTTAAAAAAATAAAAAGAAAAGATCATCACTTTGGTCTCTGCTCAGAGTTGAGTCAGGGCGTTCAGTGCAGGGCTTCATCCGGCCACACATCAGAGTGCCTGGTGTAGATTCCACTCTTCTTTCCTATTCCCTCTTCCTTCTGATTCACACCCTGAGGGGCAGCAGGTACACCCTGCTTGAGTAATCAGGTCCTTGCCACCCAGGTGAGAGACCAGATTGATTTCCTGGTCCCTGGCTTTACCCTGCCCCAGACCTGGCTGTCTCTCCACCATATACACATTTTGAAAGTCAGAGTTAGAGACAGGGAGAGACAGATCTCCCATCTGCTGGTTCATTCCCTGGATGCCACAACCAGGAACTTCTGGTTGATCTCCCCTGTGGATAGAAGGGCCGAGTTTCTAGAGCATTCTCCACCACTTTCCCAGGTGCATCAGTGGGGAGCGGGATTAGAAGAGGAGCATCATGAACATAAACCAGTTCCCATATAGAATCTTGGCATTGCAGGCAGCAGGTTTACCCACTATGCCACAATGCCAGCCCCTTTGCCTTTTAATTAAATAAATAACTCAGTCTGAACTAAATTGTGAA
The DNA here is from genome assembly GCF_017591425.1 of Ochotona curzoniae. Lineage (NCBI taxonomy): Eukaryota > Metazoa > Chordata > Mammalia > Lagomorpha > Ochotonidae > Ochotona > Ochotona curzoniae. The sequence continues at coordinate 13,151,030 of NW_024465926.1, read as the reverse complement.
GATAGAATGAAATATTTAAAAAGGGAGTCACCAAGACTAGCCCACATTTATGGTGTGTAAATACAGAAGCACAGAAGGACTGGGGCCCCTCGTGCAAACTGCCCATTATAACGGATGAGTGATCATTAACCCGACTTTATGGGTGGGTGAACTGAGGCTCAGAAGGGAAGGAACTGGCCTGCGATCATGTAGCTGACAGTGATGGAGTCCATCTGACTCAAGATAAGTCCCATGCTCCTCTGCCAGACAGCTTCCAGGAGGCCCCCTGCTCTAGGCCCAGCCTAGGTCTGGAATCTTTTTTTTTTTCTCTCACACTGAAAAGTTACCAGACATTTATTTGGGTTCAAGTTTTTATGCCATGCAGAAGGAACAATGCATTTCCTAGGGGGTTGAGATGTTTTCTGATTGCATGAACAAGGAACTGAGTTCTCATGGCAGAGGAGCACTTGCTTAGACTGCTTCTACACTCCCCTGTCTTCCCACCAGCAACTGCTCCTGAGACCCAGACCTTGGAGACACAGCCATAGGTCACCTCTCCTCGGGCAGCGGCTGTGCTCACATCCGGCTTCCCTGCCTACCAAACTTGTCTCTCAAACTTTGATTTCTGGCACAGGGCAGTGAGCCATGCGGGATCCACTTTCCAGCTCGCAATCCACTAGTACCACAGGGCAACAGGGCCGCGTGGCCAGCAAAGGCAGTGTGGTGCGAGCTCGCTCCTGCATCTCACCCGCCAAAGTTGCTACACCTGCGGCATCTGCTCTGTCTGCTCCAAGGGTGCCAGGCACTGGACCAACTCCATCGCAGTTCTATTCTTCCCTATCAATAATGACTTCCTGTCTGTTCACCCCATTTTAGTTGATCGTGTTTCTCACCTGTTTACTATCAAATGTGTGTTCCTACTGCCCCACCCCTCATGAGGATGGGGCTTTGCCTGTTTTCTTCACTGCTGTTACCCACCCCAGAACTGTGCACTGTGGATACTCAGGAAGTGTTTGTCAAATGAATATGTGAAATGGATGCTGAGGGAGGTAAAATGGTTTAAAACATCCGTTTAGCTCAGTCCTCTGATCATCATGAAATGACAGTTCTTACCTGGCAGAGCTGGTGGGGGATTAAACGAGATAAATAAGAAAAATGACAGGGTCAGAAGTCATAGAATATACTTAAAAGAAACAAGAGTTTTGATTCTGCATTGCCTGCCAAGGCCCCCGGGGCACTCACAGTGCTCTGAGAGCCTTTTGTCACCGCAAGGGAAAAACGCTAGGAGGAGGGGCAGGCAACTCCTAGCCCAGCTCTTGGGGTAATAACTGAACATTTTCTTCCCAGGCTGGTTTGGCTGGTCCCCACATCACTGCTGTGGGCAAAACCTGTCTTTATACAACTGTGCACCTTAGCTCTCTGAAGACCCTTACAGGTCAACCATGAATTTAATGAGGGCATGTCCTGCAGGGAGAGCCCCACTTGATTAGAGAGGCTGAGTTCTTGTGATCTGGGATAAGGAACCTGTGTTTGCAGGTATCTCTGTGTTGGTAGTGGTAGGGAGAGACTTAATGACTTCAGTGACAGCTCACTGTCTTGTTTTTAAGATTTATTTTATTTTTATTGAAAGGTCAGATATACAGAGAGGAAGATCTTCTGTCCTCTGACTCACGCACCAAACGGCTGCAATGGCTGGAGCTGAGCCAATCTGAAGCCAGGAGCCAGGAGCTTCTTCTGGGTCTCCTATGAGGGTACAGGGTCCCAAGGCTTTAGCAGTCCTTGTCTGCTTTCCCAGGCCACAAGAAGGGAGCTGGATGGGAAACAGGGCTTCTGGGATACAAACTGGCGCCCGTATTGGATCCCAGCACATACAAGGCAGAGGATTAGCCAGTGGAGCCATTGTGCCAGGCCCTATGCATGGATTTCAAAGAATCCATGCATAAAAATTTTGCACTAAAGCAAACTTGTGTTTTAATTAATACATTTTTTCCCATGAACTTTTCAAGTACCCTCATACATAGTCGAATCAATGGGAGCTATATTCTAATACAATTTTGTAGACACTGAAGTTTGAATTTCATGCAATTTTCACGTTTCTCAAAGCATTCTTTCACTCCCCCTCCACCACCACCATTTAAAAATACACAAATCATTCTCAGATTGTGAGCCAGAGTTGTACCACAATAGGCGATGGGTCGGATTTGGCCGACAGGCCCTTGCTTGTTGGCCTCTCGTATAGTGCATTGTTTTTGAATAGCTGCATAATAACTCTGTTTTAACTGCATTTTACTTGTCTGTATCCCCAGTGAAGGACATTCAGTTTATCTGCTTCTCTCTCAGCTACCGCAAACAATAACCACTGTGAGCATTCTTGGCTGTGTGGGAAGGTTCCTGGGATATTTGCCCAGGAGTAGAAATTGCTGGAGCTCCAGGTTTTGGCCAATGCTGACCAGTAGGGGCCTGAGAGCTCCCCTTCCCCCGTTCCCTTCCAGTGTTTGGTAATATCCAACTTAATCAGGTTTTGCCAATCTGTGAATTAATGTCTCCTGTTGGTTTTGATTTGCATTCCTCTGAAATCTCATGAGTTTGAGCATATTCTGCAAACTAATACACATTTAAGTTCCTTTTACAACTTTCAGCATTCTTTATGCCTTCTTCTATCAATAAGTGTTTCTGACTTTCCTATTGGGATGTTCTCTCTGTGGGTCCCAGTTCCCCCACGTGTCCCACAACTGACCTTTCCTGAGATGACATCCCTGTTTCTTTTTTTAAAATTTATTATTATTTTTTGATAATTATTTCTATTTTTAATGATTTTTATGTAGTAGATTAGGGTGCAAAGAATCAAGGGCTACAGGAAGGTGAGTGAGACCATCATTTTCACAATCTCTTTTTTTCCTTCCTGAATTTGGAGGAAGGCAGGAGATAAGGGATAAGCCACACCCAGCCCCCTAGCCATCTTTGTACCCTGGGATGGAGGACAGTCACCTGACACCAGCCTCAGGTTCCCAAATGTGGGACATGCTCTGAGGATCCTGCTGAAGAGGTTTTGGTAGTTCAACAGTTCTAAATTACTGCCAAGCTCTCCACTCCAGGCATGATGAAATCTCTTTAGAATCTACTGGTTGGCATAGTCCACCTTTGAGTCCTCCATGTACCCAAATATTCACAGCCAACACTGGGCTGTGGTAGTTGATTAATTTGTTCTGTCCTCTGTCCTGTGTTATAGTACCAGGTGCCCTCTGCAGGCTCCACAGACTATGGAACCTGGAATTCTCTCCATGGTTGAGGTTCTTTTTTTTTTTTTTTTTAATTGGAAAGGCAGATTTACAGAGAGAAAGGGACACAGAGAGAAAGATCTTCCACCTTCTGATTCACAATGGCCAGAGCTGAGCTGATCTGAAGTTAGAAGCCAAGAGCTTCTTCCGGGTCTCTCACCTGGGTGCAGGGTCCCAAGGCTTTGGACTGTCCTCCACTGCTTTCCCAGGCCACAAACAGGGAACTGGATGGGAAGTGGAGCAGTGAATGGGTGCTCATATGGGATCCTGGTGCATGCAAGGCAAGGACTTTAGCCACTTAGGGTACTGTGCTGGGCCCGTGGTTGGGGTTCCGAGTCCAGCAATTCAGTTGGGGTGATCCCCAAAGAAACTTCATCTGAGGTGATCCCAGACCTGATTCTTGTGTGTGCTTACCAGTACAGAGTTTGACACAGTCTGTCACCCCAATCAGCTTATGTACATGCTGGTGGTTGCAATTGCTGGGTTAACTCTGTCTCCAGCCCCATCTTATACACAAACCAAACTGCTCACCAGACACTCGGCCCTCACGCAAACCACTGGAGCTGCAGCCTGGTTGGAGCAACCCTCAATAACCCCCACCAGGCCTGCCCCCTGCCCACTCTTACATTCTACCAATAGCTTAGGAATTTGTGTCAAAGGCAAGGTGAAAATTGTTGGGCACGGGGTAAGGATCACACCTATATATCCCATATCAGAAGATGGGATACCACATACACTACCTTTAGAAATGGTTGGAGGGGAGAGAACTTGGCCTCATGGTTAAGATGCCTGGGTCCCACCTCAGGTACCTGAATCCCACCTCAGAGTGCCTGAGTCCCACCTCAGGATGCTTGGGTCCCATCTCAGAGTTTTTGAATCCCACTCAGAGTGCTTGGGTCCCACCTTAGAGTGCCTGGGTCCCAACTCAGAGTTCCTGGTTCAATGCCTGGCTCTGGCAGCAGGGATGGATTAGGTGATTCTGTCCCTGGCATCCACACTGGTGGCCTTGATGAAATGCCTGGCTCTGAGCTTTGGCCTGGCTACTTGGGGCATTAGTGAGTGAATCAACAGATAGGAATGCTCTATCTCTCCTGCCTATCAAATAAGCACATTAATTTTTTTTTCAAAGAAGGAGCCAAGAGTTTCTTCTAGGTCTCTCATGTGGGTGCAGGGGGTCCAAGGAGTCAGTTCCTGCTAGTTTGTGTCCCAGCTGCTCTGCTTCTGACTTAGCTCCCTACTAATGTGCCTGGGAAGGCAGCGGAGGTTGACCCAAGCCTTTGGCTTCTGGTTTAAGCTTGGTCCAGTGCTGGCTATTGTGGCTATCTGTGAGTGAACCAGTGAATAAAAGATACCTTACTTTTTTTAATTAAAGAGATTTTATTTCAGTGTGTCTAATTTCTAAAAATCTCTTCCTCCTCCTCGTCCTTCTCCTTCATCCTCCAACAACCCCAAGAGATGGGTGTTCCCAGGTGACCTGTGCAGCTGCTGCACATCTCCGATGTCATCATCATGAAAGGCAGATCGTACCTCAGTCCAGTTCCAGCGCTGTCTCAGGTCCTTTGATTTCCCATTGTTAGGCTGGTCACAGAGTTTCAGGAATGCCATGGCCCACAGCTTTTGGTCCCAGTGCCTGCGGCTGCACCTGGGGCTGGTGGGTCAGTGACTGACAGCCTTGAGGAGAGTGTTAGCAGGGGGCAGCGCCACTGCCACCACCACAGGGTGAGGAACCCAACCTGGAAAATATTTTTCTCTTCTCTCTTCTTTCTCTCTCTCTTTCTGTTTACTCTTTCCAGTAAGTAAATAAATAAATTATTCAGGCCAGCAGATCTTAGTGTATTCATAGGGTGGTGTGACCATGGTCAACACTAGAATATCTTCATCACCCGCAGTCCTAGTCACCTGTTTGTCAAATTTCTGTCTCTACAGACTAGCCTAATCTAAATTTCATGTACAGGAAATCATACAATCTATCCTTTAAAAAAAAAAAAAAAAGACTTATTTGGGTCCGGCTCAGTGGCCTAGCGCCTAAAGTCCTTACCTTGAACGCGCCAGGATTCCATATGAGCATCGGTTCTAATCCCGGCAGCTCCACTTCCCATCCAGCTCTCTGTTTGTGGCCTGGGAAAGCAGTCAAAGATGGTCCAAAGCTTTGAGATCCTACTCCCATGTGGGAGACCCAGAAGAAGTTTCAGACTCCTGGCTTCAGATTGGCACAGCACCGGCTGTAGCAGTCACTTGAAGAGTGAATCATCCGATGAAAGATCTTCCTCTCTGTCTCTCCTCCTCTTTGTATATCTGATTTTACAGTAAAAAAAAAAAAATCTTTAAAAAACTTATTTATGTTAATTGGAAAGGTGGATCAGATTTACAGAGAGAAGGAGAGACAGAAAAATTTTCTATTTGGTGATTCACTCCCCAAATGACCACAACAGCCAGAGGTGAGCCGATCCAAAGTCAGGAGCCAGGAGCTTCTTCTGTGTCTCCCATGTGGGTGCAGGGACCCAAGGCTTTGGGCTATGCTCTATTGCTTTCAGATGCCATAAGCAGGGAGCTGGAAAGGAAGTGGAACAGCTGGGAGGTGAACCAGTGCAAACATGGGATGCTAGTGCTTACATTAATTTCTTTTTGCAGTTGAATAATATTCTGATATACGGCCGAGTTGTATTTCGCTTATCTATTCATCTGTTGATAGACTTTAGTGTTTTAATTCTGCTTTTAGGATCTCATGAATAGTAGTGCTATAAACTTTTAGGTGTGAATTTTTTAATATTTATTTTATTTTTATTGGAAAGTCATATTTTACAGAGAGGAAACAGAAAGATCATCTGCTGGTTCACTCCCCAAGTGGCTACAGTGGCTGGAACTGAACCAATGCAAAGCCAGGACCCAGGAGCTTCTTCCAGGTCTCCCATGTGAGTGCAGGGTATCAAGGCTTTGGCCATCCTTGACTGCTTTCCCAGACCACAAACAGGGAGCTGAAAGGGAACTGGTGCCTAAATGGGATCCTGGGGGATGCAAGGTGAGGATTTAGCCAGTAGGCTATTGCAAGGGGCCCAGTGAATTTTTAAATTTTTATATGGACATGTACTTTCTTTTAGTGACATGCTTAAAAATGAACTTGCTGGATCAAATAGCAATTATGTTTAACATTTCAAGGTAACACTTGGTTTCATGCATTCCAGGAGCTGAGTATGGTTTTTACATTTTGAGACGCTTGAGAAAAAAAGATCAAAAGAGTAGCTTTGTGTAATGTGATAATTATATGAATTTTCAAGTTTCAGGGTACAGAGTTTCGTTGTACAGTTATGTTCATTCCTCTTTTTAACAGTATCTACTTAAGTGTATTTTCATCTACTTGAAAAGCAGAGCAATAAAAGAGAAGAGAGAGTGAAATCTTCCATCAACTGATTCATTTGCCAAATGCCCATGGTAGCCAGGATTGGGCCAGGTTGAAGCCAGGAGCCAGGAACTCCATCCAGGACTCTGACCTAGGAGGAAGGAATTCAGTTACTTGAACCATCTTCTGCTGCCTCCTAGAGAGTACATTAGTAGGAAACTGCATTAGAAGCAGAGGCTGCTGGGCAGGAGGGAGTGGGTAGGGGGAGGCAGTGCATAGCTCACCCAACTAATCCTCTGCCTACAAGTACTGGCATCTCATTTGGATGCTGATTTGTGTACTAGCTTTTCTAGTTCCCATCCAGCTTACTGTTTGTGGCCTGGGAAAGCAGCAGAGGATGGCTCAAGTCCTGGAGCCTTTGTACCCATGTGGGAGGCCCAGAAGAGGTTCCTGGCTCCTGGCTTCAGATCATCTCAGCTGTAGCCATTGTGACCATTTGGGGAGTGACCCAGTGGATAGAGAATCTTTCTCTCTGTCTTTCCTTCTCCCTGTACCTTTCCAATTAAAAAAAAAAAATAAAAGGAATATTAATAAGAAACCAGTGGAGGTAGACTCAATTCAAAGTATTCCCATATGGGATACGGTGTCCCAACCACTGCTTAACCTTCTGGGACACTTTTCTTTTTATATTGTTGACTGTTTTTGCACTACAGGGGCAGAGTTGAGTATTTGTGACAGAAACCTGCAAGAACTAAAGTATTTGCCATCTATCCTTTTATTGAAAAGTTTTACCAGCATGTGAAAATACATGTTGGTGTAATAATTTTGAATTTTTCTTTGCCAGCTGATGGTGCTCACTTGGGTCTTCTCTATGCCCAGCTTGACTGGTGAAAGGACCTAGGTTGCCATCCTAGGTCTCCCAGGTCCCTGCCAGCAGGAAGGAGTGAAGAGAGGTCCTGTTTTCTGGATTGAAAATCTGAGTTCTGCAGGCACCTCTCAGACACTGCCACTGGGAGGGAAGTTGGGCCCTATCTTTCTTCTACCTCTGGGCAGCTTCTTCCCTTCCAGTTAAGAAGAGCCAGCCATACATAACTCTTGGCTGATGTCTTGTCAGAGCGCTTTGATCATCATTACTTGGTCAGAATCTGGTGGCTGTAACCCAGCGAAACAAAAACACAAGTGGCTTTAATGACTCTACCCCTAAAACTGGAAGCTTTCATCTTCTCACCAAGACTTTGACCTGCAGATTCTTGCTCGCAGCCCGTGACCCCATCCCTCCCAAGGGGTTAGAACCTAATGTTTTTGTCCCAGGATCATCATTCTTGAAGGAAAGAGGCCAGTTTCAAGTTTGCAGCCCCAGTCTTCAGAACCACTGTCCTCTAATAGGTCGTCATCCTCATCGTCCTCATATGACCAGATCCAAGGAAGGATGCCTGTCCCTGGGAGGTCGTGAGGATTCTTTGTCATGAGTTTAAGTCATGTTCCCAAAGGGACCTCCTGCACTGCTTGTGGATATCTTTTAAAATGCTGTAGTCACTTTGAAAAACAGCCTAGCAGTTCCTTAAGTGGATGAATGCTGGTTATTGTGAGCGCCAGCAGTTCCACTCCTAGGTCTTGCTAGATGTATATGCCAGAGGAATTAGACTTACATCCAACACTTGTCCACAAACACTAGAAACAACCAACTCATCAAGCTGTCTCTCCTTCACTCTGTATAACTGAGTCTTCCAAATAAATAAATCTGTTTAAAAAGTGAAGATCACAGCAGTATTCATATACCTGACATAGACCCAGATCCATCATGGGTGGAGCTGAGTGTTCTAACCAGTCAGTTGAGGGTAGTTACTGAGGCTCCTGAAATCAGAGACAACTGGCTCTCTGGTTCTGCAGGACCTTGGGCTTGTCATTTAACTCTCTAAGCCTCAGATTAATCATAGTCTCAGTCTCTTAAGGATTGTGTGGCAGTTAAGTAAAAATCGTATTCATGCTGCACTTACTACTTGACACGTGGTAGCAGGTGCTTAACAAAGGTGACAAGCATTTCTACATAGGGTTTTGTGGTCCATCCCATTCACCCCGGAGCAGTTCTGCTTTCCACAGAATTCCATTTCCTAGTCCTGCCTGATCATAAAAATTACCTGAAATATTTGTGTAAAATACATATTCCAGAGCCCCACTTCAGCCAACTGGTCAGAATTTTTTTAAAAGATTTTTTTATTTATATTGAAAAGGCAGAGTTACAAAGAGAAAGAGAGACAAAGATCTTCCATCCACTGGGTCACTCCCCAAATGACCACAACAGCCAGAACTGAGCCAATCTAAAGCCAGGAGCCAGGAGCTGCTTCTCCAGGTCTCCCACGTGGGTGCAGGTTCCCAAGGCTTTGGGCCGTCCTTGACTGCTTTCCCAGGTCACAAGCAGGGAGCTAGAAAGGAGGTGGAGCAGCTAGAATTTGTACCGGTGCTCATATGGGATCCTGGTGCATGCAAGGTGAGGACTTTAGCCACTATACTACCGTGCCGGGGCCTATGACATTGATACTATTAACATCAACATCATCACACCATTTTAATGGCTGGGGGAAGAGGAGTAACTGAGGGAACTGAGGCACTAAGCGATTCCGCAATTTGCTGAAGTCACGTCTTCAACAATGTTAGAGCCATCATTCAGATGCAGCAGACTAGCTCTGAGGTCAGTGCTTTGGCCACTTAGTAGTGCTGCCTCTTTCTTGGAGTCTGATCTTTGCAGTATGGTTTATAGTGTGGAAAAATGGAAAAACTAAAAGCAGATCCCATGCTTCACTTTTTGAAACTACTTTGAAGCTGTTAGATATGATGCTGAAAAGGATTTTTCAGTGACACAGAGGTACATCCACAACATTCTAAGTGAAAAGATCAGGTTCAAAAACAATATTCCTCACTATACAGATCCATTTATATAAAACACAAATTAGCCAAAGATAATCTCTGTTTTAAAAACCAAATAGTGGTTCCTTTTGGGTGATGGGGTGGGGTACTTGACACTGGCAGGGGACACAAGGAGGCTTCTACTGGTGGGCAATGCTCTGTCTGCTACCCTGGTATTACTAACTCAGTACCACTTAGGAGCTCATCACTTTTCTCTGTGATGTGTATCCAAGAACAGCTTTAAAAATGTTTATGCTATGGGCCCAGCGCGATAGTGTAGTGGTTGAAGTCCTCACCTTGAAAGCGCCGGGATCCCATATGGGTGCTGGTTGTGATCCTGGTAGCTCCACTTTCTATCCAGCTCCCTGCTTGTGGCCTGGGAAAGCAGTCGAGGACAGTCCAAAGCCTTGGGACCCTGCACCGGCGTGGGAGACCTGGAGGAGGTTCCTGGTTCCTGGCTCTGGATCGGCACAGCACTGGCCGTTGTGGTCACTTGGGGAGTGAATCATCGGACAGAGGACCTTCCGCTCTGTCTCTCCTCCTCTCTCTAACTCTGCCTTTTCAATATAAATAAATAAATCTTTTAAAAAATCAAGTTCATGTTAAAAAAAAGTTTATGCTAAAAAAAAATGTTTATGCTAAAAAGAAAATGTTTATGCTTAGGACCAATGTTGTGTAACTGATAAAGCCGCCACTGGTGATGCTCCACTTCTGATCTAACTCTCTGCAGACGTGCCAGGGAAAGGAGCAGAAGTCGAAGGCCCTGGTGCTCGGGCCCCTGCACCCAGCTGGAAGACCCATGGAGCTCCTGCTTCCGCCTGGCTCAGCCGGCCGTGTGGTCATCTGGACAGTAGACCAGCAGAAGGAAGATCTCTCTCTCTCTCTCTTTAGCTCTAGCTCTGCCTCTGTTTTAAATAAATAAATTATCTTTTTAATAATGGAAGGAACCAAAAGGCTATTTTATAAAAATAAGTGGCCTATTTCATTAAAAAATGCAAAGATCAAGAATGATGAGGAAAGTCTGAGAAACAATTTAAGTTTAAAGAAGATTGAAGAGCTATGAAATGCAGCACTGGGTCCAGGATTAGATCCAGCTAAATAATACAGCTAATTGTTCAATTTTTTTAAAAAAAGATTTATTTATATTTGAAAGGCAGTTACAGAGGCAGAGGGGCAGAAAGAGACTGATTTTCCATCTGCTATTTTACTCCCTAAATGGCTGCAACAACCAGAGCTAGACCAGACTGAAGCTAGGAGCCCAGAGCTTCTTACTGGTCTCCCATAAAGGAGGCAGGGGCCCAAACCCTTGGGCTATCCTCTGTTGTTTCACCAGGCAAGTAACAGAGTGATAATCAGAACTGGAACAGCCAGGACTTGAGCGGGTTTCCATGTGGGATGATGTCATTGCAGGCTTAACATGCTATGGCATAATGCCGGTCCAAATGGATTAATTTAAATATGTACTATAGATTAGGTAATACTATTGGCAGTGTTCAGTGCCCTGAGTTTGTCAATTCGACTGTGGTTATGGGTGGAAATGTCTGTGCTCTCTGGAAATACACATTGAAGTATTTGGGAGTGAAGTGGCATCATGTCTCTAATATAATCCCAGATGGTTCAGAAAAATGAATGTAAGTATAATGCACAGAAATAGCAAAAATTATAAAGCAGGTGGTGAGCAGTTGATTCCTATGAGTAAAGAGTTTCTAGGAATTTCTTTTTTATTATTTGTAAAAGATTTATTTTATTTATTAGGAAGGCAGGGTTATAGAGTGCTGGTTCACTCCCCAGATGTCTGGGGTTGGGCCAGGTCTAAGTCAGGAGTCCAAAACTCCCTCATTCAGAGATCTCATATGGGTGCAGGGGGGAGTACTTGGGCAAACTTCTGATGCTTTCCCAGGTGTATTAGCAGGGAGCTGGATTGGGAAATGGAGCAGCTGGGACTCAAACCTGTACCCATGCAGGATACAGGCATTGCAGGCTGCAGCTTAACTGATTGCACCATAACCCTGGCCAGAATTTTTTTTGAGATTTATTTAATTTTTATTGGAAAGTCAGATTTACAGAGAGAAGGAAAGACAGAGACAAATATCTTCCATCCCTTGGTTCACTCCCCAAGTAGCTGCAACAATTGGTGCTGAACCAATCTGAAACAAGGAGCCAGGAGCTTCTTCCTGGTCTCCCACATGGGTGCAGGGTCCCAAGGCTTTGGGCCTTCCTTTACTTTTTTCCCAGGCCACAAACAGAGAGCCAGAAGGGAAGTGGAGCAGCTGGGATATAAAACTGTGCCCATATGGAATCCTGGGTATGTAAGGCAAGGACTTTAGCCACTATGCTACCACACTGGGTCCCAGAATTTCATGTACTACTCTTGTACATCAAAGTCACAAATAGCCTCCCAAAAGGAGAGGTGAACAAGAAAATTCAAACTTTCACTCTTTCAGAGTTAATACTAACAACTGTAATTGGAGAATGATAAACAGGAATTTTCCAAATAGTCGTTTTTAAAGAATTACTTATTTTTTCTTGGAAAGTCAGATATACAGAGAGGAGGAGAGACAGAGAGAAAGATCTTCCATCCAATGATTCACTTCCCAAGCAGCCAAATGTTCAGAGCTGAGCCAATCTGAAGCCAGGAGTCTGGAGCCTTTTCTGGGTCTCCCAAGTGGGTACAGGGTTCCAAGGCTTTGAGCCATCCTCAACTGTTTTCCCAGGCCACAAGCAGGGAGCTGGATGGAAAGCGGGGCCACTGGGATATGAACCCGAGCCCATATGGGATCCCGGTGCATTCAAGGTGAGGACTTTAACTGCTAGGTTACCATGCCAGACCCCCAAATAGGTTTTTTAAAAATAGAAAAAAGAAAAAGAATATGGGGCAACCAGGAGCTGGGGTAGGGGTCCGGCAGGACCCCAGTCACCTGGCCTGTGTCCTTGGACCTGCCTGTATGGTAGGTGCCAGGTCTGTGAGCCCCTGGGGTAGGGAGCCCTGTGAAGCCCAGATCATACAGCCCAAGGTGTTAATGGCACCAGGGGAAGCTCACTGGCTACCCAGGAGCATGCTTGTGGGGACTTAGTGTGTGGGCTTACAGGAGTCTGACAATGGCAATAGGTGGGGACATGTGGGGGTCTGGGGTCTCATGTCCAGGATTGGTTTTCTATTTGTGGAATTCATGTGTCAGAGCTGGGCCTCCTCAGTGGAAAAGACAGAACAGATACATGGCAGCCCATTGAGGTCTACAGAGGACATCTGGTTCCATAGCACAAGAAGGAGAACAGAACAATTTGGACAACAACCCCAGCAAACGATGACAGCAAGTTTCTGGGCAAATGGAGACTCAAAGGTCAACTGTGTCAACCAATGGACATTGGAAAGGGTTCCTCACTCTTGGATCTGTGAGATCATCAGCATTTCAAAACTAATGAAACCACTTGGACAGAACACTTGGAGCATGAGCCACATTGGGGATCCTAGGTTGATATCAGATTGCTGTTCCCCATCACTGGGTACTAGGGTGGATCAGATCTTGCTGTGTACTAGATGTGACCCTCTGGACAAGTTATTTCTGTTCTCAGTGCCCCTGTGTCACCTCACCTGTGAAATGCGTATAGCATGGGGATTTCACCAAGAAACTCAATCGTGTAAAACATTAGTGACAGTGTTGGCAGACACCCAAGCTCATGTAAACACTAGCCGTTAACATATCAGGTGGGTGGGATTGTGGGTTAAGCCATTGGTGTATTTTTCATACTCCATAAAGTGGAAACACAGACAACAAAGCATCAAGTAAAGATGTCATTATGATGTTTTTAGGGGGTGAATAGAACCCCCCTTCCAACCGCTCAGCTTCTGTCGGCGGCTTGCCCTGTCCTCCGTCTTCCTACTAGCTAGCACTCCCTCCCTCACCTGGCCCTCCCATCTGCCCACTAGACAACATTCCTTACTTCTTTTCCCCAAGAACTGTAATTAAGCTTTTACTCTGTAGTTGCCATCTCACAGCTCCTGGCTGAAATCATGTGCCTGCCTGGCCTGTTTTTCTTCTCAGCCCCGGTAGACAGGGGCAGATTTAACAGGGAGCCCTCATTGAGCCTGGCATGGGACAGAGATCCAGGGTGGGGCTGCTTGTGTTCAGCCCCTCCCACGCCAGACCTGTTGGATCCCAGCAACTTGGCAAGGTAGAACAACTTACCCAAAGGCCTTCCAAGAAGTTGTTGGAGCCAGGATTGGGATCCTGTGTGATCTGGCCTTATGACGGGGACATGACACCCTGTTGCTTTAACTGATGAGGATTTCTGAACTCCCCAAACCCAGGTGCCTCTGCAGCAGCTGTAGTTTGATAGCAAAACTGGCTGCCCTCCGGCTGCTGGTGCCTCACCCTTCATTTGGCAGCTCCTCCTGTCTGATAGTCTTTCTCCAGCTCTGGATCTGGGCTGGCCCTGTGATGGTCAGCAAAACACAGCAGAAGTGGTGATGAACCTGCTAGGCCCTGAGCCTTGCACGCTTCTGCTCTGTCTTCTGAATCTGGCTGCCTGCAAGCCCAGGCAAGACTGCAGAAGCATCAAGGCCCACTCACCTCTGTGGCCATCCCAGACCCATTAGCAATTGACCAACCTCCCTGCTGACTGAGCCCAGCTGAGGTTAACCAGGTCTGCTCTGATCAGCGAAACCTCCTGGCTGACCCGTACATACAAGAGCAATTAAAAAAAAAAGATTTATTATATTTTTATTTGAAAGGAAGAGTTATAGAGAGGAGAGAGAGAGAGCTCTCATCCCTGGTTCATTCCCTAAAAGGTCACAATTTTAGGGCCAGGCCAAATGGAAGCCAGGAGCCAGGAGTTTCTTTTGGGTCTCCCGTGTGGGTGCAGAGTCCTAAGGACTTCCTGCTTTCCCAGGCCAGTAACAGGAAACTGGATAGGAAGTTGAGCAACCATGACATATAGGATGCCAGTGCTGCAGGTAGAGGCTTAGCCTACTACTCCATGGCACTGGGCCCATGAGCAATTGTTTTAAGCATTGGGCTTTGAGAGAGGTTTGTTATATGAGTATGCTTCAAAAAAATTCATTAGAGGGCCTGCTGCAGTAGCCTTGTAGCTAAAGTCCTTGCCTTGCATGCTCCAGGATCCCATATGGGCACTAATTCATGTCCCAGCTGCTCCACTTCCCTTCCAGTTCCCTGTTTATGCCTGGGAAAGCAGTAGAGGACGGCCCAAAGCCTTGAGACCCTGCCCTAGTGTGAGAAACCTGGAAGAAGTTGCTGGTTCCTTGTCTCAGATGGGCTTAGCACTGACCATTGCAGCCACTTGGGGAGTGAAACAGTGGATGGAAATCTTTCTCTCTGTCTCTCCTTCACTCTATATATCTGACTTTCCAATAAAATAAATAAATAAATATTTTTTAAAAAATTCGTTAGAAAATGGAAGTAAAAGTAAGTTACTGGGAGTGGTTATTATGGCACAGCATGTTAAGCCAAAGCTTGGTATTCCACATCTCACATTGGAGTACTTGGGTTCGAGTTCTGCCTCCAGTGACAATGCATCTCTTGCTAATGCTTGAGGAAAGCAGCACATGATGGCTGAAGTACTTGCGTCCCTGCCACCCTCATGGGGCTTTTCCCTGGGGTTATTTAGATGTCTGGGGCACCCAGCTGGGCAATCCCCTTCCTGATCTCTCCTTGTCCAGCAGACTGAGCTTACTCACATGAGGCTGTAGAATTCTTCAGCAGCCAGAAAAAGCAAGCCTGATACAGCTTATTTGACTATAGCTCTATTATTGGCCAAACAAGTCACATGGCCAATGTCAGAGTCTGAGGTAGAGAGAAGTAGACCCCGCCACGACTGGATGAAGGGCAGAGTCACAAAGTGATAGAAGCACACACCATGAAGGATTTGTGGGCATTTGTCAATCTAAGGCAGGAGCATTCAGGAATTGTCCTTTGGATTTGTCATTAAACACCTCTGTGGGCAGAGATTGTGTTGAATGGAGTGGCAGTGATGAGGAGAAGAAGTGATTGAGATGGGGTGGAATCCACTGCAAGTGAGGAGGGCATGATGGGACACTAAAGTAATTCATAAATCAAAGAAGTGAATACCTAATGATGGGATTCAGTGCCTGACACTGGGTCTAAGAGGAAATCCCCAGTGTACTCTTTGCTGGCTGGCCCTGTGTCTAAACATCTAAAGACTGCTGGGAGCTAGGCCATTTCAAGAGGAGAAAACAAGGCAGCAAGTTGTGTGTGCCTTCTGAGTATGTGGGTCTTTTCTGCGTCAGCAGCTTGTACCTTCTGTGGCTCTGACTATGCAGCCTGATTGATTGAGCTAGCTTAAAAGGCCTCGTTTTTTGAACCTAAGATTCCAGGCTTCCAATACCTTCAGGTCATCAACAAAGACCAAAAGGTCTGGCATGAATGCAAGGTTATTATTCACCCAGGAAGACATTATAAACCACAGGAACGCAAGCCCAGAAGGCCGGATTGGCTGCCTAGCTCCCTAGGCACATTGTGTCCTCAACCCCCGACCCAAGATAATTCATAATTAAATCTGTTGCAGGCAGGAGGCAAACTAGAATGCCATCTACACTGGCAATGGGGAAAAAGTTTGAATGCAAAGTTCTAGAGCTCCAAAACTTGACACACTGGTAACATTCCAAGCTTAGGCTTCCCCTTTCTACCTTCCTGGGACCGTCTTCTGGAGGAAGATGACTCAGAAGAAGAGTTGGTGAGTCACTAGGGTAAGATCTAGGTTTTGGTAACTGTACCACAGAATATGCCATATGCTCAGGTCCCATGCAAAGTTCCAGTTAATTGTATTATTTTTTTAAAGATTTATTTATTTTTATTGGAAAGGCGGATATACAGAGAGGAGGAGAGACAGAGAGGAAGATCTTACATCTGATGGTTCACTCCCGAATGACCTCAATGGCTGGAGCTGAGCCGATCCGAAGCCAGGAGCCAGGAGCTCTTCTGGGTCTTCCACCTGGATGCAGGGTCCCAAGGCTTTGGGCCATCCTCGACTGCTTTCCCCAGCAACAAGTAGGGAGCAGCAGAAGGGAAGTGGAGCAGCTGGGACATGAACTGGTACCTATTTGGGATCCCAGTGCAGATTTGGCCAATTGAACCATTGTGCTGGGCCCACTTTGGGTAATTCTACAAACATTGAAAATGCACAAACAACTTAGCCAGTAGTTTTTCTAGGAATGTATGTTCCTACATTTGTGAAATAATATTTGCAGAAGGATATTTAGTGCACCATTGTTTGGAACAGTGAAAGATCAGAAACAATTCAAATGTCCATTAGTAGAGGAACAGCTAAGTAAATTATAGAACTCCATTTCAGTGGAATACTGTTTAGCAAAGAATAATAATAATAAAAAGAACAAAGGGCTGGCATTGTGGTGCAGAGGATTAAGTGGCAGCTTACAACCTTGGCATTCCAGTAGGAGTGGCACCACAAGTCCCAGCCCTTTCGGGCACTGCAGTCCACAGTCTCTATGATGTCTGCCATCTCAGGCTTGTCCTCTGTGGCCCAGCTGATATTGTTGCCAGGCCAAAGTCGATCATAATGTGTTTGTTCTTGAAGAAAAACATGACAGTGCATGGGTTGTACAGCTTGTACATCTTGTTGAAGTCAGGCATTTCTGTGATGTCCACAAGATAACTAACTTCAGGGCCAATGCCAGAAGCCAGGGACTCTGATGTCGGTCACGGGTATCCTAAGCAGCATCTGTACCAAATGCTTGCCTGTGAATTTTGGATGGTTTTACTCTGTGTGTCTGCTTATACTCTGTGCATATCTATTTATATGCAACAAAATATACATTTTGTAAGTCATAACACTTTCTACACATAAAAACAGTGTAAAATTACCCTCATTTCCTTCCCCATTCAGAGGCCCTCAGAGAGTCCTTTGCTCTTGTTTCTCCCCTTTTCTCTCATTGTCTGTGAAGATCCGCTAAGGGGCTCCTCAGAGCTGTGGCTTGAGCTGATTGTGACAAAAGTTCTCTGTCCCAAAGTTTCTATGAAATGAGAAAAGGTTCTTTCTAGTAAACCCACTAGCACTGGTGGGATGGGGTGGTGCATAAGCTAGGTTGTTTGGACCAAAAAGCAGAATCCTATCTGTTCTGATGACCCTGAGTGACCCTTGAGGGTTCCTCACCACGGTAGACTGGCAGGTGAAGAAGATCCAGAGACGTTGCCTGGAGGATCAACCTCACCTCCGCATTGTGGGTGTCTCCAAGCACAGCTGTCCTGCCTTTTTGTTGGTGGTGCTTCCTGGGAGATCCTGTGAGACTGCAATCCCATTTCACAAGCTGAGCACTTATAATCTGCCACCACAGCCATGTCTGACTAGACCAAGAGTGGACAAAACCCAGGGGACAGATTCTTAGACTGGGCTGAGGGGAGCAGGCTCTTCGTCTGAGAAGTGTAGGCGGAAATGAAGCCAGTCAGATGAAAACTGGAAGACAAGACTGTGCCATGTTGAAGCTGGGGCGATCACGTCAGGTTGGGCAAGGCAGGGGAAGTAGCTGTGAGAAAATGGGAAGGGAAGGGGCAGAAAGGGACAGGAACGGGCAGCCTAGAGGCCTGGAGAGCACAGCCTTGTGGCTGCAAGTCCTGGGAGGCAGCACGGCCATTTCCCATCCGTGGGCCCTGAGCGAATGTGCCTTCATGTAAGTCTGCAGACTCTGCCGCCTTCCCCTCTGTGGTGTGACACCTGCAGAACCCAAGTCACTCCTTCCTTGACATTATCTTCTGTCTGCTGCGGCTCTAAGAATCATAATTTCTGTCCATTTGAGAATAACAAAGAGATTGGCTCTTGGAAACATAATGCTAAATCAAAGACGTCAGACAAGACATTACATAATGTATGATCCCATTAACATGAAATGCCTACAATAGGCAAATCCACAGACAGAATATGGAATAGGGACTGGGAATGATAGGGAGATTAAGATTGATGGCAAAGTGTGTGTGAGTGCATGGGCTCTTCCTGTGCAATGAAAATGTTTTAAAGTTGGTTGTGGTAATAAATGCACAACTCTTAAAGAAAACTCTCGAGAACGGTGCAGTAACCTAGCAGAGAGATCACACTGGACCCAAGCGAAGGATGTTAGGTGTCTTTACTGTTCTAGCTTGGTGACAGCAGCTCCTGCTACACTCCAGGAGCCACTGCAACAGCTGCCAAAGTCAGGGGTTTTCAAACTCTCATCCTCCAATCAGATTGACAGCCATGCAGTACAAAGTTTTAGGCAGGAAGGGCTCAGAGCCCAAAGTTTTCCTACACTTTACCCTAGTCTAGTACAATAGGAGGCAGGAGGGGCCAGGTGCGCGGAGCCTCCGGAGTAACTTCCACGCTGTCAGTTCTTCTGAATGTTGAGGAAGGCAAGAGGCGGAGGGTGCACTTGTCGCACCTTCAATTAACTTGAATGGCACCAGTGGAGGTAGGAAGGGTGGGGTGCGGAAACTCCGTTTCCGTGCCCTGTCCGCTGTCAATTAACCTGACAAGTGGTGTGTGCCATCAGTGACAGTGCCCCATTACATACCCCATGAATGCAGGGTCCCAAACTTGGGGGCCATCCTCCACTGCTTTCCAGGCCAAAAACAGGGAGCTTGATGGGAACTGGAGCAGGTGGGACACAAACCAGCACCCATGTGGGATCCTGGCACTTGCAAGCTGAGGATTTGAGGATTTAGCCACTATTCCTCCAGCCCCAATACTAAATCTTTTTAAAATCTCCTTTTTTGTAGGCCCGGTGCAATAGCCTAGCGGCTAAAGTTCTCACCTTGCATGCACCAGGATCCCATATGGGTACCAGTTCTAATCCCAGCAACCCTACTCCCCATCCAGTTCCCTGCCTGTGGTCTGAGAAAGCAGTAGAGGATGGCCCAAAGCCTTGGGACCCTGCAGCCACATGGGAGACCCGGAAGAATTTACTGGCTCCTGGTTTCGGATTAGCTCAGCTCCATCCGTTGCAGCTGCTTGGGGAGTGAATCAGCAGATGGTGGATCTTCCTGTCTCTCCTCCTCTATGTATATCTGACTTTCCAATAAAAATGAATATTTTTTTAAGAATCCTTTTTGTTCCTTTATCTTTTCTCTCTAGTGAACTTCACTGTACCTTTATCTCATCTTAGCCACCCACTTGCTCTGTCATAGCTTTGACCAATGCAGATAATTTTAATCCCATAATCCTACAGGCATCCTAGTCAGTAGTCACCTCCTCTACTACCTCCAACCCCTCTTCTAGTGTTCATCTCCATCCACGGCCCCTTTGGGAGCTGTATTCCATTGATCCTACCACCTTTTTTATCATGTCTTCCACTTAGCATTTTCTTACCTCTCTTTCGTGTTGTTTAAATTCCATGTTCTATCATTGTAGTTGCTCCTTTATGTCCACCTTCCACTTCCTTGTCCCTTTTCTGTATTGTCTAGAGAAACCGTCATTGACATGCCAGCTCTTTAGCTCTGCCCCTGGGCCTGCGGAGCTGAGGAAATTCAGAGCTCATGGACTGATGACTTCAGACAGACCCTCAAGGGTGGCTGGCCATCCTACTATCTTTTTTTTTTTAAGATTTATTTATTTTTTAAAAAAATATTTATTTATTTATTGGAAAGTCAGATATACAGAGAAGAGGAGAGACAGAGAGGAAGATCTTCCATCCGATGATTTACTCCCCAAGTGAGCGCAACGGCTGGTGCTATGCCGATCTGAAGCCAGGATCCAGGAACTTCTTCCGGGTATCCCACACGGGTGTAGGGTCCCAAGGCTTTGGGCCATCCTCGACTGCTTTCCCAGGCCACAAGCAGGGAGCTGGATGGGAAGTGGAGCTGCCAAAATTAGAACTGGCACCCATATGGAATTCTGGCGCTTTCAAGAAGGCAAGTACTTTAGCTGCTAGGCCACGCCGCCGGGCCCCATCTTACTACCTTTCTTAGACCATTTATTATCCCACTCCACTAGACAGTTATTTCACATTCTCTCGTCTCTTCTAACGTACAGCCATCTTCCTGTGGGCTCACTCTCTGCTGATGATTTCATCGAAAGAGAACTTCCACCACTCCCACATATGCGTAATACCTCCCTGCATCTGAACTCTTATGCCCTAACTTCTCTGCGTCAACTTCTCTATCTCTGATCATTTCAAGACACTAATTTATTTGTTTGAAAGGTGGAGAAATAAAAAAGCGAGACAGAGACAGGCAGACAGAGACAGAGTGTGGTTCACTCCACAAATGCCTGCAACAACTAGAGACTGGGTCAGTTTGAAGCCAGGAACTGGGAATTAAATCAGGGTCTCCCGTGTGGGTGGAAGGAAGTCAAGTGCTGGGTCTGTCACCTGCTGCCTCCCAGGATGGTCATTGGCAAGAAGCTAGAAATGGAAGTGGAGCTGGGACTTGAACCGAGGCACTCTGACGTGGGATGTAGGAGTGACGTGTTGCAGTGTCTTAACCACAGCACTGGATGCCCATGTCTGTTATTTGTACTTAAAGACTCCCCCTCCACCCATTGCTTCAGTAATATCTTTTCCCTTTCTCCTGCTCATCTATCTCCCCCCCAAATTCCATTTTTTCCCATCAATATTCACTCATTCCATAGCTTATCAGTGTTAAAAAGTTACAAATTTAGCTTGGTCCTGTGCTTCCTTTGCTCTGGAACTCTTGACTCTTGGCTCCCCTGAGCGTGGCCCCTGTGTGTCTGTATTCCTCACCCCCTGTTAACTGCTTGGGTGGGACAATGAAGATAGCAATGCTAAGATGCTTTGTATTTCTAATGTGTGTGCTGTCGGGAGTTCCAGGAGAGGTGAGGCCTAGCAGTAGTGGAATGTGGGCAGAGAAGCCTGGGAAAGGTGAATGTCTGCAACTTTGTACATGTGTTCAGGTTGCTTGTAGCATATCTATTAGCTTATATTTATATTTATACTCTTAATTTACAATGTTGGGTAAGCTGGGACATAGGTCTTCAGCTTAATGGATGGACTTCAAGGTAAAGAACATTTGTTCCTCTTGGGGTTACGATTGATTGGATTGACATATGGACTTGTGATTTGCTATTTCTACTGGGCCCTGGTTATCACAAAGCTTGATTAATAAAGACTCCTTAATAAACCTTAAAAAAAAGTTAGAAATTTATATCAGAGATACAGAGAGAGACATATATGTCATAAAGCCAGTGTAGTTAAAGTGTTTGTGGAACCCTGGTAAAACCCTACATATTATATTCCTTCAGGTTTTTGGCACATTTGGAAAATTTCATAATAAAATGTTGAGGTAGAATTTCTGTCTTGACCTCACGTCTCCCTCTTTCTGTTACCTCATCTCTCTCTTTCCCAGAACACCTCCCGGGCAGCGTGCCTGAGCTTGTGTCTCTAGCTCCTCTGCTCCTGTTCCTTCTCACACTAACTCCAATCCAGCTTTCTCCCCAGCAGCCTCCCAGAACATCTCATCAAGTTCACCTCGTGGGGAAATTCACTGTCATATATCAGTCCTGGTCTTGCTCAACACCTTAGCTGAAGAGTTTTGCTCAGTTAATCACTTCCTGCTCCTTATAAATCTTTCTTCCCTTAATTCCAGGGTAGTACTCTCCTTCCTTCTCCCTCCCCTTGGAATGTCCTCAGGCTATTTTGTTGTTTTTTTCTCACCTGTCCAATCTCTAGAATTAATCAGCTTTTCATCATGCTAACAATCAACCTGAGAGAAACTACTTAGAAAAGCAGGGGTGTTATTTCTGCTCACAATTTTGGAGGTCAACAGGACCATGTGGAGGGACCCATTGGTCTGGTGTCTGATAAGGGTAGTGGATTACAGAAAGTCTATAGAAAGAGAATCAGCAGAGAGGCTAGATCCCACTTGGCATTTTTTTTTTTCTTTTGATATTTCTTTATTTTTTATTGGAAAGTCAGATATACAGAAAAGAGGAGAGACAGAGAGGAAGATCTTCTGTTCGATGATTCACTCCCCCAAGCAGCCACAACAGCCACAGCTGAGCCAATCCAAAGCCAGGAGCCAGCAGCTTCTTCCAGTTCTGCCACACAGGTGCAGAGTTCTGAGGCTTTGGGCCTCCTCAACTGCTTTCTCGGACCACAAGCAGGGAGCTGGATGGGAAGCGAGACGGCTGGGTTTAGAACCAGAGGTGCCCGTATGGGATCCAAGCATGTGTAAGGTGAGCACCCAGTTGGCTTTTATAAGTAGCCCTACCTGTAACTAACAACAGTATGCCCCCAGTGGCCTCAGGACCTCCCACGAGGATCACCTCTTCCATACCAGAATTCGAGTGGACTTCCACCTTCTTCCAATGGCACCACCCTAGGGGATCACAACTTCAAGACAGGAGCCCTTAAAAAACTAATATACAAACCATAGCATTTCTTAAAATCAAAATACACTGGGGCTCAACCTTTTTATTTTTTATTTTTTTATTTATTTTTTTAAAGATTTATTTTTATTATTTTTTTATTGGAAAGGCGGATATACAGAGAGGAGAGACAGAGAGGAAGATCTTCCGTCCCATGATTCACTCCCCAAGTGAGTGCAACGGCCGATACTATGCCGATCCGAAGCCAGGAGACTCCTCCTGGTCTCCCACGCGGGTGCAGGGTCCCAAAGCTTTGGGCCATCCTTGATTGCTTTCCCGGGCCACAGGCAGGCAGCTGGAAGGGAAGCGGGGCTGCCGGGATAGAACCGGTGCCCATATGGGATCCCTGGGCGTGCAAGGCGAGGACCTTAACCACTGCACCACCGCGCCGGGCCCAGGGGCTCAACCTTTTTAAAATTTTGTTTTGGGGGTTGGTACCACGGCCTCATAGACTAAGCCTCTGCCTGGAGCATTGCCACATGAGGTATTGAAGCATCTTAAACTTGACATGGCTACAAACCATGACCCCCAGTGAGTTACACTTCTGTCTTGACCCTTCCCTTTCCTCACATTCCTATTGAATCCTTCAAAAATAATATATAATTATCTTCAAAATATAGCTAGGAGCTGGGCATCTATTTGATGCAGTGTAAACATTCCATGGGATGTGTGCATTCCATTTCAGTGCTTTGATTCAAGTTCTGGCTTTGCTATCAGTTTCAGTTTCTTGCTAATGTATACCATGGTGATAGCTCAAGTACTTGAGTCCCTACCACTCATCCAGGAGACCTGAATTGAGTTGCAGAGTCTGGATTCAACCTGGCCCAGCTCCAGCTGTTGTAAACATCTGAAGAGTGAATTAGTAGCTAGAAGGTCCTCTCCCCTCTCTCTCTCTGCCTTTCATATAAAATAAAAGTTTATATATGCATACACATATATGTCGCCCAAGCTGCCATCATCTCTTCCATGGATTATTGCAATGGCTTCTCCCTGGGGTCTCTGCTTCCAATCCTAGTCCCCTCCAGCCCACCTCCAACCTTCTCTTCACTGGCAGGCAGAGTGATCCCTTTAAAGTATAAGAACATCATATCACTCCTCTTAGCACACACGAGGAACTTGACATTTCACACCAAGTCAAAGTCCTAATATAAATAAAAAAGAAAAGTGAAAGTCCTTGGAATGCCCGCTAAGTCCCCGCGTGTTTTATCTCTCGACACACTCCTTCGCTGCCTTTAAAATAATTTTTTTCAAAAAAATTTTAAAACAGGTATTTATTAAGATTTATTTATTTGTGGGCCCAGCACAGTGGCCTGGTAGCTAAAGTACTTGCCTTGAATGTGCCGGGATCCCATATGGGCACCAGTTCTAATCTCGGCAGCCCCACTTCCCATCCAGCTCCCTACTTGTGGCCTGGGAAAGCAGTTAAGGATGGCCCAAAGCCTTGGGACTCTGTACCCATGTGGGAGACCATAGCACCAGCCATTGCACTCACTTGGGGAGTGAATCATCGAACAGAGGATCTTTCTATCTCTCCTCCTCTCTGTATATCTGACTTTCCAATTAAAATAAATAAATCTTTTTTTAAAAAAAGTTGGGGAATCCTGTGACAGGCAAATTACATCTCAGATAAAGTTACTTTTTTAAAAAGCTTGAAGATAAAAAGCACTCACCACAATTTCCCAAAGGGCATGATTACTGCTGACACCTCATGTGAGCTTGTGTCACAGCGAGCATTGAGAGCAGAAGGACCACAAGTGACCCCAGCCAATCATGTTCTGCCATGCTCAGTCACGCGCCGGTCACACGGAGCTTCCAGGCCTTAATACTGGTCATGGGAGTTAACAGGCCATTTCATAAATGCCATGCCTGGGCTAACAAAGCCAGCTGTCCGCAGCCTGTGTAGAAGCAGGTGATGGCATAGGCTCTCCCCTGCACAAATCTGACTTAGGACCTTGGCTTTGATCTGAAAGCCTTTGGCTGCTCTCAGCCTCAGTTTCCTTCCTGGTGGACCCTAGACATTCACAGCCCACACAGTGACTAGGGGGTTAAGTACGATATCATTTGTAGAATACTTCGCCTGGTGCCTAGAACTGGAGAGAGGAGCAGTGCTGGCACTCAGCCATACTAAGGCATAAAGCACAGCGTGGTGGCCATGTGGGGATTCACTCAGCAGATGGAGATCTGTGGCTCTCTGTCTCTCCTTCTCCTTCTGATTTTAAGACAAATACATCTTTAAAAAATAATAAGCACTAGCACTACATCTGGGAAGCACTCATACCATGAAATAACAAAAATCTATTTTTCATTAAAAAAAAAAAAAGTCTGTGAGATAGAATGAGGTTTACAGACCGGGGCATAGAATTTGAAATCTGTCACCAAAAAATAAAAGTGGGTGACTCTGAAAGTGACTACTTGTACTATAACCTAGTCCTTTTGCATTAAATAACCCTCTCAGCTCTCGACCTCTTCCAACACATCATTAACAAGCAAACTCAAATGTCTAGAGATTTCTAGAACATTCCAACTAAAAAAAAAAAAAAAACTAAAGCTTTTGACACATAGCCAGTACAGGAAATGAAATTGTTCCTGTGAGGGACAAACAAAGATAGGGAGCTAGAAAAAGAACTTTAAGTAGAAAATAATTGCAATTGGCTATCCCAGTAGCACAAAGGCATTTCAACAGCAAAGCATCTATTCGTGTAATGCATTATATTATCTGATTAAAGGAGCAAAACCTGAATGAAAAAGTAGTGGCAATAGAATGTAATAATCATTTATGATTAAATATTAGTGAACTGGAATTGAGGGGAATTTTCTATTTCTGATTGAATATTACATATTTTATATATTATGTATTATAATATTATGTAATATTACGTATATTTTCCACTCATATCAAACAGCATACTTAATGGCAAAACAGGAAAATTGTTTCCCAGCCAGGAGCAAGGCTAGGAACCCGGCTATATATATGATAGTGGTGACCAACCTATTTTCTGTAAGGGCACAAAGATCATTCAGTGGGGAAAGAATCGTCTTTTCAGAACAGGCATCGCAGGATAAACCTTGGATGCACTTATTTCAGAGTGCCCAGTTCAAGTACTTATTGCCCTGCTTCTGACCCAGGTTCTTGATAATGTGCTTAGTGGCAACAGATAATGGCTCAAGTAATTGGGTTGCATGTGGCAGAGCTAGATGG
The DNA here is from genome assembly GCF_017591425.1 of Ochotona curzoniae. Lineage (NCBI taxonomy): Eukaryota > Metazoa > Chordata > Mammalia > Lagomorpha > Ochotonidae > Ochotona > Ochotona curzoniae. Next base: position 13,124,989 of record NW_024465926.1, on the reverse strand, counting down.
AGCGCCCAGTTCTTAGCTTTATCCTGGCACAGCCTTGGCTGTTACAAGATCTCTCTCTCTCTCTCTTCTTCTGCCTTTCAAGTAATGTTTAAAAATGTATTTTTAACCAACCAGTGGTGCTGAAACATTTGGACCTCTGCATGCAAATGAATGAAACTGGGCCCATCCTCACACCATATGCAAAAATTAATGCAAAATGAACTATACAGGATAGACATTTTGCTTATCAGTTAAGAGACCAGTTAGGAAGCATGCATCCCATACTGGAATGCCAGAGTTCAATACCCATGTCTGGCTCCTGACTTGTTTCTTGCTGATGCAAACTTTGGAAGGCACTGGTGACAACTGCAGGCAGTAATTGGGTCCCTGCTACCAAATGGGTGACCTTAATTGAATTCGCAGCACCTGACTTCAGCTGGCCCAGCCTGGCCATCACAGGCATTCGAGGAGTGAATCAGAAGGACATCAGATTTGGGCCTGGCATGATAGCCTAGCAGCCTTGCATGCGCCAGGATCCCATATGGGCACTGGTTCATGTCCCAGCTGCTCCACTTCCCATCCAGCTCTCTGGTGTGGTCTGGAAAAGCAGTAGAGAATGGTCAAAGGTTTTGCGTCCCTGCATTCATGTGATCCTGATTCCTGGCTTTGGATCGGCTTAGATCCACCTGTTGCAGCCACTTGTGGAGTGAACCAGTGGACTTTCTTTCTCTCTGTATATCTGCCTTTCCAATAAAAATAAACAAATCTTAAAAAAAAGACAGGTCACTCTTTCATGTATATATATATATATATATATTTTTTTTTTTTGAAAGTCAGATATATAGAAAGGAGGAGAGACAGAGAGGAAGGTCTTCCACCCACTGGTTCACTCCCCAAGCAGCTGCAACAGCTAGAGCTGAGCCAATCTGAAGCCAGGAGCCTGGAGCCTCTTCTGGATCTCCCATGCAGGTGCATGATCACAAGTCTTTGGGCCATCCTCTACTGCTTTCCCAGGCCACAAGCAGGGAGCTGGATGGGAAGTGGGGCCACCAAGGTTAGAACCGGTACCCATATGGGATCCTAGCATGTGCAAGGTGAGGACTTTAGCTGCTAGGCTATCGCATTGTGCCTGGATCACTCTTTTGGTCTCTCAAATAAATAAACAGAAATGGGAGACGCAATGACCAAAGACCTAAATGTAGGAACTCAAGCTAAAAATTTAGCTCTTAGAAAAAACATAGATATGAATTTTCATAACCTCGGATTTGGTAGAAATTTCTTAGATGTGAGACCACAAGTGTGAACAAGTTAATCTACTGCAATAAAAAAAAAAACTTCCTTGCTTTTTAAGAAAACTGATATATAAATATAGTACATAGTTACAGGTGGATCCAAGGTCATTTTCTGATACATGTATATACTGTATAACATTCAACTCAGAACAAATATTTATCACCTCAAATATTTATAATTTCTTTAGGGTGAAAACATTCAAACCCCTTCTGGTTTCTTTCTAGTATAGTTCCCCTACTGAGCAATGTTAACAGCTGACCCTCTTCTGACTATAACTTAGTCCTGGGTAAAGTACTTTTCTCCCATTTCTCTCCTTCCCCCACTCTCCCCAGCCACTGGAAACTAAGTTGTTCTTTCTTGTTCTTTACTCCACTTCCCCTCACCCTTCTGAGATTCCTGTATTAACCTAATTACAGTGTTCCCAAATCCTTCTTTTCTGCAGCTCAGGGAGCTGACCTCAGGGCCGCACACCTGTCTGCTGGCAGGCAGGCCCAGCAGGCGTCCAAGATATACAGGTAGCACCTGGCCCTTCCTCACCCAGGCGCTGGGAGCCCACCCGGGCCTCCAGGCAACTGTGTCCTGGCCAGGACCTCAGATCTCGGCCTTTGATCCTCAAAATACTTGAAGAGCATCAGTTCATTAGTTTCACCCATGTGAGTAAGAGGAGTTTCCGCTTCCTCCAACCCCTCAGAAAGCACCAGGAGGTTAGCGGAAGGCAGGCACCTGAGGGGAGGGGCAGCCACAGAGGCCCTTGCCAGGGGCAGTTTCCTTCCTGTGGCAGGTGTGGAATAGAGGATTTTATCAGACCCTTTAAATTTTTAAAGACTTGTGCTGGTGATGTTTTGTCTTGCTGTCACTATTCCATTGAGGAGGACAGGCAGACTAGCTTTGGAGTCCTTACCCATTGTGTACGAAGGTGTGAAAGCCACAACCCCTCTAATGATCCACAAAAAAGGCAGATCAGGGAGGGGTGAGGGAAACAGAGCCAGCAGCACCGTAGTGCCTCAAGCAGAGGTGTTCTCTTGGAGCACTTGTCTCTTCCCAGCCAAACATCCAAAGGGAGGCCCCTTGGTGGTCCTTTCTGGTTTTGATGGTTCTGACTTAGGTGGAAAAACAAACAACCCAAAAAAAACTAAAGCTCACTTGAGACTGGCTTTTAGTATAACTCTCTCTCTCTCTTTTAAAATTTAGTTATTTATTTGAAAGTTTGAGTTATAGAGAGAGATCTTCCATCCACTGGCATCTTCATTCCCCAAGCAACCACAAAAGCCAGGGCTGAGCCAGGTTCAAGCCAGGCTCCAAGAACTTCATTTGGATCTGCCACATCAGTGACAGGGGTTCAAGCACTGGACCATCCTCCAGCACTGTTCCCAGGCCACTAGCAGGGATTTGGACTCGAGGTAGAGCAGCTAGGGTCTGCCACTCACATGAGATGCTGGCATTCCAGGTGGCAGCTTTAACTGCTATGCCACAATGCCAGCCCCAAGCTTTTTTTTTTTTTTTTTAGAGTTTTATTTCTTTATTTGAAAGCCAGGGTTACAGAGAGAGAGAGAATCATCCATCTACTGTTCTACTCCCCAGATGGACACAGTGTCCAGCAGGGGTTAGTCCAATTAAAAGAAGTAAAAACTTGAGTAGCAGGGTCCCAAGTACTTGTGTCAGGCTCTTGCTATTTCACAGGTGCATTTTTAAAGAATGGAATACCCACAGTATAGGGCAGAAATCAAGGTGGCTCTGCAATGAGTGACGTGTGGAGAGCATGAATCTAGTAAACCTCATTTAAACAACTACAAAACTTCTCTGGACCCTGCACACCCCTGCAGCCATACCCCATTTTCCACACTACCCAATAAACAAAACTTGGGAAAAAGTGGTCCTTACCTATTTTCTCACCTCTCATTTGGTCATCCGTCTAATCCAGCCCAGGTCTAGGTTGATTGTCAGGTGCAGCTACTCTCCCAGTAACTTGGAGTAGCCAGGTCTGGTGGACATTCTTTGATTGTATCTTTCAGGGCCTCCCAGCAGTACTGATTCCTCTGACCACTTCCTGTTCTCTGAAGTCCTGTCCTGTGATGACTTCAGCCTTCCACTCCTTTTATCTCTCTAGTCCTTCCTCCAGGCAGTCTTCAAAGGCTAACCCAGTAGCTTTAAGCATCATCCATAGGCAGATGCCCTCATTTGGGTCTCTTCAATTCTGCCTAAGCTCCCAGTGCCAATCCCAAACAGCCCACAGCCAGTTGGTTCCCTGTGCTCCTGGCTAGCTCACAAGAGTGCCATCTTCTCAGTCCCCTTGGAACTGCTGATTCTGCTGGTGTCTCACTCCACCTCCAGGAGGGACACTGTTGCCTGTCCAAACTCCACTAGGAGACAGCATGATTCTTCCTTTCCTCTGCCCAGTCTCTGTAGCCAAAGCTGTATCTGGAATCTGACCACCTCACTGCATCACCCATACCACCACCATGGTCCAAGCCAAGCCCATTGATCTTTTACCAGGACTCTGTTCCAGCTGCCTGGCTTGTCCTTTATTTCTACTCCTCCTGCCCAAATCAGTGTCTCACACAGCAACCAGAGGGATTGGGGATTGTCATAGAATATAAATCAGCTCACATTTTTCTTCTGATTAATATTCTTTACTGGCTTCCTTTGCCAATGGAATAAAAGAGTGCTTTCTATAGCTACAGAGTCTCATATGATCTAGCTCACCCCTTTCTCTCTTTTTATTGGAAAGTCAGATTTACACAGAGAGAGAGACACAGAGAAAGATCTTCCATCTGTTGGTTCACTATCCCCAAATGGACACAATGGCCGGGGCAGAGCCCATCTGAAGCCAGGAGCCAAGGGCTTCCTTCAGGTCTCCCACGTGGATGCAGGGTCCAAAGTCTTTGGGTCATGCTCCACTGCTTTTCCAGGCCACAAAGAGCTAGAAGGGAAGTAGAGCAACTGAGACACGAATCAGTGCTCATATGGGATGCTGATGCTTGCAAGGTGAGGATTTAGCCACTGAGCCATTGCACCAGGCCCCACATTTGGCAATTTTAAGATCAATTTTATTATTTTTGTTTGAAAGGCAGAGTTATATAGACATTAGGGAGAAACATCTACTGATTCACTCCTGAAATCGCCAGAGAATGGCCAGAGGTGAATTGATCTGAAGCCTGGAGTGTCTTCCAGGTCTCCAACATGAGTGCAGGGATCCAAGGACTTGGGCCATCCTGCACTGCTTTCCCAGGCCATAAACAGGGAGCTTGGATCAAAATTGGAGCATCTAGGATATAAGCTAGTCCCCACATGGGATGCCCATGCTGAAGGTGGAGATTTAGTCTACTATGCCATGGCACCAGCCCCACATTTGGGAGTTAAAAAAATCTTTCTAGCAGCAGTGGGGAAAAATAATTGGAAGGCTACCAGAGAAATTATTGCAGTCTTCTTTGAGAAAAAAAAAATGGCTGAATTAAATGAAAGAACGTGCACAATGCCCTTGGCACCTAATAGGGAATAAGGAGAAGCAATTATTAGGAACATTGCAGGCAAGCAAATATGTTTCAGTCAGTAGCTGAAATTAGGAGCCCAACAACAGACAGAGGGATCTGTGCAACCCCTGGAATGTCGGGTCCTCCAGTTTGCTTCTCTAGTGACAAATACCAGAAGTCCTTATCCTTATCAAGTTGTTTTATTTATCCTGGTAGTTTGTTTTCATTCATGTTTGCATTCTTTGGCCTGTGTTCTTCACAGCATTTGTTCATCCTACCCTCCAGGAGAGAAGTTCATTGAGAGAGTTTGTAACCCTCTCCTTACCAGTGGGGCCTGGCAAGTCACCCATTCTCTCTGAACTCAGTTTTGTCTTCTATAAAATTGGGACCCTGATAACTGTGTTGTCCATTGGAAGGATCAGTGAATAACTTCACTGAAAATATTTTCAAATGCAGAAAAGAGCCATCATTGTTTCATTCAATAAATATTTTCTTGAAAACCTATCATGTGGGCCCGGCGTGGTGGCACAGTGGTTAAGGTCCTTGCCTTGCATGCCCGGGATCCCATATGGGCGCCGGTTCAAATCCCAGCAGCCCCGCTTCCCTTCCAGCTCCCTGCCTGTGGCCCAGGAAGGCAGTCGAGGACGGCCCAAAGCTTTGGGACCCTGCACCCGCGCGGGAGACCTGAAAGAGGCTCCTGGCTTCGGATCGGCATAGTATCGGCCGTTGTGCTCACTTGGGGAGTGAATCATCGGACGGAAGATCTTCCTCTCTGTCTCTCCTCTCTGTATATCCGCCTTTCCAATAAATAAATAATAAAAATAAATCTTAAAAAAAAAAGTGTGTGGGCCAAAGCTAATTTAAAAAAAAAAAAAAGAAAACCTATCATGTGCCAGGCACTGTAGTTGATGCTAGAAATAAAACAGTGGGGATGATGTACCAAATACCAACCCTTATAGTATTGGCATTATCACTGACATCATCAGCCTTTTGGATTTTCATCATATTTCCTTAAACTGTTAACTCCTCTTGGACCCCTGTTTTGAAATATAGGAACTTGGCCCTACCAAGCTTTACTGAGTCAGTAAGGGGAAAGCAGAATGGAGGAAGGGGTCACGAGCAATTTAAGTTACTCAGGTTGGAAGATAAGAGATTAAGTAGACTAAATCACCTCCTTTTTCCTTTTCCAAGCACTGGTCCAGCACTCAGCCATCCTGCATCCTGTCTAAGAAGGGCTGCAGGTGGATCCCAGGTTAAGTAGCTCCAAACATGCGAACCAGCCGTGTGACCTTGAACAAGATGATAGAGGTGAGGTGAACAACAAGTGCTGTCCTTGGCCCTGTTTGTGTCTGCCACTGAGCGTAAACTGCTGTTAGAGACATGTTACTTTTCCTTATCTGAATCTTGGTGTGCTCATCCTTAACATGAAGTACCCGGTCATGGAAGGATGCTGAGCCGGCTGGATCCGAGTCACCTGGGAGGTTTAACGCTCTGGATTCCCATGTCAGATGCAGTAGGACCAGAGTGGCGTTCACTAACATCTCCAGTGGTGTGTTTATTAACATTTACTTATATATTTGAAAGGCAGAATTAGAGAGAGAGAGTGCTCTTTCATCTCCAGGTTCATTCCCTCAAAGGCTGCAATGGCCAAGGCTAGGCCAGGAGCCTGGAACCTCCATCTGGTTCTCCCATGTGGGTGCTTTCTTCTGCTGCTTTCCCAGGAAGCAGGGAAGTGGATCAGAAGCAGAATCCATATGGGATGCTGGCATTACAGGCAATGGCTTAACCCACTGTACCATATAACAGCAGCACTGGCCCCTCCTCCAGTTTTAATTAGCTTTCTGGGCAATCTTTTGTATGCATTATATTTATAATTTCACTGTGCTTCAGGTTTCCGATCTTTAAAATGTGATCGTTGCTCTGATGATACAATCAAATACACGAGTTAATTTACATAATGTACTTTAGAAGAGTGTCTTGCATGTATTAAGTACTGTGTACAGTTTTTACCACTCTGTCAGCCAGGATCCAATCAGGAAGACAAAATCACCATGAGTACTTAAAACAGGGGCTAAATGCAAAGTCATGCAAGAGTAGAGACACAAAATGGGGCAGTGATGCAGTTTACAGAATAGACAGCAGAAACTCATCACCCCATAGCAGAAGAAAAGGATAGGAGGCCAGAGTCCAGGGTCACCTGGATGACCCACAGTAGGACCCAGAAGTGCAGACAGGACACAGCCCCTGCCAGGATGCTGCTGAAGGAAGAGGGAAAGGACTGTGAATTCTTTGTCCCATCATGTACCCCCGCCCCCGCCCTTATTGGCTGAGCACAGCAGGAAGCCATCTCTCCAGGATATCTGGGAGAGACCCTGCCAGGACCAGACGTGGTCATCTCCATGGGGAGGATGAAGGATGACTCTGGGGCAGATTAACATGATTTTATGATTTTTGGAGGTCCTTTTTGGTCCTTAAGTTCTCAGAGTTTCTAGGCCTTGGCTACTCACTGAGATTCAGGGCTTTGTAAGTGCTTATTGATTAATCAATCCTTTGCCCTCAGCTTGCACAGATACATAAATGCTTGGCCTCTGATCTTTGGAAACTGACAGCTCAGCCCTTGGCAGAAGGCCATCAGTGCTGAAAGAAGTCCCACCCTGCCCAAGATTCGGGGAAAGGGAGAGGGTGTTGGCTCAGGTTCGATGGTGGGGACAGTCTCCCTCAGCATCTCAAAGGATTCAGAAGTGACATCACTGGCAGAAAGGGCCCAAGAGGTTCCGGGACAGACATGAATAAGTGAGATTGCAGGATCAGGTGGATAGAGCACTATGTGGTGGTGCCAGGAAATAGGTAGGGCCCCACTTGGTTTGACAGGTACTTCCTAGGAGACAGGAAAACATCCACTTGTTTTGGGGACACATCCCCATAAGGGTGCATTGTGGGAGTGAAGCTCTGAGAATTTTGCAACCAACAATGGGCAGAAAGACTCTTTTCAAATGTTTCTTGAAGAACCCAATATTTAACCTTGGACCAAAGGCAAATATGTTTATCTTGAAAGGTTTTTAAGAGGGGTAATCAGATATTGTGGAGTTCTTTCTAATATAGCAAAGATCTCTTTCCCAAGTTCATTCTCCCAGTATTTGTTAGTTAGCAGGCTGGCGAAGAGTATTAGGCAAGGAGTTTTGGAGCAAGACAGAGCCGTTTAAAAAAAAAAAAAAGACAGCTGTTTAGACTGTGGCTCTGCTTCAGCCCTGGCTATGCAGCCTTGGGCAAGGAACTTGAACTCAGTTTCGTCATCTGTGAAAACAGCATAATAGGAACTATGCTCATTGAATTGTGAAAACGAATGAGCCATGCATGTATAGTGCCAATGCCTCACATGTGAGTGCCAGTTGGAGTCTCTGCTGCCCTACTTCTGATCCAGCTCCCTGCTAATGCACCTGGGAAAGCAGCAGAAGACAGCCCAAGCACCTGGGCCCCTGATACCCACATGGGAGACCTTGGTGGATTTTTTTGCCAATGACTTTGAGCCATTGGGACCTTTTGGGGAGTGAACCGGTACATGAAAGCTCACTCTCTGTAACTCTGCATTTCCAATAAATAAATAAATCTTTAAAAACAGATTAAGTCATTCATGAAAGTGCTCAGCATAGTCTGTATTCAGTGAGTAATCCGGAAATAGCAGTAGTTCATTTTGTTATGATCTGTGCAGCACTTAGAGCAAACATTTGCCCTTCCAAGAGCTCACTGGAGTTCACATCGGCTCTGTGAGAACAGAGAATCAAAATTGATTTTGCTTCTGACAAGCACCCAGCAAACTGCCAGATGCTTAACAGTTATCATGTTGTTGGTTCCATTCATTGCATAAATACTTGAGTATCTATTTTATGCCAGGCTCATCTTTACACTGAGTATATTGCCATGAAAAAAAGAGATGAACATCCCTGCCTCTCACAGAGAAAACACCCAGCAGGGAAGGCAGTTAGTACAGAACAGCAATCTCCGGTTTTCTGTGTCCTAATGTGCTTCACAAATGCTGACTCATAACCTGTGTAGACAGTTATAGCACACTGAACCCACTTTATAGATGAAAACAGTGAGGTACCAGAAGGGTAGAAATCACTTCCCAAGGTCTGACGGTTCAGAAGAAATGGACAGGATTCAGAGCTACATCCAAGCTAAGACCAGAGGGAAGCAGGGAGGTAGTGGGCATCTGGGGTAGGCACGATCCAGGGAGGAGCAGGGGCAAAGCCTGAGGCAGGTCTTCCCTTGGCAGTATGTGCTCCACAGAGAGGCCAACATGGCCATGTGAGGAAGCTGAGGAAACAGGGGCAGAAGGTTAAGTCAGATGGTGCAAGGGGCTCTGCCCCTGACTTGGGAAGGCTGTGAGAAGGTCAGGAGCTCATTCTGGAGTAATTCCCACTGAGCAGGAATTACTAGCTCCAGAGGCTTAAAGGGGGTTACTAACTCACGCAGGCCACCCAGGCAGTTGTTTTCAGAGGCATAACGGAAACTTAGGTCTGCAGACCCTCTCTGTGACTTGGATATGATTTGAGTGTGTGCCCCAAGGGTTCATGTGCTGAAACTTATCTCCATTGTGAGGTATTATGAGGGTGGGAACTTGACTGGGACCATAGTGTTTACTTAAATTATTTTGAAATGGAGAGAGTGAGAGCGAGAGCTTCCATTTACTGGTTCACTCCCCAAATACCCACAGCAGAGTTGGGCCAGGCTGAAGCCAAGAGCCAGGAATTTTCCAGTCAGGTCTCCCACATGGGTGGCAGGGACCCAAATACTTAAACCATCCATCATCTGTTGCCTCCCAGGGTGCATAGTAACAGAAAGCTGGATCAGAAGTACAGCCAGGACTTGAACCAGGCACTCCAATATGCAATTTGGGTGTCCCAAGTGATGCCAAAGAGATTGTGGAAAGTGAGGCAGGAGAGATATTCGTAGGAAGAAGACAGTGCCAGAGTGTCCACAGGCTTGCAAGCAGCACGTGGTTAGGTGTGGAATGCAGACTATAACACCAAGGAAGAAGCACTTCCTTTGCCAAGAGCAAAAAGTGGAGGAATCCCAGGCATGTTATAGCTGGAGAATGTCAAGGACAGTGTGAACCTGCTGAAGAAGGCCACGCTGTTGGAAACAGGAAGGCCCCAGAGGCCCAGGGGTCTATCTGGATCAGCCTTACTCCTCAGCTTGTCCCAGAGCTGATAACTTTGCCATCATAACAAATAAATACCTCCAGGCCACACATCTTCCCTGAACTGGTGTGTGTGCGCTGCAGCCATGTGCGGCTGAACGAGGTGTTTCTAGACATGCCCCAAGTGGAAGTTCCCGTCATCGCCTCACCCCAAGATGGCTCCACCTGTAGTGTGATTCCAAGAAACCAACCCTAAGATAGTGATTCATGTCCCTGGACTGACCTAGGAATACAGGCAGTGCTCCAAGGAAGAATTGATAAATGAGTGGACGAAGCAGGAGCAAGGAAAAACAAGAAGGCAGGAAGACAGGCAAGTCCCTCCAAGGTAGAAGTGATATCTTGGCATCTGGCTGGCTGGAACAGAGAAAGCTAGATTCTCATAATCTATATCAGTTGGTCCTTCACTGGCCACAGGCATGGGAAGCAAACCTCTGGATGCTTCCTTGCAAGGGCAGAGTCTTGGGTACCCAGGTCAGGCCTCTGACTATTCTGGTACATGTTATCAGGAGCGTCAACACATAGATGCCACGGACAGAGAGACCAGGGGGACTACTTTGCAAAGGGGACTACTTTGGCCCTGGCAGTGTCTGCCACAGGTGCTTTCCCTGGCTCAGGAAATGAAGATGCCCTGGCAACAAATACTAGACTCACCCTTGACCAACACAGCTTCCTCTCCCAACACAGCTGATCTCAGCAGTACCTTCACAGTATGTCCAGAATCTGATTACTTCTGTTTCTTTTTCTGGTAATTTTTAAAGACTGTGATAAAATACACACCATATGAAGCTTACCATCCTACGTATTTTTAAAGTACACATCACCACCATCCATCCCAAGAACTCTTTTCATCTAGCAAGACTGAAATTCTATACCTATTAAACATTTTGCTTACCTGATTATCTGTTGGTGGACTCTTAGGATGCCCCCCTTCTGGCTATTAGGAATAATGCTACTTTAGAGCCTGCCCCCAAACCCCATCATGGCACAGCCCGTTAGGCTGCTACCTGCAATACCAGCATCTCATATGAATGCTGGTTTGAATCCTGACTGCTTCATTTCCAATCCAGCTCCCAGCTAATGACCCTGAAAAAGCAGCAGAAAATGGCCCAAGAACCTGAATTCTGCATCCTGCATGGAAGACCCAGATGGAGTCTCAGGCTCCTGGCTTCCACCTGGTCCAGCCTTGAACACTGGGGCCATTTGGAGCCATTTAGGGATCGGCTCTGGCCGTTACAAGGCAGATATGCAGAGAGAAGGAGAGACAAAGAGGAAAGGAAGATCTTTCATCCACTACTTCACTCCCCAAGTGGCTGTAATGGCCAGAGCTGAGCCAATGCGAAGCCACGAGCCTGGAGCGTCGTCCGGAACCCCCACATGAGTGTAGTGTTCCAGAGCTTTGGGCCACCCTTCACTGCTTTCCCAGGCCATTAGCAAGAAGCTCAATGGGAAGTAGAATAGCTGAGACTCAAACCAGCGCACATGGAGGATGCCAGCACTGCAGGGAGAGGCTTAACTTACTGTGCCATGGTGTCTGCTCCAAACTTACCTTCTTTCTTTTGAATTTTAAAGATTTTATTTTTATTATTTGTTTTATTGGAAAGGCGGATATACAGAGAGGAGAGACAGAGAGGAAGATCTTTCGTCCGATGATTCACTCCCCAAGTGAGTGTAACGGCTGATCCTATGCCGATCCGAAGCCAGGAGCCTCTTCCGGGTCTCCCACATGGGTGCAGGGTCCCAGAGCTTTGGGCTGTCCTCGACTGCTTTTCTGGGCCACAAGCAAGGAGCTGGAAGGGAAGCGGGGCTGCCGGGATAGAACCGGTGCCCATATGGGATCCTGGGCATGCAAGGCGAGGACCTTAACCACTGCGCCACCGTGCCAGGCTCTCTTTTGAATTTTAAAATTTTAATTGATAAGAATTGTGCATATTTATAAGGGGACAGTGTGGTAATGCAACCCATATATACAGTGTATGGTAGTTGTATACATAATCTTTTGAGGAGCCACCAGACTGTTATCCATAGAGACTACAACATTTTATATTCGCAATAGTGTGACCAAAGGTTTCACTTTCTCCACATCCTGCCAACACCTGTCACTTCCTGATATTTAAAACCATGTGCTCATTTCTTGCCCCTTCTACAGTGACCCCCCTTGGAGCCAGATCACTTCATCTTTGATCTGGATGATTCTCATAGAATCCAGCAGTTTCTGCCCGGGGACTCAGTAATTTGTTCTCAAACCACCTCTCAGTCCAGAACCCAGAATGGCTTACTGTTCCCACTCCACCCAAACACGAAGGAGAAGCCACAGTTCTTTTTTTTTATATATAATTTTTTTTATTTTGACAATCTTTACATAGTTAATTTGGGCAAAAAGGGTCAAGGGCTACAGGAAAGTGGGTAAGACTATTATTTCCATATTGTTTCCTTCATATATCTGAGGTAGAGGGGGATATTGAGGGAGAAGCCCCACCCGGTTTCCCACCCACCCCAAGTCCTGCATGTGGGGCATGCTCCGAGATACTCGTTGAAGTGGTTTCAATAGGTCACCAGTTTTGAAATTGCTGCCAATCTTGCCTCTCCAAACACGATGAGGTTGTTGAAAAATCCATTAATTGATATTGTCCATCATAGCGTCTCTATTTGCCCGGTATTTTGTTGCCAACCTATAGCTGAGGTGGTTGATTAACTTGTTCCATCTTCTGTCCCTTCATGGTTAGGGTTCTGAGTCTGGCATTTCAATTGGGGAGATCACCAAAGAAACTTCGTCTGAGGTGTTCCCAGGCCAGATACTTGTATGCACCAGCAAGCACAGGGCCCAGCACAGTCCATCACCCGGTCAGCTGGTAGTTGCAATTGCTGGGTTGGTTCTGTTTTCAGCCCCGCTGAGAAGCCACAGTTCTTACAGTGGCTTGGGAGGCCCTGCAGGACTTACTTCCCCTGCTAGACTCTGACTCTTTTCATTTGGCTGAGCCACACTATCACACCTCTCTATGGTGTCTGGTGACTGGCTCAGGGTTTGGGTCCTGTCTTTGCTCCAATCAACACCCTTTCCCCTAGAAGTCCTTAGCTGCAGCTTGTCCCTTGCTTCCGTTCAACCTTCAGGTTTCTTAGTGAGAGCCCTGGGATTTCTTAGGTGTTACCATTTGTACTGCCCTTTTTGCCCTTCTGTGCCCTGCGCTAAGCCAAGAGACAAGGATCCCCCTAAGCCCCTTCTCCTGGACTTTCTTGCCTCAGGCTTGGAGTGGATTTGGGGGATGAAATGCAAGAGGACAGAGGTGGCAGGTACTTTTTCTCCTGTTCCTCCATGCTGTGCCCTGCCAGAGACCTGCCTACCTCCACCACAGCTGGGTTGGATAGGGGACTCTTGCTGCAGCTGCCTGCTGTGTACCCTGAGACTTCCAACAACATGGTTTCCTCTCTTCACCCTCCAGTTGGCAAAGTGGGTCATGCCCTCCTGTAGTCTCCAGTGCCTCCACTGCTTCCAGAACCCTCTCTATTCAACATTGGGGAATCTTCTTCTTTTTTGGCCAAGGGCCATTTGGATATTTATAACATCATTCTCCAGCCATGCAAAATTATCATCTTAAAAATTAGCCTGTTACAGATTTATTGAGTCTTGAGTCCCGGCTGCGGTTGCCTCGACAGGGCCAGACAAAATTATTTCACTGGTCTTCCTCTGCCTTTGGGCCTGACTCCTGCGTGGGCTGGTAGCTGCTTCCTGCTGGGACCTGACTTGAAACACTTTCTGAACGACTTCATTCACACTTTGCAGCCCGCCTCCTGCCGGGTGAATCTGCCCTTCCCATGGCCTTCTTGTTCCATGGCACAGCACGTATAGTATAGCCATCTGACAGTTTCAGTGTTTCCTTGTGTTGGCTTTCCTCTGCCCTTCATGCCCTGGTTTGGAAGGCTCCAGGGTACAGGGATGTCTCCGTTGTGTTCACTCTTAAACCTGCAACGCTTGGCCATCGCTGACTTCCAGCAAACATGTATTAAATGAATGAATGAACGAACGTCAGACCGCGGAGCCACGGGGAGGGCAGCCTGTCCAGTGGTGGGAGCGGCCAGCAGAAGCGCTGAGTCTCAGTTCTGCGCGGCTCGCTCCGCCCCCGCCCGGAATGCAGAGCGCCTGGGATGCAGGCGGAAATGAGCGTGCTCCGCAGCCCTCCAGTCGAGTGTTTACTTAATTAGGGCCTGCATCCCGAGGCTCGTTTTTGTTTAACGGTCCGCCTAATAGCTCCGTCTGGCTCCGGGCAGGCGCGGGGGAACCCGTGAGGCGAGGGTATGCCCGGCCACCCGGTGTGGTCTGGGGCCCGTGCCATTGCTCAGTGCTCTCGCGTGCGGGAATCTGACTTCCCATGGGGTTGGGCAGGCACCCCTGTGGAAGAGTGGGGCAAGTGGGTGCGCAGAGCTCAGCGAGGGGCCTGGGACTTTCCCTGTGCCACGTCCACCCCTCACCCCAGCTCTGGGACCACTGGCGCGATAGCAGAAACACTCCCGAGACAACAAATGCCAGTTGGCTTGCTTTAGCCTCAGCCGTGAAATTGAAGGATTATAATACTTCTCATTCTCTTAGCTGGTGGGAGAGGGAAGGCCAAATGAGCCAGATCCTAGGTAATAAGATGCATGTGGGGCCTGGCTCAGCCAGGTACTCGGATCAGCGTCTCACAGATGTTAATCTACTTCATTCCCTCTGTGTGCAGGAATTTATTGTATCCTGGTACCACTGTAAAGGGAGGGAGGAGTTAACACAGCCCCATTTGACAGATGCACAACCGAGGCCTGGAGTGGGTCACTGCAATTTCACTTGCCAGACATGAGGCCAAGCTGGGCTTGGGAGAGAACCCCAACCGATGCAGCACGAACAACAGGCCTACAAGTTGGTGGGGGTGGGGGCAGGTAACCAGGCCAGGCCTTGGAGGTCCATCGTTGAAGACTCCTCAAACCCCTAAATATGATCTGGGAGGGAGAGGGAAGAGCAGGTGTCCAGCCCCTGGAGTTCTCAAGGAAAGAGGGAACAGGTGAGCAAGGAACCTGCCCAGGGGGGAAAGGGCAGGCCAGGTGCAGCAAGGGCAAGTTTCGTTCCGTGCCGGCTCTTCCTCAGCCCCGGCTCACTGGTGTTAGTTACCTCTTTGTCTGCTCATTTTTCAAATAAAATGAAACTGTCAATTAAAACAAAAAGAAGTGAAAAAGGAGGAATGCCTAGGTTGGCTGAATAAGAGGAAGATAGATGCAGGGATCCCAGCTCCGTGTTCCTATCTGGAGAAGGGTAAGTGGGGCCGTTTTCCAGGGGAGACCCCTGGAGGGCAGCTTTGCCCTGCCAGCAGTGCTTGCTTAGACCATACACGGTATGGAACCAACTGCGCCTGGAACACTGCCTTTATTTACATTGTACGGCAGATTGAGAACACATTCGTTATTTATTGGGGGGAGAGAGGTGAAGATTATGGGGTTGATAATCACCTCCCTCCTACTCCATCACCCACCACCCCTACCCCTTCTCTCCACCCCATCTCCACCCGCTCACCCTCTGGCGCCACCAGGGCTCCGAACTCTGGGACCTTCTCTCTCAGGCTCCGTTTTAAGTAAGAATTCTCCAGCGAGTTGAACCAGGTTCTGGGACGCGGTCTCCCCCACCCCGAACCGGGCAGTCACTATTAGGTTAAAAAGCCCCAGGTCCACCGCGCGGGCGGGCAGGCAAGGTGGAGACAGGAAGCCCCCGGCAGCGCCCCTCGCAGGGGCCAGGGGAAGCGGATGGCTTCCACCCAGCGACGCTCGCTGGGGCGCCTCGGGGATGGACGGAGAGCCGTGTGTTCCGGCAGTTTCAGATGCACCTCCGCTCTTCCCCGCTGCGGTCGCCGCAAGGCAAGGAAACCGGTCTCGCGCTTCGGAGGTGTGGGGGTGAAGCGGTCTTTCCGCTCCCTCGAACCCTGAACCCGAGGGAGCGGCCGAATTCCCGCCAGGAGCAACTCCGGAAAAGCCAGCAGAAGGCAGGCGGGCACGGTGGCGGGCAGGGGGCGGCTGCGAGGTGCGGGACCTCGCCGGCCGCGGCCCCACCTGCGAGGGGGCGGGGCTTCCTAGCTTGGAACCAATCAGCACCTACCTGCGCTCACCTGGCCTCCTCTTTCAGGCTGGGGCGAGCTGTACCGCTCAGAGGGGCACCCAGACCTGGATGCTGCGCTGCCGTCGCGGTAACTTCGTCATCCCTCACTCTCCGGCCATGGGGCTCACTGGTGGGCCTGTCGCGACCCTCCTCCTCCTCCTCCTGTTCCTCCAGGTACAACCCCGCGGGGCCCTTGCCCCAGTCTGGGCTGCTCCCAGGAGAACGGGCGGGGTCCGCACGCGACCGTGGCGTTGGAAAGAGCGCGGGGCTACGCTCCTTGGGACCCACGGATGCCCGGGGACCCGAAACGACTCCCCGGGGGAGTTGTGCGGAACTGGGTAGTCTCAGTCTCAGCGTCCCTCTTCCCACTCTGCCTTCAGGCGCAGATTTGCTGGCTGCGACGCGCAGCCTCTGAGCCTTGCCAGGCGGGCTTCGGGGAGGCTGAAGTGACCTTGGAAGCGGAAGGCGCGGAACCGAAGCCCGGGCAGGCGATGGAGAAAGGTAAGACACTCGGAGAGTCATCCCTGGTGGACCCTCGGAACGGGGATCGCACGCGATCCGCTCTCGGGTGGCCCGTGCAAGGGGTGTCCAGGAGGGCCGGGGAGGGGGGCTTTGGACGCCACTTCGAATTCTGTGGTATGCAGACGGTATCTCTGGTGTGGGGGTTGCTGGACAGGATAGCGCACTCTGACATCCACCTCTCCTGAGCCAGCCGCCGCTGCCTATCTATGTCCAGACCCTCCTGACCGCCCCCCCTTCAACCCGAGCGCTGGGCAGCTCGGCCGGCCCCGACGTGGTTAATTCTCCCGCTCTGGCCCCAGCGGAGGAATGCGCCGTCCACATTCCTCCCCCAGCCCCCGCGCAGGTGTGGAGATGAGCCGTGCCCGGGGCAGCCCCTTCGCCCCTTCTCGGGCCCCCTTTGTGAACCGTGCTTTGTGTCTCCGACAGACAGACCGGGTCTGTTTCTCTTCTCCGCGCTCCCCTCCCCCGCCCCCTTCTTCGCGGGCAGCTGGAATGCACTCTTAACCCTGCCCTTCCCAGAGGAGGCCCTGCACCCCTTGCTGCCCGCCAGGAAACTGGGCCTGGAACACCTGGGCAGGGACCTCAAAAACGTGGACACCCTCTCCTCTGCTCCAGTCTCTTGGGGTTGAGCTGCTAGGTTACTGTGGGGGTGGAGCGGAGTCGGAGGCGGAGGTGCCCTTAGCCGGTAGACTTGGGGCTGTAGGGTGGTGGATGGGAGATCAAAGCACATTTTTGATCTTCCGATTACTTGTCCCCAAGTTCAAAAGCTTGAGAGCAGAGGTCACACTGGTGTGGGGAACCAGTATGTTGGAGGAGACCCAAGCAGCTGCCTGCTGGTGGCAGTGGGGGAAGGTGGGCTCTGCCCCTCCCCGTGGAAAGAACTTTGGGGAGTTCCTCCAGGGGATCAAATCCCAGTTGTTGCACAGGGGTGGAACCCAGAATCCTTGGGTGGAGTTCCTGAGGATCTGGAATTGTGAAATTGTTTGAGAGCGTGTGTGTGCACGTGTGCGCACATTTTTCTGGGGGAAGGAATCTGTTGCTTACCTGACTTTCAAAACCTTGCTTCCATCCACTCTGGCACAAGCTAGAGCTCCAGTGGGGAAGCGTCAGTTCCCAGGACACAGAACCACTGCCTTTGTTCCTCAGAGAGGATTGGGCTCCTCTAAGCCAAGGCAAGCCTCATTTGAAAAATTCTTTTTCTAAATAACTCTGCAGATTGACGAAACAATTAACACCCAGGCCAGGCCAGCGGACCCCCTCCCCCCATCCCCTAGCCTCTTGGCTGTAGGGAGCTGAGGACAGGCATTAAGAGACCATGCCTCATAAACTTCTAAGTTCTTGCACATGAGTTTATTACTGGCTGCCTAACAAACTGCAATGGAGCCAACCTGTGGAAAAAAAAATGTTAAGTTGGGCAGGGCCCCAAATCCAATTCCGGCTCCCTGAGGAAGCTAACCAGACTTATGCCAAATCAGCACTCCCCACCCACCCCCTGCCCCATTGTCAAGTTCTCTAACTGTAGTCCGGAGAGTTTGCTGCTCTCTCAGTGTTGTCTGTGCCTTATCTTTCTTAGCGAAGCGAGAAATATCAGGTTCCCTGTCACCCACCAGGCTTGAGTCTGTTGGGGGGAAGTGTGATCAAGTTTTCTATTTCACAGTTGAGTTGGCCTGTGCTTCTCTGTGAGGTCAGGCATTTTAAGCCTTTTGAGGAAATTCAGCTTTCTTGGATGTCTGGTGAAGAGGGGGACTTCGTGCCAGAAACACCTGGGTCGTTAAATGGCGGCTGAACGTGCTTGGCTCTCGTTGCTGGAGTCCCCATGCACTGTGACCAGTGTTTAGAGAAAGCTTTGCGTGATATGAGCTGCCATTTTTCCCTCCCTTCCTCCCTCCCTCCCTTCCTTCCTTCCTTCCTTCCTTCTTTCCTTTCCTTCTTCCTTAGTACAGGTAAAAGTACATTTCTGGTATTGCCCTCTAACAACAACCAGAAAATACTGTTATTTCTCGCCTTGGCCTTCCCCAGATCCCCAGCCTTTAGACAACGGGAGCCCCAGGCTGATCCAGGGTGTTGAAAGAATTACCCCACAGGCACACACAGGCTCGGCAAGTCTGACCAACAACAGCTTCCACAGGGCTAAGGAACATTTTTGCCCCTGGGTACAAATATTACGGGTGTCTATGAAGTTGAGCTCAAAGAAATAATCTTGTATAATTAATACCTTGTTTGTGTGCGTGTCTTCTGCTTCAAAGCCCTCCTACAGCTCCGAGCTTGCTTTGTGTTCTCAGCAGTCCCTTGAAGCAGATAGAGTAAGTGGGAACAAGTTGAGAGCTCTTAGTCTCGGAGGTGGAACTTCAGAGCCCAGCCCTGCCCAAAGTTCTGAAAGGTGGAGAAGCGGAGGCACAGTTTAATGGTCCAACTCACCGGGATAAATGGCTTATGAACTTCTCTGGGGCTCACAGACACTGTGACCTCTCAGGTTGGGTCCAAGTCCTAGAACTTTGATAGGTATTTGTATAAATCATGCCAACCTTGAGTGTCAACCCACTTTACAGAAGAAACGTCAGGGGTTGTGACTCCACCAGAAGTCGTGCTTGCAGTGATCTGGTAGGATTTCAGTGGAAGTTTGATTCTCACATCCCATGGCACTTTAAAGATTTATTTATTTACTTGAAAGGCAGAGTTACAGAGGAAAGAGAGAGAGAGATCTTCTATCTGCTGGTTCTTTTCCCAAATGGCCACAATGGCTGGCACTGGATCATGCTTAAGCCAGGAGCTTGGAACTCCATCCAGGTCTCCCATGTGGGTACAGGAACCCAAACACTTGGGCCATCTTCCACTGCTTTCCCAAATATATTAGCAGAGAGCTAGATTGGAAATGGAGTAGGCATGATTTTGAACTGGCATCCATATGGGATACTGACATTGTAGGTGGTGGCTTGCCATGTCACTTATACCTGGCATTTTTTGCTACTGGAGAGTCAGAAGTAGATGGAAGGAAGAAGTGGGTTGTTGGAGCCCTAAATCTTAGTCACCAAGAACAACCTCCAACCTCAAAACCAATGAATTCTTTATTTCTTATTGTAGAATTTTCCAGAAACATTCCCGTAAAGAATTGATCTGGATATAGTCTTTATGGGAACCCTGGTTGTGGGGGCTTGATTCTCAATCAAGGAGTGGGAAGTTCGTATGGAGAGAAGCAGAGTAGAAATGTCCCCCACCCCAGCCCCACAAAACACAGACACACTGACCCACAGGTTAGAAGTCAGAGCAGGGATATCTTGGAGGGAAGGCACCTTGGAGACACTGCTAGGGCTCTTTCTTGACCAACAATGAAAAAGGGGAGGTAGTGGAGAGAACCTGCCCAGTGACAGCACAGGGATTAAAAGTGAGGGTGGGGCCCGGCACGGTGGCACAGTGGTTAAGGTCCTCACCTTGCACGCCCCGGGATCCCATATGGGCACCGGTTCTATCCCGGCAGCCCCGCTTCCCATCCAGCTCCCTGCCTGTGGCCCGGGAAAGCAGTTGAGGACGGCCCAGAGCTTTGGGACCCTGCACCTGCGTGGGAGACCCTGAAGAGGCTCCTGGCTTCGGATCGGCATAGCATCGGCCGTTGCGCTCACTTGGGGAGTGAATCATCAGACGGAAGATCTTCCTCTGTCTCTCCTCTCTGTATATCCACCTTTCCGATAAAAAAAAAAATAATAAAAAATAAATCTTTAAAGAAAAAAAAAGTGAGGGTGATCATTTGGCACAGCAGTTAAGACACCACTTTGGATGCCTACATCCCACACCGGAGCGCCTGGTTGTCCTTCCAGCTTGGGCGGACTGCTAATGCACACCTAGAGAGGCAGGAAGTAATGACTCAACTGCTAGACTCTCTGCCATCCACATGGGAGACCCGGATGGAGATTCTGTTTCCTGGCTTTGGGCTGTTGTGGGCACTTGACGAGTGAATAGGTGGATGAGAACTTTTTTGTCTCTCCACCTTTTAAATAAAATTGGGAGGCAAGGGAATGATGACAATGCCCTTTCCATCCTTGCTGGTGAACTATTGAGAGACAGCTAAAGTCAGGCAAACCTGGGACCTGCAGGGGCTCCCTGGCAGGCTCATCTCGCCTTCGACAGCCTCTGGTAGGTAATGACTGTAAAGGCTAATGACTGTTGCTAGCCTTGATAGGAACCTTCAGAGTTGAGTAACAGGTCTGAGTGTGAGTCGACAACAGGATTGGCTTTGCTCCTGTCAACTTTTATGTTGAAATCCATCAGTTCTGGGATGTGGCCTTTGTTGACATCTCATTCTTGGAGTAAATGTATATTTTGCATCTGCACATGTCAGACCCTGATCTAGAACTGCAACTAAAGCAGTGAGCAGGAGTAAGTCTCTACCCTAGGAGAGCTTCCAAGCTCATGTTAGTTATTTTTGGTGTCTGTGGCTGCTTTACAAACCAACTGGTAATAATTTCCCTTTGCCTTGCATCTTGGTGTAAGGTTGCTGGGGGCAAGTAGCAGCAAGGCCATGATTTAAATCCTGGCTGTCTCCGTAACCCTGGGGTGGGTATCCCATGCTGCCCCATAAATCTGCCTCTGAGGAACATAAAGGAACCTTGGCTCGGAGCCTCATGGCTGCCTTCCCAGATCAGCCCAGAGTAGGCTGGGTACTGAAGGCTGTGTCCTTCCTCACCGTTAGCGTGTGTCTGGGGAACAGGTCTCAAACCTCTAGTCTCCCTTCCCACCTCCTCACATGGCACACTGTTCCTAGGTTACCCAGGGACAGTGCCCTCATCTCCCTGTTGCATGAACAAGGTGTTGCATGTGTCAAGTACTGGGTTTCTAGAGCTGGAAGCTATAGCTCTACAGAGCACCAGGAGGAGACATAGGGAGAGAATAGCTTCCCCTGTCCAGAACAGTTGATGCTCTGGTCTTGAGGAGACTGAGTGGTTTTCATTCACAGTCCACTGTTATTGAAAATAATGCACACAAGAGATTTTCACTGAAAAGCAGAATGATAGAAACAAGAGTCTCCATCTGCTGGTTCATTCACTAAATGGGTGTAGCAGCCGGGGCTGGTTCAGGCTGATGCAAGGTGCCCAGAGATCAATCCAAATCTCTCACATCAATTACTTGGGCCATCTTCCACTGCCTTCCTAAATGCATTGGCAGGGATCTAGATTGGGAGTGGAGCAGCCAGGACTCGAGCTGGCACTCTAACATGGAAGGCCGGCATTACAGGTAACAGCTCACTGTGCCGTGTGGTAGCCGCTAGTTACATATGCAGAGAACAGAGCCCAGTGAGCCTGATATGAACAGCACAGATGTAAAGCACCTGCATTCCCAGCACACAGATCAGCAGAGTCCTACCAATGCCTCTGATGTGCCTTCCCTCCCAATCTTCATCTTCTTCCAAGATAATCCCTGCTCCAGTTTCTAACCTGTAGGTTAGCATGTCTGTGTTTGTACAAGAGCCATGCAGTGTGTCGCGCTGGGTCTGGCTTCTTTGATAGCACACTGAGATTCTTGCATAATTCAGGGTTGTAGTTGGGGGTTGTCATTGTTGTTGATAATGCATTATGTGACTCGCTACAATTCCAGTGTCAATAGGCACATGAGTAGTTCAGGATTTGCTTGCTGTGAGAGTGCTCCGTGAGCTTTTTGTGTGAGTCTCTGCTGGACCTGAGGATATGATAGCTGTGTGTCCAGTATCATAGTCCTGTGCTCAGAAGCCGGCTTTTCTCTGTCCTGAAGTAGCTGGGTCTCTTCTGGATTCTCCCACTCACAGAGTCTTCCTGCCAGTCTGGCCCTTTATGGATACTTGTTTCTCATCCTAGGCTAAGACAGCAGATTTTTTTGTTGTTTTGTTAAATATATTTGGTCATATACTTTGTGTTAAGGGAGAAATTTTCCTTTATTTGCCCTTGATCTAATGCTTGACACTTCACTCCAAAGTAGAAAGGAATCTAGAAATGACTTGAATTTCTTTTTTCTTGAGGAATTATTTTTATTGGAAAAGCAGATCAGATTTACAGAGATAAGGAGAGAAAGAAAGATCTCCCATCTGCTGGTTCACTCCCCATATGGCCGCAATGGTTAGAACTAAGGTGATCTGAAGCCAGGAACTTCTTTCAGGTCTCCCACATGGGTACAAGGTCCCAAGGCTATGGAACATCTGCTGCTGCTTTCCTAGGCCACAAACAGGGAGCTGGATGGGAAGTAGAGCATCTGGGATAAGAATTGTCATCTGTGTGGGATCTTGGTGCTTGCTAGGTGAGGATTTAGCTATTGAGCTATTGTGCTAAGCCTAGGACCTGAATTTCTTAGGTAAGAAGATCTTCCTGGGTGGAAATTTACATATATATTGTTTTATTATTATTATTATTTCAATCAGAAGGCAAGGGACTGATTCCATGACATACCAGATAAAATCATACTGACCCATCCTCCCAACTGGATGTCCTTTCAAGATCTGGCCGCTCTACTTTCCTATCCTGTTAATGCATCTTGGAAAACAGTGGAAGACAGCTCAAGTGCTTGGACCCCTTCACTCATGTGGGAGATCCCAAAGAAGCTCCTGGCTTTCGACCAGCCCAGCCCAGCCCAGCCCCGGCCCCTGTGACCATTTGGGGAGTGAACCATCAAATGGAAATCAGTCTTTCTTTTCTCTCCTCCTACCACCATAACTCTTTCACGTAAATAAATACATTTAAAAAATAATAAATTCAAGAGGCAAGAAGGGACTCATGCACTGGTTCACTCCTCAGGTGTCTGTAATGGCTGGGACTCTACTCGGCTGCAGTTGGGAGCCAGGAACTCAAGCCAGGTCTCCCATGAGGTTAGCAGGGACTCAGCCACTTGAGCAGTCACTTCATTGCTTCCCAGGGAAGTTGGAATGAGCAGCTGGAGCCAGGAGTCTAATATGGGACATGGGCATCTTAACCACTAGACCAGTACCTGCCCCAGGGGAGATTTTTATTCTGGTCTATTTGTGGGTGGGGAGCAGCCACCTAACTTGAGCAAGGTGGTCCAGTGCAGCTCCTCCCTCCCTCTAATGAGGTGTCTGGGATCCAAGACAAGGCGAAGTGATAGTTCAGCCAACAAGTGTCTGAGCCCATTCTGGATGCCAGAGAGAAGCAAGGCTTCCCGCTCCTTCACCTCAGGAGCTCCCTGTTTGAGGGGAAACAGGTCAGTGGCCAACCTTAGCCTTCCTTCAGTGACTGTTTCTTGAGCACTGACTAGGTGCCAGGTACCAATCTGGATGCTGCAGCACATTAATGGATGAAGTGTGTCAAATGAACCCTAGCCTCCAGGGGCCACCTACCAGCTAGTGGAGAGAGATAGACAAAATAGATTGGTGTGGAGAGAGGGAAAAATAGTCACCAATGGGAAGCATGTTCTAGTATGTTGCCACAAGCGGAAGACTGAAGGAGACTTTGGGGTGTGTCTTGGAGTGGAGGGGTCTGTCCTGGAGGGGGCAGCATGAGCTTCTGTGCATTTATTCTGGCTGGACTGGGGTGGGACGTTGAGGGGACATGTGAGCAGAGAGCAAGGGCTCCTCCTCCCTGCTAATTCCCTTGCCTTCTTTTCATTGAGTCACCCAGTCACCCATACTGCCAGAGGCATCCAGCCTGGCAGGAAGGGCTCAGGATATGAAAACCTGAATACTGGTCATTGAGCACTTAGTGAATTCCAGCATCCCACTGCTGTGTTGTAAGCCCCTTTAATCCTCCTACAAGCCCCACCAGGTGGGTGGAAAAGGACTCATTTAACTGGATAGGAAACCTAGTCTGGTAGCTTTGCAACCCAGCCAGGAAGTCTTTGGAGGCAGGCTTTGAGTTTAGGTGCTATCCCCTAACTATGAGGTGCTAACCAGTGCTGAGTCACTGGCCCCAGCCACACCACAGAAAAAGCTTGGAAATGGTTAACTTATGACCCAAAGCTTGGAATTCCTACACCCTCCCCAGGCCTCTGTTAATCACCAGGGGCTGGCCTGGTAGGGGCCCTCGTACTGCCAGAACTCTGGTCTCCCTTTTAAGGTCAGGGAGGGAGGGAGTGTTCTGAGACCCTGCCCTGTCTTCTGCCTCTCTTCACCCCACCCCCACTCTGCCATGAGTAGAGGGGCTGAGCAGGTCCGGTCCTGTTCCCTCATCAGGACTCTGGGTGGCCAGGCACATCAGAAATCTGCAGATTTCCCCAGATTTTCCCAGCTGACAGAACCCTTTGCAGGTCCTGCTAAACACCAGGGAGCCAAGGCCTGGGGCTTGCGCGGGTGAGCCAGGATGTGTATACAGGGAGGAACAACTGCCTCCCTGCCCTGCGCAGCCTTTGAGTTCACAGCTCCTGGCTCTATCGCTAACTTCAGAGAAGGCTCAGAGCCAGGGCCACACAGCTCCAGACACGGAGGCCAGAGAGCTGGTGAGCTGTTTTCCACACCCCCAAGAGACTTTCTAGGCCACGCAAACCCTTAGCCAGCTGGCACAGGTTTGTCTGCTTTCATGACTGCCATCTCAGAGGAGATGGAACCAAGGAGATACAACCCCCAGGCCATCCCCTTCCTCCTCTGTAGCCTCACTTTTACTTAAGACCACCTTATTACCAACGCTTGAAACCTTTTATACTAGAAGGTTTATTTTTGCCTGTGAGTTCTGAACTTAGGGTTCTCACAATTGCTTTAACAGTCTTTGGTGGTGTTGGGACTGACACTGTGTCACAGTGGGTTAAGTCACCATTTGGGAGACCTGCAATCCCATGTTGGAGAGCCTGGTTCCAGGCCTAGCTCCTCTGCTTCCCATCCAGCTTCCTGTTAATGCAGCAGGTGATGGCTCATGGCTGAGTCCCTGCCGCTGGCATAGGAGAATCAGATGGAGCTCTGTGCTCCCAGCTTGAGTTTGGCCCAACCCTGCCTGTTATGAGCACGTTGAGGAGAGAACCAGGACGTGGAGGGACACTGGCCCTGTCTTTCATCACCCTCCCTCTTGTTGTCCCCCTGTTGTTGTTTCGGATGAATAAGTAAATCATGGAAAGATGTCTAACCCTCCTTCTGCCCCCGGCATTAGGAGCATTCGAGAGTACCTATGTGTGTCTTCAAGGTTCCTTCCTACATTTGGAAAGAGAAGCAAGAGCTGCTGGCCTGAGAAACACCCAGGTCCAGAGGAAAGTGTTCCAGATTCTTGTCACACCCAGCGGTAGGGATAGACATGATGTTGGGCATTTCAACACAGGCTGGGGGATAAAGGAGATTCGAGGCCTGGTTCCTCACCCACATTGTGCAGCCTGGGTCCCAGTTCCTCGGCCCTATGTGAGAAATGCCACCTCCATCCCCTGAGCCTGTGACGGGGAGGATGCTGGTTGATCAGCTGGAGGTGGGAAATAAGGGAGGGGCAGGGAGACGGCCAGGCTGGCAGCCTAGTGTCCTGCTGGAGCCTGGCTGCCGTCTGCTCTGCACAGCGAGCCCAGGCTTGTTATATCTTCAGGCCAGGGAGGGAAACAGCCCCTTGTGGGCATTTCAGAACAAGCACAAGCTGGAACAGGGCCCCACCCTACCCTCTCCAGGGAAGGGGCCTTGCCAGGGGCTTCCCTCTGGCTTTGAGAGCTGCTGTGCTCTTATCTTTGATGGTGTTCTTCTAGAATTTTCCTGCACTCTCCTCCAACTAGGGCTCTACCCCATTTCAGCTTGCATACTGTTTATGGTCCCCTGAGTCATAGGCTCACAGACTTGACCGACAACCCAAATTTCCAAGGAGAATGTAATTTTACTTAAGAAAAAAAACATTGAGGGGCCTGGTGTGGTGGCCTAGTAGCTAAATCCTCCCCTTGCATGTGCCGAGATCTCATATGGGTGCCGGTTCATATTCCAGATGCTCTATTTCCCATCCGGCTGCCTGCTTGTGGCCTGGGAAAGCAGTTGAGGACAGCCCAAAGCCTTGGGACCCTGTACCTGCATTGGAGACCCAGAGGAAGCTCCTGGCTCCTAGGTTTGAATCAGCTCAAGGGAGCTGAACCAGCGGATGGAAGATCTTTCTCTCTCTTTCCTTCTCTCTATAAATCTGCCTTTCCAATAAAAATAAATATTAAAAAAAAACCTTTTAATCACCCCTGAATATATAACGTAGTATATGGCAAGCATATACTATACAGTTGGTTGGGATTTTGCGCTAATATATGAATTCGTTGTGGAGAACTTTATGATAGTCTTAGTGTTTTGTGCGTTAGCACCTTTAGTCCTCAAACATCCCTCACAGGAGATATTATTACCATCCCAATTTCACAGGGGAATAAACTAAATCCAGAGAGGTGGGGTTACGTGCCCCTGAACACACAGCTATGTAACTCTGGAGAGCCAGGGCTCAAATCTAGACAGCCAGAGCTGAAACCACTGCCTTTGGCTGTGTCTCACAGGAACAAATCTGAAATAAATGCACATAAGATTTCCAGTTCTACTCCCAACAACAAGCACAGTCAGTGGTTTAATGTGAAGCCTTGTAGATCTTCTTTGTATTTAAGAAAACCTATGTAGGGCCCAGCATGGCCTAGCGACTAAAGTCCTCGCCTTGAACATGCCAGAATCCCATATGGGCGCTGGTTCTAATCCCAACAGCTCCACTTCCCATCCCACTCTCTGCTTGTGGCCTGGGAAAGCAGTTGAGGATGGCCTAAAGCCTTGGGACTGTGCACCCGTGTGAGAAACCTAGAATAAGTTCCTGGCTCCTGGCTTCGGATTGGTATAGCACTGGCTGTTGCGCTCACTTGGGGAGTGAATCATCGGATGGAAGATGTTCCTCTCTGTCTCTCCTCCTCTTTGTGTATCTGACTTTCCAATAAAAAATAAGTCTTTAAAAAAGAAAAAGAAAACCTGTGTACACTCAGGTTCACATTGTGTCCGCAGTTCAAGTCACCACCTGCAATGCCAGCTTCCCGTGTGAATGCCTGTTCGAGTCCTTGGGCCCTACC
Source organism: Ochotona curzoniae (assembly GCF_017591425.1). Taxonomy (NCBI): domain Eukaryota; kingdom Metazoa; phylum Chordata; class Mammalia; order Lagomorpha; family Ochotonidae; genus Ochotona; species Ochotona curzoniae. The sequence goes on along the minus strand of NW_024465926.1, from coordinate 13,097,478 downwards.
TGCCACTGTGCGAGAGCAAGAGAGAGTTCTAGGCACTCAGCTTCAGTGTGGTCCCTTCCTCGCTGTTGAAACCTTCTGAGGAAGGAACCAATAGATGGAAGACCTCTCTCTCTTCCTGTAACTCTGCCTTTCAATTGAATGAATAAATCCTTTTTTAAAAAAAAAAATATTTATGTGCACAAGAATTTAAACATGAATTGGAGTATGCCCTGAATGTGAATGTTACCCTGCAACTAGAATCCCAGTCATCTTTCCAGACTGCTAAATGCTCATCTTTTTTGTTTTGTTTGTTTTATTTTGTTTTATTTGTTTATTTATATTGGAAAGTCAGATATACAGAGAAGATAACAAAGAGGAAGATCTTAAATCCACTGATTCACTCTCCAAGTGGCTGCAACAGCCAGAGCTGAGCTGATCTGAAGCCAGGAGCCCGGAGCTTCTGCTGAGCCTCCAACGGAGGTGCAGGGTTCCAAGGCTTTGAGCCATACTCGACTGCTTTTCCCAGGCCGCAGGTAGGGAGCTGGATGGGAAGCAGGGCTGCTGGTGCCCATATGGGATTCCAGTGTGTGCAAGGCGAGGACTTCAGCTGCTAGGCTACCACGCCAGGCCCATCTGTCTTGTTTTTAACAGCCACATAGTCTCTTACATGAGGCATGTGCCATGATTTATTCAGTTTTTATCTTTTATAGATGTGGTGGAGAGGAGTTAACATAAAAATCGTAAAGTGTTTGGAATTTTAGAAACCTATCAGGAGTTTCCTTATTAGGAAAGACTGCTGTGGAGGGCTGGTCAAGTGCCTCTTCGTTTATTCGTCTCCACCCCACCCAGATAAATCTAGTGTTTATATTTAAACCATGGCAAGACAGTCTGCAAGCTATAGGCTGAAGATTACTATAGCACAAAGGCTGTTCCTACTGACCATTCTCTAATAACTCAGTTATTCAAATAATATATTTCCAGAAGCATTTAAAATCACCAATCATCAACAGCATTTTAAGTTGTACAACTTAGCAACTGTAGTACTAGCATTGTTGTCCTTGAACATGACATCCAATTAAAAATGAACTTTTTACATTTCAAACCTTGTTAGCAAACTTCTGCTGAATAATAAAAGTAGATTTTCACTTTTTTTCTTATTTGCTTCTCCAAAGGACTCATGAATTTCTTCTTAAACCCAAATATTGCTCCAGTCTTGTGTGAGTGGTTGTATTGATGTTTAAAGGATGCATTCTTGGAACCTCAAATAATCCTCTTGAACCCTGTGATTCAAGGCTTATGATGCTCTCACATGGACATAGGACGTGGAGGGTCGGGGGATATCTGTGTTCCGGGAACCCAGAGACTCGCTAGTCTATCCAGCTTTGAAGTTATGTGAATTTTTAACAAGGCTTTTTTTTGTTGTTGTTTGCTTGTTATAATAATTTTTAAAAAGCAGATCACACAAAGAGAGCTTCATTCACTGGTTAATCCTCCAGATGGGCTTGGCCAGGCCTAAGCCCAGATGATGAACTTAGTCCCATTTTGCCTGTGGGTAGCAAGGGCCCAGGTACTTGAGCTCTCACTTGATGCCCACACCCACCCCAGGAAGTACATTAGCAGGAAGGTCGATCAAAAGTAGAGCAGTGCCCAGCACGATGGCCTAGTGGCTAAATCCTCACCTTGCATGCACTGCGATCCCGTATGAATGCCGGTTTTCTGGCTGTTCCACTTCCCATCCAGCTCCCTGCTTGTTGCCTGGGGTGGGAAAGCAGTCGAGGACAGCTAAAGCCTTGGAACCCTGCACCTGCGGGGGAGACTTGGAAGAGGTTCCTGGCTCCTGGCTTCAGATCAGCTCAGTTCTGACCATTGTGGTCACTGGGGAGTTAATCAGTGGATGGAAGATCTTTCTCTCTGTCCTCCTCTCTGTAAATTTGACTTTCCAATAAAAATAAATAAATCTTCGGGAAAAAAAGTGGAGCAAGACTGGAGCCATGCACTCCAATTTATATATGCTTTCTAGTGGAGGCTTAACCACAATACCTATCCCTTTTTTACCTTTGTTTTCTTAATTTGAACAATTTGCATTTCAAAAATGGGATTTCAGTATAGCACCTTTTCAAATTTCTTTTTTTTTTTTAAGATTTATTTTTATTATTTTTTCATTGGAAAGGCGGATATACAGAGAGGAGAGACAGAGAGGAAGATCTTCCGTCCGATGATTCACTCCCCAAGTGAGCGCAACGGGTCGATACTATGCTGATCCGAAGCCAGGAGCCTCTTCCAGGTCTCCCACGCGGGTGCAGGTTCCCAAAGCTTTGGGCCGTCCTTGACTGCTTTCCCGGGCCACAGGCAGGGAGCTGGTTGGGAAGCGGGGCTGCCGGGATTAGAACTGGCGCCCATATGGGATCCCGGGGCTTGCAAGGCGAGGACCTTTAACCACTTGCGCCACCGCGCCGGGCCCCAAATTTCTTTTTTTTTTAAGATTTAGTTATTTTTAGGGCCTGGTGGCATGGCCTAGTGGCTTAAAGTCCTGGCCTTGAACGCACCAGAATCCCATATGAGTGCTGGTTCTAATTTCAGCAGCTCTACTTCCTATCCAGCTCTCTGCTTGTGACCTGGGAAAGCAGTCGAGGACAGCCTAAAGCCTTGGGATCCTGCACCTGCGTGGGATACCCAGAAGAAGCTTCAGGCTCTTGGCATCTGATTGGCTTAGTCCCAGGCATTGTAGCCACTTGGGGAGTAAATCATCAGACTGAAGATCTTCCTCTCTCTCTCCTCCCTTGTATATATCTGACTTTCCAATAAAAATAAAGAAATCTTTAAACACACACACACACACACAACACGTCTCATGTGGTTCTCACTGAGCTCTGAGTCAGCAGTGTGGTGTGTGACTGGCATGGGTCCCTGTCTTGGGCTGCTGAGGGAGGGCTGGGAGGAGCCTGCTGCAGTGGTGTGTCTCTCTGCTCACAGCTTCTGCAGTTGGGGACTCGAGAAGGTACTGCCTTCCCTACTCAGCGTGGGGCACCCATCCAGTAGCTTTAAGCCAACATTTCAAGTACATCTCCCAAATCTGTCCTCCTGTCTTCCCACCCCAGTCTTGGTTGTGGGTGTCTGCCCTGAGGCAAGGGCTGCAGTCCTGCTTCTGCCGTAAGCCAGCTCCAGCTTCTCCTTGGTGGGTGGGAGAAATGCTCCAGGTTAAGGGCTTGCAGCCCCCTGTGTTCAGGAGGAGAGGCCAGGGCCAGGGTGAAGGGTCTGGGGATGGACACAACCACCGTGGGTCCTGGTGGGCTGTGTAAAGTCACCACTGGTGGCTGCTACAGAATGCCTCCTGCTGCTTGTAGCCTCTCAAAGATGGTGGTGTGGTGACAGCTCATCAGCCAGAGAGGCTTCTAAGGCTTCCTCCTGCTCCTTCCGTAGCCCTGAGTGGAAGGTGCCTGGCCCTGTAGCAGTTGCTTGAGCAAGACTTTCTGTGGTGGCTTCATGCTCTGTAACTGTCTAGGTCTTCTTTGCCTATGAGTTCCTTGGTGGTCAGGGACAGGTGGGCTACCTTCTTGATTCCAGGGCTTATCCTATCTCTCTCATGCTCCTCTGTAGAACTATTAATACTATAAACATAGAACTATTAATTTTTTTAAAAGATTAATTTTAATTTTTTTTTTATTGGAAAGGCGGATATACAGAGAGGAGAGACAGAGAGGAAGATCTTCCATCCGATGATTCACTCCCCAAGAGCACAACGGCCAATATTATGCCGATCCGAAGCCAGGAGCCTCTTCCGGGTCTCCCACATGGGTGCAGGTTCCCAAAGCTTTGGGCTGTCCTTGACTGCTTTTCCGGGCCGCAGGCAGGGAGCTGGAAGGGAAACGGGGCTGCCGGGACAGAACCAGCGCCCGTATGGGATCCCGGGCGTGCAAGGGGAGGACCTTAACCACTGCGCCACTGCGCCGGGCCCAGAACTATTAATTTTTAAATTTATTTATTTTTATTGGAAAGGCAGATATACAGAGAGGAGGAGAGACAGATCTTCTGTCCAATAGTTTACTCCCCAAGCGGCCTCAACAGCTGAAGCTGCGCCAATCTGAAGCCTGGAGCTTTTTCCAGGTCTCCCGGCGCAGTGGCGCAGTGGTTAAGGTCCTCGCCTTGCACGCCCAGGATACCATATGGGCGCCCGTTCTATCCCGGTAGCCCCACTTCCCTTCCAGCTCCCTGCCTGTGGCGCAGAAAAGCAGTCGAGGACAGCCCAAAGCTTTGGGACCCTGCACCCATGTGGGAGACCCGGAAGAGTCTCCTGGCTTCGGATCGGCATGGCATCAGCCGTTGCGCTCACTTGGGGAGTGAATCATCGGACAGAAGATCTTCCTCTCTTTCTCTCCTCTCTGTATATCCGCCTTTCCAATAAAAAAAATAATAAAAATAAGTCTTTAAAAAAGATAGCCATTCATTTAAAATAACTGTTCATATACCAAAGTAACACAGAGCAGGAAATATGGGGTGGGGTTCACTTTCCCCAAAAGCTTGTGACAGGTGGGACTGAGCCAATCCAAAGCCAAGAGCTCAAGCTGTGTCTCCCACGTAGGTGGAGGTGACCCAAGTGTGTGGACCATCATTGCTGCCTCCCAGGCATACAAGCAGGAGGTGGAATGGGAAGCAGGGAGCCAGGACTCAAACCAAGTTCACTGGTATGGGAAGCAGGAATCCTAATTGATATCTTAACCTACTCTACCCCAATGCTTACCACTAATTTTTTTTCTTGAACTTTTTAAAAGTATTTTCATATACCACAATACCTGATTCCTAAGCATTCTGTAGCACTTAGCCTTTTAATTGATATCTCATAGTAAGCACACCTTTTTTCTATGTAAATATACTTAGGAAAATGCCACAATCTTCTTTCAAGTGACTTCTTTATGCTTCCTCCACCCTCCTACCTAGCCACTCAGTGGGAGGTAATGATGGCCTTAAAGAGGGCTTTGAAATTTTATTTTAACCTTGTTGGAAGGGCAGAAATAAACAGGACTCGAGCCCTAGCACTCTCACAGGATGCTACTGTCCATCACAGGAGACAAGGCTGGCTACCAGCAGACACCTCTTCATCCATTTTGTGATTCGGAATCCCACAGTGGGTGGATGCTGCAGCTCAGTAGGTGAAGCTATCACTTGGGATGCCCGCATGCCATATCAAAGTGCTGGTTCAAGTCCTAGATACCCCAGGTTTCATAGTCAATTTCTCACTGATGTCCCTGGGAGGCAATGGATGATGGCCTCAGTAGGTCCCTGCCACCCACATGGGAGATTGGGATGAAGGTGCTGACACCTGGCTTCAGCCCAGCCCAGCCCTGGCTGTTACTGGTATTTCGGTAGTAAACCAGTGTTTAGACTTAGAGATCCCAGCAGGGTGTGGAGGTGAGAACAAGGTTTAGGTCTTTGTTTTCCCGTCTTGAGGTCTGAAGCGTTGTCCTATGTGCTCATCGGCTCACCCCTGAAACAGCTTGACACAAGCCCATTCATGCCTCCCGACTTGGTCCTGATGGGTGGCCTCGTGGAGCCCACAGGTAATTTCGGCCTCACTGGGGTTATGAGAAGGCAGGGCAGAAGAGGGATGAGTGAGGATGAGACTTGATTTTGGATCAGTTTCAATTTGGAGCAGTGACACACGCATGAGATGCCAGGAAGCGTGTGGAAGGCAGCTGTACTGGCCTGCCCCCAGCCCCGCCATTTACCAGCCCCTCGGTGACTCACAGAGAAAACTAGTCCTGTTCCTGCAGCTGCCCCAGCAAGTTTCCCTAGAAAGGTCAGCTCATCTGAGAGCTCTCCATTCTCCCCCTCCCCGAGGAAACTGCAGGGCACCTGCTTTCCGGCTCTAGTGCTCAGTGTATCAGGGAAAGCACGCCCTGGGGCTCAGTCTGAAACACAGCTCTTGGGAGCTGGGGAAAGAGGCCAGGACCTGGAGTGAGGGCCAAGACTCCTGTTACAAGGGCCAGGCCATGCCTGGCTGTGCCACTCTGCCTTGCTCAGCCTTGCCCAGGACCTTGGGAGATGGCTCTCGCCATCCTTGTCTCCCAGATAAGGAGACCAGCTTCTCTCTGTTCACACGCTCTGCTCAGTTTTATACAGTGGATAGGGATGCATGACACGGATTTGAGCCCAAATCTTTCAGACTCCAAACCTCATGTTCTTCATTCCTTGGTCTGCCCTCAGGGCCTGTTGCCCAGTCCTTGTGTAGTTCACATCCAAGCTGCTTCCGGAAGCCGCTGTAGCCCCGGCAGCCCCTTGAGTCCCTAGCCATTCCTTTAGAAACAGCAAGAGCCATCTTACAAGGTTTTCTGGTGAAGATCTGCACAGGAAACCACTTGGCTGAGGCTGTCTGGCAGAGTGGGCTTTGAAGCTTGCCTCTGCCTACCTGGACTCATGCCATACCTGCCTGCCCCACCCCAAGGTGAGGTGGGTCTGAGCAGGTCCTGATGCCCTGGGATGTGTAAGCTGAGAGGGGAGGGCCCACAACACTGCAGTAGAGACCTTGGCAGTCAGCATTGCCCTCCTGGGGGTTATTTTTGGGTGACTGGAAACTCACCCAAAAAGAGCTTGGGGGACTGAGGCTTCTGAGTGCTAGAGAAGTCGATAGCCCCTGCTGTGGAACCTGGAGGGAGAGGATAGGAGTGCACTCAGAGCCTGGCATCGCAGGAAGTCACTGAGAGGGCTCTGTGCTCCTGGCACCCGCTGTTGAGGGCTGTGGTAGAAATGGGCAGAGTGATGAATTTTTTATCTGTTGGAATAGCTAATATAGTCATGCTTTGAATTGAGGAAAGTGTACAAAAAAGAAACAAACCTAACCCTCATCCTCATCTCCAAGGACTGGATTCTCTACCCCTAAGCTCAGTTTTGGGGTCACCTTCCAGGGACATTTCTCAAATATACTGTAAAATCAGGATTTAGGGGTAGAACTGCCACTTACACTGACATCCCATAATGGTGCCAATTCATATCCCAGCTACTCCGCTTCCGATCCAGCTCTCTGCAAATGACTTGGGGAAAAGAGCAGGAGATGGCCCAAGTGCTTGGTACCCTGCCACCCACATGGAAGATCCACATGAAACTTTTGACTCCTTGCTTTGGCCTGCTCATCTGGGGAATGAATCAGAGGATGGAAGATAAGGCCTCCTCTTCCCTCTTTCCCTTCCTGCAATTTTTGGAATAAAAAATTAATCTTTAAAAAAACGAAAAGAAAAACCACTGGAACTATCAGGGAGGGTATTGTGTTGCAGGTTAAGCCACCTCTTGGAATGCCCATATCCCATGTGGAGTACAGGTGCAAAAGTGTCAGATTCAGCTCCCTGGTAATGCTCCTGGGAAGGCAGCAAATGACAGCTCAAACACTTGAGTTCCTGTCACCCATGTGAACGACCCAGATGGAGCTTGTGGCTTCGGCCAGTGAGTGAACCATCAAATGGAAGATAATCTCTTTCTCACTCTTTTTCCCTGCATCTCTGTCACTCTGCCACTCTCAAATAAATCTTTCAAAAGAATAGGAATGTTAGCATATTTGTACAAAATCTGAGATGAGATGTGGGTGTCTGGCCTGCTCCTCCTCATGTCCTCTTCTCAGTGCCACACTGTAGGGTCCTAGGAATGAGGACTTTAGCATATGGATTGGGAGGTCGCACAGGAATTTATGACCTACAGACAAATAAAGGCCCCAAGCTGCTGGCAGGTAACCTGGGTGGAGCAGTTGAGATGACAGGCTTGAAGACTGGCAGCTGCCAGCTCAGTCTTTGAGGCGCTTCATTTGTTCTGTCTTTGCTCGGTGCAGAGTCATGGACGCTGCATGTGCTTCTGCGTCCAGCTTGTTTGGTTTTGCTTCGCAGCATCCGAGCTTCCCTGTATAATTTTCTAACTGTGCTGTAAGTATCACTTTGCACACACAGCAGGATAAGTAACTCCCCAGAGTGAGTGCCCCATAGCTTATTTAAGTTCTGCGGTGTATTTAAGATAATTTCACTTTTGGTGCTTCCAGCCTCGGGGCAAGGCAAGATTCCTCAAAGCCGTGTGCTAGAAATAACGGGCCTGGCCTGCCTCCTGGGGGATCCTGCAGCCCCTGGGAGGCTCAGGAGCCAAATGGGGCCTGGATTCCCACTCTGCCTTCCTCCCGCGTGGCCCAGGACTCCACAACCGGCTGTTGTCAAGGAGGCAGGGCAGGTTTCTAAGCAATCTTGTCTTTGTCACAGACACATTCCAGCCTTTCCACAGAGGCTCCTGCCTGTGTGTACAAGCTCCTGGGCCCCCAGGCCCAGCTCTGGGCTCTGCGGAGCTGACAGCAGCTCATCCTGGTCCTTTTTTTTTTTTTCTTTTTTAATATATATTTTGAATTTTGAATTATGTGGTATGATTTCGTATAGGCTGGGATTCCTCCCCAAACTCCCACCCCCTGACAGATTCTCCCCATTTTACTACAATGATGTAGTCCTTCATAAGGAATCATAATTCTATCAGTCTCTTATTTACGTGTACCCCAACACTGTTGGTACAGTGTCACACAGTCCAGCATCCCATTGTCTACACATGTCCAACAGTTTCATTGGGAATCCATCTTTTGTCTAGAAGCAGGGATGCATGTTCCATTATACCCCCACATCTGTATATGATAGACCCCAGTACTCTATCACTATACATTTCCATAATTGAGAAGCCATCCTCGTTCTTATTAAGCCTCTCTTCCCCTCCGTTCACTAACTTCTTCCCAAAGATGGCCAATGTCTTTCCTTCCTCGGTTTCACTTGGTTTCGAGCTTCATTCAACAGAAGCAAAACTGAAGGGGACCAGAAGATCCAGAAGATGTCTCCCTGAAAGAAGCCTCTATGACATAAAGGGGAGGGGGAGAGAGAGAAAGAATAATGTGAAAGGCAGAGTTATTGAGAGAAGAGACCCAGAGGAGAGAGAGAGCTTTCGCCTGCTAGTTCACTCCCTAAGTGGCTAGAACAGCTGAGCCAACCTGGGACCAGAAACCAGGAGTTCCTGATCTCCCATTTGGATGCAGGGGCCAAGGACCTGAGCCATCCTCCACTGCTTTCCCAGGCTACAAGCAGGGAGCTGGATGGAAAGTGGAATAGGCAGCATCCATATGAGATGCTGGTATCGCAGTCAGAGAATTAAATTACTGTGCCACAGCACCAGCCCCAATAAATATTTTTGCACCAAAGACCAGTAATAAGCAGCAAATGGGGGAAGAGCTCTTTGTGTCCGCCCTCCCCAACACTTTCTGCATAGACAGGACATGAATTCTTTGCCAGAGACACCTCTTATCAGCTCCCAAGCAGTGCTGAGGGACTGGTTGGCAGCCTTAGTCTTGCTCTCTGGGTTTACTCCTGATATTACTCTCCCATAGTTCCCCGTCTCTGGAAGCCCGAGCTGACTCCCTTTGTCTTGTCACGTCTCTAAAATTAATTTGGTATGGCTGGAGGTGCTGCATGAGGCAGAGCTTTAAACCATTGCTTTGAGCTAGCTGTCAGGGAGGGCCCCCCTGTGTGATGTTCACTACCCAACTCAACGAACTCGCTTACTAACCTCTCTGGGCTGGGGTCTGTCCTGACTGTCGAGGAGGAGGAGAGCGTCTGGGTCCTCCCCAGCATTGCATCTGTCCTCTTTGGTGTTAGCAGGCTCAACCTTTCAGCAGTTCAGCCTTACATTTGTTAGATTCACCTCGTAGCTGATACATTATGGGAATTTGTCATAGTGGTTCTTTCTGTTCTACCCTGATGGGCTTCTGGACTGTTGCCAGTTTTTAGCTATTATGAATGTTACTGCTGTGAACGTTAAAACTTAAGCCTTTGGGAGAATCCATTTCTTTTTAGTGGGGAGAGGGAGGGTAGCAGAGCAGTTCCATCTACTAGTTCACCCTCCAGTCACCCGCATTGACTAGGGCTGCATTGGGGCCAAAGTTGGGAGCCAGGGATTCAGTCCAGACCCCCACGTGGGTGATGGGGACCCAACCGCTTAGCCACCACCTATGGTCTCTCAAGGTTTGCTAGAGCAGGAAGTTAGAATCAGGAGTGCAGCTGCTGGTGAAGCCTAGGTGCTCTAATACAGGACGTACCTGTCTTAACTGTTAGGCCCACTCCTGGCAGATATCATCCTATTGGGTCTGTCTATCCGATTGGAATTACTGAGTGCTAGGAAGTACATGTATCTGGCTTCAGTACACTTGCCAAACGGTTTTCCAAAGTGACTGTGTTAATCCCACATTAGACGTTATTGGTAAAATGCACATATCAAATTTACCATTTTACCATTTAAATAATCAGCATGAAATATATTCAGAGCTGTACAACCCATATCATCGCCCGTCTTCAGCATTCTTTCATAATCCAAAACTTTGTGCTGCCAAACAGTAATTACCCCTTTCCCTTTCTCTACCCCTGATACCTACTGGTTTTTTTTATTTTCAGCAACTTGAAAGGCAGATAAAAATTTTTCCTCTGCTGGTTTACTCCCCAAATGCCTGCAACAGCCAGGATTTCACATATGGGTGGCAGGGGCCCAAGTATTTCAGCCATCACCAGCTGCCTCCCAGGAGACATTCTGATCCTCTCTGGATTAGAAATTGAGCAAGCAGGACTTGAACCAGTGCTCCGATATGCGATGCCTGCATCCCAAGCTGTGGCTTGCTGCTCCACAACACCTACCATAAGTTACCTATTTTTTTTTTCTCATAAATCTGACTACTCTAGGTTCTTTATATCAGCACAATCTCAGTATTTTCCCTTTAGTGACTGATTTGCTTCACTTAGCACAGTGATTTAAAGGTTCATCCATGTCAGAATATTTTCCCTTCAAAAGATTGGAAAATATCCCCCGTGTGTATGTGTCACATTGAGTTTATCCCAGGTTCCAGCTTCTCCGCACCCTGGCCAAGCCTTGTTACTTTCCTTTAACTAACAGCCTTCCTAGTGGGTATGAAGTGTTAGCTCTTTGTGATTTTGCTTCTGAGTTCCCTAAAGATCAGTGGTGTTGCAAATTTCTTAGAAGATTGATTTCTTTGAAAGGTAGAGTTATACAGAGGAAGAGAGAGAGAAGTGCATCTTCCATCGCTGGATCACTCCTCAAATGACTGCAGTGGCCAGGAGCTTGAACTCCATCCAGCTTGTCCACTTGGGTGACAGACACCCAAGCACTTGATCTTCCAGGCACATTAGCAGGTAGCTGGATGCAAAGTGGAGCAGCCAGGACTTGAACCCACATCATGATGCTGGCCCCGCAGATGAGTCATGTTCATGTTGGCCATTGTAGACCTTTGAATAAAGTTTTAAAAATGAGCCTCGGCTAAAGTTTAAAAAAATGAGCCTCGGTTGTTTTCCTGTCATATTTTAAGAAAGTATTTTAACCAAAATAAGAGTAATCTGCAGCTAAAGGACAGCCTTCTGAACAAGGCCAGCTTAGAGAGTCCCAACTAACACCTATGTGGCTGGGGACAGTCCTCCCGAGGCCCTTGGTGTACTGCAGTCTGATGACCTCGTGAGCCCTGGGCCAGAGCCTGGTGCTCTCAGAGCCCAGGGCCTGGCCCTTATAGGTCCCCCAGGTTCAGGCTTTGGCCACAAAGGAGGGCGGTAGGGAAACAGGTGGTCACTGCACTCTCACATGTGTTTTGGAACCTGAAAAGCACGTGATGCCCACGTGGTATGGAGTATTAGACACTTAACCTAACAGCTCCCCCACCCCCCTGTCTCTAGCCTGCTGAGCAGGAGTTACTGACTCAGGGTAATTGTGGAAAGGGTAGCCAAGGAGCGGAACCAAGAGAAAACCTGATGAACAGAAACAAGCAGAGCTTGTCCAGAGGATCTGTGTGGACACCAGTGTGCCAGTACGGCCTTCAGAAAACCACCTGCTTCCAGCTGGGATTTTGAGTCAGCCCTGTGTCCCTTGTGGCCACCCCTTGGTCACAATGCCCGATCCAAGCAGGACATTGATGTCAGGTCTTGCTTTCCCTGTGGTAGCTTCCAGAAACCCCTCCTTCCTAATACTGTGTTTCTCTTTCCCCCATAGTAGGTGTTGCAGGCTGCCCTGGGCAGGAGTTAGCCCCACTCAGCACTGGAAACAACTTCACTGGGAAGAATGGTGGCACAATTCAGGTAAAGCATCATGTCCATCTGTGAGACAAAAGATATCCTTTCTCTCCCAGGCATGCCTGGCAACCACTGGATAGTAGTAGTTTGTTGCATGGAGCCCAGGCCATGGAGCCTTTTGGAGGAAGAGGTAGTGCTAGTTGCTACTGTAGTGCAGTAGGGGCGCCAGAGAGTCAGGCCAGCGGGCAGAGAGCTATCTTGACAGAATCTGGAATCCTGACCCTGGGATCCCATCTCTCCCTGTCTCTTCCCTCCTTCTCCCGCATCTTGCACACTGGCTCTCACCAATCCCACCAGTCTCTAGGAAGATGAACCTAAGGCCCTTGCTCACAATTCTGTGCTTTTTTTTTTTTCCACTTAATTTTTGAATAGCAAATTTAGTCATATGGATCAGAAATAACAATGTTAACAAAGTTATGCGATAAGGGACTGGTGTTTAGGCAGGGTAGGTTGACTTGCCACCTGCGACACTGGCATCCCATACAAACACCTGTTTGAATCCTGGTTGTTTCGCTTCCCATCATCTCCGTGCTGATGCACCTGGAAAGACAGCAGAAGGTGACCTGGGTACTTGAGCCCCTCCAATCCACATGGGAGACCAGAATGGAGTTCCTGGATCCTGGTTTCAGCTTGCCCAGTCCCTGCCATTATGGTTATTTGGGGAGTGAACCAGCAGATGGAAGATAGTTTGCTCTCTCCCCTTCTCTAACTCTACCTTTCGTATAAATTAATTTTTTAAAAGTTATGCAACAAAACATTTCCCATTATCTTTGTCTCCCTAGGGTTCTCTCCATCCCTCCAAGAGAAGACACTTAACCATGTTGGCCAGTATTTTTTCTTCTAGAGTATATGAGTGTGTGTGTATGTTTTTCTTCATATGTTTTGTGTACACATATGTATGAAAATACTCTTCTTTCCTCCTTTATGTAAAAACTAACATACTGTTCTCAAGTCCACGCTTTGGTTTCCTGTTATTAGAGAATGAAGAATGATGGGCAAGCAAGTGTACTCCCCAAACGCCAACAGTGGTTGGGGGTACTGTGAACCCAGGCTGAACCTGGTCTCCCACATGGGTGGCCCAACTTGTGCCCCCACATTCTGAGATCTGCAGAGTATTCCACTGGAACAGTGTGCTGGCGGGGGTGGGGCATCTGTTGGTCCCCTGTATTGTGGACATGGAGATTATTTCGTTGTGCAGCAGCCCCAAGAGGCCTCTGTCCTCACCCTCATCTCTGTGAGTGACGGGAGGCTGTCTTTTCTCTTTGCAGGAAAGGAAGGCCTCGAAGCTCTCAGCATCCAAGCGCATCTTAAAAAGACGCAAGAGAGAGTGGGTGGTCCCGCCCATCTCTGTCTCTGAGAACGGCAAGGGTCCTTACCCCCAGAGGCTGAATCAGGTACCACTGCATCTCCTCTGAGTGTCGCTGGAGGCCAGGGTGTGGTATCTTGTTGCAAAGGCTTCTTCCCTCTAACTCTCTGCCTTCTTGGAGATGTGGTTGTTGCCTCCTCAGCTGCCATTTCATTTTGCTTTCAGCTCAAGTCTAATAAGGACAGAGGTACCCGGATTTTCTACAGCATCACAGGACCTGGGGCAGACAGCCCCCCTGAAGGCGTCTTCACCATAGAGAAGGAGACGGGCTGGCTGCTGCTGAACAAGCCCCTGGACCGCGAGAAGGTTGCCAAGTACGAGGCAAGTGGCCTTCGGCTTTTATCATTAAGCATCCCGTCCGGCCCAGCGGGGAGGGAAGGTGGCCATTGGCTCACCATACACCTCCCATACCCACAGCTCTTTGGCCATGCTGTGTCAGAGAATGGAGCCTCAGTGGAGGAGCCCATGAACATCTCCATCATTGTGACCGACCAGAATGACCACAAGCCCAAGTTCACTCTGGACGTCTTCCGAGGGAGTGTCTTGGAGGGTGTTTTGCCTGGTAAGAGGGCTGGGAGTACCTGCTTATGAGTTTTTTGGGCCTAGACCTACTTTTAGTCAACTTCTGGAATCATCTGGCAGTCAGCCCAGACTTTTTTTTTTTTTTGAAAGGTGAAGTCACAGAGAAGGAGAGACCAAAGAATATTATATATCCACTGGTTCACTCCTCAAATGGCCACAATGGCTGGAGCTAGACCAACCAGGAGTCCAGAGCTTCCTTCAGGTCTCCCATGTGGGTACAAGGTTCCAAGCAGTTGATCCATCCCCTGCTGCTTTCCCAAGTGCACCAGCAGAGAGCTGGATGAAAAATAGAGCAGCCAAGACTCAAACTAGCTCCCATATAATTTGCAGGTGTTGCAGGCAGACACTAAATATACTGTGTCACAACACAGCCAGCAACCAGACTTAAATTCCCACTTCACCTGGCCTCCTCATCTGTGCAGCTTATTATCTGGAATACTTTAAAAAAAGTTAACTTCCTCCACTTCATGCCAAGATTCCTGAAGAAGAGTGATTTGGGGACAGAACTCTGGAACCTGTGTATTTGAAAAGTTTCCAAAAGCTTCAGGTGGTCAGCCATGTCTGGGAACCACTGTCTTTAGAGCTGCAAAGACCTGAATTTGATTGTTGATTTTGTCTCTACTGGCTGTGACTCTGGGCAGACTTTTGACATTTGAGCTTCAGCCCTCACATCTAAAAATGGGTTTAATATCTGCATGGAAGAATTGTGTGGACCAGCATTTGGTCCATCTCCCATTGGAGTGCCTGGGTTCAAGTCTCTACTCTGCTTGTTATCCAGTTTCCTGCTGTGTGTGCACCCTAGAAGGCAGCAGGAGCTAAGGACTTGGGTCCCAACATGGGTGACCTAAGTGGAGTTACACACTCTGGGTTTTGGCCCGGCCTCAGCTGCTGGGAACATTTGAAGAGTGAACCAGCAGATATAAGATCTCTGTCTCTATTTTTATATCCCTTTGTCTTTCAAATACATAAAAAGAGTTGTGAAGATCAGAGATACCATGTGCATGGTCTGTTGTACCTCAAAGCATCTGACATCATCTTGTATGAATGAGACAGCTATGAGAAAAGCTGCGGAGGTGTGTGTGTGTGTGTGTGTGTGTGTGTGTGTGTGTGTGTGTGTGTGATAGAGAGAGCGCATGCGCTTGGTTATGGGAGAGCAAACATACAGGGGCCCACAGAAATCCAGGGAAGTGGGGTTATATTAATGACCTCAAAGACAAGTGCTGGAGAAAGAGGGAGGATTCTTCTCTTCCCTGCTGGAGTTGTGGAGAATTACAGAGGGATGTGAGCTGATCCACTGCCCCTAACAGAAGTGCCCACAATGAATACCACTCAAATGAGGTGAAGCCTTTTCCCTGCTCTTCCTTGTGATTCAGGATGTGTGAAGGTCGCCATTCTGGCTGGGACCAAGATGGGATGGGACTTCACAGTGGGGGCGATCTGGATGCCTTCTGTCTTGTGGCCCTGCTGTCCTGTGTCAGCCGGGTTGCCTCTGCAGGGAGGGAAGCAGTGGGAGGGAGGGAGCAGCCCCTACTTGTGATCGTAGTTTCCTCACAGTTATGTGCCTGTCTGTTCACCAAAATTGGTTCTTAGGGCCAGAGCACTCTGCAGGGGGCCTACAAGGACACTTTGTTTCTAAGAAGGGGGAGGCTGTGAATATATGCTAGCTGTAGTCCCCATCACATGCTGGCAGGCAGGTCCAGTCGCTGATCAGGGCCAAGGAGTTGCCACAGGTAGGTCAGGCTGAGGCTGAAGCTGGGGGAGAGAGGCGCCCACTTGTCCTTCTCCTCCCCAGGTACTTCTGTAATGCAGGTGACAGCCACCGACGAGGACGATGCCATCAACACCTACAATGGGGTGGTCGCATACTCCATTCACAGCCAAGAGCCCAAGGAACCTCACGACCTCATGTTCACTGTCCACCGCAGCACAGGCACCATCAGTGTCATCTCCAGCGGCCTGGACCGAGAGGTAAGGGCCCAGGCTGGGAGAGGGTAACTCCAGCAACTGGGGACAGTGGCTGCAACATTCCCAGGCCCACAGCCTACCGCTCCAGAAGGCAGGTGGCCTGCTGCCAGCAATCTCATTAGCTCTCCTCCTAGGCCAAGCAAGCAGCTGAAAAAAATGCAGACTTTTGATATTTTGTGGAGGTTTTCTCATTTCCTGTTAGCATGGCTCACTTCATGTGCATATCGCCCAGATTTGTCCCTTGAGTGCCACAAAGCAGAATTGACTGCGTAGATACTGGAGTCTCCTCCTGTTTCCTAATGAATATGTTTGCTAATAGACTGCTCACAGCTCCCACGCCAAAGCAGCCGAGGAGGGAGGGGCTAGGCCCTGGCTATCTCAGAAGCACTAATTGACCCTGCAGGTCACCCCTGTCCTCCAACTTCTATTCCACTTTCTTCTGCAGAGGGTGAGGGGGTGAGTCGGGGTCAGGGAGGCATCCCCAAGGCTGTGCCTCGTCAAGCCTGAAGTCACCGTGTATCTGTCACCTGTGCTCTTTCTCCCTTAGAAAGTCCCCGAGTACACACTGACCATCCAGGCCACGGACATGGACGGGGACGGCTCCACCACCACAGCAGTGGCTATAGTGGAGATTCTCGATGCCAACGACAATGCCCCTGTGTTCGACCCCCAGAAGGTAAAGCTTTAGCCCCCTGCCCTTGGGCAGCCCATCTCGCCTCTCTGTGTCTTGTGTCTGTGAACCAGCGGTGCTCATCATGCCCCACTGTGCTGCCCTGGGTTTTAGATGAAGTCCTCTCAGGCCCAGCTGTTAAGGTGGTGCCTGAGAAATAAGGGTTGGAGATGAAAATCTTTATGAATCTGAAAGCTCTGCCGTTGACCAGGTCCTGTGCCTACCTAACTGATCCCTCCCTTCTATCTTTAAATAGCTTGGGTTGCTGAGTATTATCAAATCCCAAGGAAAAGTTTGTTCTCAGGGTAGATGTCTGACCTAGTAGTTCAGAGGCCAACATCCCACGTCGGAGCCCAGGTCAGGTCCCGCTCAGTCCCAAATTCCAGCGTCCTGCCAGTTCAAACCCTAAAAGGTGATGGCTCAAGTAGTTGGGTCCTTGTCACCCATATGAGATGCCTGGATTGAGTTCTTGGGCTCCTGGCTTCCATGTGACCCCGCCTTTGCTCTCTACCTCTAGGGGGAAAAAAAAAAGAAAAAACAGGATAAAAACTGATTCTGAGCAAAGCTGGTTTCTCAGTCTCTGCTAGTTGTCACAAAACCTCCCCAAAATTTTCTAGTCAGTGCCCCATTGCTGTCAGCCCCGCTACCCCTCTCCGCACCTGCCCTTCTTGACTCCTTGAGTGGCTGCACTTGCCTGGGGCTTGGGAGCCCAGACCAGTAAGTTTTCTGGGGATGGGAGAGCAGACCCCAGATGG
Organism: Ochotona curzoniae; assembly: GCF_017591425.1. Lineage (NCBI taxonomy): Eukaryota > Metazoa > Chordata > Mammalia > Lagomorpha > Ochotonidae > Ochotona > Ochotona curzoniae. Next base: position 13,080,045 of record NW_024465926.1, on the reverse strand, counting down.
GCATCTTCACAGCTGTGTTGCTGATACCTGGAACACTGTGGCAACTACTACAGAGATTGGTGGTCCAGGAAATGGCAGAGGGCACGGGGCCATCCCGAAGTCAAGCAGAGGACTCTCAAGCCTGGCAGGGAGTGGGGCAGTCTCTCGGACTGCCAGCCACTCTCACTGTGCTGTGCTTTCCACACTGACAGTACGAGGCCCGGGTGCCGGAGAACGCCGTGGGTCACGAGGTACAGAGGCTCACAGTGACTGATCTGGATGTACCCAACTCAACGGCCTGGCGCGCTGCCTACCGCATCGTGGGAGGTGATGATGGGGGCCATTTCACCATCACCACCCGTCCTGAGAGCAACCAGGGCATCTTGACAACCAGGAAGGTGAGTCCACCCAGCCACCGTGGGAGCATTCAGTTTTTCAGTCTCCAGGTTGAGGGGCACCACCATCTGCCTACAGCCACTCAGCCTGGTGCATTCATCCAAGGCTGCACCAGGCGGCCTTCGGGAATCCTTTTGTTCCTGTTCAGTTTTGCTGGGCGCCCAGTCCCTGAAAAAGCTTAGACTTGCTCTTGTAACTGAGGAGTTCGGTGGTGCCACCCTCCTCCCAGACCCTGGTGTCCAGGGCTGCCCCCAAGGGGGCCTTGCCAGGGGGTTCCCAGTTTTATTAGAATCTGTTCCAATTATATATTTACTCCCAAATGCCTGTGTAAGTGTCCAGATAGTAAAGTTTTCCAAGTTTTGGAAGTGTTGGACATATCATGGGCGTTTGTTTCAACTTTGGTGAATTTTCATTCCTACTGGGGTATAAGACATGGTTTGGGTCTTTGGATATGGGCTTTACACAATGGCTCGTTGGCTAATTCTCAACCTTGCATGTGCCAGAATACCGTACGGCTACTGGTTCATGTCCCAGCTGCTCCACATTCCCATCCAGTTCCCTGCTTATAGCCTGGGAAAGCAATAAAGGATGGCCCAGGGCCTTTACACCTTGCACCTGCGTGGAAGACTGAAAGATGCTCCTGGCTCCTGGCTTTGGATCAGCTCAGTTCCAATTGTTGAGGCCACATGAGTAGTGAGCCAGTGGTTGGAGGATCTTTCTCTCTGTAAATTTGCCTTTCCAATAAAGATAAATAAATCTTTAACAAAAAATAACCAGTTTTATAAAATCATTGAATAAAGCAGTGCTTTAAGAAGATAGGTCTCAAAAAAATTGGGTGGGAGAGGGGTGGGAAAATTCCAAACCCTATGGAATTGTACCATAAAACTCAAAATTTTAAAAAATACGCTAGTAAAAAAAAAAAATCTCAGGGCAAACATTGTTGCTGTCACTTTCAGCATTGGCATCCCATATAGGACACAGCATGAGTTTGAGTGCCACCTTTAAAAGAAAAAAAAATGATTTATTTTTATTGGAAAGGCAGATTTACAGAGAGAAGGAGAAAGATATTTCATCCACTGATTCATTCCCCACATTCACATATCAGCCAGAACTGAGCCTAGAACCAGGAGCTTCTTCCAGGTCTCCCACCTGTGTGCAGGGTCCCAAGCAGTCGGACCATCCTCTGCTGCTTTCCCAGCATATGATCATGGAGCTGAGTGAAAATGGAGCAGCCAGGACTTAAATGGGATATTGTGCTATAGGCGGCTGTCTAACTCAGTGTGCCACAGCACCAGCCACAAAAAGCAGTGTTTTATTTAATAATTTACAGCCTGTTTTAGATTCTCTGTCTCTTGTTTTATAGCCAATGCTCTGTTTATGTTGTGCAATGAAATTTATTTATTCTATAACTTAATCTAACTCACAACTTCTGGAAAAACAGAATATCCAACTATGAATAAAAAGAGAAATTTTACAGGAAAGTTACAAATATTTTATATTTCTATCTGTTAACTTCAGGGTAGGGATACCCCAAAAATCCTAACAACGAGATCGGTTATTCACATCTGTTTATGGAAGCATCCAGATGCAGAGGATACCACATGTTGCCCTGACAACATGGCACAAGTGTATTGATGTCTTTCAGAACAACAAAAAGCTCTCGAGAAAGTCCTGAACAAAGAAAATATGAGTCCCCGTCAGAAGCTGCATTCCTAGAAAATCCAATGCATATTAACCACACCCGTAACTTTGGTTTATGTATAAAACATGTTCTAAACTAATGGTAAACATGTTTCTCACACCCGTGGATGTATAAGTAACCAAGGGCATCCTGAAAAGCTACATGGGCTGTGAAGTGCCTCCTGTATCTCCATAACATTGCAGGACATGACACCCTTAACCTCAGCCTGTAAATGTCAGGGCCATCCCAAGTTCTGTGTTTCTAGAACTCCCCAAAGGAGAGTCGGCACCCGACTGGGAAGCGATCTCTGAGGCCTTGCTAAGCCAGCTGCCTCTGGGGTGTCAGAGAGGCCCTGTGGTTGTCCACACCAAGGACCAGGGAGGCTCTGGAGTAGGATTGTTGCTGTGGGGGCCCTTGAACTCCTCATGGCAGGCCTGCTCCTCCTCACACCCTCGGGGCCTCCTCACACACTGGTGCTTCAGCCCATTTCCTCCCTCTCGCCTCCTAGGGCTTGGATTTCGAGGCCAAAACCCAGCATACCTTGTACGTGGAAGTGACCAACGAGGTGCCCTTTGTGGTGAAGCTTCCAACTGCCACGGCCACTGTGGTGGTCCACGTAGAGGACGTGAACGAGGCCCCCGTGTTTGTCCCACCTTCCAAAGTAGTTGATGTCCAGGAGGGCATCTCTGTCGGGGAGACAGTGTGTGTCTACACTGCACGGGACCCTGACACAAAGAACCAGAGGATCAGGTACTGGGGCCTGGGCTTTGCCAACCCAGTGCGCAGCTGCAGTGGGCTGGGTAGTTTCAAGTACTGCCAAGGCTGATTCGGGTTTTGAACATCACCCCTGTATGTGCCCTCTCCTTCCTGGAACCAGAGACTCAGTAGGAGCCTGGAGAGCAAGGGTTTCTTTCTCCCCCAGCCCCTGCTGGGCTCCCCATTTGCTGCCCAAGTCATTTTTTTGCCAGATGGCATGAGGACTTTTTTTTTAATTGAAAGGCAGAGGGCCCAGCGCGATAGCATAGTGGTTAAAATCCTGGCCTTGAATGTGCTGGGATCCCATATAGGCGCCGGTTCTAATCCTGGCGGCCCCACTTCCCATCCAGCTCCCTGCTTGTGACCTGGAAAAGCAGTCAAGGACAGCCCAAATCTTTGGGACCCTGCATCCATTTGGGAGACTCGGAAGAGGCTCCTGGCTTTGGATCAGTGCAGTACCAGCCGTTGTGGTCACTTGGGGAGTGAATCATCGGACAAAAGATCTTTCTCTCTGTCTCTTCTCCTCTCTGTATATCTGCCTTTCCAATAAAAATAAATCTTAAAAAAAAAAAAACATAATTGAAAGGCGAAATGGTAGTGAGAGGCAGAAATAGCAATCTTCCATCTACTGATTCACTCCCCAAATGGCCCAAGCCAAGAACCAGGGGCTTCTTCCAGGTCTCCCATATGGGTAGTTTGACCCAAGGCTTTGAGCCATCCTCTGCTGCATTCCCAGGCATATTATTGGGAAGTTGGGTAGGAAGTAGGGCAGCCAAGACTCAAACCATTGCTAATGTGGGATTCTGGCACCATAGTTAAAGCTTAGCCCACTATGCCATGGTGCTGGCCCATAAGGATGCTTTGAATAATGACAACAGAACTGTGACTGTGGTTCTGACTGGTTCCTCTTGGCTTCTGCTGTCTAGCTACCACATCCTGAGTGACCCAGCAGGGTGGCTAACAGTGGACCCGGACAGTGGGCAGGTCACAGCCGCCGGCATCTTAGACCGTGAGGACGAGCGGTTCGTGAGGAACAATGTCTATGAAGTCATGGTCTTGGCCACAGACAATGGTGAGAGCTTTCTTCCAGCCCTTCCTGCACAGGGTGTTTTTGGTTCTCAGGTCACTGGCACAGGCTATTCCCTGTGTAGCAGGGGGCATGTGGGGTCAGGGAGGGCATCAACTAGCCATTCAGGACAGCTGCAAAGGGCTCCAAGAACTGGTCCTAGGGTACCTGAGCGGGAGTTCAGTTTCCTGAAAACCTGAGTTAGGAGACCACCTGAAGTAACTCACTTCAGCTTAGGCTCTAGGTTCACTGAGCCCTGAGCTCATCACTGTCCCCTTGTGATTGATTGGTAGGAGCTGCCTGGAAAGCACTGTGGCAGATAATGTCACACCCTCATAAATGGGGGAGTTCCCCTATAGTCATCTCCACCTGACACATAGAATCCCAAGTCTGGATGTTGGGGAGAGGTTACAGCAGAGCCAGAGAGAGAAACTTCCCTGAGCAGATAATCCAACCTGTAATGGTTATGAAGTGTTCAGAAGGTTCCACTTTGCAATAGATTGGAGTGGTTGTCTGGAAGAAGTGGCTTAGCAGTGCTATGATCAGCTAGTAGTGCCTGCTATGGGCACAAATTAGAATGATGGCATGCCATCACTGCCTTGATCTACAGTGAAGCCAAGGCATAGAACTGCCGTATATTACAGCTGGGATAATCAGGGCCCAGGGGAACCTGAAATTGATTCATCCACCAAAGAGAACAAATGCTAAAAAATAATCATGTGTGTGATCTAACAGGGAGTCCTCCCACCACCGGCACTGGGACCCTCCTGCTAACACTCAGCGACGTCAACGACCATGGCCCCATCCCTGAGCCCCGTAAGATCACCATCTGCAATCAAAGCCCAGTGCCCCAAGTACTGAACATCACGGACAAGGACTTGTCTCCCAACTCGTCCCCTTTCCAGGCCCGGCTCACCCATGACTCAGACATCTACTGGACGGCAGAAGTCCATGAGAAAGGTAACTGAGTGGTGGGCGCCGGTGGGTGCTGGCTGGCTGTGGGTCTGCCCCAACCAGGACCCCATGCATAACAGCCACCTGAATAGCCAGAAGCTCTTCACTAGGCCAGCATCAACTTCGGGGGGTCGGCAGAAGACTCTGATATGGACCACCTATCCTCAGGTGGACAAGCCAAGATCCAGAGATGAAGGGTGTGTCCTGCCCAGTGTCACATAACACAAGTCACGCCACCAGCCTCACAGCCACCAACCCTGTCTCCCATGTGCCAGATTCCGCCTCCTGGGTGCCTCACTGCCCGCTCCCAGCAGCTCACTGGGGAAGACGCACCCTCAGTGACAGAGAGGGAAACAGAGCTTAGAGTAGCCTAAACATTTTGCCAGAGGTATGGCTAAAAAATCATGTCACCAGAATCTTACTATTATTGTTACTATTATTTTTAATGTACCGATTTGGGGTTGGCAGTGCAGCAGAGTAAGGAAAGGCTCCACCTGTGACACCAGCATTCCCATATATGCGCAGGTTCATGTCCCAGCTGCTCTGCTTCTGATCCAGCTTCCTGATAATAACCTAAGGAAGATCAACGGAAGGTGGTCCAAGTGCCTGGGACCCTGTTATCCACATGGGAGACTTGAATGGAGCTCCTGGATTTGGCCTGACCCCACTGCTGGCTGTTGTGGCCATCTGGGGAGTGAACCAGTGGATGGAAGATTTCTCTGTTTCTCTCAGTCACTGACTTTGAAGATAGATAAATAAATCTTCAAAGTTACTATTAAACATATATACACATATATATATGAATGAAGATTTGTTATTTGAAAGAATAACTAAGAGAGCGAGACTTTCCACCTGCTGGTTCACTCCCCATATGCCACATCAGGCAGGAGCCAGGGCCCAGAGCACCCTGCGATTATGCTGATGTCTACTGCTTGTTTTTTTGTTGTTGTTGTTGTTTTTGTTGTTGTTGTTTTTGTTGTTGGTGTTTTTTAGCATTTATTTTTATTGTAAAGTCAGATCTACAGAGAGAAAGAGAGACAAAGATCCTCCGTCGTCCACTGGTCCATTCCCCAGGTGGCCGTAACAGCCAGAGCTGATCTGATCTGAAGCTGGGAGCTTCTTCTGGGTCACCCACACGGGTGCAGGGTCCCAAGGCTTGGGCCATCCTTCACTGCTTTCCCAGGCTACAAGCAGGAGCTGGGTAGGAAGTGGGGTTGCCTGGATCAGAATAAGTGCCCATATGGGATCCCAGCACATTCAAGGCAAGGATTTTAGCCACTAAGCGACCACGCCAGGCCCTGCTGCTTAGTTTTAATGCCATTTTCTACTAGCCCTTGTCTTTCTTAACCCATACTTTACTTCTACAACCTCAGCCTATTTGACCTGAGGTCTCAGTTTGTGCTTTTGTGAAAAAAGATGAATAACAACAGTACCTGCCTCTTGCAGTGAGGAGGGAGGGTGGTATCACAGGTAGGTGTGTATCCCCAGCAGAAACAGAAATCCACCCTGGGGCACAGCAGGGGTGGAGGGTTGGAGGATGTGCCTTGGCTTCTACTCACTGTAGCCCAGAGCTCTTCCCCCTTCCGCCTCTAACCCCACCCCCAACTTTTGTAGCAAGAGAAACCCAATAGACAACTGTCTTGGGTCAGTGGCTACATAAACAAGCAAGCCTAGTGCGGGGGTGGAGTAGAGGGGTTGTGAGGTGAGAGTATAGAGGATACCCCTGGATTTAGTTATAGGGACCTGAGGTATTGGAGGAGTCCTGCATTATGAAGAAAGCCCACCCCCACCAAATTCACAGCTCCCTTCTTGAGAAAGCAAAGAAAATTAAAGGGCTTTCTTCCCAGAGGCCCAGCCCTATGACCTTCTCCCCCACACACATACCACTCCCTGCTCTGAGGTCATCATGTAAGTCTGTGTCGTGCAGGCTGTGCCAGGCTCCGTCTGTTTGTGATTAGCCTGCTGCACTCTGGGCTTTTGAACCGGTTTGCCCATCACCTGTGGCATCCCTGACCTTGAACGCAGTCACCAGCGCTGTGAGAGCTGCTGCTTATTGCTCACAAGTACAGGTCGCATGTGCTGATTGTTGAATGAGCACTGGAAAACGCAAGCATGTGGGGGAAGGCAACTGGCCCGGCAGTGAAGGCACTGGCACGGTGCCTGCCTCTGGCTCATGACTGCAGCTCCCTGGGAGGCAAGCAGGTGCAAATTGTTGAGTCTGGTAGGAGACCCGAGTTGAGTGCCTAGCTCCTGGCTTCAGCCTATCCCAGGCTATCATGGCCAGTCGGAAAGTGAAGTAGCAGATAGGAGCACTGCTCGCTCTCTCACTACCCATCTTCTGAAATACAGATTTTACAAGAAAGGAAAATAGAGACAGGTGTTTCATCTGTTGGAATTTTGATCATACAGTTGATGTATAATTATGTACTATTATGGGAGCAAAATGATACAGTAATAAAAGGGAGAGGAATATTCAAATAGGAGATTAATTGGTTAATGTGACTGTTTAAAATTGCTCTGCTAGGATAATGTGTTATTAAAACATAGTGAATTTACTTTTTCCCCTATTTTTATAATCCTTTCTATGCTGGTGAATTTTGCTTTGGTCTAATAGCAATGTTTGACCCTTGACCAACTATACTTCAGAGCTTCAAAGTGATCAGGAGGAAATAAAATTAGAAGCTGATTTTGGGTACCAAGAAGACAATTGAAGTCCATGTCTAGCTTTTTCATAGCACATCTTGTCTGCAAAAGCTTGGACAACCTACTCGTGCTTCTCTGGGTCACCCAGGAGCAGGGGCTGTGCTCTCAGAACCTTTTTCACATGTTGTCTGTTGCCACCAAGTTACGGAACTACCTCTGTTCCCTCCAGGAGACACAGTGGCCTTATCCCTGAAGAAATTCCTGAAGCAAGACATGTATGACGTGTTCCTTTCTTTGTCTGACCATGGCGACAAGGAGCAGCTGACGGTGATCAGGGCCACTGTGTGCAACTGTCACGGCCACGTGGATACGTGCCCTGATCCCTGGAAGGGGGGATTCGTCCTCCCCATCCTGGGGGCTGCACTAGCTCTGCTGCGTGAGTGCTTGCTCCCTGCCCCTCTGAGGACTGCAGACTTCAGAGCCCACATTTACCTCCCAAGTTTTGGGGCTGGTGGATGGGGGTCACCCACATTGCCCACCCATTTCCTAAAATCTTTATCCCAAGAGCACCACTTTCAGTCAGTGGCTTTTTCCAGAGCTTCTAGAATATGCCAGGCCTTCAAAACCCAGGGCTGGGCAAGCAGGCATGGCCCTGCTGTGGGTCCCAGTGTCTTGAGTAGTGGTCCTGTGTGATCTCCATACCCATAGTGTCAGCCAAACCAGATATCTGTTAGGAAGCCAAATGCACAAGGCCTCCCACAGGCTCTGATACACAGGGACCCCATGTGGGCCTTGAGCTGCTCCCCAGGGGGTCGCTGGGACTGCAGAGCAGCCGTCCCACCACAGCAGCTGTGTCAGGAGGGGGCTTCTTCCTGTGGGTTAGGGGGTTAAACCAGGCAGCTGAGCAGAGAGGGGAGAGTGTGGTAGTGCAAGCTCCCACACCCTGTCTGCGTTTCCAGTCCTCCTCTTGGTGCTGCTGTTGCTGGTGAGAAAGAAGCGGAAGGTCAAGGAACCCCTCCTGCTTCCAGAGGATGACACACGTGACAACGTCTTCTACTACGGTGAAGAGGGTGGTGGCGAAGAGGACCAGGTAAGACATGGCGGAACAGCTGGGTCAGTGCACCGGCCATGTTAGCACCGGGACCCCACGTGTGCCTGTGCAGGATTCAAACCCAGCTGTCCTCTCCCAGGAGGGGAACCAGTCCACCACCACAGAGTCCTTTGGATAAGGTGTAAGCTCCCAGCTTCCAAGGCCTGCTGGTGACCCAGAACACCCAGAGGCCCCGCTGTGACAAGGGCTGGCACGGGATCTGCCCTCATCCCCCTGCTCTTGTTCCCTATTGTTCAGGACTACGACATCACCCAGCTGCACCGGGGCCTGGAGGCCAGGCCCGAAGTAGTCTTGCGCAATGACGTGGCCCCCACCTTCATGCCCACCCCCATGTACCGCCCTCGGCCAGCCAACCCAGATGAGATCGGCAACTTCATCGTGGAGGTGAGTGCCACTGGGCCTGCCCAGGCCAGTCCCTCAGTTAAGCCCGGTGCCATTGGTTCAAGGGGAGCAAACAGAAAGCAAGGCATCTTGGCCCTGGGTTCAAATCCCGGCTCCATGGCTCTGCCCATCCCCCAACCTGTGTGACTTCTGGCACAACTGTATGACCTCTGGACTACATTCTGCAACATGCCTAAGAATGGAGCAGGAAGAATATGTCTATTGATGCCAAGGTGGCAGTGGGTAGGGGAACACACTGGAGCTAGACAGCCATGGTCTGAACTTGGAAGATCCCAGGTGACCCCACCAACACAGGGAAGTTGACCTCCAGGAACAAATGCGTCCCACTGGCTTCTGGCTCTGCCTGTGCACCAGAGCCACCTGGGGACCTCGAGTAGCCAACCCTGCCTCTGACTGGCCCCTCGGGGTTAAGATTCTACTGCCCCAAGTGTCACTGTTTTCAAAGATGACCTTAGTGACTCGACTCATTGTGTGTGAGTTACTTGAAGAATTTTTTAAAATACCAGTTTGAGGGACCCATGAATCCAATTTCTTTTTTTTTTTTTTAGACTGCTATTTTTTAATGTATTTATGTGAAAAACAGAGTTAGAGAGATACCTTCTACTGGTTCACTTCCCAAATGCCTGCAATGTTCCAGTCTAGGCCAGGTCGAAGTTGGGAGACTGGAACTCCCTCTGGTCCTCTCACGCGGGTAGCAGAGGCCCAAATACTTGGACCATCTTCTGGTTTTTTATTTTGTTTTGTTTCTCTCAAGCTCAAGCACATTCACAGGGATCTGGGTTGGAAGCAGCACAGCTAAGACTTGAACCAATGATCATATGAGATGCCAGCCTCACAGGAGGTGACTTAACCTACTGAACCACCATGCAGATCCCCTAGTCTGTTTTTTTTTTTTTTTTACTGCATGAGGTAGCATTGTAACACAGTGAGTTTAGCCACCCTCCTGAGACGTTGCCATCCCAAATGGGTACTGATTTGAGTCCTGGCTGTTCCACTTCTGATCCAGCACCCTGCTAATGTATACCTGGAAGACATCAGAGGATGACTTAAGTCCTTGGACCCCTGCGCCCACATGGGATACTTGGAAGAAGCTCCTGACTCCTGGCTTCAGACCAGCCCAGCGCTGACCATTGCAGCCGTTTAGGGAGTGACCCAGTGCTCAAAAGATCTCTTTCTATCTTCATAGAAAACCCAGTGTACATATGGGTCACGGGGACCAGTCAGCAAGATCTGCAGGTCTTTATCATAGGCCCACACAGCCTGGTACCTGCTTAGCAATTAATGAGCAGAAACTCTGAAAAAGAAGTGCTTTTGAATCCAAAAGGGGTCAGCAAGTGCTGGCAGCAGTCATGGGCACAGGGCTGGGTCAGGATGCCCCAACTCGAGCCCTCTACCTTTAGCTTCCTGCCGACATGGAACCCATGTGGCATACTGTCCCTGCCTACAGTAGCCATTTCTCTAAAATGCACTTGAGCTTGAGGAAGTGCATCACGTTCGCCTGCTCTCAAAATCACAGGGAGGGGGACGTTTGCCCTTGTGGGGATGGGAAGACCCTGGGCAGTGACCCCTCCCCTCTCTCTGTCACTGCAGAACCTGAAGGCAGCCAACACGGACCCCACTGCGCCACCCTATGACTCCTTGCTCGTGTTTGACTACGAGGGCAGTGGTTCAGACGCCGCCTCCCTGAGCTCCCTCACCTCCTCAGCCTCAGACCAGGACCAGGACTACGACTACCTCAGCGAGTGGGGCAACCGCTTCAAGAAGCTGGCTGACATGTACGGCGGCGGCGAGGACGACTAGGCCTCTGGCCATCCTGCCCGGCTGGCCGGGAACTAAACATAGGCCCCAGCCACTTCCCCTTGGGGATCTGATGGGGCAGCTTGCTCCGGAGAATCCCTGAGGCTGCCATAGAGGGTTGAGATCTCAGCCTTCCGGAACGGGAGCTGGCGGCAGCCCAAGTTTGGGGATTGGCTTGGGGCCCCATCTCCTAAAGTTCATCAGCCACCACAGATTCATCCACATCGGGCCCTTGGAGTGGACCCCTTTCATTACAGAGGCCTCTTCTGTCCAAGTCTGTCTTCAGAGTTACAGGCAGGCCCTCTGCCATCCCAGAGTGACTCCAGAGGGCCTGGCCTCCCACCACTCCTTCCCTTCTCAAGCCTCCAGGCCTGGGACTGGCCACGTGGATGGATCACTGAGTTTTTATATTGTGTGTCTAGGTTGTCCTTTATTTTTTATTTCCCCTGCTGTGTGCTGTAGCGGAAGGGTAATGACAATCGTGTACATGTAACTAGGGACTTTTTTTTAATTAAAGGAACTTTTCCCAGAAGCCCCAGGGGGAGTGAACTTTCTCTAAAAACAGCGATTTTGTTGACATTGAACTCACATTCCCTACCGTTTCCACCCTCCCAGGGTATAGCTCCTTTCCAGCACTGTGAGAAGGGGCTGATCTTGGTTCAGCTGGTTTTATCCCAGGGATGGAGGGAGGGAGTGCAGGGTTAGATTTGTGCCCAGGCAGACTGTGTGGGACCCAGTGACCCCTCCCCTGGGACTGAGACCAGCCACAGCCCCAGGCCACCTCGCCTCCTCCTGCCTCCCTTTCGCTACACAGAAAGCAGAGAGCCTGTGGTGGTCAGTGAGCAAATGCCTGGTGTGTGGTGTGCGCACTTGTGGGGTGAGCACATCTGGGCCAGGTGGCCCTGACCTTCATGACCCCCTCTGGGGGAAGGGGCACAGCTTCTCAGAGAGCTTCCTCCTTTCGTGAGAAGCCTCAAGTATTTATTGGAAAGGCAGAGTGAGACAGCCAGGAGTCTCTTCCAGGTCTCCCACATGGGTGCCGGGCCTTGAGCCCTTGGGCCAACCTCCACTGCCTTCCCAGCACATTGGCAGGATGAGTAGCAGCTGGGACTAGAACCATGCCCACATGTCATGCTGGCAGTGTTGCAGGTGGCAATAGTGGCAGAGCATGGGCTCCTCAGTGTGTTTTGTAAAATGTCTCCTGGTCATCATGCAAATCAAGTAGAGCAGCATGAGGGAGAACCCCCTTGGGGTGCCAGTTCCAAGGAAATTCCAAGGAAGAATCAGGGACAGAGTGGTTCCTGCTGTGTCTTGTAGAAGTGAAGTTCCTGGTGTTAGGCCACGCTAAGTTGCAGAAGCTGAAGGAACTGCAGGAGCAGATGTTAATTTTAACTCTGTGGCTGTGGTGCTCAAAGCCATGGCAGCTCTGTCCCAGGACCCCGCAGGCCAGCAGGGGATTTTGGTGCCCATACCAGTTCCTCCCCATGCTTGGGGTGTCCAGGAGGTCCAGATCCCACACAAAGAAACCAAAATGAAATTGAGCATGTATGGGGGGTGGGGAGACCCTGAACTGCCTAGGTCCCCAGCACCTTTGCCAAGGCCACCCTATCTCTGTGTGAGCTACAGCTTCCAGTTCTCTGGGCAAGAGCTCAGCTGCTTCTGTGGGTACTGGTTTGGGAGGCCCGGTGTCACCTCCAGCAGCACCTGCAGCTCCTTTGAGGCTCCTTGAGGAACCTGCACAAAGCAGGAAGCTGCATCTCCAGCTACACTCAGGGGCAGAACCTTACTGCTGGTGCCCAGGTCCCCACCTCCCCTGAGCTCCCCAGAGGGAGTTAAGCAGGAAAAGCTGCCCACCCCGGCCCTGTTCCACCCAGGGCTTGGTGGATGCGGCTTCCCCTGGTGGTGGAACCAGCTACTGTCCTCTGATTCCAAAGCAGTTGGTTAAGCTGCACTCAACGGTGGGCCAAAGCCAGGAGCTGCTTCTGGGTTTCCCATGCGGGTCCCAAGGTTTCAGACCATCCTCCACCACTTTCACAGGCCACAAGCAGGGACCTGGATGGAAAGTGGAGCAGCTGGGATACGAACCGGGGCCCATATGGGATCCTGGAGCGTGTGGAAGGAAAGGATTTAGCCGCTGGGCCCAAGATTTTTTTTATTTTTTTATTTTTATTTTTTTTAAGATTTATTTTATTTTTATTAGAAAGGCGGATATACAGAGAGGAGAGACAGAGAGGAAGATCTTCCGTCTGATGATTCACTCCCCAAGTGAGCGCAACAGCCAATGCTATGCTGATCCGAAGCCAGGAGCCTCTTCCGGGTCTCCCACGCGGGTGCAGGGTCCCAAGGCTTTGGGCTGTCCTCGACTGCTTTCCCAGGCCACAGGCAGGGAGCTGGATGGGAAGCGGGGCTGCCGGGATTAGAACTGGCGCCCATATGGGATCCTGGGGCGTGCAAGGTGAGGACCTTAACCACTGCGCCACCGCGCCGGGCCCCAAGATTTTTTTTAAAGGAGTTACACAAAAACAAACAAATGAAGCAGTTGCACGCAGAAAGATCCTCCATCTGCTGGTTCACTCCCCAAATGGCCGCAGTGGCGGTAGCTGGGCTGATCTCAAGGTGGGAGCCAGTCAGGAGCTTCTGCCAGATTCCCCACATGGGACCCTCTCTGCCCTCCCAGGCACATAAGCAGAGAGCTGGACAGGAAATGGAGAGTCCAGGCCTCAAACCACGGGAAGCCAGCACCTCAGGTGGAGGATTATCTTGTTGTGTCTCTTGAAGGCCTGAAGCAGGAAGTCCGAACGTTCCCGCCGGAAGTGCGTGGAGCTCGGCCCGCCTTGCGGCTGCTGACTGACCAGAGAAAGCCAGTGTGGCCACCGTGCTAAGGAGAAACCCCCGAGTGTCTGATGGCGTCTCAGCCACGTCCGTGGTTCAGCAGTGTCTGACCGGGTGAGTCCCCCTTCCCTAAGCGGGCTGCCGGCCACAGACAGTGGGTCGGACTCCGGCCCTCAGTGGGGTGTGCTGCAGAACGGACCTGCCCGCCTGCCCAGGCCGAGCACTTCAAAACCTGCCCCCTGAACCCTGTCCTTCCTGGCCAGAGAAAGATGGAGGCTCCGAGGACGGCACCCTGGCCTTGTCATGGCCCTGCCACCTGCCCTCCCTCCCAAAGGACCCATCTCCTCAGGTTTGCTTTGCCCAGGACCCTGAGAGGTCCCACGTGCTTCTCCCATCCCTGCAAACTCCCAACCCCTGGCCCAGGTTGGGTTTTCTGGACCCCAAAGGGACCCGGGAGAAGGTGCAGCCGGGAACCCCTAAGGGGTGACCAGCCGCACCACCACGGAGCTCCTTCGGCAGCCCAGCCCTGGGTGTCCAGTTTGGCCTGCTGCGGACCTCGGGAGGGTGCCTGACATGTATTGTTGTTGCTGCTAATTCTGCTGCGGTGGCTGAGGGACGCGTGCGGCTCCTTTGTCTTTCCACACGCAGTCACTGCCGGGCCCCGCACCGCCTCAGCGTTCCCTGTCGTCCGTGGGTCTCGGCAGCTGTAGTTTCCCCGTGTGACCAGCAGAGGGCACCATTCACTCACCCAGCCTGGCCAGGGTGTGGCCTGCCAGCAGGCTGCTGGTTCCAAGCAGTCACCCTGGCCACCCAGCCCAGAGGCTCTGGACTCTGGTGAAGGTGATGTAGAGGCGGTGAAGGATAGAATTTTCTGGGCTGTGAATGGCGCTGTCCTCATGCCCGCAGTGTGTTGGGTGCATCCTCCTGGGCAGTGAGGGTGCTTGCATAGTTCCTTTTCGATAAGAAAACAGATCTCAGGGCTCCTGGCAGAGGCAGTATTGGAGTGTGGGTCTCTGATCCCCAGGTGTGGACCCTTTTAAAAATTTTTATTTATTGGGCCCTGTGTGGTAGCCTAATGGCTCAATGTCCTCACCTTGCATGCATTGGGATACCATGTAGGCATTGGTTCTAATCCCGGCTGTTCCACTTTCCTTCCTTCCTGCTTGTGGCCTGGGAAAGCAGTAGAGGACAGCCCAGGGCTTTGGGACCCTGCACCTGCTTGGAATACCTGGAGGAGACTCTTGGCTCGTGGCTTTGGATTGGCTCAGCTCCGTTTGTTACAATCACTTGAGGAGCGAACCAGATAGAAAATTTTTCTGTCTCTCCTCTCTGTAAATCTGAATTTCAAATTAAAAAAAAAAAATCTTAAGGAAAAATTATTTATTTATTTATTTTTAAAAATGTATTTGGCCGAGAAGCCAGCAAGGGGCAGCGGCAGGTGTATTAGAGTGACAGGATCCAAGCGGGCGGGGCTGCAGCCCACCCAGGGCAGTGTGGGGTCCTGGCCCTCCTTCTCTTCCAAGCCCCAGCTCTGCTTTCTGGTGGAAGCTGAGTTCCACACCCAGCCCACTCCCAGCAGGCCTAGGAAAGGCCTGACTCAGCTCCACAGCAAAGCTGGCGAAACCTGATCCCTCGCCATGCCCCAGCCTCCGAGGAGGTGGCCGGCCTGTCTGAGCCTGCAGGCTGCCCGCAGAGCCAGCACAGCGCAGGGGCCCGGGACCTGCCTGTGGAGGAGCCTGTCCGAAGGACTCCCTTTCTCCCCTCCCCCAGTCCGGTGTGACAAAGGCAAGGTTGGGGATGGGGGAGCACCCCACGCTGACCTCTGGCGGGGGGCGTGGCTGGCACTGTGAGTCCAGCTGTCCAGTGCCTGCCTGGATGGTAGCAACTGCAATGGTTGTTGTTGTCCTTGGGATGGAACCGCCTGCTGTGCCCACTGCCCAGCCCACTGCAGGCACACAGAGGTGTGGGAGGAGGGGAGAAATCTGAGACGCTGTGGGTGGACTGAGAATGCTGGGGCTCTGATCCAACCCTTCTCGTGCCAATGGTGGTGTGCGGGGCGGCTTGCAGTCCAGGCCCCATGTGTCCTCAGGCTGCAGCTGCTTCACCAGCTGGGAGGACTTCGTGGAGGTGAGGTGGAAGGTGTGCAGAGAGCTAAAGGACTACAGGACGTGCATTTCTTTTTTTTTTCTTAATTTTTTAAGATTTTTTTAAAGATTTATTTATTTTTATGACACAGTCAGATATACAGAGAGGAGGAAAGACAGAGATCTTCCATCCGATGATTCATTCCCCAAGTGACCACAACGGCTGGAACTGAGCCAATCCGAAGTCAGGAACCAGGAACTTCCTCCAGGTCTCCCATACAAGTGCAGGATCCCAAGGCTTTGGGCCGTCCTCGACTGCTTTCCCAGGCCATAGGCAGGGAGCTGGTTGGGAAGCAGGGCTGCTGGGATTAGAACCGGTGCCCATATGGGATCCCCACATTCAAGGCCAGGCGAGGACTTTAGCTGCTAGGCCACCGTGCCAGCCCCTTAGATTTATTTTTATGGAAAGGCATATTTACAGAGAGGAAAAAAGATCCTCCATCCACTGGTTTATTCTTCAAGTGGTCACAACAGCTGGAGCTGATCCGAAGCCAGGAACTTCTTCAAGGTCTGTCACGTGCGTGCAGGGTCCCAAGGCTTTGGGCCATCCTTCACTGCTTTCCCAGGCCACAAGCAGGGAGCTGGATGGGAAGTGGGGCAGCTGGAACACAAACTAGTGCCTACATAGGATCCCAGCATGTGCAAGGACCCACTGCGCCGGGCCCAAGGACGTGGATTTCTAACACTGAAATACACACGGGGAGTCCGCGGGGGCAGCGTGCTGGCCAAAGGACTTCCCATGCTAACGGGCATCTTCTAGAGCAGCAAGGTAAACAGACGTCATGGCCAGGGCACTTCAAAAGTTGGTGAAAGGGTCCGGCACGATAGCCTAGCAGTTAAAGTCCACGCCTTGAACATGCCAGGATCCCATATGGCTGCCAGAATTAGAATCGCTTTCATCCAGCTCCCTACTTGTGGTCTGGGAAAGCAGTCAAGGACAGAACAAAGCTCTGGGACGCTGTACCTGCATGGGAGACCCGGAAGAAGCTCCTGGCTTCAGATTGGCTCAGCTCCGGCCATTGCGGCCCCTTGGGGAGTGAACCATCGGATGGAAGATCTTCCTCTCTGTCTCTCCTCCTCTTTGTATATCTAACTTTCCAATGAGACTAAATAAATCTTTAAAAAAAAAAAGTTGGTGAAAAATGCACATAATTATTATTATTACTAATTTGTATTTGTTTACTGTAATGACAGAATTACAGAAAGGGAAAAACAGATTTTTCTCCAACTGATTCACACCCCAATGGCCCCAACTGCCCGGACAGGACAGACTAAAGCCGGGACCCAGGAGCTTCGACACCACTGCTCAAGCCCCATTTATTTTGAGACACAGATAAAAAAGGAGTGAGATCTTGGTCTCCACTGGGTCATTCCCCAGATGGCCTCAACAGCCAGCAGCTTAGGCCATCTTCTGCTGCTTTCCCCAAGTTCATTAGCAGGGAGCTGGATATAAAGTGGAATATGCACCCATAAAGTGGAACCAGCACCCATGTGGATTTGCTGGGAGCCCAGGCAGCAGCATTACCCATTATGGCCCAAAGCCCACTCCATGGGTCTTAGTTTTTTCAATGTTTATATTTTATTTGAATGACAGTAGGTAAGAGAGAAAGCAAGAGGCGGACACAGACCTGCTGTTCCTTGCTTGCTGGCACCTCTGGCCTTTACTCCTGTGTCGCCAGCGGCAACCACGTGTTGACAACCAAAAATGTCCCCAGTTATCGCCCTGTGATGGAGGGCAAGGGGTGGGAATGGTCTTGCTCACCCCTAGGAGAAACCTGGGAACAGGGATCCCAGGGCCGCAGCTGTGGCCTGGGTTGTGGCCACTGCAAAGCTAATCCCGGCAGCTGGGTGGAGGGCCTCACCCAGCCCCTCCTGGGGCCAAGCACAGCCAGACATGGGGCTGCAGTCATGCCCTAGGCACTGAGCAAGGGCACAGGGAAAGGGGTGCATCTTGGGGGAGGAGCTGAGGGGTCCCCACCTGGGGGGGCACACAGCCAGAGCACAAAAGACCCAAGGGTGTGGCCTCAGGTATTGGAGAGGAGTGACTGGAAGTGTGCTGCAACCAGGAGGAAGGACTTGGGGCGAGGCATTGGGGTTCCCATCCAGGGCGTGTGGGCTGCCTGATGTCTTGCAAATACAGAGGGGAGAAAGAGAAGGTGGGCTGAAGAAGTGCTCGGTGGGCTTGATTTTTGAGGTTTTGCAGTTTGGGGAGGCACTCCTGGGAGGCCAGGTGTGCGGAGGGTTGGGTACAGGTCGGGCAGAGAGAATGCCAGCATCACAGCCCAAAGGAAAGGGAAGCTGTCACCAGACAGAGAGAAAGTGCCAAGAGGAAGCTGCGGGTCCACCTCCTCGGGGAGGGAGCCCGCGTCTGCCCTTCATTTCCTGTTCCTTGCCTTCCCTGGGCCGGTTGTGGTGGAAGTTGAGGACCAGGCCTGAGTTGGAGGAACCAGTGTCCCAAGCTGGACCAGGAGCAAGACTTCCAGGGCTCCCAAGGCTCTCTCTCCACCCTGGCTGGAGAACTGAGAATAGCAGTGGCCAGGGAGAATTCCAGGAGCAAACAGTCACCTGTAGTGGGGCCACAAGGGTAACCTGGTAACCTGGTAACCACTGTCCTATGCCATAACTCCTCCTACCATCCACCCACTCCCATCTGTGCCAGGCAAGTGCTACCCATGAGGTGGCCCCAGTGAACTCATCCTTCCCGGTACTGCCTGGAAAGGACTCACTTCACAGAGAAGGAAGCTGAGGCTAAGAACAAGTGAAAGAACTTGGCCCTCATTTTGTGTGTGTGTATGTGTGTGTCCAATCACAATTTTGTTTGTTTATTTGAAAAGTGACACAGAGAGAATGATAAAGAAATCTTGGGCCTGGCATGATAGCCTAGTGGCTAAAGTCCTTGCCTTGATCCTGGCAGCCCTGCTTCCCATCCAGCTCCCTGCTTGTGGCCTGGAGAAGTAGTCTAGGACGGCCCAAAGCTTGTGACCCTGCACTGTGTGGTTGACCCGGAGGAAGCTCCTGGCTGCTGGCTTCAGATCAGCTCAGTTCCAGCCATTGTGGCTGTTTGGGGAGTGAATCAACAGCTGGAAGATCTTCCTCTCTCCTTCTCTCTATAAATCTGCCTTTCCAATAAAAAAAAAAAAAAATCATAAAAAAAAAAATCTTTTGGGCCTGGCGTGATAGTGTGGCCTAGCGGCTACTCTCCTTACCTTGCATGCACCAGGATCCCATATGGGTGCCAGTTCTAATCCCAGCAGCCCCACTTCCCATCCATCTCCCTGCTTGTGGCCTGGGAAAGCAGTCAAAGGCGGCCCAGAGCCTTGGGACCCTGCACCCATGTGGGAGACCCGGAAGAAGCTCCTGGCTCCTGGCTTCAGATCAGCTCAATTCCAGCCATTGTGGCTGTTTGGGGAGTGAATCATCAGCTGGAAGATCTTTCTCTCTGTTTCTCCTCCTATCTGTATATCTGTCTTTCCAATTAAAAAAAAAAAAACTTTAAAAAAAGAAAGAAAAACTCTCTGAAATATAACCTCTTTGAAAAATAAATTCCTTGGTATCTCTTGAGGGGCTTTGCTGTCTGTGACCCCTTTCACTCTTACAAGGCAGTGAGAACTGCTGAGCCCCCTCCTATGGGGTCTTGCCCCACCCTTGGACAGCTGGCCAGAACCCTCCTCCCTTGGAGTTTTTGCCCGGGATGGTGACTGCGCCAGGCAGCCTCTGTCACTTTCCCCCAGGAAGTCATTCCTGAACCTACCCATCTCCCTTCCCTATCACTGCTCATCAGGGCTGGTCCCCGACCCTCAAGGTCTCCCCAGGGTCCTACTCCTTTCACCTTCCCCCCTCCTCCCCATTGTCCACCGGTGCAGCAGGGACCTGCGACCCCTGTCTGGAGTTAACACATGTATTCACTCTGACGGGCCTGGTGCCCAGGCTCTCCTGGCTGCTGAGTGCTGCTACCATCTGTTTCCAGGTACACATGTGTACCTTCTGAATGAATGGAGCTGGAAATGAAAGAATGACTGAGCCTGGTGGCCTGGAAAAGCCAGGGTGTCTCTCTGGAAAGCCTGTCCCACGCCTGGGCCCTGGCGTCTTCCGGGCCTACGCTGACAACCCTGCCCTTTGCCCACATTTCCTGATTCTGCAGGCCTCCACCCTGGCGAGGAGTTCCAGCCACCTGACCAGCTCCACCCTCCCCTCCTAGGAAGTGCAGCTTGCTATGCAGACAGAGCAGGCGGACACACACAGGCTGGCAAGCCCACCAGGCCTTACTGGCTCTTCTGTGGTGACTTCTTTGTGCTGGGTGACTGGGGTTCTGTGGCAGTGAGTCCTGCACATGCTACATCCTGGGACCCCTGGTCTCATTCACGCAGAGGAGGACAGCCGGTCAGCCTGGGGCTGGGCTGGTTGGGTCACTCCTCGGGGACCGTGGATTGCTGAGTTGCCAGTGCTTAGTGCAGTGTCCAGTCCTTGATGGGTCTGTCAGCAGCTCTGCCACTCACTCTTCCCCCTACAGTATCTGCACCTAGGGATGGAGCCACGTCTTCCTCAGGGACACATGTGAGTTCATCCAAGTCCACAGCCAGAAGCACAGTGAGTGTCACACAGGAGACACAACACACCGTTGTGTGGCTGTTATTTGTGCATGTGCAAAAAGAGTCTTCTACATTTTGTTTTTCTGAAGCAAAAAGCAGTAAGAGAGACCAGTGCTGGGGCATAGTGAGGTCAGCCATCACTTGTGATACAGGTGTCTCATGTCAGAGTGCTCCACTTCCGATCCAGTTCCCTGCTAACAGACAGAGGAAGGCACCAGATGATGACTCAAGTGCTTGGGTCGCTTCCGCTCACGTAGGAGCTGTGTATTGTACTCCTGGCTGCTGGCTTTCACGTTAGCCCAGTCTCAGCCCCAGCTGTTGCAGGCATGCGGGAGAGTAAGCCAGAACATGGGAGCTTTCTCAACACACATATCCATCTTGCTTTGTTTCTCTGTCTCTCAAATAAATAGACTTAGAATAGAAGCAGGCACAGTGACTCATCAGGTTAAGCTGCTGCGTGGGATGTCTAACACTCTGCGTGTTAGAGTGCCTTGTTCAAGTCCTAGCTACTCTGCTTCCAATCCAACTTCTGCTAGCATGCCTGGGAAGGCAGCAGGTGCCGGCCCCAGTCCTTGACACTTTGTCACTTAATGGGTGACCCAAATGGAATTCCTGGCTTCAGTCTGACTCAGCCCTGAGCTTTTGTGGCCTTTTGAGCAGTGAAATAGCAGATAGAAGATCTCTCTCTCACATACACACATACATAAACACAAAATCTCTTTCTCTGTCACTTCCTCTCTCTAACTCTGACTTTCAAATAAGTAAGTCTTAATAATAATAATAATAATAATAATGATAATGATAATAATAATGGGCCCAGCAGTAGCCTAGTGGCTAAGGTCCTCGCTTTGCACATACCAGGATCCCATATGGGTGCCGGTTCTAATCCCAGCAGCCCCACTTCCCATCCATCTCCCTGCTTGTGGCCTGGAAAAGCAGTCAAGGATGGCCCGAAGCCTTGGAGCCCCATACCCATGTGGGACACTCAGAGGAAGCTCCTGGCTCCTGGCTTTAGATTGACTCAGCTCCAGCTATTGTAGCCATTTGAGGAATAAACCATTGGACAGAAGATCTTTCTCTGTCTCTCAGTTTCTCTGTATATGTGCCTTTCCAATAACATAAAAATATACATTTAAAAAATATAAATAATAGAGAATGTCCAGCCAGCACCCTCCTTCCCCGCTGAGGGTTGGGGAAGGCCCAGCTCTGTGCTGATCTTGTCACACAGCACATAATGGCCCATTGACAGTGGTCCATTCAGTGGTTTTTGGTATATTCACAAGGTTGTGCCATCATCACCGCAAACTAAATTTAGAATACATTCATCCCAAGTGCAGCCCCGGGGGCACTGGCAGCTGCTCCAGTTTCCCAGCCCCTATTCCCCTCCCCTCTCTCCGTGCCCAGGCCACTGCCAGCCTGCTGGGGTCTACATTCGCCTGTTCTGGGCGGCTCAGAGGGCGGGATCCCGTGGCCAGTTGTCACATGTTTCCTCCCGGTGCTGGCCCCTCTCCTGCTGCAGCCCATTTCAGGGCTGCTGGATAGGGCTGGTTCTCACCACAAGCACAGCAAGCATGCTCCTGTGCGCAGAGACATCAAGTAATTTTTAACGTGTTTACTGCATTTCTTTTCTTTCATTGCGTCTCTTCAATCTTTCAATCCTCTTTTGCCCTTGATGCTTTTCTGTCTTTTAAAATATATATATATATTTAGAGCTGAGCACTGTGGAACAAAGGGTTAAGCCACCACTTGGGACACCTGCTCCCTATATCACAGTGCTAGTTCCCCTTTCCATCCAGCTTCCTACTAATGTACACTGGGAAACAGCAGAAAATGGCCAAGTGTTTGGGTCCCTGCCATCCACGGGGGACACCCAGATGGGGTTCTGGGCTCCTGGCTGTGGCCTGGCCCACTCTGGCTGCTGCAGGAATTTGAGAAAATGAATCCAAAAGCCTTCTCTCTTTCCAAACAAGAAGACCAAAATCATAGTTTTGGGGGCTGGTGTTGTGACACAGCAGGTCAAGTCACCCCCTGCAAGGCCTTCAGGCATCCCATATGGGTGCCAGTTCAGGTCCTGACTGCTGTCCTTCTGATCCAGCTCTCTGCTAATGTGCCGAGAAAAACAGCAGAAATTGTTCTGTGTGCTTGAGCTCTAAGACCTAGAAGGAGCTCCAGGCTTTGGCCTGGCCCAGCCCTAACAGTTAAGGCCATTTGTAAAGTGAATCAGCAGATGCAAGATCTCTCCCTCTTTAACTTTGCCTTTCAAATAAATACTAAATAAAAACTTCCTAGAGGCAGGAGAGATTCCTTCTAGGCCAACCCACGTCTTTTTACAATGAGAATCTGAGTCTCAGGGATGGAAAGAAAGTTTGTTCCAGAATTCCATCCGAACCTCCCATGTCTGTCATTCACTGTCTGCGGCCTCCCGGTGCACACGATAGCAGGAAGCTGGAATAGGAAGTGGAGTCTCAGACTCAAACCCGGACACTCCGGAATGTGGACGTCGCCAACACTGTTTAAACCTCAGCGCCAATCTCCCCTCCCCCGCGACGGAGTTTGCTTAACACTTCTCTCCACTGCAGTGCTCCCAGCTTGCAGAACCACCCAGCCATCAAACAGGTGCTATTACGACTCTCATTTGTACAGAGGAAGAAACTGGAAATCTAAGGAGAACTTGTATGACTCACTCAGACTCATACCTGGCAGGTGGAAGAGCAGGCTGCAGACACAGGCATGAAAACTCCGTGCTGGGAACCATGCTGCCAGGCCTGCCTGGAGCTGGGAGCCTCAGCCCTGCTGGGCCCTGCTGGGCCCTGCCCTCGCCTGCCTCCTGCCCTGAGCTGCTGTGAAGGCAGCAGACACTGCTTGCTCACTGACATGCCAACAAACTGGAACTGAAGGCTGACTGATGGTAGCTGCGCGACATGCAGAGAAAGGGGCTTTGCCAGCCAGGGCCCAGAGTTTGCTTTCCAGCCGTGCCACTTGCACTGTGGGCAGTGGTTCATTGTAGGTGTCCACTTGATGGATCAAGGGATACCCAGGTAGCTGGTGGAGCTTCATGTCTGGGTGTGTTTGTAACAATGTTTCTAGAAGAGATTGTTGCTTGGATCAGTGGGCTGAGCATGGGAGAGCTACCCTCACCTAGCATTGGCTAAGGGCCTGATGAGAAGAAAAAAACAGAGAGGAGAGGCCAAATCTCTCTCTCTCTTTCTTTTCTTTCTTTCTTTCTTTCTTTCTTTCTTTCTTTCTTTCTTTCTTTCTTTCTTTCTTTCTTTCTTTCTTTCTTTCTTTCTTTCTTTCTTTCTTTCTTCCTTCCTTCCTTCCTTCCTTCCTTCCTTCCTTCCTTCCTTCCCTCCCTCCCTCCTTTCTTTTCTTTTCTTTTCTTTTTATTTCTTTTATTTTCTTTTTTTGCAAAGGCAGATAGATATACAGAGAGGAGCAGAGACAGAGAGGGAGATCTTCTGTCTGATGGTTCACTCCCCAAGCAGCTGCAATGGCTAGAGCTGAGCCAATCTGAAGCCAGGAAAGAGGAGCTTCTTCCAAGTCTCCCACGCGGATACAGGGTCCCAAGGCTTTGGCCTGTCCTTGCTGCTTTCCTGGGCCATGAGCAGGGAGCTGGATGGGAAGTGGGGCTGTCAGGATTAGAACGGGTGCCTATATGGGATTCCTGTGAATCCAAGGCAAGGACTTTAGCCGCTAGGCTATCGCACTGGGTCCTCTCGCTCTCTTGATGTCTCTGTCTCTCTCCTAGAGCTGGGATACTAGAATTCCAGGGTCTCAGCTTTCTGATTGTGAGACTTGCACCAGCAGCCCCCCAAGGGTCTCAAGCTTGGCCTTGGGCCTGAACCCGACTTCCAGCTCCCACTCCGCGCGATCTTCTAGCTTCTGCCTGGTCTGTCATGTGCTGCTCTGCCTCCATGCTCACCATGCCAAAGCCCCCAATAAATCCCTCTAACTTCTCTTTTTCCCTTTGTCCCTCCTCCCCTACTTCTTCCCCTCTTTCCCTCTCCTTCTCCTTTCTGCCTTCCTGTCCTGCCCCTCCCCCTCCTGCTCATCTCTCTCCCTTCCTCTCAGTGTCCCTTCCCCCGCACTCTCCTTCCTCCTCTCTTTATCCCTTCACTCCTTTTCTCTCCCCCCACCCCCCGTCCTTGTCCTGCTCCTTTCTCCCCACTCTGGCCTCCTGCTGTTCCTTGATCTCTTGTGTGTCTCACCTATTGGTTCTGTTCTTTGGGAGGCCCTGACTGTTAACATGCTTGTCCTTAAGCAGAACTCTTTGCCCCTTTGGGAGCTCTGGTTGGCACAGGGTGTCAGCCCTGGTGAGGACTGTGGTGCCCCTGAAGGCCAACTGTTAGGCTCATCACCATTACAGTGCAGCCACTGGCATGGAGTTCCATGACTGACTCGGGAAGTCTTTAGTGATGAATGGCTGCTCGCTTGTGTGCATCTCATTATCTTAGCAGCTCCCTATGGGGGCAGTGACTGGGTTTTGTTGCTCATTTTGGGATCCCCCCCCTTGTTGAGTAGAATGCCTGGCATGTCAGACTGCTTCCATTCTCCATGGCGCTAACCACCACCAGGTGGTACCAAGTCAATGTTAGCATCTCACAAGTGAGTCAGCCGGATAACTTCTGGCTTCCTAATAATGTCACAGGAAGCACCCAGCCCTGTGGATGAAATATTTTTGTCCTGAAAAATGAATCTGCGTGGAATCAAGCCTTCCTTTGAATACTGCTTTACGCAATAAATAGGGCAGAAGAGCACAGCTGATGACAGCATTCCCAAGATCTAAAACAAAAGATGGGTCAACCTCCGGGGCAAAGGACCCCAATCCTATAAACTAGAACTATGTCCAACTAGAAGTAAGCAAGGCTGGATACATTCGTCATCAGGGCTGTGTCAGTGGCGCCACCGTGTATGGAAATGCTAAGACACATCAAATGGTACCTTTTAAGCCTAGGTGGTCAATTACGTCTAAAAAGCTGAACTGGGCCTACTGCTTGAATCTTTCATTTTTTGTTATCTTCCTATTCTATTTTCAATGATTTTTTTTTTTGAGAGAGGGACTTCTCTCACTTTCTGGTTCGCACTATAAATGCTCAAGAGAGGCCAGGCTCAGGCAAATGTTTACCATACAGTTCGTTTCCTTAAATAAAGATCTGAGCAAGGGGGAGTAGATGTCTAGTCCTAGCAGTTAAAATCCTCAAAATCCAGATTGAAGTGCCTGGGTTGAACTCTCAACTCTGGGAGCTAGCACCATGGCATGTTAAGCTATCACCTGTTAGGCCAATATCCCATATAGGCACCAGTTTAAATCCTGGCTGCTTGGGGCCCAGTGTGGTGGCCTAGCAGCTAAAGTTCCCGCCTTGAATGTGCTGGGATCCCATTTGGGTGCTGGTTCTAATCCCGGCAGCTCCAGTTCCCATGGCCTGGGAAAGCAGTCAAGGATGGCCCAAAGCCTTGGGACCCTGCACCCACGTAGGAGACCTGGAAGAAGTTCCTGGCTCCTTGCTTTGGATCAGAGTGAATCTTCAAATCCTGGCTGCTCTACTTTCCATCCAGCTTCTGGGTAATGTGCTTAGGAAAGCAGTGGAGGATAGTCCAAGTCCTCAGACCCTTGTAGCCACATGGAAGACCTGGAAGAAACTTCTGGTTCTAGCTTTGGACAGGTACAGTTCTGGCCACTGCAGCCATTGCGGAGTGAACCTGTGGATAGAAGTTCTCTCTTTCTGTGTTTTTTATGTAAATTTTGCCTTTCAAATAAAGAAAAAATTTTTAAAGATTTAGTTATTTTTATTGCAAAGTCAGATATACATAGGAGGGAGAAACAGAGGAAGATCTTTCATCTGCTGGTTCACTCCCCAAGTGGCCACAATGGTCGGTGCTGTGCCGATCCGAAGCCAGGAGCCTGGAGCTTTTTCTGGGTCTCCCACGGGGGTGCTGGGTCCCCAGGATTTGGACTGTCTTCCACTGCTTTCCCAGGCCACAAGCAGGGAGCTGGATGGGAAATGGGGCTGCTGAGATTAGAAACAGAACTCAAATGGGATCCCAGGGCATGTGCAAGGTGAGAAGTTACTGAGGTGCCAGTCCTGACCACCGTGTTTTAACAGCATGCTGGCAGGGGTCCCCAGCTCTTTCCAGGCCCCTTCAAGGAGAGTCAGCAGCGCTCACGGGCTGTAGGAATGGAACCTTTCTTTCCAAGTCTCTTGACCTGATTTCTTCTTTTCCTGCCCAGGACTGGACTCCTCTTGGCAGAGGCCAGCAGAAGGGCACCATTATTATAGCTGCTTGCTGGGAGAGCTGGTTCACCTGAGGGATTAATGGTTAACCAACCTCCTGTACCCTTTCCTCCAGCAGGCAGGTGGTGGCCCAGAGTGAAAAGTCCATCAGAGACACACCCCACAAAGCTGAAGCATGTACAGTGACCCGGCACTGGGCAGCAGAAGCTGCTCCCGGGAGTGGTGTCATAGGCCTAGGCCAGGCCTGTCTGGCCACCACCTGAAATTCCACTGTCAAACCTGGGGGAGAGCGGCCAGGGCGGCCAAGTGAGAGCCTGCGGGAAGCCACAGGCCTCAACAACTCCAGGGCCTGATTTGCATACAATTTCAGGGGGCCTCCAGAGACCCCAGAAGCCCTGGTGTGGCCTTGGGTGCGAGCAGCCTGGGCAGAGCTTTCCAGCTCCCCTGGCTTTCACTGCTCCGAAGGGCGAGGTCAGCCTGGGAGAGCCCTCTTTCAAATGCAGATATTCCGGGAGGGGCCCAAGGACCAGCCGCTGTGAAAGCTGTCCCAGGACAGCCTCTGCCTGGAAGACCTTGTGGGGCGGGGGAGAAGATCCTAGACCGGAGAGGCTCCCGGGGAGAGCTCACTATTTTTCCAGGAAGTGGGAAGGGCAAGTGCTGGGCCAAGAGTGTTAGCAGCGGATTTTAATAAGGTGCTTTCAGGAACCTTGTGAAGGAAGGGCAGTGAGGCAGGCAGAGAGCCTGGTGACTTGTGGTAGACCCTTAGAGCTCAACGTCCTGCATCAACCCCCAGTGTTTCCAACTTGATGGGAGGGGAAACCGAGGCAGCTCATGGTTGCTGAAGGCCGACCGCCCCTCTGTGTCTCCTCCCCAGCCTAGACTGCCATGGTAGGGGTGAACAGAGCTTTCTGGACCCTTCAAGGGAGAGCCTGCAGGAGGACTTGAAGCCTGACCTGTTCTCTCTGCCCCTAATTGTTCTCTAAAATCCTTTTATTGAATTACTCAAGTATAATGGAAGAGAAGCGGACAGGGCATGCTGAGTAGAAGAAAGCAAAACCCCAAGGCTCCCTGGGCGCGGGGATGGCATCAAATATGTATTTTTTACATCCCTGGGAGAAAGAAAATAAACAGAAGAGGCGGCTGACTCCTCGGGGGCGACGCCTGATTCTGTATTTCCACTGTCTTGTTTAACACACAGGCCTGCAGGAGCCTAGGTGGGAAAGGAAATGCCGGAGCCTTCTCCCTCGGAACCCCCTGGTGGGAACCGAGCTGCCTGGGTGGGTGCGAGCTTGAGAGGGGGGGCAGCTGGCAGCGTGGCCCTGGTCTTCTAGGAGCCCTCTCTCTCTTACAGCAGCTGAGCAAGTGCCCTCCTTGGCCCCCCATGGACTCCTTGGTGGTGGAATACTCCAAATGGCCCCTTCAAAGGAACAGCCGCCACACTCACTGATTGCTTTCGCATTAGCTCCAGCCAGCGCCTTAGACAGATGAGAACGGCGCTGTGACCCAGGCCACAGGCCACAGACTGCTTTGTAATCCTGGCCCCGCCGGGAAGAGGAGGGGGAAAAGAGGCGGCCTCCTTGCCTGTAGCCAAACCGTGCAGATGGCTGCTGCCACACGCAGATGTGAAACGTACCTTGACTAATGCTTGCTGGTCTAGTGTGTTTTTGATTCTAAAATTATTATTTTAGTTTGTATTTATTTTCATTTTAATTTGAAAGGCAGAGAGATCCGTACTGACTCACTCTGTTAGGTTTTAAAGGCATTTAAAGTTCTTACAGTTCTTAAAGTTCTTCCGTTGTTATGCGCAGCTAATTCCCACAACCAAGTCCTCTTTTCACAGTAAGTTTACCGCAAGCCAAAATCCCAGATGCAGCGAGGTGCTTAGTAGGTCCTTTATTCCAGCAGGGTAGGAACGGGACAGGGGGAGCAAGGGAAGAAAACTAGAAGGGTCACGTCTCCTGCCACTGTGGCAGGATGGGGGCTGCCAGGGCAGGAGAAGGGCCAAGATGGACGAGAACAGGGTAGAGCCAGGTGAAAGGGGAGGGAAGGAGAAAGTGACGGAAGGACCAGAGAAAGGGAGGGGGACACGCATCAAGGCTCATTTACACAACACAGGGGCGCCTGCAAGGTGTGGGAGAGGCCCCAGGGAATTGGTTGGGAGGAGGGGCTGTAGTGGAGCCCCAGGGACTGGTGACTCAGATTATCAGAGCCACGGTGAGGTGTGGGGACTAGGGGGAGGGCCGCAAGAGATTGGGGGGTGGGATTCTCAGGTAAGGTTGCATTTCATGTGATCACCAGCTGTGGGAAAGAGGAAGCAGGAAGCTGTGCGGGGCTCAAGATGGGATGTTCAAATCACTCCTCACACACTCTCCGCATACCTGCGACAGTGGCTGGGTCAGGCTGAAGCCTGTAGGCTGAACTCCATCCTGCATCTTGTGCTGCCGTCCCCGGGGGCACTAAGGGAGCTGGAGTAGGCAGCGGAGCTGGGACTGGAATACAGATCCCATAGTCAAGTATGGGATTTGGGCATGCCAAGGCAGGGTCTTAACTGCTGGAACAAACACCCACTCCCCAAATCATTTTGGCAGAGACAAATTAGACATTAGGTGGTGGTTGCTGTGGTGTGCCTGTGTCATTAAAGGCCCCCTGTGGGGATCCAGTGATCTTGGGTTCTGGTCATGGCTTTGACCCTAACTTGCTATATGATATTGGGTGAATTATGTGCAAATAACCAATGAATGGCTGCTAAGGAATCTCTTCTTGGTTGGTATCAGAAAAACAGATGGAGGTGTCCAGTCCCTGTCAGGGCCCCTGGTTCCAGCTCAGCTATTCCACTTCCTGTCCGGTGTAGTCATCGCAAGTATTTAGGGAGTGAACCAGTGGATGAACAGGGTCCCCCTCTCTACCTCCAGCTTCGCTCTCTCTCTGCCTGTCTTGTCCTGTTCTCTCTCAGCCCTTCCCATCAAGTGGATGAAAATTAAAACCAAAAAACAAAAAACAACCCGATGAAATGAAATTGAAAACCAAGGTTCTAGCTTGGAGGCTGGGGTCACATGAGTTTCAGCTAAAAGTCCAGGAACCAGAGAGCATTGGGTTCCAATCTTCAGGCAGCTCTCCCAAGGAATAAACAGCACTGCACTCCACTTGGTTTGAAATGGCTTAACCTGGGTCATTAGTATCACTCCTCATCTTTCTAAAAAACATTTTTTTTAAGATTTATTTTTATTTATTTATTATATTTATTTATTTATTTATTTTTAAGATTTATTTTTATTTTTAAGATTTATTTTACAGAGAGAAGAGACAGAGAGGAAGATCCTCTGTCAGCAAATACACTTTCCAACGGCTGCAATGGCCGGAGCTGAGCCAATCCGAAGCCAGGAACCTGGGGCCTCTACCAGTCTCCCAGGTGGGTGCAGGGTCCCAAGGCCCTGGGCCGTTTCCGTCCACCCTCCCAGGCCACAAGCAGGGAGCTGGATGGGAAGCGGGGCTGCCGGGATTAGAACTGCCCAAATGCAATCCCGGCGTGTGCAAGGCAATGACTTTAGCCACTAGGCTACCGCACCGGGTCCATAGTCCTCGCATCCTGGTTTCTTTTCCGAGAAATAGCGCGCGCGAGAGAGCGCTTCCATCCGGCTATTGGTTCACTCCCCAAATTCCCCCAAAGTCCTAGGAATCAACCACATTTAATCACTGGCACCAGCGCCGGCACCGCGCCCGGGGCTACATTAGCAGGGGCGGTGGAATCAAAAGAGCAGAGCCTGCGTGTCACACAGCCTGCCGGGTCTGTGACCGACTCGTTACCGGGAAGGGGTCCCGGACCTGTCGGAGCGGGCCGGGGAGACGAACCCGGGCCTGGGGCGTGGCTGACCGCTCCGCCCCGTGGAAGATGCGGGGGCCGCGCCGCGCCGCTCATTGGTTGCGGCCGACAGGTGCATCCTCAGCCAATCAGTGGTGCCGAGGGCGGAGCGTTGGGGCTCACCTGGCGGCTGCGGAGCTGCCCGGATCAGAGGCTTCGGAGCCGCGGAGCACCTAGTAGTTCGCAGAAGTCGCTCCCGTCCGTCACCCGGCCCAACCCAGCGCAACCCGAGCCGCCCGGCCCGAGCCGAGCCAAGCCGAGCGCTCCCGGTCCTCGCCTTCGCTTGGCCCCCGGCAGCGCGCCATGGGCCCTCTGCGCCGCAGCCTCCCCGGGCTGCTGCTGCTGCTTTTGCTGCTAATGCAGGTACTTCGGGTTTCCGCCCCACGCCCGGTTCCCTCTCGCGTTGTCCTCCCCACAAAGTTTTGGATCCCAAGTGCAGAAACGGCCTGGAAGCGGCGCGGCGCTCCGGAGCGGGAGGGGGCTGGGATGCGCAATGGCTTGCCGGCTGCCTCCGGCCAAGACCCAGCTTGGGGGGGCGCGCCTTGTCGCCCGCGCCAGGTCGGAGCGGGCTGAGGGCCGGGATATGGGAAAGGGGAGCCCGGGTGCGAGGGAAGGTGGGGCCGGCAGCCTTAGGGACGACGCCCTCAGGTGAGGGAAGAGTCGACGTCGTTGCAGGTAAAGGCACCTGCCGGATAAAGAGAAGGCCGGGAGGGAGCCACAGGAACGAGGTGCCCCCTCCCCCCTGCCGAGAGTTTCGGGGTGGGAGATGACGTCGACGCGAGTCGGGGCGGGCAGTTTCGGTGTGGGCGGGAGGGAGCCCCTCACCTCTCACCCCTCACCCCCACCAGATAACCCCAGCTTCGTGCCTTTTCGCCCGTGCAGGTCTCCCCGCGGCTGTGCCAGGAGCCTGAGCCGTGCCACCCCGGCTTTGGCTCCGAGAACTACGTGTTCACCGTGCCCCGGCGGCACTTGGAGCGAGGCCGCGTCCTGGGCAGAGGTGAGGGCGCCGCACGAGGCCTGGGCGCGGCGGGGAAGGGCTTGGGACGTGGCACTCCCACGCCCCTGTCGCATTGGGCGCGGGGCCCCGCTGCCACCGCTGCTGCCTTGGAATGTGCTGGGATGGGAAAGTCGGGGCAGGTTGGGGGTACTCGGTGTTTCTCCAGCGGCAGCTGTAAGGTGTATTTATCCATCCCGCAGATCGCGGAATCCCACCTGGTGGGAATATTCCCGGCAGCTCACAGACAGGCAAGCTGAGGCCCGGAGCATGCCTTTGGGAGCAGGATTTGGAACTGGGCCCTGAGCCCTATGTCCCTTGAGCCATCCTTTGTGGGGTGCCTGAGGAGCCCACTCTGTTCCCAGGACTGGGACTTGGTTCACAGAGATAAGGACATTTCAGTGGAGCTTCTATTTCCTCATGACTCAATGAAAACACATGCAAACGCCCCATGGACCTGGGCCTTATCTCGGTGTTCATCTAGAATGTGCTTTGCTCCCTCCCCTTCCCTGCTCCTGGGGGGGAGGGAGAAGAGGGAGGGTGCAGGTGCTCCCGTGGGTTTGTCAATTCCCAGGTGCTTGCTTGACATCAACCCACTGGGTCCTTCCTCCTCACTCCAGGTGATTAGGCAAGTGTCCTGACTGTGGCGTTTTTTAAAAGAGCAGTCATCTCCCCTGGGAAAAAGACCTCCCCTGCGTTCTTACCTCTAGGCTGTGGCCTTACAACCATCCATTTAGAACAGCGTCAGAGGATGTTACAACAGAGGCTTCGGTGTGTTTGAGACCTGAGGCTTCTGAACTTGGGAAAGCAGGGCCGTGGAGCTGGTGGTGTTGGGGCCCCTCAGTTCTCAGCCTGGGTCTTGACCTTATGCCCAGGTTAGCTGGCAGCATGGATGGATGGATGTTTTAGCAGAGCAGGTGTCCCGCCTCTCGACAGCGTGGTGGAGTCAACGTGTCTTGGTGCCCCCTTTTTGGTGCACTCACTTTGGTTGTATGCACTAGCACACCCAGGCTGGGTTCATCTGACTTTCCTCCCTTTCTGTGTCTGGCCAATGTTGGCATGTCAATGATGATGATGAATAGCAGTGCCTGTAATTCACCTCAGCGCGGGTCTCACGTGCTTCACGTCTTTTACAACCCTTGATGCTCACGAACCCCTTTGTTAGAGGGGTGCCATTGATTATTGCTGTTTTACAAGTAGGGAAACTGAGGCGTAAGCAGTTTAGTCATGTGTGAAGGAGCTATGCCTGGTCCTGTCTTCCTCTTTCCCCTTTGTTTTAAAGAGGGGAGGGGCGGGCAGATTGAGGGCAGTTGGGAGTTTGGCCTGCTGGTGATAACACTGGCCTGGTGCATGGTGCACCTGCATCCGGTATCACGATGTGACTGGGGTCAAGTCCTGCCTGTACTCCCAACTTTGACGGATCAAGTCCCCTGGGTCCCTGCCACCCACATTGGGCCAGGTTACAGGTTACTGTTAGGGCGTCTTAAGGAGCCAAGCACCAGAACTTGGGGGGATCGTTAGGAACGTTTGGGATGCACCAGCTGGAGTGGGATCCTGAGGGAAGCTGGTGCTGCAGGTGATGGGTGGCGATAGGGCAGACACCAGACTTGCACAAGCTTCTTGTGCGGTTGGTTGCAGTTCCCTTTATGTCGCTAATGCAGCTCCCACTCAAGAGATTTCCTGTCTTCTTTCTCACTTCTTTACAGTCTTTTTGTACTGGAGGGGGTCTCCTTTTACCCGTCTGGGGTGCTGTCACCCCCCAGACAGAGGTGTCCATCAGAGCATGGATGGACATATGTAGGACCTTAGGGACTGGCTTGGAGGTGTGAAGCAGGGAGCTGGGGTTTCAGAAGGGGCTTCTCTGGGTAGTGTGGGCACCAGGCTTAGTCACTGGCTTTGTGGGGAATCTGAAAGTGGGGAACTTGGAACCCTTTTCTCACAGGAAGCTGTAGTGTGGCACGAATAGGGTGTTGGCTGAGCCCAGGGGACTTGAGTGAGTTTGGCTAGGATCAACCCAGACCCTGTGAGGTGATGGGCGCCCCAAGTCCCTACCTTTTATTTCAGTGGTTTCTGTCCAATTCCTGAACGGGAAAATATTATCCCAAAAATTCAGCTGTCAGCTCATTAGAGTTGCTGACTATTTTGCATTTTCTTCACCCAAACCTGGGCTGGTAAATCATTTGGGGTTGCAGGAGTATTTGCTTAGGGCACACAGTTCCATGGTTGGGGAGGAAAGTAGGACAGGCAGGTAGGCTTTCTAAGGGATACTCTCCCACCTTGATCTCTTCCATAGCCTGGCCTTGGCACCCACCTATGTGGCCTAACCCCACACACCCATTTCGCTGAATGGTGGTGTGCATGGCACGCGGGCCCTGAAGTTAAACTGGGTGTTAGGAAAGCAAATAGGAAGACCTGTTCTGGGATCACTTCCCGTCCCCAGCTCCCCATGCCCCCACCCACGGATGCCTCAAAATCACCTGCACGTTCACTCAAATCTGGGCCCAGGGTGGACACAGAGCTTACTGGGAAAAGAGACCAATTCGTGGGCTGTCTTCTCGCCTCCTCTTGCCTTTGTGTCTCAAGAGGAGCCCGTGCCAAGCCCCAGGCCCAGCAAGGCCATTTAAGGAAGGTTGGCCGTGCCATCCCCTTGGGGCCTGCTGGCCTTGTCTTCCTCTGCCAGGTGGTGTTGGAAATCCCTGTGTGCTCTCCCGGGCTCTTCACTGGGCGAGGCTCGCTGTGGCGTCTGTTACACATTCCCTCCCCAGCAGAGCCCCAGATAAGGCACCACTGCAGCCATTGGCTCGCCCATCTTCCAAGAGCTGCCAAAACCCTAACATCTCCAAGAGGCATGTGTCACACGTCCCAGACCTGGCCTCTCTACTGGTTTTCTTTTCTTTTTTTTAAAGATTTATTTATTTTTATTGGAAAGGCAGATATTTAGAGAGAGAAAAGATGAGAGAGGAAGATCTTCCTTCTGTTTGATGGTTCACTCCTGTAGCGGCCGCAACAGCTGGTGCTGAGCCAATCCAAAGCCAGGAGCTAGGAGCTTCTTCCAGATCTCCCACACGGGTGCAGGATCCCAAAGCTTTGGGCTGTCTTTGACTGCTTTCCCAGGCCGCAAGTAGGAGCTGGATGGGAAGTTGTTCTGCCGGGATTAGAACTGGTGCCCATATGGGATCCCGGCGCGTTCAAGGCAAGGACTTAGCCGCTAGGCCACGCTGCCAGGCCCAGGATCAAGTATATTTAAAACAAACAAACAAACAAACAAAAAAGAAACCAAAAATCCCTGTTCTAGCTACCAGTTCTGAGTAGTTCGCTTTACTTTTGTGAGCCTCATTTTCCCCATCTGACATGGCACTAATGCACAGGTTTGTTGCGAGAATTTAAAAAGCTCCGTTTGTTCCTTGAGTCAGCAAGTGGGGAGAAAGCTGTCATGAATGGAAGGTAAGCCTGAGTGGAGAGGAACATGGCTCCTATTTCCCAGAGAACAGTGAGTGGGCACTGGTGTGTTATTTGGAGCCAGTGAATGAATGCATGAGTGAGTATGTGCCTTTTTTGTCCTCCCACACTCCCTGTGGCCTTGCACTGAACAGACCCGGAGGCTGATTGCAAAAGGGCAGAAAGAATTTGTTGGAACTTTCTGATACGGTGGTTGCCCGGCCAGCCACTCTTGAAATTGAACCTTGGCTCTGAATGTGTCCTTGGGGATCCCAGAACTGAGCTTTCCCTCCTGAAAGCTGTGGGGGCAAGGAGGGAGCTGGGCGACCTTAGAGCCTGCATCGGGAATTGGACGGGCAGTCAGTCATCTTTAAGTGTTCATCTTGGAATTAAAAAGGAAATTTGAGGTGGCTTCTCTCAGGGTCTCTGGCTGTGTTTTTTTTTTTTTTTTTTTTTGCTCTGGTCAGTTTCTCTTTTAACCCAGCTCAGGTTTGTTGCTATGGACTGGCCCTTGCGACTCTGAGTTGCCGCGCCACCCCTTCCTTGTCCGCTTCCAACCCTGCTCTTCCCTGCCAGGGTCCTGTGGTCTGCAGATTCGGAAGGTCTTTTTTGGATTTTCTGTCAGTGTAGGACAGGAGATAGGGATGCCCTTGGTCATGCCAAGGGCAGGTGTCCCTGGTGCCTGTCTGTACCCTGAGTGAGAGTTGCACCTGCCTCCTCCAGCAG
This sequence comes from Ochotona curzoniae, assembly GCF_017591425.1. Lineage (NCBI taxonomy): Eukaryota > Metazoa > Chordata > Mammalia > Lagomorpha > Ochotonidae > Ochotona > Ochotona curzoniae. Next base: position 13,044,445 of record NW_024465926.1, on the reverse strand, counting down.
AGTGAGGTGCTCAGGGCAAAGTAAACATCAGGGCCCGCAGTGCTTTGCCAGAGGTTCCAAAGTCTCCCTGGGCCCCCTGCTGCCCCATAAACCAGCCAGACCGGTTTGTTAGCCCAGCCTGCTTCTGTGTTAGGCAAACACTGCCTGACAAACAGTGAGTGGTCCAGGGTGCCTTTATGAGAAAAGCAAATGCTCTGGTGATCTCTCTGCGTGCCACTGTGCAGGGTACTCAGAGTGGGTTCTGGTAGGCTAGGAAGGGGTGGGAGGAGTGGGGAAGGAACGGCTAGCTGGGTGTGGAGGAAGGAGCCAAGGTGACCTCAGCCAGAGCAGCCTCTGCTGGTTTCGGGAAGCATTCCATGGCACATGTGCTTTAGGGTGTTTGTCGGCCAGTGGTGCTCTGACCCAGCCCAGGCGGGACCTGGGATGCTCCCCAAATGCACGTTCACCCAGGAGCCCACCTGTTTGTTTCTGTCCCTGTACACTCCTGGATCCGGGGCCACAAATGTTTGATGAGTAAATGCCAGGTGCCAGCCAAGATGTGGGACCAGGAACTTAAGAACACCCTGTATCAGGGAGGAATAAGGCTGTGAAGGAGAGCTCTGGGTGCAAAATGGAGGGATGAGGGGAGAGAAGTAGGGGTAGGGGTCCAGAGAAGGAGCTGGTGCACCACTTCTCTGCTCCAGATTAAGGATCCCCAGCCCCTGCTGTAATTGTGGTGCTGGATCTCAGCCTCTGTTTGATGAGTCTCTTGTGTGGGCCATTTTCAGCCTGATTCCCCTTAGATTTTTCACTTCCGGAGAAGTACCAGCTGAACTGGCTAGCCCTTCCTTCTTGTCTGTCCCAGAAAATCCTCTTGGTGTCCGACTAAGGGATAAGGGGTGTTCCTGAGGAGTGCTCCCTGCAGGCAGGGACCCTCTGCCAAGGAGGAGGGAGGCTTGCTGCCCTAGAAGTTTCCTCGTTACTAGCACTGGGATAGAGTGGGGCCTGCCTGCAAGGGCTGACTCCCATCCCCAGGAGCAGAGGGCCCCGTGGGATAATTGGGCACACACCCTAGGTAATAATTAGCTTACTTTGTAATTGAAGAGCACTTGCAGCCAACAGAAAGCTATGCGGATTGATTTTCCCTGGGCAAGTTCAAGGCCAAGAGGGCCACCTGTTTCTGTGGTTTGTAACTCAGACTTCCCCAGGAGAGAAGTCTCCAAGTGTCTTGTCCCCCTGCCTCCCCCAGCTGCTCCCCCAACACAGTCTTTTTCTCCACCCAGCAGTTAGGGTGATGGGTGTTAAATTAGAAAAATGTTACTCCTGCCTCACATCGCTCACACTTCCCCACTTCACACAGAATCAGAGCCATTTGTGTAGCTTCCACAGCCTCTGATCTGCTGCTGCCTCAGACTGCGGGACCTCACCTCTTCCCACTTGTCTCTCTGCTTGGTCCCAGTACCTGGCCTCCTGGCTGTGACTGGGACAACCTGGGCCCCTTTGTGCCCCAGGAGCCTTGTCCTGGTTTTTATACCCGCCTGTGCTACAGAACAGTCTTTGGGCAAATGTGACCCCCGTTGTAAGGCTTTTTTTTTTTTTCCAGTAAGCTTATTTTCATCGTATTTGAAAGGTATAGACAGAGGCAGATCTCCAATCTGCGAGTTTACCCACTGAAGCTTGGCTACCTTCTGGACTTGAGCCAGGAACATAGAACTCAGTCCAGGTCTCTTCCCAGGGTTGGCAGGGACTGAGGGCCATGAGGTGTCACCCATAACCTCACAGGAAGCTGGGTCTCTGTGGGAACCAGGCACTCAGTCACCCCACACACCTCCATGCCCACGCTTTCCCAGCCTGCTTCTGAGGGAGCTTTTTTATTTTTTAAATATTTATTTATTTTCATTGGAAAGGCAGATGTGCAGAGAGAAGGAGAGACAGAGAAATCTTCTGTCCGCTGGCTCACTTCCCAAGTGGCCGCAACGGTTAGAGTTGAGCTGATCCAAAGTCAGGAACCAAAACCTTCTTCCAGGTCTCCTAATTGGGTGCAGGGTCCAAGGGTTTGGACCATCCTTGACTATTTTCCCAGGCCACAAGCAGGGAGCTGGATGGGAAGTGGAGCAGCTGGGATTAGAACTGGCATCCATATGGGATCTTGGTGCATGCAAGGTGAGGACTTTAGCCGCTATGCTACTGCGCTAAGCCTGGAAAGGCAGATTTTTACAGAGAAAGATCCTCCCTCCACTTTTTCACTTTCCAAGTGGCCACAATGTTGTGTAGCTGAGTTGATTCGAAGCTGGGAGCCAGGAACAGCTTCTGGGTCTCCCATGCAGGTGCAGGGTCCCAAGGCTTTGGGCCATTCTCCACTATTCTTCCAGGCCATAAGCAGGGATCTGGTTTGGTAGTGGAGTAGCTTGGTCTCAAATCCCACAAAAGATGGAGAATTATCCAGTTGAGCCATGTACCTCCCCCTGCATTATCCTTCCCCTGCTTGACTTTGCTTCTGGAACAGAGGCCTCGGGCGGGTGCGGGGGAGCACAAGGTTTAGCTTGTTTTACTTCTGGGTTGCGTGAGTTTTGCTGCTGGAATGGTGCCTGATGAGTGCCTGAATGAATGAGCAGTTCCAGAATGTATACGGGTGTCCTGACTGCATTTAGAGAGTATTTTCATTGTTGTGATAGGCTTTTAGTGTCTGAGCCACAGGAGGCACCAGGAGAGGAGGAGGTGTTCTCAGGGCTTTGTTGCTGCAGGGTGTCCATGTTCCTCTAGGCCTATGTACCCCGCTGTAACTCGACCTCATTGTCTTGTCACAAAGCAGCTTGCAGGGCAGACTGCAGAGGTCAGAGGAGCTGTTTCTTCCCACACTTCTGGGTGTAAGGAAGCACCCGATCAGAATCTAAGCGGCCACCTGAGCCTGGCAGGGCCATCTGCTTGGTTTCCCATTGTCTGGGTCACACCTTCCTTGAGCAAGGCTCCCAGATACACCCAACACCTCCCACCTGGCACCTCCGGGAAACCTCCAGCCCATGAATTGTTTAAGACCCAGTGTCCATTCTTCCTGTTCTTGGCAATACCGTGGGGCCTGGGAGGAGTTCGCTGAGACATACAGCAGCCACAGAGGCAGAAATGGAAGGCTCATAGAATCAGATTTCAGCCAAGATAAGCATCTCTCAGGTCCAGAATCCATCTGGTCAGTATTCATCAAAAGAGTCCAGCAGTGCAAGGTCTTCTGATTCTTTTTTTTTAGATGTATTTATTTATTTGGAGGATAGAGCTTTAGAGAGGGAGAGAACAGAATGAAAGATAGAGCTCCTATCCACTGGGAGCTTTATTTAGGTCTCCCATGTGGATTCAGGGACTGGAGCAAGTCATATTTTGCTGCTTTTCCAGGCACACTAGCAGGGACATGGGTTGGAGGTGGATCATTTCCCTTGCCTTTGGGCCAAGATCAAGTGTGGGAAGTGGAGCAGCCGGGACGCAAACCAGCATCCATGCAAGATGCCAGTGTCGTGGGCAGTGACTTGACATGCTGCATCACAAGCTGGACCCTCTTCTAGATTTTTATATAAGTAAGGCATCACCATGACTTCCAGATGATACGGAATGTGAAAGGTTGACACAGTTAGCAAATAAAAACAGAGTGTTCAGTTAACATTTGAATTCCAGATAAACAACAGCTAATTTGGTACAAACTCAACTGAAAAAATAGTTGCTGTCATACTTGCTTACGATAGTGTATTGGGCTGTGTCACACTATCATCATAGGCTGACTCCTTTGATCCTCATATCAGCCCCATGAAAAGTATCAGCTGTGGGCAGAGCGGGTGTTGGAGTCAGGAAGTGGGAGGACCAGTTGCTGGTGGCAGCTGGGCAGGCAAAGTAGCAGACAAGGTAGTCTGTCCAGCCGGGTGAGAGCAGTCACTGACTTTGCTGCCTGTCTCAGAGGAAGTCTTGCAGAGGCCTGTCTAGGCATTGATGTTGAGTACCTGTCCAGGACCATGGGAGGCCTTGGGGATTTAGGAGGGGACAGACAGCATCCCTGCTCTCATGAAGCCTCCCTTCCAATCAGGAAATATCGTAGTGATTCATGCCCATCTCCTGTGCACCCCGGGGCATTGCAATGCCAGTTCCAGTTTTAACTGTTCCACACTCAATCCTGCTCCTTGCTAAGGTGCCTGGGAAGCGGTGGAAAATGTCCCAAGTGCTTGGACTCCTGCGGTGGGAGCGCCAGGACCTAGGCTCCTGCTTCAGCCTAGCCCAGGCCTGACCATTGCAGTCATTTAGGTAGTAAACCAGTGGATGGAATATCAGTCTTGCCTTCTCTCTGTCATTCTGCTTTTCAAATAAATAAATCTTTAAAAAGGTAATAGGACAAATATCATATGTTCTCTCCAATACAAGGCAACAACATTCATGCAAAATGCAGAAGTAACTATATATAAGTGAACAACTATATATATATATATATATATATATATATATTCTTGTAGAGGAACTGTATACTGGAGACTAGCAGTAGGCACCTCCATTCCCAGATAGAAGGAGGACTCCCAGTGAAACAGTTTAATATATCTTGACAGTGTAATATTGTATTTTCTGTCTTTTGTCTATATTTACCATTCCATGATGTACTTAAGTAAACAGCAGAATGTATTGTAAGTGTTACTAAAGGACTATGCCGGCATGATAATATGGGAGAAAATGATGGGAAAATGGGGAAGGAGCAGTGGGAGGGAAAAGGGTGAATCCCTATATTTATAAAACTGTATCATGGAAAATAATTTAAAAAATTTAAGCCCAAAGCACAGATAAATGAAAAAAAGGAGATGGGAGGGACATATGCCGGGGTGGAAGGGTCTGGGGTTCTAGCAGGGAGAGGTTTACGTGGGTGATGCCCTGTGTGGGGCTGTGCAGTGAGGGTCAGACCTGGGCTGTCACTGTAGGTAAACAGGCTTGCCTGTCCTTCATGGCCGAGTTAGTGACATCAGAAATACCGCAGGGGTCAGTGTCTGCCTCTCCACCAAGCCCCTAGAGCTTGGTGCCCTTCCCAAGTCCCCTCTCCTGCTCTCTGGGGCAGATTCCCTCCTGGGGCACAGGGGCCCCACCCAGTACCTCAGGACCTGTCTGGGACTTCCTCACTGCCAGCATTTTCTAAGAGCAGGCTCTTTCCCCTGCGCATTCCTCAGCATCCTGGTGTGGGAGTGTTTGGAAAGCCAGCTAGATACCCAGCTTGAATGTGGAAAAGCTGTGGCTTTTACTATCAGAGAACGTCAGCCTGAGTCAGCCGCAGCACAGGTACCCGGCTGGCCTGGGCACTGTTGGCAGGTGTGGCAGGCCCTGAGTCACCACCCTGCGAAGGCCTCTGCTGGTGAGCTTTTGTGTTTCAGTGGTTGAGTCAGCTGCATGACATCACCTTTTCATAGAAACAGACCGGCAGGTGCCGGATTTTACTCACCAGGCCACAGTGAGCCCTTGGACCCAAATCTTCCCTGTTTAGTTTCCAGCTTAGGAGTTGGGGAGCAATGACTGGGCTCAACTGCTGCTGTCACCCCGATTCCTGGGCTTGTGATCTTGACCGAAAGTTTCTGGAGAACATACAACTTAGGGGGTGTATTTCCTGTGCCTTGTGCTCTGTCTCAAGCCTGCACCTAGAAAGCAGTCTTCTCTGCCTTTTATGGGTGCTGAGAGCTTCTATTTGAGTCCCTGATTGTGAAAGAAACTTCATGTAAACTGTGCTGATTTTCTTTGGCTTTTGGAATTTAGTTTCCATTTCTTGTTCTCTCTCTGTGAATCCTCTCACCTGAGCTATTGGAGATGTTGGAAATTAAATAACCGGGGAGGTTGTTCCCTGAACGAAAGTCAATGTCACTTACCAGGTGTGAGGTTTCAACAGAGTGATGTCAAGGTTGTGACTTGGCTTTTCAGCGTTTATTTCACCTTCAGTACATAAAGGTGTTTTTACCCAAATGACTGCATTGGCCAGGGCAGGACCAGGATGAAGACAGGAGCCCAGACCTCTATTCAGGTCTTCCGTATGGGTGGCCAGGGTCCAAGCATTGCAGCCATCACTCACAGCCTTCCCAGGAGTGTTAGCAGAAGCGAAACCCCTGGGACCCAAATCTGCTGAACGCCAGCCCCAACACTCTTTTTTTTAAGATTTATTCTATTTTATTTTTATTGGAAAGGCGGATATACAGAGAGGAGAGACAGAGAGGAAGATCTTCCATCCCATGTTTCATTCCCCAAGTGAGCACAACAGCTGATGCTGTGCTGATCCAAAGCCAGGATCCAGGAACTTCCTCCAGGTTTTCTATGCAGGTGCAGGGTCCCAAGGCTTTGGGCTGTCCTTGACTGCTTTCCCAGGCCACAAGCAGGGAGCTGGATGGGAAGTGGGGCTGCTGGAATCAGAATTGGCGCCCATATGGGATCCTGGCATGTTCAAAGTGAGGACTTTAGCCGCTAGGCTATTGTGCCAGGCCCCCAAATTACCTTTTTATTAAAAAAGAAAAAAGCTTATTTATTTATTTGAAAGGCAGAGAGGGAGAAGGGAGAGAACGTCACGCTGGCTTTCTCCCCTGAAAGTGGCATCAACCTGGGCTTGAGCCAGGCTGACACCAGGAGCTGGGAATCCATTCAGTCCTCCCACCTGGGTGGCCAGCACCCAAGGACTCGGCCATCACCTGCTGCCTCCCAGGGTGCCCATTAAGAGGAAGCTGGAGGGCCTGGCGCGGTGGCGCAAGTGGTTAAGGTCTTCGCCTTGCACGCCCGGGATCCCATATGGGCGCCGGTTCTAATCCCAGCAGCCCCGCTTCCCATCCAGCTCCCTGCCTGTGGCCCGGGAAGGCAGTCGAGGACAGCCCAAAGCTTTGGGACCCTGCACCCGCGTGGGAGACCCGGAAGAGGCTCCTGGCTTCGGATCGGCATAGTATCGGCCGTTGTGCTCACTTGGGGAGTGAGTCATCGGATGGAAGATCTTCCTCTCTGTCTCTCCTCTCTGTATATCCGCCTTTCCAATAAAAAAATAATAAAAAGGAGCAAGCTGGAATGGAAGCATCTCCTTCGATACAGGGCACATATGCATCCCCAGCACAATGACAAACCCACTGCACCAAAATGCCACCCTGTTAATTCCAGTTGAGGAGATTGTAAACTTTTGGAGTGAAGACAGAGTAAAGATCCAAAGCAGAAAATGCAACCCCTGGAAAGTGTTCCCTCCTGTGCCAGGGCTGCTGGGGAGCTATTTTCTCTCAGCTGCTTCTGCATTTTTTTCTGGTGGAATTTTCCATAAATGTAAGTATGAATGGTTTGGTTCATTAGCACATGGAACTTCCTTTCTCCTTTACCCTGTGGTCAGATAGCTTTCTTGTCCCTGACACCTGCAGGCCATCTCATCCAGGTGTCTGGAGCCTACTGTGTGCCCTGTGTTTGTCACAAGCCATGCAGTTACCAGACAATGGGCATATTCAAGGCGCAGGTGGGCTGAGAGCTGTGTGGGCTGGAGCAGCTGACTGAGCCGGGCTGCTTGCTGGGTGCTGGGTGGCCCTGAGCTGGCAGGGAGAGGAGGGAGCCTCTCCTGTCTCAGAGGGGGATGTCAGGAGCCAAGGTCGGTGGGTGGGGACCTCCCATGCAGCTGGGGAGGGAGTCAGCTAGGCTGTGGGGGGAGGGCGACAGACTCAGGTTACAGAGCTTCTGCAGGAAGTGGAATGGCGGTGGGGAGGTGGCCCTGTCCAGGAGGAAACCCCTTTGATACATAGGTTGGGCCTCTGGTCTGGTGGTCACCTAGGGAGAGTGGCTAGCTGGCTGGCTGGGTAAGGGCCTGCAGGCAAGCCCCAGAACCCGGAGAACCGGAGTGGCAGGTTTACCGCCCTCCCCCACTCAGAGCCACCGCAGTGTTTACTCGAAACTCCTCCTCCACCCCCTGCCTGGCACGCACCCAGAGCACAGCCAAGAGCACTTCCCAGCCCTCCGATCCCATGTGCAACACGCAACACTATTCCTCGTTCATTCACTGTGCAACACTGTTCTTTCATTCATTCACTCAGTAGTGGTTGGAGAACGGTTCTGAGGCTAAGGAGTGCCAGACGCTGCCAAACCCCTCCCTCATGCTTTTGGTCCTTCCCCTCCCACAGGCAACCTGCAGGATAGAAACTGGGTGCTGGCTGTCTGATGGATACTTGTCCCTTCTCTCCCCAGCTGATAGTGTGATTTGATGAGGAATGCAGAGCCTTGGGCTGCAGGATCCCCAGGGATGGGTCTGCTTTTTTGGTGACTTTTTTTGGGGGGGTGGGGAATGTGCATAATAACGGAGAAGTTCCTTAGGAAAAGCCTCCCCTCCTCCCATATCCTTCCCGTAGTGGCTTCTTGAAAAAGCTGAAAGTTTTGTTGTTGTTGTCTGCTCCTAACTCTGCTTCCTGAAGAGAAATCAGTTGCACAGAATGGCTTAGTTAGAAATGCTCTTAGCACAGCCAGGCCTGAATCCACCTATTGAGCTGATCCTGACCCCAGCTGGGGGATGGCTCAGTGAAGGAAGCGGGTACATCTTTCCCCTGGCAGAATAGTGGGGAAGGAACCTCTGGCGAAAGCAGCAGGTGGTCTGGAATGTTCTGGAGGTCCATTTGCTGCATGGACTGGGGATTTCCAGGCACTATCTTTCCATTTGCTGTTGAAGAGATTGGGGTCCAGAGAGGGGGGCACTGGTCATATAGCTACCTGGCCTGCTGAGGGAGTAAAGGCCCAGAGAAGGCCCGGGAACTGTGCAGAGCTTTTAACTGCTGCAAGTGAAGGGACTAAAGTAAATATTTGCTGTAGCCCTCCCCTAGCACACACACACACACACACACACACACACACACACACACACACACACACCTTTATCCATCCTTTGAAATGCTGATAAGTTAATTAGCAATTGTTTCCAGGCTTTGCCTAACACTTAGCCCTCTAGTTCTTAAAACAATTCTATCTTTATAGTGCTGCTGAAATCTCCTTTATCCACCTTTATTTATTTATTTAACAGATTTATTTATTTTTATTGGAAATGCAGATGTACTGAGAGGACAGACAGAAAGGTCTTCCGTCTGCTGATTCACTCCCCAGATGACTGCAGTGGCCAGAGCTAAGCTGATCTGAAGTCAGGATCCCAGAGCCTCCTCTGGGTCTCCCATATGGGTGCAGAATCCCAAGGCATTGGGTGGTCTTCCACTGCTTTCCCAGGCCACAGGCAGGGAGCTGGATGGGAAGCAGGGCTGCCGGGATTAGAACTGGCACCCAAATCATATCCCAGTGCGTTCAAGATGAGGGCTTCAGCCACTAGGCTACCGCACTGTGTCCCTTCCTTGTTACTGAGAAATGCCAGTTGAGAGTTGCTGACTTAGAAACCAGGCCCAAGACTGCATTTTTAAAAATTGCTGTGCCCTGGGTCTAAAGGCAGCCTGGTCCAGAGCTATGGGTCTCAAACCTGGACCAGGGAGTGGAGAGACCGGAAGGCGTAAACTCCAAGAGGCTCCTTCTTCAGAGACCTAGAGTTGGAGATCCAGGAGGAGCTGGGGAAACTGGGGGTGGAGTACTCTGGGAGGGTCTTGTTAGGGTGTGAACCCTCCTTAGGGGAAGGGACCTAAGAAGCCACTAGTGTTCGTGGGCCAGTGGCACGTGTGTGATTGTGTTTTGGGTCAGATTCTCTCAGGGGCTCCGCGTTTCCCCTAAAGAGGCTTGCTTGTGCACAGTCTCAGCAACTGGAGAGGCAGACTGGGAACAAGCCAAATATGCCAGGCACGTGGGGCCCGGCAAAGTGGCAGGTGGAGGGAGCCAGGAAGCCTCAGGGCCCATTCCTTCTGGTTATCTGTGCATCCCTCCCCTCTCCATCATCGGCCATTATTTCATGTGGTTGGTCACAGTGCACCTGCTGTGTCCAAGGCCTGGTTGCTCAGTCTGTCAGGCAGGGAGGGCAGCCGGGTATGCCACACTCCGCTCGGCTGGTGGACAATTTCACTCTGTTGGCTTTGGACGGAGGTTTTTTTGTTGTTGTTGTTGTTGTTGTTGGTTTTTTTTTTTTTTTTTAAAGAATCTGCAAGCACAGCTCCCTAATTTATGACTTGCCCAGCCCGGTATTAAAATGTGCAGCAAAGCCCATGATGCTGGCTGTCCTGGAGAAGCCAGCAGCGTGAAACTTGAGCTGAGCTCAAGGATCTGAAAACAGATCCAACACGGCGATAAGGCAGCTGCAGTTTCAGCTTAGGTTGGGCCAAGTATGAATGTTCCGGGACTTTCCTTGCTAGGCATTGGGTATTGAATTGCCTTTCTGTGTTTTTGGGCGGGGGAATTGTTTTATGGCTAATCCTTGTGGAATTTGATAACAGACACAGTGAATGTGTAAAGCATTTCAAATATTTGGTTCTAAACGCACTCCTGAAGTTATAGAGAGGGTGATTAGTCATGGACCTGAGGACGGTGTTTGTTATCGAACAGATTTGCTCCGAGTGATTGACCTCAAGTCTGTTCTGTGTCTCATGTGGTTCTGGACATATCCTGAAGTTCAGATGTTTTATGGTTATCCAAGTTGTGTTTTCCTCTCATGGGAAAGTTCCCTGTTGCAGTTGGACTTCATTTAGTCTCTTAATCTTCTACCTGTTCTTGGCTTATCAGTGTTTGCCAGATAATAAAGGGCTTCCAGGTTGTTCAGCATGTATGAGGTCATTTCCTCCTCACAGCACCTGGTGAGCATTACCCAGTACTGCTTTACAGCCGAGTAGGCTGAAGTGCAGGAAGAGCCCCTGGAACTTGGGGGTCAGAGCAAGACTGCTGGGTTTGTACCTGAGCCATGGGGTGCTCAGCTTCCACGCACGCACTCGGGACTAGAGGCAGGATCTTGTTCAAGGGCATACCGTGTTCTTTTTTTCTCCTTGCAGGGTGGGGTTGGTAGCACCTACTCGATGAGGTCCTTGGGGAAGAAGGGGGGTGAGAAGAGCGTCAGAAGAAAAACTATAAGTTATTGCTGATCGTCGCAGAATATCCTCGCTATTGTTATTTTTAAAAGGATTGATTTTTGCATTTATTTGAAAGGCAGAGTTACTCCTTGGCTCTGTTGGCTGAGTCTTCGCTGAAATGTGCATCCCCAGATCATAAAGTGTGTGTCCGTGCCTCCAGCAGGGATAGGGGAGTGGGCAGAGGGCAAATACTGATACCAGGTAGGCATAGGGGGAGGTCTGAGTAGCAGAACTGTTGCTGCTGGGCCCAGATGTCCAGTGGATGACCAGTCTAGCTCGAAGCTTCCAGTAAAATAAAGAGGGAACCAGGATCCTTTACGTGGTTAGGTTTCCCTGCGTTGAGCACAGGCTGTTCAGCCTGGTGGTGAAGACGCCCACTTGGCACGTTGGAATTCTTGAGTTTGATTTTCCACCTTTTCCCCCTTTTTTTTTTAAAGATTTATTTTCATTGGAAATTTAGATATACAGAGAGGAAGAGAGACAGAGAGAAAGATCTCCATCTGATGATTCACTCCCCAAACAGCCACAACGGCTGGAGCTGAATCAATCTGAAGCCTGGAGCCTCTTCAGTGTCTCCCATGTGGGTGCAGGGTCCCAAGGCTTTGGATTGTCCTTGACTGCTTTCCCAGGCCACAAGCAGGGAGCTGGATGGGAAGCAGGGCCACCAGGATTAAAACCAGTCCCCATATGAGATTGTGGTGTGTGCAAGGCGAGGACTTTAGCCGCTAGGCTACTGCACCAGGCCCTCCCTTAGGTTCTAGACTGTAGCTTCCTGCTAATCCAAACACTGGGAAGCAACAGTGATGAGCCACGTGATTGGCTCCTGCCAGCCATGTGGGAGACCTGGCACTTGGCTTCAGCCCCAGCCCTGACTGCTGTGGGGGTACCTGGGAGAGTGAACCCGGGGGTGGGAGTTCTTTCTGTTTCATAGATAAATACATGAAATTTGAAGCATAGGTCATTGCCCTAGTGGGAGATCCAGTTTCCCCAGAGAGTTGTTGCCCTCTGGCGAATCTGGCAACACTTCCTAATGGCTCATGCCTCTCCTTTGTATTTGCCTTTTTCATCATCATCGAATCTGCTGGTTCATTCTCCAGATTTCGGTGCCATCTGAGCCTGGCTGGGTGGCACAGCTCAGTTGGGTTCTCCAAGGTGGGTGACAGGAACACACGTGCTGGATGATCTCCTCCTGCCTTCCAGGGTGTGGCTAGCAGGAGGCAGGATCACAGGAGGGCAGCCTGAGCTTGTGCCGGATGCTTCCCTACAGGATGTGGGCATCACAACTGGTATCAACTGTGGTGTCAAAACACCTGACCCTGTGTTTGCCTTTATTATGCGACTACTTGCAGTTTTTTGGTGTGTGGCTCATTTGGCTAATCCTCCACCTGTAAGCACTAGTATCCCACATGAGCGCTGGTTTGTGTCCTGGCTGTTTTACTACCCATCCAGCTCCCTGCTTATGGCCTTTTTTTTTTTTTTTTTAAAGATTTATTGTTTTTATTGGATACAGAGAAGAGGAGAGAGAGAGAGGAAGATCTTCCGTCTGATGGTTCACTCCCCAAGCGGCCTCAGTGACTGCAGCTGAGCCAATTGAAACCAGGAGTCAGGAGCTCCTCCGGGTCTCCTACATGGGTGCAGAGTCCCACAGCTTTGGGCTGTGCTTGACTGCTTTCCCAGGCCTCAAGTAGGGAGCTGGATGGGAAGCAGGGCTCCCGGGATTAGAGCCGGTGCCCATATGGGATCCTGGCACATGCAAGGTGAGGACTTTAACCACTACGCTATCACATCAGGCCCACTTATGGCCTTATAAAGCAGTGAAAGATGGCCCACAGCCTTGCTCCCTGTACCACGTGGGAGACGAAGGGGGAGCTGCACTTATTTTTTTTAAAAAAGATTTATTTATTTTTAGAAAGTCAGATTGACAGAGAGGAGAGACAAAAAGATCTTCCATCCACTGGTTCACTCTCCCAAGTGGCTGTAGTGGTCGGAGCTGAGCCTGGAGGTTGTTCTGGGTCTCCTACGCGGGTGCAGGGTCCCAAGGCTTTGGGCTGTCCTCAACTGCTTTCCCAGGCCACAAGCGGGGAGCTGGACGGGAAGTAGGGCAGGTGGGATATGAACTTACAGCAATTTGGGCCCCAGCGAATGCCATATGAGGAATTTAGCCAGTACGCTACCGTGCCAGACCCGAAGCTCCACTTCTGATTCAGCTTTCTGCTAATGTGTTTGGGAGACAGCAGCAGAGGACAGGAGAACTTCAGCTCCTGTGTGCCAGTGGGAGACCAGAATGGGTTTCTGGCTCCTGACTGCAGAGTGGCCCAGACCTGGCGGTTGCACCCATTAGAAGAGTGAGCAGGTGTTTTTCTGCCTCTGTCCTTCCCTCTCTCTAACGCTCTTTCAAATAAGTAAATCTTAAAGAAAAAAGCACCTCCTAGGCCATGGTATCATGGCCTCCCTAAAGTACTCGGGCACAGATGACAACAGTAATGACAGCAGGATCATTTTTTAAAAATCCTATAAATTTTATTTTTGATAATTTTTGCATATTTGATTAGGGTGCGAAGGGTCAAGGGCTAGAGGAAAGTGGGTAAGACCATTGTTTTGACATTCTCTTTCTTCCTGCCTGTACCTGGGGGGGTGGTAAGGTAAGGGAGAAGCCATACCCAGCCTCCCTACCATCCCAGGGCCCTGAGGTGGAGCAAGACCATTTGAACTTGATACACACACGCGTCTCCCACAGTTACACAGGCCGACACTAGTAGCTGTCAAGTCCCACGTCAGAGAGCTCATCTGCAAAGGGGGAGACGTGCAAATGGTGTACAATCGTGTAACACTCAGCTGAAGGGAACCAGGATGCTGGAAGAGGTGGAGCCTAAGGAGGGTATGACAGAGGGTATGGAGATGTGCTTAGTGTGCATGGGTCCTAACGAGGAGGAAGTTTCAGAGACTGGGTGCCTGGGTCAAGGTGTGCCTACTATAGCAAGCAGCAGGTACAAAGGCCCTGGGGCAGCAGAGTGCTGGTAACAAGTGTCATTAATAAAATTTCCATTATACATGATTGTTATAATAAGCGTTCGTACTCTGTTACAGCAAACAAGATATAATAATAGAGACTTTACTTCTAAGAGGTTACAGGCCAGAGTGCGTCCCTTGGTGATTTCCAGATAGTTGTTAGATAATGACCGCCGCCCGCCTGCTGGTGGAATAATCAGCAAGTTGTCCATAGTTGTAACAGAAGCTTTATTGGAAAATCCGCTCCATGGCCCCCTTCGCGCAGAGTGCAGGGAAGGAGGAAGCGAAAAGGGCGACTGAGATGTGTATTGAGGAGTTTATACTCCTAGTCATGTGGGCTGGCAAAGGGGTTGTCTATGCCCTAATTAGGTAAGGAATGTCCGTTCAGGTGTGCCATTGGTCGGCTGGAATCCCGCCAGGCTGGTGACTTAACTGGCTCCTGTGGCCCCTCCCTGTTCCGGGCTGAAGCCTGGGAGACGTGCCGGGTCTGGAGCAGACACAGCCCTTTGCCTCTAGTGCCCTGGGTAGTCAACAATAGTGACATTATGCAAGCTGAAATAATTTTCCTTTTAATTATCTGTATCTATATTTATGTATATATATATATTTGCTATTTTTCCAAAGGCAGGTTTACAGAGATAAGGAGAGAAAGATTGATCTTCCATCCGCTTGTTTAGTCTCTAAAAGGCCATAACAGCTGGAGCAGAGCTGATCAGGAGCGAGGAGTGGACTCAGGCTGTGTGGGTTGTAGGTGTTCCATGTGATGGCTTAGTTCCTTGTGCTACAGTGCCTGCCTGAGATTTTGTAAAAAAAAATTATTGGAAAGGCGAATTTCCTTTTTTTTTTTTAAGGATTTATTTTATTTATTACTTTTATTGGAAAGGCGGATATACAGAGAGGAGAGACAGAGAGGAAGATCTTCCATCCGATGATTCATTCCCCAAGTGAGCGCAACGGCTGATACTATGCCAATCCGAAGCCAGGAGCCTCTTCTGGGTCTCCCACGTGGGTGCAGGGTCCCAAAGCTTTGGGCTGTCCTCAACTGCTTTCCCAGGCCACAGGCAGGGAGCTGGAAGTGAAGCGGGGCTGCCGGGATTAGAACCGGCGCCCATATGGGATCCCGGGCGTGCAAGGCGAGGACCTTAACCACTTGCGCCACCGTGCCGGGCCCAAGGCGAATTTCCAGAGAGAAAGAGAGAGAAAGATCTTACATCCACTGGTTCACTCCCCGGGTGGCTGCAATGGCTGGATCTAAGCCGATCCAAAGCCAGGAGCTTGGAGTCTCCTCTGACTGCCACACGAGTGCAGGGTCCGAAGGACTTGGGCCATCTTCCTTTCTTTGTATCTTCAGACCACACGCAGGGAGCTGGATGGGAAGTGGTGCAGCTGGGACACAAGTCCGTGCCCATATCGGATGCCAGTGTGTGTAGGTGGGGGATTAGCCTGTTGAGCCACAGAGCTGACCCAAAGATTGTGTTTTAGAAGTCCAAATGTGAGCAAATAGAAACAGTGCACAGGGCATTAAGTGTTGGCTCAGCGGTTAAATCTCTGCCTTTGCAAGCTCTGGGATCACATTTGGGTGCTCGCCCCTTCTGAGGACAGAGAGATGTCCCTGCATTGAGGAAGCACTGTGTGGGTGACTGACCTATCCTCCCGTCAAATGAGGACCCTTTCCCTTCCAAGTGACAAAGGCTCTGTGTGTTGTGAGAACATAGCCGCGGCCGAGTGGGGCTCTTGAGCCAGAAAGGGCGTTTCGGAAGGTTGATGGGCGTTGGTTCCTGCCCGCCATCTCCTGTCTGCCCGGCCCCGCAGAGCAAGAGTTCTCCTGAGGTCTGTGCACCCTTTCTCCATCCCGGCCAATTTTCCTTTTCTTTCTCTTCTTAACACATTTTTAAAAGAGATTTATTTATTTTAATTGGAAAGACTTTACAGAGAGGAGAGACAGAGAGGAAAGATCTTTCATCCCCTGACTCACTCCCCAAGTGGCTGCAATGGCCGGAACTGAGCTGATTCGAAGCCAGAAGCCCTCTCCAGGTCTCCCATAAGAATGCAGGGTCCCAAGGCTTTGGGCCGTCCTTCACTGCCTTTCCTGGCCACAAGCAGGGAGCTGGATGGGAAGTAGAGCAGCTGGGATATGAACTGGCACTCACATGGGATCCCAGCGTATGCAAGGCAAGGACTTTGGCTACTAGGCTACTGTGCCAGACCCTCCCTGGCCAATTTTCTTGCCTGCCACTGGGTTAACAGCTCCTGTACACTGTGTCTAATGTCCCTGCCAGCAGCTTGTTGGTGTATTCCACCCCTCCCTGCTGTCTCTGTTGGCCAGGAAAGGAGACATCACCTGTCTGAGATGAAGTGATAGTGTGTGGCCGCAATTTAAACTGGGGTCATCTGACCTCTGACTGGGGACTCTTAAATCACTTGATACTCCAGTGGCTCTGATGTAAGTAAGGGTTGGATGCAGGCTCTTTATCTCAACCCTGGCCCCATGTTGTCCTGTTGTGGCTAGTAGTTTACTGCCTCCTAGCACAACAGGTCACCCTGCCAGGCATGGAAGGGCAGAGCTGCCTAATTTATGGTTTGAACAATTGCCACCCCTCCCCAACCTCGTGGGAGAGAAGTATGTCTCTTTAATTAGCCCTCTGAGATTTACAAGCCATAGGCCTTTCAAAGCCGACCGTCTTCTATACTGCAGGCGGCTGTTTGCACACTCAGAGGGAGTGTAAGAGCTGACCCTTCCCGAGTACTTATATCCTGGCCCCCGGCCTGCAGGCTCCTGCTTACAGGTTGTGTGTCTACCTCATCCTGTACCCCAGGAGATAGGAAGTACAGTCAGTTCTGCTATAACATGACTTGGGCTTTTCTAGAAGATGCCCTGCTGCATAAAATAACTCCGTAAAACCCACCAGGCCTATGGGAAAGTGTGCTTGTCAAAGGTGGTGGCTTCATTTACTCTGCCACAACACTGGCCCCTTATGACAGCATTTGTGACACCCACACCCCAGATGAGAGTTGGAGTCCCAACACCGCTCCCATTGTAGCTTCCTGTTAATGCAGTGGGAGGCAGCAGTAATGGCTCAAGTGGCAGAGTCCCTGTTACTCTCAGTGCTAGGATTATGAGGGCACTTAAATGGTCTTGGAAAATGGAATGAAATTTTGAAATCCATGCAGTTTTTTGCAATCCACTTTTCCCCATGAACTTCTTGAAGACCCTGTGGACAACATAAATGATGGAACACATTAGTATTTTTATAACAAGCATCATCAGAGGTCTGTGTTGGCATAGAGGACACAGCCGTTGCCTTTGGCAGTGACATCCCTTATGGGTGCCTCTTCAATGGCCTGGCTGCTTGACTTCAGATCCACATCCTGCTGATGCGCCTGGGAAAACAGCAGAAGATGGCCCGAGTCACACACAGGACACAGTGAAGTGTCAGGTTCCCAGCATGGGTCTGGCCCAGACTTAGCTGTGGTGACCACTGGGGAGTGATGGAAGATTTCTTTGTTTCTTTCTCACTCTCTGCTATCCTGCCTTTATATCCAGCAATGAAAATGTTCAGGAGTTAGATTTTAAAATGTTTTGTGATACTTGGTGCATCGGGAACTTAATTTACAGTCGATGGCAGG
Source organism: Ochotona curzoniae (assembly GCF_017591425.1). Lineage (NCBI taxonomy): Eukaryota > Metazoa > Chordata > Mammalia > Lagomorpha > Ochotonidae > Ochotona > Ochotona curzoniae. The sequence continues at coordinate 13,026,854 of NW_024465926.1, read as the reverse complement.
GGTGTGGGGACTGGGCAGGTTGCTTACCCCCTAAGATGACATCCTGAATATTTCAAACCACTGGTGCAACGGTGGGTGTCAGTGTGGTCTGGCTGAATACCAGTGCTGATCAAATCTTCAATAAACATGTAACCTGTTTGGTTCCTCCCATCTCCCAAACTTATAATTAGGGAACAGTTTTAAAAACACAAAAGAAAGAAAGGGAGAACATTGGGCTGAGTTGTTGATCTGCCATTTGGGACTTGAGCTTCCCACATCCAAGTGCCTGGCTCTATTCCTGAGTCCAGCTTCCTGTTGATGCATACGCTGGGAGACAGCAGGAGATGACCCACTCAGGTGGGAGTCCCAGGCCGTGTCCCCAGCTCCTGCCTTGGACCTGACCCACCCTGGCTCTTGTAGACATTTGAAGAATGCCTCCCTTTCTTTCAAAAAAAAAAAAAAAGATTTATAAATACATACAAGATGCTGAATGGTTCAATGCACACATTCTGATTTTTAGGCTTATTTTTTATTTGAAAGGTAGAGTTATAGGGAGGAGAGATGAGAAAGATCTTCCATTTGTTGGTTCAGCCATCAAATGGATCCAAATGGCCCCAAGCAGCTCCAGTAGCTGGAACTGGGCTGATCTAAGCCAGGAGCTTCTGGCATCTTGAGTGTGGGTTTAGGGCCCCAAGGACTTGGGCCATCATCCACTGCCTTCTCAGACCATAAGCAGGGAGCTGAGTCAGAAATGGAACATCGGGGCCGTGAACCGGTGCCCACATGGAATGCCCACACCACAGGCAGAGGCTTAGCCTGTTATGGCACATGCAACCCCACACTCTGGTTTTCCAATGAGCGCTATCGTTTGCTTTAGGAGTGTGTGCATGTACTCACTCTGTGTGCCATTTGGAAGCCTGTTCCGGACAAGTTGCCTGATTCTATGGAGACTTTAGCCTGTCTCCCCACAGGGAGTTACCATCTCAGTCCTCACACCATCACCACCACCTCAGGGAATTCACAGTGTCCTCTGACACCCCGTGCATATTCAAATCTCCCCAGTCATCCCAAGAATGTTTATTTGAGAACCTTGCTGGCAAACCATCTCCAACCCCGGCTCCTGGGTGCCCTGCAGGGGCTGTGAGGAGGAAAGGTGTGTTTGCCCTTTGACTGGCTTGCAGCTTCCTTTTCTCCTGGCTTTGGGACTGCATTCTCCCAGAAGTTTGTCATTGCCAGTTTTCTGAGTGTAAGCACGTGGGTTTCTTGTATACGATATTCTTGCATACACCAGTTCCACGTGCAATTCCAGTCTGTAATTTACAGAGGCTTCTCATAATTTCTCCCCCGTAACAACCTCGTGAGATCTGAAGTGTCCAACTCGCACAAAACAGACAGTGTCAGAGTGTCATTGTCAAAAGGAACTAAAGGTTTTGATTTTGGGTGGAGCCTGATAATGAGACCTCAGGGTTAGGATGCTGTCAGCCCAGGTGGCAGCGTTTTCTAAAACTCTTGGTTGGGCACCTGCTTTCACTAAATGCCCCTCTTTCCATTTCCATAGACTCCTTCAAAGGGAAATTTAGAAGTGCAAGCTTTTAAAAAGTCCCCGTCACAGCTATTCTGTATCTCTTTCCGTGGGGTAGCAGGTAGCATTGCTTGCTTTCTCTAGTGATCAGAGATCTAGCATTGGCTGAATAAGAGCAGCTGCCAAGTGTGTGCTCCCCCAGGGTGCCTGGCAGGGTTATACTAGGTCTTCAGCAAAATAGACTTGTGATTAAAATCCCATAGGCTTTGTGCCAGTCCCTCCTTTTTTTTTTTTTAATAAGATTTAAGAATTTACTAGTATTTTTTACTTGAAAGGTAGAGTTAGATTTTCTATCTTTTGGTTCAGTCTCCAAATGACGGGGGCTGGGCCGGTCCAAACCCGGGAGCCAGGAGTTCCTTCCGGGTCTCCCATGTATTTTACAGGGAGCTGGATCGGAAGTGGAGCAGCTGTCTCAAATTGGCACCATACAAATGCTGGCGTTTTGGGTGGCAGCTCAACCCGCTTCACCACTGGCCCTGTGCTAGTCCTTTTACATCGCGTACTTCTCATGTAACCGTCACAGTAGTCTGAGGGTTTGGATATTGCCGTTAGACCCGTTTTATAGGTGAGGAAACAGTGGGATGAGTGACTCAACTTGATGGAGGTGTGAGTGGTAGAATTGAGCTCCGTCACCACTATGCTGTCTCGCCTGCTTGCTCATTGCCCCATCATAAACGCAGTGTTGGTACAAACAAGGCTGTGTCACCACCAGCAGGGAAGGAGAGCTGGACCCAGTAGGGTCCACCTAGGGGGGCAGCGGGCAGGTGGTGGGCATTGTTTTTCCTACCTTGCCCAGGGCTTTCTCAACAGGCTTCTTGGGCTAGAAAACCTCTTGTGTAATAGTCAAGGCTGTGTGCTCTGGGCCAGGCTGGTTGGGTTCAAATTTCAGTATCCTATGTGTCATGAGACCTTAGGCAAGTTACCTGACCTCCATGTGCCTCAGTTCTGTCATCTGTCTAATGGAGACAAGAGTAACCCTGACTTTATATAGCTATTGTGAGGGTGACACGAGGGGTGTTGGGAGTCCGCCCAGTCTGCTATTGCAAGTGCTAGCTGCTGCTGCTACATCTGTGATTATTATTATAATGATTATTAATCGTCACCTCCACCACAGCCTTTAGCCAAGGTTGCCTGCAGGCCTGTGTCTGTCGGGTGTGGTGATCTGGGGGAGGCGACTTGTTTTCTTTGAAGGATGGTGAGCAAAACCCTGACCAGAAAACCACTTCTCAAAGAAGACAGAACAGAAAATGACAAGGGTTGGTGAGACTAGGGAAGTGGGGTAGGGGTGCACTCCCACACCTGGGTAGGAGTGTAAAACCGTGCAGTTGCTGTGGGAACCCGTGTGATTCCTCCCCAAAAGGTGGTGTCCCCAAGGACATGGCTGTCTCCCTCCTAGGTCTGGATCCCAAGTAACCTAAGAAATAGGGCGATGCAGAGGCCTGTACGCAGATGTTCAGAGCAGTGTTAGTCATAGGAGCTGGAAAGCAGAAACCGTCCAGACATTTGCTAACTGTCCGCACGTCACTGAGTGTTATTTGTTCGTAACAAGGAATGGGGTCCTGATCCACCGGCACCACAGGGTGGTGTTGGAGGTAGAAGGCTGCATGGTGGGAACTGGAACGTGGAGTGTCCAAATGGGAGGTTTCATGGGGACAAAAAGTGGGTGAGTGCCAGGGAAAAGGGGGATTGGGATGCGGTCCAAGCAGGCATGGGGTTTCTTTCTCCCAGGTGTGGGGTGGGGGGTGGTGAGGAAAGGAAAGTGCCAGTGGCTGTGTACACTCAGGAGCAGCCGTGCTAAAGACAACAGAAACCGTAGGCTTTATCTTCATGAACCTCATGTGGTGTGGTTTTTAAAAAATGTCTGTAGAGAGGGACTGAGGTATTAGCTGGGAGGTTCCCTTCCCTAGCAGGTTGGTGGAACTGGGGCCGAGCTGAAGCCAGCAACTTCACTGCCCTCCTCCCAGGACCTCCATGGCAGCTTTGTCATGAGCACAAGGGATGCTGGGAAGCTGTGGCTTCCCCTCAACCTGTGGGAGAAAATGGACATGGGGCTGGGTTTGATGTATTGTGTAATCAAAAGGCCGGCGGCAGGCAGGGCCAGCTTTCCAGATGAGCTGGAGCTAATGGCTTAAAAGGGTGCTTAAAAGAGAGAGCGTAGACTGGCGGTTCTGTGTCCTGCCCCGGTCAGCAGGATGAGAAGGGGAAGTGTTCACAGAGGCGCTGGGCCTATTAAGGTTTCGTGGACAGGACTGGACTGAGAAGAGGTTTGTGTCTTCGTGGACTCCCCTGGGAACGAATGCCCCAAGGTGTTGCTCTTAGTGAAGCAAGTTAAGGCCTTTGGGGATGGTCAGGCTGACTTTCGGGTTTTGCCAGAACTGGAGAGCCCAGGTATGGAGCCGGCTTGGCCAGCACCACCTGCCCTGTCAGCACCTCTTCTTGCCACCTGCTCTGTGGGATTCAACGCAGTATCCAGTGGAACTCCTGTGCAGTGAGGGAAAGGCAGAGAGAAGCTAGGGCGGCACATGGTACAGAACAGATAAAAAGGGCAGAGAGCAACGGAGGTCCATGTGGTACACACTGGGGGACCTGGGATGGGGTGTGGGGAGGGTAGTCACTTCTCCCTAGGGCAGCTGGGAAGGTGCACTTGGATTCTGTGTTGTGATAAGTGCTGCACTGGGCATTCCCTGCCCTTCCCTGGTGAGGCTGACCTCAGTTTGCCTGAGTGGTAAACAGAAATCAGATGGTGTGAGCTCTGGAGAAGAGACAAGAGTGCTGGGTACAGCGGGGAGCCTTTTGTTTGCTCTGAAAGATTTATCTATTTGAAAGGCAGAGTTAGAAGGGCGAAGTCACCTGCTGGTTCACTCTCCAAATGGCTGCAATGTCCGGGGTGAAGCCAAGAGCCTGGAACTCCATCCTGGCCTCTGTCTTCGGCTGCCTTCCCAGGCACTTGAGCAGGGAGCTGGATCAGAAGTGACATTTGTAGGATATAACTGGATCCTGGGAATCAGGGCTGATATGAGGAGTTTTTTAAAAACTCCATGGTCCACAAGGGTTAAGCTCCAGGTCTGGGTGCTGGTATCCTGTTCATCCCTGGGCTGGAGTCCCACCTGCTACCACTCCAGCTTCCTGCTAATGTGCACCCTGGGAGGCATCAGGTGGCTGAAGATCTTTCTCTCACTTTCTCTCTTTCTGCAGAAATAAATAAATTGAATGATGTATACTTGTGTGCAGGTGACCTTGTAGGAAAGATTGTTTTAGTAAGACTAGGAGAGAGCTGGGGTGGGCCTATCCCGCTGTTTGGGGCCGAACATCTCAGGCAGCAGGGAATGCAGTAGAAGCAGTGCAGACTTAGGAGCCTGTATAGGCTGTTGGCTGGGGTGAATTTGCTTTTCCTCTGGGGAACAATCAGGGAACTCTGAGGACTCTGTGTTCACAAGAGGCAAAGCATGACATGACAGTGGTGGTAGCAGACTCAGAAAGGGGCTGGGATGGTTTCCACGAGGCTTAGGGAGACTGCAGAGGTGATGGCCCAGGATTTGAAAACTGAACTTAGGGGCAGGCATTAAGGTGTTGCCCAGGTGCCAGATTTCAAGTCTTGGCTCCACTCCCATTTTCCTGCAGCAGTGATGGCTCAAGGAGCTGGAACCCTGCCATGCATGTGTGAGAACCAGATCTTCTGGCCTCCAGGAACTGGCCTGGCTCAGCCCCAGCTGATAGTCATTTGGAGAGTGAGCTGGTGCATGGGAGAGCTCTGTGTTGAAATAAGCCAAGAGAGCCGACCTGGGCCTGTGAGGGACAAGAATCCCTGTTTGTGCTGTTCTTGCTCCCCTGGTGACCATCCTGGCCCCACTCCCACCTGTGTGAGAACGTGCAGGCTGGAGGCTTGCAGTTACGTATCTGCAGGTGGGCGGAGGGGCACTGGAAACAAGCTGACTCCCTTCAGCTCCTCCCTCGAAGCACTGTGCCCTCAGCAGGCTCCTGCCCAGAGGTCCTCTCCTGGGGTCTGAGGTGCCTTTGAGATGCTGTGAAGTGCAGCCCCCAGACGCCCATGCTGTTACCCATCATTCCGAGGGACCTCACTCCTCCCTTGACGCTGGTCTGCAGACTCAAGCCTCAGTGGGGTGCTGAGGTGATTGGGAGGCTGGGTGCAGCTGCTCCCAGGGGAGATACAACTTCCCCCAGATACAGGAGGAAAAAATTGGAAACAATAGTTTCATCCACTTTGTCCTAATTCTCGACCTTTCCCACCCTGACCAACTATAAAAACATCATCAAAATTTTAAAAATTAAAACATGGAAGAGGAAGTAAAAAGAGATTTATTTAATTTTATTTGAATGGCAGTGTTACAGAGGAGGAGAAACAGAGGGAAAGATCTTCCATCCCCTGGTTCACTCCCCAAATTAGCTCCCACAAGTTGAGCTAATCTGAAGCCAGGAGCCAGGAGCTTCTTCTGGGTCCCCTCACGTGGGTGCAGAGTCCCAAGGACTTGGGTCATTCACTGCTGCTTTGCTAGGTCCTAAGCAGGGAGCTGGATGGGAAGTGGAGCATCTGGGACATGAACCGGTGCCTGTATGGCGTGCTGGTGCTTGAAAGTAGAAGGTTAGTCTGTTGGGCTAATTAGCCCTCTGATTCCCTTATAGCAGCTTCCCATTTTCAATCTCCCCCTCGTGTTCTGTTGCATGGTTGCCTGTCACTTGCTGAGCCCATTACTCAGTCTTTCCCTGATGTAAACAAGCCTCAAGTGACTCCCCTGTCTGCTTGTATACATCTATGTAAAGCCATGGGAGTGAGCTTTGCTGAAAGCTTATTTATTTATTTATTTATTTATTTATTTTTTACTTTATTTTTTATTATTTTCCATGTACTTGAGAGCCAGAGACTTAGGCACAGACAGCTCCCATTTGCTGGTTCATTTTCCAAATGCCCTCAGCAGCCAGGGCAAGGCCAGCCTGCAGTTGGGAGCCAGGGTTCTAGTCTAGGGCTTCTGTGTGCCTGGCAAGGACCTATGGATCTGGTCTGTCACCTGTTGCCTTCAGGGTGCATTGCTAGCAGGAAGCTAGACTTGGGAGTGGGGCTGGGGCTCCAGTGCTCTGGCTTGGGGTGCCAGTGATCCAAGCAACACCAGGTCCAGTGCCCTCCCCAGAAGACAACACTGGAGCCTGTGAAATCCACAAGCGCAGTCGGGATGGTCCCGAGAGAGTCATGCTGCTGCCCACTGACCATGAGCCCCTGCAGCCCCGCCATGCCTCCCGTGCGTCACAGATGGGAAAACGAGCGCGGAAAGAACGCCAGGGGCTGGCCACTCAACTCTGCGTCTAGCATGCTGCCTGCCAAACCAGCTGACCGCTGTGCCCTCTTCTGCACCCCTTCCTTTCCCGGTCATGTGAGGGTCACACTGCTCATACTCCAGCACTTAATGGCCCCCAGCCGTGAGATTCTCAGAGGGGTCTAGGTCCCCTGACGCATACTTTCTTATTGGCCCGTGGCTTTGGTAAGTAGTGAGCACTTGACATAGGATCCCCTACAGGGTTTTTTTTTTTTTTTAATGAGTGGGTGTTACGTTTGTATGGCTAGGAAAAAAAGTAGTTAAAGTGTAGAGTGGAAAGTTCTATTCTCAGTCACAGCGTCCACCCACCCAATCCTTCAGCCTCACTTTCAGCTCCTCTTAAAATCCTGAATGGAAGTAGAAGCTAATGTGAACATGCTTTTGTGAAGACTTTTTTTTTTTTTTTTTAAATTTGAAAAGCATAGTCATGGAGAAGAAAAGGCTGAGAGATCTTCCACCCACACATTCACCTCCCAGAATGACCACAACTGCCATGCTGAAGCTAGGAGCCTGGAACTCCCTCTAGGTCTGCCATGTGGGTGCAGGGACCTGAACACTTAGGCCACGTTTGGCTGTCTTCTCAGGCATACTAGCAGGGAGCTGGATTGGAAGTGGAGCAGCCGGGATATGAACTAGGACTCACATGAGACGCTGTTGCTGTAGGGGTAGGTAGCATACCCTGCATTGTGTTCATTCCCTGTGCTGATGCACCTGTACCCTCCTCTACCTTGAAGCTCATTCCACAGCTGTGTATGAGTTCGTTCGTGTGCTTGTGGCTTCTTAATGAGAAAGAACATCCACTTTCACAGTGGTTCTCTCAGATGTCCAAGACAGCCAAGACTGAGGCTGAAGCCACAAGTAGGGGAACTCATGCTGAGTCTCCCAAACAGGTGGCAGGAGAGAGCTGGGACAGGAGCCACAGCTGCGCATTGCACTGAGCCCGGGTATTCTGTTATGAGACATAGGCATTTTAAGATTTATTGGAGGGCCCGGCGGCGTGGCCTAGTGGCTAAAGTCCTCGCCTTGAACACACCGGGATCCCATATGGGCACCTGTTCCAATCTCAGCAGTTCCACTTCCCATCCAGCTCCCTGCTTGTGGCCTGGGAAAGCAGTCGAGGACGGCCTAAAGCCTTGGGACTCTGCACCCACATGGGAGACCTGGAGGAGGTTCCTGGCTCCTGGCTTCGGATCGGCACAGCACCTGCTGTTGTGGCCACTTGGGGAGTGAATCATCGAACGGAAGATCTTCTCTCTGTCTCTCCTCCTCTCTGTATATCTGACTTTCCAAAAAAAAAAAAAAAAATGTGTTGGAAAAGCAGCTACAGAGAGAAGGAGAGACAGAAAAATCTTTGTCTGCTGATTCTGGCCCCAAGTGACTGACTGGCTGGAGCTGATCCAAAGCCAGGATGGGAAGTGGAGCAATCAAGACACGAACATGCACCCATTTGGGACCCCAGTGCATGCATGGTGAGGATTTAGTCACTAGACTGTAGCACTGGTCCTGGAACGTAGGCATCTTAACCATCAGGCTAAGCAACTGTATCCTCTCATAGTATTTGTTTCCTGTTTTTAAAGCTTATTTATTTGAAAGAGATCTGGAGCTTGTACAGTGGCTCATCATGCTAATCCTCTGATTGCAAATGCCAGCATCCCATGTGGGCATTGGTTTGTGTTCTGCCTGCTTTGCCTTCTATCCAACTCCCTGCTTATGGTCTCAGAAAGGAACGGAGTATGGCCCAAGTCCTGGGGACCCTGGTACCCACATGGAACATCTAGAAGAAGTTTCTGGTTCCCACTGTGGTCATTTGGACAGTGAACCAGCAGGTGGAAGATTTTTTTTTTTTGTCTTCCTCATCTCTATAAATGTCTTCCAAATAAAAATAAATTTAAAAATTCCCATCCGCTGGTTCACTCTGTCCAAATGCCTGTAATTCCTTGAGCCGGACCAGGCCAAAGCCAGGAGCTTGAATTGCATCCAGGTCGTCCGACAGATGCTGCTGCCTTCCAGGCATCTCTGCAGGAAGCTGGATCAGAAATACAAGTGCATTCGGATACAGGATGTGAACATCCGAGTGGCACCGCAGTAGCCCCCTGTTAGTTCCAGTTCCTGATTACACCTGGAAATTGAAAGAGGGCAGGAGACGGCCTGTGGTAGAGTCCTTTGTAGGAGCGGTAACCCGGAAAGTGAAGAGTTGGACAGTCACCAGTGAGACAGACACCATACAGCTCCTTGTGCAGATGGAGCAGCCGAGCCTTTATGAGAGTCAGCTGGGTGGCCTGTGGTCGTCCCCAGCGTCTGACATCTGTGGGCTCAGCTTCCTCCTTACTTCCTCTGGTTCTTCTGTTTGCCATGAGCACTGAAGGCAGAGTGTTCTGAGGGATGCAGCGTGGGTTTCTCGGCAGGCTGAGCAAAGGCACGGGGGCTCCTACCTCCCCAGCCCTTGGCGTGGATTCTGCAGATGCTTTTGGAAGCTGCTGCCTTTCGCATCAATGCTTCCTTGTTCTGGGTAAAGAAAACCGACGTTGGCATCCAGCGGCCCAGAAAATGCCTGCCCTTGGCAGCTCAGCCGGACAAGTGCGCACTTGTTGCGCAGTCATCTGCGGCCGCATGTGACCTGCAGCCTGTGGGAAATGCCTGCTCCTGCAGCTCCAGCTGTCTTTGGGGGCTGTTTTAAGAGTTTTGCTTCAAAGGTTGGGACAGAGGGCCCAAGCCTTTCCAGTGCGACCTACATTTGAAAATAGCGCAAGCCTCGTACTTGTGCTTCCTTAGAAAGCATGGCCAGCTCTCGTTCCTGAGTTAGCTCATGATTCAGTCATTCCGAATTCCACACACTTTCTACTGCGTTTTCACAGCCAAGGGCCACAGGTGGTGCGTCTGGAAGTGTTGGGAAATGTGGCTCTGTGTTGGTGCCTGTACCTAGCTGGACTGTGTTCATATTTTCTTAAAATCTACTTCTTTAATTCAAAAAGAAGAAAGGAAAGAAACTTTCACCTGATTATTCATTTCAGAAATGTTTGAAACGGCTAGAGCTGGGCCAGACGAAAGCTTGACAGCCTGGAACTTACTCTTGGTTTCCCAAGTAGGGAACAGGGACCCACCCGCTTGAGCCACCACCTGCTGCCTTTTAGGGTGTGCACTGGCAGGTGGCTGGATTGGAAAGGGAGCTGAACCACTTAAGCCAGAGACTCTGATGGGGGTCTGTGCATCCCACCTTCCCAAGCAGCGCATAACCACTGCACCAAGCCCATGCCTGCCAAGTTGTATATTTTGTGGAGAAGTCGTCTGTGGATTCAGCAGTCTTGTGAGAACCAAGCTACTTTGTGAATTTACTCTTGCTGTTTTAAAGGTTTATTTATTTGAAAGGCAGAGTTACAGGGAGAGCAGGAGACAGATCTTCCATCTGTTGGTTCACTCCCCAAATGACTGCAGCAGTTCGGGTTGGCCCAGGCCAATGCCAGGGGGCCAGCCAGCCCTTTAATTCGCACTCAGCGGTCACTGCTGTGTGACCTGGGGAGGCTCCCATCGTATCTCTGGGCCTTCACTGAGTAATCCCACCGTTGTGGCTTGTGAAATAACTTGATTCTCCTCTTGTCCCTGCTGAGGGCAGTCTTTCATACAGTTATGCTCTGTTCCCATGAGGGACTGCTACAAACACCTGGTGGAAGTTTAAACCACACCTTTACGCTGGGCTGTATCAGTCTGGGGCAGAGTCCAGGCATGGGAACTTTTATTAAGTTCCCCACAGAAGCAGTGCTGTCATGTAGCGGGTGAAGCTGCCACCTGCTGCATCAGCATCCCATATGGGTGCTGGTTTGAGTTCCGGCTGTCCTACTTCCCACCCAGCTGCCTGCTTACACCCTGGGAAAGCCAGAGGATGGCCCAAGTTCTTGGGCATCTGCACCTACAGCGGAGATCTAGAAGAGGCTCATGGTTCCCAGCTTCAAACCAGCCCAGCTCCAGCCATTTTGGCCGTTTGGGGAAATGAACCAGCAGAAAGAAGACCTCCTCTATCTATTTCTCTTTCTGTCTCCCTCTCTCTGTAATTTTGCCTTTCAAATAAACAAATCCTGGCAGGAAAGTTAGGGTTCCTGTGCTTGTTGCAGACTGGGAAGGGCCTCACCTTGGCGCAGCAGCCCCTCCTGTGGGCAGGGGGAGGGACTCAGCAGGGCAGGAATCCCAAGCAGGCGGCCCTCCCTGGCCTCAGGGAACCCGCACAAAGGGAGAGCGGGGAGGCATCGCTTCTCATTGATGAGCAGACAGCCCTGCTGTTGCCCAACCTGCCCGCAGGAATGCTCTTCCTGGACCCGCAGCCCTGGGAAGGATTGGAGCCCCCGGAGGACCCCTATGCCAGGGCAGGCGTCCCGGCGTCCCACCGACAGCCGCAGCAGGGCTGCTCACAGCTTCCTGTTGGAATGGGGTTCAGTTGCTGCTTCTTGCTGTACTCCCTTCTTTTTACTGTTGGTAGAGTGACAGAGAGAAAGGGAGACAGGTTGACTCACTTCTCAAGTGGCTGCAAAAGTCTGGGTTGGGCCATCCTAAAGCCCAAGGCCAGAAACTCCATCCTGCTCTCCCTTGTGGTGGGAGGGGCCCAAGTCCTCAAGCCATCTTCTGCTGCTTGCCAGGCACACTAACAGGAAGCTGGATTGGAAGTGGAGCAGCTGGGACTCTAACCAGCACTCTGAGATGAGATGCCACAACAGGCCCCCTTCCAAGCGGTGGCTTGACATGCTGTCCCACCATGCTGTCCCACTGTACCCACCTCAACTTCTTTCTGTTTATTTGAAAGCAAGGAGAAAGAGCTGAGTGGAGCCAGAGCGAGTACTTTGATTTCACTGGTTCACTCCCCAAATGCCCATTATAATGGAGATTGGCCCAGGGCCAGTGCTGGGAGCTGGAAACCTGGAAGGAGGGAGGCTGGGATTCGAACCAGGCACTCCGAAATGGGAGATGTGGGATGCAGATGCCTCAAGCAGTGTGTGCACCTCTGCACCCCATATAAACCAAACTGAGATCTTGGATTCCTTGCCAGCTGGTGTCTACTGTAAAACAGAAACAACCCTCGGTGTTAAGCTGGGCCCAGGAAGCAGTCCCAGGTTCCCTAGCAGAGTGCTCGGGAGCACCACTCAGGCATGAAGATGGAGATGGAAGTGGGTGAGGCTTTCTCTTGAGTGCTGCTGTTTCTGAGCTGTCCAGCTGAAGCCTGAAAAGGCAGCTGACGGCCAAGGGAGTTGTTTTCTGAGCTGGGCTCTGGCCTGTGCAGACCCTGGGGTCATGTTCCTGGGTCAAGTTGCTTGCGTCACTTACCTCCTCCTGTAGGAGACACGTGTGGTGGGTGCTCAAGGTGCACCCTAACACCTCGGGGGGGGGTCTTTCCTCCGCCTCCCTGCCAGACTTCTTGTTCCTGTCTTATTGCCTGTGTTCCTGTGTTGCACTGGAATGTAATACACTCTAGGCAGAGACTTTGTTTTGTTCATTGCAGTGAAACAAAAAAAAATTTTTTTGGATACTTGTTTATCTGTTTGAAATGCAAAGTTACATTTCCACCCATTGGTTCATTCCCCAGATGGCTGCCAGTGGGCAGGGCTGGGCAGATTGGAACCAGGAGCCAGGAACTTCTGGACTTCTCCCAAGTAGGCACAGGGGCCCAGCCACCTGAGCCATCGCCACTGCCTCTCATGATGTATGTGGGCAGGCAGCTGGAATTGGGAGCCACAGCTGGAGGTTGCGCCCAGGTACTCGAATGGGGAGTTCTGACCACTAGGTCAAACACCTATCCCTAATATACAACTATTTGTTGAAGAATTTGTAGTTCAAGATTTGCTTTTTGTTATTTGAACAGTAAAGTTACAGAGAGTGGAGGAGGGAGAGAGGGATCGTTGGTCTGCTAGTTCACTCCCTAGATGGCTGCAGTTGGCTGGAGTTTGCTGGACGAAGCCAAAGCCAGGAGCCAGGATCTTGGCTCTGGCTGCAGGTCTCTCAAGTGGATACAGGATGCCAAGCCTTTGGGCCAGCCTCTGCTGCTTTCCCAAGCACATTAACAGCCAGGACCAGCATCCACATGGGATAGCAGCATTGCAGGCAGAAGCTGAACTCGCTATTTCCAAGCAAAAACATGGACAGGGGTTCTCCCACATGGGTTCACGGTCCCAAGGACTTGGGCCATCGTTTTCTGCTTTTCCAGGCCATTAGCAAGGAGCTGGATTGGAAGTGATGCAGGTGGGATATGACTCTGCACCCATCTGGGATGCTGGTACCACCCACTGGCCCCCAAATCGGTTATTGTGTTGCTGAAGAATTATTCATTCTAGTTGTAGATTTAACGAAGCCACAAGTGCCTCCCACCACCACCTCGACCCACTTCCTCTTCCTGGGTATGTAGACAGCACACTGTCCTTGGATATCTTGTTGCTGTGGCTTCTAAGTGTACATTTCTGTTGCTGCACAGGAAGAGGGAAGAGAAAGTAGGGACAGGAGTCCCTGAGGGAGGGGATAGGGAGCAGAGGCAGGACGTGAATTCAGTCAGAAAACTGCACACAGAGAGCTCTGCGCGAGGACCCCCGGCTCGCAGAGCCCAGGCCTGGAGCAGCACGAGCTCTCCAGTGGCCTCTGTTCAGGTCCCAGCTGTCCCGCCCACTGCTGGCTGCCTTGCTTTCCCCATCTGTACGAGTTCTGGGATTGTATGAGTTAACACGTGTGAAGGGCTTCAGATTGATCCCGGTCAGCTTCCCACACGGGTTTAAGATATTATAACCGAGTTAGTCGACAGAGGGTAACTACGGGGCAGGCATTTGACCTGGGAGTTGAGGTACCAGTTAGGGTTCCTGGGTTCAAATCCTGGCTCTGGCTTCCTTCTAAGGTCGCACCTCTCCGCCCACCCCCAAAGAAGGCAGCAGTGATGGCCAGAATCTGAAATCTCTGGCTCTGTGACAGAGCACCGGACTGGTTGCCCAGCTCCTGCCTGCCCTGTGGGCACTGGGGAGTGAACCAGCTGGTAGGAGGTGGTTTTCCGATTAATACAGGAAACAACCCCAAAGGTACAGCATGGTTGAAGCTGGGGAGAGGGTCCCGGTGAGGTCATCTGGGCCCTTGGTTTTCAGTGCAAGGGACCCAATACCGAGTGTAGGGGAGGTGGGTTAGAGTCCTTCTTGGTCCCTTGCTGGCTTGTGTGTGCAGGAAATGCCCCCTCCCTGTGTCCTAGGATCTTGCTTTTTGAGCCTCCCATGTGCACTGGTAGCTGAGCCGCGTGGTCCCAGACTCCCAGAACTGGTTGTCTCTCAGTCTTGCCTATTATTGTGATGATGGGTTTCCACGAGTACCCAGAAATTCCAGCTGGGGCACCCTGTCACGCTCACTTCTGCAAGGGTGGAGCTCGGACCCCGTGCTGTGAGGTGAGGTGCCTTGCTTTGAGTTCTTTACAAAACCATTTTCAGTTTTGCCGGCCGCCACCCTTGGCAAGTCTCTTCATGTTCTCAGCTTTCACTGCCTTGATCAGGATTGCGGCGAGTGGAATCCAGGGCAGCTCTGGCTCCCCACGTATGCAAACTGCCCCTAGACCCTGCAGGGTTCTTGCTGGTGGCAAGAGAGGGTTCTCTTTTTTTCTAGAGATTTATTTGTTGGGAGCTGGTGCAATGGCTCAACGAGCTAATCTTCCACCTTCAAGCACCAGGATCCCAGATGAGTGCTGGTTCATGTCCCAGCTGTTCCACTTCCCATCCAGCTCCCTGTTTATGGCCTGGGAAAGCAGTCGAGGACGGCTCAAAGCCTTGGGAGTCTGCACCCATATGGGAGACCCAGAAGAACCTCCTGGCTCTAGACTGGAACAGCTCCTGTCATTGTGGCTACTTGGAGAGTGAACCAACATTGGAAGGTCTTTCTGTCTCTGCTCTTTGTAACTCTTGCCTTTCAAATAAATAAACAAATTGATAAATTTCGAAAAATTTTCGAAATATCTAAGGCCTTGAATCATCCTATGTTGCTTTCGCAGGCCATAAGTAGAGAGCTTGATCAGAAGTGGAACAGCTGGAATTAGAACCAGTGCCTATGTGGGTTGCTTTGATCTGTCTGAGGCTTAACTTGCTACACCACAGCACTGGTAACTCTGAGAAACATCTTGTTTGCTTCAGACTTAAAGGATGGGCTCCAGCAGTAAGGACTTGGTGTTCTGTTGTGGCTACCTGGACAGGGACATTCTGCTCCACCTGTTTGTGTAACAAGTCTGTTTTTCCATCCTGCCCTCTCCACCTCCTCCAGTTGTGCTGCTCTTTAGCTGACCAGGTGTGGTCCAGACTTTGATGGGACTTGGCTAGGGGTGTCCTTCCCATCCCAGCAGAAGAGGCCCAGAGGGTTAAGCAGTTTGCTTCAGGCTACCCCGGCTGGGTGGGGCTTGTGGTGCAGCTGTTCCTCTCATCTGAGAGGCAGACCCTGCCTCCTGTCCTTTGGTCTCCTCTTATCTCATTGAATGCAGCTGCTGCCTGCTCACCTCTCCCTGACCCTGTCCTGTCTGGAAAGTACCTTGTGAACCCAGCCTGTGGGATGCCAGGCTTGGTACAGGCGTCTACTATGGGGTGGATTGGCAGATCCTGGCTTCCTTCAGTGGCTGGATCCTGGTCCTGTCACCTACTGGTTACTGGGTGTCAGGTTATTTTCTCACCCATCCCTTCCAAATGCCTCCATCCCCGGTCAGTCATCCTGTCTGTTCTTTGAAATGGACACAATCCTGACACCCACCCTCTCACCAGCAAACATTGTCTAAAGGTCCGGGGCAAGTGCCAGGTTTGGGGGCGGAAAAATGTGTACAAGGATGCCCCCTTGTGGAGAAATGAAACCCACAGTCCAGGAAGCACGCTTGGCTTCATCCGGCTCTGGCACAATAGAAAATCAACAACAGGGAGACAAAAAGAAATTATGAAAAAGGCCATGAAGTTAACTAACATGCTTCTGAATGACTAATGTGTCGTGAGGAAATGAACATCAAGAACCTTCCTGAAGGGCCCGGCGCGGTGGCGCAAGTGGTTAAGTCCTCGCCTTGCAACCCCGGGATCCCATATGGGCGCCGGTTCTAATCCCGGCAGCCCCGCTTCCCTTCCAGCTCCCTGCTTGTGGCCTGGGAAAGCAGTGGAGGACGGCCCAAGGCTTTGGGAACCTGCACCCGTGCGGGAGACCCGGAAGAGGCTCCTGGCTTCGGATCGGCATAGTATCGGCCCGTTGCGCTCACTTGGGGAGTGAATCATCGGACGGAAGATCTTCCTCTCTCTCTCTCCTCTCTCTGTATATCCGCCTTTCCAATGAAAAAATAATAAAAATAAATCTTTAAAAAAAAAAAAAAAAAGAACCTTCCTGAAGAAAATGAAACTACTGTATGATCTATGAGTCAGTAAAGAATTTAATGAGAAAGTGTTTAAAGAAATGAAACTTAAACAAACAAGCAAACAATGACAAAAAAAAAACCCCCTCAAAATCCATGAGATTCAGTTTCTGATGACCCAATTCCAATTCTCATTGCAGTTAGCTGCTAATGTGCACGGTGGGAGACAGAAGGCCGAGTGCCCAGCCCAGCCTGCGTTGCTGCAGGTGGGAGACCTCTGGCTGCCCTGTAAAGCCAGAACAGGGAATGTAATTCCGGCCTTCCGCCTGGGTGGCAGGAACTAAGGAGCTTGAGCCACCAATGCTGCTTCTCAAAGTCTGTGCTGGTAGACAGCTGGAGTCGGGTGCTGGTGCCAGGAACAGAACCCAGACATTCGGAAGTATGATGCAGGACTTGTCATAGTGAGGCTGCGCACCAGCCCAGCAATGTTAACATTTAACACAGTTTCATGTTGTGTTTATGGTGTGTCAGGTACTACTTGATGTACCTGACAATAGCCCTAGCAGGTAATGACTTGTTGGCCTCATTTTACCCATGGGTAGACTGAGACACGAGGAGATTAAATCTTCAGGTCACAGAGCTTGGGCGTGGCGGACAGCACTTGCTGGTCCAGAGCCCCTGTGGGCCATTAAGCCATGCTTACTCTCTATGCTGTGCCACCATTCATTATAGTCTGACCTGTGCATTGCCATGTGAACTGCACATAGCCTGACTTGCAGGATCGGTAGGTAGTCCTGACCCCAAGTGGTCACAATGGCTGGAGCTGAGCTAATCCAAAGCCAGGAGCTTCTTACAGGTCTCCCATGCATGTGGATACAGAGTCCCAAGGCTTTGGGTCCGTTCTCCACTGCTCTCCCAGGCCACAGCAGGGGGCTGGATGGGAAGTGGAGCAGCTGGGACACGCACCAGCAGGCATATGGGATCCTAGTGCGTGAAGGCAAGGACTTAGCCACTGTGTTATCACACCAGGCCCGATAAGTAGCTTTCTTGAAGTTCATGGAAAATGGGATTGAGAAGTGCGTTTGTATGTGACTTCCTAGACACAGTGCTGCTTTCACTATGCACAGTTGCCGTGGGGTTCTAAAGAAGCCGCTGCTGATATTCACCCTACTCCATGGCTTTGTTCTGCCCCCACCCCGGGTTTGGGATCTGGTGCAGTGCTCTGCTGGCCCTGGTGGTCTCCTAACTCCCCACTGCCTTTTCTGTCCTGCAGTGAGCTTTGAAGGCTGCACCGGCCGCCCCAGAACGGCCTACTTCTCTGACGACTCCCGATTCCAAGTGGGCACAGACGGTGTGGTCACAGTCAAACGGCCCCTGCAGCTTCACAACCCGGAGACCATCTTTCACGTCCATGCCTGGGACTCCAGCTACCGAAAACTGTCTACCAGAGTCACGCTGAAGGCTGTGGGGCGCCACCGCAACCACCGGCACCACCATTCGCATGTACGTAGAGGGCATGGGTGCTGACCTTCAGATCCAGGTGGTCTGATCCAGAGCCCGAATGATGGGTACTTGGGCAATGTTGAATGGATTGCCAATGTACCTCCAGCAGGTGCTGCCTCTACCTCTGGCCTATCCCTCTTGACAAAGTCAGTCCCAGACCAGAACTCCAGGTCTAACTGACCTAATTGATTTTGAGGGGGTTGTTGTTGGGGTTGAATGGAGTAGGGTGGTGGGTGAAGGCACAGCCCCCTGTGTAACATGGAATGCCAGTCCTGCCATTTGACACTTGAGCAACCCTGGAGAAGCAGTTTCCTGTTGATTCTTTTGTTTGCTGATCTGAGCAGCGGCGTTGATGTGGGAGGCTGAGTGAATCTGTACGTGGCAAATGCTGGGAGCACACGGGGCATTTGCAAAGTTCTCGCCCCTGCCGGCTGCTCCTAACCCTGCCCACCACTGCAGGGGGCTCTCTGTTCACTGCACTCTGTACCTTCCCAGTGGCGGGGAACGGAGCAATGGAAGCTTGCCACATACACGGTAGTTCCCCATGCTTAAAGCTTGAGTGTCCTTCCATCCAAGCATGTCTGGGACCAGAAGCGTTAACGATTTCAT
Organism: Ochotona curzoniae; assembly: GCF_017591425.1. Classification (NCBI taxonomy): domain Eukaryota; kingdom Metazoa; phylum Chordata; class Mammalia; order Lagomorpha; family Ochotonidae; genus Ochotona; species Ochotona curzoniae. Next base: position 13,008,547 of record NW_024465926.1, on the reverse strand, counting down.
GTTTCTGGGACATTGGCACATATACGGTGAGACACTGTGGGAGTGAGCCCCCAGCCTTAAAGGTAGAATTTGTTTGTGCTGCTCCTGACCTGACACACACTGCCTGAAGGTGATCTCATACGACCTGTCTCATAATCTTTTGTTTGCAATAGAACACCATGGCCTGGAGTTACCTGCTCAGGCCATGTCAGAGCCAAGGGGCTTTGAGTTGGGAGCCTTCACAGTGCATTTGCTGAACCTCTGGTCTGCCAGACTCAAGGGCCCTGCCCACCCCAAAGCTTTGGACATGCCGAGTGGCTGCTGGTGGACGCACATGTGTCTGCCTAGATCCTTGAGGTTTGTGGAGGTTCTTCCCAAAGCCACGTGCACTGCCTCACTCCCACGGTGTGGGACATGTCACCTGACTCCTCTGGCTGCCTTGTCCGCAGGGAGTAGGTTCCAGGCTCTGGAGGCTTCGAGCCTGCTTCCTGCTTGGCTCCCTGAAGACTCCTGAGAGGCATGGAAATTTAGTTGCCCCCCTAATTGATTTTTCTCAATTCTATAACTAGACCAGAAAAATGAGGATGTTAGTAGAACTATATAAACATTGCTCCCTACTCGGGTCTTCAGTTAGCCCATTATTCTTGTGAGAAAGTTCAGCCCAGTGAGTTCTGTAAGATTCGTTTATTTGAAAGGTGGAGCAGCTTAGGGAAATGTGGCAACCAGTCATTCACACCCCAAATGGCTGTAGCAGCTGGAACTGTGGAAGCTGGTGTCTTATGCTACCTTCCTGTTGCAGAGAGCTGGATCTGAAGATGAGAACTGGGGATGCTGGCTGCTGGGACTCTGACAGGGGCTAAGCCAGTAATGCAGTGCCTTAACCCATGGCGCCCCAACACCAGCCCAAGCTCTAGTTAGCGCGGCGTATAGAAGCTTCTGAGAACCAAAAAGACAGTTGAGTCAGCATTTCCTATTTGCTTGTGCTGGCTTTGCCGCCATGTCCATGTCTGCCGGAACGGGACTGAGGGCTCAGAGTCTGCGTTAGGCAAAGCTGCAGATCACAGCGGTGTGTGCAGAACGCTCTTGTGCCACTCCAGAAAGCCTGAGGCATGACTTCCAGTGGACAGGCTGCACAGCCAACCACAGCCTGGGTTCTTCCTGTCTGCTCTGCTTTGTCACCCTGAAGGATAGCAGATGATCCGAGAAGGCTGCCAGAGCTCCAGTCATCACTATGTTATCCTGGGCAATAAGGGGAAGGGATAAAAAAAAGCACAAAATGTGCTGCTTTAATTATCTGCCATTTCAGAAACCTTTATGTAATTTTCAACCAACTACTGTGTGTATGTCTCATTGGTTGTACCTATCCGAAAGAGAGATTAATCAGATTTTCTCTATGAGAATCCTCTTGTGTTTGAGAAACAGGGAACCTTTCATGGTCCACTTTCCAATTGTCCACAGTAGCTGGGACTGGGCTAGTCAGCTGCCCAGAGGCAAGATAGTATTCCTGCTTTGGAGATGAGGCAACCTTGATGCTGAGAAGGGAAGGACTCCGCCCTGGGCAGGGAGCGTCCCCAGGGAAGACTGAGAGTCCAGAGCCTGCCTTAACCCGGCTGGACTGCTTTCCTAAGAGATAAACATGGGGCGGGGAGGGCCAAGGGGGCTGTGCGGTGATGTGTGCCTAAGGGCCTGCCCATGTCTGTGTGTGTGTGTGTGTGTGTGTGTGTGTGTGTGTGTGTGTGTGTGTGCACAAGTGCGGACCAGCAGAATCGGGGAAGAGTTCAGGTGTGACGTTGGTCGCTTCTCATCTTTGTGATGTGCATCTTGACTCGCGGAACGCCAGGGAAATAGGACTTGAATCCGACTTGGCGGACAATGGTCTGTGGCCGCGGCTGAACGGTCTCAGGAGGATGGAGGAGGATGGAGTTTTCTCATTTGCAGACGTTAGAATCATCTGGAAGATCTCTGTCCCTCTTCCGCTCTGGTTTCCCTGAGTGTGCAGAGTCGTGACTGTGCACAGAAACTGTTCAATACAAATTGCTGCTGTCTCAGATGAACAGCTCTACATGGATCAGAGGAGCTCCCAGGCTCCATTGCCCATAACTCTGCTTGGGGACCCCAGATCTCTGGGAAGGATGGAAAAAGAAGATGAATTGAAGACCCCTGAGCCTCTAGCAGTTGTCATCTCTGAAACGAAATCCCTGTAGTGTTCTTGGAAAGGGGACCAGTACTTTCTGTAGCCTAGATGGACTCTGCTTCCAGGTTCTGATAGCAAACCCTGAAACCTCATTGTGCTGTGTGCCTGATGCAGGTACCCAGAGGGAGAAAAAGGAATGCTGTCTATTTTTTCTTTTTTTCTTTTTTTTTTGGTTAAGATTCTTATGTGAAAAGCAGAGTTGAAACAAAGAAGGAGAGAGAGAGAGAAACAGAATCTTCCATCCATTGGCTTACTTCCCAAAGTGGCTGCAGCAGTCAGAGCTGGGCCTTTCTGAAGCCAGGAGCTGGGAGCTCCTTTTGGATCTCCCACATGGGGTAGGGGCCCAAGCCTCCTTTGCTTTTCCAAGTTTCTTAGCAGGGAGCTGGGTAGGAAGAAGAACAGGAAAGATTTTTTTTTTTTCAATAACATCACATGGAAATATTTTTTTTAAGATTTATTTATTTTTATTGGGAAGTCAGATACACAGAGAGAAGGAAAGATAGAGAGATAAAGATCTTCCATCCCATGATTCACTCCCCAAGCAGCCACAATGGCCAGAGCTGAGCCAATCAGAAATCAGAATCTGGGGCTTCTTCCGAGTCTCCCCTGTGGGTGTAGGGTCCCAAGGCTTTCGGCTGTCTTCAACTGCTTTCCTGGGCCACAAGCAAGGAGCTGGATGGGAAGGGGGGCCACCGTGATTAGAACTGGCACCCATATGGAATCCCAGTGTGTGTAAGATAAGGACAGTAGCCACTAGGCTACTGTGCTGGGCCCAGCAGCCAGGATTTGAACTGACACCTATATGGGATTTTGGCAGCACAGGTGGAGGCTTAGGTGGCTGTGCCATGGCACTGGTCCCAGGGAAACCCCATCCATTATGGCAGAGGGATTGATGAATCGCGTTTTGACTGTTCTGTTGGAAGGATGTCGGTTGCATATGTCATTGGTGAGAGAAGCTGTCATTAAATTAAAACCATGCACGCAGTGCCCTTGTGGGGCCAAATTTCCGCTGAATTCTCATTTTGTTCCTCCTCTTTCTTTGAAGGATTCTCCCACTGGGACCCAGCCGGAGGTGCTCACCTTTCCCGAATCCCACCATGGTCTCAGAAGGCAGAAGCGAGACTGGGTCATTCCTCCCATCAGTTGCCCAGAAAATGAGAAGGGCCCATTTCCTAAAAACCTGGTTCAGGTGCGGAAGGAAGTTCCTGATGTGGGAGGGATTTCCTAGAGCGGGACTGGAGAGGGAGGGCGGAGGGGCCCGACACGGCTTTTCGTTTCTGTCCTCAGATCAAATCCAACAAGGACAAAGAGACCCAGGTGTTCTACAGCATCACCGGCCAGGGGGCCGACAAGCCCCCCGAGGGCGTTTTCATCATCGAGAGGGAGACGGGGTGGCTGAAGGTGACAGAGCCTCTGGATCGAGAGCACATTGCGAAGTACACTGTGAGTGCCTCCTGGCAGCGGGCAGCAGCAGGATGACACCGGGTGAAGGCTGGCGTGTGGTGTCCCTCTTGTGTCCCCAGGGCAGGTGCCTCACTGGACAGCTCTCAGCCTACTAGGGAGAAGTGACAGGGCATGGGGGGGGGGGGGGGGACACTGAGTTTTTTCTTCTCTTAGAAAAACAGGGAGGACAGTGCTCGTGGACCACGTGTAGGTGGGGACCCAGGATGTCAACCTGCCCTGGCCCTAAAGAAGCCAGTGGTGATACTCGGGGAGGTTGGGACCTGGTCTGGGACCTGGTTGCTGCAAGGTGGCAGAGTTCATGGAGGACGACAGCGATGGGTTGTAGACAAATGCAGAAAAGTCCCAGCATGCTTCAGCCAGAAGGACCTGAGTGCATGGATTTCACCCTGTTTGTAAGAAGTTGGTTTACCGGCCTTTCCCCTTGGTCCCTGCTCACGCCTGATGTGCTTGTGGGAACATTGGACTTGGTGACTGTGTTACAGCTCCTCCTGATGTCAGTGAAGCAACCCCTAAGGCATGAAGAAATTGGAAGGGTCTAAGGGTGAAAGTACAGGCCTGGAGGAGCCTGCCAAGCTCTCTGGCCATTCTCCACCTTTCCTTCCTTGTCTGGGCCTGAGTAACTCTGCACTGGTCCCCACAGCTCTTCTCTCATGCCGTGTCATCCAATGGGAATGCCGTCGAGGACCCCATGGAGATTGTGATTTCGGTGACAGATCAGAACGACAACAGGCCGGTGTTTACCCAGCCTGTCTTCGAGGGATCTGTTGTGGAGGGTGCACTTCCAGGTCTGTACAGCAGAGGGCGCCTCATGGCCCAGGTCCCGTTGTGACCTGGGTGCTGGAGTCTGGGGTCATGTCACCGAGGTTGACTCTTCCTGTGGGCGGAACTTGCTTGGGAACCTGTGTGTGTGAGTGTGTGTGTGTGTCCCATGTGAGGAGCATCCCTGTTGCAGGAACATGTTTCCAATGGATGGTGAGAATGGCCTCCCAATTGAGACCAGTTCCTGCAGGGTGCCTTCAACTGGTGCTATCTTTCCCATCACACTCTTCTCTCTCCTTGGTCATCCTGACTTGTGTGGCTACCGTTCCCATGCCTTGCTGGATTGGGCTGCCAGTGCCTGGCTGTTGCAGGCATTTGGTCGGAGCTCTGACCACCAAGTAAATAAGAAAAAGTTTAGGAAGCAGAGTGCAGGGAGATGGGACATGCTGGCATCCAAGCTGCCCTCTGTTACTTGGGATTGAACTGGCCCAAGGGCAGTCATCAGCTGCCATGTGACTGCTCTTATTTGTCCTCTCTGCTGCCACCAGGAACCTCCGTGATGCAGGTCACAGCCACAGACGCTGACGATAACATCAACACCTACAATGCTGCCATTGCTTACGAGATCCTCAGCCAGGATCCCACGCTGCCTCACCAGAACATGTTTATGATCAACCGGAACACAGGCGTCATCAGCGTGGTCGCCACCGGCCTGGACCGAGAGGTTCGGAGGACTTGGGGCTGGGACAGGAGGGAGTTAGCCGCTGCAAGCTGGTACCAAAGCTGCTTGTCCCTTAGTGTGGTGGGTGCGGGTATCTGCCCGAAGACAGTGTCTGGGCCTCTTGCAGGGGGTGTCCTGACTGCATTCCAGACCAGGGCCCGGGCTCGGCGGCTTTGGGTCTGGTCCCCAGCCTCTGTGTGCTTGGTCTCTTTGCAGACTTACCCCACGTACACCCTGGTGGTTCAGGCTGCCGACCTCCAAGGCGAAGGGCTCAGCACGACGGCAGTGGCCGTGATCACGGTCACCGACGTCAACGACAACCCTCCCGTCTTCGACCCCACCATGGTAATCCTGCAGCTGTGCTGGCCCGGCGAGTTGCACTCACCATGGCTCCCCACCCTGGGCCATGGTGACTTCACACCCAGTGGCAGGCATCATTTCAGCAGCTTCTGGCCCCAGGGTCTGCTGGCAAAGGGCTACAGAAGAGTAGACAGCAGCCTGAAACCAAGTGTCTCCCTTGTAGGCCTTATAGGATTTCATTTCCTCATGGGGCAAATATTTCCTGAGTTTTCAGCCAGATGCTGTGTCAATACATTGGAGGGATAATCACAAACAAGGCAGACAAAGGTTCTGTTATGTGCAGCTTAGTGTCTGCCAGGGAGACTGAGTAATTGACATGGATTATCGAATGCCAAGTGTATTACATACGGTCAGGGAGAGGCGAGTGAAAGCCGAATGGAAGAACTTATTGTATTGGTTAGGAATTGATTTGTTGGCTAATTACATAAACCTGACTGTTACAGCTGAAACACGTACGGTTGACTTTTTCTCTAATGTAGCGAAAAGCCCAGAGGTGGGGGTGAGATGCCCTTTCTGAGGCCACTTGTCACCTGGTATGATGACAGTAAAGACCAAAACTGCTTAGACTTGCTGTCCTCCCAGCCTCAGTATAATGCTTCCATCCATCCTGTTCCCTTGAGGCCCCAAATGGCTGCTGGAGCTCCAGCAGTCATTCGTGTACTCCTCCCAGGAAGGAGGCAGTAGAAGGGATCACAAATGGCATTGGTGCTGAGTCAGCTCCGCTTGGGAACAGCAACTTCTGCATTGAGCTCGTCCACGGGTTGCCCATACCTCCTTGGCAGTTACTGTCTGCAAGGGAAATTGGCCAGGCGGCAGGCAGTGTTACTAGGCATGGGCCTGCCACCATTGACACAGTGTAGAGGGGAGGAGATGGGTGAGGGAGTTGACAGTGTCTGCCATATGACCTAGTCACGATGAGTACACAGTGGCTTCCCAAAGTCAAAGAGTGACATCTAGATTAGGATGAGAAAGTCAGGAGAGGGTGGAAAGGTGCTTTAGGGAGCGGGATCAGTGTGTACAGAATGCCCAGAGTCCAGAGGGAGTTTGGTATGCAAGGAGAAAGCCAGTTGGACCAAGGGGAGTGACCCTAATCAGGTGCTATCCAGGGCCCAGCAGGTGGAGGGGAGGAGTTTAAGAAGTCCTGAGCATCAGGCTTGTCACCAGAGGGCCCTCCGCAGGGGCTCCCGTGAAGGTGACTGCTGGAGAGTGGGTGGGGTAGGGCTGCTGGGACCTGACTTATGCACTTAACTTGAGTCCCTGCCAGCAGCCAGGCTGACATGTGCTGGGGGGCTCATGGGTACCAATTGTTGCATGGACAGGAAACACAACCCCTGCCTAGTCTGTCCACGTCGCACTTTCTCCCAGAAGCTTGGGCTCAGAAGGGCTCCATTTTCTCATGGGCCCTGGCCCCATGCCGTGTAGACAGATTGGGGTGTGTGAGGATGACCTGTCTCTCGTTTGCCCTGCAGTACACGGGCCAGGTGCCCGAGAATGAGGTCAACTACCTGATAGCCACGCTTAAGGTAACCGACAAAGATGCCCCCAACACTGAACCATGGTTGGCCCAGTACACCATATTGAATGACCCTGAAGGCCAGTTCGAAGTCACCACGGACCCAGTGACCAATGACGGGCTCCTGAAGACAGCCAAGGTTTGTGTGGTACCAGGAGGGGCCATCCTCACCATGTTCACGCCCTTGTCGCCTGAGGTCTTCTCTCGGGGGGAGGGGGTCAGTCTTGGCTGGTGTAAGGGATGGCTGTCCCAGGCACTGGTGGCCCTGTGTGGGCTTGGTGTGACCTTTAGGTTCTAGTGGGGAATCAGGATGCTTGGATCCTGCCCCGTCCTTCTGCAAGAGGCTGTCCCTTTTCAGACCCACCTCTTTTCTGCAAATGGCAGGAAAGAAACATGATTTATAGGTTCCTACTCTTTTTTTTTTTTTTTAATTTTTATTTTTGATGATGATTACATGGTGGGGGAGGGGATTGAGGATTAGGGAAAAGTAGGTGAAATCGTTGTTTCCAAATTCTCTATTTCTTCTTGTCTGAGGAAAAGGGAGAGTTAAAGGGGGAAGCCACACCCAGTCTCCCAAATGTCCCAGTCCCCAGGGATGGGGAACTGCCACCCCGTATCAGTTCAGGGTCTCAGTGTAGTGCATGTTCTGAGGGTTCTGACCAAGTGAAATGCTGTTGATTTTGTTGATCCAGGGGTGAGGTAACCCTCACTGACTGATATATTTAATCTCGAGTCTCCATTTACCCAAATTTTTGCTGTCCTTATTTGCTGGGGTAGCTGTCCAATTTGCTCTGTTCTCCTTCTGCTGCTGTGGTACCAAATGAACTGCCATATTCTGCATGTGCATCAGGGTCTGTGTTCACTGCTTCGCCTTTTTTGCTTGCAGGCAGGTCCAAGGACCAGGGCCAGGCAACCCAATCCTTGCCAGATGTCCCACCCCTGGAGTCTCTACTCATATGACAAATTCTTTCAATGCCAGTGAGACAGAGGTCTCTCTCTTTTTTTCAGATTTTTTTTTTAATTGTAAAATCAGATATAAAGAGGGGATCATCCTTTGTCCATTGATTCTCTCCCCTGACGGCCGCAGTGGCCGGAGCAAAGCTGATCTGAAGCCAAGAGCCAGGAGCCTCCTCCGAGTGTCTCACACGGGTGCAGGGTCCCAAGGCTTTGGGCTGTCCTCAACTGCTTTCCCAGGCCATAGGCAGGGAGCTGGATGGAAGCGGGGCTGCCGGGATTAGAACCGGCGCCCATTTGGGATCTTGGCACTTGTAAGACGAGGAGTTTAGCTGCTAGGCTACCGTGCTGGGTCTGAGACAGAGGTCTTTAAAAAAAATTTTTTTTTAAGATTTATTCTTTTTTTTAATTTGCAAGGCAGATTTACAAAGTGAGAGAGAGATCATTTGATCTCCCACCCTCTGGTTTACTTTCCAAAAGGCCACAATGACCCTGACCATACGGGATGCCTGTCCCTCTACCCTATGGATGGAAGATCAGCATACTGTACCCTTGTGTTTGCCCCCAAAATTGATTTATTTGAAAAGTAGAGTTACAGAGAAGAAGGAAGAGACACATCTTCCTTCATCTGGTTCACTTCCCAAATGGCCACAGTGGTCAGAACTGGGCTGGTTTGAATCTAAGAACCAGGAACTTCTGGGTCTCCCATTTGAGAACAAGAGTCCAGGCACTGGGAATATCTTTGTATGTTTTCTTAGGCTGATGAGCAGGAAGCTAGAGCAGAAGTAGAACAGCCGGGACTTGAACCAGTGCCCATGTGATACTGGTGCCACAGGTGGAAACCTAATTTGCCATGCCGCTGTGCCAGCCCCTAAAACCTCAGTTTTGGTTTGTTTGTTTTTTGTTTGGTATTTTCATTTTCCAAAGATTTACTTATTTAAAAAATAAAGTTACAGAGAAAGCAACAGAGAGCACTTCTGTATCCTGGTCCTGCTGGTTCACTCAGCAGATGGCTCCAAAGCCAGGAGCCTGGAACTTCACTCAGGTCTCTGTGGGTGGCAGGGACCCAAGCATTTGGACCGTCAGCTTTCCCAGGTGCGTGGCAGGAAGCTGGGTCCTCAGCCTGGTTTTGTTCCTTCCTTAGGGCCTGGACTTTGAGGCCAAGCAGCAGTATATCCTCCATGTGAGCGTGCAGAATGTGGTCCCCTTCGAGGTGACTCTCCCCACCTCAACAGCCACAGTGACCGTGGACGTGACGGATGTGAATGAGGCTCCCATCTTCATGCCCCCTGAGAAGAAGGTGGAGGTGCCCGAGGACTTCGGCGTGGGCCTGGAAATCACGTCCTACACGGCCCGCGAGCCGGACACGTTCATGGAACAGAAGATAACGTACGTGGACACATTCTCAACTTCTTGCCGTCATCTGGGTGTCTTTGTGTCTGTGTATATGCACACACTGTTAGCTCTTTCCTACAGCTTTTCCTTTCCCTTCATGATCAGTCTTCCTATTTATTTACCCATCTGAAAGGCAGAGAAAGAGAAAGACAGAACAAGTACAAGGTCCTGTTTGCCCTTTCGCTGTGGGGGCCAGACCAAGGACCAGGAACTTCGCCAGGTGTGCCATGTGGGTGAAGGGAGCACAGCTCTTTGAGTCGTCACAGCTGCCTGCCCAGGTCTGTGTAGGCAGGAGTCCTATTTGGGAGCTCCACTATGGCAGTCGGGCATCCTAAGCAGAATCCCAATTATACCATGCGCCCACTTCCTACATGAAACTTAGCTCTCATGTGCCTGTTTGCTTCGCATTCTTGTAACCATGTGATTCTAGTTCACATACATGACACTGGGTTCTAAGGAGTGTACTGTTTATTTCTTACACTTGACAGTACAACCATGGGTGCTGAAATTGGAGGTTGAGACCACCCAGCTGTGACACTAGCCTTAAAATACACTTTTTTGTGTGTGTATGTAATATTGTATTGCTTATAATTCTAGGTGGTCCAACCTTTAAGGCTCGGTAGGGTGTGTTTATTTACAAATTTTGAACAGCGAAAAGGCAAAACCAGTTATATAGGATTTCGTGTGGTAATGAATTCTGTAGCTTTTTAAAGACAGGGGTTCAATAGCCATTTATGAAGTTGGCACCTCCTCTCAGCTCCCCATTTCCGAGCCCGACTTGTCCACTTCCCATCCAGCGCCCTGCTGTGCTTGGGAAGACAGAGGAACATGTCTGCAGTACTTGGGGCCCTGCCACCAAGGTGGGAGACCAAGATGGAATTTCAGGCTCCTGGCTTTAGTGTGGCCCAGCCCTGACTGTTGCCATCATTTGGGCAGTGGGTCAGGGCACAGAAGAGCAATGGATCTCTGTCTCTCTACCTTCCAAAACATTGTTGAAAAGGAACAGAGTGGCATTGGGATGGTCCGCAGTTGGTGAGAGGCAAAGAGACGTGCCAGCTGAGTGCCAGATGTGGTACTGAACTAGGCAGTACATTGACTTCTAAAGCACAGCATGCTGGGTGGAGGATTCCTTTACTCAATAATGGTGACCATCAAAGTTTAATTTCTTACAATTCGTACAAGGCAGTGCATTTGTTCCTAGGACATAAGTTCATGAAGTGAGATGGGCAGGGGTGTATGTGGAGTGAGCGAGCTAGCACGGCTGGTGGCACATTAGTGATCCTGAGTCCTGGTGGAGGCCAGACGTGTGGTCCCCACCCAGACTCATCAGGCAGCCTTTCTGTGGCGCTGACCAGTCTCGGAATAAAGACAGCTGAAGTTGCCTGAGACAGGCAGAGCTTCTTCAGCTCTGCTTGGCTTGCTGTCCCCGTTCCTAGCCAGAGCTTGTGTGTCTTCTCAGGTATCGGATTTGGAGAGATGCTGCCAACTGGCTGGAGATTAATCCCGAGACGGGTGCTATCTCTACGCGGGCCGAGATGGACCGAGAAGACACAAACTACGTGAAGAACAGCACCTATACAGCCATCATCATCGCCACCGACAATGGTAGGGAGGCCTATGTGTGCCCGGCTAAGTTGCCCAATGTTGTCAGGCCAGGAACCAGGAGTGGTGGAGACCTGCTCAGTCAGAAGCAGAAGGGCCATGATGATAGGAAGGAGGCCCGTGAAAAAGAGCCACAGCTGAGATCTGGCTTGGTGAAGGCAATGGGGGATTCTTGTGTGTTTCTGACTCGTGATGTTTCCTCTGACTTGCTCTAGGTTCCCCAGTTGCTACTGGAACGGGTACCCTGCTCCTGATCCTGTCCGATGTGAATGACAACGGGCCTGTCCCTGACCCTCGTAGGATGGACTTCTGCCAGAGGGACCCCCAGCCGCAGCTCATAAATATTATCGACCCTGACCTCCCTCCCAACACATCCCCCTTCACAGCCGAGCTCACCCACGGGGCCAGCGTCAACTGGACCATCGAGTACAGTGATCCACGTGAGTGATGCGCTCCTCTCCCCTTCTCCCTCACCCCTTCTGCTTCTCCTGTGCATCCGCAGTCCCCAGACATCACCCCTGCTTCTGCTGAAATTTGCCTCCTTGGGCCTGGCACAAAAGCCACTCTGCAGGATCTTTATTTTTCCCCCCGTCTAGAATGAACTTCTCTCTCTCCCTGCCCGTTCTGGTCCCATCTTTTAACATGGTTGCTTTTCCCAGGCCAAGAGTCCATCATTTTGAAGCCAAAGAAGACCTTAGAGTTGGGCGACTACAAAATCAACCTCAAGCTCGTGGACAACCAGAATAAAGACCAGGTGACCACCCTGGACGTCCTCGTGTGCGACTGTGAAGGAGCCGTCAACAACTGCATGAGGGCCAACTACGTGGAGGCGGGGTTGCAAGTGCCCGCCATCCTGGGAATCCTTGGAGGAATCCTGGCTTTGCTACGTAAGTGCAGCCGCACCTGTTCTGGCATTGGTGGCTTGCGCAGGGGTGGCTTGACCAGAGTGCTGGTTAAACTGAGCAGAGGATGAGATCTTTCTCATAAGCAGTGTTTCAGTTTCAGGGGTGATTTGCTGGGGACTGGGAGGCCGTCTCCCTGGAGTTAGCAAGGGCTCCAGGTTGCTTTTGTTTTGCTTTCTACCTTCCTAAACTTGAGAGCCTAGAAGTCACATGAGCCTTTTGACAGCGATTCCGAACCAGTGGATCTGCAAGGGGCCTCAGAGCCTGCATTTCTAATCAACCTCTGAGTGATTATGAAACTGCAGATTAGCAAGGCCTCTGGGTCTGAGTTGTGTGTGTTTGGGGCCTGTTGGGGCCTTGTGATGTCGTGCCCAGCCCTGTATCTACCTTGCAGAGACAACCCCCTGGTATGGGTGGTGAGTGCCTCACATTCTGAGTGACCCATCATGGGGCAGGGAATTGCATTGTTTATTTGGATAAGGCTTTTGGCATATTTCTGACAAAGTGTCTTTCTGACTGTACTTCCGTAGCACCTGAGAAGCATTGCCCAGGCTAGGCCCAGGGTCACAGCGAGTTAAGTTGCTGTTTGCCAACATCAGCCTTCAGTATCCAAGTGCCGATTCGAGTCCTGGCTTCTCTGCTTCTGATGCAGCTTCTTGCTGATGCCCCAGGGCAGATGCAGCGGGGGGGATGGGCCTGGTGCTTGGGACCCTGTCCCCACAGGGCAGACCTGTATACAGTTCCCTGCTTCTGGCTTCAGCACGGTTCGGTCGTGGTGGTTGGTTGTGGCCATTTGTGGAGTGAACTACTGGATGGAGGATCTCTCTCTCACACTCTGCGTTTCAAATAAAGTGTCCTGAAAGCAATCCCCTGGCTAGGTGCAAGTTAAACAACTTCTAGAGCTTGCGCATACCATTTTTGCCAGAGAAGAAGATGAGGCTCAGGTTATCCCCGAGCATCAACCGTCATGTCAGTCATGAGTAGGTCAAGCCCACCACCTGCTCATCAGCCTTCGTAGCTCCAGCTCCCTCAGAACCGAATCCCAAGTCCAACCCTGGTCTCTCCGTTCCTTCTACCTGCTGAAGTCCTCACTCCTGTTTCCTGTGCCACATACTTTCCCAAGGAGAAGGTCAATGTCAGTGACAGCCATTGAGAGCCTGCTCAAAGCCCAAGGCCGCTTTGAATTCACGTTGCAAATGTTGGGCTGCAGCCAGTCCATGCAGTCCATACATCCTGTGGATGGGTGTCTTTGTTTCATTTCTCAACTTTAAAAATAAATTGTATTTATTTGAAAGGCAGAGTGACAGAGGCATAGATCCGGAGAGCTTCCATTTGGTTCATTCCCCTCAATGCCTGTAGTTGCTGAAGCCGGGCCTCATCCAGGAGCTGGGATTGCCACCTTCCACGTCTCCCGTGACAGTGGCAAGGTCCCCAAGTCCTTGAGCCATCACAGGTTACAGGTTGCCTCCAGAGCACTCATAAATGGGATGCGAACCCAGGCACTGCAGGAAGGGGTGTGAGCACCTCGATGCTGAGCCGAGCGCTCACACTGCAGCCCTGCGTGTCTGGGTGTGCCGAGCCTCTGGCTTCGTGCTGCTCACTGCCTTTGCTCTCTGTTGTCACCACAGTCCTGCTGCTGCTGCTGCTGCTGTTTGTGCGGAGGAGAGCGGTGGTCAAAGAGCCCTTGCTGCCCCCTGAAGACGACACGCGGGACAACGTGTACTACTACGATGAAGAGGGAGGTGGCGAGGAGGACCAGGTGGGCACTGAAAACCCTGGGGGAGCTCCAGAGCCATCTAGGGATTTGGAAGAAGCCACAATTAAGAGAAAGCCTTTGGCCCAGTGAGGTAGCCTAGTGGCTAAAGTCCTCACCTTGAGTGCGCCAGGATCCCATTTGGTTGCTGGTTCATGTTGTAGCTACTCTACTTCCCATCCAGCTCCCTGCTTGTGGTCTGGGAAAGCAGTCGCGGGCGGCCTAAAGCCTTGGGACCCTGTACCCATGTAGGAGACCTGGAAGAAGCTCCTGGCTCCTGGGTTCAAATTGGCTCAGTTCTGGCCATTGCAGCACCCCTTGGGAGTGAGTCAGCAGATGGAAGATCTTTCTCTGTCCTCCTCTATGTGTATCTCACTTTCCAATAAAAATAAAATAAATCTTAAAAAAAGAAAAAGAGGGGGGAGCGCCTTTGAATCGGGCCTTCTGCTGATTTTTAAGAAATAGGCCTTGTCATCGGCCAGTGTCGTCGTGGCTGACACGGCTGGCCTTGATGGGTCACTCAGTGTTCTTTGTCTTGAGACGAGTAAACTGAGGCCCACGGCAAAGTGGCTTGCCCAAGGTCACACAGCTAGGGAGGGGTAGGCACTGCCAGCCTGGCGTCTTTATCATCATTGTCAGGGCATGAACGTCCCTCGGAGCAGCTGATCTAGTTTGACGTTTCCTCTCTTTGGATACCAGTTTAGCTAAATTTCATTAGGCAGTTGGCTTTGAGGCTGGCTAATGTTCCAGACTGTCTTTTCCTTGAATTTGGACAGTCTTGACTTGGTTTACCTGGCAGTCTGAGAGGGTCTGTGTGGCCAAGGGCACGAGGAAGCCCACCCCAGAGTCTTGCATTTGAGTCAGGCCGTCAGTGAGGCTCCTCCACAGGGCCCTGTGGTGTGGGAGAGGAGCTGGGATTCGGCTGTTAACGTACAGTGAGCAGCACATGGGGCTGCATCCTGCTTCGTCAGCTGTTCCATCTGGCTGCTGTTACACCCAGAATGGGTGCCCGCCGGTGGGCAAGGGCATCAACCAGTACCATCACCCATCAACTGCATGCGCCCCTGGGGATGCTGGACTGCTGCCTTCCACCTGGTGGTCACACTTTTGCCTGTTTCTCCACAGGACTTTGACCTGAGCCAGTTGCACAGAGGCCTGGATGCTCGCCCGGAAGTAATACGCAACGATGTGGCCCCGACCCTCATGAGTATGCCCCAGTACAGGCCCCGGCCCGCCAATCCCGATGAGATTGGGAACTTCATCGATGAGGTGAGCAACCTGGATCCAACAGGCTCTTGGGATGCTTGCCTTTGCACAGTCTCTGAGTCCTCGCTGTTGATATCTGTCCTGTCTGAATCTTGGGGTGGATCTTGGTCTGTTCGCAAAGGCCATTTAGTAGATCTATAGAGGAAACCAGAGATTCAAAGAAAACGCAGCTTGGGAGTTGATGTTAAGTGTGCATTTCAAGTCTGCTGCTAGAGCCAGAGAAAGTATCCACATTGTATGTGTCAGAAGTCCATTCAGCTCCCCATAGGAGAAGGGAAGCAGATAGGTGTGGATTCATCTGCAAACCTGAGGGGGAGCCGTCCAGAATGCATGTCACTTTGTATTCCGTCGTCTGAGCATGCAAGTCCTTGCCTCCTATGCTTGTCAATGCGTGATCACAACGTGGCTGCTGTGTTTCCACGCTTTGGGTTTATATCCTAGTCGAGCGGGATAAACAAAGCCCGAGGGTAGACCTCTCCCGTTACACTGTCATGGCTGAGGGTTTGTCCAGTGTGTTGAATCCTCACGAGGTTGTCCTACAGTAAAAGAACTACAAAAAGTGTGATTTAGTTTGGGCTACCATGTGGGACTGAAGAAGACAAGTGAGAGAGTGCCACCCAGTGTCCTACTCAGGGATTGCCGTGGCTTTCAGGACCTGTCCTGCGTGTTTCTGCTAGCTGTGGGCTGCTGTTGCTTCAGGTCCCCTTAGGAGCTGCTGTCACTGGAAACCATGGCAGCTTCTCTGGCCACCTGATCTGATCTGTCTTCCTGCACCTCATTGGACGTTCCCTGTGCCTTGCTATCCCGGACCTGGTTGCCCTGCCACGTGTTGAGTGTCGCTGAGAAGCCTCCTATCCATGGGGCAGGTGCGCCAGGCTTTTGGCTCAGAGCCGCTGTCTCCTTCCTTCTCAGAACCTGAAGGCGGCCGACACAGACCCCACAGCGCCGCCCTACGATTCCCTGCTCGTGTTCGACTATGAAGGCAGTGGCTCTGAAGCTGCCTCCCTAAGTTCCCTCAACTCCTCCGAGTCTGACCAGGACCAGGACTACGACTACCTGAACGAATGGGGCAACCGCTTCAAGAAGTTGGCTGACATGTACGGTGGCGGCGAGGACGACTAGGGAGGTCCCATGTGGCGGCCGGCGCACAGGCTTTCCCAGCACCCTTCCTTTGAGATGAGTTTCCAGGAAAGAGACCCCAACCAAGGATGCAGTGACGATAGTTAGCATTTTCAGTTCATGTCGCTCTCATCTGTGTGTGGGAGAAAGAACTGAGGTGTCCATCCACTCTCTCCCGGACAGTCTGGCCAATGATTTGCAGCTGACTTCAGGCTCCTGTTCCACAGGGATGGGAGGAGCCAGCTGCTGTGCTTGTCTGTTTCTCCCCTCATCCCTGTACTGCTGTCCCAAGCCTGCCCTCGTTGCTGGGCCCCACTGCTGTGCATCCTTCCCGTCCCTGGGACCTGGGTCAGGCCCTGTCCCTTGGCTGAATTCTGCATGCTCTAATGACTCCACATAGTTTTTCCTTTTTCATCTCTCATGAACATGAACTTGGTCCTGCTGGGGCCCTACCACTGACATGGGCTGCAGGGCAGGGGCAACGGGAGAGGGTGAGGGGGGAGTTTTGGCCACAGAGCGAGCCAGTGCTGAAGGCAGCCACCTCACACTTGCGTCAGGATGGAGGACTTGCACCATGCTGCCCACCCAAGCTCCTTGGACCCTGGTTGGTCCCCGAAGCCCAGGATTCCGAGGTGCCTGCTTTGGATGACGTCGGTGAAGCGTGCTGGCTGGTCTGGATGTTTGCCCAGTTCCCAGTGTGCACACAAGACCAAGGACATCGCTGCTTCCATCGTGCTTTCTTAGGAGCAGGAAGTGAGCGGTGTGAAGGACTGGTATTGTGGCACAGCAGGTTAAGCTGAGGCTTACAACCCAAGCATCCCATGCCAGAGCACCAGTTCCATTCTGGTTACAAAGATCTAGCTCCTCGCTATGTGCCTGAGAAAGCAATGGCGGGTGGCCCAGGTACTTACTTGGGCACTGCCACCCACAGGGTTGACCCTGGTAGAGTTCCTGGGTCCTGGTATCAGCCTGCAGCCTGGCCTAGACCTGGCTGTTGTAGCCATCTGGGAGTTGAACCAGGGAATAGAAGTTCAGTCTTTCTCTCTCACTGTCACTGTAACTTTCAAATCAATCAATCATCTTAAAATTTTGTTAGCTGTGGCTGAAGAAGATCTTGATTTGGTCTTTTTTTTAATTCAGAAGGTAAAAAGACTTGATGGAAGGGGTTCTTTCGGAAGGAGACATCATGTAGGCAATCGCTTTTCGGGATTCTTCTGATGGTTTAAACTGTGCTTAGTGTAGTTCTTTCTGTACAGAGAATGTCACTATAGTTTTGAGTGCACATGTGTGTGGGTGCTGATCATTTTGTATTTTTTGTTGGGGGCTGAAAAAGAACAATTCAAGCCAGAAAAATTATTCTGAGATGCATTTTTATAAACTTTATTAAAGAATTTTATTAAACCACGGTCACATGTGTTTTGTTTAGTTCCACTTCAAGTCCAGGCAAGGCCCAAGGTAGATCAGGGGAAGGGGCTATCTCTACAACACACAGAGAAGCTCTGACGGGCTTCTGGGCCCTTGGAGGAGGGCAGGGAGAGACCATTCAAACCCCTGCGTTAGGGCCCAGCACAGTGGTCTAGCAGCTGAAGTCCTCTCCTTGCACATGCCAGGATCCCATATGGGCACCAGTTCTAATCCCGGCAGCCCGACTTTCCATTCAGCTCCCTGCTTGTGGCCTAGGAAAGCAGTAGAAGACAGGCCAAAGTCTTGGGACCCCGCACCTGCATGGGAGACCCGGAAGAAGTTCCTGGATCCTGGTTTCAGATCGGCACAGCACCGGCTGTTGCACTCACTTGGGGAGTGAATTATCGTACGGAAGATCTTCCTCTCTGTCTCTCCTCCTCTCTGTATATCTGACTTTCCAATAAATAAATAAATCTTAACAAAAAAAAAAACCAGTCTGGTGGCAGCCCAGCAGACAATACACACAGGACAGCACAGTAGCAATGTCAAGGATATTTATTTCCCCTCTAGAATGTGTTCCCAATGTTTGCATGTTCTGCTAGGATGTTGAGAAGATGAGGAAAGGAACTGTAGTGTTAAGCACCCACTATGCGGCTGAGTCAGAGGGAGAACAGATATTACATCATCTGATACACTCTCCAAATGGCTGTAACCGCCTTGGCTGGGCCAGGCAAAGCCAGGAGGCTGGAACTCCATCCAGGTCTTGCATGTGAATGGCAGGAACCCAAGTGTTTGAGTAGGGAGCTGATCCTGGCCACTGGTGACCCATGTGGCCACCCATGGGCACTGCCTGGTTTTGACTTCCCTTGCCACCTTTTAAGGATCATTGTCTCCTTGCTTGAGAGTGAAGATTTGATTTGGCAGCCAAAGAAATGGCCAATGACCAGAGGGGCCCTAATTGGTCCTGGAGAGGGATTCAGCTCGCAGCTTCTCTCCCTGAGGACCAGAGCTTGCACCCGGGGCATACCTGCTTCCCATGGCTGCCAGCAAGCAGCGCTGAAAAGAGCAGCCTTCTGTTTGAAACCAGGCCGGCTCTGGAAGGACGGGACAGCTTCCGATGTGGGTGTAGAGGGTGATCTGGGCTGTGACAAAGGGCGAGAGAACAGGTTGAACCCTGCCCCTGAAGCACTGTCCTGTTAGCAGCATGATTTTCAGACAAGGCAACTTTTGCATGTTCTGACTTGAGCATCCCAGTCCAGAGAGCTGGATGGGATGTGGAACAGCCCGACATGAACTGGTGACTATAT
This sequence comes from Ochotona curzoniae, assembly GCF_017591425.1. NCBI lineage: Eukaryota > Metazoa > Chordata > Mammalia > Lagomorpha > Ochotonidae > Ochotona > Ochotona curzoniae. The sequence goes on along the minus strand of NW_024465926.1, from coordinate 12,989,855 downwards.
GGGGATGTTGGCACTGCAGGCAGAGGCTTAGACTGTCACCACGACGCCAGGACCCTAAATCAGGCTTTTTAGAAAAGAGAAATGCAAGAATATCCAAACTTCACAGATAGGTGTATCTTCGGGCTGCTTCAGTATACACTGCTTATCGAAATGAATAAAGGGTGGGGGAAGAGGGCGTTCCCGTCATAGGCCCCGCCCACGCTTCCTGTATGCCCCTCCCTCCCGGGCTGAGGACCGCCTGCCACACTCAACATGGCGGCGACGCAGATTCGCTTCCGGTCTCAGTCCGTCGTAAAGTAGCGTGTTCCACTCCAGTCATGGCGGCCTCGAGGCAGCCCGTGGGCAGCGGGGCTCTGGAGAGTTGCGGTCTGAACCTGATTGTGGACGCGTTGAAGCTGCTGCTGAGCCCGGGAGGTGAGAAGGCGCGTCTTGGCGCCGCACTGGCCCGGGACTCTCATGGGTGACCGACGTGCGTTCCTCGGGCCCTCCCCGGGCTCGCTGTCGTGGGAGCTCCGCGCCTTGTCCGGCCAGTCGCGTGTCCCCGGAGGCTCCAGGCGGACCTGGGGTCGGCTGCAGGCTGCAGGTGGCCGGCATCTCCTCAGCACTTGCCTGGTTGGGTGTCTGGCCGCGTCGTTGGGCCCCGGGGTGGAATCAGCTGCCCCGGCCGGGAACTCCTAGGTGGACTGGAGGTGGCCCGGTGGCCGGGACAGAGGTTCAGGATGGGCAGAGAAGGCTTAGGGCTTTACATTGAGATTTAGTCCTAGCCAGTGTAGATCTGCGGGCACGCTGGGAGTAGTTGAACCTGCAGCTGTCTCCGCTAACAGCTGAGGGTACTTGAGACTTCGGCTTCGACCTGCCCAGGGTCGCGTGGTCCGTGGCTGAGCACCGACTAGAACGAAGCAAGCAAGCCGGATTTGGCCGGTGCGGCCAGTGCGAGTGGCTGAGGTTCGGGTTTGCACACGCAGGTTCGCTCCCACCCCGAGGTCGGTCAGGAGTCACCCTGCAGAAATTCTGCTGGAAGTTGCCATCTGGGAGGCCGCTGGTCTCGCCGCAGCAGCCCAGTCCGGTGTGACTGAGGAGGAGGCCCACGAGGCAGCCGGCCTGCATGGAATCGTTTATCACAAGCACACGTAGGCAGTCTTCAGTTGCACATTCCGAAAAGCCCGCGCACGGATTGCACTAACGTTCTGTACAACATCTACTCGTCTTCTAATCAACCCCACAACCCAGAGGTCTTTCAGAAACACCCCTGTCCTTCATCCACAGAGGACCCTCTAGTCTCCCCCAGGGTAGGGGGAGCTGTGTGTCATGTACTCGCTTAATTGCGAGTTCCAGCAGACACGGGGACAGCCCCGGTCCAGGAATTCACTCCACAGGCCGGGGCTCCCAGGCTAGGCAGGAACCAGGAGCCCAGAGCTCAGTCTGGGTCTCCCGTCTTGGTGGCGAGGGCTCGGTACTGGACCCTTCACCTGCTGGACGAGGGGAAGAGCTGGGACTTCAGCCCAGACCCCTCTGGTCTGGGATGCAGGCATTCCAAGGGGCATCGTAACTATACCAAGCACCTGCCCCCATCCCAGTGTTTATGAAATATGACTAGGTCTGCAAGATGAAACAGGAAGAGAAGCACTTTCGTGTTCTTGTAAGTCTCTGATCATTAGAAGACAGCTGGGCACATGTGTGCGGTGTCACTGTTAGCATGCACCTGTGCCGGCTTGCAGCTCCCATTTGCTGACTTGAGCTCCCTGTCCAGCCATGAGGGGCCTTTGGGTATAAAGCAGCAGATGGGGATCCTGTTTGTCTCTCTGAAATGTAACAGTTGTGTTCAAAAGTTACCTAGAGGAGACAGCTAAGAGTGTGAAAGGCAAGTCATGTGCTGGGGTTGCTGTGGCCTTACAGAACCCCCTGAGGATTCTAGGAAGCCCCAGGGCACCCCAAAGTGCTGCTTTCAGTGCTCCCATGTAGTTTGTTCTCCTCACCAGTAGAGGGCAGAGAAGACCGCTTTATTAGGGGACCCATGGAAAAACGGAGCTGTGGTTTGGAATTATTTTCTTTGTGTGTTTGGATTCAGATCACACAGAAGTCACCTGGAGGTTGGTTTGTGATTTTTTTTAAAAGACTTATTTATTTATTTTTAATTGGAAAGTCAGATATACAAAGAGGAGGAGAGACAAGAGAGAAAAATCTTCCGTCCCCATTTTACTCCCCAAATGGCTGCAATGGCCAGAGCTGAGCTGATCCAAAGCCAGGAGCCTCCTCCAGGTCTCCCAGGCAGGTGCAGGGTCCCAAGGCCTTGGGTTTGTCCTCGACTGCTTTCCCAGGCCACAAGCAGGGACCTGGATGGGAAGTGGAGCAGCCAGGATTGGAACTGGTGCCCATATGGGATCCTGGCATGTGAAAGGCAAGGACTGTAGCCGCTAGACCACTGTGCTGGGCCCTGGTTGGTGGTTTTTACTGCCTAGTGGGGACAGTGGGAGAGAGTGCTCTTTCCCTTTTTTTATATGATATCCAAGGGTCTTGTTTCGCTTTTTTTTAAAGATTATTTTTGAAAGAATTAGAGACAGCGTATGCACGAGAGAGATCTTCCATTTGTTGCTTTGCTCCTCAGATGGCTGCAGTTTCTGTGGTGGGACCAAACCGAAGTTAGGAGCTTCTTGGCTCTCTCACTTGGGTGCAGGGGCCCAAACGTTTGGGCCATTCTCCGGTGCTTTCCCAGGCACATTGACAGGGAGCTGTAAGTGGAGCAGCTGGAACTGGAACCGGTACCCATCTGGGATGCCGGCACCCCAGGCACCCATTTAATTTGGTGTAAACAGCGCCTGCCTGTGGGCAGGTCCAGATCTCCTCAAAGGTTCCATCAGGATTCCAATTTGCCTTATTCGGCTAGGCCTCACTTCCGGTCGGCGCTCAGCCCCTGATTACACTGTCCTGGGCTGGCACCTGGCCCTGAGTTTCAAGTACCCTCAGCTGTCAGGGGAGAGAGCCACAGGTTCAACTGCTCCTTACCCAGATTTCAATTGGCTGGAAAGGACAAAGTGGGCGCGGAGCATGTTGCAGGTGGTGTGTCTGCGCCAGTCGTAGCATCCCCAGTGGGCTGCGGAGCTAGGAGACCTGCGGTGTGAACCTGACTACGGAGGCGTAGAAGCTGCTGCTGAGCCCGGGAGGTGAGCGGGCATATCCCGGCACCGTGCTGGCCCGGGGCTTCTCAGGGGTACCCGTCATTCCTTCCATGGTGTTCTCCTTGGGCCTTCCCCGGGACCCCCTGGGCTTGCAGTGTTGGGGCTCTGTGCGTTGTCCGTCCAGCCGCATGTCTCTGGAGGCTGTAGGTGGCCGGCGACTCCCCAGCACTGGGCTGGTTGGGCAGCTGCGTGTGTCGTTGTGTTCCAGTGTGGAATGCGTGGGTCGTCCTTGATGTTGATCATCTTTGAGAAGTCTTGCGGGATTCTCTTTCAAGTCGCATTGTCTTTATAAGAATAACTTTCATGAAATACACCTTTTTAACAATTGTATTTGCTTTTTATTTATTGGAAAGGCAGATACAGATATCTTCCATCTATTGGTTTACTCCCCAAAGGCCTACAACAGGTGTGGATAGGCCCAGCTGAGACAGGGAGAGCCAAGCACGTGGGCCGTCATCTACAGCCTTCTCAGGCACATTAATTGGAAGCTAGATTGGAGGCCAAAGAGCCAGGACTTGGATCTGTATGTACTAGATGTTGGCAGCTGCAGCGCAACCCCTTGTGCCACCACGCCAGCCCAGCAGTGTGTGTTTAAGTGCCTTTCAGGTCCTCATGGCCTGATAGCTGGTGTCTGTTCAATTGCCGAATAACACTTGGTCACACAGATATTCCACAGTTTGTTTATTCATTTACCTCGGCTGTTTGAAAGCATCTGTTCACTTGTTGAAACGCACCTTGGCCACTTCCAGTGTTAGGCGATTATGAATCAGGCTGCTGTAAACACACGTGGGCGATGTTTTTGCGTGGACATAAGCTTGCAACCCATTTGGCTGAATGCCCCAGAGCGTGGTGGCTGGGTTGAGCTTTGAAAGGAGCTGTCAGGCTATCTTCCAACATCACTGTGCTGTTCAGCTTCCTCAGCAACTGTGAGCGGGAGCTCTTTTTGTGATTGCTCCCAAAGCTTGCTTTAATAGAAAGTCCCTTTGGTGTGCTGTTTGTCATGATCCCATATGGGATCCTGGTGTGTGCAAGGTGAGGATTTTAGCTGTTAGGCTACTGTGCTGGGCCCTGTGTATTTGTTTTTAAGATTTACTTGGCGGACAGAGACGGAGCTCTCCTATCCATTGGACCACTTCCCAAATGCCTACAGCAGCCTGGTTGGGCCTGCCCAGAAACCAGGCACAGAGGTCAGTGCAGGTCTGCCCTGTGGTGCCATGGACCTCGCGCTGGAGCTGTCACTTGTTGCCTGCCAGTGTTCACATCAGCAGGAGGTTGCAATGGTGGGACTTGAACCCAGGCTTTCTGATGTGGGATGCAGGCATCCCCATCTGTGGCTTAGCCCCTGTGCCAAGAACCCACTCTATGGCTTGTTTTCATTGTATCTGATCTGTGTTGTTTTCTTTTTTTTTCCCTCTTCTTTCACTTTGTAAAGGATCAGGCTCAAGTTCCCTACAGATCACAAAGCATGATGTGTTGTTAGCCACTTTGAAGTCCAACCTGTCTGCTTTCGAGGACAAGCTCCTGAAGGACCCTGAGTGGGGGAGATTGGCTCTCCTCAGAGAAGAGGTGGCTGGCCAGGCCGAGTGGCCACAGAACTCTGAGGACGTCACCTGGCGCTTCACCGCGGAAGCCTTGCTGTTGCTGCTATGCTTGAAGAAAACTATGTTTCGCCTGGCGGCTGACTTCAGTCCAGGGAAAGCCAACCCTAAGACTCCGGAAGTTGCTCCCACCCTGAGCCCCGACACGCTCAGCATTTCGCAGCAGAAGACAGTCCAGTCGGCTCTGCAGTTTGTTGTCACCCTGGGCGTCTGCCCCTACCTTCTGCCTGGTGTCGGGGTCCCTCTGAGGTGCAGGACCGAGTTTGGCGCCGTGGTGCAGGATGTGGTGTGCCCCGAGGTCGCCCCGCCTGCTCTCCGGAGGCTGCACGCCAGCTGCAGGGGCCTCCTGGAGGTGGCAGGGCACGCTGCGCTCGGCAGCCTCGTCTTCTGCCGCCATTTTGGAGACATTGCAGCAGGCCTGTGCCAGCTGGGGTTCTGCCCGAGCGAAAGGAAACCACTGACACCTTCTGAAGAGGTAAACTATCGCTAGGGGTGGGTGCATGGGTGGGGTGGGTGCGTGGGTGGGATGTGTGTGCGTGGGTGCATGGAGTGTGTGGTGTGTGCATGTGGGTGTGTGGGGGTGTGTGTGTGGGTGTGGGGGTGTGTGTGTGGGTGCGTGGGGTGTGGGTGCATGGGTGGGGAGTGTGTGTGTGTGGATGTGTGTATGTGGTGTGTGTGGGTGTGTGTGGGTGCATGGGTGGGGAGTGTGTGTGTGGATGTGGTGTGTATGTGGTGTGTGTGGGTGCGTGGGGGGTGCGTGTGTGGGTGCATGGGTGGGGAGTGTGTAGGTGTGTGTGTGTGAGTGATCTTCAGAACAGGGCTGCCAGAAGCAGCCTGGGGGACGAGTCACTCTTCTGGAAGGAGTGGTTGATTGTAGTCTCTTGGCTACCAGTCCTTGGCATCCCTGGGGAGTCCCTTTCTCCCACACCTTGCTTTGTGGTTGCAGGCTGCTTCCTCTTTTCTTTCTCTCATTTTTATTGGAAGGATAGCTTTATAGAGAGAGTAAGATCATCCATCCTCTGTTTCATTCCCCCAAATGGCTGCAATTGCTGGAGCTGAGCTGATCTGAAGCCAGGAGCTAGGAGCTTCTTCTGGGTTTCCGACATGGGTGCAGTTCCCAAGTCTTTGGGCTACGCTCCACTGTTTTCCCAGACCACTGTCAGGGAGCTGGTTGGGAAGTGGAGCAGCCAGAACACAAACTGGTGCCCGTGTGGGATCCTGGCACTTGTAGGCTGAATATTAGTCAGTTGGACCATTGCTCCAGCCCCTGTAGGCTGTTTAAAGCTTTTTGTGCTCTTTAAGTCATGTATGCCCTCGCAGGGTGGTTGTGAACATAAAGATCAGTGAGTTAAGACGTAACGGGGAAAGAGAAGAGTGGCTGCAGCATCATCTGTGTTGCTCATAGAGGCCGGGGTGGAGTGTGTGGCTGGCACGTGGGGACCAGCAACACTGTAGAGCCACCCCCTGCCCCCTGCCCGCTGGCCAGGGTTTGCTTCTGCAGAACTCACGGGAGGGCTGAGCAGAGTGCTGAGCAAGAACAGTGGGTGTTCCAACTGGCAGTAAGCAGTTTGTTCCGCACTCACCAGTGGGCCACATCACGCCTGCCACCCAGGTGTGGGGTGAGTGAGAGCCCGGGGTCGGGGGGTGGGCTTTTGTGCAGTGTTGGGAAACATCACCTCCTATTGGCTGCCTGGCTGATAGTCCACTGAAGTCCAGTGTGGTTTTCTTGTAGGTTTTAACTGAAGAGGAGAGAACCCTCTCCAGGGCTGCCTTGAGGGACATCTTGGACCAAGTGTATCAACCGCTCGCAGTCCGGGAATTACTCATCCTGCAGGGGGGACCCCCCCAGGTACTTGGGCCCGGGGACTGTTGGGGTGAATTTCTGATGATGATGACGTGTAGCTTTCTGTCTGTGCCTGAAAGATTAAGTAGCAGTTGTTCTCTGCTTCATGGTCAAATTAAGCTTTATTTTATTTTCTGGATAATTAAATAGTGCTTATAAAACTCAGTGACATTATTAAGGTGATTTATTTATTTGAAAATCAGAGTTACACTTGATATTAGCCAAAAGCTTGAAGGTGCAGGGTCCCAAGGCTTTGGGCCATCCTTGACTGCTTTCCTGGGCCACAAGCAGGGAGCTGGATGGGAAGTGGAGTAGCTACAACATGAACCAGTGCTCATATGGGATCCTGGCGCATATAAGGCGAGAACTTAGTCACTGAGCCATTGTGCTGGGCTCCCCATTAGGATTTTTAAAATGCCAATTTTTTGTAAAAGATGTATTTTTTTAAAAAAATTTGTTTATTTATTGGAAAGTCAGATATACAGAGAGGAGGAGAGACAGAGAGGAAGATTTTCCGTCTGATGATTCACTCCCCAAGTGAGCGCAACAGCCGATGCTATGCTGATCCGAAGCCAGGAGCCAGGAACTTCCTCCAGGTCTCCCACACGGGTGCAGGGTCCCAAGGCTCTGGGCCGTCCTTGACTGCTTTCCCAGGCCACAAGCAGGGAGCTGGATGGGAAGTGGAGCTGCCGGGATTAGAATTGGCGCCCATATGGGATCCTGGCGCGTTCAAGGCAAGGACTTTAGCTGCTAGGCCACACTGCCCGGCCAAAGATATTTTTTTTTTTTTTTTTCTTATTAATAAATTTTATTTTGACATTCTTTACATAGTTAATTAGGGTAAGAAGGTTCAAGGGCTACAGGAAAGTGGATAATACTAATATGTTTTCCATATTGTTACCTTCATGTTTAAAAGGGGGGTATTAAGGGAGAAGGCCCACCCAATTTCCCACCCTCCCCAAGTCCCGGGTGTAGGGCATGCTCTGAGGTTCTTGCTCAAGTGGTTTTGATATTGCAACAGTTATGAATCGCTGTCAATCTTGCCGCTCCAAGCACTATGAGGTCTTTGAAAAATCCACTGATTGACATAGTCCATCATAGCTTAGATGGTTGGTTGACCTGTTCTGTCTTCTCTCTTTTCTTCGTTAGGGTTCTGAGTCCAGCATTTAGATTAGGAAGATCTCCAAAGAAACTTCTTGTATGTGCTAACAAGTACAGGGCCTGGCACCGTCCATCGCTCCAATCAGCTGGTGGTTGCAATTCCTGGGTTGGTTCTGTTTTCACTCCCGACTCCCACTGGAACCAATGGGTGTTGCAGTCCAGTCTGGTTCTGCCCAGCACATACTTGGCCCTCACATAAACCAGCGGGAGCTGTAGCCTAGGTTGGAGCGACCCACAATAACCCCAACCAGGCCCACCCCCTACCCTGGTTTGCCAGTAAGTGTAGCAGTAATCCAGTCTGTCCCACATCCCATTCCACCCCAGCCGCTGTCTTAGTTTTATGTCCTCCCGTGGAAGTGGTAACCCAAGAGGGATGAGCCCACTATTTCCCTCCCAGGCCTCTCCCACTCCCAGATTCCAGTTGATGCTGCCCAAACAAACCTCGCCCACTTTAATTTTGTTGCACCAGTAGGAATAATCCGCCCAGCCTGGCTTTTCCCTGATCTAGTCCACATGAGGCGCACAGGTGTGGTAGCTCTGCCTAGTCTGGTCTGCCCCCATCCCAGCCCATGCTCTCCTGCGGAAGTAGCTGTCCAGCAAAGGAACCCTCCCTTATTCCCCTGCCAGCTCTGCCCACTTCCTTTCTTGTTCTCAGGCTGGTTGGGCGCTGCGGTCCCTTCTGGTACAGGCAACCTCACCTCAGCATTCCATAATGTGCACTAGTCTTTGTTGCGACCGACCCTGGGTCGACCCACACTGGTGCCTGGATTTGCCAGTGGATGATGTGGACAGATTCAGCCTGGTCTTGCCCCCACGTCTGCCAACTGTATGCCAGTGGGTAGGTTTCCATGGCCTTTTCTGGGCTGTTTCCTATCATGTTTCTTGCGTTTACCTGCTGGGTCTGTGTCCTGCCAGAGGAGTTGCCCAGGCTCCTCCATCAGAACCTCTCCCAATGCCAGGTTTCACGCTTACCAGTGGATCCATGAGCCAACCCTACTCAGTCCACCTCCTGTCATAGCAGGAACTGTGGCTTTTCCTGACTGGCCTTCAACCCAATCTGGTTCTTGCTGTTGGATGTTCCAGCCCAGCCATGGTTTGTCCATACCCGTATGGCTCACACATGGCTCAGTAGGGGTTTGAGACCCTGCCTAGTCCATCCCACATCTGCCCTGGTCCTCCAGAACACCAGGGGGAGTCGGGGTCCGGCCCAGTTCGGTGCATCCAATCCCAGTCCACACTTGTGCCAAGGGAGACTACAACTGTTTCCAGATCAGAACGCAGCCCCCTTCCAGGCCACGTGCCTCTTGGTGGGAACCTCAGCCCAGCTAGGGTTGTCCCCTTTGCTCCCCAACCGGGTCCGTTCCCAGGCATAGATCACATGCCTGCCAATGGATGCTCTGACTCAGCTTGGCACAGCCCCTCCCCTGTCCCGAACTCTGCCTTAGACACTGTGGCTTAGCGTCCCAGGCTCCCACAGACCAGCAGGTACAAGAGCCTAGCTCGGCATGACCTTTGCTCCCTCCTGGTTTCTAGTTTTACTTGTGGGCTAAGGTTTGCTCAGTCGTGCCTAATCTACTCTGTTCCATTACCAGTTGACACATTGGCCAACTGTTGGAGCTACTTGTGCAGGGCAAGCCCCAAGCCATAGCTTCTGCATGACTGGTATTTGGTGCTCAGCATTATTAGTGATTACAAGTTTTGCTAAGAAAGAGTTACTGCCTGTTTCAGGTCCAAGAAGCACAATGGGTTCAACCTGGAGCTAATTAAGCAGCAATTCAAAGAACCAAATCCCCAGAGCTCCCCAGCCGGGCGGCCAGCAGGCGGAGCCTGGCACCAATGGCGCACTGGCCGCCCGGGGAGGACGGCTCACCATGTGCCCATGGCGGCCGTCCGGGATCCAGGCATGAGACGCCCCGTCCTGAGACCCACCAGCTGCCAGGAAGGTGCTGGAGGTTTAAATAACCCAGGCCCAAGGTCGCGCCCCTCCCAAATCCCATTCACCGCGCCATGAAGGCGGCGGGTGGGCCCCGGACCTGCCCAGTCCCGGAGGCCTCCCCCCCTCGGTCTACTCACCCCGAAGGAAGCGGCCCCCGAAACCCAGCAGGCCCGGGGAGGACGGCTCACCATGTGCCCATGGCGGCCGTCCGGGATCCAGGCATGAGACGCCCCGTCCTGAGACCCACCAGCTGCCAGGAAGGCGCTGGAGGTTTAAATAACCCAGGCCCAAGGTCGCGCCCCTCCCAAATCCCATTCACCGCGCCATGAAGGCGGCGGGTGGGCCCCGGACCTGCCCAGTCCCGGAGGCCTCCCCCCCTCGGTCTACTCACCCCGAAGGAAGCGGCCCCCGAAACCCAGCAGGCCCGGGGAGGACGGCTCACCATGTGCCCATGGCGGCCGTCCGGGATCCAGGCATGAGACGCCCCGTCCTGAGACCCACCAGCTGCCAGGAAGGTGCTGGAGGTTTAAATAACCCAGGCCCAAGGTCGCGCCCCTCCCAAATCCCATTCACCGCGCCATGAAGGCGGCGGGTGGGCCCCGGACCTGCCCAGTCCCGGAGGCCTCCCCCCCTCGGTCTACTCACCCCGAAGGAAGCGGCCCCCGAAACCCAGCAGGCCCGGGGAGGACGGCTCACCATGTGCCCATGGCGGCCGTCCGGGATCCAGGCATGAGACGCCCCGTCCTGAGACCCACCAGCTGCCAGGAAGGTGCTGGAGGTTTAAATAACCCAGGCCCAAGGTCGCGCCCCTCCCAAATCCCATTCACCGCGCCATGAAGGCGGCGGGTGGGCCCCGGACCTGCCCAGTCCCGGAGGCCTCCCCCCCTCGGTCTACTCACCCCGAAGGAAGCGGCCCCCGAAACCCAGCAGGCCCGGGGAGGACGGCTCACCATGTGCCCATGGCGGCCGTCCGGGATCCAGGCATGAGACGCCCCGTCCTGAGACCCACCAGCTGCCAGGAAGGTGCTGGAGGTTTAAATAACCCAGGCCCAAGGTCGCGCCCCTCCCAAATCCCATTCACCGCGCCATGAAGGCGGCGGGTGGGCCCCGGACCTGCCCAGTCCCGGAGGCCTCCCCCCCTCGGTCTACTCACCCCGAAGGAAGCGGCCCCCGAAACCCAGCAGGCCCGGGGAGGACGGCTCACCATGTGCCCATGGCGGCCGTCCGGGATCCAGGCATGAGACGCCCCGTCCTGAGACCCACCAGCTGCCAGGAAGGTGCTGGAGGTTTAAATAACCCAGGCCCAAGGTCGCGCCCCTCCCAAATCCCATTCACCGCGCCATGAAGGCGGCGGGTGGGCCCCGGACCTGCCCAGTCCCGGAGGCCTCCCCCCCTCGGTCTACTCACCCCGAAGGAAGCGGCCCCCGAAACCCAGCAGGCCCGGGGAGGACGGCTCACCATGTGCCCATGGCGGCCGTCCGGGATCCAGGCATGAGACGCCCCGTCCTGAGACCCACCAGCTGCCAGGAAGGTGCTGGAGGTTTAAATAACCCAGGCCCAAGGTCGCGCCCCTCCCAAATCCCATTCACCGCGCCATGAAGGCGGCGGGTGGGCCCCGGACCTGCCCAGTCCCGGAGGCCTCCCCCCCTCGGTCTACTCACCCCGAAGGAAGCGGCCCCCGAAACCCAGCAGGCCCGGGGAGGACGGCTCACCATGTGCCCATGGCGGCCGTCCGGGATCCAGGCATGAGACGCCCCGTCCTGAGACCCACCAGCTGCCAGGAAGGTGCTGGAGGTTTAAATAACCCAGGCCCAAGGTCGCGCCCCTCCCAAATCCCATTCACCGCGCCATGAAGGCGGCGGGTGGGCCCCGGACCTGCCCAGTCCCGGAGGCCTCCCCCCCTCGGTCTACTCACCCCGAAGGAAGCGGCCCCCGAAACCCAGCAGGCCCGGGGAGGACGGCTCACCATGTGCCCATGGCGGCCGTCCGGGATCCAGGCATGAGACGCCCCGTCCTGAGACCCACCCAAAGATATATTTTTTTAAAAGATTTATTTATTGGAAAGTCAGATATACAGAGAGGAGGAGAGACAAAGATTTTCCATCTGATTCACTCCCCAAGTGGCTACAGTGGCTAGAGCTGCACTGATCCAAAGCCAGGAATCTGGAGCCTTTTCCAGGTCTCCCTTGTGGGTACAGGGTCCCAAGGCTTTGGGCCATTCTCGACAGCTTTCACAGGCCACAAGCAGGGAGCTGGATGGGAAGTGGGACTACCGGGATTAGAACCGACGCCATATGGGATCCTTGTGCGTGCAAGGTGAGGACTTTAGCCACTAGGTCACTGTGCCGGGCCCACAGATACATTTTTTTAAAAAGATATATTTATTTATTTGAGGTGAGAGAGGGAGAGACAGATCTTTTATCTGCTGGTTCTCTCTGAAAGCACCAGGCAGGCCTGGGCTAGGGTTGGGACCGGAGATAGGAGCTTCAGGAGCTTTTTCTGAGTTTCCCATGTGGGTGCAGGAGCTCAAGACCTTGGGCCATCCTTGGCTGCTTTCCCTGGCTGTGAGCAGCGAGCTGGAGCAAATGAAATGAAGCACCCGTATGAGATGACAGTGTCACGGCTGCTGCCTTTACCTGCTGTGCCACCAGGCCAGCCCTCAAGATGAATCTTGTAAAAAATATCTGCAGTTGTGAACTGGGCAGAACGCCTGAGTTCTGGTATGTAATGTACGCCAATAGAAACAGGCCAACCACAGTTTGAGCCAAAGGCAGGAAGGGATTTGTATTTGGTGAGCTAAGCTGGGGACGAGATTATCATGGGACCAAAACCTAGTGTTCTTAAGTAGAAAGTGACAGGTTTTCTGGGGCTCACCCTTTGACGAGGCATACCAACTCATCAAGTTTCGGGGAATGTCCTGGGAGAGCTGTACTGATTTCAAAGGAGGCAGGCACCTGTACTCGCTGAGGTGTGTGCATTTGGGACTGACTGAGTTTTTGACATGGCTGTGAAGCAGTTTTTGGCTCTCTGTATCAGAAGTGCAGGTGGAGGTAGCAAGCCCCTGAGTCGACCCCTTGACAAGGTGCGTGGCAGCCACTGTGAGTGCCTAGTTGTCAGCCGTAGGTCTGCAAGGCCACCTGCATGCCTAATCTATACTCGGATACAGCCAGGGTTAGGATGCTTGCCTTAGGAGAGTGTCGGGGTGTGGGGCGTGGCACAGTGAGTTGGGACCCCCGACGTCTCCTATCAGAACACATGGAGTGGTGTCCCACCTCTGCTTCCAGCACGACTTCCTGCTGGTGCGTCTGGGAGACGGCAGGCGATGCCCAAGCCCTTGGAGCCGCTGCCGATCAATAAATACATCTTGAGCGTTGGAATTCTGTGAGATGGCACTGATGTTTTACTGAATTTTATTTCTCCTTTCTCAGAAGTATTGCTCAACAAAGTTCTGTAACGGAGAGTGTCTTTGTTTTTCCTTTTTTAAGGAAGAGTACGCTCCCGAGGTCTGTGTAACTCACTAAGTTGTCCGCAGGACTCGGCACTTTTTAAACAAATTGTGCGCACCTGTCATGGCGACTTGACATTCTCAGCTCCCCTTTCTTGTTTGCAGACCTGCACGGACGGGAAGACGCAGCCCAGGACACGGGCCCCCGCGTGGCTGCGGCGTCTCTGCGGACAGCTGCTCTCCGAAAGGCTGCTGCGGCCCAGCGGCGTGCAGGCGGTGGTCCGGGGCATCCTAGAGGGAGCAGGCGGTAAGAAGTGTGGTCTCTGTCCGTTTGAATTGGAACCTGAGGTGGGTCATGATATTCCACATTGGCGAAAACCTGGAGGCTGTTTAGTGAGCTGCTTTTTGGGAAGAAACTCATTTTCTATTTTTCCACTTTCTTAAAAGTAGGCCGGCTCAGTGGTAGAGTGGTTTTGAGAACTGGCTGCTACATTTCCATTCCAACTCCAGAGACTGACCCAAGTCCTTGGGTCCTGGCACTCCTTTGGAGAGCGGAAGAAGCTCTTGGCTTTGGACCAGCCGGCTCTGACTGTTGCTGCCATTTAGGGAGTGAACCAGTGGATGGAGGAACTGCTTTGTCTCTCTCTCCATAACTGCTTTTCTAATAAAAATAAATCTTGAAGTATTATTAAAGACTTTTGTAAAGGAGTCTTTTGATTGTTTCCTTAAAGTTTATTTATTTGAAAGAGTGACAGAGAAGGAAGGGGGAGACCGAGATCAATCTCCCGTCCTCTGATTCACTCTCCAGGTGCCCGCCATGGCCTGGGCTAGGCCAAGCAAGCCACGAGTCCTGAATTCCATCTGGGTCTGCTACGTGGGGCAGGGACCAGCTAGGGACCCCAGTCTGCGGCAGGGACCCCAAGACTTAAACTGTCTCCTGCTGCCTCTTAGGGTGTGCTATAGCAGGGGGTGGCATTGGGAGCCTTGCTGGCACTTTAACCCAGGCACTCCACGAGGAACGCAGGTGTCCCAATTGGTGTCCTCATCTCCTACCTTGCCTGATTTGGGGAATCATTTAAGGTGATTAGTTTGGTGCTTCTTCCTGTGTTGCTGTGCTGCTGGTTGAAGGCAGTTTTAATGGAATGAGCGCCGAGAAGCAGAAGGGCACTCAGCATTGAGAAGCTAATGTCCCGATCATACTGGGGTTACTGAGGTGGCGACATGCCAGCTCTCCTCTGGTCTTGATGTGTCACAAGCAAAGTCCAGAGAAGGAGGGCCTCTTACTAGAGACCAGCACATCTCCGTTGGGAAACGAAGCCCTTCTTGGCTGAGTTTTAAGGTCCGTTTTTCCCATGGGGCTTTACACGGGGCGCCGCCATGAGTGTTTGACGCCTCTCTCCCCTTGGCAGCTGGAGCAGCCGGAGGGAGTGACGCTGAGGCAACTGCCGCGGACTGGAAGAAGTGTGACCTGATTGCAAAGATTTTGGCCTCTTGTCCCCAGCAGTCTCTTTCCCCAGAGAGTTACTACAGGGACATCTGCCCCCAGGTAAGTGCTGCGTGTGTGGCTTTGTGGGGTCGTCCACTTGCTTGCGGTGGAGAGCCCGCATTGCTCCTTGTTGGAGACAAGCAGGGCGGTAGTGAAGCTTGCTGTTCAGTGGGGGGCCCCCTTCTGTCTTGATTTTGAAAGGCAGAGACGGAGCGCGCCCTCTGCTGGCGCACTCCCCAGATGATTGCAGCAATGGCGCCTGGCCCAGGGACTCAATACCGGATCTCCCACACAGGGACAGGAACCCAGTGACCTGAATCCTCCCCAGTCCCTCCTGCTGTATTGGCCGAAAGCTGGAGTCAGGTGTCAGAGTGAGACTCAAAACCAGCGACTCTGCTAAGGGATGTAGGCATCTTCTTGTTTGTTTGAAAAACTTATTTATTTGAAAGGCAAAATCACACATTCTCTCTCTCTCTCTCCGCCCCCCCCCCCCATCCTGTGGTCCACTCCCCAAAGGGCTGCAATGGCTTTGGCGAAGCCGGATCAAAGCCAGGAGTTAGGAGCTTCTTCTAGGTGTCCCATGGACTGCAGAACGGTTCCTCAGTCCTCCATTAGTACCCCAGGTGCATTACCAGTGAGCTAGAACAGAAGTGCAGCATCTAGGACTTGAACCAGCACCCATATGACATAGCAGGACTGTAGGTAATTGGTTAATTTGCTATGCCACATTGTCTGTGGCATTTTTTGTAAGAACTGTTTACTTGAAAGAGCAGCATATCAAAACGCATGCACCAAAAGAGACGGATCTTCCTTCCATTGCTTTTTTTCTTCACATAACTTTAGTTTGGCCATTAAAGGCAAGAGCCCGGAAGTCTAGCCTGGTCTCGCATATGGTGACAGGGATCAAATACTTTGGTTACAGTTGTTGCCTCTTGGGACACCTACTGGCAGGAAACTGGATCAGAAACAGAGTAGCCAAGCCTCTCACAACAGCCTAGCAGCTAAATCCTCACCTTGCATGCCTGGGATCCCATATGGGCACCAGTTTGTGTTCTGGCTGCTCTAATTCCCATCCAGTTACCTGCTTGTGGCCTCCTTGCAATAGAGGATGGCCCAAAGCCTAGGGACCCTGTGTCCACATGGGAGACCCAGAAGAAGCTCCTGCCTGGCTCCTGGCTTTGGATTGGCTCAGCTCTGGCCATTGTGGCCACTTGGAGAGTGAACCAGTGGATGGAAGATCTTTCTTTTTCTCCTTCTCTCTGTAAATCTGCCTTTCCAATAAAGGTAAATAACTCTTTAAAAAAAAATTTCCAGGTCCACATGGTAGCCTTGTTCACACTGGGATCCCACATGGGTGCCGGCTCTAATCCCATCAGCTCCATTTCCCACCCAGCTCTCTTGCTTCTGGCCTGAGAAAACAGTCTAGGATGGCCCAAGGCCTTGGGATGCTGCGCCCGCATGGGAGACCCAGAAGAAGCTCCTGGCTCCTGGCTTCACTTCAGATTGGCTCAGCTCTGGCAGTTGTGGCCGCTTGGGGAGTGAATTAGCAGACAGGATCTTCCTCTGTCTCTTCTCCTCTCCATATATCTGACTTTCCAATACAAATAAATATATCTTTAAACATAAAATATTTAATAAAAGAAGAAGAAATGGAATAGCCAGGTAGTGAACCAGGCATTCTGATATGGGGTATGAACATTCGAAGTGGGGTCCTCATTGCTGTGCCACTCGGCTGTCGCAAATGTTTTTGAGGCTAAAATAGGCTCTTATGTGGGACAGTCCAGGCAGAGCTGTCTTTGAGCCGCTAATTTCATTTGGCAGTGTGATGTATAATGACAAAAATTTGAAGGAAAAGCAATGTGAAGAAATTAGGGAATAAAGTAATACATTCTTACCAACAGTTTGAAAATGGTTATTTTTGAGGAATTAATAACAATATGAGAAGGCTTTAGCAATATATAAGTCAATGTTGTATGTGATTTCAATTTAAAGATCAATTTTTATAAAGATTTATTTATTTTCATTGGGAGGATAGATTTACAAAGAGACAGAAAGATCTCCCATCCAGTGGTTCATTCCACTGCAGCAGCTGGAGCTGAGCTGATTCGAAGCCAAGAGCCTCGTGCTTCTTTCAGGTTTTCCATTTAGATTTAGTAATATTTGGGAATCTTTTGTACTTGGGCCATCTTTTTGCTGTTTTATCCGAAACATTATTAGGAAGCTGGGTATGAAGTGGAGCAGCCAGGACTCTAGCTGGCAGCTGTATGAGATGCTGGCACCACAGGTGGTGGCCACAGCACTGGCCCAAGAAAAATAATTTTTTTTTAAAGATTTATTTTTATTGCGAAGTCAGATACACAGAGAGAAAGACAGAGAGGAAGATCTTCCATATGATGATTCACTTCCCAAGTGACTGCAATGGTCGGTGCTATGCTAATCTGAAGCCAGGAGCCAGGAGCTCTTCTGGTCTCCCAAATGGGTGCAGGGTCCCAAGGCTTTGGGCCGTCCTCGACTGCTTTCCCAGGCCACAATCAGGAAGCTGGATGGGAAGCAGAGCAGCTGGAACTAGAACTGGCGCCCACGTGAGGTCCTGGCACGTTCAAGCGAGAACCTCAACTGCTAGGCCATGGCCCAAGAAAAAAATTTTACAGAGAATATATTGGAAATACATACACCAAAAGCATTCATGGTGATTGAAGAAGACTGTTAAAGCTTAAAATGGCATTGTGGTGCTGTGGATTAAGTCTTTGCTTGAGTATCACAGCTGTTATCCGAATGCCAGCTTATATCCTGACTGCTTGCAATCTAGCTTCCTGCTAACATGTTTTCAAAGTGTGTGCATGTGGCCTGAGTGCTGGGACTGCCATGTGGGAGGCTGATGGGGTGCTGGGCTTCTGGTTTCCACTGACCAAGATCTGGCCATTTGAAGTCAGAACCAGCAGATGAAAGCTCTAGTTCTCTGTCTTTTCTTCTCTCTCTGTTACTCTGCTTTGTGGATAAATAAAATCTAAAAACCAAACAACGAAATAAAAGCTAATAGTAAGGGTTTCATTTTTTTGTAATATTGATAAAAATATTCAGCACAAACTACAGCTTCCTCAGCTCTCCTGCCTTTTAATGTTGAAATTCCAAGCATACATTGTGGTGTAGTGTGTTAAGCTGCTGCTTGTGATACCCCATCCCACAGAAGCGTAGGCTTGAGTCCAGCTGCTCCATGTCCAGTTTAGCTCTCCTCTAATGTACCTGTGGAAGTTGTGGGAGATGGCCTAAGTCCTTGGGTTCCTGCGTAACTCTGAACAGAGTTACAGGCTGCTGCCTGTATCCTGGCCTAGCCCTGACCATCGCAGCCATTTGGGGAGTGAACCAGCAGATGGAAGACTTTGCCTGTCTTTCCCTCTCTCCTGGTAATCCTGCCTTTCAAATAAATAAGTCTTTGGAAAAAATTCTGCCAAGTTGTTGTTACAGTAAGTTCCTTTTGGGAGGCTTAAAGCAATGAATGCTTTTTCTTCTAGATTCTGGACTTATTTCACTTTCAAGATAAGTTGACGGCACGACAGTTTCAGAGAGTTGCCACCACGACCTTTTTAACCATGTCGAGAGAATGCCCTCAACTGGCAGCAAAACACCTGCTCCGGCCGATGTTGGCGCCTCTTCACCGATGTGTGAATATAGCAGGTGAGGGGGACACGGGGAGCTGGCTGGCTCTCCTCTCACTGTCTTCCACACGTCAGGTTGCAACTGATTTAGGTCTGTTGTGGCTCATTATCTTACAGATTCACTTTTCCCCTCAGCTTTCTACATTGAAGAGTTTACTTCATAGAAGTTTGAAGAAAAATTCTTTAGGTCAGACATAAACCACTTCCTTTAGGTCGACCAGCTGTTCACATTCTGGCCACCTTGCTTTCTCTTTCCACACATGTAAACCTGCTTTTCCTCAGACTCTTGAGAGTTGACTGTAGCTCTCTGGACATTTCAGCATGCATTGTTTCCAAAGAAAAATGTCAGTATCTTGAATTGTTCCATATACTTTCTTTTATAACTAAGTGAAAATTTTTTTTTTGTTATTTGAGAGGAGAGAGACAGAAAGAGACAGGCGTCTCCCATTGGTTCACTCTCCAGATCCCTGTAATGGCCAGGCTGAGTCAAAGAGCTGGGCACAAAATGCAGGTCTCCCATTTGGCTGGCAGGAACCAGACTACTTGCACTGTCACCTGCCACCTTCCAGGATGCACATTAGTGGAAAGCTGGAATTGAGAGAGAGCTGGGACTCAACCCTGGGCACTTCAGAATGGGATGGGGTACCCCAAGCAGTGGCTTCATTTACTAAGCGAAAGGTGGAATGTCTGTCCCCATAGCTGTTTATTTTGTTGAAAGGTAAGGAGACAGAGACAGACAGACAGATCTCCCCTGCACAGGTTCATTCCCCAAATGCCTGTAGCAGACAGGGCTGAGTTGGGCTGAAGCCCGGAGCCAGAGCTCAGCCTGGGTCTCCCATGTGGGCAGCAGACACCCAACTGTCAGCAGAGATGGATGGAATGGTTTCTTGTCGTTGAACAAACAGACATCTGAGAGAGCATACCATGTCCCTCGGACTGGGAAGGCAAGGTGACATGGCTTCATGGAGAGGATGCACCTGGCAGGCCATGTGGGTGGCACGGGAAAGTGCAGAGCATGGAGGGTGCGGTTTGCGTTCGGGGCTGATGAGGGAACGGGCTCCTGTTCTTCCCGCTGTCCCACCCCACCCCCCTTCTCCAAGAGTGGGGTGTAGGGCCCGGCGCGGTGGCGCAAGTGGTTAAAGGTCCTCGCCTTGCACGCCCGGGATCCCATATGGGCGCCGGTTCTAATCCCGGCAGCCCGGCTTCCCTTCCAGCTCCCTGCCTGTGGCCTGGGAGGGCAGTCGAGGACAGCCCAAAGCTTTGGGACCCTGCACCCGCGTGGGAGACCCGGAAGAGGCTCCTGGCTTCGGATCAGCATAGCATTGGCTGTTGCGCTCACTTGGGGAGTGAATCATTGGACGGAAGATCTTCCTCTCTGTCTCTCCTCTCTGTATATCCGCCTTTCCAATTAAAAAAAAAAAAAGAATAATAATAAAAAAAAAGGAATTGAAGTTGAAAGGCCTGGCATAATCGCCCAGTGGCTTATTCCTCCCCTTGCATATGCCAGGGCCCCATGTGGGCATCAGTACTGGCTGCTCCACTTCCCTTCCAGCTCCTTGCTTGTGGCCTGGGAAAGCAGTTGAGGATGGCCCAGAGCCTTGGGACCCTTTACCCACGTTGGAGACCTGGAGGAGGCTCCTGGTTCCTGGCTTTGGTTTGGCTCAGCTCCAGCAGTTGCAGCTACTTGGGAAGTGAATTAACAGATGCAGGATCTTTCTCTCCTTTCTGTGGATCTGCCTTTCCAATTATAAGTAAATAGATTAATTGAAGTTCTAGAGGCTGGCATTGTGGCACAGCAGGTGATGCCACTGACACGTGAGTGCTGGTTTGAGTCTTGGCTTCTCCACCCCTAATCCAGCTCTCTTGTAATACCCTGGGGAAAGCATGAAAAGGCGGCCCAAGTCCTTGGTTCCCTGTCGTTGATGTGGGAACCCAAATGAAGCTTCTGGTTATTGGCTTCAGCTTGGCCCAGCTTCGACCCTTACAGCCATTTGGGATGTGAAACAGCAGATGAAAGATCTCTTTGTCTTCCCTTCTGTTTGTAACTCTGCCTTTCAAACGAATATATCTTTTAAGAACAAATACTATAGTTAAAACAAATTTAGTTCTGTGTAGACTTTTTGTGGAAGTCACTTGCGGTAAGGATTTTTCTAGAATGTGTATAAGGTGGCTATGTAGAAAGTAATCGTGCTTAGTAAGACTTCCCCAATTGGGCCCGGGTGAAGGGAAATGCTATGTGGTATTTCAGTAAATAATCGAAATTCCTTTATACTTTTGATAGAAATCTTGTTTAGAATCAGCCTTCTGTCCAATAAGCAAATTATTATTTCAGGAATAAGGTCTAGCACTTCATTTGTCTAATTTCTTGTGTTACTCTGAGTGTGTGGTGCTGTGGGGGAGGTGTTGCTTGGTCTTCCCACTTCCCATTTAGGACTGCCTGATTTACTTTCCAGTGACCTTGCTTCCAACTAATGGGAAAGTAGCAGACAATGGCTCAAGTACTTGGGTTCTTTCCCAGGAGACCATGTTGTGCAGTGGCAGTCATACTGGCTTTCTGGTTAATGATTTCTAAATCCTCTAATGATTCCTGGGCCAGTGCGATGGCTCAGTGGCTAAAATCTTCACCTTGCAAGCACCAGGATACCATATGGATGCTGGTTCGTGTCCTGGCTGCTCTACTTCCCACCCAGCTCCCTACTTATGGTCTGGGAAAGCAGTGGAGGATGGCCCAAAGCCATGGAACCTTGCATCTGTGTGGGAGACCTGGAAGGAGCTCCTGGCCTCTGGCTTTTGATCAGCTCAGCTCCAGTTGTTGTGGTCACCTGGTGAGTGGGAGTGAATCAGCGGTTGGAGAATATTTCTGTCTCTTCCTTCTCTCTGTAAATCTGTCCAATAAAAATAAATAAGTCTTTAAAATATGACTCCTTAGGCTTAATATCTCCTGTATGATGAGGTGCTGAATGTGTGTAATTTTGGTTTTCATTTTTTAGAGATTCCAGAGAGTGATATGATACCAGGGACCATTTTGGTAACAGAAGAAGAACTTAGTAGATGTATTGAAGATGTGTTTAAGGTTAGTAATTCAACTTACCAATGTTTTTACCTAATACTCGGATCTGAACCTATAAAATAATTTTGCCTTTTAGCTGTTGTTTTAGGAACTGGAATGATTAAGTTTCAAGCTGTGACATCTTTTCAGTTTGAAAGCTAGAAACTAATCTGATTTCTTTGGGGAACAAACTTGAATAAATTTAATACCCTGTACATTTCATCATTTGACTATTACAATGATTTAGATTCTCTTAATGGCATATCCAACTGGGAAAAGCATCTTTCAAAGAAATTAGCAGAGGTGTATTCAGTACTGATGGCTTTCCAAAAGTGTGCTAATGTTGAATCTACTTTGTAACTTTTTTTTGGAAAAGAGTTTATTTGTTTATTTGAAAGTGAGAGCAGAGAATAGGAGAGACAGATCTTCTGTCTGATGGTCCACTCCCCAGATGGTTGCAACGGTTCAGGCCAGAGCTGCTTCTGGTCATCCCACATGGGTGGTTGGGGCTCAGTTTCTTGGGCCATCATCCACTGCTTTCCCAGATGAATCAACAGGATGCTGGATTAAAAGTGGAGTAGCTGGGGCCCAGCACGGTAGTCTAGTGGCTAAAGTCTTCACTTTGTATACCTTGGGATCCTATAAGGACACCGGTTCATATCCCAGCTGTTCCATTTCCTTTCCAGCTCCCTGGGAAGGCAGTAGAGGATGGCCCAAAGCCTTGGGACCCTGTACTCACATGGGAGACCTGAAAGAAGTTCCTGGCTTCAGATTGGCTCAGCTCTGGCTGTTCCGACCATTTGGGGAATGAGCCAGTGGATGGAAGATCTTCTCTCTGTAAATCTGACTTTTCAACAAAATAAAAAAATCTTAAAAAAAAAAGTGGAGTAGCTGGCCCTTGAACAGTGCTGTAATTTGGAATGCTAACATGGCAAGTAGTGGTTTAACATGCTGAACCATTGCCAGCCTCTACTTTATACCTTTGGATAGTAATTACCATAAAGAAGTGTGAGGAAGTTAATCCTGCAAATTATTATCTGAATATATGATAAAAATTAGGGAATATGGGAATATGTAATTAATATGTTCTCAATCTCTTCTTAAAAAATTATATTTGTTTGACGAAGGAGGAGTTACAGCAAGAAAGAAGAGGAAAGAGAGTGTGAGATCTTCCATCTGATGATTCACTTTCCAAATGGGCAGTGGGGCTGAAACCAGGAGCCAGGAGCTTCATCTAGATCTTCCACCTGGGTATAGGGACCTACACTTGAGCCATCCTCCTGTTTTCCCAGGAGCATTAGCAGGGAGCTGGATCAGAAGTGGAGCAGTCGGGACTTAAACTAGTGCCCATATGGGATGTCAGCATTGCAGGCGGCAGCTTAACTAGCTGTGCTAAAATGCTAGATCCTATAGTTGTAATCTTACACACACAAATATATGTGTAAAATTATTCTAGACAAAAAATGAAATCTATTTTTGATGGGCCCAATTGTCAGAGCTGGGGGTAAATGCTTTTTAAAGTGTATTTTAATAAATTCATGCTAATTTTTACTATTAAAAATATTTATATTGGTAAATAGCATTCAGAATTATATTCCTTATAAAATGATGCATTGGCTGTTTCCCATATGGTGAAATATGAAGTTAACATATTAGCCCGTAATTTCCAGATGTATACTCGAGGGGAAATACATGCAGGGGCTGGCATAAGGAGGTGAAGGCCATCGCCCATGACAATGACATCCCGTATAGTGCCCGTTTGAGTCTCATCTATTCCATTTCCAATCTAGCTTCCTGTGAATGTGCCTGGGAAGGCAGCATAAATGCTTAGGCCCCTGCACCCACGAGGGAGACATTGCAGAAGCTCCTGGCTTCAGATTGGCCTAGCTCTTGCAGGCATTTGGAGAGTAAACCAATGCATGGACCATCTGTCTCTGTCTCCTTTTCTCTCTGCTTGTAACTCTTCCTTTCAAATAAATAAATCAGATTTAAATATACACACACACGTACAGCCACACACCCCAAATGGATATGAAATAGTGTATCTTCCCATTACCACTCCCACAAAAGGGGAGGAAAACCCGGGGAGGAGAACCCAGCGAGGCTGGTCAGCCGTTAATTTACAACCTCCTACTGTAGACACTTGATGAAACACCGAGTGTTGATTATTCTGGAAGCCAGGAGGGGCGCCGGGGGTAATTATTCTCCCTCTGAGGTTTTGGCAGCCCAGCTGCAGTTGGAAAACAGAGGAAATGTGTATGTTGGAGAAAAATGGTAAACACTGTGTAGAATTTAGCAACAAAGGATGTGTTGTGTTCATTAACTCTCTGCTAATACTAAATTATAGAGTACGGCTCAAACGCAGGAAATAAGCAAAACATCTGGGCTGGGTGAATTGATCCAGCAACTTGCTGGGTAACGAGGATGTTTAATTTTAGAGAGGCATTTAGGAACGCTTCCAGGTTTTTTTTTTTCTTCCCTACCCCACCTTTTTTTATTAGCCGACTCGTTGAGACTGAATTTATATTATAGTTTTTCTATTAAAAGAGTATAATTCAGTGATTTTAAATAGTTGTAGGGTTTTGCAACCATCATCGCTATTTTAAAATATTTTTTTGCAAAACTCCCCCTTCCTGCAGAAACCCCACATCCCGTTAATGGTCTTACCCCGTTCTCTGCTGCTAGATGTGGGCAACCACCACTCTGTTTTCTGTATCTCTAGGTTTAACTGCTCTGGACTTTTCCCTTAAGTTAATACAATATGTTGTCTTAGCATGAGGTTTTTATATCATATCAAAGCATGAAGTGGTATTTCAGTCCCTTGTTTACCAAGTGGCATTGCATTGGATGGACCGTATTTTGTTTATTCGTCTGTTAATGTGTATCCAAAATACATATCTTTCATCTGCTGGTTGACTCCTCACATGCCCACAGTAGCCAGAGTTTGGGCTAGATCCAAAATCCAGAAACTTCTGGGTCTGCCATGTACGGGAGCAGGAACCCGAGTCCTCAGGTTATCATCCATAGCCTTCCTGGCACACTAGTAGGAATCTGGGTCCCTGAGGAGGGACTCGATCTCAGGCACTGTGATGTGGTATGTGGGTGTCCCAAGCAACAGCCCCAGCACTGTGCCACAGCGTCTGCCCCATCTGGCTCTTACGTTCCTGTGGCATAGAAATTGATGTACTGATTTCTGTGTGTGTGTGTTCTAATTTCTCTTGAGTGCATGCTGAACAGTGGAATTGTGGGATCATACAGAGCCCTGTGTGCCCTTTTAAAGGACCGACCAAGCTCTTTTCCCCAAAGTACACCATTCCGTGTTGCACCTGCAGTGTGTTAAGGTTTGTTTCCTTACATCTTGGTCTTTTTGATTGTAGCCATCCTACTGAGTGGGATCTCACAACGTTTTAATGTATCTTTCCCGGATGGCTAATGTTGCAAAACTGCCTTTTCATGTGCTTCCTGCCCATTCTGCATTGTCCTTGAGGGAAATGTCTGTGTCCTTTGCATTGTTAAGTTGGTTATTTGTGTCTTTTTTTTTTTAACCTATGGGTTGAAGACTGGGACTCCTGACTCCAAGATCCTTCTTGCTAGTCGGTCTCCTCACAAGGCTTTCCCTGCCCTCCCCCTGCAGGGGGCGTGTTCGTGGTCACCAGCCTGTTTGCACATTTACCTGGCATCCTGCTTTGCACCTTGAAATCTGATTTATCTTGATGCCTGATGCTTTGCATGTCATTTCTAGTCTGACATCCTTTGCGTATATGCTATTCCAGCCCCCTCCAGCTACTGACTTTTGAGCTGTGCACTGCCCCAGGGCCCCTTCGTTCTTTGGAGCCACCTGCTTCTTTACTTTGTACACAGTCCTGGTCAGCCTGCTTGTCTCATCTAATTTTTTTTTTTCTCCAAAGATATACAGAGAGGAGAAAAGATGGAGAGGAAGATCTTCCATCTGATGATTCACTCCCCAAGCAACCACAATGGCCAGAGCTGAGCTGATCTGAAGCCAGTAGCCAGGAGCTTCCTCCAGGTCTCCCACGTGGGTGCAGGCTGGTGTGGCAGTGTAGTAGACTGATCCTTTGCTTGCAGCACTAGCATCCCATTTGAGTGCTGGGTCAAGCCCCAGCTACTTTACTATCGGTTCAGCTCTCTGCTTATGGCCTGGGAAGGCTAAGGAAGATGGCTCAAGTGCTTGAGTCACTGCACTCAGGTGAGAAACCCAGAAGCAGCTCCTTGCTTCTCATCAGTCCAGCTGTGGCTGTTGTGACCTTCCAGGGAATGATCAAGCAGATGGAAAATCTCTTGTTCTCTTTCTCTGTGTCTTCCTGTTTGTCTCTGTAACTCTGAATTTCAAGTAAAATATATCTTTTTTTTTTTTTAAAAAAAAAGGTGGTTTAATGAGAGCACATTAGTACTTCCACGGCTGCACTTTCCATCCTGTGAGCGGCGTCTGCTGGTGGGAGCAGTTTCCAGGCTTCTGCACACACTGCTGGGGTGGAGCAGGTGGTTGGGAGAGCCCTGGCTCTGCAGAAGAGGAGACGGCATAGCATGGGTGTGTCAGTGGGAGCTAGTGAAATGCAGTGAGAACTTGGTGTTGCTGTTTGTGGCTCCACCACATAAATAATTCTCCTTATCTCCGTGTGTGTACCCTCTGTTAGAATTATCTTAGCACAAAGGGGCCATGCAGCTCCAATAACCTTCCATCTAGTGCTTCTCTGCTGTCTCTCCCATGACTCGGTGTCTGGGTCTGTTCCCTAGGATGCCTAAGATCTTTTGTCCTTTCTGGAAGGGGAGAAAGTTAGGGTGTATGTTTTCCTGCAGAGTTGGAGAAAGGCCCAGTGTATGCACATGGATTCTTTGGAGCCTGAGTGGGACAACTGCAGCTCTGTTGCATTCATTTATTTATTTATTTTATTTCGTTTATTTAAAATGCAGGGAAACAGAGGCTTCTGGTCCGCTGCCTCATTCCCCACATACCTGTGACGGCCTGGCCCAGGCTGAAACCAGAGGCCAGTTCTTCAGTTTTGGTCTCCCAAGGACCCAGTCCCTTGACCCAGTCTCACTGTGCACATTAGGGAGAAGCTGGGATTGAGGGCAGAACTGAGACTTCAGCTGAGTGCTCAGGTGCGGCTGCAGGCATTCCTGGCAGTGACTTCATGGCTGCACCTATTGGCCTAAACGCTCTTGGTTGGGATGTCCTCTTGCCAGGTCCCGATGGAGGAAAAATGCTTCCTTTCAGTATTCACAGTCCTGGCCTGAGACTTCCTGAAAGTGGGAAAGAGCAGGAGGTGCTTAATGAGCGGAGTTTCTGCAGCCTCATTTCCATTTTATCTCTGTTTCCAGATTCAAGGAATCTTGACTTTAATTATCCAAGTTTGTGCCCATATTTAATCTGAATAAATTTCTAATTACAGTTACTCTGTCACATTGGCCATTTAACTCTTCTTTCGGAGTCTTTAATGAGTTTTACAGAGCAAGTTCGAAGAATGGAGTTTGGGAACTGAAAGGCACTTGAGAAGTAACTATGCATGGGTGCTTGTGTCTTTTTGAATAGACCTCACGGTCATCCCTGTATCTGAGAACAGCTGGTTCTGTGGGGTCTCCACGGACTCCCCAATCTCCAAATGTACAGGTCCATTAGAGAAAGTGGCAGTGTTTGCTGGTAGCCAACACGCTCCTCTCACGTGAGTGTATCTTAGATTACCTCTAGAGTACTTACAGGACCTAAGTAGTATATAATGGGGCTTTCTCTGTCTTTCCTTCTCTCTGCATATCTGCCTTTCTAATAAAAACCTTAAAAAAACATTTTTTGAGGGGGCTGATGCTGTGGCACAGTAGGTCAAGCTGCTGCCTGCGACACCTGTTTGAGTCCTGGCTGTTGCACTTTGTATCTGGCTTCCTGCTAATGGGGAAGGCAGTGGAAGATGGTTTGACTGCTTGGGTCCTTGCTTTCAGGTGGCAGACCCCGAAGAAGCTCCTGGCCTAGCTCCAGGCATTGTAACCATGTGGGGAGTGTACCAGTGGATGGGAAATCCTTGTCTTTCTCTGTAACTCTGCCACTGAAATAATCTCTCCTATATATATATATTGAGGAAGAGCCTGTGGTGCAGTGGGTTACGTTGCTGCCTGGAATGCCAGTATCCTATATGAGTACCAAGTCCTGGCTATTCCATTTCCAATCTAGTTCCCTGGTAATGCACATGGGAAAGTGTGAGAAGATGGCCTAGGTGTTTGGGTTCCTGCCACCATATCGGAGATCAGTTAGAGTTCTAGACTCCTGGCTTTGGCCCGGCCCAGCCCCGACTGTTTGCAGCCATTTAGGGAGTGATCCAGTAGATGGGGGATCTTTCTGTGTGTCTCCCTGTCACTCTGCCTTTAAAATAAATAAATAAATCTTTAAAACATTTTTAAGATTGATTTTTATTAGAAAGTCAGGTTTAAGAGAGAAGGAGAGACAGAAAGATCTTCCATTCGCTTGTTCACTCCCCCATGGGCTGCAACAGCCGGAGCTGCGCC
The DNA here is from genome assembly GCF_017591425.1 of Ochotona curzoniae. Classification (NCBI taxonomy): domain Eukaryota; kingdom Metazoa; phylum Chordata; class Mammalia; order Lagomorpha; family Ochotonidae; genus Ochotona; species Ochotona curzoniae. Next base: position 12,961,992 of record NW_024465926.1, on the reverse strand, counting down.
AGGAGCCATTTCCGGGTCTCCTACACAGGTGCAGGATCCCAAGGCTTTGGGCTGTCCTGGACTGCTTTCCCAGGCCATAAGCAGAGAGCAGCAGAAGGGAAGTGGAGCAGCTGGAGTAGAAACTGGCACCCATATGGAGTCCTGGCACATACTGCAAGACAAGGACTTCAGCCACTAGTCTGTTGCGCTGGGCCCCAAAATATTTTTTTTTATCCAGAATTGGTTTGTTGTGTGCATGTGGAATGTGTCAGGACAGAGGGCTGGCTGTGTTTTGAAGAGCAGTTGTAGGTTCATAGCAAAATTGAGCAGGAGAGCCCAGCACAGTAGCCTAGTGGCTAAAGTCCTTGCCTTGCATGCACTGGGATCCCATATGGGCCCCAGTTAGTGTGCCAGCTGCCCCACTTCCCATCCAGTTCCCTACTTGTGGCCTGGGAAAGCAATTGAGGATGGTCCAAAGCTTTGGGACCCTGCACTGGTACTAGAGACGTGGAAAAGACCCCTGGCTCCTGGCATCAGCTCAGCTCTGGCTGTTACAGCCACTTGGGGAGTGAATCAGTGGACAAAAGATCTTCCTCTCTGTCTCTCCTTCTCTCTGTGTATCTGTCTTTATAATAATAATAAAAAAAAACTTTCAAAAAAAAAGTTGAGCAGGAGTTCAGGGAGCTGCCTTGTGGACCTCCGCCACATGGGTGGTGCACTTGTTACAGTTGATGAGCCTTCATGGACGGGTCACAATCGCCCTGGGGTCACAGTTTCTTTTAGACTTCACATCCTGTGGATTTTGACAAATTATTTACTCATTTTATAATAAATGAAATTAAATCCAAACAGCTGAATGCAGAGCTGACCTGGAACCAATCCTCCTTTGTCTCTGTCCCTCAGGCTCCTTTAATGTTCTCACATGTGACAAAGTTAAGTGCAAATAAATGCTTTAAAGTGAGAAGTTAGCTTCTCTTTTATCTGTGGCCCCTCCTGAAAAGCAATTATTCTTTCTGGAAATTTGCATCTATACCCGACCATGAATTACAGTCAAAGGAAACAGCCTGCAGAGCAGTGGGAGCTGCAGGTTTTAGGTTTCTGACTGCTTTGGCTCAGGCTGCGGTGTGGGGTGGGCAGTGTCTGGGCCTTGGAGTCACACTGACCTGGGCTGGAATCTGGCTGCATGGTGGCCTGTCCATGGGCCATCAGGTGGGCCTGAAAGTTGGTACCCACTGGTCAGTTTGTGCCATACAGTAGCACGGAAGTGCTCAAAAGCCCTGTCAATTCCCTTTTGGCTTAGGAAACTCTTCTTTTAAAGATTCATTTTGTGCAATATGCTCTGAGAGCACAACACAGTCCAAAACACTTGCTGTGTTAGGCAACTTGCCTTGTTCTTTTTTGTCTTAAACTCGGCAAGTACTCAAGAAGTGCTGGGGCTTTGGTAGCAAAGGATGGTTGGAATGCTTGAGCAGGCAGTGTTTGACTAGTTTAATCTTCAAGAGGGGGGCAATCAAGTTCTAGCTTGCCCTGGCTTCCAGCGTCAGGGTGCAGTCAGCTTGATTCTGAGTAGTCCGTCATACTTGATTTTCTACATTGACACATCTTATAAAAGATAAGGGAAAAAACACTCCACTTACAGTAACAGGCACTAGTATTTAGAAATGAGCTTAGCCATTGCATGGAGCTTATATTTTACCATTCTGACACAAAGTGTTTGACGTGAGCCTTAGACCAGAATGAGAAAGCTAAGACTGGAAGAGGCCTACGTGCTGCGTCTGCGTCCACTCACTTGGCATGTGGTGTTGGGTTGTCACAGAGGCGCTGCAGACAGAATGCCCGGCCCGGTTTCCTGCCTGCCCACTTGCTGGTGCTCCCCTGCTGCCTCTACCATGATCTCCCTGTGTGGTAGTGATCTGTGCAGTGAGAGATGGTACGCGGAAGGACTCCCTTGTGCTGTATTTCTTCTGACAGGAAGCAGGCACCCAGCTTAGTCCAGTGAGCACCATTGGATCCTTCTGGGATTTGTGTTTCCTTAACAATTTAAATGTCTGATGACTCCAGAGAACCCTGTGCTGCAGATGTTGGTGTTAGGGAACAGGCCAGTGTGAAGTCCAGCGTTTTCTTGTTTGCTCTCGCTGCCAGGGCTGCAGTTCACCTGGCCTACTCAGTTGGCACCGACTGAACAGTCTCTGGGTGTCAACAACCACAACAAAAAAGGAAGTGAAGTGTTGACTTCCCACAAAAACAGCTTCTCAGGAAGCAAGCAGCAGTCTACTTTGCTCATTTTTAAAACTTTATTTTTATTGGAAAGGCAGCTTGACAGAGGGAAGATCTTCGTTCTGCTGGTTCAATTCCCAAATGGCTGCAATAGCCAGAGCTGGTACAAAGCCAGAAGCCCAGAGCTTCTTTCAGATCTCTGATGTGGGTGTAGAGTCCCAAGGTCTTGGGCCATCCTCCACTGATTTCCCAGGTAATAAGGAACTACCTGGATCGGAAGTGGGAGCAATTGGAATACAAACCAACACCCAGAGGGGGGGATGATGCTTGCAGGCAGAAGATTAGCCAATTGAGCCATCACACCGCTTTACCTACCCCCTTTAAAAACATTTATTTGACAGGCAGAGTGACAGGGACAAGACAGATCTTTTATTTATTCTTTCACCTTTCAATAGCTTCAACAGTTAGAGCTGGTTCGGGCCTAAACCAGGAGCCTGGAACTCTATCCAGGTCTTCTGCTTGGATGATAGGACCCCAAGTATGTGGGCTGTCTTATGCTGCTTTCTTGGTCATCGTAGCAGAGGGCTGAGACAGAAGGCGAGTAGTGGGTCTTGAAGCCACACTCTGACGGGGGTGCCAGAGTTTTAAGCAGCTGGTTAACCCAGTGCATCACAACACCAGACCCTCACTCATCTTTTGATTCATCAATCAGTCACAAAAACATTTATTATGCACCTGCAGAATGCCAAAAGCTTTGCCCTGTGTGTTAGGGAAAGTCTACATAGCCTAGTCCTATGTAGACAAGAGGGTAACAGCGTGCAGTCCAGAGTTTAGAATACCTGGTTGGTCCAGAGTTTAGCATCCACCACTTGTTGTAGAGTGGTCCTCTAAACTTACATGAAGGATTGTTAAGCAGAATCATAGACACCTCGTTTCAAGGCTGGATCTCTGAAAGCCAGGGTGTGGTGACAATGGAAAGTGGAAATTCCCACAGAGGAATAAGGAAATCCCCAGTCTGCCCCTGGGCCCCTTGGTACCAGCTCGTGCCCGTGTCTGATCAGCTCTGAGCCAAGCTGGTCATCACAGATTGGCACCAGCCTCCTTGGCCCCTCCGCTTTTCCTGCCTGCAGAAGGCGCTCCGAAACACCTGGAAGCACACCTTAAAGCACACTTCTGTTTTCCCTGTGTGTGTGGGCGTGTTTCACACTAAGCAGTGGAGGCGGTATCACCTTCCGCATCTCTCCCCTCTCGGCCTCAGCTTTTCCTTCTCTTGGGACTTTGTTGGGAATCCCCACTTACAAAACACCTTGAGCAACCAGGAAAGTCTTTCACCTGTAGATTAGGACATGTGAAGAAGGATTAGGATTTTGTTAAACCCTGTTCAAGGCGGAGGACTCTGTTATCTCAGCTTTGGTTTTGGTGGAAGGGGGATGTGTCCCCTCGCTGCCTCCCCTCTCCCCTGCCTGCAGATCTTATGACTTAGTAGCTGAGAACTGAATTTCGTATGAAGAAAATGAGCCAACCTGTGATCAAGTTGGAAAGCTAGATCCGTGCCAGGTGCAGCCTCCTGCTAGCATGGGTGAGGGAACACAGACCCCAAGAAATCCATGGGTTGGCTTGAAGTCATCCGCTGGTCAGTGAGAGGGTTTGCAGATGACTGTGCAGGAGGCATAGCCAGCAGTTATCCCTTCAGTGACACATGCCTTCTGGAAGTTGCAGGACTAGCTCAGTAACCTGAGCAGCGGGCTTCTGCTATTCCAAGAGTGGGGAGAGGCAGCATGAAGTCAGTGTAGTTCAGGGGCTGAAGCAATGAAAATACCATTGTGTATAGTGTGAGGCAGGTCTGGAGAGGCCGGGGTTCATGTTTTGAATTTTAAGAACTAGTGGTACATTCATGTAACAGTTTCTCATTTTAGCTGCTTGAAAACGAATAGTTCAGTGGCATTAAATGTATCCACTGTGTTGCCCACTAGTTACCACTGTCTAGGTGCAGAACTTCATCAGCCCAAATGTAAATCCCATATTCAATCCTCCCTTTGTGTGGTTTGTGAATGATTTTTTTTTAAAGATTTACTTTTATCTGAGAGGCAGATTTACAAAGACAGAAGTAGAGAGAGAGCTAGATCTTCCACTCTCTGGGTCACATTCCAGATGGCCACAATGGCCAAAACTGAACCAATGCAAAGCCAAAAGCCAGGAGCTTCCTCCAGGCCCGCTACACATGGGTAGGGCCCAAGGACCTGGGCAGTCCTCTGCTGCCTTCCCAGGCCAAAGTCAAGGAGCTGGGAAGTAGAGCAGCCCACATAACTCCGTTACTGCAGGTGGAGGACCAGCCCTCTAAGTCACTGAATGGTCCCGTGAATGGATTTTATGTCAGACCAATGTGGCTCCCCTTGGCCCTGCTATTTGCTAACAATGTTTCTTTGCTCAACTGACTTCATCTCTTAACTTGTTTTCTGGTTTAAAAAAATTTTTTAAAGATTTATTTATTTGAAACAGGAACACAGAGAGAGGGAGACACAGGGAATGAGAGGTCTTCCATCTGCTGGTTCACTCTAACAAATAGCTGTAGAGACCAGGGCAGAACCACGTTGAAGCCAGGAGCTTCATGTGGACCTCCCAAATGGGGGTGGCCAGGATCTAAGCACCTGGGCCATCTGCTGCTGCTTTTCCCATGCCACTAGCAGGGAGTTGGATTGGACATGGAGCAGCTAGGACATGAGCTGGGCATGCATATGGGATGCAGATGGTCGCTTTACTTGTTTTGTCACAATGCTGGCCCAAGCTTCCAAGTGAAAAAAGATTATGTGTTAATTTGAATGATAGAGTTACAGAGCAAGAAATGAAAAAACAGGTATTCCATCTGCTGGTTCACTCCCCAGGCAGCTGCCATGTTGGGTCAGGTCAAATCCAGGAGCCAGGAACTCCATCTGAGTCTCCCACTTGGGTGGCTGAGGCTCAGACACTTGGGTCGTCTTCCCCTCTTGCCACTTTAGCAGAGAGCTGGAGTGAAAGCTGACCAGCTGGAACTGCAACTGCTGCTCCTAGTAGGTGCTGATAGCTCAGGTGACTGAAGTTGCTGCACTACAATGCCAGCCTTCACCTTAAGAAAAATTTATTTGAAAGATAGAGGAAAGCATGTAAAAGGGATATTTTCCCATCTGCTGATTCATACCCTAAACATCTGTAACAGCTGGGGTTGACCATGCTGATACGAGGAGCTGGACACTTGATGTAGGTCTCCCTCATGGTTACAGGGACCCAAGGACTTGGCCATTTGCTGCTGCTTTCCCAGGCATAGTAGTAGGGAGCTGGGCCTTTTTTTTTTTTTTTAAGTTTATTTTATTGGAAAGTCAGATACACAGAGAAGAGGAGGAAGAGAGACAAGATGATCTTCCTTCTGATGATTCACTCCCACAGTGGCTGTAGCGTCTGAGCCAATCCGAAGCCAGGAGCCAGGAGCTAGGAGGTTCCTCGGGGTCTCCCACACAGGTCCAAGGCTTTGGGCCATCCTCTACTGCTTTCCCATGCTACAAGCAAGGAGCTAGATGAGAAGTGGAGTCGCTGGGACATGAGCCAGCACCTATATGGAATCCTAAGCATGCAAAGTGAGGACTTCAGCCAGTAGACTGCCAAGCCGGGCCCAGGGAGCTGGATCTTGCATAGCCAGGGCTCAAAGTGATGCCCATTGGGGATACTGGGACCGCAAGCAGAGGCTTAATGTGCACCATGGCGCCCACCCCGAGGACTCTTGAGAGTTGATTGTATGCTATGTGATAAGCTGGTTTATTCTTGAATTGACATTCAATACAAAGTGGCTATTGTGTGCTTGATAAATGGCAGTAACAGTGGAGGCCCTTTAAACTATACACTACCCTGTTTAAACTGCTTGTTCACGAAGGACCTCAGTGACACTCATCTTCAGTAAACTGCTCTCATAGCGCTGAGGTAGGCAATTTGACTTTTGCCTTCTGGGCTGTGTGAGAAGTTGAGAGAGAACCATATGAGTAGATTATGTATTGCAGGGTCTGAAGAGCGATTGGAATTTACAAAGGGGGAAAAAAAATCATTTCATGATGGTTACTTGTTTAATACATCTTTGAGTTAGCAAGTGAGGGAGTGGATGCGTGAATGGACAATTAATAGAATCTTACGAGGCTCCTGGCAGAGGAGGGGCCTGGGTGGGCCAGTTTTGCAGGTGCCATTGCTTGTCTGATCTGCATAGGAGCATGCATGTACCCTCCAAGGCAAACAGAAGAAATTGAATCCTGGTTATTTTTAGGTGAACAGTTCAGAATTTGAAAACCAGATACACTTCAAGGAAATGTCATGGGTGGTGGATGTGGGCTTAGACGTCCACCAAGGAGGAACTGTCCCTTGGTGTTGGGAGATGCCCGTCATGTGTCTGCCAAGAAAGAGGAAATTCTTTGTGATATTCTTAAAAAAAAAAAAAAATCTAAGTGTGAGATCAAGCCAAAAGGAGATGTCATTTATAAATCTCATCTTTAAGAAAAATACCACTTAGCTTAGTGGCTAAATCCTTGCCTTGTATCTGCCGGGATCCCATATGTACGCTGGTTCATGTCCTGGTTGCTCCACTTCCCATCCAGCTCCCTGCTTGTGACCTAGGAAAGCAGTAGAGAATGGTTCAAAGCCTTGGGATCTGCACCCTCGTGAGAGACTCAGAAGAACCACCTGGCTCCAGATCTGCTCAGCTCTGGCTGTTAAAGCCACTTGGGGAGTGAGCCGGAGGACAGAAGATCTTTCTCTGTCTCTCTCACTGCAAATCTACCTTTCTGATAAAAAGAAATCTTTCAAAAACAACCATTTCTGCACTCCTGTTGGTGGACTTGCTGAAGAATTGACAGGGGCTATTAATTTTTCTTGCTCTTCTGCGTACTCCACCCTTCTTTACGCCCCCTTCAGTCTGCCTTGTCCTCTGTTGGAGCCCTTGGCACCACCTGTCACACGTGATTGTTCACTGGCTGTCTTCCCCACTGCAGTGTAGGCTCTTGTGAAGCAGATGTCTTGTTCCCCACTGTAAGTGGCACTCCGTACCCATGTGGGGAGCCTCCTCTAAAACCAAGTCATGCATATGCCCAGATTACTATGCTTTTTCCCCCTAAATCTAAAAGCAGTACTTGTTCCTGTTTAAAAATGTATCTATAGGAACTTGTAGGGGGAAAAAGGGAGATTTGAAAGTCATAGAAATTTACCTACACCGCCTTGCAACCCTGAGAAATGTGCTTGATTGAGTTCATCTCCAAGTTGTAAGCTTTTGCCCGGGATCCACCAGGCTTTGTTGTTGTTTTGCTTGTACTCATACAAAAGATGCTGGAGGAAGGATCGCTGCACAGGGATTGCCTCTAGGAATGCAGGATCCGAACAATAGGCCGGCCTGCAATCTGGGGGCATCTCTGCGGCTGCCTCCTGTAATTGGTGAACTCATAATCCGGCCTCTCGCCAGCCACCGAGGAAGGCACTTCATTTAGCTTTCGGAGATTAGATCATGCACAGGAAGCTGTCTTGGTTATCAGGCTCCACAGAGGAGTCGGGAGGCTCGGTGGGTGGGGGAGTTGGGGTTGATTTAAAGAGACAGGGCTTGCGGGAAGAGCACAAAGCGTTTCCCAGCCTGGGAAGGCACCTCTGCGACCTTCAGTTCCCCTCCAACAGCATTAATTCTGGCCTTTCTACTTTGTAGATCAGGGCCTCTTGTGGATTCTCTTTTCTCATCATTATCATGATCTGTGCTATCAGACTTTCATCAGTTTACTGTAACAGGATCATACTTTGAAACCTTATTGTGTCTGGATTTCTGAATAACATTTTATATGTCTGTAAATACTTTGTCCTCCTTGAGCTATTCTTAGAATTGATTTATTTGTTTTATTCTTGTTTTACTCTTTGTCAGAGGCAGTCTGAGAGTTAATGTCTCAATTTATTTTTGTATTTCAGTGCCTGTGATATTGATCTGAACCTAATAAAAGTGTGTTGAATTGGAGCCCAGCACAATGGCTCAATTGGATAATCCTCTATCTTGCACTGCTAGAATCCTTTCTGGGTACCAGTTTGTGTCTCAGCTGCTCTGCACCCCATTCAGCTCCCCGCTTGTGGCCTGGGAAAGCAGTGTCTTACAGCCCAAAGGCTTGGGACCCTTCATCCATGTGGGAAACCCAGACGAGGCTCCTGGCTCTTGGCTAGGGATCAGCTCAGCTCCGACCATTGTGGCCATTTGGGGAGTGAACCAGTGATTGGAGAATCTTTGCTCTCTGTAAATCCTTCTAATAAAAAAATGATAAATAACATTTTTAAAAAAGGTTTATTTTAAATTGCAAAGGCAGATCAGATTTACTTAGAGAAGAAGAAAGAGAAAAATCTTCCATCCTCTGGTTTACTACCCAAATGCTTGTTGAATGCATTTGGACTAGCTTTATTGCAAGGTACAACCTAAATATGTTCACCAAAATGAGCATGCTTACACATTTAACCATGTGGAACCAGTACAGAGCCACATGTGCGTCATAATGTTAGTGAGTTGCAGCAAAGAGGGCATGCTTGTGTGGTGGTCATAGGTGACAAGAGGCCAATCTAGGGACAGGTCTTCAGCATAGCCGTTTAGACACTGCTTAGGGTGCTTGGATCCCGTCCTGGAGTGCCTGCATCCAGTATTGGCTCTGCTTCTAGTTCCGGCTTCCTGTTGATGCACACCCTGTGGGGCAGCACAATGGCTCAGTTTCTGGGTTCCTGCCTTTCACACAGAAGATATAGATTGAGTTTCAGCCATCTGGCTTTGGCTGCCCAGCCCTGGTTGGTTGGAATTTGGGGAGTGAGCCAGTGAATGGGAGATCCATATTTGTCTTTCAAATAATATGTAAATTTAAAAATTGGGGGTTTATGTTGAGGAGTAGCAAGTAAAGCCCCTGGTTCAAGTCCCAGCATCCCATATGGATTTTGATTTGTGACTTGGCTGTTCCACTTCTGATAGTTCTCTACTAACGGTCCCCCCAAAATCAGGAGAGCATGGCTCACGTTCCTGGGTGCCTGTAGCTCTGTGGAAGACCCAGATGAAACTCCTGGCTCCTGGCTTCCACCTGACTCAGCCCCCTGCGGGCATTTGGAGAGTGAATCAGTGGATGAAAGTTTCTTTCTCTCTCCTTTCTGTGTAACTCCTAACTTTCAAATGAATAAATAAATCTGTAAAAAAAAATTTATTTGGAAAGGCGGATATACATAGAGGAGGAGAGACAGAGAGGAAGATCTTCCCTCTGATGGCTCACTCCCCAAGTGACCGCAACGGCCGGAGCTGAGCCAATCTGAAGCCAGGAGCCAGGAGCTCCTCCTGGTCTCCCACGCGGGTGCAGGGTCCCAAGGACTTGGGCTGTCCTTGACTGCTTTCCCAGGCCACAGTCAGGGAGCTAGATGGGAAGCGGGGCCACCAGGGTTAGAACTGGCGTCCATATGGGATCCCGGTGCATGTTCAAGGTGAGAACTTTAACTGCCACACTATCGCGTTGGGCCCTAGTTGTTAGTTCTTAATAGCAGGGCTTTGTGCAGTGGGACAGTTATTATATACATGAATAGTAAGTGTATGAGAAGACCCAGTGGTAGCCAAAGTAGATGAGAAAATGAGTTTCTTTACCCACTCGTGGGCTGCATACCTGCAAGGGTGCCCTGGTTCCATCTTTGGGTTCCTACCCAGCTGCCAGTCTCAGATGGTTTTGCTGCCATATCTGAGCACAACCTTGAAGCTAAAATTGTGCATCTGAGGATGCAAGAGTTGCCGAGGAAGACCCTGCATGCTGCCAGGTGTGTGGTTGTCCATCTCACTGTGTCCTTGCCCCTAGGTGTACGTGGTCGGAAATGAGCCGCTGGCGGTGCTGCTGGACTGCCTGTTGCAGGTCCTGGGAGTGCTCTTTTGCATCTACTGTTTCACCAAGCAGGGCGTGTCCCACATAAGGTGAGTGATGGAGAGAACCTGCTTGTCTGAGAAGTCAGATCTTACTTGGTGTTGAGCAGTGGGGTCTCAGCTTGTGCCTCCCTGTTATTTCCTTTCAATGTGAGCAAGGCATAGGGGCTCTCCTTACTCAGCTAGAAGAGGGAGAGCGAGTTGCGGATGCTGTCTGTGTGCCCCTGTGTGATCAGTGAGGAAGGCTGCAGGTGCGTATCTAGGAAGGGGGAAGCAGGGTGTGGAGAGCACATTCTGAGAGTCAGATGTGCAGGAGGCACGCTGTAGTTTAGCCTGGAATCTGGCGGTACTGAGGTGGGGGTTGTTTACGTAGATGGGCTTTCTTAGTCTTCCAGGAAATATTCTTTGTGTATGAGAATCTGAGCAGGACTCCTTTGTGCCAGCTTAATTTTCATAGTCATCTTTGTAGTCGTTTGAACATGGTGAAGTCCTGCAGAATTCTGAGTACTGATATTTGGGAACGGCCCCAGGTCACCCACCAGAAGTGAACAGTAACTTCTTCGTGGGGTCATTACGGAGATTAAAGGTGCTCTCAGGTGTCCGGCGCCTCCCCTGGTGAGCCTCAGTCTGGTTCCGGTAGATCATCCACGTAATGACTCCTGTTTTAAACCCTGGATCCTGCTGGCACACTCTGATTCTCACCAGGCGGTGGAAAACAGATGCCATGTTTATTCTCTTCCTCTGTAGTTGATGGGGACAGAGAAAGGATAAGGAGTTGAAAGGTCTTTGTTGGTGTGCTGTCTCTTAGTCCCACTGGTATTGGATGATTTTCATGTAAGTATAAGCTTTCTTATACAGTGCATGATCCAAAGGCAGTGGTACATTTGGAATTTAAAAATCCAAACCTTTGGGGCTCATATGGAGTGTGTGGGTTCTAGAGCCAAGTGTCTCATTGAATGTTGACGTATTGACATTCTGAAATTCACAGGGAACATGTCGTCCACTCGTACTAGATAATGACGCCAGCGTCTGGAGCGCAGTGGGCCCTGTCCGTCTTTCCTTCTCTGTTAGCTTGTTCTGTGCACAGAGTTCGGCTGACAAGCTCGTTTGTAACTGCTTTTCCTGCCAGATCACTCTGCCAAGAGATCTTATTATGGATTCTGGGGAAGCTGGAAAGGAAGAAGGCGGTTGCCAGCCTGAAAGGGTTTGCAGGACTGGACAAGGCTGCGCCCTCACTGCACCCTCTGTGTCAGTTTCGTGCTGCCACGCAAGGTGGCATCATGGTTATCATCAAGGAGACACTTAGGTGAGTCCAGAATTTTTTCTGCCTCTCTCCAGATTTTGTTCTACCTGAAAGGCCTTTGTGAGCCACTAAGGGGCGCTGAGAGAAAAGAAACCAGAACTACAGAGTCCTGATGTTCCCGCTATTTATAGTCTGTACATGAAATGTGAGCCTTAAATAATCCTCCAGGCTTCTCCCCACCCTGATATGAGGCTAACGGTAGGTGCAGTTTACTGGAGCCTTGTAATTCTGTGCGACAAAAAACTCACTTCCTTCACTAAACATTTTGCCAGTGAATCATAGTAAAGGGTGGCACATGTTCAATCTTAACACCATAGTAATTCTATTCTATCTGACTCCCAGAATAATCCATGTGTGTGTTCACAGTCAGACATATTCCTAAGGGACACTGTCTCATGGCCATCTTTATTTTTATTTTTGAGATTTATTTTTTATTTGCTTGACAGGCCAAGTGACAGAGAAAGGGAATGATGGAGACAAAAATAGATATTCCATCTGGTGGTTCATTCTCCCAAGTGGCTGCAACAGCAAGGGTTGGGCCAGGCTGAAGCTTGGAGCCTGGAACTCAATTCGGGTCTCCTAAGCAGGTGGCAGGCAACTGAAAGCACTTGAGCCCTGCCCGGCCAGCTCCCAGGTGTGCACCAGCGGGAAGCTGATTCAGACACAGAGCAGCCAGGACGTGAACCGACACTCCACAGTGGGACGTGGGCACCTTGCATGGCAGAGTGTACCCTGCTGGGCCACACACCCACCCTGATGAGTGTCTTCTGTGGCAGTTTTATAAGGCTTCGTTGCTCTTAGAGGTTGGTTAGAAACGCCCGATTCCTATTCGTAGAATGTGTCATTTATTTCTCCAGTGTCTTTAAAATGTGTGTATTTTAAATTCTTTCCACCCTCTAGATGATCTGTTTATGAGGTAATTATCTCACAATGTGAGTTTCTGTTCATTAGAACACATGTAGATTTAAGTGGTGGTAACCACCCCATTTAGATTTCATATCACATTCAGAATGCTTGTGGTTATTGAAGTATTTCAATTTAGTTTTGTATTCTTGGCTAACTTGGTAACATTTTAGAATACTCATTCAATATGATGAGCTTGAAGAAAATAGGAAAACATGTAGGTTACACGCAGAATTTTCAAGACAAACTCCAGTTACTAGTTTACGTAAAATTACCAAGCACCAAAGCTGACACTATGGTATAGCAAGCTAAGCCCCTGCCTGTGGCCCTGATTTGAGTCCTGGTTGCTCCGTTTCTGATCCAGAGTCTTGCTGATGGACCTGGGAGAGTGGCCATGGATATCCCAAGTACTTGGGCTCTTGCACCCAAATGGGAGACCTAGAGGAAGTTCCAATATCCTGGCTTTGTACTGGCCCAGCTCCAACCTTTGTAACCCTTTGGAGAGTGAACCAGTGAATGGAAGATCTCTCCTTTGTCTCTCCTTTTTTCTCTGTAACTCTATCTTTAAAAATAGATAAATCTTTTTAAATCTATCAAGCATTAGTAAGTTCTGGTTGTAGCTATGCATGTAGATGGGAAGAATTAAAATTTTTTTCCTGTTTATTTTAAAAACATTGAGAAGCAGTTTTTATTTGGGACTAATTTAGGGGAAGTTTGAGTTCAATTTAGTAGTCTATAGTCTAGTACTTTTATTTTTTAAAACTACTTATTTTTATTTGAAAAGCAGATTTACAGAGAGAAGAAGAGATAGAGAGGTAAGGTCTTACTCCTCAAATGTCCACAGAAGCCAGAAATGAGCTGATCTGAACCCAGGAGCCAGGAGCCTCTTCCAGGACTCCCTCGCGGGTTCAGGATCCCAAGGCTTTCAGCCATCCTCTACTGCTTTCCCAGGTCATAAGCAGGGAACTGGATGGGAAGTGGAGCAGCCAGGACATGAACTGGTGCCCATAAGGGATCCTGGCATTGCAGGATGGAATATTAGCCTGTTGAGCCATAGCGCTCGCTCCTCTAGTATACTTAGTGCACATATATCAACATTTGTAATTTTCAGGATAAGCATTTGGCTTTAGCAGATAAGATACTGCTTGGGGTGCCCACATTTCCATACCAGAATACCTGGGTTTGAGTTCTAAATCTACTTCCTATCCAGCTTCCTGCTAGTGCATTCCTTGGGAAGCAGCAGATGATGGCTCAAATCCTTGGATTCTTGTTACACACGTGGAAAACCTGGCTGGAGCTCCTGGATCCTGACGTCAGTTTGGGTGTGTTGTAGGGAACTAGCAGATGGAAGAGATCTTCATCTCTCAGAGTCCTGGCTTTCCTGCTCTCTCCAGCTTCCTGCAAATGTGCAGTGCTGAGGGCAGCAGGGGATGGCACAAGGAGCTGTCTGTGCCACCTACCTGGGAGACGCAGACCGAGTTCCAGCCTGGAGCTGCTCCAGCTGTTCCAGGCATTTGGGGGATGAACCAGCAAAAGGAGGTCTCTCTGTTTCTCTCTTTCTCTTCCTTTCAAATAAGCAAAACATTAAACATTAAAACATTATTTAAGATATAATAGCAATTCTTTAATAATTTTGTAATATTCAAGCCACTTCCTTTATGAATCTTTTTCCTTTTGGAGCAAGTGACCATATAGGACCGAATTTCCCAGATTTTGAAAGTAAATATTCAACTTTTTCCAGCTTGGGGAAATAGGAAAATAAATTACACACATTTTTTTTGGAGATCATTCTAATGTTTAACTGGAACATGAGGTAACATGTTTCTTTTGAAGATTATTATGGGGTTTCAAGAAAAATATGATCTGTTGGTGCCACTGCCAAGACAACTCTGCCCTGCTTTGCAGTGATGAAGAGGAGGATGAAGCCCTGTTCCAGAAGGTGACCTCTGAGCAGAGCCAGGTGGAGCATCTCAGCGACCTGCTGTCCCACTGCCAGCAGTGTGGTTTGGCAGGGGACTTCTTCATCTTGTGTCTGCAGGTGAGAACTACAGAGTTCATTGCCATCCTTTCCACAGGCAATCCCAGGGGACCCTGTGAATTTTCGAGGCATTCATAACTTCAACTTCTAAAATTCAGGTTCCAATTTATGGTAAATGATTAGGGGCATAAAGGTGTTTCTTTTTTGGAAGGGAGTAATGTTGGGGTTGGTAACAAGAGGAGGCTTTCATGGAGCCAGTGTGTCCTGACTTCTCTCCCGGGGACTCCACATTGCCATTCTAGGGATGAACAAAGCAGAATTACCAGTGTGCGCAAGGGTTAATCGTTGTTACGCGTTGACACTAAGAACTCTTTTGAAGTTAATAGCAGGTTTTACAGCTCTAGAGTAATCCCTTATCCTCTCTGCCTGTTGTTCTGTCAGATATTTGGAAAGGAGGCTTAGCAGTTGTTTCTCCTGCACTCTGCTTTCTGGCCACCTGAAACCCTTTCTATCTCTCAAGGCCAGCGGCTTCACCCCCTTTTGCCCTTATCTTTGGTAGCAGCTTGTCTCATGTAAGGAAATCACTGTCTGATATCGTGAACCTGAGATTTGCGCCTCTACCTCCTCCTCTCCGCCTAGGAAAGTGTTTAAGAGAATAACTGTGGAGTTCAAGGTTGGTGGTAGAGGAGGGAGGTGGGCAAGCACTAGGAGAAAGTCAGGGGTGGCATTTCTGCGGCTTGAAGTCAGGGACACATTTTTGATGCTTTCTTGCTTCCCATATCCAGCCACCCACTCCCTACCCGCCATGTCCAGTCACTCATTCCAATACTGTTCCAGGCAAATGTGTGCTTCATCATATACCTTAAATCAAGCAATTTTAGGGACCAATACAATGGCTCAACTGGCTATTTCTCCACCTCCAAGTGTGACATTGATTCGTGTCCCAGCTGCTCCGCTTCCCATTCAGCTCTCTGCTTATGGCCTGGGAAAGCAATGAAGAAAGGCCCAAGTCCTTGGAACCTTGCACCCTTGTGGGAGACCTGGAAGAAGCTCCTGCCTTTGGATTGGCTCAGTTCCGGCCATCATGGCCTTTGCGGGGGGCCAGTGGATAGAAGATCTTTCTCTCTCTCTCCTTCTCTCTATAAATAGACCTTTTCAGTTACAATAAATACATGCTCTTTTTAAAAATTTTTATTTTTAAAAGTAGTTATTACATGGTTGATGGGGGTGGGAACAGTCAAGGTATAGGGAAAATTGGGTGAACTCATTACTTCCAAATTTGCCATTTCTTGTTGTTCCTGGGGGAATAAGTACATATTCTAAAAATTTTTTTAATATATAAATGAATTAAAGGGCTTGGCTCTAAACTGGGTCTCAACTTAGTGCTATTGACATTTTAAGCCAGATGGGTTTTGTCCTTATGAGAGGCTGCCCTGTAGGCTACAAGAAAAACATGAACACACTAAATACATGAGTTTCCCCCCGATTATGACAACCAAAAATGTCCCTGGACATTGTAAAAGACCCATGAGGAGTTTCAGATACAGTTGAATTCCTAGACTCTGGGCTGCCAGTTACTTTGGTGAAGCATGAATCGAGAGGGAGCTCAAGGTTTTCTCTGCCCAAGGAAGTGTGCAGTGTTGAAGCATAGGTGAGAAGCCAGCAAAGCCCGCCCTGAGGCACGGCCTTGCAGTGGCCGTTCAGTTCTGGGCATCGCAGCAGGTAAGGGCTGTGGTGCTGGAGTCACCTGTGGGAATCTGGCGGGAGTGGGCAGTGCCAGGTGGCAGCTAGAGCTGCAGGCTGTGGAGACTGCTACAGGAGGAAGTGGCTGAGCTGGTTCTGAGTGTGTGTGTGGGTGTGTGTGTTACAGTATCTTTAGATTTCATAGAGTATTGTACACAGTGTCTCACAACTCAAGTTTTTCACTGGACAGCGTCTGAGATCTGTCTCTGGATATCCACATAGAGCTAGCTCATTTGTTTTAGCTGTGGCGACATAATCAACCTCCCCAAATTTATTTATTCTCTTATTGCATGACATTTTAGATTGTCTTCAATTTTTAGCAATTATAAATAATGCTGTCATAAATATAGACTGTTTAAATATGCATTTCAAACTGTTTTCTGGCTATGTTTGTGATGCTGTTGGTTGTACTGGGTATTCTTTCACTTTTTCTTTCTTTGCTTCCTTTCTTTCTCTTTCCTTTTAAAGATTTATTAATTTTTTAATAAAGATTTTATTTTATCGCAAAGGCAGATTTATGGAGAGAAACAGAGAAAGATGTTCCATTGCCTGGTTCACTCCCCAAATGGCCTCGGCGGCCGGAGCTGAGCTGATCCGGAACGAGATCTCTCTCTTTTAAGGTTTATTTTTGTTTATTTAAAAGATAGAGTTACAGAGAAAGAGGTCTTCATCCACTGACTCAACCCCAAATAGCCACAGTGGCTAGACCTGGATCGATCCGAAGCCAGGAGCTTCTTGCAGGTTTCCCATTGGGTGCATGACCCATCCTCCACTGCTTTCCCAGCCGTATTAGTAGGAAGCTGAGTTGAAAGTGGAGCAGCAGAGACTTGAACTGACTCCCAAATGGAATTCTAGCATCCGCAGGTGGCATCTCCACCCACTTTGTCTCAGCTCTGGCCCCTTCCTTCACTTTTTCTCTTCTCTTGTGTTTATAGGAATTGACTCATGTGGCAGAGGAGAATGAAGCAGAGTTCAAAACCCAGCCCTCCCCTAGCCAGAGCCTCTTGGAGTTGGAGCAGCAGCGGACACTGCTTGTGGAAGGGCAGGAGCGGAAGCTGCTGGTCCTGCAGCTGGTGGCAGTTCTGTGCGAGAGGATGTCGGAGCAGATATTCACCAACATCACTCAGGTCGGGGGCCGTGCCATTCAGGGAACGGTCTGGCTCAGGGAGGGTTTGCCTGCATTGGTTTCTTTACGTTCTCTCCAGAACAGTGATTAGAGGTGTTAACTCTGAGTGCGCTTGACAACACTTGCCTCGGTGTTGGTAGAATGTCGATTATACATGCGAGTTCCCCAGCCCATACTCCAACCACTGAATGTGAAACTGCTGGGTCCTTGAGAAACAGGCTGGACGTGCTGCTGAGGTGATTGGAGAACTGTTTTGAGTTTTATGGTTTTCAACTTTTGAAATTAGATGGAAGTGTCAGGGATCTGTTCCAAAATATGAGTCCCCAGCCCACTCTCAGAGCTCCTGTCTGTGTCACAGCCTGGGTGCCTTTATCAGTGTAATTCTCAGTGTTTATTTGTACACTAACTTGAGAGCTTGTTTGGAAGTTCTAGCAGGGGAGCACAGCTACTCGGAGTCCGTTGACCAAAGACCAGTCCTCCTCTGGCAGGAAGGGCCATCCTCTGTGAGCGGATGCGCAGCTTTGGGAGGGACACGCACGGGGAACTGTGAGGGAGGGGCACCCGCCTGGCCAGCCGGAGCAGAGTCAGCCCTGGCGATCATATCCTGTCTGTCAACTTGAGAAGCAGCATCATGGAGACAGAGGAACAACAAGAAATCCATCTTTATCTGCTGGTTCACTCTCCATACACCTGTCACAACCTGGGCTGGGTTAGGCCAAGCTCAGAGCCAGGAATTCCCTGCCCGGGTGCCAGGACTTGCGGGATCCTCTGCCTGCTAATGGACATGGTGGAAGGAGGCTCGATTGGAAGCAGAGGATTTGGGCCCCTGCTACGGGACAGACATTTTGGAGCTTAACTTGCTGTGTCATGATACCTTTTTCTGTCTTTTTTTTTAAAGGCTCCTTCAGTGATTCTAAGGTATTTCACAGGTTGAGAATGATTAAAAAGACCACAAAAACTCAATTTGGACACATATAAGCATAATTGCCTTGAACTTTGTAGGTCCTTGACCAGAGCCAGTCTCCACAACATCCTGTAAAGTGTAAAGCTATTTTTTAAAAACACTTTCAGAACAGTGTAACTGTGGGGCCTGGTGCTGTAGCCTAGTGGTTAACATCTTTGACTTGTGTGTGCTGGGATCCCATATAGACGCTGGTTCTAATCCTGGCGACCCCACTTGCCATCCAGCTCCATGTTTGTGGCCTGAGAAAACAGTGGAGGATGGCCAAAAGTCTTGGGACCCTGCACCAGGGTAGGAGACCTGGAAGACGCTCCAGGCTCCTGGCTTGGGATCAGCATAGCTCCGGCCATTGCAGCCGCTTGGGGAGTGGATCAACGGATGGAAGATCTTTCTTTCTGTCTCTCCTTCTCTCTATATGTCTGACTTTCTAATAAAAATAAATAAGTCTTTTAAAAAATAATGGCGTAGCTGTGGCAGTCAGAGCCTGATGGTTACTGATGCAGGCATTGTTCTTATGACCTTTTTAAAAAGTAGGAGAACCCGGTGCTATAGTGTAGTGGTTAGGGTCCTTGCCTTGCATGCACCGGGATCCCATATGGGCGCTGGTTCTAATCCCGGCGGCCCTGCTTCCTGTCCAGCTCCCTGCTTGTGGCCTGGGAAGGCAGTCGAGGACAGCCCAAAGCCTTGGGACCCTGCACCCGCGTGGGAGACCTGGAGGAGGCTCGGTTCCGGCCATTGCGCTCACTTGGGGAGTGATCCGTCAGACAGAAGTTCTTCCTCTCTCTCCTCCTCTCTCTGTATCTCACTTTCCAAAATAAATAAATAAATAAATCTTAAAAAAAAAAAAAAGGTAGGAAACAGGTGGGTGTTTGCGTCAGAGATTAAGATGCCTAAGTCTCATATTGTGGTTCAATCACTACAGCGCTTTTAGCCTGGGTTCTGCAAATGCAGGCCCTGGAGGAAGCAGCTGTGGCTTTAGTAATTGGTCCCTGTCACCCATATCCTGGCTTTGGCCTGACCCAGTTCTGAATCTTTTGAACATTTGGGGAATGAATTAACAGTGGAAGATCTCTCCTTTCTATTTCTATCACTCTTTAAGAAAAAAATCAAAATAGATAAAATGTAAGAACAACATAGGAAACAGAAATAAGAAAGCCAGGGCAGTGTAGCTGACCCATTCTGCCACATTAGCTGGTAGTTGCCGCGTGGCTGGTGAAATGTCCGTGTAAGATGCCTCAATTGTGGCGCTTAGAGCTGAGCCCCTCGCGGTGCCTTCGTCCTTGTCGCCTGCCTTTGGCGTTGCTAAGCAGCGTTTTCGCTGTCACTCCTGCTGAGGGCACGTGCAGCTGCCTGTCAGCACTGACTTGCCATGTCTGTCAGAAAACCGCGTTTGTAATCTTTGCAGTGTCTCCTCCAGTTCACTGATCTTGTCCCTCCGGAGCTGTGCTGCTCCTCTGTTCACGCCTGCTCCCTCTATGCTGTTTCATCCGGACCTTGCGTTGTGTGAGGACGCTGATTGGGAGGGGGAATGGTCTTGTGCTTCTGCGGTTAGGTGCCTTTGCTCGTAATCAAGGAACAATGGCTTGGGCTGGTACAGAAATGAGCAGTCCCATTAAGCCATCCTTCAGCTGAGATTAAAGCCTATCAGGACAAAAAGAGCCTCAAGGAGATATGAAATTGCATTTGGTAATTTTACTGGTAGTGATCACGTCTGTATGTTGGTTTGAAATGCATACACACACACACAAAGAAAATAAGTGACTTATAATTTTGTTAATCTTATTGAGCATCAAGATTTTTAAAAAGATTTATTTATTTTATTGGAAAGTCAGATATATAAAGAGGAGGAGAAACAGAGAGGAAGATCTTCCATCCGATGATTCACTCCCCAAGCGGCTACAACAGCCAGAACTGAGCCAATCAGAAGCCAGGAACAAGGATCTTCTTCCGGGATCTCCTACACGGGTGTAGGGTCCCAAGGCTTTGGGCTGTCCTTGACTGCTTTCCCAGGCCACAAGCAGGGAGCTGGATGGGATATGAAGCAGGACTTCAGGGACACCAACAGGCAGGGAGCTGGTTGGGATGTGAAGCAGGACCTCAGGGACACCAACAGGTACCATATGGGATCCCAACGTGTACAAGGCGATTACATTAGGCTATCGTGCCAGGCCTGAGCATCAAGATTTATAGCATACGGAAGAAAGCTATAAAATCCAGCAGCTTGAATAAAAACAAAATTTCAGCTGAAAATGTTCCTGTGAATCCATGATTTGTTTTTAAATACCTTCCTACTTCAGCCCACTGTCCATTGCCAAGAAGCGGTGGCAGCTCCGTGGCAGGAATGTGCACTAGTGCAGCTTCCGGTCATGTTTTCTGCAGGAAGAGCACAGAGCTCTCTCGGACACAGGTTGCTGTAGGGTCTTGGTTAGGAATCGTGTTTCTCAGACCTCCTGCTGGCCATGGCTAGACGCCAGGAAGCTGTTGGAGGTGTCTGGGCCATGGCAGTGGCACCAGGAGCCTACTGAAGGGACTCCCATCCACCACAGATAGAACAATTAAAGCATCAGAAAGAATAATTCCTGTGATGTATTGAAACATCCAAGATATAAAAAATCCTAGCAGGACGTCCTTAAGGGTTGCTAGGCAGGGCCTGGCATGATGGCTCAATTGACTAATTTTCCCCTTACAAGCTTTGGGATCCCAAGTGGGTGCCAGTTCGTGTCTTGGCTCCACTTCCTTTCCAGCTCCCTACTTGTGGCCTGGGAAGGCAGTAGAGCAAGTAGGGGAAGGCAGCAGAGGAACCCTGCACCTGGGTGGGAGACCTGAAAGAAGATCCTGACTCGGATTGTCTTAGCTCTGGCTGTTGTGGTCATCTGGGGAGTGAAGCAGCAGATGGGAGAGCTTTCTCTCTGTGAATCTGGCTTTCCAATAAAAATAAGTAAGTCTTTAAAAAAGATAACTATGACAAAACTCATTATTTTGTAAATTGATAAAGGGATATGATAGTAAAGTATTTGTCCTGCCTTTCTTTTCATTTTCTTTAAAGATTTATTTATTTAATGAAGGGTGGAATGAGAGAAAGAGAAGGAGATGCCATTAGTCCACTCTCTGAATGGCTAAAACAGCAAACACTGCACCAGGCTGAAGCCAGGAGCCAGGAACTGCATCCTGGTCTTCTGCTTATGGGTTAACAGGGACTCAGGTACTGAGCCATCATCTGCTACTTCCCAGGCACGTTAGCGGGGAGCTGGATCAGAAGCAGAGTAGCCTACACTGGAGCCAGCAGCCTGCTGTGGGATGTGGGCATCCCATGTGCCAACTGAAGCTGCTGTGTCACAATGTCTGCCCCATCATGGCAGCTTTATTTCAGTGCAACCAACCAGTTGGTGAAGGAAGATTTTTGCTTCTAGGAGAATCACAGTAGATCCCTAATGAAGAAATAGATGTAGGCCAAGGCTGCCAATGACTGCCAAAGTCATCAGTAACATATTGATGGGTGTGTGTAATGAGTGTTAGGCCAGAAGTACCCAGGCGAACTAACTGATGGCGCCTTTCCTCCCCAGAATTTTATTGTGATGAATTTTGTAGTGAATACGTCTATGCCCATTACTCAGATGTTGCCATTGGTATTTTATATTATTAGATTTACTATGTTCTTACCCATGTTACTATTCTATCATTCTTTTTTTTTTTTTTTTTTTTTTTTTTTTTTTGCTTTTTTGGATTTCTTTGTTTATTTGGAAGGTACATACAGAGAGCAAGAGACAGCAGAAGAGAGAGGGAAGGGGGGAGGGAAGAGTGAGAGAGAGGTCTTCCTTCCATTGGTTTACTCCCCAGATGGCTGCAACAGGTGGGACTGGACTAGGCTGAAGCCAGGAGCTTCTTCCAGGTCTTCCATGTGGATGGCTGGGAGCGGTGCAGGCACTTGGGCCCTCCTCCACTGCTTTCCTAGGTACATTACGTTAATAGGGAACTTGGCCTGAAGTGGAGCAGCTTGGGCTCAAACTGGCACTTGTATGGAGTTACAGGCGTCACAGGCAGTAGCTTAACCTTCTTTGGCACAGTGCCGGCCACTGTTACAGCCATTTTCTTGTTGGTGCATTTCAGTGTTAATGAAGTGCTGTATTTCTGCATGGGTGCACTGATGTGTCAACTCCCAGGTGGACAACTAGATGTGTGTGCCTTCTGATGCCATGTATCAGGAAGTGCCCAGTGCCACTTGCGATAACTTCTTACCAAGAAAAAAAAAAAAGCCCTCGAACCTTAATCTAATTGAGGAAATTTAGAGAATAAGGAAACAGCCCAGTCCAGGATGTGGGAAATTCTCCAATACAAGTGACCTAGTCTCTTTATCAAATCAGTGGCATTAAAAAGGAGCCTGGTCCTGACTTAAGCACATCAGTGTTGAAGGAATGAGGGAGCCATGGCCAGGCCTGGTGAAGCATGGTCCAGATCTGGGGGACCTGCTGGCACTTGGCAAGATGGCCTTTGCTTGGCCCCATCAGGAAACCACCACCCTGTGTTCCTTTCT
This sequence comes from Ochotona curzoniae, assembly GCF_017591425.1. NCBI lineage: Eukaryota > Metazoa > Chordata > Mammalia > Lagomorpha > Ochotonidae > Ochotona > Ochotona curzoniae. Next base: position 12,939,345 of record NW_024465926.1, on the reverse strand, counting down.
GTAACTGGATCATTGTAATCAACCAAGTCAAAGTGGTTCTTTGTGGTCTCTTTTTCAGGTGCTAACCTCTTTTCTAAACCATAGGTGTAACACATGCTCATTGCAAAGTGTTTAGACAACGTGAAAACACATCCAGTGAAAAGTAGGGGTTTCCGGTTGAAGCGTGTGCCTTGAGTACGGGATGGTCTGCTCCCTTTGGGAACTATAGGGACTAGCAAAGCTGGGGAGAAGAGACAGCAAAATGTGCACATTGGAAAATAATGTTTGATTAGGTAGCTAGGAAAGCTAAATATCTGCCTGCAGGCGTGATCTAGTGGCTCAGTACCTGCCATGAGCACAGAACGGTGCCTCATGAGTGGAATATGCTTCACAGTGTTGAACTAAGTGGCTGAGGAGTGCACAGTATTTGCTTCTGTGAAGCCAGAATCAGCTGGGGAGGGCACTGCTGTTTTCACTATAAACCTTCTGGAATTGTTGACTTTCGGTTACATATCTTTATGAAAATTTATAGAAAAGTTTTTCACTGCTCCCTCAACATACTTGCATTCTAGAAAGGCTCCCAGCATGTTCCTGTTCTTGTCAGCAACAATCCCACCAAAACTTCAGGAAATGCTTAGTAGAGAGGGAAGCTGCTGTCCAGATGGGTGCTGGAGAATTTTGGTGCTAGGAGAAGCATGGTGGCAGGTGGTACTTCACAGATGATAATGACAGCTGTCTTGTAATGTTGGCTAGTTCCCAAGGGTAACCTTTTCTTGTCTTGTCTTGTCTTTTGTCTTGTCTTTTCTCTTCTCTTTCTTCTTCTTTCTTCTTCTTCTTCTTCTTTTTTTTTTTTTTTTATTAGAAGTGGATTCCTGCTTGGTTTTTCTGTGTTGCGGTTAGAATGACCCTTGGGACCCTTATATCTCCTATTAGACTACCTGAGTTTGCATTCCAGCTCTGCTCTGATTCTAGCTCTCTGCTAGTGTACATCCTGGGAGATAGCAGGTGTTGGTTCTGGAAGTTGGGTCCCTGCTGTCCACCTGGGAGACCTGAATTGAGTTCCCAGCTTCCAGGCATTGGGGAGTGAACCAGTGGATGGAAACTCATGCTGGCTGACTTTTTTTTCCCACATGAGAGAGAGAAGGAAGGAAAGGAGCGAGGGAGGAAAGAAAGAAGGAAGGAAGGAAGGAAGGAAAAGAAGAGAAGAGAGGGGAAGAGAGGAGAGGGGATGGGAGGGGAGGGGAGGAAAGAAAAGAATCATTTAGTTTATTTGGAAGGCAAAGTTACAGAGAGCGGAAGTGAGAGTGAGGGGGAGAGAGGACTTCATCCGTTTATTCACTTCCTAAATGGCCAAAATAGCCATATGGGCATCAGTTCATATACTGGCTGCTCCACTTGCCTTCCAGCTCCCTGCTTGTGGCCTGGAAAAGCAGTCGAGGACGACCCAAAGCTTTGGGACTCTGCACCCGCATGAAAAACCCAAAAGAAGCTTCTGGTTCCTGGCTTCAGATTGGCTCAGCCCCAGCCATTTTGGCCACTTGGGGAGTGAACCATCGGATGGAAGATCTTTCTTTCTGTCTCCTCTTCTCTCTGTAGATTTGACTTTTTAATTTAGAACTAAATAATTTAACTTCCTTTGTCAGTAAAGCCCTTGTGCTGAAGCAGGTAGTGAACCTGCTGTCCCCAGCAGTGTCCCTTTCCCATTTCCTGGCTTGCTCCAAAGTACGAGTGTTAACGAGCTGTTCCTCTCATTGGAGGTTTACAGTAAAGACTTGGACTGCGTGGGGTTTGTCCTGGGTGTTCAGTGTGAGGGCTTTCATGGTACTTAGAGCTGACCGCAGACCATCAGACTTCCCGTTTGCACAATGACATCTCTCTTCTGAGCCATTGATCCTACATACACAGACACGTGTCTATAGGCGTGTGTGTGCACATCACTTACTCAAAGGTGTTCTGCCAAAGGTGATTAATCCAAGCGCAGTTAAAATGGTGCTGACCAGATTAATTCCTTTTAAAGCTTAGTTGTTAGCAGAGTGCCGTGTAAAATCTTGTGTATGAATAATCTTAATCCTTTAAAAATAGCTGGTGCTTTAAAAAAAAAAAGAGAAAAAAAAAACCTGACTTTGCGTCATTTGTACCGATTGAGGATTCTGACTCAAATAAAATCGAACATTTTCTCTCTCATTCATTGCTTCCTAGAATTAGACTGCCCAAATGCAGGCAAAAACTAATTCCTGAGGCAGAAACATTGTTTGCTGATCATTTTTTATAGAGCTGGTTTTCTGGGGGGGAGGATTTTTCTTTTTTCTTATTTTAAGATTTATTTGTTTTTAATGAAAGATTTACAGAGAGAAGGAGAAAAAGAGAAAGATCTTTCATCTTTCTCTGGTTCACTCCCCAAGTGGCCGCAATAGTCAGAGCTGAGCTGAGCCAATCCGAAGCCAGGAGCTTCATCCGGGTTTCCCACATGGGTGCAGGGTCCCAAGGCTTTGGGTCATCCTTGACTGCTTTCCCAGGCCATAAGCAGGGGGCTGGATGGGAAGTAGAGCAGCCAGAACATGAAATAGCATCCGTTTGGGATCCCGGTGGATGCAAGGTGAGGATTTAGACACTTAGGCTACCATGCCAGACTCATTAGAGCTGTTTTTAAGAGGAGCTTTTATTCCCAACATAATTGAACGCAGGGTAGATAGAGTGCCCTCATTGCCCTGCACCTACGTGTGCATAGCTCCCTCCTTTGTCAACTGTGGATCCTCTATATATAAAAAGTGGTATCTCTGTTAAACTTTAAATGTTTAGTTCATTTGTTTCTTTTGTTGAAAGGCATAGACTGAGGGAGCTCTTACATCTTGCAGTGCACTCTCTCTGCAACCAGGGTTGGGCCAAAGCAAAACCATGAGGCTGAAACTCGTCTCCCATGGGGTGGCAGAGGCTCAAGAGCTTGAACCATCTTTTGCTGCCTCCCTGGATGCGCATTTGCTGGAAGCTGGATTGGAAATTGAGGAGCCAGGACGCAAACTGGCACATCTGTATGTGATGGGGGCATTGTTAGCGGTGTCTTGAGTTGCCACAACACCTGCTTACATTTTTAAGAAGGATGACCTCTGTTGACACATCATTGTCCAAAGGCCATAGCCTATGTTAGGGTTTATGTTGATGTACATTCCGTGGGTTCTGCAGGAGTCCTTCACTGTCCTAAAAGTCCTGTTCACCTCCTCTTGCCTCAATCCCTGGCACCCTTGACCTTTTTACTCCCATTTTTTAACCCTTTTTATTTATTTATTTTTTTTGAAGTGTCTTGCAGTTGGAAATATACAGTGTGTGGCCTTTTTTTTTTTTTTGAAAGATTTGTTTTTATTGCAAAACCAGATTTACAGAGAGAAAAATCTTCCATCTGCTGGTTCACTCTGCAAATGGCCAAGAGCTGAGCCAATCTAAACCCAGGAGCCAGGAGCTTTTTCTGAGTCTCCCATATGGGTGCAGGGTCCCAAAGCTTTGGGCCGTACTTGACTGCTTTCTCAGGCTTCATGCAAGGAGTTGGATGGGAAGAGGAGCAGCCAGGATTTGAACCAGTGCCCATATGATCCCCGCGCATGCAAAGCCAGGATTTAACCACTAGGCTACAGTGCCAGGCCAAGTATGTGGCCTTTTGACATTGACTTCTTTCACTTGACAGTATACATTTATGTTTCCTTCACTGTCTTGTCATGGCCTGACAGCTAATTTTAGTGTCTGGAGAAACCACAGTTTACTTATATATCCACCTATTGAAGGAACCCTTGATACTTCAAGCTGCATTAACCAACCATGTATAGGTTTTTGTATGGAAACAAATATTCTGTTTCTATTTCCAAGCAATATCTGCAGCATTTGTCTCTTTGTAAGGAATTTTACATATTATTTTTCTCAAAAGCCAGAGAGATAGATCTCTCATCTGCTGGTTTACTCCCCAAATGTCCACAATAGCTGGGGCTGGGACAGGGTGAAGCTGGGAGCTGGGAGCTCAGTCCAGGTCTTCGTGTGGACGACAGAGAGCCACAGAGAGATACGATCTACTGCTTGCTAGAGTGCACAAAAGTTGGAAGCTGAAATTGAGCAGAGCCAGGGCTTGAAGCTTCGCCCTCTAAGTATGGATGCAGGTGCCCCAATCAGCGGCCTAACCTCTTCCTTGAACACCTGCCCTTGGGTAACTATCAAGGAGCACAATGGCTGTGTCATGAGCTAAGAGCATGGTTAGTCCTGTGAGGAACGGCTGGAGTGGCCCGCTGCTTTGTCTTTCTTCAAGCTAGAATTGGAATTTCTGTTGCTCCACAGCCCCATCAGCATCTGGCCTTGTCAGTGCTCCGAGCTACAGCCATTCTAAAGATGTGTAACAGAGCTTCAGTGATGTTTTCATTTACATCCTCATGCCCTGGGTGTGGAGCATGTTTAATTTGCTGATTTGCCATTTATATATCTTTGATGAAATATTTTGCTCAAGTCTTTTGCCCGTTTTTTAATCAAGCTGTTATTGTTGAGCTCTGAGGATTCTTTGTATATTTTAGCTAACAGCCCCATATAAGATACATATGTTATAAAGATTTTAAAAATTATTTTAATGAATTTCAACTCCTCACACCTTTCTTTTCTGGAGAGTGTCATTGGTTTTACATTTGAAAAGTCATCTAGATTTTCTCCAAGGGTATCTTCTAGGAGTTTCTCCCCCTCTGTTTTTTAATATGTATATCACAAATGTTCACAATTTCAACACATGTTGGCATGCTAGACAGAAGTATTTTTTTAAAAGATTTATTTATTTTTATTGCAAACCAGATGCACAGGGAGGAGCAGAGACAAATGGAAGGTCTTGTGTCTGTTGATTCATTCCCCAAGTGGCTGCAACAGCTGAAGCCAAGCTGATCTGAAGCCAGGAGCCAGGAGCTCTTCTGGGTCTCCCATGCAGGTGCAGGGTCCCAAGGCTTTGGGCCATCCTCGACTGCTTTTCCAGACCACAAGCAGGGAGCTCGATGGGAAATGTGGCTGCTGGGATTAGAACTGGTGTCTGTATGGGATTGCGGCACATTCAAGGTGAAGACTTTATCCACTAGGCTACTGCACTGGGCCGATTTTTACTTCTGTTCCCCCTTCACACTCATTTTCAAATGATTAGATGAGGCCCTCAATGTCTTCAGTGTCAATTCAAGAAATAAAAAACAAAGTAGTGAAATAACACAATCATAATTCATTGCAGAAAACAAAGTCTGGGAGATTTAGTTTGCATTTCACATTTAAGTGTGTGATCCCTTTTGAGTTTGCAGATCATTTTTATTTTTAATTTATTGGCATAAGTCATGAAAGGTGAAGGGTATTGGATTAATGTATTAAAAATTTGGGGAAAGGAAAGATAGGCTTTCTTATTTATTAACTCTTGAGGTCTTGAACAAACAACTTTTTGAAGACTCAGTCTTCATCTCCTCGTGGTGACAATATTGAGCCTGTATGAGAATGACGTGAAATAAACCATGTGTGTCAAACACGTAGGAGTTTCCCAAGGTGCAGACAGGGTGGCTGGCCCAAAGACGGTGTGACAGCTCTGGGCCCTGCCTTCCAAACCCTGTCCATTTTGTGATGCATCTGTTCATCTGTATTCTTTTTTTTTATTGTATGAATTTTATTTTTGATAATTTTTACATATCTGATTAGGGTACGAAGGGTCAAGAGCTAGAGGAAAGTGGGTGTGACCAGTGTTTTCACATTCTCTTTTTTCCTTCCTGCATCTGAGGGGAGGGGAGAGATAAGGGGAACAGCCACATCCAGCCTCCCACCGTCTCAGGCTCCCCATGTGGGGCATGCTCTGAGGATCCTGGTCTAGTGGTTTTGATAGTTCAGCAGTTCTGTATTCCTGCTGATCTTTCCACTGCAATTGCGATGAAATCTCTGCAGACTCCACAGATTGACATAGTCCACCTTAGGGTCTCCATTTATCCAGGTATTCACTGCCAACTCTTTGCCGGGGTAGTTGATTGATTTGTTCTGTCCTCCGTCTTCTATTATGGTACCAGGTGTCCCCTGCAAGCTCCAGTGTACTGCCATATTCTCCATGTACATCTGGATATGCTATCCACTGCTCCGTCTAAGCCGTTGAGGACTCCCAGCTCTGACACATGCATGTGTATCTGACTTTCTAATAAAGTTAAATCTTTTAAAAAACAGATTTTAATTTTCATTGGAAAGTCATATAGAGAGGAAGAGACAGAAAGATCTTCCATCTGCTGATTTACTCCCCAAATGGCTGCAAAAGCCAAAGCCAAGCTGATCTGAAGCCAGGAGCCAAGAGCCTCTCCTGGGTCTCCTACATGGGTGCAGGGTCCCAAGGCTTTGGGCTGTCCTCGACTGCTTTCCCAGGCCACAAGCAGGGAGCTAGATGGCAAGTGGGGCCACTGGTTTTAGAACTGGCATCCCTATGGGATCCCAGTGTGTGCAAGGCACCAGGCCCTTCATCTGTATTCCTTACAGGATCTTTTACAACAAACTGGTAAATGTACCAAAAGGAGGACAGTCTAGCACTGTGCCTACTGTGCCGTGGGCTCTAGGTATCACAGTGTTGACAAAAACGTGCAGGTGGACACAGGTGGAAGATTCTTCACTGACTCCAAGTTCCATGTTTTTTGGTAGGTGGTGGACTTCGTAGCAGCCACACTGCAGAGAGCCTGCGCCAGCTTGGCCCATGAAGCAGAGAGCGCTGTGGAATCACAAACACTTAGCATGGCCATGGGGCTAGTGGCCGTCATGCTGGGAGGAGCTGTTCAGGTGAGTTGAAACGTGAACCAGACTTGGATGGTAAAGAGAAGCAGAATACTTTCTGCTTCCCTTCCATATCCCTGTGAGATGAATGTGGTACTTAAGAGAACATGAAGGTAAACAGAATAGGTTGTTAATGAGAATTCTCACCACAGTACAGAACATGGAAGCTGCACTCCTTTGTTACAGCTCCCCTATGTAGGCTATAGGAACTCAGAATTAATTGGTAGTAAGAAACACAAGCTGGGAAAGTCTCTACTGAGGAAGTGTATGTGTAAGCTAATGTTGGGGGCACTGACAATTTCCTGCCCTGTGATTGGCCCTTTGCCCTGATTGGTGTGCCTTGGTGTTGATTGGACAGGATTGACAGATAAGCGGGGGCGTGGCAGGGGAGGGGCTTCTGCATAACAGAATTAACGGAGGTAATGGTTTCAAGGGAAGGTCTGAATAAAGCGCCTCAGAGACTCTCAAGTGTCAGGTGATTTCTTCTGCGGGACAGGAGACCCCATAAGCTAAGACTCAAAGGAATGCGAGAAGGCCAAAAGTGTGTAGTGCAGTGGTAGAAGCTCTCCCACTGGAGCATTGTGCACAAAGGCTCAGAAGTGAGGCTTGTGCCTGGTGGAGCACGTTGCTGTCTGCAGTGCTGTAATCCCATATAGGTGCGAGTTCCAACTTTGCAATCCTGTTCCTTGCTAATGTACATGGGTAGCAGTGGGAGATGGCCTGATTGCTTGGGCTACTGCACCCACATGGGAGACCTGAAAGAGGTTATGCCTCCTCCCTTCTGCCTGGCCAGCCTTGGTTATTCCTACAGAAGGCCTGCATGGCTGAATTACAGAGGCCGAGGGAAGGGCAGCACCAACAAGGGGGAAATTACACAGGGGCTAAGTTGTGTGTGTGTGTGAGAGAGAGAGAGAGAGAGAGAGAGAGAGAGAAAGGGGCAGACTAATTGTATACCACTGCAGGACAGGACACTGCAAGAAAGCAGAACAGGCTTAATGCAAGTATTGGGAAACCTGACCTGAAACCAGCCTACTCTTAATAACCCTTTGCAAAACGTAGGAACCCTCTGGCAACGAAGTTTTGAGTTTGAGTTTCAGGATTGCAATCTGATTTGATTATGGATTTGAGTTTGCCTGTAACTTGTCCTTAAAGGAGAAACGATTTTATCTGTGTCTGTTTTCACGTGAAGCCCATTTCCTGATAAATCTACTTTGTACTCCTTGTTGTGTAATTCCATGTGATCTGGTTCAGCTTCCAGAGCCATTTTAGACCCCTGCTGTCAGACGTGTATCGATGAAGAGTTCACAGATTGAACAGTTTTCTTCAGTTGTTTGGCTGCATTCAGTTTGCCTGCTTAATTTTTGTTTTTCTGGTTGTGTTTTGATTGGAATAGTCTTTGTTTCCACAAGCAGAGAGTGTGTGTTTGCTTCTTTTTATTTAATACTTGCTATTTCAGGCCATGTCCCACATGGAAAGTAGGCCTCAGACATCTCTCTTGGCTTTTCTAGAAGCCCTTCGCTGGGGGCCAGCTTTGTCCATGGGCCGTGTTGGAGAGAGACCCACCCGCCCTGTGCAGTTGCCCTTCCCTTGCCGGTCCCTGCCCTCCGTGAGGCACTGTGACTCACTGATGGTGTTCTGCCATCCTTTGATGTGGCAGTTAATGAAATGAACACAGACACGTCAGCCCCTACACTCTCACCCCTTTCTATTTCTGTACTGCTTGGCTCCTGGGTTTCGAAGTGGCTTGCCTAGTAATGCTGGGCTGTCAGTTTTTGTGTGATGGGAAAGTCATGGTTTTGAATTCTGGTTTCCCTTGATTGCTATCAGGCTCAAGTCCTCGCTTAGGGTCTAGGACAACACACTGTGCCGGTCCCCAATAGCCATCATTGTTTTGGCTAATGAAACAGAATCCCAAATCATCTAACCCCTTTCCTTTCATAATTTATATAATTAGGGTGATTATTAGAATGCTGTGTCTGGGAAGAGGAGGTAATTTGCGAGAAGTGTAGGTTTGAGACTGCTAACAAGACATCTGTAACCCAGACTCATTTTCTAAGTGTCAGGCTTGTTCCTTAGCACGAGTTGTCAGGTTAGTGACTCCTGTTCCCCAGTGCTGCAGCGCCATTGGGTCCTCCGCAGCACATAGCTCAAAGCTCAGAGCAAACCACTGCAGAACTACTTCAGAGAAATGCAAAGCCGTGTTGTTCATGGCAGGCAGCAGAGCCCTCCAGCTGAAAGCTCGGTTCCAACCTCGAAGTCTGCATCCTGCTGGGGTGGGTGTTCATTACGGGGAGACAGAAGGCACATCTCCTCTCTACGGGGCAGTGTCTGTAACTTGGGCTTATTCTGTGTGGCTTAGGTCTTTTGACCAAAAGCTCAAACTTCGTGGACAAGTTATCTTGGCAGTAGGTGAATGGGCCAACCCAGTCCCTGTGCTGGGACACTATCCTTGCTTTCCTCTGCTGGGCTGCAGGAGAGCGCTTTTGAGAACAGCTTGGAAAAGTTCCCGTTATTTTGAGCTATTAAGTGGAACTTCAAAGAGCATGCAATCATGTGTAATTACTGCTGCCCCTCAAGCAGCCTGGTTCAGAAATGTCTTACTTTCTGCCATTTAAAAAACCTGCCACAGCAGGAATTTAATAAACAGCTTTTGGATGGATGGATAAATGGAAGCAAGAACAAAAGCAAGATGGATGTTAAACAAAGGAGGCACTGATTCTCCCTCTCATCCCGTTCTTGTAATGTATGGAAAGGGCATAACCCTGGTGATGGGGCACAGCCATGGGCGTGTTGTTAGTCACGTCCTGCATGGAGCAGAGGGCCATGTTCCTTATTATGACGCTAGCACTTCCTTGATCATCTTCTGGGTAATGCAGACATTCCTGAGTGTCTCCACAGTGTAGAACATCCTTCAGCCACTTACAACTGGTTGACCAAAGTTGTTGTGAAAGCTCTTACTTTGGGGATGGCATTGTGGTACAACAGGTTAAGCTTCAGCTTGCAATGCTGGTGTTTCATGTCAGAGGGGGGCAGTTTGAGGCCTAACTGCTCTGCTTCCCATCCAGCCTCCAGTCAAGGTGCCTGGAAAGGCAGCAGGTCATGGTTCAGGTGTTTGGGCCACTGATGTACATGAGCATGTGGGAGACCTGAGTGGAGTTCCTGGCTATTAGCTTTGGCCTGGTCCAAAGCTGGCTGTAACAGACATCTGGCGAATGAACCAACAGATGAAAGATTATCATTCATTCTCATATTCTCTATGTATATTCCCCTCCCTGCTTTCCTCCCCCTCTTAAAAACAAATAACTCAAAAAAATAAAGAGGCCTTACTTGAAGACCACGATGCCTGTGATTTTTTTTTTATTGGAAAGGCAGATATACAAAGAAGAGGAGAGACAGAGAGGATGATCTTCCATCCAGTGATTCACTCCCCAAGTGGCCGAAATGGTCAGAGCTCAACTAATCCAAAGCCAGGAGCCAGGAGCTTCCTCTGGGCCTTGCACACAGGTGCAGGGTCTCTAGACCCTGAGCCATCCTCCATTGCTATCCCAGGCCACAAGCAAGGAGCTGGATGGGAAGCAGGGTGGCTGGAACACAAACCAGTGCTCATATGGGATCCTGGCACATACAAGGCAAGGATTTCAGCCGCTAGGCTACCATGCTGGGCCCAATGCCTGTGATTTTAATAGCTTTTGAGAAATGTCCTTCCAGTTTACCCAAGTCTGGTTCCCCCGAGTTCTTTCTGCTTTCCAGATTAAACTTTCTATTTTTGAAGTTGTTTCCATTGTGTTTATTTATGTACTTGTTATACATTTTCAGAGCTTTTTATACTTTATACAAAATGATTTCTCTGACATCAAGGGGGCTGTGAAGGTTTCCATTTGTTGAGGTCACAAAAGCATATGACCTGAATGTTCCCAGAGACCCCAGATCTTCATGGCTGCAGGCGGATAGCCATCTGGTGGGAGTTGGTATTGAAGGGTGGTTTTTAGGCAAAAATTTAATCACTAGATTCTCATATGTGCTTTCTAAATGACAATTTATTCTTTCTCCATTTCATTGGGTTTAACACTTCCTTTTTCCCAAGTGCCTTTCAGGAGCAAAGGCCGAACAGTGAGAGGAATTTAGCATGTTTTATTACAGCCGCCAAAGTCAGAAGGTTAGGTGAGACCACACTCATGCTCTCGGTTGTCTGGACAATAACCATTGCTCACATACAGTCTGGGACAAAGCCTGGAATCTGGAGTCGTGTCCCCACCCCTGTGGCATCACACGGAGGAGTGTCACTGCCGTAGGTCCTCCACGCTCTGCATGCTGTGGTCTGTCCCCCCTGACTCCACCTACCCAGACCTTTGCCTGTTGGCAGAGTCGGCCTCCTGCAGTATGCGGTCCTTTCCTGTCGGCCTCTGTCACAGAGTAATACACAAGCAGGGCTTTTTGTGTTTCCCAGGCTTCCTGCTTGTCTCCTTTCTGTGTTGTGTAGTATTCTGACATTGGCTACATGTGTCACTTTGTGTTCATGCATTCATCCTGGAAGCCAACACCTTGGTGGTTTTGAGTGGTTATGGCTAGAGCTGCTCTACATTTGGGCATGCTCCTTGCCACTTAAGTTACGGGAACATCAGAGTAATCAGTTGTTTTTCACAGCAAGATAAGCCATTGTATGTTGTCGTGGGGGTTAGAAATTCTATCTTCTGTTGGTTTTGCATGAGTTTCTACTTCATAAGCAGGGAAATCTCAGGGGGTGGGAAGTGAGGTGTCACAGGTACAAACCTGACTTCCCTCAATCTCTTTTTCTTGGGAGGACAGTGACAGGGAAAACAAAGAAGACGAGTCCTGTGGAATTGTAGTGCAAACGGAGGACTTATGGGGTCTTTGGAAAACAGCTGGTTGGTGAGATGATGATGAAGGTGGTGAATGATCAAGTCATCAGTACCCTGCTTTGGTCTAAAAAGGATTTCAGAGCCCTGAGGTTTTCCGCTCTTTGGGGTGCCTGGAAGCCTCACAAGATCATTTCTCTGATGTTCTCAGCCAGAAAAGGATTCCATGGTTTCTCACTTTCCGTCACAGCTCTGACTCCATTCCTTAGCCAAGCCCATGCCATTCTTAGAACAAATCTCCTTGGAGGGAGATGACTCTCACATGATTTTCTAGGAGAATATGGCTTCCGCTAGTTTGCAACTGGATGCCTTCCTAACTTGTGTGCCTGTGTGTGCCCTGTGTGCTCACTTTAGAGCAGATTGTTGGCAGCAGAGTGTTGGGGAAGAGTGTGAGTCCTGGACTCAGATTCCTTGAGCTCAGCTGTTCCTGTGTCTGGTTTGTAACCGTCAGCCTTCGCAGGGATATGTGTGTGTGTGTGTGTGTGTGTGTGTGTGTGTGTGTGTGTGTGTGTGAGATTTTAAACACCTGAAGCAGGGTTACCTACCTGCATTTATAGCCCATATAATCTTGCATTTCTACTATAAACAGCAATCTCTTCTTGTGTGGGGTGGGGGGAAGAACCAAAAAGAACTCCTAAGATGGATACATCAGTGGAACAAAACAGCCCCAAAACAGAGCCACATGAATAAGGTCAGCTGATCTTTGACCAAGGAGCACAGTTGTGCATGGGAAGTGATGGTGCTTGCAACAAAGGGTGCTGGAACCACAGGCAGAAGAAAGAACACAGGCACAGACCTTATACCCTATGCCTAGCTACTCTGTGCTTCAATTTCCCCCAGTCAGAAATTGGGGTCATTGGGGCAGGCGTGTGGCACAGCAGTTAGATGCCATCATCTGGGATGCCCCCATCTTACATCAGTCTCTGATTTGTGTTCCAGACCCTCCATTTCTTAAATTATTATTTGGATTTATTTATTTTTATTGTAAAGACAAATTTACGTAAGAGAGAGAGAGAAAATAATCTTCCATCTGCTGGTTCACTTCCAAAATGGCCGCAATGGTCAGAGCTGAGCTAGGAGCCAGGCACTTTCTCTAGTCTCCTGCATGGATGCATCCTTCATCCCTTCTCAGGCCATCAGCAGGGAGCTGGATGGGAAGTGGAGCAGCCAGGACACAATATTGTAGGCATTGGAGGAGTGAACTGGCAAGTGGAAAATGCCTCCCGTCTATCTCTGTGCCTTTCATATAAAGTAACAATAATAAAAAATTTAAATATAGACATCAGTAGTAGCTGTGTCACAGGATGTAAATGTGTTTTAACTTAGAAAAGTGCTATTACATGATATGTGTTGAATTAATGTTAACTTTAAAAATTTTGTGGACCTTGCACTATGGCTCAGTGGCTAAATCCTTGCCTTGTAAGTGCTTGGGGTCCCATGGGCACAGTTCATGTCTTTGCTACTCCACTTCCCATTCAGCTCCCTGCTTGTGGCCTGGGAAAGCAGTGAAGGACGGCCCAATGCCTTGGGACCCTGCACTGGCATGGGAGACCCAAAGAAGCTTCTGGCTTCTGGTTTTGGATCTGCTCATCTCCAGCCATTGTGGCCATTTGGGGAGTGAAGCAGCGGATGGAAGATCTTTCTGTGTCCTCCTTCTCTGTATATCTGCCTTTCCAAAAAAAAGTTTTTAAAATTAAATTTGTAAAGAAGGAATTGAAGGATAAGTTTATTTTGCTACAAAATATTTAAAGTCTGTGAAATTTTTTCCTTTATTTTTAAAGAGATTTTATTTGTTTGAAAGGCACAGTGACAGAAATGGAATGGTGGGGGAAGGAGAGAGTCTTTCATCCATGAATTCACGCACCAAATGGTTGCAACGTCCCAGCCCAGTGCTTCGCCAAACAGAAGCTAGGAACTGCTTCTGCTGCAGGGGTGAATCACTTCTCTGCTGCTTTCCCAGGCCCATTAGCAGAATACCAGATCAGAAGTGGAGCAGCTGGGACTCCATATTTGATTTCAACTTTGCAAATGGTGACTTAACATGCCATATGACAGTGCTGGCCTGGATAATTCTTTCATATTATGTAGTCTGTGAGCTTCCCGATGCGCTTTCACATGTGTGGCTTCAGGCGTGACCTGATTGTGTCATGAACACACTTGCTCCTTGCCCCTGTTCCCTGGCCCACGTTCTATTGACGTCTGTTGTGTTGGTCACTGTCATTTTGTAGCTGAAGTCCGGAGACTTTGTTGTGTTGAAACGGCTGATGCCTCTGCTGGACAAGGTCTCCAGCTCGTTCCCTGACCCTGCCATCCAGGAGCTCGCTACTGATCTCCGTATCACCATTGCCACTCACGGAGCCTTTGCCACAGAGGCCATCAGCGTGACTGCCCAGAGTACCCTGAACAAGAAAGAACCCGGAAGAAAACCAGAGGGGCAGCAAAGAACCAGTGGAGAAAGAGACGCCAGCAGTACCCAGAGACACCACGAACAACAGCCAAACCCAGAGAAAGTCCAGGATTCAAGCCCAGAGGCCAGTGCTGCGTCTGTGCCTGAGGGGGTCGCTGAACCCAGCTCTACTGCAAAGCGGAAGCCCGGAGGTGTAACCACGGAACAGCTCCAGGAGTTGGTTTTATCAGCCTATGACCCTCAGATTCCAACACGGGCTGCCGCCCTGCGCACTCTGTCCCACTGGATAGAACAGAGGGAAGCAAAGGCCCTAGAGACGCAAGAGAAGCTTCTCCAGGTGAGCGGGACACACCACACAGGCCCAGGGACACGGGGCAGGGCAGCTGTCCTGGGGCGGACAATCTTCCCCTGCCCCTGGGGAGCCTAGTCTGTGTCAGGCACCATCCAGGCTCGCCCTCCAGCACCAGGTAGAGGACACAAGGACTTACACACAGTAGGCTGACCCCAGGAACCTGCTCAGTTGAGCATGTGCTGAGTGCATGGGAATTTCACTTACAAGAAATGCATGGAGAGCCAGGAGAAAAATAGTTAGTATCTAGAGGAGGTAAATCTTAACGTGGCCCTAGTGCACTGTGAGGTTTGGGCTGACGAAAGCAAAGAGAGAGCAGTACCATGGCAGATCTCAGAGGTGGAAGGGCCCGTTTCTGAGTCTAGGTCCGTTTTCACCGCTGTGACCCAGCCTGGAAAAGCAACCAGGCTCTCTGTAGAGGGGGCATTGTGTGTTCCTGGGTCTCCTGCCTCCTTTTCTTGCTCTGTCACAGTCAAGAGGCCGCTGTAGATGTGTGTGGAGGCAGAAAGGTTTAGTAAATCTTTTTCCTTTTATGGAAATTGTCCTGATCTCAGTAGGGGTTAAAGACCCGAAGCAAGAAGCCTAGAGACTTGTAACTGGGATCCAGTCCCAGTTGAGATGCTCAGACACTTCACGTGAACTTCCTGAGAAAACTGCTGCTTATTGAGCCAGGCTAGATGCGTTATATGCCATGTGATCTAATCCTCCCAGCAGCCACATCGTTAGTGTGATCTCCATCTTACAGATGAAGAATCCCAAGCACAGACACGTGCCAAGGATTTGCTGTCATTGAGATATGGCTGAAAACTCAAACATGTATCTTCTTTGAGTCATTAAAAATGTCACTTGACGTGCTCGCTTCGGCAGCACATATACTAAAAATGTCACTTGCCATACCTATGTTGATAGTGACTACTGTGAACATCTTTGGAATTCACATTTCATTTATTCTTTCTCTGCTGGACATAATTGATGGCCAAGTTCTGTGGGGGGTTTTTTTGTTTTGTTTTGTCTTTTTCTCTCTAAGAAGCCTTTACTTTTAAAAATTTATTTGTCTGAGAGAACGAACGAACAAACTTTACGCACTGGTTCACTCCCCAAATGGCTTCAATAGACAAGAGCTGGGCTGGTCTTAGGCCAGGAGCCAGGAGCTTCCTCTGGGTCCCCCACATGGTTGCATGGTTTCAAGCACTTGGACCATCTTCTGCTACTTTTCCCAGGCCATTAGCCAGGGAACTAGATGGAAGTGGGACAGCTGAAACTTGAACTTGTGTCCATATGGTATAGGATGCCATCACTGCAGGCTCTTATGCACGCCCCCCTCCCCTCCACCAACTTTCAAGTAAGACAATAAGAAAGGTGTTTATTGTTTTGAGGCTGCTCATCAAGGAAGCCTCAGGAATTTCCTTTGCTCTGTTTCCATCCATCATCTCACTGCTGTGTTTTTTGGTTCCAGATATTCTTGGAGAACTTGGAGCATGAAGACACTTTCGTATATCTGTCTGCAATTCAGGGTAAGTTAGTCCTGGGTAAAGGGCTTTCAATTTGTGGACAAAAATTACATCATGTTTGCACTGAATCTCTGAAGCCATCACTGTCTGAGGCCTCGGGTCGGCTGGTATTTTATCTGTCTGGCTGATAACTGGACAGTTCTCAGAGGGTCCTTGGAGTTACATTGTTTCATGGTGACGAAACGCTCTCAGCATGGTTCCCTGTCATTCTAGAAGTGGATCCCACTTCCCTGAAGTCAGAAATCTAGAAATCCGTTGACACGTGTGCTCTTCTCCCAGCAGCCCTTTAGGTTGCCTGACTAATGTCAGTCTGCACCTTTGTCCGCCCTTGACACGAGCGACTCTCAGAGTAGTTCATATCTCTTCCCTAGAAATGTGATTTTACAGTAAATTGATTTCTCTTTTCTACTACTTTGTTGTTCTCCCTGCCCCAATTCGATTGTACATCCTTACCTAGAGAAGCTATAGAGAGTTAGGTAGAGTTAGGTAGCCTTGGCAGGAGGGCAAGGGGGTCAGGGTCAGATCTCTGCTTGTGGTTGTGTCCCCATGGTGTCCCACCTCATTGCACTTCCTCTCAACCGTGTGCACTCTGGCAGGTTATTTCTGCCGGACTCCAGTTTTGTCTTTGCAAGAAGGAACTCAACAGGAGTGTGCTGTGGTATAGCTGCTTTGGAAGGTGTTTCTGTAGACAGATGAAGTAAGTTACCAGTTGGCATGGTAATTCCACTCTTAGGTGGCTACCCCAGAGAAAGGAGATGTTGAGTTGCACCAAAGCCTGAGTGGGAATGTTCATAGCAGCACTGTTCTGTCACCTCAGCCAATAGGTGGAAACTGCGAATGTCCAGCAGTGAGTGAAGGGATAAGCAGAATGTCGGGGACACTGTCAGTGCATGCATGGGCACATGTATGTGGGGTGTTATTGACCATTAAGATCTGGGAAGTACTGATCCATGCTACAACACGATGGTCACCCAGTAGTACCACACACATTGATTGGTTCCATTTATTTGAAGGAAAAAAAATGCCAGATAAGCAGACAGTAGATTAGTGGTTGCCTGGAGCTGAGGCAAGACGGAATGGTTGGAGGATGTTAGCCAAAGGGCGCAAGCGTTCTTTCTGGAATGATGAAAATGTTCTAAAATTGGTTGTGGTGATGATTGCACAACTGCAAGTATTCTAGGAACATTAAATTGTAAACTTTGAGTGAATTGTACGCCTTGTGAACTATATCCCAATAAAGCTGTTATAAAAAAAAAATGGGGGCTAGTACAGTGGCAAGCAGGCTAATAACCCTCTCTCTGCCTGAAAGCAGTGGCATCACATATGGGCACTGGTTCGTGTCCCAGCTGCTGCACTTCATGGCCTGGGAAAGCAGTGAAGGATGGCCTAAGGCCTTGGACCCATGCACCCACATGGGAGTCTGGGAAGAAGTTCCTATCTTCGTATCAGCTCAGCTCTGGTTGAAGTGGCCATTTGGGGAGTGAGTCAGCAGAGAGAAGACCTCATTCTGTCCTTTGTAAAAATCTGCCTTTCAAATAAAAATAAATTATTCTTTTTAAAAAATGGGATGCTGGGGCCTGGCGCAGTGGCTTAGTGGCTAGAGCCCTTGCCTTGTATATGTTGGGATCCATATGGGCGCTGGTTCTAATCCCAGCAGGCTCCACTTCCCATTCAGCTCCCTGCTTGTGGCATCCCTTGTTGCTGTGGTTTGTATCTTGGGTGCTCCAGCTTCAATCCACCTCCCTGCTGGTGGCCTTAGAAAGCAGTGGAGGATAGCGCAAGTGCTTGGGTCCCTGACAACCATGTGGGAGACCCAGGTGAAGCTTTTGGCTCCTAGCTTCCTCCTAGTCCAATGCTGGCGGTTGCAGCCATTTGAGCAGTGAACCAGCAGATGAAACAACTCTGTCTCACTTCTCTATATAACTCTGCCTTTTTGCCTTTCAAATAAATAATATTAAAAAAAAATTGAATATGAAGGGAGAGAGCTTATACTGTCAGCATCTAAGGAGATGTTATGGCTAAATGTGATGTAGGAGAGGAATCTTGGAACAGAAAAAGCACTGGAGAAAACAAAGGAAATCTGAAGAAATTATGGGCTTTAGGTGGTAATACAGTCATTTTGGAAGTGGATGGAAGGTCTCTCTGTCTTTCAAGTAGATAAAAATAAATAAAATTAATATTGAAAAAGTATATAAAAAGCAAAAATAAAAGTTCTCAAAGTAGTCAAAATGACCTCCCAAAGAATGACTGCTAGGTAAAAATGGATCCAGAAATGTAGTTATTTGTTTTTTATTTTTTGAAAGGCAGAGTGACTGAGATGAGGAGAGGTCTTCCATCTCCTCTGGTTGATTTTCTGTGTGGCTGCTATGGCCAGGGCTGGGCCAGGCCAGAGGCAGGAACCAGGGGCTCCATTCGGGTTTAGGGGACATAAGGGGAAAGGACTTCCCTGCAGCTGTGAGACCAGAGGCTCCAGAGCCTGTTAGGGCACTGGAGGCCACACATAGAGGAATGGAATTTGGTGAAATCAGATAAACCAATGAAGCAACAACCAGAAATGCTTGTAATTAACAAGGCTCAGAAAACTGGCCATCCTGAGCTTCTCCCAAGAAACTCGATACCTTCAGGGAGATGTCCCTCCTTGATTTGCCATTTTTCCTTTTTAGGCCTGGGATTTCTGGAAGAGGTGCATTATTATTCAAATGTGGCATATGGTTGCTTGGGAGAAGATTTGCAGCTGATTAACGCATTGCACTCATTAGTCTCTAGGATCTGCTATAAAAGTTGCAAAACTGTTGGTGTGGTGTTTGCTTTTAGTAATTGTAATTGGTGTGCTAATCAGTTAGGAGCTAATTTGGTGATGAAGAACATGGGAGGAATCGGTGTAATTTCAGTTCTCAGCTCCCAAGATGGACAAGCTTGAGCTAATTGATGTTTTTGGTGTTTGTAACGTGCACTTAAAAACCAAGGCCTTAGGTGAATTTCGATTAAGAAAGCAAAGAGCAGAATTTTCCCATCTGGTCTGCCAGTGTAATCGGCTGGGCCAGTCCAAACGAGCAGACAAGAGGTGCCCACTGTGGCTGAAGTCGAGTTTAGTGTTGGGGTCTGTGTATGTGTGAAGCTTTCCCTTCCTGAGTTCTGCCTAAATGATTCCTGTGCAGGTTGCATAATCCATTGGTGTTGTGCATTTCTTTTCCGGCGTCTCACTGACTCTGTCTCTAGTCTAGGCAGAGAGCAGAAGGGAATAAACTCAACCACTCAACAGATGCTTGGTGGTGCCTGGTGCAGGAGTCTGTGATGTGTGTATGCTCCATCCATCAGAACAGTGAGAGAACTACACCCCCTACGTTCTTGTTTGACGTGAGGCTGCCTCTGTGGACTCCAGCTAAGCACATTATGGTTCACTGGCTGGTCCTAGCGGAGGAAGCTGATTCTGGCAGAGAATTAGATTGGTAGCTACCATTGAGAGTTGTCAGCCAAATATCTTAGTTTTATTCAGACTAAGAACACATATCTCCTTAGGCTCCTCATAGATTTCCATTGTATTTTTAAAAAAGATTTATGTATTTATTTAAGAGGCAAAGTTAGAAAGAGATGGAATTGGGGAAGACAAATACTTCCATCCACTGATTCATTCCTAAAATGTCTGCAGTGGCTAGAGCTTAACTAGTCCAAAGCCAGGATCTTCTTCCAGGTCTTCCACCTGGGTGCATGGCCCAAGCACTTAGGCTCAACTCTGCTGCGTTCCCGGGCTCGTTAGCAGGAGTTGGGTCAGAAGTAGAGTAATTGCAACACTAACCAGGACCTATAAATGGGATGCTGGTATTGCAGGTCGAAACTTAGCTTGCTAAGTAAATAACTTTTTTTTAAAAACAAAGCAAGGTAACCATGACTATTACATGGTTATTATAAAAGTGCTATGATTTGGCACCGATGCACGATGCCCATGATAGAAACTTGATCTCTATTTGCATTGTGGTAATGTTGAGATGGTGGGGCCTGGTAGAAGGTGATTAGGTTTTGGAGGTATCACCCTGCAAAGGGATTATGTAGTTGTTGACACACTCAAAGACCCCCTAGTATTTCCCAAAAGAGCAAATTGATCAAGAACAAGTGAACCTGGACCCCGGGTCTTGCCATGTGCTTCCTCCCTGCCCACATTCCCCTGTACTGCCTGTCGTGATCAGAGCCAGGAGGGCCTCACCAGGACCAAGCAGATGCTGGCACCATGCCTTTGAACACTTAGCACTGTGAGCCACATCAGTTTCTCTTCTGCATAGAGTACTCCCCTTCAGGTATGTTGCTGCTGCAGCAGGAGATGTTCTGAGACAGTGAGTAGTACATTCTGATTTTTCTGAAACATGTCAGCGATGAGGAAATATTTAAAGTAAAATTGAAAGGCCTGATTTTGTTACATACGGGAATGAAGATATGTCCCTAAGAGTCTCAGCATGCTTGTTAGTTGCGTGGGGCATTTTTTACATTTCAATTTTAAAATCAGTAAATGGGTCAGCAGTGTTCTTCACTAAGATACCACAGGCAGATTATTAATAATGCTGTGAGTCTCCCTGCTCTGGTATTTAAAGGACATTTTGAGGGCAGCAGAAATGTATTAGGGGTGTCCAAATAATTCAGTGTCAGACGAATCTTGGATCAAACTACCAGCCTCATTGAAAATGAAATAAAACCTGCCCAGGCTGTGAGCCCAGCATGAGAGGTAAAAGTGTGCCAGTGCGTGTGGAGTGAGGCAAACCTAGACATCTTGACATGCCCTGACAGACCTCACCAACTCTGCCACCCTCTTCCTGTCAGCGAAGGGCTTTCGTTGCTGGCAGAAGAACCAAGGGGAGGGAAGGCAGAAAGTCCGGGAGGGGGAAGGTAGATACAACGTGAAATTGTTTCCATAGAGTTTCAGCCTGAGCACGATTTCAAGTCTTAACTTGCCCAGAGCTGAACTCTATCTTGTCCTCAGATTTCTACCTCCAGTGAAGTAAGTTGAGAAACCATTCATTGAAGATAACTCTATCCCTCTCCCAGGTCAGGGATTGCAGTTTGAAATGCTGCCTGGTGAAGTTCTTTCCCTCCACTCGTGTCCCTGGAATGGGAGGGTATCCTCTGCGTTCCAGCCTGATTTCTGTACCACCTAATTAACAAATGAGCATTTAGCAAACATCTCTCCTATCTGCTATCTCAGTAAATCCTCGAAGTACTTCTGGGAAGTAGACATTATCCCCATTAAAAAACAAAACAAAACAAAAAATACCTTCTTATTTGGGATGTAATTTACATACCTAACATTCACCAAACTAAAATATGCAAGTCAGTGGTTTTTAATGTATTTCAAGTGTTGTGCAGCTGTTACCCACTATCTAATTTTAGAATATTTTCATCATCCCATGCCCACCGGCAGTCACTTCTCATGTCTCGCCCCCCGTCCCCCACAAGCTCCTGGCATCCAGCAGTTTACCTCTCTGTGGATTTGCCTGCTCTGAACAGTCCATGAAAATAGAATCAGTCAGTACAGTGGGGCAGTTCCCTGTCTCTGTGGCCCATCCATGTGATGGCATAGCCCTCTGCTTCTTTGCTCTTTGTGACTAAAAAGATCCCCTTGTGCCATTAGCCACATTTTAGGCCCGTTTCCGCCTTCTTGAAGAATGTTGCCTTAAACATTTGACTCGGGAGAGGCATCATTAAGTCTTATGTTTGCCGAGAATGACTGTCAGAGTTTTACATTATCCCGACTTCTGACCATCCCCGCCAAGTTTGTTATTGTTTGTCTTTTTAAGATTATTGTAGCTGTGCCAATGGGTGTGAAGTGATGCCTCGCTTCAGTTTTGGTTTGCTTGTCTTTAATGAGTTACCGATGAGGGCAATCATCCTTCTTATGAGTTTATTATCCATTTGTTAAATCTTTAGAGAAATGTTTCTTCAGTGAGGATCATCTCCGTGTGGCCTGCAGGTTACCTGGCCCTGGGCTCTGTACGTACCTGGGCATGTCCTGGGGGCTTTGTTCACCTGGCTGTGTTCAGTGACCTGAGAATCTGCATCCACACCACCTCAGTTCAACATTGCTCTGCATTTTGAAGCATGTACAGCAGAGACTCAGCGCTCTGGGCCACCAGCACTGGGTATAGCTCATTGCTTGGCCTGAGCACAGCTGCTCACTCCCCTACTGTAACAACAGAACGTCACCACTGGCCGAATGCTGCAAGATGTCTGGTCACTGCAACACCACACTGTCTCCGCTGCTTTCCTGTGCCCATCAGTCTCCAGGTGCCCCTCAGCTGTCGGTTTGTCCTCTCCTATTTCCTGGAATGTGCCCTCTCTGCTTCATACTGGCTAACGTTTCTTCATCTGTTTAAACATGGCTTCACCAGAATCTGCCATCTTGATTCTCCTCTCCTAAGATATTGTTAATGTGAACACAGAAACTTGAGCCTGGAGGTTTATGTGATTTTTGTGAGATTTTCTGGGTCAAGTGAACCCTTTTCACCAATCACCTAAGGCCGCTTACAGAAAGAGCAGTGTTTTCTCTTTTTATTGTCTTATTGTTTTTTTTCTCTTTTTATTGTAAAGATAAGTATATGATTTGCAAATATTCTCTGTCCGCTTGTGGTTTGGAATGTTTTTTCTTTTAATATAATGATATCACAAAAGTTTTAGTTTATCAACTTTTTCTTTCATTGTGTATACTTTGGGTGTTACTTCTAAGAAATCATTGTGTAACCCAAGATAATGAAGATTTACTTCTGTTTTCTCCCAAAAGTTTTGTAGCTGTAACATTCAAGTCCATGATCCACTTGGAACTAGTTATTGGGTATGAAGTGAAATGATGGGTTCTGAGACTAAGGGAGGTTGAGTCCTTTTCCCAAAATTACATAGCAATTAATTTGGACCTTGTTCTTGGTCTACAAATTTAACTTTTCCTATCCGGCATTCTATATTACTTCTTTAGAACTTTTCAGACATTGGTGGAATTTTGCCATACTGGATTTTAAAATTTACTTGTTTTAGATTATTTGAAAGGTTGGGAGATAGAGGCTGATCTTCGGCTGGTTCTCTCCCCTGGATACACAGGATAGCAGGATTAGGTAAGGCAGGAGCCTGTAACTTACTTGAGTCTCCCACATGGGGACTCTGTTAAAAGCAGAGTGTGGACTCAGATCAAGAACTCCCACCCCTGTTGTGGTTCTTTAACATAAAGAAGTCAGTTTGATTATTATTGAATATCGTTTGATGCTCTTGAAAGCTTAGATTCTACCTGTAGTTCTGAAATAGAAGCGCAGATAATGCAGTCATCTATCGCAAATACAAAAAGGACTTGCGTGTGGCCACAGACGTTGGGAAAGCACTGGAGCTGGGATCAAGCTGTTAGCTCACTGCACGGTGCAGGTGATGCGTATGTGCTTTTCTGTCCTCTCTCAAGCCAGAGATGGCATTCCAAAGCTCAGAATGGCTGGCTTCATTTTCAGAGTATTTGTCCCGTGGTTTCCTGTGTCAGTCAGAGATGGACACCTTCAGATTTGTATCCAAATGCTTTTAGCAGCTTAGTACATTCACTTGTACATGGAAGGTGACCTGACTGCTTCACTATATTTTTCCAGGGTTGACCCTGGAGGAACTGGGATTGGATAAACCTCCACTTGGCTTTGACTTGGCTCTTGCAGCCTTTTGAAAAGCTAATCGACAGATAGGCCATCTCTATCTCTTTCAGTCCTTCTCTCTTTGTACTTTTGCCTTTCAAATAAATAAGTCTTAAAGGGAAAAAAAAAGATTGGCCCCTGGATAATTGCCACATAAGGGAACAGCAATGAGTGTCCAAGATGTTCACACCACATGCCTGCCTGTGCGAGGTGCAGCTCCCTGCATGTTAGCAGTTGTCTTCCATACTGTACGGGTGAGGGAGCCTTGCCCAAACAGTTGCGTAACTGTCCGGAGTGATGCAGGTGTGAAGTGACAGCTTTGGGACTTGAATTCAAGTCTGACTCTGGAGACTCTGCTGTTGCCACAGGGGAAGAACAGTGAATCACAGTGCCCACGCGGGTCCTGTTCCCAGGGTGGGAGCTGAGTTTCCTTGTGGTCTTCAGTGTAGGAGAACCAGGCCTGCCTGTCGGAAATGATTTCACAAGTCAGCCCTTTAAAATGTAACTTAATAATACACTGAGCTCATGCCTCCTTGATTTTCACTGTTTGGCCCTGCGCCTTTGGCAGTGGAATACTCCTTTCTTGAAGTGTCCTCGGTGTATCGTTGTGACTCATCCTCCACTGTGGACTGCGAACACATGTGCATTATCTGTTGCCCACCCTTCTTGCTCCCAGTGGCGTGCATGTCTCAGGGCCTAGGCGTCAGCATTACTTTCAGATGTGTTAAAGTGTCTATAGAAATCAATCCTGGGATTTGAGCAGTTTACTCTTAGCATCTTCATCCGCTTTGTGCTGTTCTAACAGAATACCTGAGCCTGAGTAATATTTTGTAATGATTTATTTTTATCAGAAAAGCAGATTTGCAAAGAGGAGAAACACAGAGAAAAATCTTCGATCCACTGGTTCACTACCCAAGTGGTCACAATGACCAGATCATGAGCTGATGTGAAGCTGTGATCCTGGAAGAGCCGGAGCTTCTTCTAGGTCTCCCACATGGGCGCAGGTCCCAAGGTTTTGGGCTGTCCCTCTGCTGCTTTTCCAGGCCACAAGCTGGATGGGAGGTGGAGCAGCAGGACATGAACCTGCACCCATATGGAATCCCTCTGCTTAGAAGTAGAGGATTAACCAGGCTCACCATTGTGCCGAGCTCTAGCCTGGGTAATCCTAAAGATGTAGTTTCTGCAGTTCTAGGGACAGAAGGTTCAAGGTCAAGAGCCTGTTTGTAACAAGGGCTCTCTCTCTTTTAAGATTTATTTGTTTTTATTGAAAAGGCAGATCTACAAAGTGAAGGATGTGAGACAGAAAGATCTTTCATCCTCCGGTTCACTCCCCAAGTGTCTGTAATGTCCGAAGGTGAACTGGATGCAAAGCCAGGAGCTAGGAGCTTCTTCTGGGTCTCCCACGTGGGTGCTTTGGGCTGTCCTTGACTGCTTTCCGAGGCCATAAGCAGGATGGGAAGTGGAACAGCCAGGACATGAACCAGCACTCTGATGGGATCCTGGCGCATGCAAAGTTAGGATTTAGCCACTGAGCCATCACGCCAGGCCTGACAAGGGCTCTGTTGTGTGTGTCCACACAGAGGTTTCCATTAGCATTTATAGTAGCCTCAAAGCAGAAACCTGGTGACTAAACAAATGAAAGCTGCTGTGTCTAGCCACTGGCATAGTGTTTGACAATAAAAAGGAGTGAAGTACTGCTGATTCATACTCACAATACAGTACCAGCACACCCGAAAACATGGCAAGCAGAAGCCTGGCACCAAAGGCCCTGTTTTTCACGAGTCCACAAAAGCAGGCTGGGGGCTGCCTGCTGATGGGAGGATAACAGAATGGAAAGTGACTGATAATAAATGGGAGATTTCTTTTTGAGGAGTTGAAAGTGCCTTAAGATGAGGTTGTGTGCTGCGTAGATAATCTTGCAAATATACTCACAATAACTGAATTATACACCTCATTTTTGTTATTTTAAGAGTTGCAATTTATTTGAAAAGCAAAATTACAGTGAGAGAGAGATAGAGAAAGAAAGATCTGCTGGTTCATTCCCCACATGGCTGGACAACGGCTGGGGCTGGGCCAGGCTAAAGCCGGAAGCCAGGAACTCCATCCGGGTCTCCCAGATGGGTGTCAAGTTCAGCTGTTCCAGGTTGGAGCTGGATTGGAAGTGAAGCAGCTGAGCATTAAATTGGCACTCATTTGGGGATGTTGGTGTGTAGACAGCAGTTTAATGCACTGAACCACAATACTGAAATCTTGATTTAAATACTTATAAAAAGATCTTATAGGGCCCGGCGTGATAGCATAGCAGTTAAGGTCCTCGCCTTCAATGTGCCAAGATTTCATATGGATGCTAGTTCTAATCCCATCAGCCCCACTTCCCATCCAGCTCCCTTCTGTGGCCTGGGAAAGCAGTCGAGGATGGCTCAAAGCCTTGGGACCCTGTACCAGTGTGGGAAACCTGGAAGGTGCTGGCTTCGGATTGGCGCAGCATTGGCCGTTGCAGTCCCTTAGGGAGTGAACCATTGGACGGAAGATCTTTCTGTTTCTCGTAAATAAATCTTTAAAAGAGAGAGAAAGAGAGAGATTTTATGATTTTATAGGCTGGCACGGTGGCTTTGTTGGGTCATCCTCTGGCTGCAGCACTGGTTTCCCATATGGGTGCCAATTTGAGCCCTGGGTGTTCCACTTCTGGTCCAGCTCTCTGTGGATGAGCTAAGAAAGCAGCAGAAGATAACCCAGTTGCTTGAGTTCCTGCCACCCATGTGGGAGACACAAAAGAAGCTCCTGGCTCTGGATCAGCTTGGCTCCGGCCATTGAAGCTGTCTGGGGAATGTTCCAGAGAATGGAAGCTATCTCTCTCTATTTTTCTGTAACTCTGACTTTCAAGCAAGATAGATAAATGTTTAAAATTAAAAAAAAATAGGTTTTAAACTTGCAGAGCAGTGGTTTCTCACGAGGACCTCAGGAACCTGGGGGGACTGTGCCGGATGTGGAGACAGAACTGTGTGAAGGAGTTGAGGCTGAAGGAAGAATGTGCTCCTGGTAGGCAGGCCTGCAGGGGCCAAGCTGTTCAGGGTGTTTTTGCAACAAGAGTCTGGGCTAGAGGGCGAAGCTGGTGGGGGGGAACGACACCAGGAGGCAGCTTCCGGGCTCCGCTGTGGGGCTCCAGCCCCCTGGTGTCCAGGTGACCAGACCCCGGCCCTGCGAGTATCGTGTTTGCTGACAGCTGACGCTGCTTTGAATTGTCCCTTGTAACTTCCCAAGTGGGACCTACCTGTGTGTCAGATGCCACTGCATGGCTTCAGTTGTTCCTCACTGATGCCCTGTGAGAGTCATCAGTGCCTTTATCTCCCCCTTGTCCAGGCAAGAAAGCAAGGCTGCAAGGCTGTTTCCTGGCCCTCTGCTGAGCGACAGAACCAAAGCTAGGGCCCTCACCCACACCGTGATTCCCTTCCCTCTGTGCCACCTTCTCACTTTAGTTTAAATTTTTATTTTGTTCTGTTTTTTTCCATTTAGTGTTCAATAGATAGAATGTAGTTCGTAGTTATAATATTATATTGATATTCCCTTCCTCCAGTTTCTCCCCCTCCCTCCAATCCTTACCTTACCTCTCCCTCTTAACCCCCCTTTTTTTTTTTTAATCTTTTTCTTTTCAGTTCATGGGATAACATTTTTAATTCACATTACCATCAAGGACTTATTGCTCCACCAGATAAAAGCTTTAACAAAAAGCAGAAAGACCCTAGTTTAGTGGGAATATAAGCAAGGGGTATAAACAACGATCGAATGGAAGGATGACCATTATATATAGCAAGGCCAATAATAATCACAGGTCATTAAACCATGAGAGTGTAGCATTTGTCCCCATTGGCACCACTGGCTTGACCAGTGCAAGCATAAAGATCGCTGGATAGAGCCACACGTGCAGCCTCACCGTCTCACTTTTCTCTCACCATCATAGCCCCTGGTCTCGCAGGCAGTGAGACCAACCCCCGGGCCTGGAGCATCTTAACATATTTGTCTAACCAGTGAAACACTTCATCCCATGATATCCAGGGCCCATCTCAAATCCTTCACCTCTCTCTTTTTCTTTTCTTTTCTTTTTTTTTTTTTTTAAGATTTCATGTAATTTTTATTGGAAAGTCAGATGTACAGAGAGGAGGAGAGACAGAAAGATCTTCCATCCGTTGATTCACTCCCCAAGTGGCTGCAACGGCTGGAGCTGAACTCTGATCTAAAGCCAGAAGACTAGAGCCTCCTCTGGGTCTCCCACAGTGGTACTGGGTCCCAGTGCTTTGGGCCGTCCTCGACTGCTTTCCCAGGCCACAAGCAGGGAGCTGGATGGGATGCAGGGCTACTGGGATTAGAACTAGCGCCCATATGGGATCCTGGGTATGCAAGGCAAGGACTTTAGCTGCTAGGCTACCACACTGGATTCCAAGTCCTTCACCTCTTGTTCATGTAGACCAACAATTACCATGGCCAAGTTCACTTCCAAGAAGGCCATAGTAAGAGAGCTGGGGATGGAGTCACAGATGAGACCTCAGTCTCAGGTAGGGGCTGCAAAGTTGTAACCGAGCACTGCTTTGCAGAATGGCCATTTAAATTCTGCGCTGGAGCCACCATTTCTTCTAAGAAGTTGGATTCGAAGACAAGTTCTGGAGGGAACAGTGGGGGAGTGCCTATCTGAAGAATCTCTCAGGATGGCACCTGTCCACGGGATCCGCCTTTTCCCGCAGCGGGAGGGGCGCCCTCATGCTCTTTTTTTTCCTTTCCCAAAATCAAGAGCATATAGAGTCTATTGCTCTTCATTCCAAGCACAAATTGAAACGCCCGACCTCACCGGGTGTGATTACGAGGATCCGTGCAAGTGCTCATGCATTTAATAAGCCCAATTATAGTTTTTATTGACCCTGACATAGTTCCTTTCATTGCTGAATCATAGGTCTAAATGTCGTACAGTTTTGGCATCTCTGAGTGTTGCATTCTGCTTTCTTTTCCTTGCTTTTGCTTCCCGACTTTGCGGTGTCTGAGGAGACTTGAGAGCTGGAAGGGCCCTAGCCTCAGGGTGTAGGTGGCAGATGCTGAGCCACCAAAGAAGAACTAATTGGGTCATCTCTGTCCACCTGCTAGGACTTGGTGGGTAAGGTAGGCATTCTAGGAGAAGCTTGTTTCAGAAGCACTTTTGCATTTTTTGCTCCACTTTTTGTTTTCCATGGTTGATAACCTGATTTTAGATAGGAACAAATGCAGACTTTGGCCATTACAGGTTTTTTTTTATTATTATTTATTTTTATTTATTTATTTGAACAGTCAAATAGTGAGAGACAGAGGGAAAAAGAGATTCATCGTCCATCCACTGGGCCACTGGGCCACTCCCCAAATGCTGCATCCATTCTGGCTAGGCCAGGCCAGAGCTAGGAGCTGGGAATTCCATCCAGCTCTCCATGCAGCTTGAAGGGAACCAAGTACTCAAGCCATCACTGCCATTTTCCAGTGTACACGTTAACAGGAAGCTGTATTGGGAAGTGGAGGTGGTTCTCCAACCCAGACACTGCTTTGCAGGATACAGACATCCTACACAGCTTCTTAACTTGCTGTGCCACATTGCCCAGCTCTGGATTTTCTTCTTTTTATCAATTGTTTAAAAATGTGTATTCATTCATTCAACAAGTGTCTGTCAAGCACTACCATGTCCCAGGACATTGGTCAGGCCTGCCTTGGTGGAGTGTGCAGTTAGAGGAGGACAAACAGAGCCAGAAGAACCACATGATCAGGTCAAAATGGGGCTCTGACAGGTGCTCCAGAGCCTGTGTCAGGAGGAAGTGACCCCGCAGCTGGTGGATGGTTAGAAATGAATCTTGTGAGGCCCCTAGGGAGGAAATTGTGTTGGAGACTGCGGGAACCGCAGAGCAGTAGGGCTGTGGCCTGCAGGAGCAGGCAGACAGCAGCGAACGCACGCTGCCAGGGTTCCCCAGCACTGGGAGTCAGGTAAGTAGGGGTGCAGCTCAGTGTAACCCGATGGCCCTGCCTTTCTCTGTCTCTCTGAGCCCTCCAAAGATTTCATGTGAAAACAGAATTCTGTTGTTTAAAAAAAAAAATTCTGAAAGTGACTGATTGCCACTGGCTGCTCTACCATAGCCACCTTCACATACTTTCCTCCGCCTTCCCCACCACTGTCAGAGAGAACACCCGTGTTCTGGAAGCACAAGGAGAACCTCCCTATCTGTACAGCCCTCCGGACTCGGCTGTCCAGCACACAGCCCTTCACCACAGCAGAGGAAAAAGAGGGAAAACCCTACAGTTATTTCAGGCTGTTCATTTTAAAATAATGTTTGGGCAGCAGAATCCATTTTCTTAAGTTTTTTTTTTTCTTGGAAAGGCAGATATACAGAGAGGAGGAGAGACAGAGAGGAAGATCTGTCCGATGGATCACTCCCCAAGTGACCTCAATGGCCAGTGCTATGCCGATCCGAAGCAGGAACCAGGAACTTCCTCCAGGTCTCTCACACGGGCGCAGGGTCCCAAGGCTTTGGGCCATCCTCGACTGCTTTCCCAGGCCACAGGCAGAGAGCTGGATGGGAAGCAGGGCCGCCAGGATTAGAACTGGTGCCCATATAGGATCCTGGTATACTCAAGGCAAGGACTTTAGCCGCTAGGCCACCGCACCAGGCCCGGAAGAATACATTTTCAAGTGAGATCTAATATAGAGGTGTGTTGAAAGCACAGGTGATTGCTTATTTCCTTTTTTGTGCCTTTTCTGTTTCTCGCCACCCTCCAGAGTGAGTGTATGTTGCTTTTACAATCAGAAGAGGATGTCTTTCAAATTACACGGCTGTTTAGGGAAACTGGATTGTTCCCGAAGACCAGGTTCAAGGAGGGTCTCAGATGGAAGCAGATGCCCCTCTGTGGCAGTACCCGCCCCCCCCGTGACCTTCTCACAACTAGGGATTATCAAGGCACACAGTGACCTGGGCTTTTTTACTGGGAAATTATGGGATGACAGCAGAAACCTGACCAACAAACAGATGTTTTTCCCCAGCAGAGCTTTTCTTAATGAAATGGTTGCTTGGAAACCAGACCATAATAATAACTTTTCTATATTTAGTTTGTACAGTGATTCGGTTTGCAAGATTATTAAGTCAGAGCATACTAATTAGATCAAACCGAACATGCCCATTATTCTCATTTTGCAATTCAGCAACCAAGCGGTTAAATCAGCAGCAGGATTCCAACCAGCATGTGTCTATCCAGACACTGCTCACGATAAGGGACGTTCCAGCAAAGTGACAGCTCCTAGGGTGGCCCCGACTTGCTCCCTGGGACAAAACGGTGCACAGTGGTGGCTGCTTTGTAACCCATGCACATCAGAGGCTGCTACATGTAACACTTATTAGGTTGCCAAGGCAATTGGTCAGGTCAGGGGGTCAAAAATTGTATGTGACAATGTGAAAATAAATTTAATTTGCAGTAAGCTCAGTGAGACAGCAGTGTGAAGGAAGAGATCCATGTAGAATGACAGTTCTCACAAATGAGAAATCTGATATGGTATTATTACCAAGGAAGAAATTTTAAAGGTACAGGTGAATGAAGATGTTAGAATGTCAAACCATGCAAAGTCTGGCAGAAAGCTTTGTATCTTCCATGACCAGTGATGGTAAGTTGGCTCAGCTGAAGGCAGCTCTTGTACAGTGAGAAACACACACACACACTCTCTCTCTCTCTCTCTCTCTCTCTCTCTCTCTCAGTACGGCAGAGCTAACAACAAAAGCAGGAGTGGCCAAGTCAGCGCAGTAAGGAGAAACTGGAGCTCTGAGAGGTGAACTGTGGGTGAAAGCCTACAGGGACCCTGAGAGCATCTGCTTGTGATTCAGCTGTGGATTCCAGGGCCCTAAAGAGCTGGTTGCAGAACTCATAACCTAATCCCAAATCCACCGGGAGGCATCTCACAGAAAACTCTCCATTGGGAAGCTTAGCTCCCTGAGGCATATACCGGCAGGGGATTGCAAATATACCAGCCTTCACCTCAAACCCTGAGGATAGGCAGCAGAAGTGCTCTTGGCACACAGCAGACCTGGAGGGAACAAGGAAGGAGATCCTGTTCCCAGGAGGTCCCAGTCACCACATGGCCCCACTCTCCTGCTGAGCAAGTCTCAGACAGGGATGCTGGCAGGTGTGTCCATGCCGGCAGCAGCTGCTAATGTGACAGAGACAAAAGCTGTCTCCTGTGGAAGAAGGCACCTTCATCCTAGACCCCAAGGAATCTTTACTGCTGTTGTTTATCTTTACGTTAACTTTGAGGTTCTTAAAAGAGAACTATATTTTAGCATCTGCTACTGCCAGAGAATATGAAATAATTAATTACCCTTGTGAAATAGAAGTTGGTGACAGTTCAGAACACTTGGACAAGGACAGAAGTAGAAATGTGTGCATGATGGCCCAGATGTTAAGGGAAGATTTTTGTTCAGGCTTGAGATTTAATTGTCTTGAGTGAATCCTCACCGGTTAATGAGAAGTGGGTTAATTTGACTGCAAGAAGAAAGATTAATTTGATTGCAAGAAGGCGTTCTGGGGTCTGAAGCGATTTGTACTTGAAGACACTCCCGTCCACAGGGATTCACCTTGAGGCCCTGCAGGCAGAGCTGTGTCCAGTCTGGAGCCGCCTGGGAGACCTCCCGGTGGTTCAGCCCAGCACTGCTCAACTCTGAGGGAACCTGACAAGCCACATGCGAGAGCGGGGCTAAGTCATCCATTCACGGGGCCCTGGGGCGAGAGTCTGCTAAAAATGTTCATTATGGTTTATATACATATTATGATTTTATGTTTATGATGTACAGTTTGGTGGCATTTATTATACCTGTGATGTTGCACAACCATCACTGCTATTTTCTTTCTATTTAAAAAATTTATGAAATGAACAAATTTTACGATGCAGGTTAAGGAGCACGGTGATAACTGCCACCCTATTCTCCCTCCTGCCGACATCGCCCACCCACCCTCTTCCTCCCTGATTTCTTTTTTTATTCTAATTTTAACAGCAGCATATTTTCATTTCATTTTGCAGTCACAGGCTTAACACTCCATTAGGCAAAGATATCAACACACAGCAAGTAGGAAAAAAAAAAAAAGCAATATTCCTCAGGAATACTACTGACAGAGAAAAGCTATAAGCAATAATGAAATCCTAGGATATCAGTCTGGTTCATTTGAATTACATTTTTTTGTACTTTGTATATTAGTTATTACATATAAAAATACATAATATTTGCCTTTTTGAGATTGGCCTATTTCACCAAGCATAATCGTTTCCAGTTGGATCCATTTTGTTGCGAAAGCTGAGGTTTAATTTCTCTTTTTGGCTTAGTATTCTATAGTGTGTATATACCACATTTTCTTTATCAGCTCGTCAGTTGATGAACATCTGGGTTGTTTCTGTATCTTAGCTATTATGTAATATGCTGCTGTAAGCATGGGACTATGAAATAATGCTCATGCAGATGTCGTTGCGTTTGGCTGTATCCCAGGAGTTAGGTGGCTAGGCCGTTTCAGATAACTGAGGAATCTCCGTTCTGTCTTCATATGGTTGCTCTAGTTCGCATCCCCACCAACAGAAGGTTAGGATACCTTTTCCACCACATTCTCACTGAGGTAAGGTGACATCACTAGTATTTCTAAAAGAATGTTCATCCTCCCAAACAGAAGCTATGTGGCCATTAAGCAGTAACTCCAAGTCTCTCCTTCCCCCATAATTGTTCTTTAAGCCTAATAGTTCACAGCCACAGACAAGTACAAAAGAGTGATGTCCCAAAAGATATTGTAGATTGGGATCATCATGCAGTTTGTAACATAACCTTGAAGAAAAGCAAGATATACTTGAACCTGTCTTCAAGAAATGAGAAAGAGCAAAAATCAGTCCCAACAGATCTGAAAGGCATCAAATGGAACATCTAAATGTAAAAAGTAGAGTAACTAAACTGGAAAACCTGGTGGGTAAGTTCTGCAGCAGATGGAGCTGAAGGGAGAATTAATGAACCGGAAAATAGAACGGAAGACATGGAGAGTGCAGCTCCGAGAGACAATATTTGAAAGGAAAAATTAATAGATTTAATGCTGTTAGCACTTAAAATTCATTAATTTCAAGAAGAACTTAAGCCTTACTGAAATGCAGGGTATGATTTTAAAAGATTTCCAGCAAAAAGACAAGTGTATTTCTATAGAGAGAGCATGAATTTGTGATTGACTAGGCTGAGGCTTAGTCAAGGAGGGGGACCAGCATCACAGCACTGGCCACAGCCTGTGCTTTTTTTTTTTTAAGAACACACAAATAGCGCTCTCCTTCTCCTTTGTCTTGCCTGGTGATCCAGCTGCAGGCTGAGCTGTAGCTGCCCCTCCTCCGCCCAGCCCTGCTGGGTGGGAGAGGTGGCTGGGAGACCTAGGCTAACCTGAATAAACCACGTTTAAGCCTTAAAAACACACACACACACACACACAAATAGTTGATGCTTTTATTAGCTAAAGATCCTAGAGAAATTAGTAAGAAATACATCCAGTAAATAAATAAGAACCATAAATAGACAATTCCTGGTAGAGGTATTTAGGTAAGTAATGTTTGGAGCAAATATTCATTTTTTTTTAATGAACAGAAAAAATGAGCTAAATTTTTCAGTTGCCATTTTAAACACAAAGATTTTTTTAATATGAATTATAGTAATGGCCACGTATAGCAAGATAGGCACACTTGGGCACACTCTTGGTAAGAAAATTAATAGGCACATTTTTAGAATGTAGCTTTGAAGACGTTGGTTCTCTCAAGACCTGGGATTTCTCTTTGGGGAATTTTCTCCTGAGGGTAGAAATGGCAGGTAGGGTCATACCGTAGTTCTGTCTGAGAAAGCCTATGAAATCTCTCCACACTGAATAAATTATGCAAATGGACGTGGTCCCAGGAGCCTCCTTCAGCACAGCTGACCTGCCTGTCTGCCTCTGGTAAGCCCGTGCCCAACCCGCAGCTCATTTGTGCTCCCGTTCCCTCTGTCCTCAGTCAGCTGACGACATGTGGAGTTCAACACTGTTCAACACTGTTCAAGATGGTGGTTAAGTCTTGCACCCCCTCGAGACA
Source organism: Ochotona curzoniae (assembly GCF_017591425.1). Lineage (NCBI taxonomy): Eukaryota > Metazoa > Chordata > Mammalia > Lagomorpha > Ochotonidae > Ochotona > Ochotona curzoniae. Next base: position 12,904,683 of record NW_024465926.1, on the reverse strand, counting down.
GAAATTGTCCTTTTGTGGTTTAATTGGCCACTGGCAGTGTCTGGTGCAGAGTGGGTCCCCTGTACATAGAGTGTATGCAAACATTGTTTCCATGGTCTTTATTCTGAAGCTGTTTTCCCAACTTGATGTTTTATGCTAAAATGAGTTTGGTATTTTCAAATTGATTCCTTTGATACTCTTTTTTTGTTTTGTTTTCTTAGATATTTTTTATTGGAAAGTCAGATTTTCAGAGAAGGAGAGACAGACAGAAGGATCTTCTATCTGCTGGTTCACTCCCCAAGTGGCCACAATGGCTGGGGCTGAGCTCATCTGAAGCTAGCAACCAGCTGCTTCTTTGGGGTCTCCCATGCAGGTGCAGGGTCCCAAGGCTTTCCCAGGCCACAAGCAGGGAGCTAGAAGGGAAGTGGAGCAGCTGGGATACAAACCAGCACCCATGTGGGATCCTGGCTCATACAAAACTAGGATTTCGCCACTAGGTTACTGCGCCAGGCACTCTTTGCACCTCTTGAACTGAACCAAAATTTAAAGGAAGTCTTTTGTATTTCTGCCATCATTCGTAACACTTACTGTAAAATGGAAAACTCATTGAACCATCCTGAATTATCTCGTGCCAAAATCAAGCCATAGTTGTGTTATATAATGTGGGTAAAGCCACTGCTTGCAAACACTGGTTCCATCCTTAGCTGCTACAGTTCTGAATCCAGCTCCTGCTCAAGTACCTTGGAAAGGAGGAGATAATGGCCCAAGGGCTTAGGCCCCTGCTGTGAGAGTCCTGGAAGTTTCTAGGTCCTGGCTTCAGGTTGGCTCTACCTGGCTATTGTGGCCATTTGGAGAGTGAACCAGCAAGTGGAAGATCTCCCAAACCTCCAACCCTGGATAACTCTTGCCTTTCACATAAATTAATAAATAAATAGATGCTTTAAAAAGAAAAGAGAAAGGCTGTTAAGACAAGGCTAGGAGAGGCTCATTAGTCTCGGTGACCACACTGCACATCATAGTATGTGGGTTTTACACCTGGCTCCAGCGCCTTGCTGCAGCTTCCTACTATTGCATGCTGTGGGAGGCAGTAATGGTGGGTCCAGTCCTTGCCTCCTGGCTCTTGAGTTTTGAACTTGGCCCAACATTGGCCTGGCCCTGGCATTGTATGCATTTGGGGAGTGGTCCAATGGATGAGGGCTCACTTTCTGTCTCTCTAATTCTGCCTCTCAAGTAAGTAAAAATGCAAAGCAAAAGCCATGCACATATTAGAATTTTATCTATGAAATGCTTGAACTCTGTTTTGTTTATATTAAAAAAGAAAAGCTATATACAATGGAAACAGCATACATATATAATTATTTTTAAAATGGCTTATGAAATAGAGGGCATCAAAATATTTGTGTTGATTTTGGGTGATTTCAAAATAATTAGTTAATTTGACAGTTCCCACCCACCAGTTCATGTCCCACATGCCAGCCAGGAGCTCCACCCAGGTCTTTCACATAAGTGACAAGGACTTACTCACCTTTGTCATCAACCTGCTTCTTTCCCAGGCTGCACCTCAGCAGGCAGCTAGAATCACATCTGAGAATTGAACTTAGGATCTCTGATCTGAACTGCCAGGTGTTGCAAAAAGCAGCCTGTTAGCCCAAACCTACCCCCTGGTGACATTTTAAAAATGATTTCATTGGGGCACAGCATGGTAGCCTAGCAGCTAAAATTCTCACCTTGCACATTCCAGGATCTTATATGGGTGCCGGTTCTAATCCCAGGAACCCCACTTCCCATCCAGCTCCGTGCTTGTGGCCTGGGAAAGCAGCCAAGTGTGGCCCAGAGCCTTAGGACCATGCACCCGCATGGGAGACCCGGAAGAGGCTCTGGCCTCCAGGCTTTGGAGGCACAGCTCTGGCTGTTGTAGTCACTTGGGGAGTGAATCATTGGAAGGTATTCCTCTCTGTTTCTCCTCCTTTCTGTATATCTGTCTTTCCAATAAAAATAAATAAATCTTTTTTAAAAACCTGATTCTGTTGAGCTAAAGTCTGTGTAGTCACTTCTGACTCTGTGGAGGTGTGACCTAGTGGCTGCTGCTGTTCCTGAGTGCTGCCTCTGTCGATGTCAGGCCCTCCTGCTTACCCTGCAGAAAAGCCAGCTCCCAGAGCCCCCCTGCTCCCTGGAGCCCCCTGTTCCCTGGAGCTCCCCTGCTCCCTGGAGCCCCCCTGCTCCCTGGAGCCCCCCCCTCCCTGGAGACCCCTGCTCCCGGAGCCCCCCTGCTCCCTGGAGCCCCCCTGCTCCCAGAGACCCCTGCTCCCTGGAGACCCCTGCTCCCGGAGCCCCCCTGCTCCCTGGAGACCCCTGCTCCCTGGAGACCCCTGTCCCCTGGAGCCCCCCCTGCTCCCTGGAGCCCCCCTGCTCCCAGAGCCCCCTGCTCCCTGGAGACCCCTGCTCCCGGAGCCCCCCTGCTCCCGGAGTCACCCTGCTCCCTGGAGCCCCCTTCTTCCCTGGACCCCCCCCCCCGCTCCCTGGAGCCCTCCTGCTCCCGGAGCCCCCCCTCCCCGCTCCCTGGAGCCCCCTGCTCCCTGGAGCTCCCCTGCTCCTGGAGCCCCCGCACGTGATTTCATTGACTCACTTCTTTATACTGCTCTGAGGCGTTGAAATCTTTGACTGAGCTGTATTATTTATACCATCATCATCATCTGTAAAAGAGGTGAGGGGCAAGTTCTTGCAGTAGTGGAAGTGATGTTTTTGAAGATTGCTCTCCCCTATCTGTTTGCTGGAGCCTTCTGTAACTGATTGTCTAGCACAGGACAGGAACCTGATGGGGAAAGTCAGTTGATGCTCAGTGTGAACCTCAGAGCGTCCCTAACAAGGTTTGGAAACCCCTGAGATTCTAGACCGTGTGCATGTTTCAGGAGAGAAGGCGCTGTTTGAGGGAGTCACAGACCCTCAGCTCCGTGTCTGTCACTGCAGTTGTAAGTCCTGTTAAGGTTGCTCATTTTCATTGCGATCACTCTTCTAAGCCAGCCCTAGCCTGGAGCGTGTATCACAAAGACTTGCCTAATCATCTCATCATGACATCTGTTAGACTTAATGAAGGAGAGAAGGACAGTTTAGGAAGAATCTCAGTGTTGCCTTCCTCACTGGCAGGTGCCTCCGGCACAGGGCCTGTCTTCTAGACCACCAGGTGTTGCTGTGGACCCTGAAGAAACAGGGAAGATGAGCCCCATCTCGCCCGCGCTCTGGGCCAGGTGACAACTCCCTTAGGGAGATTGGGCTTTCCCTAAACCAGCGAGAAGCTGACGCATCAGCCAGCTTTGCTGATTCTGCGGCTTCTCCGGCTTTGCACGGACTTGAGGGGAACAGTCAGGAGAATTCTTTGGAAAAGAAATGAACCCAAAGTTCAGGTGGGACTTCTGCTCCTAGGACTGCCCACCTCGATGGTTTTAGGTGATGGAAACAGTTTTGTTTTCTCACGCAGCTTTTGTTGCAAGAGAATTCTGCATTATTTTCTTGGGTGTCAAAAGCCTTTCTGCTTTTTAAATTAGTAAATGTTTCTTTTGATGACATAAAGAGATACTGGTGTGCTTTTCCTTCCTTTGAAAGCCACACAGTGAAAATTAAGTGAGTGACATCTTGGTTTTTTATTTCTCACTGGAGATGAGAGGAAATTTAAATTTCTCTGAATGGTAGAGCAGTGATTACTTTCAAAGCAGTGCTAATTGCTGTTTCCCCTCCCTCCTTCCTCTCTTTCCTTAGTTTGTCTTCTTGTCCTTCTCTTTCCTGCCTTCCTCTGCCTTCCCTCTCACCTCCTCTCCTTCCTTCTTTCCCCGAGTTTTCTGTATGGCTTTTCTGTCGTTGCTAACGTTGGCAGCATTTCAAGTTAGGATCCTTTGTGAATTTCATTAATGTTGCCACTTCCTCTCTTTCCTGCATGCTGTAGACACCAGCTAGCAGCACAGCCATGCCTGGGAAGCCCACTAGACCCCATGGGGGGGCGTGTCGTTCAGGTGGGGGGAGGAGTACAGGGGACCTGCTCTCATGCTACGTCGGAAAGTACACTTCATGGAGTGACACTGATACTGTGTCCTTCAAAATGTTAGGTCACAAAGGATTTTTCGCAAAGGATTTGAGAAAGTGCAACATCTAGGTGCGGCTGCCAGGTGAACCTGGTGTGGCAGAGTGATGGCACCGGTTGGCAGTTCTGGTCGACCACACAGCGGCTCTGCAATCTTGGCCGTGTTTCCCATCTTTCTGTTCCCCAGCCTCTTCCTCCATAAAACCAGGAACAATAATGCCTTCCTCAAAGACTTCTTAGGGGCATTAAATGGATGAATGCAGGCCAAGTGTTTAGGCCAGTGCCTGGGTATTGAGAACGCTGTGTTATTTACTAAGGACTATTCACAGTACATGTGATTTCCAGTAAGCACAGCTGTCAGTAGATGTAGATTACTTGGTTGTATGTGCTTTTACTCTTCAAATTAAGAATTAGAAAGCAATCCTAGGAGTGGGCATTTGAGGTAGCATCTAAGGTGAAATTTGGGATCAGATCACAATGTCTGGGTTCAGGTCCTGGCTCCGCTTCTGATCCCAACTTCCTGTTAACGTGACTCCCAAGAAGGAGCAGGTGATGTCTTAAGGACTTGGGTCCCTGCTGCCCATGCGGCGTCCAAGGTTGAATCCTAGACTCCATCCTGGCTTTGGTCTTGCCTAGCTGCAGCTGTTGCAAGCCTTGAAGTGAATCTCTCTCTGCCTCTCCCTCCCCTCTTCATTTACCTTTCAAAATAAGTAAAATCAACGATTTTTTTGTTTGTTTTTATAATTAGGAGAAAACAATGTAGGCACATGCATAGGCATTGCCCTGGTGCGTGAAGATGTTATTTGGATCCCGCTCTAAAGGGACAGGTGCCAGGTGTGGGCCATCGTCAGTGCACCCCCACCCCCTCCCCGGCCTCACCTTCTCAGGCCCGAGGATCACACATGTCTCCTGGGCCTGGGTGCGTGTGTTGAGGCCTGTCCACAGTTGACACAAGTTTGAGGCTTTGGAGAAACTCGGTCCCAATTGGTATGTGTGATGTTATCATTTACTCTAATTACAGACAGCCAGCTATTCAGTTGAGGTCCTCAAACTTCCTCAATTTAATAAGCAACTTCCCCAGTTTGTGCAGCTTCCTGGATTCCGGGAGCTGCCTTTATTGTTAGGTTCCATCGTAATGAGGGGTCTGCACAGCAGGGGCCTGGCCAGGGGTAATATTTTCTTCCCTTCAGAGTTCTGCCTTTCTGCCTTGGTGACTCAGAGCTGTAAGAGGACAGTACCACACAGGTAATTCTTTTTGTGAAGTTGGGAAGAAAATGTCATTGTGCTTGACCACTTCACTTAACCATCCCTCATTGATGCTTCTTTAAAAAATAAGTTAAAGAAAAAAGTAAGCTATCTATTTGAGAGACAAAAAGGGAAAGACACAGAAATCATGCATCTGGTGGTTCTCTCCCCTAGTGGCTGGACTAAACAGGACTGGGCAGGCCAAAGCCAGGACCTAGGACTTCCATCCAGGTCTGCATGGGTGTCAGGAGCCTACAAATGTCAGCTGTCACTTGGTGCTTCCCAGGTATAGCAGGGAGCTAGGTCAGAAATGGAACAAACAGGATTTGAACTGGTACTATGATATGGGATGCTGATGATGGGCAAACCTGCTGGTACCACCACACCAGTCTCTTAGTAGTTTTTTTTTTTTTATTTTGAAAAAAAAAAGATTTATTTATTTTTATGGGAAAGGCAGATTTACAAAGAGAAGGAGAGATAGAAAGATCCTCTATCCACTGTTTCACTCCCCAAGTGGTCACAATGGACAGAGCTGAGCTGATCCAAAGCTAGGAGCCCGGAGCTTCTTCGAGATCTCCAACTTGAGTGCAGGATCCCAAGGCTTTGGGCCATCCTTCACTGCTTTTCCAGGCCAGAAGCAGGGAGTGGATGGAAAGCGGAACAGCTGTGACATGAACTGGCACCCATATGGGATCCTGGAGCATGCAAGGCGAGGACTTTAGCTACTAGGCTACTGCATCAGGCCCAAGATTTATTTATTTTTATTGGAAAGGCAGATCAGATTTACAGAAAGGAGAGACATTGAGTAAGATCTTCCATCTGCTGGTTCACTCCCAAATGGCTGCAATGGCCGGTGTTGAGCCCATCTGAAGCCAGGATCCAGGAGCTGCTTCTGGGTCTCCCACCCAGGTGCAGGGCCCCAAGATTTTGGGCCGTCTTCCATTGCTTTTTCAAGCAATAGGCAGGGAACTGGATGAGAAGTGGTGCAGCCAGGACACAAACTGGAACCCAAATGGGATCCAGGTACTTGCAAGGTGAGGATTTAACCATTATGTCAAACTCAGTACTTTTTTTCCTCCTTTAAATGAACTTACTTTTGTTAATTACTTTGAACATGATTTTCAAAAGTCAAAATGTGGTACATGCCATATGAGGACCAGTTCAAGTCCCAGCTGCTTCACTTCCAGGCTGGCTCCCTGCTAAGGCATCTGGGAAAGCAGCAGAAGATGGCCCAGGTGCTTGAGCCCCTAAGTCCACATTGTGGAGACCTGGATAAAGTTTCAGGCTCCTGATTTCAGTTTGGCCAGCTCCTGCCTTTTGGTCATTTAGGGGTGAACCAGCGGATGGAAGATTGCTCTTTCCCTTTCTCTCTGGAGCTCTGCCTTTCACATAATAAATAAATCTTAAGGAAAAAAATCATTTGTTTATTTTGAAAGGCCGAGTTCAGAGTTTCAGACAGTGAGAGATATCTTCTATCGATTGGTTCATTTTCAAGATGGCCACAACAGCCAGGGCTGAACTAGACCAAAGCCAAAAGCCAGGAGCTTTTTCTGAGTCTTTCATGCAAATACAGGGGTTCAAGTATTTCGGCCATCTTCTGCTCTCTACACACATTAACAGAGAGCTAGATTGGAAGTGGAGGAGCCAGGACTAGAACCAGTGCCCATATGGGATGCCAGCACTGCAGGCGGTGGCTTTACCTGCCAGAATGCCAGCCCTAATAACTTAATCCTTTAAAATAAGTAAATAAAAGGTTTATCCCTTGCCTTGTTTCTTATACCCTGTTCAGTCCCCAAAAGTTGCTGTTTTTATCCCCAACCCTTTTAAACGTTGTTCCTTTTCATATTTGTCCTCCTGTTTCTAAATCAAATGTTGACTGATCTCTCTTGATTTGAAAAGTTTTGGGCATTGAGGATGGCATTTGACACACTAGTTAAAACACAACTTGGGGCACCCACAGCTCATGCTGGAGTGCCTTGGGTTGAGTCGCACCTCTGCCTCTAGTGCAGCTTCCTGCTAATGCGCATGCTACGAGCAGCAGGGGCTGGCTAAAATGCCTGGGCCTTTGTCATCCACAAGAGTTCTTGGCTCCTGGCTTGTGCCTGCCCCAGCCTCAGCTTAAATGGGCATTTGGGGAGTGAACCAGTGGGCGGGAGATCTCTCTTTCTCTCAAGAAAGGTAATTTTATTTATTTGTACTTGAAACACAGTATACTTATATGGCTCAAACTAAACAGATTCAGGAGCAGGTCTTCTCTTTTCTGTCTCCTCCCCTCAAATAACCGAAACGGTTAGTTTCTAATATATCCTTCCAGAAATCTTGGAGAGTTGCGTGTTTTCCCCTTTGTACGTAAATATCCAGTTTGTGTACACAGTGATTTGCACCTTGCTTTTCTCTTGATAATGGAGCTTACAGTTTGTTCTGTAACAGTTCTTTGGATGCTTTATATTCCATTGTATGAACGGACACAGTTTAATCCTTCATTAATGAACACTTACGTTGTTTCCAGTCTTTTCTATTATAAATAACACTGCAGTGATAATTTTATGCATAAATGATTTTCTGTTTCTGTGAGTATCTTTATTAGGATAAATCTCTAAAGTAGAATTGCTGGCTTTCCACAGCGTTCAGATTTTTTAATGTAACAAATTCTCTTATAAATGCAAGACAGAGTCTATGAAATATGAAATGCTTGATATTTTTTCCCATTTAAATCACAAATAATAAGTCATTTTCTTTCTCTTTTCTACTCTCACGCTGCAGGCGTAATCAAAACAGATTGGATACAAAAGGAAGCTGATAATTTGCTCTTGGCAAGAGTTTCTCTTTACATTTAAGATATACTATATTATTTTCTTCCCTTTTGTGCTATTCTAAAAGCCTAAAAAGGGTAGACAGGAAATCTTGCAGTTTTTGAAACAACTTTTTGAAATATAATTTGTATGTGTAATTCATCTGTTCAGAGAATAGCAATTCAGTGGTTTTTGGTGTACCCAGAATGTATAGCCATCACAACAGTTGATTCTAGAATGGTTTTATCACCCCAGAAATCCCCTGTCCATTAGCCATCAGTCCTGACTTGCCCCAGCTCCTACAGTGCTAGGTAACTACCACATCTAAGCTTTGTCCCTACAGGTTTGTCTGTTCTGGATATTGCATGTAAATGGGGTCTTAGAGTATGTGGAATTTGGTGTTGCTTAGAGTTTTGTTGGCAGCAGTTTCTGAGATGTGGCTTTCCAGGTTGGTGTAGATATTTTGGGAAGTTGTTTTCTGCCCAGGAGAAACAAGGCAGATTAATTGTGAAGCATAGAAGACTTAGCAGGTTCCTGGGATAGAGCCAGTCAGCTGCGAATGTCTGCAGGCGTGTACAATTAAGTGGTCTTGGCTATAATGCAAGAGCACCATGTGAAGCAAGGCTACACGTAACTTCCTGTTACTGCACAACGTACCCACAGTCACCAAGCCACGTGCTAGGGGACCATCTTGAAATTGACACTGTTCAGCCCGAGCGTTTGGCTTTGTAATACAATTACAAAGAGTACAGTTATTTTTACCAACTTGATTGTATTGTTACAGACAGTGCTTTCAATAATATTTTTTTCGGTTGAGTTACACAGGTCAGAACGTTTTTGGGGACATTTGCACCTTCCCCTCAGTGTGTTTTATCTACCCCACCACGTCCTGTGACTCCCATCATTTTCCTGCAGTCAGAGCAGAAACGGGCGCCTCTCACCCCATCATTTGGTTCTTACTGCCAAAGGAATTGATGTGTCATGCTTCCTTGAGACCAGTGCCAACCCAGAAGTTATTCCACTTTGAAATGACAAAAGAATAATCAAGTGTGAGGGGCTAAGGGTCCTGGGAAGGTTATGACCAAGTGTCCTTTTTCTGCCAATGTTCAGAGGACTTTCCAAATTGCAGTCACATCAAAACAAAAGCCCATCCCTCGCTTATCCCTTTCACTGTAATGCAGTATTAGCCATCATCATGGGCAACTTTCTGGACTGCTTGGTGAGTAATGCGGGAACTACCCTCCTGCAGGGGTTTATCAGCTGCATCCCAGAAGGTAAACCTGGAACAGCAGCCCAGGGAAATGGCCACACTCTGGAGCAGGCCAGCAGGATACTTGGGACTATGGGAAGTCAAAAAACTGTACTTGGCTGCCGGCAACATTTTTGAAGACAATTGGAAGAACTTAAAGCTCCCTGGAGGAGTTAAAAGTTTGACATCCTAGGGAAAGTAGAAAATAGAATTGTTTAATCCGAGGTGTGTTCAATTTCCTTTGGTGGGGTGAGGGTGGTGGGGAATCAAGCCCGTGTGAGCATAATAGGGTAGCGTTCCTGGCTGGTGGGTGGAATGCAGCTGGATCCAGGGCCTCAGAGCTTGACTCCCTCTCTTGGCTTGACTCTTCTCTCTGTTGGCATCATTTCTGGGTGGGCCTTCACCTCATGGCCATGGGCTACGCCAGGGAAAAGCTTGTCTTTCTCAGTAGTTCCAATGAGGGTTGCAGGATCAAGACTCACGGCCTGTTCTTGGACCTGTAGTGGGGAGGACATGGCATGTCCTTGTTAGGCAGCCTGGGGTTGAGTTCATGCCCTCAAGGAAAGAAGGTGGGTAGGTAGCCATGGCAGGAAACCAACAAACTGAGGGTGTTGATGCTGGGATGTTGTTTCCAGAAGAAAGAGTAGATAATGTGCACAGCCTGGGGTCTACCCACTACAGAGAAGACCACTGAGGTCATTTGACCAGGGAAATCTGTTCACAGAAGCAAACAAGGCCAGTGACGGATGGGGGAATAATCAACAATGACAGGGACTTTATAGATGAGTCTCAGGAAAGCTAGATATGGATTTATAAAGCAAATCCCATTTTACTTATTTGTATAATAAAAAAAATCTCTACTATGAGGGTTCTTCAAAAAATTCTGTGGGAAAATAGAATCGAAATGTAAGTTCATTTTGGTGAAAAAGTATTTGAAATCTATACATAGTTTTTCATAAAAGGCATTGTTCACAAACTCTGAAGATTCCCTCATAGACAGATTTCACTTTCTTGGTAGCCAAATGAACTTATAATATTGCTTACAGTGAACTTTTTAAAGATAGCCTGTTCAATTCCTAAAAGGAAGTGAACCCATCAGATTTCTGAGTTGGAAGCTTGTGAAGAAAACAGTGGTTGTTACAGCTGCTGATCTGTACTCTATACCAGGCCGTGTAATCCACCTGCAGCTCCCACCTCCCGAGTCACTGCTCTTTGCAGCTTTTTCAGAACTTGCATGCTGTTTCCTTTCTTTCTCCTTGTACACATTTCATTTACCTTTCTCTGAAGCCACAGGCAATTTTCCTAGTTTGGAATGTTCTTTAGCTCCAGCTTGGCCCTGCAGGGTCTTCTGCATCATTTGATACAATCAAATGGACCACACTGACAGTCAACATTTTTCAACACGGAACTCTTGTAATTCAAGTTCTGACACAGCCTGGAGATCTCTGAAGAGCAGAGCTTCTGCCTGTATAAACTTGGAGGCACATCCAGGGAGGCGTGGTTTAAGACCACATGCAGAGACATCCCGGGCTCTTTGGAAGCAAAGAGTAGGTGGGTATGGGGAGGGCACAAAGGAGAATGAGCGGACAGGTGCAGCTGTCAGCAGGTGCACTGCCTTGACCGCTCACCACATGCTGTGCCTAAGGTGCCCAGTGAAGAGGCTCTGCATGTGATTTATGTGAGAATGAAACCACCACCTGTAACATAAAAAATGGAGTGTTGGCTTTGCCTGCAGGATTTTCAATGTAAGCAGAATAATAAATTCAGATGGAAAATCATTGTAAATTTCCAAAGCATTTATAATACTTCTTTGCCATCCTCTCTCTCTCTCTCTCTCTTTTTAATTCCTGGACTTTATATCAAGACCGTATTATTGGACTTTTTTATTCATTGACTTGTTCAACAAATAGTTCTTTTTGTTTGATTTATTTGAAAGAAAGAGTGACAAAGAGGGAGACAGAAATCTTTCATCAGCTGATTTACTCCTCAAATGCCTACTACATCCACAGCTTGGCCAGACTGAAGCCAGGAGCCAGAAAATCCCTCCTGATCTCTAACATGGGTGCCAGGAGTCCTGGCCCTTGGACCATCATTTGCTTTCTGCCAAGAGCATTGACAAGCAAGAGAATCTAAAGTAGGGCAGCTGGGGCTCAACCCAGCACTCCACTGTAGGATGCTGGCATCACCCTTTGTTCCACGACACATGCCCCATAGCAGACGGTTTTTAAGCACCTGCAATGTGCTGGCAGTCCTCTAGACACTGATACAGCAGGGAGTAATGCAATATCCTGCCTTTGTGGAGTTCTAAGGAAGAGAGCAGCCAATACAGAAAGAGCTAGAGCACGTGTCAGGTGGTGTTCTGTGCTAGGATGGCAGATGAAGCACAGTGAGAGGGACTGACTGGTCGGGGAGGGGAACTGCCAGTTTTTAGGTGATATAGGTGAAGGGAGAGCAGAGACAGGATGGAGGCTGGGGAGCCTGGAGGCTCCTGGAGCTGGGGCTGCCAAGAAAGAGGCCCAAATCAGGCTGAGAGGCTGTGCCATGAGCACCTTGGCTGCTTAAAGAATAGCAAGGTGGCCAGAATTGCTCAACGATAGTGAGTGAGTGTGTGTATGAAAGAAAGAAAGATAGAGGCAGAGAAGGAGCAAAGGCAGGGGCGGTGGGTAGATGGAAGCTGTTCCTGTTGAGGCAAGAAGGGCAATGGCTGAGGGTTGGCAGAGGAATTAAAAGGCTGCAACTTGCCTTTTAAACCATGTCATTCCTGCTGCTGCAGCATGGGGAAAGGAGAGAAGCAGTGAGACCAGACGAGGATTACTGAGACATCAGCCTGAGATAAGAGACTGGTCTGGAGGGTTAGGTTGGAGGTGGTAAGAAGTGTTCTCTTTGCTTCCTGTTTTGCTTTCTCCTCACTGTCCCTTCCTAGATGTAAGCCTTTTCTTCCCCGAGGAAGAGGGTTTGTTTGTACAGTTTGGAAACCAAATCTCAGACGACAGTAGGTACTGTAGGTTGTACATTCAAGAGGCCCTGGCCTTCCTCTTCAGTGGAGGAGGGGAACAGGGAGTCCTCAGGAGAGAGACAGGGATGGGATCCTTCCTACGTGTGCTGACGCGGCGTCTGTCATCAGCCTGAGCCCAGCACTGGCAGTGCCCAGCATGCTTGTGCAGATTGCCCTCGTTAGTGTAAGGGATTTCTTTGGAAGTCTCCTCAAATACATGGATTTCAAAGGTTTTGTTTTTTGGTGGGTTTTGTTTTTGTTTTTGTTTTTTTGCAACGAATAAAGATGTTTACCATTCATTTATTTATTCATTCATTTTTAAAGATTTACTTATTTCTATTCAAAAGGCAGATTTACAGAGAATGAGATAGAGAAAGATCTTCCGTGCACTGGTTTACTCCTCAAGGGGTGCAATGACCAGATTTGAGCTGATCCAAAGCCAGGAGCCAGAGCTGCTTCTGGGTCTTCCACATTGGTACAGGGTCCCACCTTTGGGACCCTTCCTCTGCTTTTCCAGGCCAAAGGCAGGGAGCTGGATAGGAAGTAGAACAGCCGGCACATGATAAGGCACCCATATGTGTGGGATCCTATCACATGTAAGGCTAGGATTTAGCCACTAGGCTGTCATGCCAGGCCCTCATTCATTCGAGAAGAAGATAGAGAGCTCCCATTGACTAGCTTGCTCCTCAGATGCTGTCAAGAAGAGCAGTAATGACTCCAGGAGTGGGGAACTCAGTCTGGGCCCACATTAACTCAGTTTCCTGGGCCATTACCTACCTTCTGGGCTGCACATAACAGGAAGCTGAAATTGGAAGTAGACTCAAACCCAGACACTCCTACATGGGGTATAGGCATCTTAAACTGTGGGGTTATGGGCTCACTCCAGATGAACACCTTTTAATTCCACTTTTCACAAGTGTTTAGAAGTCCTCTTATTTTGCAGAGAGATGATGCTGGTACGGACTACAGCCAAGGCAGGAAGCCCTGCTGGCCTCAGACAGCTGCATTGACCCGAGACCTTGGAGTGCAGACTCAGGAGAGTGCCTAGGGGTGTCCCCCTGGTCCCTGTTGTGCAGTGGGTGCCTGCCATACTGGGTGGCATCCAGCCCTGGCATCATCACACGTCCAGGGTTCCCAGACATGGGATGTCAGTGCTGGGAGGGACCTTGACGAGCACACTGAGATGGGACTGAATGAACCCAGAGTCTAAGCTCCCACACCATCTTCTCTCTTTTGCTCTGTCTCTCCAGATGAAAAGCAACCCTTGCCAGTGAAACTGAAGAGACAGTTTTAAATGTCGTCAGGGCCAGGTATTTGGCACAGCAGTTAAAGTGCCACTTAAAACACCTGTATTCCTTACCAAAGTGTCTGGGTTTGAATTCTGGCCCTGCTCCCAATTCCAGGTGATGGCCCATATGCTTGTGTCCCAGACTGAGTCCTGAAGCTGACCTGCCAATCCCAATTGTTGCAAACATTTGTGGATGAAAGGAAGTTACTTCTTCATCTCTCTGCCTTTCAAATAAATAATTGTTTCTGTTCATCTTGTCACAGGATTTCTAGCTTTATTCACCTTTTAATACTAAACAGTATATCCTTTTTTCGCCCCCTAATCCTAGGTGTTGCCCTCCTCTCAGATGTGTATCCTGAGAAGATCTTGGTTGACCTGTTGGCTCAGTATGACAACAGCCAAGGCAAGCACACACCAGAGACCAGGATGAAAGTTGGGGAGGTGCTGATGCGAATTGTTAGGGCGCTAGGTGAGTGCTCTCATTGCGTCTGTCTGGGGCAGGGTGTGGGGACAGAGTGACCTGGAGGCCCACCTCTGTGACCCGAGAAGCCTGGAACATCAGCACGATGAGGGCTACTTAGGGCTGAGGTGGGCCAGGCCTTTTCTAAGAACTCAACCCATATCCCAGTGCTCATTGTGAGATGGGCCAGCTGGGTCCATTTTCCCAGCAGCAGCTGTTGTATCCTTCCCTGAATCGAGGGTGGACCCCAGGTTCCAGTGCAGCTGGGGAGGAGAAGCTGCTGGTGAGCAGCAGCATGCATGAGAACAGGCTGTCACATCAGGAGGGGAGAGTGCTGGCTGCTGTTGGGCGGGTACCACATACCAGGCTGTCGGATGCACAGATGGTCTCACCTCATTTTCCCAACAAATACTATAAAGATAACAGATCTTTACAGATGTGTGTTCACAAAGATAGATCCATTTTATAGATGAGGGAGCCACAGCTCACTTACCTTCAGCAAATTGTTCCAGACTCATTTACTTTGTTGTTTTTAAAGATTTATTTAGTTTTATTGCAAAGTCAGATATACAGAGAGGAGGAGAGACAGAGAGGAAGATCTTCCATTTGATAATTCACTCCCCAAATGACCGCAACGGCTGGTGCTGCACCAATCCAAAGCCAGGAGCCAAGACCTCTCTCCAGGTCTGCCACACGGGGGCAGGATCCCAAGTCTTTGGGCCATCCTCGACTGCTTTCCCAGGCCACAAGCGGGGAGCTGGATGGGAAGTGGAGCTGCCGGGTTTAGAACTGGCACCCGTATGGGATCCCGGAGCGTTTAAGGCGAGGACTTTAACCGCAAGGCCACGTCGCCTGGCCCCCAGTAAATCTACTTTTGATGTTATTGTATTGAGTCACAGGACACAGACTTCAGTGCAGATTCACTTCTTTAATCTGTGTTCCATAGGCATATCCATTGACTGCAGCATGGCGTGATTGCTGTAAGCCTTCAGTGAGGGGAGGGCCAGTAACACTACAGAATCCATTCACACCATGGCTGGCTGCCATCTTGAATTTGCAGAACCGGCTTCTGGTTGGTGTCTGGAATCTTATCATTGGTGTCCAGATTTTTATCATTGGTGTCCTGTGTGATACTGTGTTGTGCAGCTGTCAGTGGTTAGGTTTGGCTTAGTAAGGAAGCCACACTGCACTCACTTTTCTCCTTCTTTACGTTTGCCCATTCTTGTCAGATAGCCATGTGGTGGTGTCTGTCCTCGGCTTGTTAGTAATGCCATCATCCACCCACGGGCATGTTACCCATGATAGAAGGATGAATGACATTACTGAAGTCTGGCTGATGTGTCTGTGACCCACTAAAGGAAGATTCTGGGGAGCAGAATGGCCATTTGACTTCTTCCTCCACCAGCATTTCAGAGGCTTTCTAGTGATTCCACGCAGCCACGCACTGTTTTCTCCAGAACGAGCCTGAATTTTGTAATTTGTAGGTGACTGTTCTGACTGAAGTAAGACCTAAATGTCTAACCATTATCTCTGAGCAGTGAAAGAGAAATGCAATGGGAGTGAAATTTAAAAGAGAAATGGTTTTTCCCCTTGTAGAAAGAAGGACTTTGTTTACTTGCCTTAGTCTTGGATCGGGGGGTGAATTGGCTTGGTTAAAGGCACCAGGACAAGTTGTGGTCGTGTGGAGTGCTGAAGCATCATGGGATCAGGCACAGTATCTGACTTCCATCTGTGCGCATTTGGGGATGCCAGAGCCAGTGTGAGGTGAACTGCAGGCATACGACACCAGCGTGACGTGGGCTTTTCCTGTAACATGTGGTTAGTCTTCTGGCCTTTCAGAGCACACTCAGCAATTTTCATCTTTCTGTAGCCCATGCTTCCAACACTAGGCTGCAGGCACAGCCTGAGCGCAGAGTGCTACTTCCTGATTCATGGAGCAGGGGAACCATCTCTCATCTGAAATGCTCTGAACTACACACTTTTTGGGCATTGACGTGATGCCACAGGTGGGGAAAGCAGTACATTAAAGCTTGTCTCACAATCAGAATCATGAAAAAAATACTGTGTGAAATTGTCTTTGGGCCTTGCATGCAAGGTGTAGATGAAACAAATGGATTTCATGTTTAGACTTGGATCCCTTCCCCAGATGATCTCATTGTGTGTGTACACAAATATTCCAAAATAAAGAATAAACATATAAAATCCCAAACACTTCAGGTTCTCAGTGTTTTAGATAAAGGATAATTAACCTGTGCCAACGTGTCTAGGTACATAGATGAGATGGCTTGTTTCAATCTTGCAAGTGAAATTAGTGCCCATTTTTAGAACATAGACAGGATTCTCAGCTGTCTAGTGTAAGTAGAAGTCCTTGTGAGCAACCGCTTTTTATTAAGCACTGATTTTTTTTTTTGTCTTTTACATATTTTTTATTTGAAAGGCAGAGTTACAGAAAGGAATGACAGGGAGAGAGAGGTCTTCCGTCTGCTGGATTACTCCCCAAATGGTTACAGTGGTTGGGGCTGGTACAGACCACAGCCAGGAGGCTAGAACTCCATCTTAGTCTCAGATGAGTGAGGAGGCCCAAGGACTTGCACAAACTTCTGCTACTTTCCCAGGCACTTTATCAAGGAGCTGGGTTAGAAGCGAAGCAACCACAGCTCAAATGCGTGTTCATATGGGATGCCTGTGTTACAGGCAGTAACAACCCATTGTGTCACAACATTGGCTCCATCCTAATGGTTGTAAATAGTCATTGGCAATCTTTATCTAGATTAGATATTTCATAGGGATTATACTTTTTATGGGAGGGGAAACAGAGGATTATAAACTTGCTACCTGCAGCTCCTTAACAAGGGATGTGGAGTTTGAACCGCAGCAATTTGACTCCAGAATTACTCTTACTGTTAGGTTTTGAGCGTCTACCCATCTTTCTGCTGTCATTAACATGGACATTTTTCACATCCTATAATGTTTTCAAAGTTATTTATTTACTTATTTGAAAGGCAGAGAGAGAGAACTGACTGTGATTTTCCCCTCTGCTGGTTCATTACCTGCATGTAAGCAAAGCCAGGGTCAGGCCAGGCTGGAGCCAGGAGCTGGGAGTTCAGCTGATGCACATTAGCATGAGGGTGGAATTGAAACTGGAGCCAAGACTCAAACCCGGATACTCGATACGAGACACAACCATCATCCGAAGCAGTGTCTTCACCACTCCACCAAGTGTCCACTCCATCTGTCAGGCTTAAAGACGGCTTGATACTCTGTTATTTGATTGGACCAAGTTTTATTTTTAAACCAACTGATGTGTAGGTTTTTTTTTTTTTTATTGCAAAGTCAGATATACAGAGAGCAGGAGAGACAGAGAAAGATCTTCCTAAGGTGATTCACTCCCCAAGTGACCGCAATGGTCGGTGCTGTGCCAATCCAAAGCCAGGAGCCAGGAACATCTTCCAGGTCTCCCACATGGGCGCAGGGTCCCAAGGCTTTGGGCCGTCCTCGACTGCTTTCCCAGGCCACAAGCAGGGAGCTGGATGGGAAATGGAGGTGCTGGGATTAGAACTGGCGCTCATATGGGATTCTGATGCATTCAAAGTGAGGACTTTAGCCACTAGGCTACCATGCTGGGCTTTTATGTGTAGGTTATTCAAGTTGGTTGCTGTTATGAATAACATTGAGATAAATATCCTTATAGTTAAATGTTTGTGTGGATTCCTAATGATTTCTTAGGAAAAATTTCTTAAAGTACACGTTTTGTGATTTAGGAGATAGATGTTCCTGACTCATCTCCCTGGGAGGAGGATTTTGTGATCAGATCAGTGACTGCCCTTGGACAACTTTGAATCGTATTGCCGTTTTTGTGAATCTTTTATCAAGCACATGTATAAAGAAATAATGCTGCCTGGTTTTTATTTCTGGCCGTTCAGTTGATTGGATTAAGTATTTTTCGGAAATTTGGAAGCAAAGGTTTTGTGTTGCATGGATTGGGTTTGTGTGTGCACATCCGTGTGTGTAGTCACATGTGTGAACTACATGTTCCTGTCCTTCAGCACATATATTCATTGAGGTTTTGATTTTTGTTTTACTTATAAGAACTTTAAGTATTTAAAGAACTTGAACCACTAATTTTTATGTGGTCTTTACTTTTAGTTTCGTTATATTTTCTGTTTCATTTTTTAGTGTGCAGTTTAAAAAATCAACCTCCTTGTTTGCCATCTTCACTTCTCTTTAAGAAAGCTTTCCTCAGCCGTGATGATATAAGAATGAATCTACATATTTGTATCCCCACTTTTAAATATAGAATGTATTGTGGAAGGATTTTGTCATCTCTTTTATTTAATGGATTTTTAAAAAATTTGTCTTAACACATTGTTAAGATTAACCATCATTCCAAATGTTTTTCCATCCGTTTCCTTTCAGATGGTCCAATATCGCTGTTAATAATAACCTGTGAACTGCTTGAAGCAATTGCGTTTTTAAAAACGTCTGTGGAAATGTAGCATAGTTACTCTTTCATAAAAACTCGCCCGACAGGATTATGCCCGAGATAGTGAATTGGTAATTGGGACATTTCTTGGCAAGGAGAATTGAAAGGAGAGGGGATTAGACACGTCTGTTGGGGGTTTTCCTTGTAAGATTGCCTAGGGAATTAGACTGAGCTGCTGTGGGCTCCACGCCTTTCTCATACATGTCTGCTGCATCTCTCTCTCTCTCTCTCTCTCTCTCTCTCTTTTTTCTTTTCTTTTTTTCCAGCAGAGCTAGGCACACACTGCCCAGGCCTTCTTTGTTGCTGTACATTCTCAAAGGGACAGGAAGAGGCTTTCTAGGGGCATTTGGCCACGTCGGGGGGTATTTCTGCCCCCGCTGTGACATCTCGTGCGAAAGCCCACGGGACCATCCTGTCTGCACTATAGTACATTCAGAGGCTTTAGTGAAACACGCAGCCGCCACGGACAGCTGGCGGCTTGTTCGCAGCTGAGGAGCTCCGAGGGATGGCAGTGCGTGAAAGGGCATGCCCTGGAGTCGTACAGAGCTCCATCTCCATGTTCATCCTCCAGCATCTGAGTTCCAGCTCATCTCTCGCCTTGACATTTCAGATTGACATTTCTCTGGAGGGAAATTTTAAAGATTTATTTATTTATTGGAAAGTCAGATATACAGAGAGGAGGAGAGACAGAGAGGAAGATCTTCCAATGATTTACTCCCCAAGTGAGCACAACGGCTGATGCTGTGCTGATCCGAAGCCAGGAGCCAGGAACCTCTTCCCGGTATCCCACAGTGGTGCAGGGTCCCAAAGCCTTGGGCTGTCCTTGATTGCTTTCCCAAGCCACAAGCAGGGAGCTGGATGGGAAGTGGAGCTGCCAGGATTAGAACTGGCGGCCATATGGGATCCCGGTGCGTTTAAGGCAAGGATTTTAGCCGTTAGGCCACG
Organism: Ochotona curzoniae; assembly: GCF_017591425.1. Lineage (NCBI taxonomy): Eukaryota > Metazoa > Chordata > Mammalia > Lagomorpha > Ochotonidae > Ochotona > Ochotona curzoniae. Next base: position 12,885,175 of record NW_024465926.1, on the reverse strand, counting down.
CCGCCAGGCCCAACTGGAGGGAGATTTTAAAAAGTGATTCCTTGAGCAGATGTTGTGGTGTTGCAGATAAAGCCATTTGCTGCAGTGCCATCCCATGTGGAAGCCAGTTCATGGTCCAGTCGTGTCACTTCCAGTCCAGCTCCCAGTTAATAAGCTTAGGAATGGGCAGAGGATGGCTCTTTCCTTGGGCCCCTGTACATACAGGGGTAACCAGGTTGAAACTGCTGGCTCCTGGCTTCAGCCAGGCCCAGTCCTCGCTACGACCATCTAGGGAGTGAACTAGTGAATGGAGGATGTCTGAGTTCTTCCCCCTCTCTGTAATTCTTATTTTTAAATAAATAATTTTTTAAAAGGGAAAAAAAGTGTTCCTCTCTGGAATAGCTTTATGAATTGTTTAGGATGTGAGAGTTACTTTGCAGGGCCAACTTTGTATCCCACGGGGACAGTGCTTGGTGGGTGAAGCCTTCTGCTGTCAGCTGGAGGTGTGGGGAAGGGGGCGACAAGAACCTCAGGCAGCTCTGAGTGCTCCCTGTGCCTCCTGCCCCTGCTTGTCTTCCCTTTACCTCCAAGGGACCGTATCATGAATTAAAGCGCTTGTGAATTATCCCTTGTGTTTGGGAAACATTTCATGTTTCTTGCTAATAGTTACACTTGCCAGTTCTATGGGATAAGAGAGAAAAATCAGTAAAGTTGCTTTATCTTGGCATGTGGCTCTTGAATCCCTGGCTTGGATCAGGCTAGTCCTGGATGGAAAAGCAATCTCTTTCCACCTCTGCCCAACACGTTCTGAATTCTAATTTAGTTTCCTGTTTTTGTCACGTTCTGAGCCATAATAAATTCCTGGGTTATCTGCTCAAAAGCCTTTATCTGAAATGCACTTATTTTTTCCTTAATCTGGGGGCTGGGAGCATCAGCGCTCAGTTCAGAAATGTTTGCCGAGTAGCCATGGATTGCATGACTGGGACCGGAAGTAGGAACTTGGAAAAGCCTGTCTCCTTCATGGAGCTGGTGGTATGGGCAAAAACGTCAGCTCTCACACAGGTCATTCTGGTAGGACAGGCAGGCTGCAAGGGAACTGTGGGCACACAGAAGTGGCTCCTCTTTGTCCTTTCAGTTGAACATGCTGCTGCAGCCCGCAGTCCCTCAGTGTTATCGCAGCACAGCAGATCCGCTTTTGGAAAATAGCTTTGGTAGGAAGTTTCCAGAGATTGTCTCCTCCCAGTGCTAGTTTAAATTAAGGTCGAAGCTAGGGTGGAAGTGTGAATAATTGGGTGCCAGTCTGGAGGCTTACTATCCATAGTCCAGGCTTAGAACTCACATATATTTTAAATGTAATGCTGTATTTATTTTTTTGAGATGGCACATTTTAAAATTTACATTGTAGTCAGCAGTTTAACGCTGCACTAAAGAGTTCAGCAGATAAAAAGCATAATCCAGATGCTCTAACTGGAGAAGTTTTCAGCAAAATTCAGAGGCACAGAAAATGCTGTTGGCCAAGTCTGCCGGAGCCTTCTCCTGCGGCTGACATTCATACAAACGTCCAGGGGAGGTACTGCCGTGGCCGGAAGGCTGAAGTCAGACTCATGATTTTTTTTCTCTTCCTCTTTTTCCTCCTCATGTCAAATTTTCAAGAGGTGTTAACTTTAAAATCTCTTTCTAGACCTTTTCCTACCCTGACTTTATCAGTAACACTTGAGGCCTTTTATACATTTGGAAAATATTAAAACTATATTAAAAAACCCATGGCCTGTAACTTTATCATTTGAAAGTTACTATTAACACATTTTGATGTGTTTCCTTCTAGCTTCTTCCTCAGAATTGTAATAATATTGTGTGTATATTTATTATATTCATTAAATTATTAGTAAGTATTTCTCCATGTCATTAAATATTTCTCTTTTTTAAATTTTACTTTTATTTGAGACAGTTTCAAAGGGGGAAGGACAGAGAAATATTTGATCCGCTGGCTCACTTCCCAAATGGCCTTAGCTGTGAGAGCTGGGCCCATCTGAGGTGAACAGCTGGGCGCTTTTTCCAGGTCTCCCATATGGGTGCAGGAGTCCAAGCACTTAATCTATTCTCTGCCACTTTCCCAGGGCATTAGCAGGAAATTGGATCAGAAATGGAACAGCCAGGATTTGAACCAGCACCCATATGGGACGTTATACCACAGACAGAGGCTTAAGCTACTATACCAGGGCGCTAGATTCTAAATATTTTTAAAAACAGTGTTTCTTGATGGTTTTATAATCGGTTATTTGAAATTACCATAAATTATCTTCCTGGAAGGCATTATATATATATTTTTTAATTCATTTATTTTTATTGAAAAGGCAGATATACAGGGAGGAGAGACAGAGAAGATGATCTTTCTGATGATTCACTCCCCAAGAGGCCGCACGACCAGAGCTGAGCTGATCTGAAGCCAGGAGCCTCTTCGAGGTCTCCCACATGGGTGCTGACTCCCAAGGCTTTGGGCTGCCCTCAACTGCTTTCCCAGGCCACAAGCAGGGAACTAGATGGGAAGTGGAACAGCTGGGATTAGAACCGGCGTGTATATGGGATCCCAGCGTGTGCAAAGCAAGGACTTTAGCCACTAGGCTACTGCACTGGGCCCAACATTATGGTTTTGTTTTGTTTTTTTTTTAACATTCTTACTGATAATGAGGAGAGTGTTACTGATGGTTCTTGCATGCAGCTCTGTGCAGCGAATCTTCGGTTGGTTCCTGCAAGGGAGGTTAGTTGAGATTCACTGCAAAGTTGTCCTCTAGAGGTGTACGGTGGAGGGAGCAGCTAAGGTCTCGTGGTGAAAAGTTACTCCCTGGCTTCAGACTGAACTTTCATCCCGGCCAGTTGTCTTCACAGTGTGCTCCTTTGCTCCTGGAATGGACCAAGGAGACTGCCCGAGTCTGTGGTGGACAGGTGGAGGGAGGGGCTGACTGAGGGATGCACAGGTGCATACATGAGGCCATGTGAACCCTTCTCCTTGGGAGCCGGAGGAATGGCTCAGGTCTGACTGCATCATCCGGATACATGATGATAGACATTTGTTAGACGTGGGCAAGCCCCAGCAGGTCCCAGTTTACTGTGGGTCACTGACTTCTGAAAATGAGAGCCCAAGTAACAAGTCACATTCACTTGGAAGCAAGGGTTCTGGATGGAGACTCAGGTCTGCGTCGGAGGGCGCTGCGGCAGCGACCAAGAACCCAGGCGTGCCGGGACAGAGCAGCTCGTGTGCAATTCTAGGTTAGCAGGCACCTTTTCTTAGGTCACTCTCTACCCAGGGAAAGAGCAGGTGCTGTGCTTTAGGGTGTGTTCCTGACTCTTAAAACTAGCAGAATACCAGGATTCAACATGCTGAGTTAGCTCTTTGAGGTGTCACCTGCTTCATTTGTGTGTTTCTTTTAGCACTTTAAGTTCATTCCGCCAATGGACAGCCCAGGGTCCCAGGTCTCTAACAGCCCAGGTATCTTGAGCATGAAGTCCGTAATGTGGCTTCAGAAACCCTGTCATCTGTCCCAGGTGAGCCTGATTCGGCTCTGAAATCACCCTCTCCCAGCTAGTTGTAGAACAGGAAACAATGCAGACCGGCTTCCTTCTGCATCCCCTGGTTCACCGACCAACCACACACCAAGCATCTATTCTCACATTACTTCTGAGCCAAAGAGATACTGACCTTGTTACTCCTAAACAGTGCGGAATGTCAACTATTTGCATAGGACTGATGTGGTACTTGGTGTCGGGGTCATCCAGCAGCAATGTACAGTATAGGTTACAGCAAATATGGTGCCACTTTCCTAAGGGGCTGGAGCGGCTGCAAACTTTGGTGTCTGTGGGGGTCCTGGCGGTAGCCCCCGTGAATCCCTAAGGACAGTGACAACTGTTTGTCTTCACAGGATGTGGTAAGCTCAGTTGGTTTGGCCTGGGAATTTTTTTTTAAGGATTTTATTTTCTTTTTATTTGAAAAAGGCAGATCTGCAGAGAGGAGATATTGGAGAGAAAGATTTCCATCTACCAGTTCACTCTCCAAGTAGCCACAGTAGCCAGAGCTGAGTTGATCCAAAGCTGATCTGAAGCTAGGAGCTTCTTCAGGTCTCTCCTGTAGATGCAGGGTCCCAAGGCTTTGGGCCATCCTCTGCTGCTCTCCAAGGTCTCAGACAGGGAGCAGGATGGGAGATGGAGCAGCTGAGACACAACCGGCACCCATATGGGATCCCAGTGCATACAGAGTGAGGATTTAGCCTCTGAGCCATCATGTTGGAACCTGGCCTGGAAATAAATAAGGGGAGAAGGAACAGGAGTTGTGTGGCACAGTGAGTTAAGCTGCCCACTGCCTTTCCAATAAATAAATCTCAAATGATAATAATAAAATAAATGAGGGGAAGAACTTTTAAATAGCTGCACCGTGTTTCATGTGTGCATGTACCACATTTGCACTGTTTACTCAGTCATTCCTCTGTGGATGAATATTCACGTTTTCCTATTTTTATCCTGTGATATGCAGCAGTGCAGTATAAATTCTCATGTATACAAATAATACCACTTTCATGTTTATTCTGTGTATATGTCTACATGCAAAAGTACTCTTAACTCTTCCTATTTTTTCATGGTAAAAACTCCACATATTTAGAATTAGCCAGCTGGACTCAGTCTAGGCGGTCCCAAGCATCAGAATCAGGAGTCCCTTGGGCGCACAACTGCATGCAGCCTGCTCCCTGTCAGGCCTGGTCAGCGTGTTGATTCTGACCTCACGTCCTGGACTTTGTTCCCAGCTGTCCCGATCTGCTGCCTGTTGGCCTTGACATCCACCGGGAACACGGGAGCTCCTCTCACAAGGCTGCGGCCAGACTGCCCACACATGGGTGACAGGCAGAACTTTCTCTGGCAGTCTGGGGACACCTTTTAGCAGGGCCTTTTTGACCTCCAAAGCCTTTGCTTTGCCTTCTGCTTTGGGAAGGGCAGGAGCTTCCTCCTTCACCTTGGGCACCACCTTGGTGAAAAGCAACTTTTATAAAATCTGTTGGATGGACACTGGCCAAGGCAGAATTACCAAATCAAAGGCTGAATGTATGTATGTTTTTAATTTGTTAGTTGATTTTGTTATCTAAGAAACTGAAAGCCAAAGACAAACAGATGGGAAGAAAGCTCCCATCCACTGGTTCGCTCCCCAGATACCTACACGGGCCAGGACTGGAAGCAGGCCAGGTGTGCCACACAGGTGTAAAGAACCCAGTTCCTGCGGCTGTAACTGCTGCATTGGCAGAAAACTGGAGTCAAGTCCTGGAGTCAGGCGTGGAACCTTCTCTCCCATGGGGGACACCGCCATCATAACTGTTCAGTGCAGAGCCTGCCCCTGTTTATATTTTTAATTATTTATATACTGACAGACTTCTTAAAACTGAGTGACACAACGCTTTTCAAACCATCTGCTCTGTCGTCACATATGGAAGTCTTTTTGAAAATGCTGTTTATTTCAAGTAAACGGAGTAAGAAAAAACTTTGTTAGTTTATAATTTGCCTTGACTGCAGGAAAGGAGAATGTCTCACTTTTAAAAAATGATTTATTTGTTAATTTTTATTGGAAAGTCAGATATACAGAGAGGAGGACAGAGAGAAAGATCTTCTGTCCATTGATCCACTCTCCAAATGGCTGTAATGGCAGGAGCTGAGCCAATCCGAAACCAGGAGCTTCTTCCTGGTCTCCTGCACAGGTGCAGCGTACCAAGGCTTTGATCCATCCTTGACTGCTTTCCCAGGTCACAAGGAGGGAGCTGAATGGGAAGTAGGGCCACCAGGACACGAACCAACATCCATGTGGGATCCCAGTGTATTCAAGGCAAGGAGTTTAGCCATTAGGCAACTGCGCCACGCCCGGAAAAGTCTCTTTCTTAAGCAATGCAATATTGAGAGCCTGGCACAGTAGCCTAGTGCCTAAAGACCTTCCCTTACACGCCACTTTACTGTCACGTTGAGCCCATGTCTTACTCTTAATCCTTCCTTCTCCCAAGGTAAAAGTCCATGCTGTTAAGTAGCACTTGGAGGGAGTCAAATGAGTGATCATCCTGTCCTGCTCCAGCATACAAATAATGAGGTTGAGAACTTACTGCATGCCAGCTGCTCTGTCAGCCAGTGTGTGTGCCCATTCCCACGTAATTCCTCAAAGGCTCTAAAGGGCTATTCCCATGGTTACTGTTGGAACAGGAAAGGTAGCCGATTCGGAAAAGTTAGTGACTCTCCCAGAGGAGCACTGCTGGCTGGCACTGGCTCAGGGACCCTATAGCCAGATCTCACTGTTGGCAAAGACTGTGTCCCTAATGCTGCTGTAGCTAAACCCTGGTTTGTTTTAGTCAACATTTTCACCTAAGTGGCAGGGGTGCCAGCAAAGTGACATTGTATGTGAAGTTAGAGTGACTGCCTCATGTTGGCCTGCACTCTTGGAATGCGATTGTACGCTGGTGAATGTCCGAGCAACAGAGGGTTGATTCCTGTAAGCAGAAGCACACGGAACTGTTGGGCGTGAAATGATCCAGTTAGGTGGCTCTGCCGGCTCTTTTACTAGAGCCTGGGAGCAAAGAATGGTTTTTACTGTATTCTTAACGGTTCGGAGGCAAGAAGTGGAAGAAGACTCCTTCATGACGTGGGAAGATCACATGGGTTGGAGTGGGCACGCTGATTTGTTTCCGTGTTGTCTGTGGCTGCTTTTGTGCCCAGACAGCACAGCTGGGTAGTTAGAAGTTGTATGCATCCAAAACCACACATAGCAGCTGCTGTTCGCAGGACAGATGCTGCCCCATGTTCTAAAGTAAGTATTTTCTGCCAGCATGGGAAGGTGCATCCCTCTCTCTCATCCTCCCACCCTGTCTCGGACTGTACTTTTCAAAAGGATAATAATAAATTAAATCTTTTAGAAAAGTAAGCTTTCTTAAGTAGCTTTGAGTTCTTTCCCGAACATCCCCAGCTAAGAGACTTACTAGCTTATGCTGTGCAGGATGTGTTGGCAAATGGGTCTTTCGTTAGAACTGGCAGCATGATCATACCTGAATGTTTCCGTGTTTAGTCTGCTCTTTTTATTGTTACTGTCTTCATACTTTTGTCTCCTCATCTGTCCTGTTCCTGTTCTAAGTCAGGCTAAATTACCACGTTTTTTGGCCTCTGTTTCTTTCTGTGTGTGTGTGAAAGAATATGGGCTAGGAGAGCACCTGGTTTTTCTCTTTTATTTGCAAGTTTTGAAATAGATTCTGCCTTCATTCAGGCTTATGTGGTTTCAAGAGAGTAAGCCAAGGATCAGATTGAAATTCAGAATTCCTTTTAAGAAGAGGATGTGTGGCCCAGTTCTGTAGTTTAGTGAGTTAACCCTCTACCTGCTGCACCTGCATTTTCTACAGGCGTCAGAGTCCCAGCTGCTCCGCTTCCCATCCAGCTCCCTGCTGATGGCCTGGGAAAGCAGCAGAGGATGCCCCAAGTTCTTGGGCTTTTGAACCCATGGAGGACACCAGGAAACAGCTCCTGACTTTGGAGTGGCCCAATTCTGGTCATTACAGCCATTTGGGAAGTGGAACCAGCAGATGGAAGAGCTCGCTTGCTCTCTTAACCCCCACCTCTCTTTCTCTGTTTCTCCTTTCTCGGTAATTCTGCCTCCCAATTCAAAATGAGTAAGTCTTTATAAAAGAGAGAGAGAATGTGACAGAACTTTTCACAGCACTGGAACAATATTCTGTTAATATTTAAACATGAAATTGGAGTCTCAGGCCACAAGTTTTTTGATTTGTATCTGTCAATATTATTAGGCTAACTAACTCTCGGGCATGCTTTAACGAGTTTGAACATTCATGTAGCAAATGAATTAAATCATTGAATAGTTTTAATGATTTCATCATTAGAGAATTGCCATCTCTGTTTAAAGTATCTATTTTTTTTCTTCTTTCATCTTTTAAAGCTAAGTTACCATAAACCTGCAACATTTCCTTTCTCAGGATCAGATTCCTTAATTGAACTTGGCTGATTTTGTCCTTTAAGAAAATGTCTGGAGTGTCTGTCAGTGCCTGCAGCAGCCTTTCCCAGAGAACTCATCTGTTTGCCTAGTGATGAGTGGGTTACTGCCGACTCTCCTGTAAATGGGAAGCTCCTTTGCCGATGATTGACCCCATCCTGGAGTTGAGTGCACTAGCAGGCAAAAACACTGACCTCGTTAATGCGCAACCAGAGGGAGGTCTCCACAGCTCCTGTTTCACACTGTGTTTCTGGGTTGCCTTGGTTCCGTGAGTTGCCAAAAAAAAATCATCGTTACTAAGCATTTCCTGTCCATTGTTTTACCGCGTCTGAAAGATATTTATCTACGGTTCTTATTCCAACATTGCTCTGTCATCCCAAGTGTGGAGAAGGAAATGTCTGTTTGCAAGTTGCGTGGACAGCAGGGCCTCTGCTGCTTCAGGGGCCCCTGCTCACCTCTGCTTTTCCCTCTTGCCCTCAATTTAAGTTTTCCTCCACAGATCTTTCCCGAGTTTACCACCTGCGTATCACTTAGAAAATCATTGCCCTACTCTACAGCTCTTACAAAGAAAGCAGGAGTGTTAGTATTCACCTGTGAGTGGGTGACCACTCCTATTGCGTTGCCTTGACTTTGATTTTGCATTTTCAGTGAGGTTATTTCATTCAACCAAATGAAGTTTGAATGGTTAAACAGAATCTGAATCCAGTTTTGGGGAAGAGAAGAAGTATCTGGGGGATCAGAAGGCCCCTGTGTGGCTTTGAAATCCTCTTGATAGATTTTATGCACCAACAATGATCGCTCGGGCAAGTCTGTTTCATTTACTAACCCGTCACACCCTGTTCTTGCCCTGGTCATTTAGGAGCCGGTCAGTTTTTGTCCCTGTGTGGGCCACGTGTGATAAGGGACAAAGCAACTCAAACCAGGGAGTGGAAGGTAGAGAGCCTCTGAAGTGTTTGCTCCCCCCTTCCTGGCACACCTCTTGGTTATGTTACCATAAAAAGGATGACAAGTTTAAGGCTAGGCCCAGTAGCAGTGGATCCACAGCCACAGGGTGAGAAGTGGGTCCTGACATGTAGCTACCATGGTGGGGGTTCCATCCAGAGGCTACCTGACATTCCTGCCTGCTGACTAGTGGCTCCTGCCCGCCTGGCAAGTCCCATCAGGATGGCACTGGCTCCAGCGCTGCCGTGGCCTTGTGTGCGCGTCAGTGTGAAGGTTTTGCAGCTTTCACAAGGCCATGTATCAGTCATCTGCTGCGGTTAGGAAATCGGAAGTATTCAGTTCTTTGCACTTTTTGAAAATGGAAATGCTCAGAGGGGATTTTTTTTCTCTCCAGCCTAGAATGGATAGGATTTCATCCTTTCACCGAGACGATGAAGTGACAGGTCTGGTGTTTGCCTGTGGACCAGAGACAATCCATTTTACATGGTTGTTTATAAAAAATTTATTTGTCAGAAAGAGTATGTGTGCAGACAGATTGAAAAGAAAAAAAAGAGTAAATCTACTGGTTCACTCCCAATTGACCACAGTGCCCAGAGCTGAGCCCGGCTGAAGCCAGGAGCTTCCTCGGGGTCCCTCGTGTTGGTGCAGGCTCCCAGGCACGTAGGACACCTTCTGCTTCCAATGCACAGAGCTCTGTGCAAACGGGAACGCCCAGGACTTGAACCAGCATCTAAGGGGATGTTGGGCTGAACCCTAGTATACTTTTTACTTTTTTAAAGATTTTTTTTTAATTGGAAAGGCAGATATACAGAGAGAAGGAGAGAAACAGGGAGGAAGCTCCTCCATGTGCTGACCCACTCCACAAGGAGCCACAATGGCTGGAGCTGTATCAATCTGAAGCCTGGAGCCCATAGCCTCCTCCTGGTCTCCCACACAGATGCAGGGACCCAAGGCTTTGGGGCATCTTTGTCTGTCCTCCCAGGCCACAAGCAGGGAGCAGGATGGGAAACGGGGCTGCTAGGACTAGAACCGGCACTCATTTGGGATCCCAGCAGGTGCAAGGTGAGGAGCCCAGCCCCTAAGCTACCGCACCAGGCCCTCCAGTGCACCTTTTTAAGACAAATGTTACTGGTTTCTCTTCTGCCAATACCTTATAAAAGGAAACAAAGAAAGGTGGTAATTGTGAGGACCCTGAAAAGTCAGCAGTGTGGTGTCCTTTGTTTTAGAACAGAAGTCAAACAGAGCAGCAGTGCTGGAGGGCAAGAGAAAGAGCCCATTGTCCTTATCCTTGTCAAGAGGCAGGGTCTGGGTTTGGGACCTTGCCTGTCTCAGTACTGTGTGACTAGCACCTCTTTTCAATGACATTTCTCACTTACTTGTGATCCATCATTGATAACATTTTTCCCCTACCTGTTTCAAATCCTTGTGAATCTTCAGCAAGATGACAAACACACACGGGTTCTCCTTCGCAGATATGGAGGCTCACAGATAGGTCTTCCGTGGCTGTCTGGGCTGTACTGGAGTTGTATATATATTAACTAAAACCTCCGTGCTGCTTCTAAAAGGCTGCCAGGATGCAGGAAGGCCCAAGTCAGAACAGAGATGATTTCCCCAGAGCTGCAGGGGAAACTCATGGGTGCAAAGTAATTGTTGTTAATAGATCAGAATTTACCCATGGATTCTTTTTAAATGATGACTTTCATCAAAAAATTAATTGCATCTAAATTATTTAATTCTCTAAATGATTTTTGGAGAAGGATTCCTGCCCATCATTTTAATTTCCTTCTGACCTTGACAGACTGTGATGCCTCCTGGCCATGGCCCACGCGTGGCGGTGAGTTGTACTCCTGAACGGTTCCAAGGAGTCGCTGATTCCCTTGTTGTCTTTCATTCGGTCAGGAGGGAGCCTGAGGGCCCTGAAGTGCAGCCCGGGAGAGTCCATGCTCGCAAAGACAGTAGAGGGTTCAGGAACAATCTCTTGGGGGGCTCTGCACAGTGCCAGCTCTGAGGATACATGCACTTCACTTCCCCGATAAATGGGAACCCCGAGTAGGAGGAAAAGTGGTTCATCTGGATCGCTTTTCAGTGGGGTCCAACATGTGTTGACGTTTTAGCCATTTTACACATTCCCCACGCTGCTATTTTTTCCCCCCTCCAAAAGACATTGAGCTGCAAGCATAGAAAGCATTGTCCCCCAGGAGGCAAGGCCGTGCTGGAGCCGGCTAGGTACTGGGAAGGGATTTAAACACTGTCCTGAAGCTCCTGGAAGGATCTGGTCAGGATTCTGTGATACACAGAGCTGCCTGCCCCCACTGAACCTGGGCTGGCGGAAGAAGTAAGATGAACAGCAGGAGAGAATTTAACTGGATGTAATGGAAGGGAAGGGCTGGAATGCAAAAGTTTTAAAATTCTGGCAGGAGTTCTGAATTGTGCCAGTGTTAAACTTTGTCCAAGGTGATTGTTCTGCCACTCCCTAGAGACGGGCTGTGGGACCAGAGAGCTCCCCCCTCTAAGAGAATAAATCTTAAATCTTTTTCCTTGTCTCAATTATACACTAATATTTTCAGGAGAAAGAAAAGGAGGTTGTGGGAGTGTGAATATTTAGCCCATGGTTGAGACACTTGTGTTTGTACAGTGGTTGGGACACTCACTTCCTACATAGAGCACTGCGGCTCAGTGCCGGCCTACAGATTCCTGCTGCTGTGACTCCAGGAGGCCATAATGATGGCTCAGATCATGGGGTTTCAGCCACCCAGGAAGATGACCTAGTCAAGGATTTATCTGAAGGCAGAGTGTTGGAGAGAAAGGGAGAGAGAAAGATTGAACCATCTTCCATCTGCTGACTTAGTCTCCAAATGACCTTAATAGCTAGGATGGAGCTAAACCAAAGCCAGGAGTTCCATCTGCATTTCCTACATGGGTGGCTGCCCCGCTTCCCTTCCAGCTCCCTGCCTGTGGCCCGGGAAAGCAGTCCAGGACGGCCCAAAGCTTTGGGACCCTGCACCCACGTGGGAGACCCGGAAGAGTCTCCTGGCTTCAGATCGGCATAGCATCGGCCGTTGCGCTCACTTAGGGAGTGAATCATTGGATGGAAGATCTTCCTCTCTGTCTCTCCTCTCTGTATATCCGCCTTTCCAATAAAAAAATAATAAAAATAAATCTTAAAAAAAAGATTTATTTATTTTTATTAGAAAGGCAGATTCATAGAGAAAAGGATAGACAGATCTTTCATCTCCTGGTTCACTCTCCGAATGGCTGCAACCGCCCAAGCTGAGCTGATCTAAAGCCAGGAGCCAGGAACTTCGTCCAGGTCTCCCACATGGGTGCAGGTTCCCAAGGCTTTGAGTCATCCTCTGCTCCCAGATCACAAGCAGAGAACTGGATGGGAAGTGGAGCAGTTGGGAAATGAACCAGTGCTCATATGAGATGCTGGTGCCAGGAGGTGGGGGGTTAGCCAATTGAGCTAACAGCCCCTCTGTGTGTGTTTCTGAAGTTAATCTTGTGCATGTAAAGGGACATTTCAGAAAGCTAATGGATATTTCAGAACATCTTCGGTGCAGTGCTTAGGATAGCGTTTAGGATACTCAAATCCCATATCAGAGTGTTTTTATCTGAGTGCTTGCTCTGCTTCCTGCTCATGTGCACCATAGGAGGCAACAGGTGGCTGCTTAAGTAGTTTGATCTCTGCCACTCGCATGGGAGACCAAAACTGAGTTCCAGGCTCCTGGCTTTGACCTGGTTCAATCCAGGCCACCGTGGGTACCAGTCAATAAAAATCTTTGTTTTCTTTCACTTTCTCTGTGCCTATCAAATAAAAAATGAAAATAAATAAATGAATAGTTTGTAATGTTAGTGAAAAAATGAAATTGAAAATGTAGCTTAACATTTTTTTCACAGTATATAGTGAATGCTTACTATGAAAAAAAAAAACTATACGGGGCAGACGTTAAGTGCGTCTGGTAAGATGCTACTTGGTTTGTCCTCATCCTGTAGGATGAGGGCTAGCATTTTTTAAAGATTAATTTATTTTTTATTTGGAAGAAGATTTAGAGAGAGGGAACTCTTCCATCTGCTAGTTCACTCCTTGGACAGGCCCAAAGCTAGGCCAGTCCAAAGCCAAGAGCCTGGAGCTTCTTCTGGATCTACCACTGGAGTACAGTGGTCCAAGGATCTGGACCATCTCTCGCTGTTTTCCCAGGCACATTAATAGGAAGTTGGATCAGAAGTAGAGCAACTCACATCCTACAGCACCACTGGTGGAGGCTTCACATACTACACCACAGTGCTGGTCCCTACTGCCTGAATTTGAATCCTACCTCTGCCTACAATCCCAATTTCCTGCTCATGCACAGCCCGTGAGGCACATAGTGTTGGCCCAAATATTTTGGTCCATGTCACCAAAATGAGACACCTGGATTGAGTTCCGGGTTCCTCATTTTGTGCTAGCTCAGCCTCAGCTATTGAAAAGTAAACCTAGTAGATGGAAGATCTCTCTTTTAGATAAAACTATATAAATTAAATTATAAAATCTATACATTGGTTTAGTTATATCAATTGAAGCTCATACTTTAATATATATATATATTTACGTATTTGAACAGCACAGCAAGAGAGAGATGGAGAGACCGAGAAAGTAAGCAAGAAATCTCTCCACTTACTCAATCCCCAAAATCACTGCAACATCCAGTTGCAGCAAGTTCAGCATCCAGCTGAAGCAAGGAGCCAGGAATGGAATCCTAGTCTCCCATGTAGATAGCAGGGTCCAAATGCTTGGGTCTTCATTCATTACCTTCCCATGTGCATAGGCAGGAAGCTGGAATGGAAGTGGAGAGGCTGGGACTTCAAGCAGCACTCCCATATAACATACTGGTGTCACAAGCACCACACCACAATGCCTGCAGTCACCGCTCGGGTTTTCAACTTTCACTTTGCCACAAGTTTTTTGAAGAATGCTGTAGTGCTGCTTAATTTCTTTGGCTGTTGTTTTTAAAGAAAGAAAGAAAAAAAAAGACAAATGTTTTGTTTTATTTGAAAGACAGGGACAGGGCCCGGCGGCTTGGCCTAGCAGCTAAAGTCCTCGCCTTGAATGCACCGGGATCCCATATGGGTGCCAGTTCTAATCCCAGCAGCTCCACTTCCCATTCAGCTCCCTGCTTGTGGCTTGGGAAAGCAGTCAAGGACCACCCAAAGCTTTGGGACCCTGCACCCGCGTGGGATACCTGGAAGAATTTCCTGGATCCTGGCTTCGGATTGGCATAGCATCAGCCGTTGCACTCACTTGGGGAGTGAATCATCAGATGGAAGATCTTCCTCTCTGTCTCTCCTCCTCTCTGTATATCTGACTTTCCAATAAATAAATAAATCTTTAAAAAAAAAAAAGGCAGGGACAGAAGGTGGAAATCTTAAGTGCTGATTCACTCCTCAAATGGCCTTTAACAGCTAGTGCTGGGCAAAGCTGAAGCCACGAGCTGGGAACTCAATGCAGGCCTTCAACGTGGATGGCTTAACCGTGGCCGGGAGCTGGACTGAGAAGCAAAGCCAGAACTCCAGTGCGGAATGAAAGCATGCCAAGCAGCGTCTGCACTGCTCTACCAGACACCTGCCCTGGTCCCTCATTTATTTATTTTTGTTGAATAATGGATATTCCACTTTTTTAATCCATTCACAACTTAGTTCACGTTGAAATTCTTTCCATTTTGGAAACTACTATGAACAAAACTGACATGAACATTTGTGCACAAGGTTTTCTGTTGGCACATGTTTTCAGTTCTCTCGATGCCATAGGTCAAAATTGTAGGGCCCTCTGTTGAACACTGCTCTTTCCCTCATGGTATTGTCTTGGCATTCTTGTTGAAAATCAGTTTAGTATAAAACATGCTTATTTCTCAACTGTCAATTCTATTTCATTGATTTGTATATCTACTCTTAGACCAATATGTAAGATCTTGATTATTGCAGTTTTTAGAAAAAGAAAAAAGTTTGAACAAGGAGTGTGAATCCTCCAATGTTTTTTCTTTCACTTTTCAAAAGCATTGATCTCTTCTGGATCCCTTGAATTCATACAGATTTTAGGATCAGCCTGCCGGTTGCTGCTAAAATATGGGAGGGGAGTCATAACTGGCATTTTGGTGGAAATTGAGAAAAATCCCTAGCTAAACTTACGGCTCTTGTAGTAATGTGAATTTTATGTTTTCCAATTCATGAACATGAGATGTTTTGTTATTTCTTCAGGTGTCAATATTTTTGTGGTTTCAGAGCACAAATGTTGCACTTAAGTATTTCAAAATATTTTGGGTCTTTTGGTGCAATTGTAATGAAATTGCTTTTTTATTATTATTTTAATTTATTATTTTTTTGAAGATCTTCTTCCATGATTCACTCCCCAAGTGGCGACAATAGCCAGGGTTCAGCCAATCCAAAGCCAGGAGCCAGGAGTCTCCTCCAGGTCTCTCACATAGTTGCAGGGTGCCAACTTTGGGCCATCCTTGATGCTTTCCCAGGCCACAAGCAGGGAGCTGGATAGCAAGCAGAACTGCTGGGATTCGAACCAGTGCTCATAGGGGATCCCAGTGCATGCAAGGTGAGGACATTAGCCACTAGGCCACTGTGCTGGGCCCTAGAAATTGCTTTTTGTAAGACTATGTAATTTTTAAATATATATTTATTTATTTATGTGAGAGAGAGTAAGGGACAGACAGATCTTCTGCCTGCTAGTTCACTCCCAAGTGGCTGCAGCAACTGGGGCTGAGACAAAACAAAGCCAAAAGTCATGGGTGGCAGAAGCCTGAGTACTTGAACCCTTCCCTGCCACCTTCTCCAGGCCATTAGCAGGGAACTGGATCAGAGGTGAAGCAGCCAAGACACAAATGTATTAGTAGTGGATGTTGGTATCACAGGCAGGTTTGCTTTCTTAATTTCATTTTCTTAATATTCATTGCTATTCTCAGTACTACTGCTGGCACTTGGTGGCAGGAACTTGAGGGCATGTCAGCACGCATCAGTTGCCTGAAGTGCAGTGTGTTACTTTCACTTCAGAGATGAGAGTGAGGCAGGTAGTCAGCTCCCTGAGCTGGTGAGGCCACACCCTGAGATGATTGTGCAATGGAGGACCCGATTCCTCCATGCCTATTGCAGAAAAAGACTTTGCTGTTGCCAGAGACATAGGACGTTCTCAATCATCCCATATATCTTAGCATTCTGTTTTCTACCTTCATCAAATAGAGCGGTCCCAGTGCTGTTCAGCCCATTATTCATCAGAAGAGAAGTTTGTCTAATAGATGATCCTATTTGTCTAAGGTTGTGAGGTAGGATGACTCTGCACCCAGATAAGAGTGCTCCAAGGCATTGTGGTAGAAATGACCATCTAAAGGTTTCTCGCTCTGTGTAGCAGAACAGAGACTACGCTAGCTCACCGAACTCGAGAGTAAATCTTGGGTCAGGATTGTAGCCCAGTGGCTTAAGCCAGGTTTGCCGTGCTGGCATCCTAAATCAGAGCAAACCGATCATTGCAGAGTAATACTGGTCATAAGTCATCATTCTGTCCTTGGAAAAATATGTTGGGTTTTACCTGGCAGCCCCTTAACCAGCTGGGTAGGATGTCTGTTAGTTACTTATTCTTGGTATTTGGAGGAGAATAGTTAGGAAAAGTATTCACTGTCTTCACATCTATGACTCAAAGTTCGTTGGGGTGGGAGAGCAGGCCTGAGCCAAGCAAAGCCAGGAGCGTGGACCTCACTCTGGGTCTCCTCCGTGGGTGGCAGGGGCCCACACATGTGAGCCATTGGCTGCCGTCAGGGTGGGAATAGAAAGCTGGACTGGAAGCCTAGGAGGCATTCTAATATGAGATGTGAGCATCTTAAGTGGTAACTTAACAGCTGTCCCAAATGTCAGGCTCTAACGGTGGGTTTTTGAGAGGATAGGCAAGGCAGGTATTGATGCAGCAGGTAGAATGCCTAGATCCTGGACTGGAGTGCCTGAGTTGGAGTCTGGCTTGGGCTCTGATCCAGCTTCCTACTGCTGACCCATCTAGGAGGCAGCAGATGACAACTGCTTAAGTGCTTGGGGCCTTCTACCCAGTGCGAGAGCTAAATACAATTCCTGGCTCCTGGCTTCAGGCCCATCACCTGTTGTCACAGGCATTGTTGGAGTGAACCAGTGAATGAAAGGTCCCTCTCAGTCTTTCTTTCAAATAAAAATGAAAGTAAGTACCAGACCACACAAAGGCTAAGCTTCACCTTGCAGCACCAGTTTGAATCCTGTCTGCTCCACTTCAGATCTAGCTCCTTGCTTATGGCCTGGGAAAGGCAGAGGCTGGCCCAAGTGCTTGGGTCCCTGCACCCATATAGGAGATCCAGAAGAAGCTCCTGGCTCCTGGCTTTATATTGGCCCAGTTCCTACCATTGCAGCCATTTGAAGAATGAACCAGCAGATGGAAGATCTTTCTCTGTCTTTCCATCTCTCTCTGTAATTCTGCCTTTCCAATAAAAAAAATAAATCTTTTTTAAAAAATGAAAGTAAATAATTTTTTTTAAGAATAATATAAGAACTCGGGCCCAGCGTGGTGGCATAGCGGCTAAACTCCTTGCCTTGAACATGCCGGGATCCCATATGGGCGCCAGTTCTAATCCCAGCAGCTCCACTTCCCGTTCAGCTCCCTGCTTGTGGCCTGGGAAAGCAGTCAAGGACCACCCAAAGCTTTGGGACCCTGCACCCACGTGGAAGACCCAGAAAAGGTTCGGATCGGCATAGCATCAGCCGTTGCGGTCACTTGGGGAGTGAATCATTGGATGGAGGATCTTCCTCTCTGTCTCTCCTCCTCCCTGTATATCTGACTTTCCAATAAATAAATAAATCTTAAAAAAAAAAAAGACCCTCTGTCTGCTGGTTCACTCCCTAAGTGCCCCCAGTGGCTGGAGCTAAGCCAGTCCAAAGCAAGGAGCCAGGAACCTCCTTTAGCTCCTTTAGCGGGTGCGCGGTCCCAAAGCCTTGGACCATCTACCACTGCCCGCTCGGGCCACAGGCAAGGAGCTGGACAGGAAATGGAGCAGCTGGGACATAAACCAGTGTCTGTATGGGATCCTGGCACATGCAAAGCAAGGATTTAGCCAGTAGGGCACCATGAAGCACCTTAATGATATAGTAGTGACTATTTGCTGTCTTTCAGACAAAGGGCGAGGTAGAATCTTGAAATAAATTTAAACCAATAATATCTCATCTGCCTAAAGAAAAATGTAAAGAGCAAAAAAGACCCTCCACTCCTCCTCCAGAAAAAGCCCCTCTTCGATCAGGCAGTTGCATTTTAGTTGTGTAAGCAGACACCAAGGAGTGGTACTGGGCAGCTCCGAGTCCCAGGTTTAGTTCCTAACTAAGTGGCTTAGCAAGTAGTTGCTAAATAAACTAGGCATACATCTCCTCTGTGCAACCTACTGTTGTAAAGAGTTATTCACCATTTTTTAATAGGCTTGTGCATGTATGAAGATGATTTAACATCTTGGGAAACTCATTTGTTTATATGCTAATAATATTATATAAGAATCATGCCATAATTGGGCTGTTTTCCCAACTAAAATTCTAATGGGAAGAATATTGTTGAGTTTAATTGCTTCTTCTGTTAATATGTTTTAAAATTGGCTCTTGAGTCACTTTCAACATCTGTACTGTACTGTCTTAAATCCTTTGTTTTGGTAAATGCAACTTACCGGATGTTTTCTCTCAGTAGATGCAGAACTGACTTAGGAGCGCTGTGCACCTTTCAAGAACATCCCACATTTCACCCATCAGAATGCTTTCTGACTGCAGTGATAGAAATCCCCGACTCCGCTGGTTTCATTAGGCCCTAATGAAGAACACATAACCAAAAGTTCAGGATTGGTAATCCTTCAGCTTAGTAACATCGTTCAGGGCTGATGGACCTATCTGCTAGGCCTCCCTGGTTTCCAGTTGTGTGCAGACTGATTCAGCACACTGCCTTCATACTTTTTGTCCAAGAGGAAGAGCTTTTCCATTGGAAAATGCCTCCAGAGGCAGAGAGAGAGAGGCAGGTGCTGGCATTCCATATGGACTCTGGTGCAGGTCCTGGCTGCTTCACTTCCCATCCAGGGGGACCTGGAAGAAGCTCCTGGCTCCTGGCTTCGAATTGGCTCGTCTGCAGCCACAATGGTCATTTGGGGAATGAACCAGTAGGTGGAATATCTTTCCCTCTGTCTCTCCTTCTCTCTGTAAATCTGCCTTTCCAATAAAGATAAATGAGTATATGTATTTTTAAATGTTCCTGTTAGCTGGTATTGGGCCAGGGCCAGGCTGAAGCCAGGAGCCAGAAACTGCATCTTAGTCTCCCATGTGGATGACAGGGACCCAAGGACATAAGTCTCCCAGTGGACTCATCAACAGAAAGTTGGACCAGAAACTGAGCCAGAACTAGATTCCAGGCCCTTCGTAGGATCTTTAAGTTGGGCAACTAGCAAATTGCCATCCTTGAAACCATCTGTATTCTTTCTAGTCATTTTATCACTGAAGAAGCCTGATAAGGGTGGCTGCCCCCCCCCCCAAACCTCCCCAAGGCTAGAATTCACAACACTCCAGTTATACTGCATTCTAGGGACAGAGAAGGGTCATGAGAGATCAGCAGAGCCTCAGCAGGTAGGCACAACGCTGTGAATCCCTGAGGAAGAACAGGTTTCAGCAAGGCTGTGATGGATCCTGGCTCTGAGTGTGCGATGTAAGGACATACAGTGCACAGAGGAGCTGAGGACAGTGTAGCTGCAGTGAGCGGGCCAGCTTGTGCAGCCCTTGCTGCCGAGCACACAACCAGCAAGGGGGCCCACAGCCAGTTGGCCAGGGCCAGCATGAGGTCCGATGGTGTCCTGGTTCTGAGGTGGAGTGGTTAGATGGGGGTCCCTTCTGAAAGGACAAACACTGCAGAAGGAGTACCAGGATTACTTCAGGACAGCACTGCAGTGTGACTTGTTCCGGTCACGCCATGCTCTTGGCCTGCGCTGGGTCTCTGAGAAACAGTCGTGTAACTTTTTCATGGAACACAGAACTTGCACTTCGTGCTCTGTTCATCCTACACCCACCCACCCACCAGCCGGTTTGCCTAGGTCTTCACAGGGTTCTCCCTTCTGGTGCTCTCCTGAGAGCTTTTCCCTGAGCCCCACCTCTGCTTTCAACAACCTCCTCCCCCACACTCCCCTGCCCAACAGTCCTTCCTTGTCTGCCCAGCCTTGAGAGCTGCTGTCTTCTCCCCTGCTGAGTAGGTCTCCTGGTTCCCAGTGCCTGGAGCGCAATGCCGGGACTGCAGGCTGCGATTCACCAGATGAGTGAATGAGATGGCTTGTGCTTCTCTTCTGCAGGTGCTTCTCTCCCCGTGAGTCTCTGTTCCTGCTTCCATTGGCTCCTGAAGGCCATGCCTCTTTTCCCTTTTCTGCCTTAGCCATTAGGAAATGCTTAATTCAGTACCCTCCTGTTCCCCTAATCTTTGTTAGCAGTCTCTTCTTCCCCTAATGTCTGTGGGTGCCATGGGGTCAGGGACTCAGCTTTCTTGCTTGTGATTGGCTTCCTGGTGCCTTGCCATATCCCTGGCACACAGTACATGTTCAGTGAGTGTTATTAGGTTAATGAATGAACACATCTAGTATACCTTTCCTTTACCAGTTACTGTTTCTCATGCACTCTGACCTCTCATTCTGCACTCCCCGTCCTTAGGGGTTTCCAGACTTCTTTTCCTTTTCCCAGCAGAGAACCTTTTTCCTTTCAGGACAGCAGGTCCCACCCCAGGGCACATGAATGTGTGCCTTTGCTTCCTTTCCTGGGCCCCTCAGGCTGATGGTCCTGATGACTAAACCTAAGGTGACTCACAGCTCCCATTCTGACAAGGGAAAGGGGCCCGAGTCCACACAGTCTGACTCATGTCTGCTTGGCCCAGAGAGGTGAAATGATCACTCAAGATCACACAGCAGGACCCAAAGTGGGAGCACACAGCAGAGTGAGTGGCATTCCACAGTACAGGAGAGGAAAGTGAGTTTTCTCCTTATTTTTAAAGATTTATTTATTAGGAAAAGGCAGATTTATGGGAAAAAGGAAAGACAGGGAGAAACATCTTTCATCCACTTGTTCATTCCCGAATTGACCACAATGGCTAGAGCTGAACTGATCTAAAGCCAGAAGCTTCTTCTGGGACTCCCACATGGGTGCAGGGTCCCAAGGCTTTGGCCGTTCTATAGGACTTTCCCAGGTCACAAGCAGGGAGCTGGGAGGGAAGTAGAGCAGCCAGGACCCCAACCTGCACTCATGGGATCCCAGTGCTTGCCAAAGGGGAGGATTAGCTAATCAAGCCATTGCACCAGGCCCTGGAAATACCTTAAATGTAAGCTACCATGAGAGTTGGGTGACAGCCTAAATTGGCTCTGTTTAATCTTCAGATTATTTAATCCCTCTGTCTTCATCTATATCCTCTCTCTCTCTTCCTTTGCAGTTTTACATTTAATGTAAATAGTTGAATCTAAGATTGGTTGGTTAATAAGGAAGGTTAATGTATATGTTTTTACATACTGGTTCTGTTAACATCTCTCACTTAATGCTTGAGGAGACAAGGAGACTTTGTTGATGCATAGAATTTTTCATTTTTTAAAAGCATTATGTATGGTTTTTTTCTTTAGCAGATTCAATATAGTTCATAGATTCAGTTGTAAGAATGTAATGATAGGGCCCTGCACAATGGCTCAGTGGTTAAGGGCCTCGCCTTGCACGCCCGGGATCCCATATGGGCGCCTGTTCATATCCCAGCACCCCCGCTTCCCATCCAGCTCCCTGCTTGTGGCCTGGGAAAGCAGTCAAGGACGGCCCAAAGCTTTGGGACCTTGCACCCATATGGGAGACCCGGAAGAGGCCCCTGTCTTCGGATTGGCTCAGCTCCGGCCGTTGCGGCCGCCTGGGGAGTGAATCATCGGACAGAAGATCTTCCTCTCTGTCTCTCCTCTCTGTATATCCACCTTTCCAAAAAAAAATAAAATAAATCTTAAAAAAAAAAAAAAGAATGTAATGATATTCGCTTCCTCTCTGTGTGAGGCTGTGCACGTGCACTGCCTCTTCACTGGCTGATCCCAAGCATCTGGAGCAGGGCCTCTCGGTACACACGTGTCACAGCACTGAGGACTGTCTCTTCCCTGTCTGCTGAGGCCCCAAAGGCCCTGATGGGCTCTTGCTCACTTTGCTTCTCTGAGCAGGCAGCATGACAGCATAGGGAAGGTGCAGAACCTAGGGCTGGGGTCTACACTAGGAGACACACTCAGTGTTTGAGTGATCATATGTGATGGATATGCAAAAGTTTATTAGGTGACATATATAATATGCTCATTTTTCTTGTGTGTATATGTGTATTTTCTGTAAATTTTTTTTCTAAATTATTTTTCATGACGTGTTTCCATAGGCATGGGGTATATGTGTATTTTTAGTTTTATTTCTGTTTTTAAGATTTATTTATTTTTATTGGAAAGTCAGGTTTATAAAGAGGAGAGACAGAAAGATCTTCTCTCCATTGGTTTGCTCCCCAGCTAGTCGCAATGGCTGGAGCTAAGCTGATCCAAAGCCAGGAGTGAGAAGCCTCCTCCAGGTCTCCCACATGGGTGCAGGGTCCCAAAGCTTTGGGCCATCCTCAGCTGCTTTCCCAGGCCACAGGCAGGGAGCTGGATGGCAAGTGGGGCAGCTGGGATATGAACTGGCGCCCATATGGGATCCCAGTACATGCAAGGCAGGATCTTTAGCGACTAGGCTACTGTGCTGGGCCTGTGTGTGTTTTATAAAGTTCCCCATAGTCTGACTTTGAAGGCAACTTAACATGAAGGGGAGTGCTTTCTTCGCATCTATAATCTCTGCCTGCGATTTTAGAACGAAGTTGGGATTCTGTTTGCTTGTTCACATGAATGTTCCCTCGCCTGGAGTTTCCTCCCAGAGCATGATTTTCAAGCAGTCAGGCAAGCACTGTGCCTGATGCAAGGACACAGCGCGGTGGGTTGAGATGCTGTCAGTACTCCTCCTTTAAGAAGCTGACATTTTGTTTCAAGCAGTTTTGACCTCTCCCTGTTTTCCACAGGGGACATGGTCTCAAAGTACCGGCAGCCTCTAATCCACACCTTCCTGAGGGGTGCCAGAGATGCCGACAGCAATCACCGGGCCAGCAGCCTCGCCAACCTGGGAGAGCTGTGCCAGCGGCTGGACTTCCTGCTGGGCCCCGTGGTCCATGAGGTATGCTGGCTCCTTCCCCTGATTCTTTTCCCCCCTTGGACCCACAATAAATCTTGGCACTGGGAGTCAGGAGACCTCCATTCTTCCTCTAGTCCTGTTGCTGCATCCCAGTGAGACACAGCAAGTAAGTGATTCTCTGTCTTTCTCTGGCTTGAGAGATCCATTTTATTTATTTGAAGGGCAAAGTATCAGGAGAGAGAGAGATCTTGCATCCACTGGTTCACTCCCTAAATGGCCTCAACAGCCAGGCTGGGTCAGGCGGAAGCCAGGAGCCTCCTCCAGGTCTCCTGCACACAAGCACTTGGGCCACCTGCCATTGCCTTCTGTGGTGCTTTAGCAGGGAAATGGCTGGGAAATGGAACAGCCAGGATTTGAACATGTACCCATATGGGATACTGGTCCCGTAGGTGGCAGTTTAACATGCTGTACCACAGTTCCAACCCAGCAAGTAAGTCACTGATCTTCTGTAGGCTTCGCTTGTCTCATGTATATATTGAAGGTTTTATTGCAGGTTGAACATCCCTAATCTCAAAACCCAAAATCCACAACTTTTTGAGTGCCAGCATGATGCTCTAAGTAGAAAATTCCACACCGAGACACTTTGTTAAATGCACAAAATTAGTTAAAAAAAAAAAATAGTACACAGGTGTGGGCCTCTAACCCACTTCAAATATACACACATGATCTTTGCATCCCGTATCATTGTGCCTGAGTTTGATGCCATGTTATACCTTCTGCCTTCAGCTGTCTACCCATGCAAGGAAGGCCCGTGCAGTGAGCTGGTGTAACTGGGCTCCTGCCACCACCAAGGGAAACAAGCATTGTGTCGCCAGCTCCTGTTTTGACCTTGGATCAGTCCTGGCTGTTACAGGTGCTAGGGAGTAAAAAAGAGCAAATGGGAACTCTCTTTATTTCTCTGCCTCTCAAATACCTTCCAGCAAGGTGTTTAGGGTACACATGAAACATAAATTAATTTCATGTTTAAAGATTTAGGTCTTGTGCCCCACAGTCTCTCGTTATGTGTATTTAAATGATCTCATACTTAAAAGGATCCAAAAAATGGAACAATTCAAACGTTTTGGGTAAGAGATAGTGAGCCTCTGGTAAGAATTTCTTCATTACAAGTAACAGGAAGTCATGTTAACCCACCTGAGGCAATGAAAGATGATCGTAAGAATTCTGAAGTGACAGAAACCCCAGGAGAAGGGTAGCTAGAAGAGGAACTAGAGTTAGACTCAGTCGCTCTGCACTCTGCAGCAGAAATTTAGCTTTTTTTTTTTTTGTTTTCGCTATTGATGTTGAATTTTAGCTTGCTTAGAGAGCATTATAAGTTCTTTCCCAATTTCTCCTTGTTTTTCTCAAGAGCTGTGTTGCTCAAAACCAATCCTGGACAGATAGATGCTCTCACGTTTCCTCCTTCTCTGGCAAGGAAATGTGATCTCTGTGACTTGCAGTGACAGGCCTGTCCTCCGTGCCCGTAAGCAGGATGTGCCCTGGGTGACAAGTCCAAGGAGCTGCTTTTCATGTGCTGCCCAGAATTCCCCACACCGGAGCTCTGAGGGTTTACCCAAAGCCAGTGCCTCTGATCCCACTCACAGACGTCAGTGCAGTTTCCTGAGCAAGGCCTGCAGGATGCGTAGGTCCTTCAGGGGAAACCCTGAGCAAGCTGCAGCGGCCACAGTGGTTTCCCTCCTAAGGTAGGGTGAGGGAGCTGAGCTCGTGAGAATTGCTGGGCTCGTCGCCTTTGCTGCTAGGCTGCCCGGTCTGCAGATGGTCTGATTCAGACAAGGTGGCTGGCCAGCAGAGGAACTTTGGGGAGGGATGCAGAGACACATGGAGATAAACTCTGTCATATACACCGTCCCACAGGCCCTTCCTCTCCTGGGGTTTCCCATAGTCTGGTCTTGGCAATCCTACCATTTGCATTCTCTTTATACACTTCAGTGATGCTTGGTGTACACTGGCTGTGATGGCCTCCTTCCTCTGTTGGCTTCAGCTGACCTCTGGTGTTTCCAGAGCTTAACTCTCCTCTCCCTTGTTCTGCTCTCTGAAGTCAATGTGATTTTGACAATGGACCAGTGGAGCTGAAGCCTTGTACCATGTGGGTTAGTTACCAGAACAGAGACATTGAGTCTCAGAGGCAGGGGACACAAAGATCACACAGAACATTTTCATTCCCCCTGGGAGGATTTAGAGAATAGAAATCTGATGCCATTACATAAATTGATAAAGACCTCACATCATCTGTCTACCATTACTAAGGCTTGTTAGGGCAGCAGGGGCAGAACCCAGCGTTGTCAGTGCCCTTGGCTTTGGAGGTGAGAGGCT
Source organism: Ochotona curzoniae (assembly GCF_017591425.1). Lineage (NCBI taxonomy): Eukaryota > Metazoa > Chordata > Mammalia > Lagomorpha > Ochotonidae > Ochotona > Ochotona curzoniae. Next base: position 12,859,674 of record NW_024465926.1, on the reverse strand, counting down.
GGCCAGGTAGAGACTCATTCAAAGTGGGAAGTGAGGGAAAGTGACATTGCCCCCGGCTGCTTTCTGTGTTGGCTCTGAGCAGCAGGAGAACAGCATTACAAGCAGGTCCTGGGAGCTTAGCCTGAGCACCTGAGAGCTGTGTGGCTGTCTGCTGCCTGATGCCCGTGAGACGCCTTAGAATCCTGTTGCTGATGGTCAGCGCAGTGCAGTGAGGCCAGAGCTGGTAGAGGCAGATGCTGACAGGAGGTCTAGGCCAGGAAGCTGTGATCCTCCAAATATGGAAGGAAATGTGGACTAAGAAGGAGGCAGGAAGAGCATTTCAGGACCTCTGCTTGCTCATGACCTGGCCAAAGTCTGCCTTTCTTGCCTTGGCCGTCAAACCAAGTGAGCTCAGCCAGTGTGTGTGTGTCAAGAAGGACCGGACCTAGCTCCAACTTGTCTCTCTGATCTCACCTTTTACCTTGTAAATACTGAGCCTGAAAATGGAGGCAGCTATTATACTGTGGCCTGATTGGAGGTCGCCCAAGGAACTCCTCCCAGGACCGAATTGCTTCCACCGTTAGTGCCAGAGGCGTAGCAGACCCTGCAGGCTTTGGGGTGAGGGGGTACCAGGTCAAAGGCAGAAGCAATTTACTAGGTTATCTTGAAAAAAAAAATAGCCCAAAAAGAGTTGAGCTTTTCTGGGATTTCCCTTCATGTACAAGCTGCAAGTTTGTCAAATAGATGTACAAGTTGATTAAATGCCAGGGCATCACAGATGCAATTATTTTTGAGAGTGAGCTGCTTCTAATCTCTCTGCCATCACTGATTAATTAGACACTTTGAACTATGCCCAACTGTTTGAAAGCTGTGAAAAATACAACCTGCATAGTGAAGATTTCTGTGCAAGTTTCTTTCCTCATTTGTGCCTGCATGCAACCATTCTTTAACCATAATGTGTGTTTCCAAACACACATTCTGGCTATTTTCTTATCATGGTTACACATCCCTCTACTGTCGGCCAAGAAATAAACTCACACAGAAAAATCCCGTAACAAAAGAGTAGTAAGAGGGTTGGTACAGTGGCTCTGCAAGCTAACCCTCTAACCTGTGCCACCAGCACCCCGTATGGGCACCGGTTAATGTTCCAGCCACTCCACTTCCTGTCTGACTCTCTGCCTGTGGCCAGTGCCTGAGAGAAAGTAATGGAGGGTGGCCCAAAGCCATGGGACTGTGCATCCACATGGAAGACCCAAAAGAAGCTCCTGGTTCCTAGCTTCAGATCAACTCAGCTCTGGCCATTTGTGTTCATTTGGGGAGTGAACCAGCAGGTGAAAGACCTTCTCTCTCTCCTTCTATCTCTGTAAAATCTGCCTTTCAAATAAATATAATTTTTTTTCTTTTTTTAAAGTATAAGAGAGGCCAATTGAAGAATTTAGACATACCTTTTAAAATGCTGCCATCACTAGCCGTACTTGGAAAATATATGATTTTTTCTCGTGAATCTTGCATGCATGCCTCAGAAAGGACTGAATCTGTTGTTTCTCTATCTTGAGATTGTAGAAGGTTTTTGTGTCGGCCTGCAGGGAACTGAGTGGGGGTAGGGCAGCTGGTCCAGGGCCTAGAAACCATCTCATTTATGACACATAATTATCGGGTATTATCATAATACCTGACACCCTGTTTTCCAAGTACTACGTTTCTCTTCTTTGCTGGAATTTTAAAGTAACTGAGCCAAGAAAGGCTCATCCCATGAGTGAAGAATCCCAGGCAGGAAGTATAGAATTGCCCCTGATGACTCAGCCAGAGTGTACCCCATCCATAGGGACAAGGGCACAGTGAGAAGACCAGCTTGGCTGTGTCTGTATTCCCCTGGCCTGAATTGGTCTTCCCTGCGGCAGCATCTCCATGCCAGGCCTTGAATTCTGAAGCTGCCTCAGCCTACTCCCCACAGGCCTCGGAGGTCTGTAATTAATGTCTCCAGAGGCAGACAAGGAACAGTCTTTCTCAACAAATTGAGAGAAAATATTTGCATTTGATCTTATTCCCCTTTTTATTTGGGATGGGAGGGTGGGGAAGGATACATAAATTGTACGTGTGTTCGTTTCCACACCCTAACATCCCATGTGAATCCGAAAAGCGAGACGGCATCAAGATCTCTACCCCTGGATTTCTCTTTCTCTCTCTCTTTTTTTTTTTTTTATGTGGGAGGAGGTATTTGTTTATTTTCATTGGAAAAGCAGATTTACAGAGAGGATCTTCCATCTGCTGGTTGGCTCCCAAATGGCCACGTTGGCCAGAACTGAGCCAATCCAAAACCAGGACCAAGGTGCTTCTTTCAGATCCCTCAGGGGCTTAAGGACCTGAGCCATCCTTTGCTGCTTTCCCAGGCTGCAGCAGGGAGCTGGATGGGAAGTGAAGCACCTGGGATACAAACTGGCATCCACATGAGATGCTGGAGGATTAACCGGTGGAGCCATTGCACTGGCCCTGCATCTCACCTCTTTTATTGAGGATGAGACAGCTGGCCTGCCTCGCTGGAAGCTGGGTGGTTCTTGTTACATGTGTCGACTGGAACCCAGTTGAAAGGCCACAGGTGACTGTGCGATTGAGTTTACATTGACTTCTTTCCTTGCCCCACTAGGTAACAGCCTGCCTGATCGCTGTGGCAAAAACAGATCATGAAGTTCAAGTACGCAGAGCTGCCGTTCATGTGGTTGTGCTGCTGCTTCGAGGACTCAGCCAGAAAGCCCCCGAGGTCAGTCTGCCCACTGCCCACTGCCCACTGCCATACCTCTTAGCAGCTGGTCTGCTTCCCAGTCTGCATCTCCCCTGGGCAGGCCTCAGGCCTTTTCCCCAGATGCACTCCCAGCGTGGTGATTGCTGCAGGCAAACTAGAGCCCACTTTTGTAGACTGAGGCTCTGTGTCCTGGCATCCTCCTGCATGCCGGCAGTTCCGAGGTGAGCTTGCTGGAAGGCAGTAGCCCTACCTTGCACCTTGCAGTTACCCTCCAGTGACTCCCTGCCCTCCCTGACTCACCTGGTGGCTCATGCAGCCTTGCTGAAGGGCCTCATGGCGGATGTGTCCTCTCTGGCTACGTTCTAGCATGAGTCCTTAGTTGCTGCATCGGTTGAACTTTGTTCTCCCTGCAAGTGGTGGGTCTGGCCGGATTACTCCCTGTTGCATGGTCACTGTAAGAAGTTGATCTCTCTCTTGATGTGTGCTGGGAATGAGTGACATCTCTAGTAATTTCCTTCTTGATTTGAATGGACACCCACTCTCAGTTGATTTCACAGAGAGAGTCTGCACAGTAATTCACTTCCTGGCACCCACAATGCTTATCACACATTACAAACTAACCAAGTGTCAGGGAAGCTGTTCCAAGAGTGATTTTTTTTTTTGTCACACACACACACACACACACACACACGTCCAGCCTTCATTCCTGCTAGAACTTTGCCATAGCAAGGCCTCCACAACCATTCGTATGAACATGGATTCATCACTCACCTTCTTCCTTCCCCGAATGGCCCTGTTTTCCCTCTCACTGCTCACCTGCTCCGGTGTCAGCCCAGAAGCTGGGTCATGGCATTTCCCTGTGGCCACTTCCTGCTGCTCTCCCTCCTCATCTGCTGTATGTGGGTGAAGCCTCGGGTGGAATGAGTTTATCTGGTGTGATATGTCCAGCTACAAGGTATAAAAACAGCCAACAACAATGGGTCAAACAAGTGAGGGTTTGTCTTGCATCACGAGAAATCCGTAGGTAGGTGGTAGTCATATAGCTGCTCGGTGTCAGCGGGGCCAGTGCTTGCTAATCCTCACGGCTGACACGGCTGGGGGAGGCTGAGCTGGCTGCCTCTCAGGACCTCCTGCAGAGAGAGAAACAGCTCCCTAACTGGCAGTTACCTCGGATTTTGATGGGATGGGGAGGATAGTGTGTGGATCATAAGTCAATAATTCACCTAATGAAACAAGTTGCAATGGGGTGGGGCTATGCTGTACAGAGGGAGTTAAGGAAGATCCGTGTTTCTCATCTATTGCTAAGATTTGCAGAACTGTTGGCAGATTCATCTTATGTGACCCAAGTTAGCAGAGGGAAACCAAGTGAGGGATGAATAGGAACCCTGTACCACTTTTGTAACTTTTCTGTAAATTAAAATAATTTCAAAATAGAAATGACAACACTAACTAAATCTATAGGAGCTGTGACTGTGGCATACAGAGTCAAGCCATCACCTGCGCTGCTGGCATCCCATATGAATGCAAGTTTGGATCCCAGCTATTCCACTTCCATTCCAGTTCCCTGTCAGTGTGCCTGGGAAAGTAGCATAGCATGGTCCAGGCGCTTGAGCCCCTGAAAGCTACATGGGAGACCCAGAAAAACCTTCTGGCACCTGGTTTTGGCTTGACCCTTCCTGGGCCTTTGCAGCCATTAAGGGAGTGAAACAGTGGATGCAAGATAACTCTCTCATCTTTTCTCTTTGTCTTTCTGTAACTCTGCCTTTCAAATAAATAGAATAAATCTTTGGGGGAAAAAAATCTATAAGATTTTTGTAACTGCACGCACTGTTAGAGGAGAGTGTGTGTGTATGTATGTGTGTGTGTGTATACGGCAGAGTAAATGTCTAGTTAGCAAGGGAGAGAAGTCAGGAGTCTGTGTCCCAGGGTGGGACAGGTCAGGAGCCTGTGTCCCAGGGTGGGACAGGTCAGGAACCCGTGTCCCAGGGTGGGTATTTAACACAGTGACTCAGATGCTGCTTAGAATCTACATCCTCTGTTAAGAGTGTCTGCTTGGAGTTCCAGCTCTGCTCCTGTTCCCTGTTAATTCACACTTTGGGAGGCAACATTGTTGGCCCAAGTACTTGGATTCCTGCACCCATGTGGGAGACCCAGACTGTGTTCTGGTCTCCTGACTTCTGCCTGGCCCAGCCCTCACTGTTGAAAGCCTTTGGGAAGTGAACCACAGGATAGAAGATCTTTCTCTCTCTCTCAAATAACATTAAAAACTGGCACTGTGAGTTAAACCACTCTCTTTAACTCTGCACTTCAAACAAATAATGAAACCTTTTTGTAAAAAGTCATATAAAATGAAAAATTTGTTCAAATTTTCCAACTTATGTGTATCCAATGGGAACATCACTGCCTGTCTGAGGAACGAGCTGGAAGATTTTTGTTGCTGTCAAAAGAGCCATGTGAATGAAAGATCTCCAAGTTGTCTCTTCTGCATCCGCAGAGCCGTGTGAGCCGCGCTTGCTCCGTGAGTGAAGAAGGGGAAGGGGGTGGGACAGAGGCCGAGTCCTCTGCCCAGTGCGTGCTTGCGATCAGGTGTGTTAAATCTTGTAATCGTAGGTGTGGCTATCATCAGGGCAGCTTCCATGAGCAGCACAGATCACCGCAAAGCTCTCCATCTGGGGTTTTGCTGCAGGGTTCTGTTTCGCCTCCAGGAATGGCTGAAATGAAAACGCTGCTTTGTTAATGAAGTTTCATGTTCGTCCTCCCACCCCCACCTCCAATCACCAGCTCTCAAACCATAGCGCGCCGAGATAACTCCAAATTTCAGTGACTTCCCCGTTGCTTGTCACTCCTCCAAGGAGCTCTGCAGCTAAGGCAGCTTGGAAAGAAGCCAGAGCAGAGAGGCCGGGATCAGAAATCAGACGTCTCCACCCCTAGCCCATGGGGTCATTTGCATGTTTTCCCACCATAGACAGTGTTCTATATGGTGGGTGCTATATCCACATTAGACACAAACAGTGGACCCAGGTTCATTTCTATCAAAATTCTCTTTTTTCTGCTTGCCCTGATGACTTCTTTATGTCTTGTTATGTAGCGTTACAGCCTGGGAGAAGCCAGAAGGAGCCCACTTGAAACCCGCCCCGCCTGGCACTTGCTGAAAAGCCAAGTCAACTGGGCATCCCCAGCAGAGGAGCTGTTTTAAGATCTGTCCTTTCTGCTGGCCTGGGTTGCAGGACAGACCTTGTCAGTGTGGAGGAGAGGAGCAACGGCACAGCTGGAGCACACGAGCTGAACCGCCCAGCCCTCCCTCAGGGGTCCTTGCACCGTTGCTGCTCCCTGTGAGCCGTGTCAGTGTCAGAACTGCCCATACTCTTAAGGTCACCCCAAACACAGCAGCTGGGGCAGTAAGTGCTGAGCAGTGACCAAGAGCCCAACCTCCATCAGGTGACCATTGTAACCTCTGGATGTGACATGCTGAGCATCCCCTGACGTCAGCATGGTGGGTTGCAGGTGGGCTTCAAAGGGCAGCCGTGTACAGCGGCAGGAGCAGCTGTCCTGGCTGTTCATCCAGGGGCAGAGTCGATAAGCTGTTCCGAGGGGCGCACAACGCTGTCAGGGTGTGGCAGAGAAATCCCAGCTGTTCTGCCCCGAGGACCAGGAGATGGGTGCTGCTCTGCTGGCAAGCCCCTGAAGTTAGAAGAGATAATCACCTACTTAAAAATAAAAGCAGAGGGCCCGTGTTGTGGTATATGAAGTAAAGTCTCTGGCTGCAGCGCCAGCACCCCTTACACCTGTTCAAGACCTTGCTGCTCCACTTCCACTCAGTTCCCTGCTGATATGCACAAGAAAGCAGAAGACAGCCCAAGTACTTGAGCCCATACCCACAAGGGAGGCCCATTAGAGGTTCCTGGCTCCTGGCTTCAGCCTGGTCCAGTCCCAGCTGTTGTGGCCATTTGGGGAGTAAAGCAGCAGATAGAAGACTGTCTGTGTCTCCTCCTCCTTCATGAACCTTGCCACTCAAGTAAGTTAAACAACAAAACAGAACAAATTAATTAATAAAAGCAGAAACAAACAGTTCATTGGGGAAGAACAGAATCTAGAGACTGCACAATTTAACATTTAAAATATCCAAATTATAATCAAGAATTACTAAATAGACAGGAAGCCAGGAAAATGGAACATAACAAGATGAAAGAAAGTCTATTGAGACCAACTCCAAGGCAATCCCTTACTGGGATTGTCAGATAAAGTTTTCTTCAAAAATGAGCAAAAGCCAGAAGCATCTTCCGAGGGAAGGGTTTGGGATAAACTAGCAGCCGAGGCAGGCTTCTACCCGGGAATGATTTTTTGTTTTTAATTTAGTGCAGGTTTTTTATATAGTTACTTGTCTTCTAGTTTGTTGAAGCAATATGTTAGATTTATTTGCCACAGTAATGTCTGCCAAGGGCCTTGGCCCCAAGCACTGCAGCACACTCATGCCAAGAGCACAGGCTCTGGTGCGTAATTATGCTGTTCTCATCTACCTTGTGGTGCCAGGACAGCCAAACCAACTGACTTAAACTTCTTCCTCTTATACTGATTTTTTTTTAAAGTATTTATTTATTTGAAAGAAATAAATAGTAAAGACAGAGAGAAAGAGAAAAGCTTGTATCTATTAGTTTACTTTCTAGATGACTGCAATTGTCAGGACTGGGCTAGGCGAAAGCCAGGAGCCAGGAACTCCGTCTGGGTTTCCAATGTGGATGGCAGTAGGCCAAGCACTTGGGCCAGCCTCCGCTGCCTTCTCTGGATGAGCAGGGAGCTGGATCAGAAGCAGAGCAGCCGGGACCCCGCCCCGCACCCCTGTGGGATGTTGTCATTGTGGGTGGTGGCGTGAGCTGCTGCTCCAAGGTGCTTCCCCCCCCATGCTTAGTCCTCATGGTGCTGCGCTCCAAGGTGCTTAGTCCTCATGGGAGTGGTGATAGGCTTCTTCCTTTTCTTAGCACCACCGTGACATCTCAACACAAGGTGAAGAGTGGGCTCTTTCTGAATGTTGAAGTCAGATAGTTTGCCCATCTTCCAGTTGCTTGCCAGCAGAGATCAACCTTTGCTGACAGGAATTCCTTCCCTCTGGGTCTCTGCATTTTCTGTGGTAGCCAAGACCTCAGCCTCAGTCGTGAGGATTTATGCAAAACCTGCGTGTTGGAGACAGCCTGCTTCAGAAGGTGGATCCCAGAGACCCAGGAGTGATTTTTTTCCCCCTGTGATTCATTTTACTTATTTTACTTATTTGCAAAGCAGGATTACAGAGAGAGGAAGGGAGATCTTCTGTCTGCTGGTTCACTACTTCAGTGATCATGCCTGGGAAACTGGAAGCCAGAAGGTTCTTCTAGGTCTCCCACATGGGTAGCAGGAGCCCAAGCGCTTGAGTCAGCTTCTACGGCTCCCGAGACGCATTAGCAGGGAACTGGATGAGAAGTGGAGTAGCCAAGACTAGAATCAGCACTCAAATGGGATGCTGGTGTCAACGGTGGCGGTTTTGGCCACTACACCACAACACCGGCCCCCTAAAAGTATTTTGTTTTGTTTTGTTTTTAAATTTCAAAGTCAGGCACACAGAGAGGAGGAAAGACAGAGAAGAAAATCTTCTGATGATTCACTCTCCAAGCGGTCTCAGTGGCTGGGGCTGAGCTGATCTGAAACCAGGAGCCTGGAGCCTCTTGCAAGTCTCCCATGCGGGTGCAGGGTCCCAACAAGTGCTGAGGCCTGCATGCAAGGCCCTGGGAGCCAGGGAGGGTTAAGCAAAAGTTTCCCACACATCCACACCTTCAGTTTGGATGTCACAGCTCCAGGCTGTGAGGTGGTCAGCATTTGGTTTCCAGTCTCCCAGTTGGTTGTGCTCTGTGATGGAAAGCAGCCTGGGAAATTAGCACAGGACCTAGCAGGATTTGTCCTTCAAGACTAAGTGGAACAACAGCAATCAGAATGCCCAAGGTAGTCACGAGGCAAATGTTTGGAATAAGAGACTGTCATAAATTTACATTTCCAAATCCCTCCAAGCCCTGCCTCTCTTGACCCTGTGAACATTCCCGGAAGTCACAGCTGTGTGCTGTGCACCTGGCTTGGAGGGAAGCGCAAGGTTACCACCGAACGTCCACCTTGGTCAAACGTCCATAGCTCCTCAGGGCAGTGGGCTTTGGTTCTGGAAGAGACCGGTTAGTCCCTTGTTCAATGTCTACAGAAGAACAAAGGTCATTTGTATAGGAAAGAAAGGTCTTTTTTTTTTGGCTATATAGTTTTGTTTTTTTTGTGTGTGCAGGGAAGGTCTTTTGTGTGATCTTTAAGCTGGCCCTTCACTGATGGGAAGAACACTGTCTAAGGAGCACCAGGGCCTGTCTGCCGTACCCAAAGCCTCGAACACCTCCCCCCAGTGTTGTCCAAATAACCCCAGGGTAGGCCAGGCCAAGGAAAGGAAGGGAACTTTCCATTCTGTCTGTGAACTGAAGTGTCCCTGCTTTCTCCCCAGGTCCTGGTCCCTGCTCAGTCCAGACAGGCATGGGGTGAAGCCAGGACACAGGCGCCACATCTTCAGGATGGACGAGTGCTTTCTGAAATTAGGCAGTGCACACAAGCCACATCCATATGGAGCCGGGGTTTGCCTGGCCCCTCTCAGCAGTGGAGCTATGCCTACTGGCTACTGGGACATCATTTCAGAGCAGAAAGTGGGGGAGGAGACGGCTTACACACGTCCAGGACATTTAAAAGGAAGTTCTTAAAAACTTGTCGTTTTACTTGTTTGAGAGGCAATGGGAGACTGACAGTGAGAGAAGCAGGCAGAGACTCACTCCCCAAATGACCAGGAGCTGGAAACTCAACCCAGGCCCACACAGCAATGGCAGGGATCCAGCTGCTGAAGTCATCGCCTACTCTCTTCCAGAGCGTGCACCAGCAGGGAGCTGGCTATGGGAGCGGAGCCAGGAGCCAAACCCAGACACTCCACCGTGGGATGATACAGACATCCAGTGACATCCCAACCCTTACAGCAAGCGCCCTCATTACAGCACATATTGAAATTCCTCAGAACCCTCCCTGGCCTCCCCCCTGCCCCCCGACAATAACAACAAAGACCTGATATTCACAGTTTCAGTACCACAAACACCTTAGCCCTCTTCTTTGCAGAAACATGAGACTATCAGTCATAAAGAAGCCATTCTGTCATCAGAGTCCAAAAGGAGACCCAAAAGAAAGGTTAAAAATCACTCTTAGGTGGGGCCCAGCATAGTAGCCTAATGGCCAAAGTCATTGCCTTGAACATACTGGGATCCCATATGGTCGCTGGTTTGTATCCCGGCAGCCCTGCATCCCATCCAGCTCCCTGCTTGTGGCCTGGGAAAGCAGGATGGCTTAGCACTGCACTGCTCTAGCTGCTGCCTTTGTCATTGCGTGGGTCCTCCTTTGTGTCCCTGTCCTGCCAGCCATCATCCTTTGTGGTCACCAGGGACAGTGGAGTCGGGGTCACCTGTGCTGGTGTGATCCTAACTAGCTACATCACAGTTTCAAAGTCAAGGCTCTGAGCTTCCCTTGTCCTCAGCCTTTCAGGCTGGTCCTTGTAGCCACATTTCGAGACGAACCTGCTCTGAGTGGGGTTCCCTGCCCAGCCCTCTCCCCTTTCTCTTCCTGTAAGAGCCAACACCACATCCTTGGAAGACACAAGGGCCAGTGGTTCTAGCCTGCCCAATTCAGAGAAATGGATTCTGGCATTTGAGTGGAGAAGGTAACGAGATCTGGAAGGATTCTGATCATGATACAAATCTTTGGCCCTCACTGTCACATCCACTCGACTTAACTGAGGCATGAAGCAGGAATTAGATGGATTAACGTGTGTTAATCACCTTATGACAGACAGCAGGAATAGCAAATGCTCCTAACCATTGTCCTGGTTGTTGCTGTTAGTATTGTTACCACCACCACCAATTGCTACTGCTACAGCAACCTGGCTAGATTTCTTAAATAAAAATTTTAAAGATTTATTTATTTGAAAGGCAGAGTTACAGAGAAAGGAATGAGACAGAAAGAGATCCTCCACCTACTGGCTCACTCCCTGGCTGGGCCAGGTTAGACTCCTACATGGGTGCCAGGGGCCCAAGGCCTTGGGCCATCTTCCTCTGCTTTTCCAGCATGTTAGCAGGGAACTGGATCAGAAGTGAAACAGCCAGGATTCAACCTGGTGTCAATATGGGATTCTGGTGTTGTAGGTGCTATTTTAACTGCTGAGCCACAATGCCAGCCTCTTAAATGAATTATTGTAGGAAGTAGTGCCATGCTGTAGTAAGCTAAGCCTTTGACTGTGGCATCAACATCCCGTGCAGTTGCTGGTTTATGTCCTGGCTGTTCCACTTGCAATCCAGGTCTCTGCCTATGGCCTGGAAAAGAAGTTGAGGATGGTCTAAGTCCTTGAGTCCCTGAACCCATGTCGGAGAACTGGAAGAAGCTCCTGGCACCTGGTTTAGAATTGGCTCAGCTCCAGCCATTGCAGGCATTTGTGGAGTGAACCACCAGATGAAAGATCTCTTCTCTGTCTTCTTTCTGTAACTCTGCCTTTCTACTAAAAGTAAAATAAACCTTTCTTTTTCTTTTTTTTTAGCTTATTTATTGTTATTATCACATTATTATCATTTTATGATATCGTTCTATAGACCCTGGGATTTCCCTTGTCCTCTCTCTTAATCCTCCCTCCCATTGAGTTCTCCAATATTATTACAGCAGCATAGTTCCTCATAAACAGTTTTAAGTCCATCATTGCAGGCATGGACAATGGCAAGAGGATGCAGCATCGCATTGTCAAGAAACACCCAGCAGTTTCACTGGGGGTCCATCCTCGATCCTGAAGTAGCACTATATCCTCCCATCTGGATACGTCAGTCTCTGTTACGCAGTCATTATACATCCCTTCAAGTGAAAAGTTACAAAGCCAAACCAACAACAGGAAGAAAGACAGAAATTTACAATGCCATGAAGTTAAACAACATGCCACTGGATCTGATAGTGTCCATTGCGCAGTAACTATACATTCCCTCAAATGAAAAGTCACAAACCAAATTAACAACAGGAAGAACAAAGAGAAACTTACAATGCTGTGAAGTTAAGTGGCATGCTACTGCATAACTAGTGTGTCACTGAAGAAATGAAAAAGGAAATCAAGAGCCTTCTTGAAGGAAATGATGCTACTGTATGGGTCTATGAGTATATCTCATGGATTTTGATGTTTTTGTTTTCGGTTTCATTGCTTCAAAACACCTTTTTTTTTCTCATTAAATTCTGTAATGGCTCACAATAAATCTTTTTTTTTTTTAAAAAAAGAGTTACTTGGGCCTGGCAGCGTGGCCTAGCGGCTAAAGTCTTCGCTTTGAACGCCCCAGGATCCCATATGGGCACCGGTTCTAATCCCAGCAGTCTACTTCCCATCCAGCTCCCTGCCTGTGGCCTGGGAAAGCAGTAGAGGACGGCCCAAAGCTTTGGGACCCTGCACCCATGTGGGAGACCTGGAAGAAGTTCCTGGATCCCAGTTTCGGATTGGCATAGCATCGACCGTTGCGCTCACTTGGGGCGTGAATAATCGGACGGAAGATCTTCCTCTCTGTCTCTCCTGCTCTCTGTATATCTGACTTTGTAATAAAAATAAATCTTTTTTTTTTTTTTAAAAAGGGAATTACTTTAGAAGTCCACCAAAGGTATTTTTATATTGATTGATCTGGTGAGATTCAATAAGGAAACAACTTACTTGATAGCTGTAACTTTTAAAATAATTTTTAAAGTTTATGATTTATGCGAAAGGCAGAGAGAGAGGTGAGAGCAGAGACAGAAAGAGATCTTCCATTGTTGATTCACTTCCCAAATACCTGCAGCTAAGGACTTGGTCATCCCAACGTCCGGGGCCAGGAACTCACTCTAGGACTCCCACGGGTCCTGTGCTGTTTTCTGCTGCCTCCCAAATCGAGCATTAGCAAGAGACAGGCAAGGAGCGTGGAGTGGGTTTTGAAGCCAGGCACTGTGGCAAAGGGTGCTGGCATCCCAGGGCTGGCCTAGCTGCTGTGTCTAGTGCCCACCCAGGGCAAGCTTTCTGTACCTTGCCCTTTGTCCTGTCATCTTCTTACCATCTTTGGGTTCTCAAAGGCAGATTTCGTTACATAGAATTCACTCTGGCAGCTCTCCACAGATCTGACAGTTGCACAGGCACCCTCATTCTCTCTTTTTTTAATTAGTTAATTTTTATTGGTAAGGCAGATATATAGAAAGAGATACAGAGAGAAAGATCTTCCATCTACTGGTTCACTCCCCAAGTGGCCGCAATGGCCAGGGCTGAGCTGATCCGAAGCCAGGAGCCTCTCTGGGTCTCCCACATGGGTGCAGAGTCCCAAAGCTTTGGGACGTCCTTGACTGCTTTCCCAGGCCACAATCAGGGAGCTGGAAGGGAAGTACAGCAGCCAGGATAAAACCGGGATCCCAATGGGTGCAGGGCAAGGACTTTAGCCACTAGGCTACCATGCTGGCCCACACTTCATTACTTATCATGGTGAAGACCAACCAACTGTACTGGGAAAATGTATAATAACCTCAAAACTTTGTGTTATTGAGCCAAAGGACTTACTGTATTTTTGAACTTCATTTAACTGCAACACTTCTGCCTTCATTACCTGCCCTTAGGAAGCCATAGACCAAGCACTGGTTGAATAAGCCTTATGCAAAATGTTTTGGGCCAGAAGTGCTTTGCATTTTGGAGTTTGGGGGGATTTTGGAATATCTGCATACACTTAATTAGGTGTCTCAGGATGGGATGCAGGTTGCAGCAGGAAGTTTATGATTCATACCCACCTTATGCACATAGCCTGAAGGTAACTGTAGACGGTCTTTTGGGGCATCTGCATTTTGATCACAATTCATCATCACCTGAGGTCAGGTGTGGAATTTTCCACTTGTGGCATTATACCAGCACTCCAAATTTCAGATTTTGGAGATTGAGGGCTATCATATTAGGGATGCATTGACCTGTCATCTTGATTGTGTCTCTCGGGAGGCTTGCGGCTGGCCCACAATCCCACTGCTGGTCAGTGACTTATTTATTTATTTATTGGATTTATATATTTGAAATGCAGAGTTACAAAGAACCGAGGGAAGAAGAGTGAGAAAAAGGCATCTTCTGTCTCCTGGTTCATGCCTCAAGTGACCATAGCAACAAGTCTGGGCCAAGCTAAAACCAGGAGCTTTTTCCAGGTCTCCCTTGTGGGCACAGGGACCCAAGTGCTTGGACTATCCTCACTGCTTTCCGAGGCACGTTCGCAGGGAGCTGGGTCAGAAGTGGAACAGCATGACTCAAACCAGCATCCACAAAGGATGCCAGAGCTACGCTCTGCGTCTCAGTGTAGCTATACCTCAGTGCTGGCCCCAGGTGACAGAGCTCTTAAACCCCTATTTCTCTGACTCCTGAAATCTCCAAATGCAGTGTTCCTCTGGCTCAGTCATTCCCCAAATCTATTAGACTGCCATAAAGAAAAAAGGATCTATTACTTTTTATTTAAAAGGTAGAGCAGAGAGAGATCTTTCATTTTCTGGTTTACACCCTAGCCATCTACAGCTATCTGATCTGATCTAAGCCTGGAACAAGCCAAAGTCAGCAGCTCCATCCAAGCCTCCCAGGTGGCTGGCAGGAAGCCCTGTGCTTGGGCCATCTTCCACTGCTTTCCCAGGTCCACAGCAGGGAGCCAAATCAGAAGCTGAGCAGCCAAGACTTGAGCCGGTGCCCATATGGAATGCCAGCTTTGCAGAGGATGGCTCAAGATGCTGCACTGCAACTCTGGCCCCTGGACTGCCAATTTAAAAAATTAAAGAGCACTTAAAGATTATTTTTTAAAAATTTATTTATTTTGTTATTAGAAAGTCAGATATATATTGAGGAGGAGAAACAGAGAAGATCTTTGGTCTGCTGATCCACTCCTCAAGTGGCTACAATGGCCAGAGCTGAGCCAATCTGAAGCCAGGAGCCAGGAGCCTCTTCCAGGTCTCCCACATGGGTGCAGGGTCCCAAGGCTTTGGGTCATCCTTGACTGCTTTCCCAGATCACAAGCAGGGAGCTGGATGGAAAGTAGAGCAGCTAGGATACAAACCAGTGCCCACTGCATCCTGGTATATGCAAGGTGAACTTTAGCCACTAGGTCTACTGCGCTGAGCCCTGATTATTAAAGTGAATAATCACCCCCCAATAAGGAATAAAAATATAGTAGGCAGCCACGGGTCTAATTTCCCATGCTGAAGACATTTATTTAAAGTGATTTTCTAGTTTGCCAGGTTCTGGTTTCTGTTTAGCCTAATACTTTTTTTTTTCTGTGAGTGGCAGTTCTCATCACTTTCCTGTGGCAAGCTGTTGCCTCAAAAATTGTGATGACTTTATACACCTGTTACATATATTTAGAAGCTTATCTTCCTCTGCTTTGTCCCATGCTCAACTTAATTCGCTGCCTTTTACTTCCTAAGAGCCAGTCGGACCAGAAGCACAACTTTATAGCTGCATTCCCACACTCTGGGACCAGCCGTCTAGTCACTAAGGATTACCTGCTTTCCGAGGAACTCTGCTGGCTTCAGGTGTACAATCTCGTACGGGATAGCAGCTCAGAAGTCCTAGCCAGAAAGCCCCAAGCTAAAGAGGATTTCCAGCTCGATAAGCCTGGAGATTTCAGGGTGTTTTTTTTTTTTTTTTTTTGAGGTAGGCTTGGCCCAAATTCGAGCTGGGGGTGTGAGAGCCCGGGATGAGGAAGGTGAGGAATGGAGCAGCGCCAGGCTGGGGATGGCCCTGCAGGCAGGTGGTGAGCAGGGGAGAGGCAAGAGAAAGAAAACGAATGATCTATCCACTGGTTCACTCCCTAAATGCCTGCAGTCAGCTCCAAAGCCAGGAGCCAGGAGCTTTGTCTGGGTCCCCAACATGGGTGCAGGGTCCCAAGGCTTTGGGCCATTCTCTACTACTTTCCCAGGCCACAAGCAGGGAGCTGGATGGAAGTGTAGCAGCGAGGCAGGATTAGAACTGGTTACCATATGGGATGCCAGCACTGCAGGCAGAAGATTAGCATGTTTGGCCACTGCACCAGCCCCTAAAAGGTTATTTTAAGGTGTCAATGAGCTTATTCAAATATTCGGAATGTATAGGTTCTAGAAGTTCAATATGTGTTAGTATTAACAACTCCCTATAAATCTATATATTCCCCTTCCCCACTGTCCCTGTATAGTTACATTAAACACCAGTCTTCAGTGTTTATATTATTATAACTGTAACTGTTACCTACAACCGCATCACATAATATGCTGTGATTACATTTCTTTTCTTGGAAGTTAATAACTGTTTCAGGCTACTGCTTGTTTCATTCTATGAGCTTGTCTCCAGTTCATCCCTACCTCTGCTCAAAGTGTATATATCTCTTAGAAATCTCCAGAAGAACATTAAGAAATGTCACAGCTTCGTCTTCCTGGAGGCATGGCTCCTCCGGCCCTTCCTCCACTGCCTCATTTCTCTGCAGACCTGCTGAGGGTTGAAGGGAGGAGCACTCAGAAACTGATGCTGCCCTGTATGCTTGTGGCCTCCGGGGATCTGTAACTAGGAGGGTGACCAGCTGCTCAGGTTGCTTTGTTGGAGAAGTCCTTTCTGATTATCTTGAAGTCTTTTTTGGGGGTTGGCAGAGAAGCCTTGTGCAGTCCCCTGCCTAGGAGATAGAAGGTTGGTGGTAGGGTGCCGGAACCTCAGTGGGAGGTAGAGGCCACGGGCCTCACCCTGTGTCTTTGCAGTGTCCCCACATGGGGCCCGGCATTCTCATTGCTGCCTGTACCAGACCCTCTCTGGTTGGGCTTTGCCAGGGCTCCGCCCTGGTTGGCTGGGGAAAGGGCTGGGGCTCCTAACTGCCTCCCAGAATTGCTCCAGCTGCCACAGGGCCTGCGCACCCCGGCTGCAGGAAGAATGGGGCCCTCAGCTCAGGCACGCTCTGAGTCCCTGTGACAATGCACTAGGCTTGCTCCTGGGCTTCTCAGATTTAATAATTTGACATATCATCCAAACCAGGACACCTGGAGAAGGCAAGAGGCTGCTGTTAATCACACTAGGGGATCTGTCCTGTCCTGGGTAAATCGGAACTAGGACTCGAGGCCCCGCTCAACTGCTGTCCGGCATCAGACCTTGTGCCACTGTTGCCTGTGTGGGTTGTTTGTTCTGATTCCTTGATGCCATGTAGTATCCCTTTACTGTCATTTTAATAGGGTTTCAGGAGAGAGAGAAGTGGTGTGTACCTGTGTTCAAACCACCAGCTTTCCATTCTGCCCTTTGTTGCTGGAGAAAGTGTGGGGTGAAGAGCAGATGTGACAATTCTGTTGCTTTTGGTCATAAGCCACAGAAATGTAGCCTGAGCTAGCATGAGTGTGAGGAACTTTTTCACTTACAACATCCAAAGAAGAGCTGTCGACCATGTTGTGGGGTTAAGCAAAGGTGCAGCAGGGGTGACTGTTAGATTCAGAAATCATGATGCTTCCTGTTGTGTCCAGCTTCTCATCTCAGCTTCAGTCTCAGTCCTGGAGTCTAGTTTTCTTCCTGTGGCAGCAAAGTGACTACTGGTGGTGGTCCAGCCGTGGCATCTGATATTCCATACTCAGATTCCCTTTCTGGACCCAAATGCAATAAGTCCAGGGAAGAGGCCCAATGTTCCAGCTAAAATCCCATATGCTCTCCCAGGTCAACTAACTTGACCGGTGCCAGGTGGGTCCTGTGGGGTTGCTGGCTTATATAAAATGATGTCAGCATCCAAGCTAGCTGTTTGGAGAGGTGATGCTGGAGTCAGTGCCCAGGTTCAGGGAATGGTCCCCCAGGATGCCTCAACAGTGACTTGGCCAGATCCATATGACACTCGTGATGGATTGGCAACGCAAAGCTGGAAAACCAAGAACTCGATACCTTGTTGGAACTGTTAAATTATAAATGTTCAACCTTTTCTAGTGCTAACTTGAGTGACAGTTTGGAAGGCCTAACATTTAAAGCTGCTCTTTGGCATAATCATTTACGTAGATCTGCATATGTTAGAGCTTGGTTGCCTTTCTCTTCTGCATCAGACTTGGGATGTTTTCTTTTCTGTAGAATGGCTGTCTTACTCTGTGCCCTGTTTCTTTTAGGCTAAACAGACCAAGAAGAACATCCCATTTTTAAACATTTATTTTTTTTTTTATTGCAAAGTCAGAAATATAGAGAGGAGGAGAGACAGAGAGATCTTCTGTCCAATGATTCACTCCCCAAGTGAGCACAACGGCCGATGCTATGCCGATCCGAAGCCAGGAGACTCTTCCGGGTCTCCCCCACAGGTGCAGGGTCCCAAAGCTTTGGGCCATCCTCGACTGCTCTCCCGGGCCACAGGCAGGGAGCTGGAAGGGAAGCGGGGCAGCCGGGATAGAACCGGCGCCCACATGGGATCCCGGGCATGCAAGATGAGGACCTTAACCACTTGCGCCACCGTGCCGGACCCCCAAAAAAAGTTTTGAAATTCATGCATAATTTCTTCATAATAAGCACTTTCATGATCTTTTCAGATATTTTGTGATAAACTTCAGAACCAAAGAGATAAAACTCATATACCTTGGCATTCTTCCCAAATGCCCACAATGACCAGTGCCAGGTGGGAACGAAAACAGAGAGCCAGGAGCTCGATCCAGGTCTCCGGTGTGGGTATAGCAGGAAGCCCGTCGCTCCCAGGAGACACTGTGGTAGGGAGCTGCAGTCAGGCACTGGGCTGGCATCTTAATCCTCTCCCTCCCCCAATTTTACATTCCATGGATGCGGGCTGAGCGTTATACACAGCAAGCTAAGCTGTCGCTCAGGACACCTGCATTCCATCTCAGAATTTAGTTCATGTCCTAGCTTCTCCACTTCCAATCTAGCTTCCTGCCAATGCACATCCTGGGGTGGGGGCAGCAGAGGAGGGCTCAAATACACAGGGTTCCTGCCACCCACGTGAGAGTAGAGAAGCTGATTCTCCCAGTGGCTGGGGCTGGGCCAGACTGAAGCCAGGAGCCGAGAGCTTCTCCCTTTTGCCTTCCTCTGAATCTTGCCTCTGCCTGGTTCGTGACATCATCCCATGCCCTGAGCGTTGTGGCCCCCTTCTGTGCAGTGAGGAGACATCTTAGATCTTAAACTGGAAAGTCTGGGACTTCCAAATTCAGGTTTCCCAGGAGCCGAAGCTGTCTGAACAAGTTCTCTTAAGGAGGAAATGCTGCCTCCCTCGCTTGGAACCACCTGGAGCGTTTTTGTTGGAGTTGGGTGGTAGACATGCTGTCCCCACATCGCTGGGGGAAGGAGGCCTGAGGCAGAGTGACAGACAAAGACAGATGTCTACCCAGAAATTGTTCTCCTGCCTTTCAGGATTGGGCATCTCCTCTGCCCCTCTGTGTGTATGTTTGTAAAAATGTTAGTGCATTTTGTCCCCTAATTCCTCCCTCTGGGCAGAGATTTGTGACTTTTTGCTAGCTGCCCTGGGGTCAGCTACACATATTTTGAGCTTTCATTCTCCTACAAAATGCATGTCAGTAGCCAGTGACTTTCTCCATTTTCAGAATTATACTTCACACACACACACATTTAAGAACAAGCTTTTAAAAACGTTTTGGGGGTGGCCTGGCATGATAGCATAGCAGTTAGATTGAACACGCCAGGATCCCACGTGGGTGCTGGTTCTGGTCCCAGTGGCCCCCGCTTACATTGTGTGCGTGTCTGCCTTTCAACTAAATTAAGTAATAATTTTCAGAACTTCTCTCCATGGTCTCCTTCTGCCTGTCAGAGCTTTCCTAATGAGGGGCAGACTTAAGAGCAAGGTGTGCCCAGGGTGGTGTACCAGGCACAGGGTTCAGCTCTGGCTGTGTGTCCTTGAGCACAGTCCTAGGCCTCACTGCCCTCCCTGTCTGTGAGCTGGGGCTGGTTCTCCCTCTCCAACAGCATGTGCAGAGAACTGAGTGCAGAGCCGCGAATGCGGGGGACACTGAGTGGGGGCGATGAGCTGGCTTCCGGGGCTCTATTCCCCCGTAGGAGGCCTCCAATGCCAGAAGGAAACAGGATGTGCCACCCTCGGCAGGTGTCTGCGTGGAGATGCTCCAGGGCTGGGGACAGTGACGGCTGGGGTTGGGCTCGCTAAGACAACACTCCCAGCTTCGCCTCCCACACGCAGCAGCCTCTGCAGGCACGCTGTCGCTGCTGCTGCTGTGTTCCCCGGCACTGCCTTTGTTCCCCAGCCATGCCAGTGGGGGTGCAGGAGAGCCTTCCTCTGCTTGCTATTTAAAGGCATTGTGAGAAATGCCACCACCGCTGCTCCTGCCAGCTGCTGCTGCTCTACCCCTGCCCCCTGCTGCAGCCAGCTGTATGGTCTGTGACCACGCAGCAGTCTTGGTCATTGTCTTTGGCCTACCTGACCTGTCCACATCCCTGTAGCATTCCTGGCACTGGACCGCACATCCCCTTCCTGTTCTTCTCCAGTGAAAACTGGGCCTGACGGCCTCCTCTCCGGCTCTTGCCAGACCCAGCCCTGCAGGGGAACAATGCCCGGTATCGCTGAGGCTAGTAGATGGATACAACTTGGGAAACAAAAGGCTCCTGCACAGCCCATCACCTCCTCCAGCACTAAGAATGCCACCCTGCACCCAAGTGCCTTAGCAGTTCTCTGGGCACACTCCTCTCAGCTCACACTGGTCCTCTGGGCTCATACCCTCTCCACTCCACCCTCCTCTCCCCAGGGCTTTATGCAAAGGCACTCCAAAGCCTGGTCTTCTTCTATTCAAGCCCCATCCTTTGTCAGGGCCCCTTTGAGGTACAGCTTTGGGTTCTGTTGGGTGAAGCATCCCTCCCCATCAGACTGGGGCCTGCTGAGTGATGCCTAGCTTGCTTCCTGCCCCACGTAAGAGGCCATTCCTGCGCAGACCCCATCCTGGCTCCTTGCTGCTCGCCCAGCAGAGTCGTCCCTGATGTTCAACTGTGCCACTGTCGCCTGGCCCACACTGGCCCTGGGGCTGCGCTAAGTCTGCCCTCTTCTCCCCGACGACTCAGGCTTCCCTGCTGCCCGCTCTCTTCAGAGCTGTGCCTTTCTCCTCCTTGATGCTAAACTCAGTTCCCTCACTGTGGTGATGACAGTAACCACCTTCACCCCCCCACCCTGATCTGTTGCTCTGCTTAGGCAAGCAGAATATCCCCCACCCTTCCCGACGGCAAAAATAAACACCACTGTGAGTGGCAGGGGAGTGTGTGGCTAGTGGAGAACAGTGGCCTCACACTGCGCACTCACGCCAGGGTCTGCATGCCCAGGTTTGTTTGAGCTGAAGCAGGTGGGAGATGACTACAGCACCTCTCTCATCAGGCTATTTGGAGGACCAAGTGAGTTAATGCTGCAGAAGTGTCTAGAACCACACCTGGCATGTAACACGCTGTTAGGATGAGCTGTCTCTTCCTTCCCTCCCTTCTTTCCTCAAATGAATTGCTTACTGCCAAGCTCAGTCCTAGACTCTGGTGGCAGAACAGTGGCAAACTGGACAGTTGCTGCCCTTGCCAAGGAGCATTGTGCATGGAGGACACAGACATACCGCCGCTAACTTGGTACCTGTGGTATTCAGCCCCTCAAACTTGACACTTAAGACAGCCCAGGAAGGGGGCAGTGGCTTTCCCCGCTTTACAGATGCTGCCATTGTGGTTCCAAGAGGTCCGGTCTTTCACTACAGATTCCCTAGTGAGGAGGTGCTGGGATCGCCAGGACTCACTTCACCTGAGTCCCTCTGCCTGCATGGCACAGTGAGACGCTGACCCTCGGCACCCGAGTCCACGGCACGGTCCCCTGCATGCCCTGGGGCCCATGTGTGCCAGGCTGCTCCCTACTGCTGGGCCTCACCCTCCGTTCCCCCTCTGCTCCCGCTCACTTCCTTCAGCCACAGAATTGCAGCATACTGGTTTTGTTGATTTGTTTTATTTATTTATTTTAACTGAGAAGGATGAAGACGATTTACTAAGCATTCTAGGTTGCATCCAGCAGCCTGTGGATGTGTGACACAGATCCACAATCAGTGTCCTTAGGCGGCATCCCATTCTGCACTGCGACTTAGGTGCCTGGCACTAAGGTCCTGTGACCAGGCCTCAGGACTCTGGCCTCATGCTAATCACAGAGCATGTGGGCTGTCGCAGGGAGAACCCTTGCAAGCTGTGTGGTAGTCTCCTGACAGGTTGGGGGGGCACCTCGTGCCTCCAGATTTGTTTCTCAGCAGAACTAGTCAGGTTCTGGGGGCCCCTCCTCTATGAGGTTCCCTCCTCAGGAGATCTTCTGTCCGCTGGGACAATCCCCAGCCCGACTGCACATACCTGTGCCTTCTCTTTCCCTGTTGGCTTCTTTGAACCTAGTTTATGCTTAGTTCTCAGCTGCAAGGAGAGGCACCTGTGGTTGTTAGGATCTTGAGGTGTTTCATTTCTTCCTTTGATCTTGTTTTAGCTCATCCGCTGATTCTGTGGGAGACCAAACTGCTAGAGTACTGTTGGTGTATGTGCACATTTAATTTTTTAATCCCATTGTATTTAGCAACCCACTTCTTCCCCTTAAATATGAACAAGTTCCAGGTCACACAGCCTCTCCTGAGCTCAGGGTTCTCCTGAGGCCTGGCTTCTGTGTGTGCCCATTTTGTGCTGTGTCTCACTGATCCCACACAGTGGCAAGGCAGACAGACCCGCCCTGCTAATCACTGGGCAGTGTACACGACTTTTTAAATTATTGAACTAGCTTTTTGAAAATGCCACTGATCCTACTGGTTGCAGGATGTGTTTTTAATAATGGAGCTGGTTCTACAGCGGCAGCATGCCAGGAACCCCTTAGCTTCCTGCCCCTGTGTCTTCGTGCTTCAGGCTTGTGGTCAGATGGCTTTTGTGGTGAAGTAAACCAACAAATTCAGGCTGAAAAGAAAGATACCTGGGAGTCCTTTCTTCTTTTGATGGGAGCTGAAAGATGTAGCTACTTTCAGAGATGTTCCGGCCTGGTTCATTCAAAGAGTTAAACCCTGTTTTCCTGCTTTCCCATTCAGAGTGCACCTGTGTGCCCAAGGCAGTCTTTCACTCACTGTTGGCCTTTCAGCAAGCTGTGCCTCTCCTGGGTGTTTCTCAGAGTCCTCTAACCCGAAAGACTGCCTTGGTCCCTGCAGGTTTGTGTGTTCCAGGAAACTGGTTTCTGGAGAGAGAAAAAGGGCTAAGGGTGAGGGAACTAGTGGGCAAGTAGGCAGGTAGGTAAGGGCGGTGTGTGTGTGTGTGTGTGTGTGTGTGTGTGTGTGTGAGAGAGAGAGAGAGAAAGGGCGGGCAGAGAGACACTTCCTCCCTCTGCATTCTTTTCACAAAATATCTGAAATCCATTCCCTGCCAAAAAGTTTTCAGACTGGGAATCCGGGTCTGTTAAGATAGCCTAGCTGATCCAGCCTTGCAGGTTAGGCTTCCCATGTGGCACCACTTGTGTCCCAGCTACTCTGCTTTCCACGCAGCTCCTTGCTAATGCACCTTGGAAAGCACTGCAGGATGGCGCAAGTGCTTGGGTCCACACCACTCACAGATGGTGAGTGGGGGGCCCAGATGGAGTCCTAGGCTCCCAGCGTCTCTTTTCTCTGTGTAACTCTTCCTTTCATGTAAACAAAGCAATCGTTTTAAAGAAACTAATAATAAGAAAATATCCCTGGCCTTGGGACTTCTTGATGGTGAAAATGCCTATTTCCTCCCCTGCTCCCGTGAGCGTGAGCACAGCAAGTGTGCCCTTGAACGGCACTCCCCCCCACACACACACACACCTGTCCTTGGCCTTGATGTGGAAGGGATGACTGGCAGGTGTGCTGAACTCTTAATGAGAGGTTTCCTCGGAGGGATTGCCTGCATCCTGCCCACCACACAGACTCCTGTGAGTAACGTTACCTTTGAACTCTGCTTGTCTTCAGCCCCTGATCCGTGGGATTTGGTGCCGATCCGTGGCCGGCGGGAGGCTTTGATCCTCAGGGAGTACAGAGGAAGTCCTGTGATGTGTGGGCTCCCAGAGTTGCAGGGATTGGGGAAGCTGCACCAGGCTGGGTGGGTTGCTGAGGCAGACCCGGTAATTAAGCAGGAGCCTTCTAACACTCAGGTGCCTAAAAACTGAGATCTGGGCACTAAGAGCAGGAGCAAGGCGCCCGGCAGTTCCGAGGTGGCGTCTGCACAAGCTTTGTGGCTGCCGTCTTAAGGCCATGGCGGGGACTCAGTGCGGGAAATTCCTCCCCTCGCCAGGCAAGAGCAGGGTCCCTGAGAATTCCCTTTATGACAGGCACATGCTAACCTCACTGGAATTTTGAATGGTGGAGACTAGTAAAAAAAAAAAAAACAAAACTCTAAGGTATTTCCACCTTGGTGAAGGCTTCCACCAGAAAGGTGACCTCATGCCAAGCAGGGGAGCTCTGCAGTGCCAGCCTGTGAGACGATGCTTCAGGCTCCCACTCAATGCAGAGGGTGGTGGGACACCTGCTGCAAGCTGGTTTTATGTAGAAACTGCCTTTATTTGATGTGGCCCCAGGGAGAGGGGACTGAATAATGTGTCCCCAAGACAGCCCTTGGTGCCTCCCCCGTGGCTGCAGACCCAGGTTGGGGTGAGGTGTCCATACCTGGCCATGGTGCTGCCCTTCCCCCATCCACATCCGGACTCCAAAGCCACTTCTGCTTCCACAAAGGGCCCCACTAGAGTGGACATGGCTCAGTGTGTGTCACCTGCCTGTGTTGCCTCCCGCAGGCTGTGGACACAGGTGCCTGTTGGGGTCACAGGGCACAAGGCACACTGATTGTATCTGCAGGGCCAACCATGGGATATGTGGAATCCTTGTTTATTTTTTTTTTTCAAGTGTCATTATTGCTAAACCATAGTATTTTCCTTTCTTGTGTAGTCTCTTTTTAAAGAGATTTATTTGCTTATTTTCATTTTATTTAGAAGATAGACAGTTCTTCCATTCACTGGTTCACTCTGCAAATGTCTGCCAACAGCCAAGACTGGTCCAAGTTAAAAATGGGAGCTAAGAACTCCATCCAAGTCTGCCATGTGGGTATGAGGACCCAAGCACTTGGACCGTCTACTGTTATTTTCCCAGGCACATAGCTGGATTGGAAGCTATAGGCAGGTCTCGAACCATTGCCCACATGGGATGCTGGCATTATAGGCAGTGGCCTAATTCACTACACCATGGCACTGTTCCTGTGGATGGCAGTATCTTCACTTGACCTTAGCCAGAAGGCCGAGAAGCAATGGATGGCAGGATCTTAACATTTTTTAACTTCTAGGCTAAACACCTGCCACTATTGCGGTTCTTGGGATGTGCACATTATCCTAACACTGTCTATATTTGATTTACTGATAACTAAGAAAGAACCTAGAGGAACAGAACTATAGCTTAGGGACAAACATTATGGCAAAACAGATTGAGCCACCACTTGGGATGCCCACATACCATATTTTATTTTTATTGCAAAGTTGGATATACAGAGAGGAGGAGAGACAGGAAGATCTTCCGTCTGATGATTCACTCCCCAAGTGACCGCAACAGCAGGTGCTGCGCCGATCCAGAGTCAGGAGCTAAGAACTTCCTCCAGGTCTCCCACGCGGGTGCAGGGTTCTAAGGCTTTGGGCCATCCTCGACTGCTTTCCCAGGCCACAAGCAGGGAGCTGGATGGGAAATGGAGCTGCCGGGATTAGAACTGGCGTCCAATGGGATCCCAGCATGTTCAAGGTGATGACTTTAGCCACTAGGCCACGGTGCTGGGCCCATAGCCTCAGGTTTTGAGAGGTTTTTTGCAGTAATGCCAGAAGAGCAGAAAGTCTCTCTCTATATATATCTTTTTTCTTTTTGGGGGGGGGGTGGTGGGTAGGGTGGTAAGGTTTATTTATTTTTTTTAATGGAAAGTCAGATTTACAGAGGAAAATCTTCCATCTCCTGGCTCATTTCCCAAGCAGCTGCAATGGCCAGAGCTGAGCCAATCCAAAGCCAGGAGCCAGGATTGTCTTCCAGGTCTCCCACATGAGTGCAGAGTCCCAAGCCTTTGCACTGTCCTCAACTGCTTTCCCAAGCTACAAGCAGGGAGCTGGATGGGAAGTGGAGCAGCCAAGATACAGACCAGTGTCCCTATGGGATCCTGGCGCATGCAAGATGAGGACTTAGCCACTAGGCTACTGCATTGGGCCCCAGAAACTCTGTTGCAACTGGCATTATGGTTTAGTGGGTGAAGACACCACCTATGATGCTGGCATCCCATATTCCCATATGGGATTTGAGATCTGGCTGGTCACTTCTGATCCAGCTCCCTGCTAGTATGCCTGGGAAAGCATTGAGTTGGTCCAAGTATTTAGGTGCCTGCCACCTCCATGGGAGACCCAGCTCCCGACTTCAGCCTAGTCTGGCCCTGTGTATAGCAAACATTTGAGGGGTGAACCAGCAGATGGAAATTCTTTTCTTAGGAAGCCTTTCCTTAAAAATAATAATTAAAAAGAAAGAATCTTGTTCCCTGAGAAACTGGGTCTGGCGTCGAAGAGAGGCTTACTTGAAGAGAGAAAACTCCAAACTCCAAGTGGATCTCCCCTGTGGGCCGCACTTGAGCTGTCATGTGCTACTGTACAAGATGCGTTAGTAGGAAGCTGGATCAGAAGCAGAGTTGCTGGGGCTCAAACCAGCACCATGACAGAGATGCGCCCCAGTGCCTGCCCTGTAGTGGTGGCTTCTTAAGTGGTACATGCTAATTTTGCACTCTTCTGGGGCATAGTGTGGCATCGGACTACATCATGTCATCTCTAACTACCAGAACAGGGTAATTAGCACAGCTGTCATTTTAGACAGTATTTCTTCAGGTTGGGGACATTACAGGTTTTCTGTACAAGCTGTTTAGCAGTAGCACCTGCTGTCACCCACAGGTCTCCGCCAGGCTGTGGAAGGAGGTTGCTCCTCCTCTCTCAGTGCTCCGAGGGCCTTGGCCACCCTCACCATTCCTGCTCTCCTGTACTTCACAGGCTTAGTTGTCCCCTGTTCTGTTTGCTTCTTCCATAAGATCAACCTTTTAGCTTCCACCTGTGAGAACACTTTACAAAGTTTTATGAATAGAATTAAAATGTAAATTTATTTTTACCTTATTACAAAAACAAATAAATAAATAAAATCCATGTGGAAGGGGCCAGTGCTATGGCTCGATAGGTTAATCCTGGACCTTCAAGTGCCAGCTCCTGCTTGTGGCCTGGGAAGGCAGTCAAGGACACCCGGACCTGCACCCGTGTGGGAGACCTGGAAAAGGCTCCCAGCTTCAGATAATAGCTCAGCTCTAGCTGTTGTACCATTTGCATTTGGAACTTGAACATGGAAGATCTTTCCCTCTCTGGCTCATCTTCTCTCTGTAAATTTTCCTTTGAAATACAGATAAATAAATCTGCCTCCCAGGTATATTAGCAAGGAGCTAAAGCAGAGACAGAGCAGACAGGACTTGAACAAGTGCTCTGATATGGGAGGATGGCATCGCAGGGGACAGCTGAGCTTGCTGCAGCACAGCACTGACCCTAGAGTTTGTCTTTCTGTGCCTGGTGGATTCTACCTAACACGGCACCCTTAGCTCCCTCTGCATTGCTCTAAGTGACAGGAGCTCGTCCCCTGGGGGCTGCATAGTATCCCATGAAGTATGTGTGACACATTTTCTTCAGCCACCACAGACACCCAGTTGGTTACAAATCTTTGCAATTGTGAGAAGTGCGGAAGTGAACAAGCCACTGCAGATGGAAAACCTGTTTCTTGCCAGCAGTCTAGCTCCCGAGCTGGAGGGAGCCAGGGTGGGGTGGGTGGATTTTACAGGGAAGTAAGAACTTTTAAGGAACAGGGCACCTCCCCTGCCCCATGTCAGGTGGGAAGATCAGAGCGAACCCTCCCTTTTTCGCCCCTGTGGCATTGCGACCAGGGCTAGTGCACGAAATGGAGCTGAGGTGGGAAAGTGTTTTTCTTGGGGCAAGAAGAGTGAGCCTGTCTCTCACACAAGACAAGCCTGTGGTGTGGGTGTGCAGGGGTTCCTGGGGCTCCTGAGAGGAAGCTGCTGACTGGCAGCTGCTTTGGGAATGGCCGTGTCAGGGCAGGTTTGCCTGCCTGTGAGCCTGAGGTCTCTGCCATGCTTTGGGACTGGAGGTGAGGTTCTGGGATCTGAACTTGGCCTACGGGTCAAGCACAACCGTAACACCAAAGGGTGGGCAGCAAGTGAGGGACACTGAGGGGCCCTCCCTCAATGCAAGCACTCCAGCTGCCTGCTTGCCCCCTCTCCAACCTCAGGGGGTGACCTCCTCCCTGAACCCCCTGTGTGTTGGGAGGGGGTGTCAGTGGCACCACAGCCAGATGGCCATGACCCTGTCTCTCTCGTGCAGGTGCTGAAGGACGTCCTCAAGGACCTCTACCACCTGCTGAAGCACGTGGTACGCATGGAGCCCGATGACGTGGCCAAGCTCCACGCCCAGCTGGCCTTGGAGGAGCTGGACGAGATCATGAGGAACTTCCTGTTCCCCCCGCAGAAGCTGGAGAAAAAGATCATGGTCCTGCCTTAGGTGTGGCTCAGGGGACATGGAGGAGGCACGGGGGGACGGGGCACGGGGTGCTCAGGTCTTGCCTCGCGTGGCTGCTGCCAGAAGTGGCTTTAGGGTGTTGGTCACGGGGATCTTCAGGCTGACACTCAGAGTGCATCTGTGTCACCATCCTGCTTCCAGCCTGGAACATGTGCAGCTAAAAGAAGGAAAAAAAGATGACAGCTCTTTCACCTGCACTTTCATCCCTGTCCTGTAGCATTCAGAGAACCAGGGATGCTGATGGGATCTCTGGCTGTGGGGTCCACCCTGACTGGGGGGATTTGGTCAGCAGACTGCTCCCCAGCCCCTGGAGGAGCACCAGTTAGCACCCAGCCTGGCCTCTGTTGTCCCCACACTCTGCTGTGCCACCCCGAGGTTTCCCTTCCCATGCCGGTGAGAATGGGCAGGGGTGTCACAGACTAGGGGGTGCAGGTGGATGTGGGGAGAAGGGAGTGGACCCCAGAACGTGCAAAATGGAATAAAGTCATGGCTGAATCTGTGCTTCTGGGATTGAGACGGATTGCTGCTGGGGTCCAGAGACCTGGCACCAGAGGAGGTCCAGCTGGGCAGATGTTCACAAGAAGGGTGAGCCCTGTGCCTATCCTCCTGGGCTGCGGTGGTTTTTGCTCCCCCACCATGTGCAATATCTGAGAAGAGAGCCGAGGAGTCTCCGAGCAGGTTCCTAGGTTTGGTTCTCTGCTTTCCAGCCAAGGTGGATGCCCCGACCGTGGATCGGCACTGGCTGCTGGTTGCCAAGGGGTTGGCATGGCCAGTGGCCAGATGCCAGGTTCCCAGAAGCAGTTTCTGATGTGGCCCTGTGTTCAATGCTGTACTGATTTAGCACTCTTGGCCCCTGCGTTTTGATTGCAGCTGAAATGAATGACAGAAACGAGAAACCGGCTGGCTGCTTGAGATAAGCCGTGCTGGTCCTACCCACACCTGACCAGGCTGACGCGGGCCTCCTGGCCGGTGTTCCACTGTGCAGACTTGGGTTCCGGGCTTCAACCCTGCTCACCAGGGTGTCCCGCCCCCCAGGTGCTAATCCACAGTAGATGAGAACTCAGGAACACAAGGATCTCTGCACACATGCGTACTTGCCAGTTAACAGTGGAATGTTTCCATGTGGCCCGCTGGCAGACACCGTCCTCACTTGCAGTGGGCAATCCCAGGAAGGAGGCCGCTCCTGCATGCTTCCAGACCAGTTAGCACAAGTGAGCACAAGACTGCAACCAAGGGAGTCAGAGGGCTCAGTATGCTTCTCTTATTTTTAATTTGTAAATTTACTTTGAAAGTCCAAGCAAGTCCATGTGCTTGGCTCATTCCTCAGATGCCAACATCAGCTAGCACTGTGCCAGGCTGTGTCAAGAGACAGGAACTGGGCCCGACGCGATAGAGTAGTGGCTAAAGTCCTCGCCTTGAACATGCCAGGATCCCATTGGGCATCAGTTCTAATCCTGGGAGCCCGGCTTCCTGTCCAGCTCCCTGCTTGTGGCCTGGGAAAGCAGTAGAGGACGACCCAAAGCCTTGGGACCCTGCACCTACATGGGAGACCTGGAAGAAGCTCCTGGCTCCTGGCTTCAGATTGGCTCAGCTCCAGCCATTGTGGCTGCTTGGGGAGTGAATTATCAGATGGAAGATCTTCCTCTCTCTCTCTCCTCCTCTCTGTATATCCAACTTTCCAATAAATAAAATCTTAAACAAGCCAGGAGCTCGGTCTGTGTCTCCCACCTGGGCAGCTGCTCCCAGTGTGCACATGGCAGGGAGCTTGATGGGAAACATATCTGTGTGATATGGGGTGCCAGCAACCGGGGTAGGTTGGAATCCCTTATCTCACGTGCCCGCCCCTGAAGGTCCCCTCTTAATCAGAACTTTGACAAGTGGCTAAAATCATCTGTTCTTTACAGATTTTGATTAATTCGGTTTCAGAATAACTTTGTCTTCCTGACTCGGTTACCTTGTGCAGGGGTTTAAAATAGATTGATGTGGGCCCAGCACAGTGCCCTATTGGCTAAGTCCTTGGCTTGCACACACCAGGATCCCTTATGGGCACTGGTTCTAATCCTCGCAGCCTCACTTCCCATCCAGCTCCCTGCTTATGGCCTGGGAAAGCAGCTGAGGACGGCCCAAAGCCTTGGGACCCTGCAGCTGCATAGGAGACCTGGAAGAGGCACTGGGCTCCTGGCTTCAGATTGGCACAGCTCTGACTGTTGTGCTCACTTGGGGAGTGAATCATTGGACGGAAGAGCTACCTCTCTGTATCTCCTCCTCTTTGTATGTTTGACTTTTCAATAAAAATAAGTAAATGTTTTTAAAAATTTTTTAAAAATTTAAATAGATTGATAGATTTTTATTTGCAAGGCAGAATATCAGATACAGACAAAAGGAGACAGATAGACTTTTCATCCGTCATCTTACTCCCTGAATGGTTGCAGCAGTCAGGGCTCGACCAAGCCAAAGTTGCGAGCCATGAACTTCATCTTGGTCTCCCATGCAGGTGCAGGGGCCTGAACACTGGGCCGTCCTCTGCTGTCTTCCCAGGTGCGTTAGCAGGGAGCTGGGCCAGAAGTGGAGCAGCCCATACAGGATGCCATGCTGTAGGCAACAGATTAATCCTGATATACAATAACATCAATCCCAGGTAATAGAGTCTTAAAATTATTAAATAATGCTTTCAAATTATGTATGTACATGTACGTATTTATATGTTTGTGTATGTGTTTTTGTGTTTGTATATAAGTGGAGTCCTTGGGAAGGAGCTTGGAAACTTTATGATGAGAAAAGCACTACGTGTGGGGTTGGCGTTGTAGGGTAGTAGGTTAAGTCCCCGCTGTGGTGCCGGCATTCCATATGGATACTGAATCATGTCCTGACTGTTCTGCCTTCAATCCAGCTCCCTGTTAATGTGCCTGTCAAAGCAGTGGAGGATGGCTCAAGTCCTTGGGACCCTGTACCTGTGTAGGAGACCCAGAAGAAGCTTCTGGCTTTGGATCAGCTCAGCTCTGGCTGTTGCAGCCATCTGGGGAGTAAACAAACTGATAGAAGATTTTCTCTCTCCCCTTTCTGTAACTCTGCCTTTGAAATATAAACAATAATAATAATAATTTTTAAAAACCACTAAACTTGAATGTCAGGTGGCACAGGCAGGTGGCAGAAAGGGGAGTAACCTCCATGCACAGTGGCACCCCAGAGCCGTGTCCACCTTCCCCCCACCCCTCCAGGTCCCCTGGCTCCAGCTCTCCCATGGAGGTCCTTCCGGCCCTTACCTTGGCCCTCCTCCCTTATCACGCGGGCATGATTCCCCTGTGACCCTCACTCTGCCTTGTCCCCCTCCTCTGCTTCCCTCCTCGGGCCTGCTGCCCACAGCCCTCTTGGTCCTTGGCAGGAAGCATGAGAGACAAGCAGGCCCCGGAGCAGTGGCTGCAACTGGGTACCCCCACCCCCTTGACCCCCGCTTGAGTTGCTTGGTCAAGTTAGGCTTCCTGAACCTTCTGGAAAGCCTCTCCCTGCTGCCTTGTTTTCCTTCCTTCTTGGCATAGACTGCCTTCTGCGAGCCCTCTGGCTGTAATCAGGAATCTCTGCTTATCACCTCTCCGCACACCCTGCTTCCCTCGTGCCCTGGTCCCCGCCGGGCTCCCCTGCTCCATCCCTTCCCGTCCCCACGGCTCTGCCCGCCTGTTCTCAACTCTGAGCAGAGGTGCCAGGCACAGTAGGACAGGGGAGCAAGTCCCAGGAGGTGACATCGGTTGATTTAGCACCAGCCACACAGCGGTGCTCCAAACACCAGCCCCACTCTGCAAAGGAACCTGAAACATGTTGAAGGGAGACAGAGACAAGAGAGAGACCGCCCTAAGAGCGAAAGGATTTTGATTCCTGGTGCAGACACAACCTCACTGGGCAGGCAACAGGTGAGTGATGGGAAGCAGGTGGAGGAGCACTGCAGAGCTAACTCTGGAAAGAGTGGCTCAGCCACCTCAGCATGTGCAAAGGCCCAGAGGTGAGAGCATGCTAGAGCAGGCAGGGAGAGGAGTGGGGCGATCACGGGGAACCTGGAGCTGCTCGCAGCATGGCAGGGCATGCTTAGTCCCATGGAAAGGCAGCAGTGAGTACATCTCACCCCCACCGCCCAGCCCGACGTGGCTGCCATTGCTCCTGCAGTCACAGAGCCTCTTCCCTCTAAAGAAAGGAATTCAGGCGTGCAGATCTGCCTGTGGCCTCCCTGTCCCTTTGAGAGGGTAGCAGAGTGAAGCTTAGCCTGCCACCTGCTCTGACCCTGCTGGCAGGCTGCTGCAGTGGGGATGTGGCTACAGCGGGGATGTGGCTGCAGCATCTAAAACATATCACAGGGGAATGGGTGGAGATGACCTGTGCAAAACCAGAGGCGGATGAGGCTTCTGCGTGCAGGCTACGTGCAGAAGTGTGGGTTCCCAGCTGGAGTCTCTGAGGGGGCAGTGTGAGATCAGGGTGGGCTGGAGGGATAGCCTTTTCTGGGCCCCCAGCTGCTATCCTGCCCCCTAGGCAAGCCACTGGCAGTGCCACTGTGCTGGGGACAGGCCTGCGTGGCTGGAGCCAGGATCCTGTCTAGTTTCTGGCAGTTTCTACTACTGGTGGGCTTTGCCCTGGGAAGGACCCCTTGTTCACAGCTGCCCAGTGGCCTGGGTCCCAGGTTTTGTGCCCCTCCTGCTGGTGACCCTGTGCGGGGTCCTTTTGGAGCACAGCAGCAAGATCTGCCCAAGTTGTCTTCCCTGTCTCAACTGGCTGGTTCTCACAGCCAACTGGAGAACAAACAGCTCCCAGCGCGGGTCCCGCCGTCCACATGGGGCGATCCTCCGTGAATTGTTTGAGCTTGTGTTGAGTGCTGTGGTACCTCTCACCCTGTCCCCCACACCCTCCAAACGGGCAGAGGAGAGAGTTGCTAGAGGTCCAAACTCCACTGCCCATTGCCCACCCCCAGGGAGCAAGGAGGAGGTCACGATGACCAGTGCGCCCCTGCCCCACACCTCTGTCTCACCTGAGGAGCTGGGCACAGCCTCCTGACACTGGTGCTCTGACTGCATGTAATGTGGGTACACATGCAGGCATGTGTGTGTCGTGCACATGTGTGTGAATGTGTGTTCGGGCGATGCAGGGTCTGTGAACTACAGCAAAGTGGGTGTTCAGCAAACATCCCACAACCTCGCTGCCACTCCTACCCCAAGCTTGGCACCGACACGCTCAGCATGGCACGCGGACTCTGGTCCTGCAGCCCCTTACTGCTTGGAGCCTGGAGCCTCAACCAGCCAGTTGGTGTTATGGGCACCTCCTTTGCAGTGTCACTGTGGTCTCCGGTTTTGCCAAACCCCAACATGGTGAAGTGTTTGTCCATTGATGGCAGT
Organism: Ochotona curzoniae; assembly: GCF_017591425.1. Lineage (NCBI taxonomy): Eukaryota > Metazoa > Chordata > Mammalia > Lagomorpha > Ochotonidae > Ochotona > Ochotona curzoniae. The sequence continues at coordinate 12,825,952 of NW_024465926.1, read as the reverse complement.
TGAGTCATTTTCTCTCCTCCAGTGATTTGGAAAAGTGTTTCATGTATTTGAAAGGCTGAGTGTGCGTTCCCCTCTGATGGTTCACTCCCCAGATTCCCTCAGTGCTGCGCGAGAAGAGCAGGTGGGAGGTGGAAATGCAGTTCCAGGAACCCAGTGAGCTGAGCTAGCACTCCTGCGCCCCAGGTCTGCATCAGCAGGAAACTAGGATCGGAAGTCGAACTCAGTCCTTCAGTGAGGGATGGCCGCACTGTGATCCTGTCTGGCTTGCTCATGATAGAACACAAAGCCACCTGAAGGGTGTCAGTGAGAGCTTTGTCCTATTCGCGTGGTCAGCTAAAAGCTCAGAAGGACAGAAAGGCACTTTGGTCTTGCCCAAAGGACCTCTGGGCAGAAGCAAGCATTTGGAATGCTCTCCCAGAGACGCACCCTTTCCTCCAGCAGAGCAGTGACCCTGGCTGCCTGTTAGCCCATCTGACTGTCACTGCTGGTTCTGCCTGCAGACCCCAGGTCCCTGCTGAGGCTCACTGTGAAGCAGCAGGGGTAGGCTCAAGTGCTTGGGACCCTGGTGCCCACGTGGGAGAGCTGGGTTGAGTCTGGGTTCCTGGCTTGGACCTGGTACAACTGCAATTATTGCAGGCATGTGGGGAGTGAAGCCACAAATGGGAGGCCTTCTCTCCTTCACTTTGCCTGTCAGATGCATCAAATAAGTAGGAAAATAATTTTAAATATCAGAACTAGGCGTCTTCAGGACTTGGAATGTTCTGTGCACCAGTACCACCCACAGGGACGTACCTGTTACAGCTGCTGTGGCGAGCTGCTCTGCAGCACCCATCCTGCCCACTGCAATTCTGCTTAAAAGCACTGCCACCCTCTCACACCACCTTGGCTCTGCGCCTCTGTCCTTAGTGTGGAGGGAATGCCTCTTCTGGGGTCCATGTCCTCAGGATTGTGACCGTACTTCCCAAATCAGACTTGGGACATGGGATCTGCAGGCCCCTGTAGGCAGTGGGGTCATCCTGTAAAGCCCAGGACGAACGGGCACTGTGCTCCCCATTGCCATGTGCCCTCAGAGAGTTGGGGTGCCCCCTGTGAACCTGACATCCGTTGATCCACTCAGTGCCCACACAGGACCTGTGAGACAGGTGGTGTCGTCAGTGTCCCTATTTCTCAGACTGGAAAACTGAGGGTCAAGGGAAGCTAAGGCCTTGGCCCAGCTTACCTGGGTAGGAAGAAGTAACCAAACCGGTATTTGGACCCAGGCAGTCTGGCTCCAAAGGCTCAGCTGCTGCCACAGGGGACTGTTTGCACAATGTAAACAGCCCTGCTTAGGATTGACACTAAAGTGGGTCTCTGCTTCTTTAAGTGAGCCACCCATGTCAGATCAGGCTTTGCCCCCCAAGTTCCCTTGAGAGGAAGCGGAACCTAAAGGCCTTGGCAGGAGTGTGGAGCCCAGAAAACTAGCCACTCTGCCTGGGACCACACACAGGTGCCCTGCTGGAAGGCGGCTGATCTGGCCTGGCTTTCCTATCCCTCTCATCTCTTGCACCCAGGGCCCCAGCTCTTAGATTGTACTGCACAGTCACCTAGGCTCATTTGCTCAAGGCCTGGGCGCCTTGGTGGCTTCCCTGAGACCGGGGAAAAGGCAGCATTTGATGGGTTTTTGGAGAGGTAAATTCTCATACACAGAAAGCAGACAAGGGGAGGGGAGGCTGAGTGCAGGGACAGAGCCTGAGCGCTTCCTGCCCCTCCCCAGCAGGCACCCCAGCCTCTGGGGCGCCTCTGCGGGGAGTGAGGGGGGGCGCACGCTGGGCCTTTAAGTGCCTTATTATATGATGTCAGATCTCATCTGCTGGGAACAGTGCCGGGTGGGCAGCCCCAGTCAGCACGCACAGGTAGCCACCTGGCTCCGGAGAACAAAGCCACCGCCACGGCTGCCTGCTCCGCACGTTTCCGGAGTTTCTGGAACAAGTCTTTCCTCCTCCCCCCGCCCCCCACCTTCCATGAGTCTCCATTGGACCACACACCACACTCAGAACTCGGTATCCATTCTGGAGAAAGGCCAGCTTGAAATTAGGGTGAAGAATGGTGGTGGCAGACTTTTCAGCAAGTGGGGGAGGAGCATGGGTCTCCCCACTTTCCCCAAAGGGCTGCTGTTGGGAGTTGACAAAGAGCAGGGATGCCATGGCAGAACCCAGGGCCATGCAGAGCACACAAGGGGGCCCAGAGCCCGACCTGCGTGGTCTCTGCAGCCCCCAGGGTGCAGGGGTTTCAGCCTTCAGTAAACAAAAGCAGATCCCAGTCAGTTTGGAGGTTCTGCCCTCCCTCAATGGAGCATGGGGTCACCTGGTCTGTCCCTGACCTTGTGGAAAAAAAGCAAGCAGCCCAGCCCCCCGCCAACAAAAGGGTGGTGTGGGACCCAGTGCCAAGTGTGAAGGAGACCCGGGGCCTGTGCTCACCCCTCTGCTGCTGTCCTGCCTGTTGCTCCCTGGCTCACCTCGCTGGTGTCCCGCTCTAATCCACACCCTTCCTCTTTTGTTCTTGCTGGCTTGTTAGCGCAGTCACTCCCTGCTAAGCTGTTAGGGTCAGTTCAAACAGGTGCCCTTGCCAGGTCCAGCTAGGGGCTGGAGGCCGGATAGTGTGGTCCTCTTGCCCACTCTGGGACTCCACACCTCACTGGCTAGCTCTCTGCTGACCTTGACATTGCACCTGCAGGTCCTGGCTGAGCCGAACACCATCTCACATCCCCCCTTCCCCAGAGCTCCTGATTGCCTTCTCAGCTGGGAAGAGATGGTTGTAAAATTGAGCCACTGGGATTTGAAGCTGTTCCAGCCTGGAGCCCACCCCCAGGCACACCGTTGAAATTGATCTGGGGTGGGTTCCAGATGTGCACCCCAGATTTTCAAAGCCTTGTGTGCAGCTGCCCCAGCTTCACCGTCAGGAAGTGTGTGGCTGTTGCTATGGGTAGAACACACTTGAGGCTGTGGGAGGGGTCCTGTGCGCTCAGCTTCGGCTCAGCTGCTTTTGTATTGGGTCCTGCTCCAGACCCTCCTCTGTGACAGTGACTAATGAAGAGAAAAGGGAAAGTGGAAGTGACAGCACATATTTAGGAAGCCCACTTGGTGTGTGCATAACCAGAGCCAGCAGGGTTACCCTGGAATGCTTGGGCCCCTCCTGCTGAGCGTTTGCTTGGTCTGCACCCTGCGACATGTCCCACCATGTGTGGGGAGTGTGTGCACTCATGTAGCTGCGTGTGCGTGAGTCCCTGTGGTGTCACACTTAGGGGAGCATGCAGGTGTGGACAGGGACATGGGTCCTTGCCTGGGGACAGGTTGGCAACACCCAAGGGAGAGGTCCTGGGACTGCTGGGAAGGAGGACGTTCATGCTGACATCATCATTGTGGAAAAGCATCCTTCGAGGGGGATTTCTGTAGCCCTGGTGAAGGTGCCCTCCCCTTCCTTGGACAGGATCCCAGTGAGAGCTGTAGGTGGCGGGGCTCTGCCAGCAGGGCTGTGGCCTCTTGGAAAGGCACTCTGAGGTGCTGGTACAGTTGGCACAGCTCCACGTGTACACACACACCTGAGTCCCTGCTCACTTCTCTCCAAGGAACAGTGTGTGTGGGGTGGGAGTAGAGAGCTGGAAAGGAGAGCAAGCCGCAGGTGTGCTGGCCAGCTGCGGTCCGTGTCCCAGCCCTTCCTGCTGTACTGATGGCTGTCGTACAGCGGAGGCTGCCAGTGACGCTGCCAGTACAGGCGGAGGCTGCCAGTGACGCAGGCTGCTCCCCACCCAGCGGGGCAGGAAAACCTGTGGCCTCTGGATTAATAGCATTTTAAAATGCCTTTTGATTACAAAAGTATTATGTTTAATAGAAAATTCAGAGACTGCAGAGGAATTGAAAAAAAAAAAGGTAAAGATAAAAAAAATTTTTTTTCTACCATCTGGCCTCAAACTTTCACATTAATCCTCTTAATTTGAAAACTGATTGCGCTATTTGGGCAAACTTCTCTCCCCTGCCTTTGTGTCATAGGATTTAAAGGAAAACAACATGAATGTAGTTATTCATACAATTTTATATCCTAAATGTTAATACTGCCTGTGTTTGCATTTTTCTACATTCTCTTTTATCAACAGTTTAGAAGTGGCGCAGTGTGCTGCCAGTAAGATAGATTATGACTGAAAGCTGCGTTCTAGATTTTTCTTCCATAGTCACCTAGGGATTGGAGAGAAAGGAAAGATGGTGGGGAGAAGCTTTGTCTGTCTAGGATTCTGAGATAAGCATCTCCAGGCCAGGCTGGTGATCAGATCTGTGTGCCCTTCTACCACTGACCTTCTCGCCAGCGTGAAGGAACCTGCCGCCCCCCCCTCCCGCCCACCCCAGCAGAGCAGAGCAGGAGGCATCCTAATGTGAAACAAGACTGATTTTTCCATCAAAGGACCCAGAGACTTGAGTTAAAATCTAACCCCTGTAACCACCGCACAGAAAAGTCATTAGCTCGCTTCTTCAAACACAGCGCCCAGCAATGGCCCTGCTCCCCGGGCACGTGTGTCGGGGCCAGGGGCTGCTTTTATGAAAGCATGACTTTGTTCAAGAGTGGTGGCAGGGCAGTGGTCAGGGCATGCATTCTCCACTTTGAATTATGCATTAACTAGCACTGTGGCTTCGGCCTAGAGGAAAAAGCCCTCTTTATCAGCAGAGGGAACACACCTTGCTCCATGCGGAAACCATTTCAAGTCTGTCTTCATTAGCTTCAAGAAGTTTTCATGGTGGCCAGCCCAGGAAAAACGAATGGGCTGAAGCTCAGAGGGACAGAGAGATGGAAGGAGGCCTCCAGGGCCTGGCTGCCATCCCCGATTATGTTTTGATTTGCTAGAAGTGTGGGCTCTGTGCGAGGGAGGAGCACCGGAGTGTGAGGCCAGAGGATGGGGAAGCCTGTGGAGCTGGGATCCTGCCTTCTCCTTCCCTCCCCTGCAGCCAGTGGAGCCGGACAGCAGGCCGAAGGACCACCTGATGACAGGCAGGCTGTGACCGAGCTTCCAGCACCAGGGATCATAGACTGGCGGGCAAGCTCTTCTTGCTCCTAGGTATCTCAGCATGGGGCTGGGAACCAGCTGAAAGGTGGGCTCTGCATTCCCTCAAGCCCTGCCAAGCGTGAGGCCCCTTCAGCCTCACACCACGTGGTTCTTGCTCTGCTGCCGGTCAGCATCGCCCATGGGCGTTACCACTGCCTGCCCTCACCTTTGTTGAAGGCGCCTTCTCAGTCCAGTCCCTGCTCCTCACAGCCCCCAATCCTGGTCCACACCCCAGCTGCCGTATCAGCCCCAGCACTGCACCAAGGCAATCCAACCCCCTCAGCACTGGGGCCCTCGCCATTCCGTTTCCTCTTCCTCCTGCTCAGAGCAGCTGGACTTGCCCGGGCACTTGGCATGCAGCAGCAGGCTCAGGCGGGAGTTCTTGGGTGTCCATTTCCTCTTTCATTCAGTCTCTCTGTGCGGTCTCTCCTCACCCCTGCCTGTGTTATCCTCACACTGCTGCCACACACTGTGCCATCTCCCTTCCATTCAGCAGCCCAAGTTCCCCGCGGAACCCTCCATAGCTGGCACCAACTCAGCGAGCTCTTTCCTGAAACCCTTAACAGCCTCCAGTCGATGCGCTGTCCAGTAGTTTCTTATCAGCTGCCTGCATTTTCTACAAGTCTGTTTTCTGGGTGACAATGACAGGGACCAGCCTGAGACCTCTGGGTGCCCAAGCACCTATTCTCTGCTCAAATCAGGGTCTCCAGTGTTTGCTGAATGACTGTTGAAGAATGGCATAGTTCTGCTACTGTTGTGCCAGAGGGAGGCTTAGTCCCTGGAACCCACATGGAGGCCAGTTCAGCCATATTGCTATTCATGTTTTTTTCGGTTTTGTGAAAATGGGGTCTTTTTTTTTTTTGTTGAAAGGTAGAGAAAAAAGACCGACCAAGATGTTCCATCCACTGGTTCGCCACCCCCAGATGGCTGCAACAGGTGGGACTGGGCCAAGCAAAAGCCAGGAGCCTATTGCAGATCTCCCATGAGGGTGCAAGGGCTCGATCATTTGAGCCATCATCCGTTGCTTAACCTTGGCTGCCCTCACCTTTGCTAAGGCAAACGATTGAAAGTGGAGCAGCCAAGCATGTGCACCAATGGGGCGGGGGGCCAACAATCTAGAAAGAAAAAAGAAAGTGGAGCACCCAAGATTCTAACTGGTACCCATATAGAATGCTGGCATTGCAAGTATCTGTTTTGCCTGTTATGCCACAATGCCAACCCCTTGGTATTCTCATTTTAAAGCAACTGAGTATGGAATTAATTGTATTTCTAAATCCCCAGTGGTGAGCAGAGAAGGCCTCCAGCTTTATCAAATCAGCCCCTTAAAGACTCCCCGCCTGGGACTGACATTGTAGTGTAGTAAGTGAAGTGGTCACTTGCAGCGCAGGCACCCCATCTGCACATGGATTTGAGAACCGGCTGCTGTGGTCCACTTTCAATCCAGCTCCCAGCCCAACCATTGTAACCCTTTGGGGAGTACACCAGTGGATGCACAATCTCTCTCCCCCTCTCTAACTCTGCTTTTCAAATACCTAAATAATTCTTGAAAAAAAAATACTGCTCCCTACTCCCCTCCTCCTTCAGAATGTAATGGGACATCTCCAAGTGGCTACCAATTACAAGTGAACTCTTCCTCCCAGGCATAGAGCAGCCACACAGGGGACACCCACTCATCTGTCTGATGTCCCCAGGTCCCTGCCCTGGAGAGCAGATGAAGAGTTTGGCCTCCCTGGGAAAGCAAGTTAGGGGGCAGTGCCCACCAGCTGATATGGGCAGGGTGCTGCAGCCAGACCTGCCACTGGGGAATTTGTGGCCCATTAGGTTTGTGCCCAGATGGTTCCCATCCTGGAGGGGGACAAGCAGACAGCCTGTGCAACACAGTGTGACCCTTTGATGTCAGTGTGGCTCCCTAGCCAGTGCTGAGGGAAAGGGACCTACCCGAGAGAAGGTAGGTTGTGCGTGCCACCTGTGGGCATGATTTTTGTTTTTGTTTTGTTTTTGCCTGACCTATAGAGTGTTTTTCCCAGCCGCTGGATTGGCTGCCAACTTGTAAAAAATCAGAGACTTTATGTGACAGTCTAGATTTCTGGCTTCTGCAGAGGACGGAACACCTGGCCAGGCAGGACACTCCCACCCTCTTTCCCCTAGCAGATCTGGGGCATCCGTCTCTACCACACCCAGCCCCCAGGTGCTGTGGGTTGCAAACCCCGGTGGGAGGTGAGATCAGATGGGTCCTCGAGCTCTGCATGCGGAGCAGGTGGCCCTGGACACTGGGATGGCATGACACCTTAAGGAGAGAAACACCATCCCACCCAATGCTCACCCCTGAGTTTCATGGGCAGGCACAGGCAGATAGATGATGGCATGCTCTAGGTGTAGGGGACTAGCAAGAATATTTTCCTGGGTACTCTAAGCTGATCTCTTCAGACTTTGTCATAGCCCCATATCTGGGATGAAGTCACTGAGGCTGATGGCCACACAGCTAGTGGCAGAACTGGCCGGCTGACTCCACAGGCTCGCTCTATGGTGGCGGTTCCTCCAGCGCTCTGGATGGTCCCGAAAGTCAACATCCAGTCCTGCGTGGATTTTCAGCTACACAGGTCTGAACCTTATTCAGTGATGATCCCCTCCAGTCAAAGAGTGAAATTGATTTTGTAATGCAAGACAGGAGTCTAGGGTGAGGGAGGGTGGGCATGCGGAGTTCCTGATTTCTGACAGCGCCCTGAGGAGCAGCGCCCTAGTTGTGACTCAGTTCCTCGTTTGGGTTGAAGATAGCTCAGGTGGTTTAGAGGATGCGTGAATTCCTTTTTTCTTTCTTCCTTTTCCCCCCACCCCTTCTAAGGTGTAAAAACTCAGTGGCTTCAGCTGGGTCTGAATTCCACCTCCTCTCCCTGGGGCCACCACACTTCATCGCCCTCCCGCTTAGCACAACCCTTGGAGACCTGGAAACTCCCGGAGGACAAGGTCAGCCGGGAATTTGGAAGGTCACGGAGGTCGCAACGTAGAGGTGCGAAAAGAGGGAGGAGGGATGGCTTGGGCTTTAAAGACACCGGAACCGCCAGAGGTTTCCGCGAGAGACCATTTGCAGCTTCTGCAAACAACCTCAAAGTCATCAGCGCCCCTCTGCGGAATTCCAGGCTGAGCTTGTCACAATTGTTAACACCTTCCACCAGCCTTTCTCCATTTCACAATTACTCTCCTCGGCTCCTCGTTCTTGCCGGCCGGAAGGTGCAGCTGCCTCGGTTTTAGGGAGCCCTCTGCGTTCAGCCATCCGACCCAGGGTGTGCACGAGGCGGGCTGACTTCTCGCTCGCCGGTTCTGCAGGGTAAGTAGGTGTCCTGACTAGAAAGCGGGGCGGGGACCAGAGACCCGCATTGTGGCAGCGCCTGGAGGTTCTCTAGGAAGTTAACGACCCTTCCAGGTCTCGGCTGCACACCATGACCGCCTCCCTTGGGCAGCTGGGAGAAACTGGTCGCGGAGAGAGCGCAGAGACTGAGGGTCCTGGCGAGCCCAAGGAGCCGCGTCCATGCGGGACCCCGCGTCCCCGGCCGGGGCAGCTGCCTCCGACCGAGCCGGGCAAGGGGACTCTCCCTCGTGGCCCTCCTACTCCTGTCAACTTTCCCGACCCCGGGGCCGGAGGAGTGCGCCTCTCCCAGCGGGGGCGCGCGCGGCACTTAAAGGCGGTTCCGCGGGGCCGGTGCGCGTCAGTCGGAGCGCGGCGGCGGCGAGGTCGGAGGAGAGGCATGGAGCCGCAGCGGGTTTGCTGAGCACCGGAGCGCGGGCAGCCGGCGGCACGGTGAGCGCGGGCCGGGCCCACCAGCCCCCTCGGAGGGGCGGGCGCGCGGGGTTGCGCCGAGGAGCCCGGCACACAGGCTCCAAGCGTGCCTCTTGGGGGGCCCCCCCGGACATCCAGTGGCTACCCGCATTGCGGGCGCCGCGTCCTCTCGAAGGAAGCCAGCCGGGTGCTGTGGCAGCTCCGCCGTTTCCCAGCGGCGGTCCCTGCATCCCCTTCCCCGCAGCCCTCTCCGCTCTTTCTTCCTCCATCGTCTCCTTCCTCCCTCGCGGCTCCCGTTTTGTGAATGAGTTAGGAGGCAGACGAATGTGTGGGAGCAGGAGGCTGCCTGAAATACCCCTCCCCCAGAAACCCCATTGCCCTCTAAGAGTTCGCCCCTGTCCCAGCATCCAGATAGCCGGCGCCCTGGTTCCTGCGGGTCATTCTAGCCATGGCAGCACGTGGCAGCGAGGCTGCACTGTTCTTTCCTTGCCGGCTCAGAGGGGCGCATGAGGAGAAGCCCCCACCTGGCTCACAAGTTTCCATCCCGGAGCGTGTGGGCTCCGAGGTAGGGCACACCTGTCAGTAGGAGAGGCGTTGCACACCAGGTAGCCCCTCAAAGTTTTGGGAGTGGATAGGGAGGTAGGCACGAGTAACCTTAGCTGTAGGTTTTCTCCTTGGATCGTCTGGCAGCATGGTGTCGGGGAGCGTCCCCAACCTCTTGTTCTTGAAGTCGCGGGTGCACTAGGCCGGGCCCTCTGGATCCCTTCTGAACCAGGGCTTGTGGTGGGAGATGGCTCCGACTGAATAGGCACCTGCCCGACACCGCAAGCTTGGGCTCCCTGCCTTCATCTAAACCAGACTGCGTGCCAGCGCCTGATAGCACGTGGGATATTCGGCTGCGGTACCTTCTGGGTTTCTCTGTGAAGAGGGGAACTGCCTTTAATTCTTGCCGGGGGAAGGGGGGGGGCAGACGACAACGGGGAGCGCCTTTGTCTGCAGGCACACTTTGCCACGGTAGCTGGAGCCCTGGCCAGCCAAGCCTGGTCTGGTCCGCCTCTGACTCCGTGGGTTTTCCTTTCCTTACCAGCTGGGGCGTGGGGAACTGGAACGTGGGTGTGGCCGGCGCAGTCTTCGCCAGGAGGCAAGACTCAAAAAAACCCTGGGCCAGGGCTGGGGTAAGCGTGGCGAGTCCCTTGTCGCGCGCGACCTGCTGGGCACAGCCCTGGCTTTGGGGGCGGGGCCTCCAGCGCCCCGGAGGGTGCTGGGCAGCCCTGGGCATCCCAAGCCTCTTTCCAAAGCACTGTTTGTGTGGGTGTCCTGCAGAGGAAGCGCCGCGGGCTCCCCGGGACAGCGGGGCAGGGCACCTGGAGGCCAAGCTTCCCGGAGCGCCAGAGCTGCCAACAGCTTTTTCCGGACCAGGCTGCTAATGGTTCCCATCCAGGGCTAACTTGAGCAGTGACTGCGTGCTCAGCTATCCTGTGTGGGGAGATGTGTTTGCGCTTGGTGTGTGACCTAGAGGTGCGTGAGGTGGATAGTCGGTCTGGAAGGGAGACAGCTTTGTCTTCAGAGCTGGGTGGAAACGGAGGCGGCCTGGGGGAGAATGGAGGGCAGGGAGCAGTGCTGCAAACCTCTCCCTGCTCTGCAAGGAAACCATAAGACTTAGCACTTGGGTAGTCCCTGGGGAGCTGATTGGTTTCCATTGACAAATCACTCAGGGAAGACCTGCAAGCTGGAAACACCTTGTGCTAGTGGTGGGGAGGCCAGGTCGAGGAGAGGGTTGCAGAGCCCCCTCTCAAGCAGCTGCTGTTCTCACTCCATCAGCTATTCCTAACGGGGCAGATGGTAGCTTCACGTCCCAGACTAGCCTGGCAGGGGTCAATGCTGGCGAGTGCTCCAGGCACTAGGACCAGGCGGATGTATTTGGAAGCTGCTGCAGTGGCTGCTGTGGTTCCCACTAGTTCTCATTTCCTCCCCTGCCTGCTCTGCTTTTTCCCTCTGGCTTTCCCTTTCCTGCCTCTCACATAAATGAGGAAAAGGTGAGAAAGCAGAGATTGAAGGCAGTGTTTCTCCTTGATGTTTCCAGGAGAAAGGAAAGCAGGTGCTTTTGTCCCCCGGCGCCTCTTAGGCCTCCCTTTGTTTCTCTCTTCCTCCCCCATTTGCTTCTTGAGCCTTGCAGGTGGCTGTGCTATACTGGTGTATGTCCCCTACTGGGCGGAGTAAGTGGGTGATCTCAAGGCAGGGTTGCTGCCTCACTGTGGCCTTTGGTTTTGCAATCATTAATGCTCTACCTTAAGTGCCTTCTTCTTATATCACCTACTTAACCCTCAACCAGGCGGTGAGGTTAGTTAGCAATGCATATTGTACAGATAAAGTCACTTAGGGGTAAGACAATGAGTGGCAGAGCCAGAACCTAGACCCCCCATAGTCTGTTCTGGGTCTACAAAGACTTGCCCAAGTTCAGAAAGTGGAAATGGCTTACTAACAGGTGCTTTCCTGCCAGTTGGGCTTGGAGGATCTGCTCACATCCCAAATGAGTGAAAACACTGCCACCTGCCTGACTCCACCTCTTCTACCTTCCTTTGCCAGATGCCAGTGCAGCTGACAACAGCCCTGCGCGTAGTGGGCACCAGCCTGTTTGCTCTGGCAGTGCTGGGTGGCATCCTAGCAGCCTACGTGACAGGCTACCAGTTCATCCACACAGAGAAGCACTACCTGTCCTTCGGCTTGTACGGTGCTATCCTGGGCCTGCACCTGCTCATCCAGAGCCTGTTTGCCTTCCTGGAGCACCGGCGCATGCGGCGGACTGGGCGTCCACTGAAGCTGCCGTCCTCACGGCGTTGCACCGTGGCCCTCTGCATCGCCGCCTACCAGGAGGATCCTGACTACTTGCGCAAGTGCCTGCGCTCAGCCCAGCGCATTGCCTTCCCTGACCTCAAGGTGGTCATGGTGGTGGACGGCAACCGCCAGGAGGATGCCTACATGCTGGACATTTTCCATGAGGTGCTGGGTGGCACAGAGCAAGCTGGCTTTTTTGTGTGGCGCAGCAACTTCCATGAGGCTGGTGAGGGCGAGACGGAAGACAGCCTGCGGGAGGGCATAGAGCGAGTGCGGGCTGTAGTGCGGACGAGCACCTTCTCCTGCATCATGCAGAAGTGGGGAGGCAAGCGTGAGGTCATGTACACAGCCTTCAAGGCCCTTGGCGACTCGGTGGACTACATCCAGGTAAGGGTACCGCCCTAGGAATATGTCAGCAGGGATGTCTCCAGTCAGCTGGAGTGTTGTCCTTCAGGCATTTGGGGGCCAGTCAGGATCCCCTGCTTGTTGCAGCCCCCTACTCTATCCCTAAGGTTAAAAGGCCTAATGCTCTGAACAGCATTCCTGGTAGAAGTGTGGTCCCATTGTTCCGAGAGTTGTGACAGAGCACAATTCGGACAGGTTTGTCCCAGGTGTATGAGGAAGATGGTGCATGGCAGCCACTGCATAACCAGGCGTTGTTTGTTTTGTTTTAACATTTATTTATTTATTGGAAAGGCAGATATACAGAGAGGCGAAGAGACAGAGAGGAAGATCTTCCATCCGATGATTCACTCCCCAAGTGAGCGCGACGGCCGATACTATGCCGATCCAAAGCCAGGAGCCTGGAACTTCCTCTGGGTATCCCACCTGGGTGCAGGGTCCCAAAGCTTTGGGCCGTCCTCAACTGCTTTCCCAGGCCACAAGCAGGGAGCTGGATGGGAAGTGGAGCTGCTGGGATCAGAACTGGAACCAGGTGCTGTTGTAGACACTTCAATGTCATTGAAATCTTCAGTACCCCCAGAAGAGGGAGTGTGGGGACTGTTATAGTGCATCAGGTTAAGCTGCTGCTCACAATGCCATATCCCAAACCAGGGTGCTGGTTCATGCTCTGCCAGCTCTACTTGTGATGCAGATCCTTGGAAAGGTAGCAAAGGGCCTGGATCGAGCTCCTGGCTTTGGCCTGGCCTAAGTCCAGTGGTTGGGGTTATCTAGGAAGTGAGCCAGCAGATGATCTGTCTACCTTTGACTAAATAGTTTTTAAAGATTTATTTATTTTTATTACAAAGTCAGATATATAGAGAGGAAGATCTTCCATCTGATGATTCACTCTCCAAGTGGCTGCAACGGCTGGTGCAGCACTGATCCAAAGCCAGGAGCCAGGAACTTCCTCCAGGTGTCCCACATGGGTGCAGGGACCCAAAGCTTTGGGCCATCCTAGACTGCTTCCCAGGCCACAAGCAAGGAGCTGGATGGGAAGTGGGGCTGCTGGGATTAGAACCGGTTCCCATATGGGATCCCGGTGCATTCAAGGAGAGGACTTCAGCTGCTAGGCCACCATGCTGGGTCCAACTAAGTAAATCTTAAGAAATAGTCATGGAGTAATAACTTTTTGAGAAGTAGAGACACAGATCTTTCATCAGGAAACTTGATTAGCTCTGCAATGTTCCATTTTCATGAAACAAAACCGGGGGTGAACTGGGATGAAAGCTCATTAGTTTCAAGGGCATGCAGCTGGTCTAGTGGGTAAGACACCACTGGGGACACCTACTTCCACTGTCAGAGTGCCTACTTTGAGTTCTGCATATACTTTCGATCCAGCTTCTGGCTAGAGCATACCCTGGGTGACAACAGGACAGATGGTGGCGCAAGTGCTTGAATACCTACCACTTATGTGAGAGACTTTAGTGCAGAGTTTCTGGCTCTGCCCTGGCCATCGTGGGCACTTAGGGAGTGATCCAGCAAATGCAAGATCTCCCTGCCTAGTCGTGCAGTCTATCGGAGCCTGGATTTGATGCCTGGTTCTACTCCCAACTCCAGCTCTCTCGTAACGTGCAGGTTGGGAGGCAGCAGTGACAGCCCAAGTGAGAGACTTGGGACTGAGATTCTGGCTCTGGGATTAGGTCCCACTTGGGGGCCACTGTCGACACTTGGGGAGTTTGCTTTGTTACTTCCCATGAAATTTATGTTTGAAAGCAACAGAATGAGATTCCATCCACTGGCTCACTTACTAAATGGCTGCAACAGGGCTGGGCCGTAATGAACTAGCAGCCAGGAACTCCAGCTGGAGCCCCACCTAGGGGGCAGGGTCCCAATTACATGGGCTAACTTTCTCTGCTATCTTCAGTGCATTAGCAGGAAGCTGGATTGGAAGCCAAACATGGATTTGAACCAGCAATCTGAAGAGGACACTAGTTTCCCAAGCAGCAGCTTAACCACAATATTTAGTACTACACAGAAATCTGAAATCCAGGATCCCATGAGCTTTGGTCCAGAATCTAGCATCCTCCCTGCTAGGGGTCGTGCCCATCTCTTGATAAATGCTTGGAAGCAAGGTGGCCCTTTGTCTAACCGTGCTTCTGACTGCATGTTGATTTCATCAGGTGAGTATGACTCTAAGACTTCCAACTGCCTGCCAATACGGCTGTGAATGGGGTCTCATGGGAGGCAACCTTGGCCCAGCCACCAGGAGGGCTCTTGTTTAGCTAGATTCCCCCACCACCCAAGGGAAAAGAGCTGAGCAGCTTGGGAAAAGGTCAGGGCAGGAAGTGGAAAGGAGACCAGCAGCACTAGGAAGCCTGGCTTGTAGGTGGGAGAGGCTCTGAGTCCAACCTGGTGCCAATAAGCTGTACTGATTCCCACTCAAGTCTCCTGCTGCTTGTCTGTGGCTGACCCATCTTCCAGCTTGCAGAAAGCTGGGAGGGGTTGGGATGTTGGAGGTGGCCTCCTTCCTGAGGACCGATGGGCTCTCTTAGCAAATTTAGTGAGAGGACTGGAGGCTTTTGGTTCATCTGGATGCTGTCCTGTGTCGTGAGAACAGTAACAGTGAGGTTCACCTGGTGAGTATAGACCAGTTTTTGGTTATCTCAACTCTTAGTATCTTAGTACCACTTCAGTACTTTTTTAGAAGATGCAAGGTGACAGCCTCTAGGGGAAATACATTTCATAGCCCAGGTTCAACTAATAATGTGCCCGTCTAGTAGACAACACGCCTCCCAAGAAAAGGAGATTGCTAGCATTTATCTAGGATCAGACTGAGGTTACAGATAGAGACCCTGTGTTCAGTAATTCTACGGGATAGTCTTAGGCCAGGAGCCCAGTAGGAGCCATTCCTTGGGCTCCAGAAAAATGCACACTGGCTGTGTTCTAGCCATTGTGCCCATCATCTGATATCTGTGGTCTGTTCTGCCCAGGGACCCTGGAGATGAACATAAAAACTGTTCTCTGCCCTTCTCAGCCTTGTGACTATCCAGCCTGGTTCCTGAACTCGCCTTCACTTCCCTTCCCTTTTTTTCCTTTCATCTCTTCAGTTTGGCACAGATTGCTTTACTGGAGTTCAGTCATGTGAAGAGGGAGTTGGTCCCGATGCAGAGTGGCCCTGTGGGTACGCACGTAGGCCTGTGGTTCAAGTGGGCTGACAATATGCTTGTTCCCTTTGCAGGTGTGCGATTCTGACACTGTGCTAGACCCAGCCTGTACCTTTGAGATGCTGAGAGTCCTGGAGGAAGACCCCCAAGTAGGGGGAGTCGGGGGAGATGTCCAAGTAAGAAATGACCAGCGATTCCTGGATGGGTGGGTGCATACGTGTCCAAGTAAGAACTGATCAGCGATTCCTGGGTGGGTGCACGTGTCGTTTGCTAACCCAGCAGGATGTCCAAGATGGTTCCCTTTTGACAGGGCTCACCTCACTAGCTACCCAGCTCCTTTACTGCTCTTTCTCAAGGGGAGAGTCTTGGCAGCTACAAGGAGTCAGTACTTTAGGGAGAAACATTGTGTTCAGAGGCCACATATCCTTTTTGGTTGGTGATGTAGTAAGTCACTCCACAGGTAGATCTTTGGGAAGTCCTAGCTCCGAGGGCACTTAAGCTGCAAAGCGCTGGAGAATCTCATCTCTCAGAGGACAGTGTAGGCAGCATATTGTGATAGCTTCCCAGCCACACAAGTTAGGACAGGTGGCTAGGATAAGTTTTGCTTTTATAGATAACACACAGATATTTATACATTTATGTATATTATATGTGTATATATATAGTTTATTTAAGGCAAAATTGAGAGGGAGAGAAAGATACCTTCCCGTCTGTCTTGGCTCACTCCTCATATGGCCACAATAGCTAGAGTTAGGCTGCTCTGAAGCTGAGAGCTTCTTCAGGACTATCACAAGTGTGCAAGGGTCCAAACACTTGGGCTGTCCTTCACTACTTTCCCAGGTATATTAAAAGGGAGCTAGATCAAAAGTGATAAAACAGAACTCGAACTGGCATCCCCATGGGAAACCAGTGCCACAGATGGTGGCTGTACCCCCATACCACAGCATGGGACCTGGGTTTTAACCACTGCAGCAGCTTAGCAAAATGAATACAGCTGACAGAGGCGGATGGACCAGATATCAGACAGTGAGTGGGTATAGTTGGCTGCACTACTCAGGTTTCCCATGTCTAGCAGGGTTAGAAACAATGGCCAAGTACATTACCAAAACAGGCCACAGGGCCTGGGCAGGGAGGCCTTATGTTCTGTGGGGCCTGTCTCCTCTGGGGCTTGCTGTGAGGAGGCCCAGCATCTCCTTTCCTTTGCAGATCCTCAACAAATACGATTCATGGATCTCATTCCTAAGCAGTGTGCGGTACTGGATGGCCTTCAACGTGGAACGCGCCTGCCAGTCCTACTTTGGCTGTGTGCAGTGTATCAGCGGGCCCTTGGGGATGTATCGCAACAGTCTCCTCCAGCAATTCTTGGAGGACTGGTACCATCAGAAGTTCCTAGGCAGCAAGTGCAGCTTTGGGGATGATAGGCACCTCACCAACCGAGTCCTGAGTCTTGGTTACCGAACTAAGTACACAGCCCGCTCCAAGTGCCTCACAGAGACACCCACCAAATACCTCCGGTGGCTCAACCAGCAGACCCGCTGGAGCAAGTCTTACTTCCGTGAGTGGCTCTACAACTCCCTGTGGTTCCATAAGCACCACCTCTGGATGACCTATGAATCAGTGGTCACAGGCTTCTTCCCCTTCTTCCTCATTGCCACAGTCATACAGCTCTTTTACCGTGGTCGTATTTGGAACATTCTCCTCTTCCTGCTGACTGTGCAGCTGGTGGGCATTATCAAGGCTACCTACGCCTGCTTTCTTCGGGGCAATGCAGAGATGATCTTCATGTCTCTCTACTCCCTTCTCTATATGTCCAGCCTCCTGCCTGCAAAGATCTTTGCCATTGCTACCATCAACAAGTCTGGCTGGGGAACTTCTGGACGAAAAACCATTGTGGTTAACTTCATTGGCCTGATTCCTGTATCTATCTGGGTGGCAGTTCTTCTGGGGGGACTGGCCTACACGGCTTACTGCCAGGATCTGTTCAGTGAGACAGAGTTAGCCTTCCTTGTCTCTGGGGCCATCCTCTATGGCTGCTACTGGGTAGCCCTCCTCATGCTGTACCTGGCCATCATTGCCCGGCGATGTGGGAAGAAGCCAGAACAGTACAGCTTGGCCTTTGCTGAGGTGTGATACAGCCACCCCCAAGTAGAGTGGGAAAAGTGCAATGGGTAAGGGAGGGAAAGGGGCTGGAAGAGATGGGGGGAAGGGAGGAGGGAGTGCTGTGTTTTAGTTTCTTAGTGGTCCAAAGGACAACTCTGAATTGCAAAAAAACAAAAACACTGGTCTGGTCTGAGCAGCCGTGCTTCAAAAAGCAACACCCTGCTCAGGCTCAGGACCAAGTGGTCATATATTTATATTTAGGGGCTGCCTGTGTGCTTGCCTCTGCACACAGGCAGTGGCCTCTGGGAGAGATTCCACCCCAGTGGGACTTACAGGGATATAGAAGTGTGCTAAAACAAATGCCATTCAGTGGCCACTTGTAATGGTTAAGTGAGCAATGACATCCTTTGGAACAGGCTCTTCTATCCCATCTGAATCCAACCAGAGGTGCTGGGACAATCTCTCCTCAGGGCACTTGGCTTGCTGTCTCCTTCCTCCCCAACCCCCCAGCAGACATCAATGCAATAAGACTGTGCTTCAGATACAAGGCCAGAAGCCTGATCTGCGGGCACCAGAAAACAGGGTCCAGGAATGGTGCTTTATGGGATACCCTACTCCACACCTCAGCATCCCAGGGATCAACCAGACCAGCTGGGAATTAGCATCAAACTGCTTTTAATAGGTGTGGAGGAAAAAGGAAAGTTTGCAAGAAGGAACAAAGACCAGTGATGCTAAAGACAACCATTGACTATGTAGAGGCCTTAGGCTGAATGTTTTACCTGTAAATTGCTCATACTTCCGAGATCAATTCTTAGCTTACCTGTGATTTCTGCTTGGGACAGCCATCTACCAGAAGATTCACCCCCAACCTGGACAGAAAAGTGAAGCTTTGCTATCTGAACCCATGAATACTTGGGATCAAATCTGTCAAATTCAGCTCTAAGACACTTTCCTCACTTCACTTTCTTTAAAGGTATATTTTGGGGTATAACTGCAGCCAACCCTTCTACCCTCATCATGTGCCAAGTTTTTCAAGCTGGTGATGAGGGCAGAGCCTGGGCTCCCAGGACCGCTGCCACAGGCAAGCCTGGGCTCAGCACACAGGGAGAACTATCAGGAGCCTCTGCTCAAGGGGGAACAGTAGTGGAACTGCTTGGAGTAACTCCTTAGCAGCTGGTGAGCAGTGGTGACTTAAACATTGCTGTCCATGACAATCGCCTTCCACAGAAAGTTTCTGCATTGCCAAAATGAACCTCAGATCCAACTGTGTGTGTGAGGCTGTTCCCTAGGGCATCAGGGAACTCAGTCAGGTATAGACCATTATTACTGCACTTGTTTCTGTGCAGAAGCCCATACCAGGAGATGGTATGGCTGCTACACCCTAAATGTCTTGCTTTCTCTTTACTTTAAAGTTGTTTGATGGTTTTCTTCTTCTGCTTTTGGAGACAGGAAGCCATTTTCCAGTGATTTGAAATCCACAGAATGTTCTTGGGCTTTTGGGTTTGAAACCTGGTATCCTGACTAAGCTTCTGACTTACAGGTTTCTTCCTTATTCTCCCCCAAACCTCCATTTTCGGAGTGGGCTAACCTTCTGAATCAGCACTAAGGTGTACGGTAGTTCGGAAGCAAGTCTCAAGCTCACTCACATGCTTCCTACAGAACGGAGTGTGCTCTGAGCCAGGCCAATCCTGGTGCTTTCCAAACTCAAGGATTTCCCTGGCGTAGATGACAGTTGCCAATTCACAAAGGCCTCGAGTTACTGGATAAGCCTGAGGTCAGGCCCTATCCATGAAGGCTGGGAAGCAGCAGGCATTTGCACATGGTAGTTGTTCTAGGCTCTTCTGTGTTTCTGCTGGCCAAGAAGCACACTATTTTGAGCACTACAATGGAGGAAATCCGGCCCACCAACTGCAGAACGTAAACTTCTCTAAGGGCTTTTCTTCAGCTTTGACTAGAAGGTGTTGGACTCTGGAAAATGCCTGGTTGTCCTACTTATCAGTTCTGCCCTGCACTGGTCAGCTTTCCTCAGACCAGAAACAGGATAGAAAGTGAGCTCACAACGTTTGACCTCGACTGGTTTTTCTAAGTTATTTTGTATGCTTTTCAGCAAAACCAAACTGGGTCTTCAGCTTTATCCCTGTTTCTGGCAAGGGAGGAGCCTTTATATAATGACACATTTTGGTTTTTTGTCACTGAAAATTTTAACCCTCTTTTGTATTTCTATGGTATTTTGTAAGCATATTTATTTTTACTTTTTTTTTTTTTTTTACTTTTTCAGTCAAGTTTTTATAATGCACTTATTTGTCAAAAATAAAGATTCTCACATAAGGCTGTATTTCTGAACTACTTCCTTTTTGCACATAATAAAAACTAGCCTCCTATTCCAGTAGCAAAAGGCCCAAGGCAGAAACAGTTTGCCAGAAAATTTAAAGTAGGATAAGTTTTCACAGCTGCCTCTGGACAAGGGCTCCATTTAAATACCTTGTGAGATGCACGAACCCCTTCCTAAAGCAAAACACCAAAACTTGCTTCCTCCATGAGCGAAAGCATTTTTTAGCTGGCAGATAGTGCAGGGCTGTGGCCAAGCTGAAACAGAAGCAGAGGGTAAACTTCCTTCCCTGCCTAATAGGTAATAAGACAGAAATTACCTCAGCAACCCTCTCATCCCATTTATTACAGAAACAGTAAGAAAAGATACAATGCAGGAAAACACCAACCATCCTTTCTTGTCAGGCTGAAAGAACCACTGATTTCTCCCCTTCATCCCCCACCCCACCCCAATTCCCTTAAACATCAAAATTTTGAGGTTCACTGATTGTATGTACCAGTGGTAAGGGAGCTGGCTGAGCAGAGGAGTCTTGTGTCAGGCTACCTCTAAGCCCAGTCAAGCAGAAGTCGTATTTGGTGGTCTTTTTGAAATAGTTGTCTACCTCCCTGTTCTGTGTGTGAGGCCCCCAGGGAAAAGTATGGCAGTAGAGGATGCCCAGGTCTGAGCTAAGCATGGTCTGTTCACCAGTGCAACACTTCTGGGGAGCAGTGATGAGCAGGAACTATGTGTGAGTTGGGACCTGTGGGCAAAGTATCCCTGAGGAAAAGTCCACAAGAACAAGAAACTAGTAAGAAACACAGGGCAGAAAGCTGTGGGACAAAAGCACAGCTGGTGTCTGGAAAGCTGGAGAGCCCTTCAAGGCTGGGATGGTTCCTCCTGCTGCAATCTATGTCCCACAAACAACATTTTCACCTCCAGTCAAGAAAAGAATGGCTCACCTGATCTTGAGCCCCAGGTGGTTTTTCCAGACAGTAGTCCATACATACCCTCTCACCTAAGACACAGTTCCTATCCAGAACCACAGTGCCTTGAAACGAAGGTGGTCCTGCAGGGAAAGTGGTGTTTAAGGGGGTAACATTCCATTTGGGTACACTGCAGCCATTGGCCCCCCTGGTCTAGGGAAAGCAGCTGGATTTGAACCAGGGAGGCTCCCCACTCTTGGAAAGGGAACCAAGCTCTTGCTCACAGGGCCATTCATCCTTGGAAAAGAAGCCGAGTTGAGACCCAGGGTACCGGCTGGTCTTGTGAAAGGAGTAGGGCTGATACCCATAGGGCCTGCTGGAGAAGAGCCCAGGTGCCCAGCAGTTGACCTGGGGAAAGCAATCTGACCAGGGCCTAATGGACCACTAGACCTTGGGAAGGTAGAAGAACTTGGACCTTGTAGTCCAGTGGCTCTTGGGAAGTTTGCTGGGTTGGGGCCCAGTGGCCCAGAGGCTCTCGGGAAAACTGCTGAAGTTGAGCCCTGGAGGCCAGCTGACCTTTGGAAGGTGGCTGGGTTTGAAGCCAGTGAGCCAGGCGCATGAGAAAATGGAGTTGGGTTCATTCCTCCCGAACCTGGCCCCCTTGGAAAAGGGTTGACATTTACACCCATTGGACCACCTGACCTTGAGAAATGAGCTGGATTAGGGCCTATGGGGCCAGGAGCCCTTGACATAGGTGATGGATTTGGCCCTGGAAGGCCCATTCCTCGAGAGCTAGGACCCATGTTTGGACCTATAGGACCAGGAACTCGTGCAATGGAGGAAGGGTTTGTGCCCATGTTTCCAGAAGCCTGGGACAAAGCTGAATTTGCTCCTAAAAGACCTGCTGCTCTCAGAATGGGGGCAAGATCTAGTCCTTGAGGTCCAGTCATTCTTAAATTAAGACCAGATCCAGTACCCAAGAGGCCACTGGCTCTGGCATCCAGATTAGGGCCTGGACCCAGGCCACCTGCTGCTCTTGGGTTGGGCCCGAGGCCTGGGCCTGCACCTGGGAACATACCTGACCTAGGAGCAGCATTTGTACCCAGAAAGCCTGATCTCAGATTGGGATTTGGCCCAGGACCCAGACCAACTGGCCTTGGATTGGTGGGAGGGATGTTCCCAGAGGGTAAGATACCTGCTCTCAGGTTGGGTCCAGACCCAGGGCCCATGGGACCACCACTTCTGGGGTCAGGACCGGCTCCCAGGATACCACCTACTCTTGGGTTGGCCATAGGACCTGGCCCTGGGAGATTCCCTAGCCTGGGGTTAGGCAAAGGTCCAGGGCCTGCAAGGGGCCCTGAGCCTGGAAGAGATCCTGTTCTAGAATTGAGGCCTGGGCCCAACATGCCACCTGGCCTCGGGAAAGAAACTGTGCCTGTGCCAGTGGGATTCATCCCTCTTGGAAAAGCCGCCATGCTTGGATCTCGAGCACCTGCAGGAAAAGGTGCTGGATTTGAAGCCAATGAGCTTGATGAGGCTGGAAAAGAAGATGGGTTCCTTGGAAATGGGGCCATATTTCCACCAAGAGAACTGGCCGCCATAAGGAAAGGATCTGAGTTCATGCCCAGCGGGTGGCCTGTGTTCAGAGCAGGACCCCCTTGTGGTCCAAAGGAGCTGTCAAGCCGTCCTCGAGGTGGCAGTGGAGCACGAGTCCATGGAGTCGGCCGCTCTCTGAGGAAAATCCGAGGTTCTTTCATACTTTCTTGGGGACGTTGGTGATAATGGGCTTAGGGCGGGTTTTGAAAAGGATCTTGTTTTTGATGAGTGCTGTCACCAGGTACCGAGTGCCAGTCTCGCCGCCAAGCTCATCACAGTCCTGCTCCCCTGGAGTGTGTTTGACAAGGACTGCAAACGGTTTCTCGAGGTGGATGATTTTCCCATACAGGATATGATGCCCCACAATCAGCACAGGGGTTCCCTTTGGCAGAACAGAATGAAACACCTGAGGTTCAGGACAAGGTCACACCCCCAGGTGCCTTCCAAAGCTGCACATGCAGGCAGTGCCAGCATTCTACTCCTCGCTGGTCTGGCTCTGTCACCGCTGAGCGGTCACACTGGACCACCCACCCTTTACATCCTTTGTAAACCCACGTTAATAGAATTTCCACTTTGAGAAATGTGACCTTTCCCAGTTCCCCAAAGCTGAATTTCCCTACTACCACAGAGGCCGAGAACAAGCAGAGATTCAAACCCGAGGGCAGTCCTCTAAGTCCTGGGAGCACCACCTCGGTGTACCTCGCTTTCCTGAGGCATCAGGCGGGAAAGAAAAGCCCCCTCACCTCAGTGGTGTAATGTAGGTCTCCCAGGAGGTTTCCAGCTAATCCGGTGCTGTAGCGAGCCTCGATCTCCCCCTGTAGCTCCATCAGCACCCATTCTGCCAGGCCTCCAGCCCCCGCACTGCAAGCAAAGGGCTGGCGGTTACAATATTTTTGAGGGGTGAAGGATGAGCAGGGTCCTACACCACCAAAGCCCAAAAGAGCTTTGTTTTGAGCATTAAGAACTTGGAAAGATGGGAAGTGCTAGGCACCAAACTAGAATTCAAACTGCGTGCACATATACCTGTTGACCCTGATTCCTTCAGAAAAATGTCAGATCAGTATAGCCCTGATATAGAATTCTCACTACATAAAATTTGAAATGCTTTCACTCACCTGGAAACAACAATCTGCACCATGAGCCTTCTGTCTTAAACAACTGCAACGAGCTGGAGAGAGAAAAGGAAAAGGCCTCAGGACATTCCTACAGATGGGAGGTATGATTTACCCCTTACGGCGAGCTGGGCACTTTCCCAGGTGTTCCAGAAATGCTTCATTCTCCCACCACTCCATAAGGTTTAAGTTTTCTTTGGCTGACACTGCATACAAAGAAAGCTGCCTAAGAGTCACAGTAGTTGATTATATTAGGGACAAGTTACAGGTATCAAAACTGTGATCAAGGCCATACAAGCCACAAAATTAAAAACAGGATTCGAAACCAAGACACACTGTATAGACCACACTCTTGATCACTAAATCAACTGCTTTTCTCAAATTCATTATTTTTAAAATAAATTTATTTTTTATTGCAAAGTCAGTCTTACAGAAAGAAGACAGAAAGATCTTCCATCCGCTGGTTAATACACCAAGTGGCCACAACAGCCAGAGCTGAGCCAATCTGAAGCCAGGAGCTTCTTCCGGGTCTCCCACACAGGTGCAGGGTTACAAGGTTTTGAGCTGTCCTTGACTGCTTTCCCAGATCACAAGCAGAGAGCTGGATGGGAAGTGGTTCCGCGAGGATTAGAACTAACGCCCATGTGGGATCCTGGCACATTCAAGGTGAGAACTTTAGCAGCTAGGCCACCACCAGGCCCATCTTCATATTTCTTAACAAAGAAATCAAGCCAGTTTCTACTTTCTTCTTTGACAATGACAAATTCAAGACTATCATTTGGTTTTTTTTAGGGTCAAGGAGCTCCCCTGTCCCTTTAAAAAATAAAACTAAGGGCCCAGAGCAGTGTCCTGGCAGCTAAAGTCATCGCCTCGAACGCACCAGGACCCCATATGGGTGCTGGTTCTAATCCCAGCTGCTCCACTTCCCATCCCGCTCCCTGCTTGTGGCCTGAGAAAGCAGCTGAGGACAGCCCAAAGCCTTGGGTTCCTGCACTCACATGGGAGCCCTGGAGGAAGTTTCTGGCTCCTGGCTTCAGACTGGCGCAGCATTGACCATTGCAGTCACTTAGGGAATGAATCATCAGACGGAAGATCTTCCTCTCTGTCTCTCCTTTCTGTATATCTGACTTTGAAATTAAAAAAAAAGTTCAGACTCTGCCCTCCCTTAAAAAAAAAATAAAAATAAAAATAAGAGAACTGAAAGTTTCACAGACAATTTCAGCGACAGGTAAGATGATTTTTAACATTATCTTCATTACACGCTTTAGTCACTTTTCACTAAGAAACCCAAGACCCCTCCCCTTAGAAGACATTTTCACTTTGTGCAACAGCACCACCTAGTGGGAACTTTCGAGTATTCCATAAGAGGGTTTAGTTTCTTTGCAAGGCAGTTGCTGCCAGAACAAAGGTATGAAACCCTGCTAAATCAAAGCCAAACTGGGCCAAACTGTTGTCACTGGACACACAGGATGTAACAAGCACACCAGTACTGCCCATCTGGTCCAGAAATGAGTTGGCACTGACAAAAGAAAACACTAAAGTTTAAGGCGGCTGCTGACGGGAAAGTGCTCCTTCAATTACGCCAGGGTCCTGTATAAAACTGAAAGCCAAGTGTGGGTGTCACCACCAACATCTCCCTATGACCATCTGAGAACGGTAAATCCTATGTCCTATACCCCACCATACAGATTTTATCGCAAAGAAAAAACAACTTCTAGCCCTGACTCCAGCCGACTGTGCTGCCCCCCAGCCCCGCCCTGTTGCTGCTGCTGCTGTCAGCGACATCAAGCCTGGCTTCCACTGCAGGTGCGAAGTTGGTGTTACTAAAATGGTATTCCACTGAGCCATCCTGAAGGCCAGAGGAGACAAGAGGAAGCTGTTTAAGGAATTCAATGACTATTTTAAGAAAATTGATCTCAACCCTGACAATTTTGTGCCAATTTCTGGTTGGAATGGTCATAATGTGCTGTGGCTCACTGTTAATATACTTTGGTTCAGGGATGGAAAGTCACCTGCAAAAATGGCAATGCCAGTGGGAGCACACTGCTGGAAGCCATGGAGGACATCCTCCCAGCGACAAGCCCATGTGTGTGCACCTACAGGAAGTCTACAAGCTTCTGGGCTGAGTGGGGGACTGCTCTCATACTCGCATGGTGGGAATCTTCATGCCACTGTCACAACTGCAGTCCACTGAAATGCACCATGAGGCTTTTGAGTAGAGATTTCCTTGAGGACAATGTGAGCCCCCACCCACATCAGGAATGTGGCACCCACCAGGACATGTGGGTTAGGATAGTAGGGCTGGTTGAACTAGGCCTCAATGCCCACTGACATGTATGTTAGCTGAATGGGATGTGGGACAGGATGAACATGCTGTATATAATGACAAGCACAGGAACCAGGGCTGAGGGCAGACCTAGGTGAGGGTTATCGGGGGTTGCCCCGACTAGTCCATAGCTCCCACTGGTGTAAGAGAAGGCCAAGTGTCTGGCGGGCATAGTCAGGCTGGGCTGCAACACCCATTGGTTTGCATATGAGATGGGGCTGGAGGCAGAGCTTGACCAATGATTGCAACCACCAGTGTGTACACAGGCTTATGTGGGTGACAGACTGAGCTGGATCCAGTATTGGCAAGCACACACAAGAATCAGGTCTGGGATCATCTCAGATGAGGTTTATTTGGGGATCCCTCCAACTGAATTGCTGGACTCAGAACTTCAACCATTTGGAGAATTGCAAGTCTGACTGTGGAGTGCATGTGTCAGAGCTGAGCCTCCTCAATCGCTTAGATGGAGCAGGGAACAACATGGAGGAAATGGCAGTACACTGGGGCCTGCAGAGGACATCTGGTACTATGACAGAGGAAGAACGGCAGAACAAATTGATCAGCTATCCAGCCAAATGTTGGCAGTGAATATTCAGGAAAATGGAGACTCTTAAGATGGACTATGTCAGCAAGTAGATCCTGGAGGAATTTCATTGTGCTTGGAATGGCAAGATCAACAGCAATTCACAGACACTGAACTATCAAAACCACTTGAGCAGGACCCTCAAAACATGACCCACACTGGGGACCCTGGGATGACGTTAGGTGGCTATCCCACATCCCAGGGTATGGAGACAGTTGGGAGGCTGGGTGTGGCTTCTCCCATTACGTCCCCACTAACCCCAGATACAGGAAGACAAAAGGAGAATGTGGAGGGGTCTCACCCACTTCCCTTTAGCTCTTGACCCTTCCCACCCTAATCAACTATGCAAATCATCAAAAATAAAGGTCCCACCACAGTAGCCTAGTGGCTAAAGTCCTCCCCTTGCACGTGCCGGGATCCATTATGGGCACTGATTCGTATCCCGGCTGTTACACTTCCCTTCCAGTCCAGTCTGTGGCCCGGGAAAGCAGCTGAGGAGGGCCCAAAGCGCCCCCTGCACCGGCATGGGAGATAGAAGGTGCTCTCGGCTCCTAGCTCCTGATCCGCTCTGGCTGTTATGGCCACTTAGGGAATGAACCAGCAGCAAGCATATCTTTTTCTCTGTATCTCCTTCTCTCTGTATATCTGTCTTTCAAATAACATGACATAAAATCTTAAAAAAAAAAAGGCAAGGTGTTATGAGCGTAATCAAAAGTGGAAGACAGAAAGCTGCTGGAACTGGCAAGGTCACCAAGTCAGCCCAGAAAGATCAGAAGGCCAAATGAATATCCTCTGTAATACCTGCTGCTCTAGTCTTAATCAGAGAATGGAGGACAGGTTTCAGAACTGCTTGGCTAAACTCAATATTACTGAACTATAATATTGAAAGACTGGTTCACAGGAACAATGCATCTAAAACTTTCAACAACAGAATGCTTTGTGTACCACCTGTTTTATTTTCATGGGAGTTTTACGAGTTTCAAGAATCACTAATTTTTAATGGAAACAACTTGGACGAAAGAGGTGTCACAGAATTTTGAGACCCTTTAAACAAAGTTTAGTGAGAACACCTCCCCCCCAAATAAACCACAAAACCCAAAAACACAGCTTCATTTGCATTTGTCATTCTGCAAGGGCAACTCAAGGAGGAGAGGGGAGCAGATGGGCTAAGTCAGAGTCTGGAGTGTATGGAAAGGCTATTTGCCAGGGTTTACCAAATGCAGTACATAAAGTTAACCTGTATTAACTGTGCTCCAACTTAGTAAATACCTGACTAAAACACAAAGCAAGCCCATAGATTTACTATGTACCGACCGTCTGAAGCCCCGCCCTGCCGCCCAGTTATGAAGCTCAGCGGTGTCTCATGCTGGCAGTGTGACGCTGTGATGTAGGTGCTCATGCTCATTCTGTGGATGAGACACACAGCTCACATGGAGCACACTCACAATCACAACCAACTTCTCTGTCCCAGGGAAAAGCAAGGGCCAGTGAAGCATGACAAGGAAGCAAGGCTTCAGGCAAGCAGCAAGCGCACACCAAGAGCTGGAAAGAACAGCAACAGGACTCGGAGAGGGTGACCCCAAGTAAGCAGACTTCTCAGAGTAACACGGGCTGTGGTAGCACCTTAGGGTGATACATAGCGTTTAAAGGACTAGGATCTTCCAACAGACAGAAGCTCCACATCTACTACAAATGAACAAAACACTTCGAAAATTCATCTCTTGGGGCCAGTGTTGTAGCACTACAGGCTAAGCCACTGCCAGCAATAACAGCATTCCTTGAGCACCAGTTCAAGTCCCAATTGCTCCATTTCTGATCCTGCTAATGCATCTGGGAAAAGCAGAAGAGTGCTTGGGGACCTGCCTCCTGCATGGAAGACCTGGATGAAGTGCCAAGCTTCAGCCTGGCCCAGCCTTGCCCTCTATATTCCTTCGAGGACTGAAGCAGTGGATACGCAATTCTTCTACCTCTGCCTTTTAAATACGTTTTTGTTTTGTTTTTCCCTTTATTTTTAGGAGCTGACGTGATGGCTTAATGGGCCAATCCTTGCAGCACCAACATCCAATATGCACACTAGTTTATGTCCTTGCTGCTCCAATCCCCTCCATCTCCCTGCTTACAGCCTGGGAAAGCAGCAGGTGATGGCCTTGGGACCCTGTACCCACACAGGAGACACCATGGAAGCTCCTGGCTTTTAATCGGCTCATCTGTGGTCACTGTGGCCTTTTGGTGAGTGAACTAGCAGATGGAAGACCTGTCTCTCCTCTCCGTAAATCTGCCTTTCCAATACAATCTTAAAAAAAATTTTAAAACAGTGCAATAGAAGTTATTTTTATTTGAAAGAATTACAGAAAATGAGAAGATGAGAGAGAGATACTTCATCCAGTGGTTCACTACCCAGTCACTGAGCTGATCCCAAGCCAGGAGCTTCTTCCCAGTCCCCCACATGAGTACCAGGGACCAAGGCCTCAAAACCATTGTCTGCTGCTTTCCCAGGCCACAAGCAGGGAGCTGGATGGGAAGTGGAGCTGCCAGGATTAGAACCGGCGCCCATATGGGATCCCGGTGTGTTCAAGGCGAGGACTTAAGCCGCTAGGCCATGCCGCTGGGCCCCAAATACATTTTCTTTTAAAAAATTTTTCTAAGAGCCTGTCATTGCAGAGTTGTAAAGTTGCTGCTTGCAACAATGTTATCCCACACAGACAATGGTTTAAGGCCCAGCTTCTCCAGTTTCTATCCAGCTCTGTACTAACTTGCCTGGAAACGCAGGGGAAGATGGTCCAGGTGCTTGAGCCCCCGCAGCTGCCATGAAAGACCAGAAGCCCTTGACTGCTGGTTTCAGTTTGGCTCAGCTCCAGCTGCTGCAGCCATCTGGTGAGTGAACGATCAGATGGAAGATCTCTGTCTCCCACTCTCAGTGCAACTCTGCCTTTCAAATATACTATTAGGGCCTGGCGCAATGGCGTAGTGGTTAAGGTCCTTGCCTTGTACTCGATGGGATCTCATATGGGCACCAGCTCTAATCCCGGCAGCCCCACTTCCCATCCAGCTCCCTGCTTGTGGCCTGGGAAAGCAGTTGAGGACGGCCCAAAGCTTTGGGACCTTGCACCCGCGTGGGAGACCTGGAGGAGGCTCCTGGTTTTGGACTGGCTCAGCTCTGTCCGCTGCAGTCACTTGGGGAGTGAATCATTAGACGGAAGATCTTCCTCTCTGTCTCTCCTCTCTGTATATCCGCCTTTCCAATAAAAATAAATAAATATTTTTTTAAAAAAAATGAAATTCCTTTAAAATATATATACTACTAAAAAGTTCTTCCAAATAAACTTCTGATGAACTCAGGATACAACATATTTCACGATGGGCTTAAGTTACAGTAAAATATAGGTGGTTTAGGAAAACAAGGTGTTCATACAGCCACAGACAATGAGATCAATGCCGAGAAGAAACCAGTTTCCAACACTGGAAAAATCAATCTAAAATTTAAGTCCATGAATCATAAACTCATGGTCATGTGTGAGCTGTCAGAAAAAGTGAAGACAGAATGGCTCAATGGCCAAGATCCTTGCCTGCACACACCCTTGATCCTGTGTCAGCACTTGTTTGTGTCTTGGCTACTCCACTTCCCATCCAGCTCCCTGCTGGTGGCCTGGGAGTGCAGTGGAGAATGGCCCAAAGATTTGGGACCCTGTACCTGACCTGCATGGGTGACCCAGAGGGGTCTCCTGACTTTGGATCAACTCAGTCTAGGCACTGCAGCCATTTGGAAAATGAACCAGCAGATGGAAGATCTTCCTCTTTGTAACTCTGCCTTTCAAGTAAAGAAAAAGCAAAATAAAACCCAAGTAGAATCCTATTAGTAGTAAGTAATACAATGAGAATTGTCTGTGGAATAAAAATATTCTTAACTGTTTAGTCGTAACTCATTCTACCACTAAAAGCGATTTCTAGTTGCTAGGCTGTTCTTAAGGTGGTTTCATGAATATACTTATCAAATCACAAAAGTAAGCAGGTAGTCAGCAGAAAAGGTCTTCCAGTGAAGCCTGATAAGTAAATTCAATACAGGTCTGGCTAAACCCAACTAATTCCGCGGTAGTTAAGAAGAATTTCTTTTTTCACAGGCCCTACCCAGAATCCAGCCCTGCAGCTTTGGAAGCACACAGAAAGCCAAGCCTCTTCCCCCTGCAGTAAGTTACACCTTCCATCTTGTAAAGGGCTAATGTACTAACTAAATATACAAACTCTACTACTGGAGTAGTCAGAAAACCTTAGCTTTGGGCAAGGAAACTATTCTATTTAAGAACTTCAACACTTTCCCCACCAAGAAGCATTGACATCAAATTTCTTCAAGCAATCTGGAATAGATGGATCTGCCTTGTCCTCAGTTTCTGATACTGTGGTTAAATGAGTTCAAACCATATTTTTTGTACTTGTACTAGATCTGTGGGATATGCCAACACCTTCAACCCCAGACAGAACATTCTCAAGATTTAAAAAACAGGAGTTATCATGGTAGCATAAAACAGTAATATTTTATCTACAGAGCTTAGAGCTCTCCTATGGCATTTGTTTTTAACCAGTTCTTCAGTCCTTGAAGCAAATTTTATGGTATGGCAATATCCTCATCATTTTTAATTATCTCAAATATTCTTATAAATACTGAAATTGAGACTAAAGAGAGAGCTCTAGTTTGGAAAAGTTTTCTGGCACATGCCTGTAATTGTTTCACAATATATTCAGCTTCCATCTCTGTTCTGAAATATCTAACATGAGGATCATATGTGATTTCGTAAAAAACAAGTGAAGGCAGGGCAACACCAATACAAAGAGATCTATTTTTTGCACAGCACATCTTTCATGAACACTTATTTGGATTCTCTCATATGAAAACAATTTATAAGGTAGACATGGCCTCCTCATTGGATAAAGAGGAAAGCAGCTTAGAAAAACTGTGGATGGGCCTGGTGCGATAGGCATAGTGGTTAAAGTCCTTGCCTTCCTCGCGCTGGGATCCCGTAAGATTGCTGGTTCTAATCCTGGCAGCCCAGCTTCCCATCTAGCTCCATGCTTGTGGCTTGGGAAAGCAGTGGAACCCTGCACCCACGTGCAAGATCCGGGAGAGCTCCTGGCTCTGGATAGGCTCAGCTCCAGCCATTGTGGCCGCTTAGGGAGTGAACCACTGGATGGAAGATCTTCCTCTCTCTCTCTCTCTCTCCTTCTTTGTATATCCACCTTTCCAATAAAAATAAATCTTAAATAACAAAAACAAAAACTGGCTACACAGCTAGAGGAGTCGAGCCCCTCTCACACTGTACTTCTGTAGGAGATAACTCCCTTGCCTTACAGGTATTAAGTCTCATTCTTATGTTGTTTCACAAATGACTATGGAAATCTTGTGACATGTCACTGAAGCATCTATTACATCCGAGGTAGGAGCTAAAAACAAGGAAGGTCAATTTTTTAAATCTCCAATTGCTCATGTTTAGGTTTCTGAAACTAACAGAAATATACTTCATGCCACCCAGGATTCAAAACTGTACCCTAAACCTCTGCTCCTTCCTGAGAAGAAAAATAAGGCAAGAAAATACAAGACGTTCTTTGTCATGAGCTCACTTTAGTCTTCCACATACTTCTCTTATCCTCAGGTTTCTGGATGGTTAAATATTGTTACAAGACTACCAAGGTCTTAAGATCAGCCACAATAAAACTGGTATCTACCCAATTAAATAAAGAACTTAAAATAAGAGGCTTCAACTGGATGAGTAAACCTAACTACAATTAAATCTTGCTTTTCACAGCTTTTCAGTAGAATCTCTCCACCAAGGCTTTCAGTTTTAGAAATTTTGGGAGAGCCCAGCACAATAGCTCAGGGGCTGAATTTGTTGCTTTGCACGTGCCAGGCTCGGCACCAGTTCAGGGTCCGTACCCTTCCGCTCCACTTCCCTTCCAGCTCCATTTGTGGACTGGAGAAATAGATGGCCCAAAGCTTTGGACCTCTGTACCTGCAGGGAGACAAGGAGGAAGCTGCTGGCTCCCAGTTGGCTCAGCTGCAGGCATTGTGGCCTCTTGAGGAGTGAGCCAGTGCATGGAAGATCTGTCTTACATCCTTCTCTGTGAATTTGCCCTTCCAATAAACCTTTTTTAAAAATTCTAAACTTCGGGAGAGCATCACACTAAAATCTGGGCATGGTGCTTGCACCCCAAGTGTCTAACTTCTGACTCCAGCTTTTCTGCTAATGCAGACCCTGGGAGGCGGCTATGCTGGCACCAGCAGCTGGAGCCAACCACCCTGGAGAGAGTTCTCAGTGTTGACCACATCTGTTGAGTGAACTAGCAGGTAGGAGTGCTGTCACCAAAATTCTTTCACTCAGCTGCTTTTGGTCCCAGGTCTATATTTTAGGGATAGTCAAATTACTTGTCAGACAGCATCTAATTTGTCAGTTATCCTGTAAGCGACAACAGCTGAGTCCTGTTTCTACAGCAATAAACCCGTGGTACATTTACCTTAAGAGGTTGTTTTAAAGACTTTTGTAATGAGTGCAGAGCTTTTAGCAGCGTTTAACACAGCTAGCCTTCAGGACCAGGCTAACTATGCAAACGAACAGGACTCTTTCTCCATGTATGTACAGCAGGACCCATGTCTGAACACTGCCTGTATAATTAACACTGCCTGTATAATTACACCATTGGAAAACAACCCAAATATGGCAATCAGGGTTCAAACTGCTTCAGGGAGTATGTTCTGGAAGGTCTGGGCTCTAAATTTAACTTTCCCTGGGTACTTTTCAGTCAAATGAACAATTAAAAAGTCTGATATACAACTGAACACAATGATTTTTATTAGCAGTGTTACTGTGATTCTTCCGTGTCTTAAGGGAATGGCCTTAATTTCCAAGGGGTCTTGTCATCAGAGCTTTATGTCACTAATCTCCACTCCTGTTTCTAAATGAGACATATGGCTTGCCTCCAAAAAGGGGTTGTGGAGGGTAGGTGGGACTGAATGCTTCCAAACTTTTCATGTCATTAGTGTGTTCAAAAACGTGTGCAGATACTTCTCACCACACTTGAGGACTCCCACGTGGGAGGAATCCATGACTGTATTTGCAGACAATGAGTGTTAAGATGGCTTCAGTTGATTTACTTCAGTTTTCTGCATCTTCTGCTACCCTGCAGTCCCATCTCCATTTTTCCCTAGCTGCTAATCCACCCTACCCCCTCATCCCCTTCCTTTCCTCCCCATGGGGCCTCCTCCTCTTCTAGTTCCCCTCCACCTTCCCGACCCCTCCCCACACCACCCAAGGCTACCAACACTTCCTAGTCCTGGTTCCGCCCACTCCGGGACTCCACTTGGCCCCACAGCTCGCATAACTTGCCCCTTTTCCGGCCTCCCAAGGAAACTAGTCTGCCAACTACTTTTCTCCAGCCCCCCGCCCCGACCCGAGGAGTCTTCCAAACGCTTCCCCCACCTCCCAAACGTTACTCCTTAGGCGTCCTCCTTCCTCCAACCACCTCTTTCTCCGCAAACCGTTCCCGGGACCCAATTCCTAAGCTCCTTCCCAACTCCACCCACAAGGACTCGGGATCAACTCTTCCACCACCCCCTCGACCCGACACCACTTCCCGAATAATCTCTCCCAACAATCTGACTTAAAATGTCCCTTGCAGCGAACCTCACGTGCCTGCTTACCCCCCCCCCCAACCACACACTTCGGCTAGCACCCCCCTCTATCTCCCGGGGTTTCAGTCCACGCGGGGCTGGATGCCCTCTCCCCAGCCGACAACCCCCAAGGAGAGGGGAAGAGCCCCTTTCCCGCACGTACCTCGAGGCCTGGGCCCGCGCCGCCCCCTTCTCCGTCCTCCGCCCGCGCTCGGCCACCCTTTCCGCCCTTCCTCCCGCTCCGCCTTCCGCCCTCGCGCCTGCACACCGACCCCTGCGCCCGGCTCGCCACCCCGGCACCAGGGTCTCCCCGCCACCCTCTCCGCGGCTGTCTCCCCGCCCCGGCCGGCCGCCCCTCCCCCGCGCCGCCGCTCCCCGCCCCTCGCTCGGTTCGCCATTCTTCTCCCGGAGCCGTGCGCCCCGCCCGGCCCCAGCTCCCCTAGCTGCCCGCGCCGTCCCGCTGTCGCCCACCCCCGGGGCTCAGCCCTCGATGTCCGCGGCCTCCCGTGTCCCCTCACCCTCGCCAGCGGCCTGACCTGCAATGGCGGCCGCCGAACGCGGCGCCGCGCGGCCAACGGGCGACAACCGAACCTCCCGCCGCCGTCGCCGCCGCCGCTAGGACTGCCTGCGCACTTCCGGCCTCGTGCCGCCGGCACTTCCGGAGGCGGGGTCTGCCAGGGCGCAGGCGCGCGCGCACGCACGTGTGAGGCCCGGGGCTGAGTGGAGGCGAACGCAGAGAGAAGCAATCGTGGCGGGCCGCGGGTCAGTGTGCTGGGGAACGGGGCCGCGTGGGAGCTCGGGGTGCGAGAGGGCCGCCCGCCGGGCTGGGAAGGCCTCGCAGGGCTCTCGTGTTCTCCTCGCCTGCGGGGTCCAGTGCAGGTTTCCCCGTAGACTTTGGGGAGCCGGGCTGGGCCCGCCGGGTCGCACCTGCTCCACTCGCGGGTTCTGGGCTTTGGATTTACAGACGAGGGGCAACCGGGACCCGCTTCTGTCCGCGCCCTGGTGGGGATGTTGGCCGGGAAAGGGGGTGGGGTGTGTAGGTGACTGGCGTCACTCCTGTCACTTCCTAACTTGCCCTCTTGCTTCTTACCAGCAATCCCACCTGCCGCTTAGTGTAGGTTTGTGAAATTACATGCTTTTGTTTTTGAAAGATTGTTTTTGTTGTTGTTATTTTCCATGATACAGTTTGGTAGATATAGGGATTTCTTCCTTTCCTTCCGCACTTTCCTCTCCCATCATTTCCTCCCCGTAACTTTCCAGTAATATACTACTTTAGTGGCAAGATTCACATCCTGCCTTTTAGGGACGTCCTGGCGTTGTAGGTGCGGGCAAAGGAGGAAAGTCTAGTGTCATCGTGTGGAGGTGTATTTGACTATTTCACTGACAGGCCTCCTGCCATCAGGGAGTAGAGATGCATACTACCATATGTCTTCACTTCCAAAGGGAAGGCCTGGGGAGCTCTGTCCTGAGCCCAGTGGGCACGATGTAGTGTCTTCATTCAGGCCATCCTGGGCTTTGGGGAGATGGCTGGGTTCTGAGCTCTGGCCTCTTTAGCTACGTTCCCGAACCCTACTAATAACCTCAATACATGTGTCAGTGCAGCAGGTAACACTCAGCAATGTCTCTTTATTTCCCCATGCAGGAATGGGTGAATTTAAGGTCCACCGAGTACGGTTCTTTAATTATATTCCGTCAGGGATCCGCTGCGTGGCGTACAATAACCAATCAAACAGATTGGCTGTTTCCCGGACAGATGGCACCGTGGAAATCTACAACTTGTCAGCAAACTACTTTCAGGAGAAAGTAAGTCCCTTGGGGATCTGACTTGGTGTGGATTGCGTTCAAAGCTCTTCAGCTTCATTCGGTGGAAACTTGTGGAGTTTTATATATTTACAAAGATCAACTGCTCTGTCCATCCTGTCCCCTCTGCGGGTATCCCCCACTCCCCAACTACCACACTCCGCCTAGACCCCAAACAAGTAAAAGATCTGGTGCCTGCAGCTCAGCCTTTTGGTATAGTTGATGTTGGTTAGAAGTGTCCTGACTAAGAATGGTGTTGTCGCTGCACTGTCACCTGAAAACTCAGGTTGGCAAAATATTTTGGCCACAATAAAGAAATTGTTGGAAGCGGTGATGGGCATTTCTACTGGATCTATCAGCGTGCCTGTCAGCAAAATAAAAGGGAAACATTTTAGCCAGTGAGCTGAGGTGTCACACACTTTGACCCAGCAAGTGAGTCACTGCTTCGGATTCTTGTGTCTGGTGTTGTGGGGCCTGGGATCCAGGTCTGCCATGTAAGTAAATAAAAATAAACATGGGGGAAAATGGGTAGAGAGTGATAAGGTGACAGGAAACTGGGTTCCTAAGTTCACCTTTTTGACAGAATTGTGCACTTAAATGTCTTATAAATGACATAATATTTCAAATTAGTAAAATGCCCTTTGGGTGTGTGCAAACAGGTATTACCCCCTTTTTTCTTTCTTTTTTTTTTTTTTTTATCCCCAAGGGTAAAACTGTTTGTTAAATTTTTTCAGGTGCCAAAATTGACTAATTCAATCCATATTTATTGCTTCATATGGCCAAGCATCATTCTTTAAGTGAATATACTGGGTGCATAGCAGCACAGGACCCTACATTCATGGGACTCAAAAATTAATAGGAAACTTTTTTTTTCTACTTTATTTATTTTTATTACAAACTCAGATATACAGAGAGGAGGAGAGATAGAGAGGAAGATCTTCCATTCGATGATTCACTCCCCAACTGGCCACAATGGCCAGAACTGAGCCAATCTGAAGCCAGCCTCTTCCAAGTCTTCTCCATGCAGGTACAGAGTCCCAAGGCTTTGGGCTGTCCTCACTGGCGTTCCAAGGCCTCAAGCAGGGAGCTGGATGGGAAGTGGGGGCTTTGGGATTAGAACCAGCATCCCCATGGGATCCTTGTGTGTGCAAGGCGAGGACTCTAAGCCGCTAGACTATTACACCAGGCCCTTTTTAAGGTTTTTAATTTGAAAGGCAGTTAAGTTACAAAGAAAGAAGGAGAGACGGAGATGTTTCATCTGCTGGTTCACTCCAAATGACAACAGTTTCAGCTGGATCAGTCCAAAGCCAGCAGCCAGGAGCTACCTCTGGGTCTTGCATGTGGGTTCAAGGGCCCCCCGGACATGGGCCATTCTCTACTGCCTTTTAGGCTGTTAGCAGGGAGCTGCATTGAGGTGAAGCCGTGGTACTCCAACCATTAGCCTTGCTTGTACCGCGGTCAGAGATTTAACCTTTGCACAGCCTCATTGGTCCCAGCCCTTTAATGTCAATAGGAACAAAACAGAAGAAAATGCTTTTTTTAAAATACAAAAATTTAATTCTTTCAAAGGCAAACTTATAGAGAGGATCTTCCATCTGCTGATTCTTTCCCCTATGGCTGTTATGTCTAAAGCTAAGCTCATCCAAAGCCAGGAGCCAGGAATTTCCTTCAGGTCTCCTGTGCAGGTGCAGGGTCCCAAGGCTTCGGGCCACCCTTGACTGCTTTCCCATGTCACAAGCAGAGAGCTGGAAGGAAAGTGGAACAGCCAAAATATGAACTGGTGCCCATATGAGATCCTGGCGCCTGCCAGGCGAGAACCTTAGCCACTAACCTATAGTGCTAGGCCCCAAAACGTGTATGTTTATATGCATTGAGAGCATTCAGCATGTGTACAGTTGAACATCACTTAATAATGGGAATGTGCTTTGAGAAATGTATCTTTATGTATTGCTCCCATGATAAAAAGCTATAGAACGTATTTTTATATTGAAGACCATAGGTAATTGTAGCACAGTACTAAGCATTTATAGGTGTATACACAGTGTAAGAATATGGTGTAAAAGAGAAAAAGGTGGTTCCCATGTGGTAAAAATCTTCACCTTGCACTTGTGGTTAAAGTCCTCACCTTGCACACCAGGATCCCATCTGTACTAGTGGTTCAAGTCCTCACCTTGCACACCCAGGATCCCATCTGGGCGCTGGTTCATACCCCGGCTGCTCTGCTTCTCTTCTTACTCCTAGCTTGTGGCCTGGGAAAGCAAGTCAAGGATGGCCCAAAGCCTGGGGACCCTACACTCTTGTGGAGACCCAGAAGAAGCTCCTGGCTCCTGGCTTCAGATCAACACAGCTCTGGCCATTGAGGCTACTTGGGGAGTGAATCAGCAGATGTAAGATCTTTCTCTCTGTCTCTCCTTCACTCTGTAAATCAGTCTTTCCAATAAAAATAAATGAATCTTTAAGAAAAAAAAGGCACTGAAACTGTGTAATCTGTGAATGAGGAGTGATCATGCAGGCCTTGGAGTTCATGTTCTACTGAAGACTGTGAATGATACGTGCGCAGCTTTCATGAACCTTCTAAAAATTATCTTCTTTTACTTCTTTTACTCCTTTTTTACTTCATAAGCTTCATTTTGAAGCTTTTTGATCCCTTTGTCATAGCTTAATACGCAAATGCTTTGTAATCTTACGTGATTTTATATCTATTTCTAATTTTCAGAAGATTTATTTATTTGAAAGACAGCATTAAAGGGAGAGTAAGAAAGAGATCTGCCCATGAGTTCACACTCAAGTGGCCGTGATAGCCAGGACTGGGCCAGGCCAAAGCTAGCAGCTTCTCCAAGGTCTCTCAACTGAGTGCAAGGGGCAACCTCTGAGAACTGAGGTGAAAGTGGAGCAGTAGGGATTCAAACCCTCACCTGTGTAAGATGTTGATATGTTGCAGCCAGTGCTTTGACTTGATGTGTCATAACATCATTCTTTAAATTTTTTAAAATATTTTTTGAGCTTTTGTTGTTGTTAAAACTAAAGCATAGACAGTTAGTCTAGACCTACATAAAGGCAGGCTGCCCTTCACCTCCACATTTTGTCCTGCTTAAAGATCTTCAAGGGCAGTAACATGAGTGGATCATCCCTTATGAGAACAGTGCTGCCTTCTCGAAGCATGGAGGGCCTGCCTGCCACTGGTAACTTTCTTATATAAATCTGAGTACTCTAACAATGCAATGGATGCTGTAATAGATACAAACACCATAACATTGATCTAATCTTATGAGCCCACCAAGGTAGGTGCAGCTGTCATTGGCTGAAACATTGGATGGATGTGTATGGCGGGTGTGTATGGTGTATGCACGGAGTGAAACTGTCAGCCAGTCTGTTTCATTGGAAATTTCAGAAAATTGACTCAAATACAATTAAAATCATCTAAATACATTTGAATTTATGCTTTGTTCTCCTAAAAAGTTGTTGCTGAACTAGTTCAGTAAAAGAAACAAAACCAACTGTATTGAAGCAATAGGAATTTGAATCTGAAAAAAAATGAACATGTCAGTTGCTATGATCTAACAGTCTGGACCCCACACAGATTCCTTGTAGGGGAGTAGTTGTCACCAACTGGCTTTGACCAGTCAGTGCTGGGAGCTGATGAATTCCTGGTGTTGCTAGTTTTTCCCAGGTCATGAGTCCCGATCCACAGAAGCTCTGTGTTGGGCAGAAGGACAGCGACTCTTCAGTGCTGGGCTCAATGGTGAGATCATCGAGTATGACTTACAGGCGTTAAACATCAAGTATGCCATGGATGCCTTTGGAGGACCTATTTGGAGCCTGACTGCCAACCCCAGTGGCACCCATCTTCTGGTCAGTAAGCAGTTGTTTCAAATTCAAACTGAGATTTCTCCTGTGCAAGATTTCTTCCCTGTATTCTGGGAAACAAAGTTTGAGTCATGCAGCAACTACAGTTGTAGCTGGATTCCAGCAACCCCATCCGAAAGGTTGGAATTGCTATCAAGGATGAAAGCAATCCTTTTGTTGCTGGTTTTTAAATTGCTTATTCATTCATTTATTTGTTTTCTTAAAGAGAATTACTCATTTCTAGGTTTTTCTTTTTTTTTAAGAGAGATTTTGTTTTTATTTGAAAGGCAGAGTTACAGAGAGGGATATACCTGCTGGTTCACTGCCTAAATGACTGCAGTGGTTGGAATTAGGCCAGTCTGAAGTTAAGAGCTTCATCTGGGTCTGCCATGTGGGTGTGGAGCCTCAAGGACTTGAAACATCCTCTGTTGCTTTCCCACTCTAATCAGGAAGCTGGGTTGAAAGAGGAACAGCCAGAATTCGGTGCCATATAGGATGCTAACACCACAGACAGAGGCTTAGCTCTTTCATTCGGGCCATAGGTCTGCAGTAGAGGTAGGTTATGAAGTTCTGCTTCTGTTCCATATCCTGTGCAAGAATTGAACCACAGCGTGAGAAGCCAATCAACCTGCTTTCTGGCATAGATAAGGGGGCTATTGAGCGTATACTACTAGTTTTTTAATCCTAGTATGTTCCCCTCTCACAAAACGGTTTTTCTCTTTCAGGGGAATTCCTGTTAGGGAGAAATTGTGCCTGTGTGTGCTTAGTCCTATAAAGTGTTTATCTTCTGTTTTCCCTTCATAGGTTGGCTGTGAGGATGGATCTGTGAAACTATTTCAACTCACCCCAGACAAAATTCAGTTTGAAAGAAATTTCGATCGGCAGAAAAGTAAGGGTTCTTATTTGATGGGATATTGAGTAACCTTAATAGGAAGTTATGTTTCTGTGCCATTGGGAATGCGATATTTTTCCATGGGTCCAGATAATATTTCAAGTGTGTGTTAATTTTGTCTAGAAACAAGGAAAATGCTGGAAGACACCCTTATCCCAGGCTTTACCCAGTGTGTAACATTGTTGGAATTGCCTGGTTAAATGAAAATGTGAAGAAACAAGCATTTAAAACAGAAAAACTAGTGCTCTATGGAATTAGTTTGTTGTCACTTAAGTTTGTGGGATGTAAACGGGTGTGTGTGAGTCTTACGCTGGAATGTCATCCTAAGAAGTCG
The DNA here is from genome assembly GCF_017591425.1 of Ochotona curzoniae. NCBI lineage: Eukaryota > Metazoa > Chordata > Mammalia > Lagomorpha > Ochotonidae > Ochotona > Ochotona curzoniae. The sequence goes on along the minus strand of NW_024465926.1, from coordinate 12,785,255 downwards.
TGGTTCTTGTTGCCTTAAATTAGTAGGAGAATTTTATAAACAGGTGTCAGTGTTTGGGCTGGGTGGGCACTGCCCTGCAGAGCCAACATTAGAGCACAGTTTCTGTGAAGCCCACGGGAGTAAATCTTGTCGACTTTCCAGGCTGACCACTGCGAACAAGCAAAGACAAGCCTGTGCTCCAGCCTGGACCGGCCTGGGGACTGTGGGTTGCGAATGTTCTATGGGTGAATAATTGTGCTGTACATACTCGGTGTCCACTCATAAGGTTTATCTTGTGCTGATCAGATTCTGGCTTTATTTCTTTTTAACATTTTCTGTGCCTTTTTGCTCGTGAAGGTAATACACTGCTTTTAACAATTTCATACATTTAGCCTTGAAATAGAAAATCACTATTTCATTTCACTCTGAAGGAACATTATGGAACTGATGCTTTAGATTTTTAATAGAAATGTGGAAGAAGTTTTGGCACTTAGTTTTTGTTGGCATTATCTTTCTGTGTTAGTCACAATAGTCTAGGTGTCATTTCATTCTATGTTCTGCAATTTATGCAACAGAATTTCTGTTGATGCGGAATTTTTTACTGCTACAGTCAGTTCCGTAATGAACATTGTTTCTATACATATTTTTGGACTTTCATGCAAGTTTTTTTTTTTTTTGAAGATTTATTTTATTTTTTTATTGGAAAGGCGGATATACAGAGAGGAGAGACAGAGAGGAAGATCTTCCATCCGATGATTCACTCCCCAAGTGAGCGCAATGGCTGATGCTATGCCGATCCGAAGCCAGGAGCCTCTTCCAGGTCTCCCACACAGGTGCAGGTTCCCAAAGCTTGGGGCCGTCCTCCACTGCTTTCCCAGGCCACAGGCAGGGAGCTGGATGGGAAGCGGGGCTGCCGGGATTAGAACCGGCACTCATATGAGAACCCCTGGCGTGCAAAGCGAGGACCTTAACCACTGCGCCATGGCGCTGGGCCCCTTTTCCAGATTTTTTTTAAATCCCCAACCCAATGCAGTTACTAAGCCAAACAATTTAGATTTTGTTAGCTTATAACTTCTTGTTCCTTTTGTTTGTTTGTTTTTTGTTTTTGTTTGAAAGGCAGAGTCACAGAAAGAGAGCAGTAGAGACAGAGAGATCCTCCATCTCTGGTTTGCTCCCCAAATGGCCTATTGGTGCTGGGTCAGACTGAAACCAGGGACCAGAAACCAGGAACTTCTTCCTGATCTCCCAAGTGAATGCAGGGTCCCAAGCACTTGGGCCATCTTCCTCTTCTTTCCCAGGCAAATTGGCAGGAACTGGGTTAGAAGTGGAGCAACCATAAGGGATGTGAATGCCTCAGGTGGAGGCTTAACTTACTACACCATTATAGCTAACATTTAAAAGTTGTATTCATTCACCTTGCTATCTTTTTCATTAAATGCTATTACTGTGACATAATTATGAGACTTTTTTGTCACCAGACAGTGCCTCTCAGGAGGGTGGTAGGGGAGAGGGCTAGGGTTGTCAAACAGGAGCCCTGTGGATAATGGTGGAAGGAGAGTTGCTTTCCCCTTTGCTGGATATTTATGTGTTGGTTACTTTCTTTTTTGTTGTACTCCTCCCAAGATCGCATCCTGAGTCTCAGCTGGCATCCCTCTGGTACCCACGTTGCAGCTGGTTCCATCGACTACATCAATGTGTTTGATGTCAAATCAGGTGAGTTTTGTTTTTTCTCAGCTTTTTCGGTCACACGTTTTGTTTGTCAAATTCACATACTTGAGTTTCTAAATGCTTGACCTCTTGCCACGTGTCCAGTGACGTTCAGGGTTTAACCTGTCACTAACCTTCTGAGTCGTCCACCATGAACTTTATTCCTTTGTTGGGTTATTGTTGTTTTCTGGAGATCCTGGCTGTTCGGTGCGATGCAGTATGTTTTTGATTATAAAGAGATTTCATGTTACAATGGCATTTGCCCTCAGTCTGCACAGTCTGCACCACATTTAGTGTGAGTGATCAGTTGTAGAATTCCTATTTACATATCGCAGTCCTTTGTTAAAAAAAAAAGTTGGCTTCTTTCCTTGAGGAACCTAAGATCTTGGCAGCATAATTGGCAAGACATGAAATGAGAAGAGAGAGAAACGCGACTTGGTTCTTGGCCTGAAAAATTGACAGAAAATTAACTGAACCCTGCAGTGATGAGGTTGTGAGGTGGGTATGTGTGCTCACCCGCCTGAGATACAGAGGTAAATCAGGTCCGATGACAGCTCTGTCTTCCTCAGCCTGTTAAATTTATTACTGGCTATACCTCTACACGTGGTCAAAAAAATACTTTAGGCCCTTTTAACCAAAATGAAGGTGTCCCCTTCTGCTTCACGTCACTTCTCTTCTTAAAGGCAGCCGCTACAACTTTTAACTGGCTCTTGATACTTATCTGTGTTCTACACAAAACATGCTTATAATGCTGCATTTTGATTTTTTAGGTTTAGAGCATCAATTATAGACTTTTACAGCTGGGCTCTGTTTCATTTTTTTCTTTCTTTTTAAAAAAAAAAGATTTATTTTTTGTTGGAAAGGTGGGTGTACAGAGAGGAGGAGAGACAGTGAGGAAGATCTTCCATCCGATGATTCACTCCTCAAGTGGCTGCAACAGCTGGAGCTGAACCTACCCGAAGCCAGGAGCCAGGAACTTCTTACATGTCTCCCACACGGGTGCAGGGTTCCAAGGCTTTGAGCCATCCTCCACTGCTTTCCCAGGCCACAAGCAGGGAGCTGGATGGGAAGCAGGGCTGCCGGGATTAGAACCGGCGCCCATATGGGATCCTGGTGCATGCAAGGCGAGGACTTTAACCACTACACTATGGCGCTGGGCCCTGGCTCTGTTTTTTAATGCTCTGACGTAGGAACACATGCTCTCTGCTGGTCCTCCTAGAGTGGCCGTGTTGTGACTGTTTAATGAAAGATCTGTGTTGTTATGTTCATTCTACTCACTGGTTGTCTTCGTTTCTTTTCCTTTGTACTTTTCTGTTCTCTGCTCAGATCCCTCACCTGTACGAATCACTTGCAGATGCATGACTGGTATTATTTCTACCAGAGCGTTTTGACCCACACTCCTCCCGGTCTTTGCTGAGCCTCAGTGGACCTCCTTCCCAATTGAGATCTAACCTGTGGAGTTTTCACATTACTTCTATGACAAAGGAGTGCTCTTCTCGTCTCCATTTCCACATTATTGAATTTCTGGTCTTATTCCTATGTTTGGGGGTTGTGGAGAAAGAATCAGAGAGAGGGTTGGTATGATGGCCTAGTGGCTGAAGTCCTCGCCTTGAACGCGCTGATCTCATATGGGTGCCAGTTCTAATCCTGGCAGGCCTGCTTCCCATCCAGCTCCTTGCTTGTGGCCTGGGAAAGCAGTAGAGGACAGCTAAAGTCTTGGGACCCTGCACCTATGTGGGAGACACGGAAGAGCTCCTGGCTCCTGGCATCGGATTGGTGCAGCATCAGCCTTTGCTGTCACTTGGGAAGTGACTTGGACGGAAGGTTTTTCTCTCTGCTTGTCTTCCTCTATATATATCTGACTTTGCGATAAAAATAAACCTTAAAAAAAATAGTCTGAAAGAATGAATTCTCAGCTGGAATTCTCAGGTGCTTAAGTAGGGAGTTGGATTGGAACTTGAATCAGTGACCATGTGGTATGCCAGCAGTGTAGGAGTTTTATTTGGATTCCTCACCTTTACTGTTATAAAATTTGATGGCTATGTTTCTAGGTATATGGACCAATTATACTAGGTATTTGATAACTGCTTTTACTCCAAAACCCGTATCTTTTGGTACCATGGGAAGCTCGTATAAATTATTTTGTAGGTGCATATCTTTCTCCATTTTCTTTTACTGGCTCTTCATATTTTCTTTTTCATTTTTTTTTTTTCATTTAAAAAGCTAGTTATTTATTTGAATGGCAGAGCAATAGGAAGAAAGAGTGAGACAGCTTCTGTTCACTCCTGGATGTCTGCCACAGCTGAGACTGGGCCAGATTGAAGCTTTTCAAAGCATGGACTTCCCTGGAGTATCATCTACCTGAACTACTTGTGTGGGAGCCTTTGCAGTCAGGGGGTTCTGGTCTGGTTTTTGCCCATCACATTCCATTAGAATCATCACCACATTCTGCCTGATGACTTTGGACCTGGCTGCCCTGACTCTGAGAAGGAAACTGCCCTTCTGAGCGTTCAGGCTGCTGTTTGCCCAGAGTCCGGCTTTCCATATGGTCCTGCTGCCCACTGCTGTGCCTGATCTCCTTCCTCAGGGTTCAGTCCCCCGGGTCCTGATTTTTGGAGATTTGCTCAGATGATCAGGTTGTGTATCCAAAGGACCCAACAGCTCTTAGCCCTCCCTTTGAGTCCCACTTTCACCTTCGCTTCTAGGTCATCTGGGTTGCCCAATTCCTGGATCTTCCAGAGAGGCCTTCATGTAAATCAGGGGCCTTCTTGGCTTTCCTCCTTGCCAACTTTGGTCTTGGTTTTGGAGCTTTGCCTGCCAGATTCTAGGATGTTCCATTCTGTCTCCCTCGAATTTTGGAAAAGAGCAGAGTGGGGTGTGTGTGTGTGTGTGTGTACACCTCCCCAGCGTAAGTCAGTGTCCCACCTATCCTTTCCCATTTCACATCCCCAGCAGAGGCTTCTATCTTATACTCCTCTTGCTCCCTCTTCCCGACTCTGCTCTACAGATCACCATTTTGGAGATTCATTGCTGGGCTGGCTCGTTGTGTCCGAATGACTAACATTTGCCATCATGCCTATCGGGGTGGTTTCTGAGGACTAAAGGAGAAAGGTGTCATGTCTATGTATGTGCTTTTCTTGGTTTCAGGGAGCACCATTCACAAGATGAAGGTGGACAGACAGTACATGGGTGTGTCTAAACGACAGTGTATTGTCTGGGGAGTGGCCTTCCTGTCCGATGGCACTGTCATAAGTGCGGACTCTGCTGGTAAAGTACAGTTCTGGGACTCCGCCACTGGGACCCTGGTGAAGAGCCATCTCATTGCAAACGCTGATGTGCAGTCTATTGCTGTGGCTGATGTGAGTACTGCCTCGTTCGGGGCAGTTGGCACCACCAACACTTTCTCATCCAAATGGGGGGCTAGAAGAAATTTTAGGAAAGCATACCTGATGTTCCTTAGCATACTGTTTCAGGGGTCATGTGTACCTTACCAGAATATCTTCTTTTTTTTTTTTGTAAGACTAGAAGACAGTCCCTTGTGTGTATGTGTACACATGCACGAGCACACACACACATACTCCCAGCACATGTTGCTTTTCCAGTCATCTGTTGACGGGCATTTGAGTTATTTTCATCTGTTGTCCATTGTGGACGGCGCCGACAGGAACACTGATGTATAAATATCTATATGTGTTCCTGTTTTCAGTTCCTCTCTATTCCTTCATTACTATTGTTTGGATTTTTTTTTTTTATTTACATTATTGCTTGGATGGTGGGTTTTTTTTTTTTCTGGTTAATTTTTCTGATTTTAGGAATACCTTCTGTAGTTCTCTGTAAAGGAATATCACTGTTTTTATTGGATTATATGAAACTTATGCATTTCCTTCTTGGAAATTAACCTTTTTGTTATGTTAAATATCTCTGTTAATGCAGTAGGCATCTTTCCATGCCACTTAAACTGCCAGTAGAAATGCAGACAGTGCATGGGTCATAGCCTGACAGACCTGGGGGGCAGCAGATGGTGATGGCTCAGATACTTGGGTCCCTGCCACCCATGTGGGAAACCAGGATGGAGTTTCTGGTTCCTGGCTGTTGCAGACATTTGGGAAGTGAACCAGTGGATGGGAATATAATAGGATTACTTTAGAGTCTCTCTCTCTTGCTCACTCTTTAAAATTTCTTCCTTCTTTCTTTTATTTATTCTGAAAGCTAGAGCAAGCTTCCATCTGCGGTTTCCTCCCCAGCTGGCTGGACCAGGCTGAAGCCAGGAGCCAGGAGCCTCATCTAGGTCTCCCACATGACTAGCAGGTGCCCAAATGCTTGGGTTATCATCTGCTGCTTTTCACCTGGGCCTTCAGGCAGAAGCTGGATTGGAAGTTTGCTTTACCTCAAGATTGCCTTTTATGCCCTTTATAAGGCTTAATACTTTTTTCTTTCTTTCTTTCTTTCTTTTTTTCTCAGCTAGAACCCTTTGTTAAGGTTATCCTAGATCTTTTATCCCTTTCGCTATTGTAATTTGTATATATCACCCTCGTGATCAGGACCTGTTGCCGGTGTTGTCAGTAAGGGGGCACCTTGTTAGCTTGGGTCTGAGCTGGCTGCTGTGATAGGAGGGTTAGCTTCTGGAGGAACAAGACCCCTCTGACCTGTCCAATCTGGGTGTAGATTCTCCCTTAGGCTTCTCATATAGAAAAGTTTGGGGAATACTTTTTTGGCTGAATCCTGTTTTGCTCATGTGAAACTCTGTTACGATTTTCTCAGCAAGAAGACAGTTTTGTGGTGGGCACTGCAGAAGGGACAGTGTTCCATTTCCAGCTGGTCCCTGTGGCTTCCGGCAGCACTGAGAAGCAGTGGGTGCGAACAAAACCATTTCAGCATCACACACACGATGTACGCACCGTGGCCCACAGCCCGACGGCCCTGATATCTGGAGGTGAGCTCTGCCACTTTACTCTGCCCAGCACTGGCTGTATTCACGCAGAACTTGTTCTAATTCTGCACACCTTCTGCTCCTGTTGCAGGCACCGACACCCACTTAGTAATTCGTCCTCTCATGGAGAAGGTGGAGGTAAAGAATTACGATGCTGCTCTCCGGAAAATCACCTTTCCCCATGTAAGTATTATCTCCTGCTCCCTGTGCCTCTACTGTGCAGCTCATGTCCCTGGCCAGTTTTAGGATTCTTCCTTTCGGTTCTGTGTCTCTTGTTCATTCCTTCCTGTTTACCAGGTACGTCCTCTGGAAGACTTGGCCAGGTGGGGCAAGAGATCTGCATTTTAGAGAAATCATTCTTCTTGTACTATTTCTGGGGGAATCATAACCCTCTCCAAACAGCTGTGGTCTAGGCAGATTTTGTGAGTCTGTTTTTTTGAGGGTAGTCTGTGTTATTCTGGGTGGAGCAGGAAAATCTTGGCTTTCAGTGGTTTCTTCTAGGGAAATGATTCCAGCTTCCCCAACCAGTAAATCTTCTCCCCAACCTCTGCCTCTATATTCCATTTAACTGAGAAGTTTTATGAGACCATCTCTTCATTAACTTACACATATAGCATATATATACACATGTGTTACATGGATATGTAAATTAGTTGAGAACTATTTAATATATAAACTATATACCAGAGGCCAGTGCTGTGGTAGAGTGCATTGGTGCTTCTACCTGGGGTGCCAGCATCTCATGTGGGCACCTGTTCGGGTCCTGGCTGCTGCATTTTTAATCCAGTTCCGTGCTGATGGCCTGGGAAAGCAGTCGAGGATGGCACCTGCACCTATATGTGACACTAGGAAGGAAGGACTCCTGGCTTCAGCCACCCCAATTGGAGAGTGAACCAGTGCATGGAGGATCTCTGTCTCCTCTCTCTCTGACTCTGCCTTTAAAAAAGAAAAAAAGGCGAACAGACTCTATGCTGACTGTAAACAATTTGATGAGGTTGTACTGGTTGTCATTTACTCTTTATTTTTGCCATACTGCCATTGTATGTCTTTTTCCTTTGTGATTCTCTTTATAGCAGCTTTTTAAAGATCTTTCATTTCCATTGACATCATTTCAGCTCACTCTCCATTAATCTGTTTAAAAAGAAATTTAATTTGTGGCTTTGAGCCTCAGCCTTTGGCTGTGCCTATTGCCATCAGCACAAATGCCTAGTTCCTGGACATGGCTTGTGTGCCCTCAATCCTGCCCTGTCCTTCAGCTTCTTTCACCTCTTTCGTGCACTTGAAGCAGCCCTACCATTACCCTAGCCATTCTGACTCCCTTCTGAGCTTTCTCACATGCTATTGCTCTTCATAGAACATTACTGCCCTGCCCTCTCTTATCTTTTTTTTTTTTGCTATTTAATTTTTATTTTATTTGAAAAATAGAAAATAGATACAATCACAGAGAGATCATCTATCTTTTCCATTATTTCCAAATGTTCATAACAGCTAGAGCTGGGCTAGGCTAAAGCTAGGCGCCTAGAATTAAAGTCAGCCATGTGTGGCAAGGACACACAACTTGAACCGTCACCTGCTAACTCCCAGAGAGTAGATTAAAAGTGGAACCAGGCCTTAGACTTGATACAGGATGTGGGCAACTCATCTTAATTACTATGCCAAATGCCTCTCCCTGTGCCTAACAAGTCCGCCAGTGAACATCACCTTTTACCCCCCTCAGGTGAGGTTAGCTATTCTGTCTTACTTTTTTTTTTATTGTTGTTACATACTTATGTTAGCCATGTTAAATTTTTTTACATATTAGGGTAATTGCCTGTCTCCCTGGTACCCCATTATATTAGAATCTTCTTGAGTACAGGGCCAGTTTTTTTATTCATTGCTATTTTCTTAGGTTTTAAAACAGTGCCTGGCATAGCATTGGACTTAAAATACCTAATAAATGTATTTGCAGCACTTCAAAAACTGTGCTAAAATGTTACTATATCTAGTACTGAGGCATTGGCTGACCCTGGCTTATTTATAACTTTTCAATTCTTGGATACAGCGACGTCTCATTTCCTGTTCTAAAAAGAGGCAGCTTCTCTTGTTCCAGTTTGCTCATCACTTAGAACTTTGGCGCCTGGGATCCACAGTTGCAACAGGTATGCTGGAATACAGTTTCCTTTCCACTAAGAAATTAGAGACAGAAGCCTTAAATCAGAAATATAGTTGAAATTCTCTTTATAGAAAAAAATGGATTTTTTTTCCTTTATCCATTAGCACTTAAAATTTTTCTACCCACTAGACAAAGTAAACAAAATATTTGGAGTATTAAAATTTTGAGTAGAGGATCCTGGATCTATCTGGAGTCCTACAGGGTCTAGAGAACTAAGAGTACAGTTTCGGTTGGCCCAAGTGTGAATGAAAACAGACTGTGGGGACATGGTGAGATTTAAATGATGGGTAGAAACAGTCTCACATGATCAAGATCCCATGGGCCTTTATGAAGTGAAGGCCACATGGCCTTTTGTGTAATGTATAAATGAAATGTTTGGGTCCTCTTGTTGGTAGTATTTATCATCGAGGTCATCCAAATGCCAGTGCCACCCACCTGCATGCCACACTGTGGGGTATGGCTTCAGAGCTTTCGTGCTGTTTCACAGGAGAGACAGAGTATGTGAGTCAGCTTTTCCTCACTAATGAAATACCATGTATTTAGGTCACAGCGTTGGAGGCTGAAGGTCCAAATAGTGCGGCTTAGCCTCTGGTGACAGCCGTCACCAGCTCTGCTCCTGTCACCTTGTGCTGACTGCATGGGAACTGCAGTCCCTTACCTCTGGGTACAGGAGGACAGGGAAAGACTGGTTGTGACCAGACCCAGGTGTTATTGCTCTCCCAAGAAATAACCAGGGTTCCAAGAGAATTACTCCAATCCTTTCTGAGAATACACTCCACCAGTTGACCTAGACCTCCCATGAGACCCTACCTTTCAACAGTCCCACCTTCCCCGTCACCACCAAACTTAGAACCAAGCTCAATTATACTTACCGTGGGGACAGACTACATCCGAAAGTTCATGTTTTGTTTTTGTCAGTTCCCACAAAACATGGCAGCTTACTTAGTTTTTTTACTTCCTACTGGCTAAAATTTCTACCCTATAAGCTTTTAAGAAGAAATAATGTGTGGCCTAGTGGCTAAAGTCCTCGTCTTGAAAGTGCCAGGATCCCATATGGGTGCCAGTTCTGATCTCGGCAGCTCCGCTTCCCATCCAGCTCCCTGTTTGTGGCCTGGAAAAGCAGTGGAGGACAGCCCAAAGCCTTGGGATCCTGCACCTACATGGGAGACCCGGAAAAGCCCCTGGCTCCTGGCTCCTGACTTTAGATCGGCATAGCACTGGCCATTGCTGCCTCTTGGGAAGTGGATCATCAGATGGAAGATCTTCTTCTGTCTCTCCTCCTCTCTGTATATGTGACTTTGCGATAAAAATAAATAAAGTCTAAAAAAAAAAAAAAGAAAGAATGTATAAGTAATGTATGATTTTTTTAAAAAGTACATGGAACTTTTCTTGTTTCAGGCAAGAACGGGGATACCCTTCCACTCTCTAAAAATGCAGATCATTTACTGCACCTCAAGACAAAGGTAAGCAGGTTCGCTGTTCAGGCCCTGAATCCAGAACGTCCTGTGCAGTCAGGATTTGGGATGACTTCATTCACATGCTAAACTGCTTGTGTCTCCTGAGCTGAGAGTGATTGTAAAATTTTTTAAGGAACTGTGACAGTTCCTTCCCCAGCCCTGCCTTCAGCCCTACCCCCTGCAGTAGAATACTCTTCTGGTTCGTATTCCCACTCCTGTGTGCATGTGCTGTTGATGTTATTAGGAAAATCCTATTCAGACTGCTTTGGCCACTTGAGATTCTTCATTGTACTTATTGAAGTGTTTGTGTGCGCAGTTTCCGCATGAAGAATGCAAGCAATGGTGACAGTTGATATCTTTGATCACCCCTGAATTTCTAGTACGCTCCTCCTGAAATCAGTTCCCTTTAGAGAACTTGCCTTTCTGTGTGTGTGTGTGTGTTTGTTATTCATCTGTAGGAAGAGATCATTTTTTCCATAAAGATTATGCTGAACTTCTCCTTTATGTTTCAAGTCTTTTTCGTGTGCTGTTTTACAGACGTTTAAAGTGGGGGTATCATAAACAACAGAAAATCTGTGCCCTAATTTGCCTGTCCTTCCAGGCTCTCATGCCTTCAGTGCCTTCCTGGCTGAGGTTTACGATGAGGCAGCAGGGGCTGGGACAGTGTGCAGTAAGAGCAGAGCGGTCCCGTCTCAGTGCTCTGAAATGATAGTGACACGCTGTACTCAGGCTGTGTGTGGGTGCTCTTATTTCCATCTAAAGCAGCAAGAACTTGAGAATTCCAGTGAACGGTGTCCTGTCAGGTTTTGATCAAACATCCTTTCTGGCTTCTGATTTTGCCAGGGTCCTGAGAACATCATCTGCAGCTGTGTCTCCCCATGTGGAGGTTGGATCGCCTGTTCCACGGCTTCCCGCTTTTTCCTCTATCGGCTGAGTTATGTACGGGACAACATTAACCTTAAGCGGGTAAGTGGCAGCCTAGGGTGTGGTCACAGAAGAAGACACTTCCAAAATGTGTGATTTTGGGGAGAGGTGGGAACAAACTGCACATGAACCCTGGCTCGACAAAGAGCTGTTGGAAGGTAGCCATGACAAAACAATGGAAATGCATTTACATTTTGACTTGATTATGATCTTGGAAGGGCAGGGGAATGCAGAAAGTGGTGGTAACATTTAGAGTTCTCTCCTCAGTGGCTTTATGTGTGACTGTTACTTCCGTGACCAGAAAGGCAGTTAGTAAATGATGCGAGGGGAGTGTCTGTGCCATTAGCCAGAGTTCCAGCCTCTGTGAACTGGCTTGCTTGGAGACAGGAAGCATTCCTGTAATTTAAACCCTCCATGATTGTTCTGGATGGACCATCAGTCTCCCTTCTTTCTCACTGGCTGTTACTGTTTATTCCCTCAAAGGTTTCCAAAATGCCAGCGTTCCTTCGCTCTGCCATTCAGATTTTATTTTCTGAAGATTCAGCAAAGCTCTTCGTGGCATCCAATCAAGGATCTCTGCACATTATCCAGCTGCTTGAAGGGGGCTTCAAGCACCTACACACATTCCAGCCGCCATCAGGTAGGCCTGGGTCGTGATCCCAGGAGAGTTGTCAGTGATGGAGGTGTAACTGTGCACTTGGATCACACTCTGCCCACCCTGCCAGCATGCTCACATGTTGGCAATTTACAGTAGGCGGCATGACACTTGATGAAGTCTGAAATGTCCCTCACACCCACTCCTTTCTCACTGGGATTTTGATTCCTTATTTGGGGCCAGGGAAGTTTCGTCATCTTCCCAGAGCTTTGTTAGAGCAGAGCATAAGGAAAGTTAAAATCATCTAAGAATTAAGTACCATTTGTATTTTGATATTTCCCAACCTGTGTTTATAAGTAAATACTTTGTGGGCGTGTTACTTTCCTTGGTTGGTTGTTTATAGAAAGATGAAAGAGCCATAATATGCATACAGTCTCATTGCCTCTGTTCATTTTATATTCCTGATCATTTCTCCATGTTCCTTGAGAACATGCATTAGTGGGTCCACGGTGTAGTAACTGTTGCTGAGGATTCAGACTCGGTACCAAGCCTAAGGTGGTAGTTCTCCCCACCACCATGTTACTTAGACTCTGTCAGCCCAGAAAGTCGAGTCTTTTTTTAAATTTATTGATGGATTGATTTTTAAGTCAGAATTACATGGAGAAGGGAGAAGACAGGAATAGATTTTCCATTCTCTAGCTTACTCACTAGATGACTGTAATCGCCAAGGCTGGCCAGGTTGAAGCCAGGAGTCGGGAGGTTCTGTCTCCTATAGGGACATCTTCTGCTGCTTTCCCAGGCCGTTAGAAGCGTTCTAGATCTGCAGTGGAGCAGCCAGGATTTGAACCAGTGCCAATGTGGGGTGGCAGTGTCACAGGTGGTTATTTTACCCTCTTTACCACAACATTAGCTCATAGAACATCAAGCCTTTTAGCTTTGATGCTAATGATCTATAAGGTGCACAAGAAATACACACGAAAAAATTCCCACAGGTTAGGGATCAGATCGGTTAAACTGACTATTCCTTGAGTCTCTGTTTATTCCATTAGAGCTTATTTGTTTTGTACTTAACATCCCTTAAAATTTGGCCCTGGATTATGTATATGATTTTCATTCTCCTTTCTTCTCTTGTTTTCTCTTTGTAGTCAGGCTGTTTTTTTTCAGCCCTTAAATCTGTTTATTTCAGTCCCTGTCACATAACTCCCTAGCTGCGTCCTGTCCTTTTCATCCTCACACAACTGTCGACATCTGGCTTAGGTCTCTGTTATTGTTTGGTGCATTATATGCAGCACATAGTTTGCATATGGCATCACTATCTGAATTTTATCCCACATGAGTCTTCAAGTTGCCAAATTGGTCTAAAGTCTCTTGATGACAAAGATGTCTCAATGTATTCATCCTCTCTTGCTGCCAAATATACAACAGGCCCCCAAGCATATTAAGGTATGCTTCAAGTTTTCTGAACTTGTGTATGTCCATGACTTTGTTTAAAAACCATTTGCAGGGCCAGTGTTATGGCAAAGCAAGTTAACCTACTGCCTTCAACACCATCAACCCATATACATGTTGGCTTGAGTTCTACCTCCCCAGTTCCTGCTAATGTGACTGGAAAAGCAACCAAGTCCTTGGTTCCCTGCACCTCTGTGGGAGACATGGGTGGTGGTTCTTGGCTCCTGGCTTCAACTTGGCTTAGATCTGGCTATTGCAGACATTTGGGGAGTGAGCCAATGCACGGAAGATGCCCTTTTCTGTCTGCCTCTAAATACCTTTCCAATAAATAAATAGAGAAGCCTTTCTATTTAAAAAAAAAAAAAAAAGCCATTTGATAAAAAAAAAAAAAACAGCTTGAAACAAGTTAATGCTTTGGTTTTAGGGTCATGCCTTTGGCTCAGGGGTTTAGCTGCCGCTTGAGATACCTGTAAACCAAGCATTCCTATATCAGGGTGCCTGCATCTGACTGTTAGCTCCATTCCCCAGCCCAGCTTCATTTTTGCTCAATCCTGGGGGGCAACAGGCTCAAGAACTTGGATTTCTGCTACATACGTAGGAGTTTCAGATTGAGTATCCAGCTCCTGGCTTTAGTTTGGCCCGAACTCAGCTGTTGATGCATCTGGAGAGAGAAAATAAAACTAAGACTAAAAAGAAAATAAATATAGTGCTTAGCAGAAATGGCCTCCCTGATTTCTCCATCACCCCAGTTGGAAGTATCTGACTGAGGCACAGCCGTCTGATGCCTTCACTCATATCTCTTTGACTCCACTTTACAAAAGGGATGATTAATCATGTTAGAAAGGTAAACATATTAACATCTAGAACTAATTTGTAAAGCAATCAGTAAATGACCTGGCAGTGATTGAGATCTCAAGAGACCTATTGGACTTTGCTATCCTCGTCAAGGCAGGCTTGACTCTGAACAGTGAGTTCACAGACCTAACTGTACTTCCGCCTCCAGGGACAGTGGAGGCCATGTATCTTCTGGCAGTCAGTCCGGACGGGAACTGGCTCGCTGCCTCGGGTACCAGTGCTGGCGTGCATGTCTACAGTGTGAAGCATCTCAAGGTGAGCACCATCCTTTGAGCCTTGTTGAGCCTGTATTCCTGTGCTGAGTGCACGTGCCTTGCAGGTTGTACCCATGTTCCAACTTAAAGCACTCATTTCTTTGAAACAATTGGAGCTTCAGGTTCCCTGTCCAATGATGTATTTATGAATGATTTACTCGGCCATTTGTAAAATTAATACTATCAGTTTTGTACACAGTTTCACATGCATTTTTAAAAATAAAATTAGGTAAATGTCTAGCTTATGAGGAATGTGGAGTCCTTTTGAGTTCCAAGGACTAGTTTTCAAAACAGCTGACTTCCAGTGTTTCCTGTGAGAGGTTTATCATGTTCCCTTGCACCTGTTATTTGTTCCCAGCTTCATTGCACGGTACCTGCCTACAATTTTCCAGTAACTGCTATTGCCATTGCTCCTAACACCAACAACCTTGTCATTGCGCATTCTGATCAGCAGGTAAGAGATTACAACACTTTCTCTTTTTTTTTTAAGACTCTCTTTTTTTTTTTTTAAAGATTTATTAATTTTTATTGGAAAATCAGATAAACACAAAGGAAGATCTTCTGTCAGCTGGTTTGCTCCCCAAGTGGCTGTAGTGCGTGGAGCTGAGCTGATCCAAAGTCAGGATCCAGGAGTTTCTTTTGGGTCTCCCATGTGGGTGCAGGGTCCCAAGGTTTTGGGCTGACTGCAACTGCTTTCCCAGGCCATAAGCAGGGAGCTGGATATAGGATCCTGTATAGGATGCCCATATAGGATCCCAGCGCAATCAAGGTCAGGGCTTTAGCTGCCAGGCTACTACGCTGGGTCCAACACTTAATTATTTTTATTTGTAAGGCAGATTTACAGAGACAAGGAGAGATAGAGAAGGAAAGATCATGCTCTAGGTTGCTCCCCAAATGGCCACAATGGTCAGAGCTAAGCTGATTTGAAGATAGGAGCCCAAAGCCTCTTCTGGGTCTCCCTTGTGGGTGCAGCTTTTCAGACACTTGACAGTTCTCCACTGCTTTGTTGAACGGAAACTGGATCAGTCAGGACATGAACCAGCACCCTCATGGGATGCCAGTGCTTAAAGGTGGTGGATTTGCCAGTTGGAGCCGTGATATTAGCCTTGCTTACAGTGCCTGCTAATTTCTTCCTACCCAAAGGTTGGAATGATGGGAGAGTTTTTAAAAGATTTATTTATTTTTATTGTAAAGACAGATTTACAGAGAGAAGGAGACGCATGACTGAACTATATATACAAATCAATGTGAAGCAGTCTTCATGATATGAGAGAAAGCAAGATTAAGAGCACTGAGATGTTCTTTATCAGAAAACATGTACACAAGAAATTGAAGCCTACTCTTTGCAGATTTATTTCATATGAAAGGGAGAAAGATGGATCTCTCATCTAACTGAGTAACTCCCCAGATCCTGTAACAACCAGGGCTGGCTCAGGGAGAAGCTAGGAGTCTGCCGCTCAGCCCAGGACTCAGGCACTGGAGCCATCAGCTGCTGCCTGCCAGAGTGTGCACTAGCAGACTTAAACCCTGGTGCCCTGACAAACGTGCGCCTGAAGGTTACTCTTGCTTTGGAGGAGGAAGATTCCAAGATGGCAGGGTGACTTTTATTGTTCTGGAATTTATTCTTTTTACTTAAAAGAGAGAGGAGAATGAGAACCTAGTTTGGAAATGATGAGATCAAAAGTCTGTATAGACATTTTGTGGTTGGGAATGAGGGCTCTCCCACTCTGTGCTTTCTGGGTACCCACCTGCATTTCTTGGCACATTTCCCTAGGTGTTCGAGTACAGCATTCCTGACAAACAATACACAGAGTGGAGCCGGACTGTCCAGAAGCAAGGGTTCCACTATCTTTGGCTCCAGAGGGACACGCCCATCACACACATCAGTTTTCATCCCAAGAGGCCAATGCACATCCTTCTCCATGACACCTACATGTTCTGCATCATTGACAAGTCCTTGGTGAGTTCTTTCTTGACTGCCTCACTGTTATCCTTGAAGCTCTGATAACTATAGGTAAAAGCAGGGAGAATCAGCATTTACTCTCTTGACGTGTTCTTTGGCAAACTAGTGCTCTGGTTGTACAGATTTCTTCATTTGCATGGCTCTGAAGGAGGAGTTAGCCTTTGTGTAGTAGATTTTGCTAATTGAGTTGTTTTCTCTTTTTTGCTAAGTCAGCAAGTAAACTTCAATAGGTAAGTGATCATGGCTGGAAACTGAAGGTGACCAACCCTGCTTGGGAATACTGTGGATCTGGCCAACTCATTGTCAACTCTGAATCCTGGGGTGACTGAAAACTGGATGGGTTAAAGTAGGTACAGGGTGAGGCCCTGACCACTCTTCCCCTTGGCCAGAGATAGTAAAACACAGTCCGCAGGAAATTGGTCTTAATGTCTTGAGAAGAGTCCAACTAGAAAAATTCCGTTCTTCATGCCTGAGATTTAGGTGGGATGTGAGTGTTTTCTTCAGTTTGAGATTCCTGGCTCTTTGCCAAATGCTGTTTTGATTGATTGAGTTTATGTGTCCTTTCTGGCCAATTCCCCTCCTGCCCTGTCCTGTCCTGTCCTGGGAGCCCTGTCTGCAATGCAGTTGGTCTTACACTGCAGCAGTACCCTGGGTTTTGGTCTATGTGGAGGTGGTGGTGGAAGGAGCGTGGGGAAAGCTACAGATACCAGAGGAGTTGTGCCCAGGGATGTGTCACTGAAACTCATCTCGTGGGCCCTTCGTCCTCGTGCTGTGGGAGCAGAGCTGGCTGACAAATGCTTTCTGTGAGATGAGTGATAGAGGAAGGGCCTCTCCCACTCACTCTGTAAGGCAGCACAGATCACTTTTTCCTAAGTGTTGGTGATAAGTCCAACACTTCCTCATTCCTGGCAGAACTATTTCCCAAGGAAGTCAGAGGTGAAGTATCATTTGTTTGCCCAGAGGTCATCTCTTGAGGTGGCACTGACATCACGGGGGAGGGGGGGATTTGTTGAGGTTTTGCCTGGGGAGAATTTAAGTCACTTGGCCAGTCTGCTGCCGGATTGGGAGAGTCTAGAAAGCACAGAGCCTACGTGGGCGGAGCTGTGCATATGCCAGTCAGTTTGTTCTGTTCTTACCAAGTGTTACTGATGAGACTGACAGGCAGCCCCAGCAGGACCCTAGGGCTTCAGGGAGCACCAAGCCCTCTTGTGCTTGCTGCTTGCACCCTCCATTGTGTGACTGGAGGAGCAGTGGCAGCTTTTCCTGGAGTAGAGACAGGGAGGTAGCTGTGGAAGCCCTATAATTGAAAGTCAGATTTTTAACAGTCTCTTTCTCCCTGTCTCTCTCTTTAGCCTCTTCCAAATGACAAAACCTTACTCTACAATCCGCTTCCTCCCACAAGTGAGTCAGATGTTGTCCGGAGACGCACAGCCCATGCCTTCAAAATGTCAAAGATTTATAAGGTAAAGCTTCCTAGGTTCTTGACCATTGGTTCTTGGTGCTGGTAGCAAAACCATAGTACATTCCATAATAGAAAGACCAGAGTGCCTTTCTTTGTAGGCAGATAATCTGGTCTGGAACAGACAAGTGACCTTTCCCAGGCTCTTTGTCCCTTGTGTCTGCATTTTGTTGCTGCTCAGTAGCTTTGAGGTACTGTGTAACCCACCGACTCGGCCATAGTGAAGCTCGTAAACAGTGAGAGATAATGTTGGTGCCCACGTGACATCTTGGTTGTTGTGCAAGCTGGCTTTTAAATCGTGTTTGTATTTGGAAAATGTGCCACAAGACAAATTTCAAGCAAACAGAAGTTGAATTTATTACCTCGTTTTTCCTTCATGGATTATGGTCTTCACTATATTTAAATCATGCACGGAGCTTGTGACATCACAGCTATTTGGGTCAACTCAGAGCAGTCACACTTTGCAGGTTGGAATTTCTTCAGTCATGGAGCATTCTCTCATGGGTTTGCAAAAATTTTTAAGAGGTAGGGTTCTATAAATTATTCAGGTGTAATCAACTTCTTGATGCATTTTTGACTTGGCAGTTGATAAAAGTTTATTGCATAAAGCCCTTGCTTTGCATTGATTCCTAAGAAGTAAAAGAATTACAAGTTTTTTTATCTGGAGAAACATGAAAAATCCTGCTGACATCCTTCCTCAGTGAACTCAGTTAGAATCTCCTGATGTTGCCTACCACTTTGAGTCCTAAGACAGGGAAGAATGTCCGATTTGGGTCCTCCAGTCTAGAACAAGGCCAGCCTTTTAGCCCTGGGTTAGCCCCTGAGCCTAACTCGTGGTGGACTCCATATCATCTCCGCAGCCTCTGCTCTTCATGGATCTTCTGGATGAAAGAACACTTGTGGCAGTGGAGCGGCCCCTGGATGACATTATCGCTCAGCTCCCACCACCCATCAAAAAGAAGAAATTTGGAACCTAAAACTGGGCACTGCCTGTGTCCTTTCTTGAACTGTCTGCCCTCTTTCTTTTCACAAATCATACTAATAAAACAAAGTTATTCTTTAGGACTAGTCATTGTAAATGTTATCTTCTAAAATGTGAACAGTAAGTTACCTTCGGGGAGGAAGGTGGAGAGAAACCCTGAGGTATTTGCATTTGGGATGCTGTTCTGAGCAGCTGCTAGCTCATACAGTGTTTTCAGGATCCTGTTACTTCTTTAGTCCACACGCTCCAAAGAAAGATAGTTTGATCCTGTTTTGTTATGTTCCTTACAAGTCCCTGAGACATCAGAAGGCCAATGACCTTCACTGTCACAAGGTCGCGGCCCATGCACAGGTGTGGGTCCCTACATTGTCTCACCCTGGAGGATTAAGGAAGCTGCTTACAGACCCAAGAGCCAGCACACCAGGAGCTGTATCAGCCTTAAGGTTCAAAGAATTTCTACAACACTAGTGCACCATCAAAAAAAAAAAAAAAAAAGGAAAGGAAAAGAAAGATGTCTTTGGCCTTTCACAATTACTGTTAATTTTATTTGGAAGAGGAAAATCGGGTCTTAGGGTATCTGTCCTTTAAACAAACTTTTCAGCTGTGTTTAAACATACTGAAACATGGGCTGGGGAATTAAGATGTGCTCAGGGGAGGGAATCAATAAGGGGACTTTAAAAAAAAAAATCAAGCATGCGGGCCCAGTGCGGTAGCCTAGTGGCTAAAGTTCTCGTCTTCCGTGTGCTAGAATCCCCACATCTTAGTGGCTGTATTCCATTGCATGTCTGTGGAAACCCAGCAAATGTGGTTTTCTCTGCTTGGGGGCTGGAGCTGAGCAACAGAGGAGTGTGTGGGCTCTGGTGACTCGTGAGTGAGTAGAGTGCCAAAGAAATTTTGCTGAGATGAACCCCATGGTCTGATCTGCAAAAGCCTATAAATGTGAGAGAGCTTCATGCAGTTGCGTGGAAGGAGAAGCAAGAAAGGGTCACAGAGACAGAGCCCAGCAAGTTATAACATGAAGGACAATCTCAGGTTTGATATGAGGGAGCAGATACAACAAGGTTTACAATGGGCACCGCTCCTGGCCCCCACCTGTTGTGGTTTGTAGTGATGGGAGTGATTGGAACAGCTAGCTGCAGCCTTTCAGGTCAGCTGTTAAAGTAACTTTCCATTTCCTGGAATGAGTTTCCTTCTGTAAAGGAGAAGCAGTCTCCCGGGCTGCATTAGGCTGGCCTGTTCACGACCTTTTCAGGAGACTGGATGATCCTGCCCTCTTAAGAAATGGTTGAGGTCCCTGCTCTCTTGTGGTTGAAGTCAAAGTTCAAGTCCCTGGTCTGTGTTGAATGCCTGTGAACAGAGGGAGGCTGAGAGGCCTTAAATATTAACTCACTTGATTGTCCCTGGCTATAGTGCAGCAGAGGCGACTCATTAACTCGTGTCCAGCTTATGGCTTGGCTTGACCTAAACCTGTGCTACAACCTTACCCATTGTGGAGACGGAAGGTTCACAGAAGAGCTGAGTGAAGAAGTAAAACTGCATTCCTCCACAGTATTTGTAGCCAATGATTTAGACTTCCATAAATGGTAGGGGAAGTAAGAGCTTTGGGCTTTGAAATTCTTCCTAAGCTGAAAGTTTGAATACAAATGAAGTAGAAAGAGATTGAGGCAAACTAATGAAATTGAGGAAAGGGCATTACAACAAGCCTTAAATTAAGTAAGTGAGACACTTGAGTGCTTGTTTTTGGGTTTCTGTACCAAGTGTGAGGATGGTTGGACACCTGGATACTGCAGGCAGCCTCTCTTGGCATTATGTTTCTCTTCAGAGTGCTGCTGCTCGCACTCTGCTTCTACGGAAAACACTGATCTGAAGCCAGTCTAACTGAAATACTTTACAACTTCATTTTTCTCATGCATTAGTTGATAATCTGGATTCTGAGTCGGTAATTAGCACGGAAATTGTAACAAAATAATCTGGAAAAAACAATAGACCATGCAGAGTTGGGGTGGTTCATTTTTTTTTTAATGTAAATCTTCCTTTAAATTAAACTTCATTCTGATCCACAATACATTTTATAGACAAAAAAAATAGACCTGTCCCGTCCCAGGGGTTGGAAATAGGCAGCAGGAGTTTATTAGAGAAGCCTGATTTGTTAGGGGGCTAAGGCACACTCTCAGGGTTATGTCTCCACTGTCTTGGTTGGAGGGACGCCTTCTATAAGTGGGATGGTTAGCAGGCATAGTATGCAGAGAAATGTCCCTTCCGCAGGCTGCAGAGGAGGTGTTGAGGCGTTTCTGGATCTACTTGTCCTTTGGGATTATGTGCGCATTCTTTTGTGTTAATTAGGCTAACTGCCTAGTACCTGTCTCCTAGTGCTCACGTTGCAGTGTCACCCCAGGATTGAAGTGCCAAGTCCCACATTGTGCCCATTTTCTTTCACTTCATACTGACCCTGTTCCCATCAGCAGTGTTGGAAAGCACAGGACTCGTTTTGTTTTTCTTTTTTAAGATTTACTTATATATATGAAAGGTGGAGTTAAAGAGAGAGGAGACACAAAGAAATCTTTGACCCACTGGTGTTCAGTCCCCAGTTGGCCACAATCACTGAGGCCAGGCTGAAGCCAGAAGCCAGGAATTCCATCCAGGCCTATAACTTGAGTGGCAGGTGTCCAGGTAGTTGGGCCATCTTCTGTTGCCTTCCCAGGTGCATTAGCAAAGAGCTGGACCAGAAGCAGAGCAGCCTGACTCCCAGCTGGCACTCTGACGTAGGATGCCGACATAAGTACAGCTTAACCTGCTACACCAATACGCCAGTCCCAGGACTTACTTCTTTTTCTTTTCTGTTTAAAAAATTTATTTATTTATTAGAAACGCAAGTTGGAGAGAGAGAGGCGGAGAGACAGAGAGCTTCTGTCTGTTGATTCATGCTCCCCAATAGGCTGCAAAGGCCAGGGTTGGTCCTGGATGAAGCCAGGAGTTTCCTGTAGTTTTCCTACTTGGGTGCAAAAATCCATGCACTTAAGCCATCTTCTACTGTATTCCCAGGCACATTAGCATTGCGCTAATCCACAGGTAGCAGGAGCAGAAATGGACTAGCCTGTACAGGAACTGACACCATATGGCATGCTGGTGTGGTAGGGAGCGACTTTACTTGATATGCCATGATGCCAACCGTCCGAAATTCTTTTCTTTTTTAATTTTTTTTAAAGATTTATTTTATTTTTATTGGAAAGGCGGATATACAGAGAAGAGAGATAGAGAGGAAGATCTTCCATCCGATGATTCACTCCCCAAGTGAGTGCAACGGCCGATGCTATGCCGATCCAAAGCCAGGAGCCTCTTCCAGGTCTCCCACGCGGGTACAGGGTCCCAAAGTCCTGGGCTGTCCTCAACTGCTTTCCCGGGCCACAAGCAGGGAGCTGGATGGGAAGTGGGGCTGCTGGGATTAGAACCGGTGCCCATATGGGATCCCGGGCGTGCAAGGCGAGGACCTTAACCACTGCGCCATTGCGCTGGGCCCGAAATTATTTTCTTAACATCTTGCTCTATGAAGTGCTTTCATTTAGGTCTAAGAGGCAAAAAACAGTCTCCATTTTTTTTTCTCATTTTCCAGTTTACAAATGAAGTGTCTCTTTTTTTATTTCCATGTGTTGTGTATTCATAACTTTATATTTTTTTCTAGTGTCTTTTTCATATTTCAGGATATTTCATAATGTAGATTGGCGTGGTCTGTAAGTTTTCTGTGATGTTGATGTTCTACATTTGTGCTATACAACAGTATAGTCACTAGCTATATTTAGCAATTCAGCACTTGAAATGTGGCTTGTGTGACTAAGGAACTGAATTTGTAATGTTAGTTTTAATGTCAGTCTGTTGGTTTTAGGAAGCTATTAAAAAAAAACAATAGTCACTTAACAATTACTCCTCTATACTACACAGTAGCAACAGATGAAAAATTTGGAGGGGAGTATCAGTCCTCAAGAACTTGCAGTTTAGTAGGGAAGAGAAACAAGTAGGTCCTTGTTTCTTGATTGAGCAGCACTTGGCTCCTGCAACTCCTGCAGATGTTTAAACCTTAGCCTTTGTTGGCAGTTACTGGATGAATACTAATGGCTCATGGATTAGCGTGCCAACTCCATCTGGTTTGGCCTGGTGGAAGGTCATGTGGGCCACTGGGTGCTGGTCCTCAGGACATAGTTCTTTGCAAAGAGTTGGTTTTACGCTGAGTAGCACCTAGCTTCTCTTACAGTGGCAATTATTAGCACAGTGGTTTAGGATGCTGCTTGGGATGTTCACGTCTCATAATGCAGTGTCTGACTACAGGTCCCAGCTGTGCTCCTGGTTCCAACTTCTTGCTAATGCACACCATGGATGCACACACATGCCATTCATGTGGGAACCCAGATTGAGTTCTGGACTCCTGGCTTCAGTCTGATCCACCTTTGGAGTTTAGGGTATTTGAGGAATGAAGCAGCCAATGGAAGATTACTCTGTATCTTTGTTTTTCAAATAAATTTTTTTAAAAAGTTGTTTTTAGTCTCTTATAAAATCCTACTGGATTAGTGTCTTCCCATGATCTAATATTAACTACCTCTGTTAAAGACCCTGTCTCCAAATATAATCACAACCTGAACTTGTGTGGATTAGGGCTTCAACCTATGAAATTAGGAGGCGGCAGGTACAATTTAGTCCACGGCAAGGCTGAAGGAAGGGCTCAGCAACTTTGTAAGTCCTTAAGTTTCAGGGTTGAGTTTACTAAATATGAGGCATGTCCCCTGTGCAGCTGATTCCCAAAGAGGCTTACCATCCCCTAAATAAGGTTCTGCATTATAGTAACAATAATCATTGGTGTTACCCCACAAGAAGGAGTTCAATCTAGAAATACCATAGGTGTCAATAAACATGATTTGGCCTTCAATACTGTATGAAAAATCAGAGTTAAAGATGATTATAAGACTAAAGCTGTGAGTGCTGGAAATTCGGTTAGACATGATGCAAGGAGAGAGTGGGCTTTTATTTTTAGATTTATTTGAATTTTATGGCGAATTTCATAATTTCCATGATTGTCAATTTGAAAAAACACGTGACTTTCCATCACTAAATGGCTTCAATGAAATTGAACTGCCTAGTATGTCCTTGCTAATATTTTCCTAAAAAGAAAAGTGACAGCACTACAGAACTGTCGCCAGCTGCTTTCCATTAGGAATGTGGTTAGCAGATGTGGGTTTTCATAGTCATAATGCATGAGATGGTTAATCCATTTTGCGGGTTTCAGATGCACAGTGATTTATCTTGGCAGGATGAGTTTTAAAATGTGCTTGCATCAGCCAGCACATACATGCACCTTTCTCTGTCTCACTGCGTATTTATGTTGGAGAGAAAATACATTGCAGCCTATTTCTTTCAAGAGATAGAGTAGTGCTACCTTTTGATTTCACCATCTAATAATTAGGGAAGATTTAAGATAATTTCCCAACTTGAATGTTGACTAGGCTCGCTCTCAAGCTCATGTCTCTTCTTCGCCCCTTCTTTTCATAATAATCCAGTGGCTCCTGCTTGGGTTGTTCTGGCATCACGCCTCCTTTGTGGCAGTGACCTTCAGGCTTGCTAAGGGCTGCAATTTTGCCTGGGGCCCTCCTTCCTTATAAAATTAAACAACACTCAAGCCTTGGAACCAGCCCCAGATTCACTAATTCTTTCCTTTGACGGACTCTTGGCAACATATACTCCGTTTCAGTCTATCCTGAGCTTTATAGGAGACCTGTTTGTCACCAGGGTGAATCTGGCCATTTGCCCTTTAAACCTGGAACCAAGTGGTATCATGGGAAGACCCACTGGGGGGTCAGCAGCTAGGAATAAAAGCACTGCAGCTGGTACTCCCCACGCCCCTGAGCACCTACAGTATCATCTGTATTTGGAGGGATCTGAATTCCTTGACCATTGTCTGTTGGCTAGTTGATGGGCAATGTAGGTTTTGAACCTTACACTCTAAGTGATGTTCTGTGATGTTTCTATTGTGAGGGAGAACGGGAAAACACCACTGGGAAAGCATAGATCATAACCTGGTTGTTCAGATTTCAGGAGGAGAACAGAATAGAGAGCTCATCTACCTCCCTTATTTTAAAGCAGCAACAACCCCTGCCTGTTCTGAGAAATAGTAAGATAACAGCATGAACAGAGAACAGATCCTGAGATGTGACAGGCATGAAAACTCAGAATTATCCCGAACATGCCCTTATTATTTAAGAGGTAACTAAAGTACCATATCTGTGTAAAGAATTATTTGAGCTCACTTTTTTTTTTTCTTAAAGACTTACTTATTATTACTGGAAAGTCAGATTTACAGAGAGCAGGAGAGACAGACAGATCTTTCATCCACTGGTTCACTTCCAAAGTGGCTGCGGTGGCTGGCACTGACCTAATTTGAAGCCAGGAGTTCTTCCAGATCTCCCAAGTGAGTCCACGTCCCAAGGTTTGGGCCATCCTCGACTGCTTTCCCAGGCCACAAGCAGGGAGCTGGATGGGAAGTGGAGGAGCCGGGATACAAACCAGCACCCATGTTGGATCCCAGTGCATGCAAGGCGAGGATTTAGCCACTAGGCTACTATGCCTATACTATCTCACTGTCCTTAAAAAACCATGGAAACAGATGTGAAACGTTATTTCATTACCCACTGTAAGTACACTTGATCTTAGCCAAAAGGCCGAGAAGCGATTACCCACTGTAAGTAGATTTCCACTGATTCCTCAAGGTTTCCTAGTTGACAAGTTTTACTCTGCAAGGAACCAATGACCTTCAGCGAGATTACTTCAATAGAATGCAATATATCATATGTCTAATGAGTTCCTTTTCTGCAAGGTAATAATATATATATATTCAAATGGTGGGTAATAAAAATAAGTGTTTGGGTGATTCAAAGGGAAAACACGGAAAGATTGGGTGCAGGGAAAGCTAGAATAAGATCGTGGTGGGAAGATGCTCCACGGGGCAGGCAGTATTTGGAAGGAAAAACCAGGTCATTGGGAGATATTGGGTGAATTTGATCCTAAAGTAATGAGAATGTTGGGCCCAGCGCCATGGCCTAGCAGCTAAAGTCCTCACCTTGAACACGCTGGGATTCCATATGGGCACTAGTTCTAATCCCAGCAGCTCCACTTCCCATCCAGCTCCCTGCTTGTGGCCTGGCAAAGCAGTCGAGGACGGCCCAAAGCCTTGCGACCCTGTACCCGTGTGGGATACCTGGAAGAAGTTTCTAGATCCTGGCTTTGGATTGGCATAGCATCGGCTGTTGTGCTCACTTGGGAGTGAATGATCGGACAGAAGATCTTCCTCTCTATCTCTCCTCTCTGTATATCCGCCTTTCCAATAAAAATAAAATAAATCTTTTAAAAAAAAAATGAGAATGTTGAAAACTGTTCATGGGTCTGGTGCGATAGCGTAGCAGCTAAAGTCCTCACCTTGAATGCGCCGGGATCTCACATGGGTGCTGGTCCTAATCCCAGCGGCCCCACTTCCCATCCAGCTCCCTGCTTGTGGTCTGGGAAAGCAGTTGAGGACGGCCCAGAGCATTGGGACCCTGCACTTGTGTGGGAGACCCGGAAGAGCTCTTGGCTCCTGGCTTCGGATTGGCTCAGCTCCATCTGTTGCAACCGTTTGGGGAGTGAACCATTGGCCTGAAGACCTTCCTCTCTGTCTCTCCTCTTCTCTGTATATCTGCCTTTGCAATTAAAAAATCTTTTTTTTTTAAGAAAACAGTCCATTTGAATTTCAATGGAGACCTTTATAAGTGTAGCTTCATATTTCAGATTTTAAAGGAAAACTCCCCAAGTAATCCAAATACCAATCTCTGTTATCTTCTCCCAGGGTTAAATTGTTAAATAATTTGATATCTTACTAAGGTACCCTCATTTATTACTGGTTGGAAGATCCCAGACTTCCGTCAACTCTATTGACAAAAAAATCTGGATATTGGTAAGAACTCTGGGCACTTCCTCTTGCTAATACAAGTATCCTCCAGTGTGCAGCCTCTTGGTGATTTCATATGCAGAAGTGTTAAAAATAGTGCTCAGAACTCAGCTGCCAAATGCTCTCCTACAAGCAAAAAGTTTCACATCACTCAGGCCTCTGGGGGCTCCTTCCTCAGCTGGAGCACAGCCAGCAGGATCTGCTACTGCAAGTGCCCTTGGGCACATCAGGACCTGCTGGGACAGCGACTCCACCGACTCCACCACTGTTGATTTAGGAGAGGGCTGGAGGGCTGAGTCTCTGCTGACGTGTGCAACTTGTCGGAAAATCCTGCTGCACTGATTGCAAAGAAGATTCTGTCATCACGATTTCTTTGGTCATGTACTTTTTCTCATCTTTAATTCTTCATTAGGGCTTTGGGTGCTTCTGAGCCTCTGTTTACGCTGTTCAACTGCTGGTGCAGGAAGCTCTTGATAAGCTTCTGCCTGCACATGCATGCGCATTCGTAGAGTGATGCATGGGTATGGCCTACGAGCCTCAACGCGCACAGCCCCGTTCACAGGAATTACTGCACACTCCCGCACTTGCCCCTTGCTGCTGCCTGCATAAGAGGAAGGGTTTTGCTGCTGAAGGGAAGTCAGTGGGCTTTTGGGTCACATGAATTTCCTGAGAATGTCCTGCATCAGCAGTGTGGTCCTGCACCCTCCTTGTCCAAAGTTGACATACATACATACATACAGACGTTGCCCCAACACAATGCTGTAACCTCTGGGCCAGGACAGTCCAAATTACAACGTCCAAATTGGACATGAGGCTTTTCATCTTTAAATCCTGACACTTCCACTGGCCTTAGGCTCTCCTCACATTGGAATTCTGTCATCTTCCTGAGTAACCATCCCGATGATTAATGTTACGGGTCAGTTGGAATGAAGGATGCCTAAAAGCTGGTAGAACATATCTCTAGGTTTCCACGTGGATGTTTCTGGAAGAGATCAATGTTTGAATGATCGACTGAATTAAGATTCCCCTTAGCAATGTAGGCAGGTATCCAATCATGGGAAAGCCTAAACAGAATAAAAAGGCAGAGGGAGGGTGAATTCACTTGCCTGCGGCTGTGGCATCTGTGCACTGTCCTCCCAGTCTGCTGCCCCTGGTTAACAGCAGCCCCTCCCAAGGCCTTCAGTCTTAGCCTGACCTAGTTGGTTCCAACGTGCTTGGTGGGACTGGAACTGCACCGTCTGCTCACCTGGGGCTCAAGCTCCACATCTTGGGACCTATGTTGTGTCTCTGTGTCTGGATCTGTCTCTAGAGACACCTACCTAAACCAGCGACATTCTGCAGGCAACCTTGAGGAATGCCTGGTGTGGCTGCAGGCAAAAAGGCAGGTGATTACAAAGCAGAGTGACAACCCATCTTGGATTTGTGCCTCTAGCCCCTGCATATGTTCCATCTGCTCCAGCTCTCACCCTCCATTGTCTGCCTCCCCCAGCCCAGACATTATGTTCTGCTCCAGAGGAGTTTTCTACCCATCACATAACCACTTAGTATCACACCTAGTCGGTTAGCCCTGTATTTTCCTTCCTCCCCAGACCCGCAAGTTTCAGCTGTGGTGCATTTCATTCAGCTTGTCCTCAGCGCCGCAAGAAGGGCCCTTGAATGCATACGCCTCCAGCGAATATGAGAATGAACCAATCAGTGCAAAAGTGAATGCGCCTCCCAGTCCGGGAGGCTTGCAAGGTGCTTCTCCAAGCTGCTTTTACTTACAATGCCCAAGGCAGCTCCCCTGGGTTACTCGGGAGCGGGCAGGCATTTCGAAGGCCGTGGGGGAACTCCTTGGAAGGAGCGTGAGACTGCTCGCCGCCGCGTCCCCGGAGTTGCAAGGCAGAAGACAAACTTCTTCACCTCCCGGAAGCCGCCCCGCCGGCCTTGCCCTGCCCCGCCCCGCCCCCGGAAGGTGGGCGTCTCCCCTCATGAATAATACATCGCCGCCGGGGGAGGGGCCGGGCCCGCCCCCTCGGGCGGGAAGGGGGAAGCGCCGAGGCTGCCTGACTGGAATGAGGGTAGCGGCGGCGACTGCGGCGGCGGGAGCGGGGCCGGCCATGGCGGTGTGGACGCGGGCCACTAAAGCGGGGCTGGTGGAGCTACTCCTGAGGGAGCGCTGGGTCCGAGTGGTGGCCGAGCTGAACGGGGAGAGCCTGAGCCTGACGGGCGACGCCGCGGGAGCCGACGCGGAGCCCTCTCTGGGGCCGGCTGCAGCCGCCTTCAACGGCCTCCCGAACGGCGGAGGCGCCGGCGACTCGCTGCCCGGGAGCCCGAGCCGCGGCCTGGGGTCCCCGAGTCCGCCGGCGCCTCCGCGGAGCCCCGGGGGTGAGGCGGGCGCGTCGCCGCCCGTGCGCCGGGTGCGGGTGGTGAAGCAGGAGGCTGGCGGCCTGGGCATCAGCATCAAGGGCGGCCGCGAGAACCGGATGCCGATCCTCATCTCCAAGATCTTCCCGGGGCTGGCGGCCGACCAGAGCCGGGCGCTGCGGCTGGGCGACGCCATCCTGTCGGTGAACGGCACAGACCTGCGCCAGGCCACCCACGACCAGGCCGTGCAGGCGCTGAAGCGCGCGGGCAAGGAGGTGCTGCTGGAGGGTGAGCGGGGCCGGCTGTCCGGGGCGGGAGGCGGCGGCCTGGGCCGGGCCGGGCTGTCCGGAGCTTACTTTTGTTTCTGCACCCCACCTTGGCGAGGTTGACCCAATCCTTCCTTCTGTCCCCCCCGCCCAGACCCGGGTTTGCTGGGAGTGTGAGGATAGGAAAACTGATGCGCCTTGCAGGAAAAGTTGGGCGGCCGCCCAGGTGGGGCTGGCAGCCCCCGGGTCAGACTCGGCGGCGGAGATTTAGCCAAAGGCGGCGACGCTAAGCTGACACTAAGAACTCCGATTCTGAAGTATGCCTGCTCCTGCAGGAGTGCCGACCTGGCCCTTCCTGCACTCAGCTCCGGCCCCCCGGAGCGGGCCGGTGGGTGTAGTTTCCAAAACAAAAACAAAAACACAAGCATACACAAATAAACGAAAACCCATCCCCACCAATGCCAGCAGTATGCTTGGGCAAACCACCAAAACGCTGGTTAATGGACGGGAATTTAACCCATCATTGGCTCCCAACAATAGCCAGAGGAGATCGTAGCGCTCCATGGAAGCCAGAAAGCTGAACCAGCAAGTCTGTGTGGTTAATGAGCCTTGTGGAACCGTGGAGGCTCACGTGTTTTCAACACTGACTGCCAAGTAGAGTTCTGCCCCCTCTCGCAAGACTGCCAGCTTGCTTACCTCTCAGGCCTGCGGGTCCAAAACTCATGCTTTGTGTAAGCGTCCTTCAAGAGAATGTTTAAACAGTCAGGATTACTTGTTCCTTTCAGTGTTTGTGTGATCTCTAAGTTGGATCTTTTAGGATGAGTATGTGGAAATGAGGCGAAAATAAACCTCTCTGCCGTCGCTCTGTTGGAGGTGAGATTGCTTCCTTGAGAAGTTGAACTGCGGATTGAATCCTTGTGTTGTTGGCTGTGTGGGATAAAGGACAGTGTTGTCCTCCTTTGGTCTCTAGTTGGGGAAATGATAGAAGAATGTCAAACCTTTGGGGAGGAAGAAAGAACCAGGTTTTTAATGTTGCAGGGCAAACTTCCACGAATGCCACAAGAATGTAAAGTTAAGAAAGGAGACGTTTAATGGAAATAAAATTAGACGGGGATGCTGAATTTTGAACCAGGTCTCTGGGGATGGACATCTACCGGCAAAGATGAGTCAGGGGTTCTTGTTATTCCTGGCAGAGAAGGAATAGTGGGGAAAGGCTGGGATGGGGCTGGGACCAGCCCAAGTCCAAGTGAGAGACCAGAGGTCTTAACTTGACAAAATGATTTTCACTTTTTTGTAGATCCTCTTGCAAATATTTGGAAAAGTATTAGTTTTGCAGTGAAATGATTTAAAGCATGCACCAGTTGTGAAATTCCTTTGCCACCCTCCCCTCCTTTTTAATGCCCTATTTATAAATTTTATTTATATCCTACTTAGAGGTGGGGCTAGACACTGCTCGGAAACTAGTGTTAATAAAAGGAGTAAAATTATGCGTTGTGGCTTAGGTATGTGTCAAGAAAATACCTTCCTAAATATGTACCTTAAAATTGGTCTAGCTAAGCAGTTGGCTATAAATTTATAGAACTACAGTATTGGGTTTAGTACTATTTATGTAGTACTCCCTGGAATTAGGCATTTCAACCTTTTACTCCATATTTTAAAAACCAAAACATGAGTTTTTATTTAGATACAATTTGGAACTCAGTTCATACTAGGAAAATGAAAACCACCTAGTAAATGCTTCCCCAGTATGCATTAGTTTAAATGAGGCTGCCTGCCCTTTTACTAAGAGTGTTTGCAGATGACAGCATAAGTAATAGATTTATTAAATGCCTTTTCACCTAATACATAGATTCTATGTTTCCATTTTTTGTGAGACTAGCAGTTTGTCTTTATAGGTATGGGGAAATCAGTATGGTAGATTGATGAATTTTTTTAACCAAGGGGTTATAAAAGTAGAATTACTCAAAATATGTGAAATCACACATGCCAATCATTGAATTGAGCATTGTTTATATTTTAGAGCTGATGTCCCTTCCAGATGGGCTGTTTTTGAAAAAGAGACTTTTTCTTAATCCTTAAAATTTTTAAGCTTCACTCTGCTTTCATCAGGTGTCTTAAAGTTGAGAAAACAACTTTCACATGGAATAGTGTTGCTCTTCCGTGGTGTGGCAGGGAACTTCAGGCACGCTCCTGTCACCCTGCGCCAAGGGCAGTTATACGGTCTGTTTGCTTTTAGGGGACTGAGTTCAAGGGGTTCTTTTAATCTCAGGAATTGGTAAGGATTGTTGATTCTTTGGCTCATCACACCTTTATTCAACTTTTATCAAGTGCTAGACACTTGAAGCATCAGATTCCTGTCCTAAGGAAGTTGAGAGTTGAGGGGAGGGTTAACATGGACAGAAAGAGGAGGGGGCAATGCAGGCAAACTGGCTATAGAAGCTGTTAGAATAGAAGCCTAAAGAGGAAATGGCATAAAACAGGCGGGGATGCCGGTGGGTTCTTAATGGGACTAGGGTGAAGAAGTGCATTAGGGGAAGCTGAACTTTGTCTTGAGAGCCCTGTCAACAGTAAGGGCATGGAGAAGTTCTCTGACCAGCGAGGGTGCGATTGGCACAAAAGGGCTGAGTGGTCAGAAGCAGGTTTCTGGCTAGTGGTTTGTAACCCCTAGGCAATTACTTAATCTTACTCAACCTTAGTTTCCTCATAATACCAGGATGGTGATAATACCTCCCTTGAGGGATTGTTGCTCACTTGACAGTGAGTGTGTTGAATGCTTTTTTTAAGCACTGGGGAACACAGTAATGATCAACAGCAGAAACCAAATTTAAGCCAGTCCAGCCGCACTGGGTCCTTAAAGTACACCATGAATGAACAAAAGGACCTTCTCACAAAGCTAGGATAGCAAATTATTAGAAATAAAATCCAGACCTCCATTTTACCTGAGAAGAAATACATGAATTATTTTCGGTGAATAGGTTAAAAACGAGTTTAATTTTGTTTCTCTGTTTTTATCTACTGTCTCACATGTGCTAGCATTTTTATTCAATTTTCTTCTCTCTGAGGGTGAGATTCCCTTTTCACATTTACTACTCAGGTCCTTAACATTTGCCATTGAATAAGTGTCAGTGGTCTAGGCTGCTGACTGAGCATTGATGGTAAGTCATGCAGGATAGAGAGCTTTTGCATTAACACAGATAGTAAGCATAAAGGGGTAACTGCTCACCTGACAGATATTGTAGATTGGATTTCTGTGTCCTTCGTAATGTAAGTAGTGTATCTAGGAGGTTTCTAGGTTTTGTGTCTTAAGGCCTTGATACCAATGAAAGAAACATGAATTAGACAACTCATTGAAAAATTTTCTAGAGGAGCTTTGGGAAGATGGTATGGAGTATTCAGCTTGAGATCTGAGCAAAGATCCATACTTTTGAAACAGTTGTCAGTGGAGTATTTGCATTTGGAATGGTTTGAGATTCTGAGTGTTCATATAATGTAATTTTTTATGTCAGGAGATTTTAAACAAAAACAACTGGTAATATTAGACTGCTGAGTTAAGGAAGCTGGTTTGGATTCCCACAGCTACCTTTTCTTCATTGTATATTGGACTAGTTTCCTAGGGAAGACATTAACATATTTGTTGCCTTGAAATCTATCTCTAAGAGAGCAACTGAATCCTTGACTGCTGGTGTTTTGTGTTTCTTTGTTGTTTTTGTTGTTATAAATATTTATTTATTTGTATTGGAAAAGTCGGAGAGGAAGATCTTCCATCCATTGATTCTCACTCCCCAAATGGCCGCTGCGTTGGTCAGAGCTGAGCCCATCTGAAGCCAAGCGCGTTCAAGGAGAGGACTTTAGCCACTAGGCTAGGGTGCCGAGCCCTTTGTGTTTCCTTTTAATTAGCCTCTTTATGTTTCACTTGAATGACTAAACTCACTTACATGAGAAGCTGCCTTTGTAACCAGATTCTTACAGTTGCCTTGGTGTTGCAATATGCCCTCCAAATTATTTCCAAAATATTGAGAAGTTGATTGATTCCAACACAGGATGTGAACATTGTAAGAATACCTTAAGAGACCATAAACACTCTGCAGCACTTCAGCTGATGTATATTCCCTGCTGGGTAGTCTTTCCCAAACAAAGGTTACTTTGTGATCAGGGATGTGTCTTGTTTATGAGATGAGGTGCAGCCTGTGGCTGTGGAACTATTTTCTGCTCTTTGAGGCTGGCTCTTAAAGGATTGTTTCTGGCTAGGTTCACCCACTAACCTAACTGAATAGCAAACAGCTTTGCTTGCTTGGATTTGTCTTTTTTTTTTTTTTTTTTAATTTATCTGTTTTATTGGAAGGGTTGATTTACACAGAGAAAGAGACAGTGTGATCTTCTATCTGCTGGCTCATTCCTGAGATGGCCACAACAGCCAGAACTGAGCCAATCTGAAATCAGGAGCCAGGAGCTTCTTCTGTCTCTCCCACAAGGGTGTAGGGGCCCAAAGCTTTGGGCCATCCTTCACTGTCTTCCCAGGCCACAAGTAGAGAGCTGGATGGCAAGTGGAGCAGCTGGGACAAACAAGCATCCATATGAGATGATGACACTTGGAGATGGAGGATTAGCCCGTCCAGTCACTGTACCGATATCAGATTTGTCTTATTCACAAAGCAAAGACTGTACATATTATAGGGTATGTAATATTTTGGTATATGTATAGATTGTATAATAATTATATCAGGATAGGCATGTCCATCTTCTCAAACAGTTATTATTTCTTTCTGTTAACAACAGTCCAGTTTCTTTCATCTGGCCTTTTTGAAACTTCTCATACATTATTATCCGTATA
The DNA here is from genome assembly GCF_017591425.1 of Ochotona curzoniae. Taxonomy (NCBI): domain Eukaryota; kingdom Metazoa; phylum Chordata; class Mammalia; order Lagomorpha; family Ochotonidae; genus Ochotona; species Ochotona curzoniae. The sequence goes on along the minus strand of NW_024465926.1, from coordinate 12,751,143 downwards.
TGCATTTTTATCAGTATTTTCTCATTGATTTTTGTATTTGTCTTTTAGTAAAAATTGTTTATCATTGTTTAAAGTTATTTAAACTGAAGTCAGTGCCATGGCATAGGAAGCTAAGCCTCTGCCTATGGCACGGGCATCTTATATGTGCACCAGTTCATGTCCTAACTTCCCCACTTTGATTCAGCTCCCGCCTTATAACCTGGGAAAGCAGCAAAGGATTGCTCTGCTGGGCCCCTGCACTCATGTGGGAGATCCTGAAGAGGCTCCTGGATGCTAGTTTCAGATCAGCTCAGCTACAGCTGTTGTTGCCATTTTGGGAGTGAACCAATGGATGGAAGATCTTTGTCTATCCTCTGTAACTCTACCTTTCAAGTAAAAACATATCTTTAAAAAAAAAAATTAAGCTTAGTTCCCTCAAGTTAAGTGAGTTATTGAAGAGCTCAGAATTTTTTTTTAATTCGGTTTTATTTTCCTTGGAAAGTCAGATATATAGAGAAGAGGAGAGACAGAGAGGAAGATCTTCCATCCAATGGTTCACGCTCCAAGTGACTGCAATGACCAGAGCTGAGCTGATCCAAAAACCTGGAGCCAGGAGCTTCTTCTGGTCTTCCACACAGGTGCAGGATCCCAAGGTTTTGGGGCCATCCTCGACTGCTTTCCCAGGCAGGGAGCTAAAAGGGAAGGGGAGATTGTAGGAGACACAGAGGAGGCTCCTGCCTGCTGGCTTCAGAACAGCTGAAAAGTGGCTGTTGCAACCATTCAGGGAGCAAACCAATGGAGCCAAATAAAATAAATCTTTAAAAAAATTCTGATGGCCTGGCATGGTAGCCTAGTGACTAAAATCCTTACCTTGCATGTTCTGGGATTCCATGTGTGTGCCGGTTCATGTCCTAGCTGCTCCATTTCCCATCCAGTTTTCTGCTTGAGGCCTGGGAAAGCAGTCGGGGATGGCTCAAAGCCTTGGGACCCTTCTCCCACATGGGAAAACCAGAAGAAGCTCTAGGCTCCTGTTTGGATCAGCTCAGCTCTGGCCATTGCAGCCACTTGGGGAGTGAACCAGCAGATGGAGGATCTTTATCTCTTTCCTTCTGTCTGCAATTATGAATTTCCAATAAAATAAATAAATAAAATTGAAAAAAAGTGATGGAACGTGTACTAAAGCCCCATACAGTGCTTTCTCCTGTTCCATGCCTCCACAGCCATCAGTTAGATCTTTGAGCGTCTTCTATATACTGTCATGTTTCAGTGTGCTCTGGGAGATCACTGAGTAAAACAAGTTGGAAGATAGGCTTTGGCATTGAAGAACTCAAGAGTGAAATTGTGGTACATAAAGAATAACTGTAAAACATGTGCTACTCTTCACGAGTTCTCTGAAGGGAATGTTCCACTGTGGGGTAGAAGAGTTGAGTGTGACTTCATTGAGAAAGAATCTGATGTAAGGCCTGGAGGTCAGGCAGCTTCTCTTTAGACAAAAGTCGGACCAAGTTGAGTACAAACAAAGCCAGCATGACAAGTGGTAGGTAATGAGAATGAGCCTGATTGCTAGGGATTTAAGGGAAGAGAGTGAATTTGGATAGGTACATTGGGTCCAATTTTGCAAGAGCTTGAATGCCTGCAGTCAGTCAGTGCTCTGACCAGCAGAGCCAGTAACATGGACAGGGAGAGGGTCTGGGGATGAAGCACTAACAGGAAACCAGTGATGTTTGGGAAGTCTCCATTGCCCCTTCACCTCTCCTTATATACTCTTCCCCCCACATCCTCATTCAGCAGGATGTTGGATACAGATGAATCCAATTAGTCTAGGTGTTTTTAGCCACAAGCCCAGTTCCTGTTCCTGCCCAGGCTAAAGAGTCCTAATCAACTCCTTAACCCACAACAAGTCAGTGTTTATTACATACTTAACTGCCAACAAGGGTTGGAGTGGATGCTGGGGAAGTCAGGACCAGGAGCAATCCCTGCCCCTTAGGTGAGTGAGGAAACAGTTAACAGTGGGTTCTGATAAGAGCTGTAATAAAGGTGAGAAAACTTGTCCTGGAAGCTGAGGAGAGGCGCAAAGGAGATAGTGTGTGGGAGGTAAGAGGGTGGTAAGTTGCTGATGTGTTGAGGGAAGTGAAGCTGATAAGGTACCAGAAGTGCTAAGAGACCCAGCTAGACTGGGCAGAGGTGAGGTCACCATGGGATTTATATGTATATTAAGCACCAGTCTCACTAAGCACGCTTTATATTTACTTGTTTTGAACCTTAACCAAGGAGAAATTGAGCTTCATTAATATTAAATACATAAATGACACTGGTTCTGTCACTCTATTGTAAGCTGGGCTTTTATACATAAAGTGTAGAAAGAATGTCACAGGGAATAGTGGATGCTTCCCTGAGTTGAGGCAGTTGACATTGTTAATTTGTCTGCTGTTATCAGATTGCAGGTTATTGCAGTTTCCTGGAGCCTGATTGAATGGATTTGTGTTACATTATCTACTTTTAGTGTAATTAATCTTCACAAAAAGATCAAGGAGGGCCCAGTACAGTGGTCTAGTGACTAAAGTCCTTGCTTTGAACACGCCGGGATCCCATATAGGTGCTGTTTCTAATCCTGGCAGTCCCACTTCCCATCCAGCTCCCTGCTTGTGGCCTGGGAATGCAGTCTAGGATGGACCAAAGCCTTGGGATTCTGCACCCACGTGGGAGACCTGAAAGAAATTCCTGGCTCTTGACTTCGAATCAACTCAGCTTCAGCCATTGCAGCCTCTTGGGGAGTGAATCAATGGATGGAAGATATTCCTCTCTGTCTCTCCTCCACTCTGCATATCTGACTTTGCAATAAAAATAAATAAATCTTTAAAAAAAAAAGAATAAAGAGATCGTAGATTGAAGGTAATTCTGACAAGGCGAGCAGTAGCCAAAAGGTAGCAACATTTCTTCTGCTATTAGAGCTCTATGACACATTTCAAAGTAATTATGTCTATCAAGAAGTCAACCCATAGTGCCGGTGACAACCAAACCTGATGCTTCACTGGCTGGCACACACAAGAGTCAAGTCTGAGATCACCCCGGGTGAGATATTTGGGGGACTGCCCAACTGGATTGCTGAACTCAAACCTTGGCCACAGGGAAGATCACAAACTATTAGAGTCCAACCGTGGAGTGCATATATCAGGACTCGGCCTCCTCAGTTACTAAAGCCTGTGCAGTGGGCAGCATGCACAGATGCACACAAGAGACATGACAACCAGGTCATCTAGGACATGGAGTGCCTGCCTCATCAGAGGATGGGAAATATAACAGGTTGGACAACTCTCTTGACTGAGCTTTGCAGTAAATGTCTAAGTTTAAGATGGACTTGGTCAGCCAGTAGACCTTGAAAAGATTTTCCTCAGCCCTGGTGCAACCAAGCCAACAGTGTCTCAGGACTATCAGAGTTCTTCAAGTAACACCTTTGGAACATTCTTTCCCACAGCGGAGCCTCTGCAGTATCATCAAAAGACTATACTCCATCCCCAAGTGCTGATGTAGGTTGATTGGAAGGAGTGTCCTCCCACCACCACAGACACAGGAAAGAAAAAATAAATACATTATTCTACCCATCTTCCTCCATACCTAGACCCTCTCCATCTTAATCAGAGGGCCACAATGGTGTGCATCCTTTTTAAGATTTAGTTATTTTTATTGGAAAGGCAGATATACAGAGAGGAGAAGAGACAGAGAGGAAGGTCTTCCATCTAATGTTCACTCCTAATGGGGCCACAACGAAGCCAGGAGCCTCTTGCGGGTCTCCCACCCTAATACAGGGTTTCAAAGCTTTGGGCTGTCCTCGACTGCTTTCCCAGGCCACAAGCAGGGAGCTGGATGGGAAGTGGGGCCACTGGGACATGAACTGGAGCCCATATAGGATCCTGGCACGTTCAAGGTGAGGACTTTTGCTGCTAGGTTACCATGCCAGGTCTGCATTCTGTCTTGATTCCTATATCTTGTATTTGTCTTAACAGTGTGTGTATTCGTGAATATTCATTGATCAAAGCTTGTGCTTTTATGATGAATGCGTGCAGCCAAAGAGTTTGAGACTCCTGTTGCTGCTGAAAGGTTACAGGATGGAGGGAGGAGAGAGGTGTTACAAAGTAGAGAGCTGCAGGTTGAGTGTGGGGACTTCGGTCAGCATCCTGAGACTAGGGAGACGGGATAGGGTGGTAGGAAGCTGGAAAATGATGGGATTAAATACAAGGCTACATTTTTGGAGTCTTGGAAGAAAAATTAGAAGAATAAGTCCTAGATTTCTGGGTTGGGGAACTGGATAGCTATGAGACCAAAATGACAGAATAGAACCCATTTTAAAATTTTTTTTAATTTTACTTCTTTTTATTATAATTTCATGATACAGTTCTATAGATCATGAGATTTCCCTTATCCCCTCCCCAATTTCCTCCCTAGAACCCATTTTCTAAGTGAAGGTGAAAAGTTCAGTTTGGGGCATATTGAATTTGAGTCACTTTTGTGACATCTTGAATAGATGCGTAGGTTTGTGGTTGAGAGAAATGTGTGAGAACCGAAGTGAAGACCTGCAAGATGTCAGGATAGAGGAGGTAGCCAAGGGCAGGCTGTCCTTTCCTCCCACACAACATCCCCTCCCCTTCCTGCTGCCTTTAAAGCCAGAGTGTAGGGACAGCGATCTGGAAAGGAGTAGTCCAGAAGCAGGAGCTGCATCTAGAGGAAAGCAGTGTAGTGGTGATCAGAGAGTAGTTTGAGAAGGAAGGAAGGATCAGCAAAGCCAAGAGAAATGGAACATTAGGAAGAAGTGCCTTGGATTTAGTAGAGAACAAGCCCAATGGTACCCGCCTAACCTAAGAGGCTTCTTCAGCTTCAGCACAGGCTCCTCACAAAATAAACACGAGAGAGGTGGGAGCTGCGGTTGAAGGAAATGTCCAAGAAAGGTTTCCCTTTTGTGGATGCCTTAATTTTGTTTTGTTTTCAATGGGAAAGAATTGGGACACATTTACATAGCCAGGACAAAAGGCCAAGGGAGAGGTTGCAGAGATAGAAGGGGTGGGGAGCTGATGCTGTCTGTTTCTGAGCCAGGAAGTGACTTGATGGGAACAGAATTTGGGGCTGGCAGCAGTGGATGCACTGCACTCAGTGCTAAGAGGAAAGACGAATGCTGAGGGGGCTACAGCTGTTACAGTGAAGGAAAATCCAAGCCAGAGGTGATAACCCTTGGAGCGGGTGCTGGCGGAACAGGATGGAGAGAAAGATTCATTTCAGGAAGAACTTGAAAGCAGGTGATGCTTGCCGGAAGACATGGCAAAATCTCTTGGGACCTTTTCCTACCCAGACTGCCTCCTTCCTCCTGCTGTAGCACTCAGGTTTGATACGATGGAGAAACTACTGCATTGAATTTGTATTTCAGGTATTCAGTCCATGGAGGCATTGGAGTAGAAAACTGGGTCACCATTGGAAAGGGAAAAAATGGGGAGCTGGTGTGGTGGCACAGTAGATTGAGCTGCTGCTTGTGCTGGCATCTCTTATCAGAGTACCTTGGGGGTTCCTGACCAGCAGGCCCCTGCAACCACCGAGGGGATGAGGCGAGCGGTGTTCCTCAGCAGACTGTCTCACTAGAGACAGTTTGGTCAAGTATATCCACTTATCGTAAAGCAAGAGCAAACTTAGACTAAGAAAAGAGGAAAGCAGAAGGTGTCTCCTGACAAGCCTCCCACCCACAAATGCCACTGCAATTGGCTAGAAGGCATCTCTTTCTCTCTGGACCCTCCAATCATGCTACAGCTCACATTTACCACGAACAGCTGGCAGGTATGCTGAAGGTGTGGATCAAGGAAGTCCCAGCACAGCTTGTCCAAGGACAGAGAAGAGAAACTGGGCGCAGCTCACTGCTCTTGCCCGCATGACCAGTGGTCAGGTCAGGTTGAAGTCTGGGTGTGCCAAGACCATTGCTAGGGGTCCCACCCTGGGGACATGGTGCGCCAAGCAGGCAGAGATCCAGGGGTGATCTCCCACAGGAATGCTCCTCTCAGTCCTGGATATTATACTTCTGATTAAGATTCCTGCCTGGGCACTTGTCATCTTTGTGGGAGACCTGGATTGAGTTCTGGATTCCTGACTGACTTGGTCCACACCTGGCTGTGGTAGTAGTGGAAGTAATGGAAGATCTTTGCTTTTCCTGTGTTACTTTGCCTTTTAAATCTTTTTTTTTTTTAATCTTAGTTTTTTTTATTATCTTCAAAGAGTGACACAGAGAGAGATTGTCCATTTGCTGGCTTACTCCCCAAATGGCTACAACAGCCAGCACTAGGCCACACTGAGGCCTGGAGCCTCATCCAGGTGTCTTGTGTGGGTGGCAGAGGCCCAAAAAGCATTTGGACCATCTTGTGCTGCTTTTCTCAGGCCATTGTCAGGGATCTGATTGAAAGTGGAGCAACTGGGATACTAACTGGTTTATGGGATGCTGACCTCACAGGCTACATCATTAACCAGCTATGTCACAAAGTGGCCCCCTCAAATACATAAATCTTAAAGACATAAAAGAACTCGAGGCCGCTGTATTTTAAGGCACATGTATGTTTTCCTATTTCTTGGTACTCTGTGGAAATTGCTATAGGTAGAAGAGCTTCGTGGTGAGTTCCTCTGATGTTAGTAGTTATTGGTGCAGCATGTGAACCTGGCTCTAGAAGCCTGACTGTTGACTTGCAGCGTGGGGAGGAGTCTGTGTGGAATGGGTGGAGTCTCATGTCTGCTCTGCCAGTGGTGTGCTCAGAGTAAAGAGCATCAGTAGTCTCCAGATCGAGATGGATGACTATTCAGTTTGCACAGGGGCAATCTACTGTCACCCAGTATTTGGGAAACAGTGGGCTACAAACTTCCTTTTTTAAAAATTTATTTTTATTAGAAAGGTAGATTTACAGAGGAGAGACAGAGAAAGATCTTGTATCTGCTGCCTCACTTCCCAAATGACCAGAACGTCAGAGCTGAGCCGACCTGAAATCAGGAGCCTCTTCTGGGAGCCCCCTCACACACACACAAATGCAGGATCCCAAGGCTTTGGGCCATCCTTTGCTGCTTTTCCAGGCCGTAAGCAGGAAGCTAAATGGGAAGTGGAGCAGCCAGAATGCAAACTGGTGACCGTATAGGGTACTGGCACTTACAGATAGAGGATTAGCTAGTTGAGTCATCACACCAGTGCCACAGTCTTCCTTCCTAGAGAGCACTCTACCTGCAATTTGTTTCCAATTTGATACATGCTGATTGATGGACTTGTTTAATATGGAGACCAATGATTTCTCAGTGTGGCAATGACAAGGCGGAGGTCACAGCCATTAGCACTGACTGGAATATCTCCAGCTTTTCAGATGGACCCATTAGATGAGATAGGGAACGATTTCTGAGCCCTGGACATGCAAGGCCTACACCCTTAAATAGCAGGAAGTGGCTACAGAAAATGTAATGAATCTACATCCTTCAGCAATCATTAGGATTGATGCCTAGAAATCTCTAAGGGGAATAAAATTGGAAGGGCAGGCAGCTTAGAGGCTTGAAATTAGAAATATGAAACTCCACCCCCCCAAGCCTCTGCATGTATTACTCTCTGCCTACCTGTCGGTTGAGTGATCCTTTCTGCATGATGTACTCCCCACTCGCTGGGGACTTGGGGTGGTACCTCATAACCACTATTCTTTCCAGGCTAGTGGAAGCCAGGCAGCAGGGAAAGGCACTTTATTTCACACACACCAACATCTCACTCTTACCTTTCCCCTCCCTGCCTACTCCACCCCTTAATGTGGCCCATGGGCGTCTGGGATTTCCTCACTTTTTAAATAAAATTTGCAAGAAAAAAATGCGTCAAAGAAGAAATGGCATGACATAGTGGCAGATTGACATAGTCAGCCCAGAGATTTCTATTCCAAGACAGTGGACAGTGGTTACCAAGTGAGAAAAAAAAAAATGCAGCCATTTATTTGGAGGAGCTTGTAAAGCGGTTAACTGATATAACTCTGTCCTTTGTGGGAGTAAGCAGCAGCGTTTTTACTTCTAAACATCTAGTTGCCTGGAATGAGCTTGCATGCTTCCTTTAAAGGAACTTCTTGTTTTCTGGACTAGAGAGAAGAGCTTTTGAATCCCTCTGGAGAAATGATGGGATGTTCAATTGAGCTTATTGCGCTGGCCTGGAGAAACTGACTTCTTTATTTATATGCCCTCCTCAGAAAAATGCACTGATTCAATACAATGGCTCAGTGACTAGATCTTTGCCTTGCACATACCCGGATCCTGAATGGGCTCCAATTTGTGTCCCTGCTGTTCCACTTCCCATCCAGCTCCCTGCTTGTGGCCTGGGAAAGCAATGGAGGTTCGCCCAGGGCCTTGGGACCCTGCACCCACGTGGGAGGCCCAGAAGCAGCTCCTGGTTTCTGGCTTTAGATCTCTTCAGCTTGAGCCATTGTGGTCATGTTGGGAGTGAATCATTGGATGGAAGATCTTTCTTTCTGTGTCTTGTCCTCTCTGTGTAAATCTGCCTTTCCAATAAAAATAAATATTTTTTTAAAAATAAGAAATGCACTGATTTCCCCATAAATATCTGTTTCTGTATAAAAACAAAGTTCATGAAATTATTATGAATGTCATTGGTCATGATGGAGTCAGTAGATTTGCCTTTTGGAAAGAATAGAATAAGAGTTACAAACTTCAGTTGTTTTGAATTCTAACTCCTTTGCTTTTAAATTCTCAGATTATTTAGAATACCGTATGAAAAGTGAACTGAACCGAGTAGAGAATTTTTTTTCTATTTAATTAACCTAACCTGTCATGTATATAAATATTATACCTCACATTTAGAAAATGGAGAAGTTGGGCCCAGTGTGGTAGCCTAGCGGCTAAAGTTTTCACCTTGTAAGCACTGGGATCCTGTATGGACACTGGTTCTTATCTTGGCCACCGTGCTTCCCATCCAGCTCCCTGCTTGTGGCCTGGGGAAACAGTGGAGTACAGCCCAAAGCTTTGAAACCCTGCACCCGTGTGGGAGACCCTGATGAAGCTCCTGTCTCCTGGCTTTGGATCAGCTCAGCTCCGGTTGTTGCAGCCACTTGGGAAGTGAATCAGCGGATGGAGGATCTTCCTCTCTGTCTCTCCTCCTCTCTGTGTCTGACTTTCTAAGAAAAATCAAATAATTCTCTAAAAAAAAAAAAAAAAATGGAGAGCTTCAGGGTAGGCATTTGGCCAGTTTAGACACTATTCAAGGATACTGCATTAGGGCCAGCCTTGTCACAGGGTTGGTTAAGTGCCTCCAATGATGCTGGTGTCCCACATATGCACCAGTTCTTATCTTGGCTGCTCCACTTCTGTTCAGCTGTCTTCCACCGTACTGAGAAGACAGCGGAAGATGGCCCAATTGCTTGACGTCCGCCACCCACCAAGATAAAACTCTTAGCTCATCCCTGACTGTTGGTGACCATCTGGGAAGTGATTTAGTGAATGTAAGATCTCTGTCTTTCAAAAATAAATAAATAAAAATTTAGCAACAAAAGCAGCCTACATCCCACAGTAGAGTGGCTGGTTTCAATACTGTGTCCAGTTTCCTGCTAACGCAGCTCTTGGAAGACAGCACTGATGATTCTGATACTGTCTGATATACTTATTCATTAGCTCAGATACATTTTGCAATGATTTTTATCATTTTTGAATCCTCCAGGATTTTGACTGAAATTACTATTAATAATTTGGAGGTGACTGATTGATGTCTTTGTAATATATCCTCTTGCCCACTACAAGGCGATGTAACAAGGAGAATGGTGGTTGGCACACGTGGCAACCAACATCCACTGCGCTGTTCCTGAAACATCTGGAGATGATATTAGAGATAAAATGAGCTTTATAAACATTGCAGACAGCTATAAAAGGAAAATAAGAATAATAAATTTGCTTGGGTACAGTTGAGCTAATTGAAGCTTTTTAAAAAAATGTTTGCTACTCCAGATGAGTTAAAATTTACATTCTGTATTCATTTTAGTGATACTCTGAATGCCACTTTTATGTGACTTTCAAGTAGATTTCAAGTATGTATTATGATATTTTTACAGCTAAAATAATAAAGCATGTAAGCACTACAGGCATTGTGACAGATTCAGCTACCACTTAAAATGTCCATATCCCGTATTGAAATTCCTGGGATACAGTCTGGTCTCTGCTTCCTGTTCCTGACAATTCCATGGGAGGTGCAGGTGGAGTTCCTGGCTTCTTATTTTTACCTGCCCAGTGCTCACTGTTGTGTAGGCATTTGGAAAATGAACTAGTAAATCTCACTCTGTCTCTCCCAGTTCCTGTGTAACTCTGCCTTTTAAGTAAATAAATATTTAAAAGCAAAATAAACAGATCTTGAAAACAGGTCTTATGTTCAAAGATTGGGGTGGAGAAAAATTTTTATGTCTTGAAATGGATGTACATACGTTTTAAAATAAGAACGATTTGCTTGAAGAAATCCAAAACAAGCTAATTAAAGCAGAAGTAGAAAATGCTCTCCCTCCTTGAACTCCTGGGATGAGGGTGGATCTAGGTTTAGGTACAGTGGCATTCAAAGTCTCAATTATCCTGGCTGTAGAGAGACCTAAGGCTGTGGAGAGTCTAATTCTGTCTCATCAGCTCAGACACTGGACTGGCAGTCTAGTGCCCACATCAACCTCAAGCAAGGACTCTGATTAGCTCCATGTTGCCTTCATCTTGGACGTCACTAATACCAAGATGGAGGCTGTGAGCCAAACCTGGGTCACGTGCCCAACATATGCAGATTCTCAGACCAGTCTCTGAAATGTGGGATGGTTTCTAGGCAAACTTAATTTCCAACAAGGCAAACATTGAAGGTATAGAATTTGAAATAACCATGTAGTTAACTTCATAAAAATGGATAATTATCAATGTTGAGAATCTACTAAACTCAAATATGTTATCACAGTTTATTCATTTAATAGCCCTGAGAATTAGGTGGTATCACACTTTAAATAGGAATAAACTGGGGGAGAAAAGCATAACAAAAAACAGATTTTTTAAAAATCAAGAAGAAATAAAAATAATTTTTAAAATATAAGCAACAAACAAAAAATGAGGTTACGTTAAAAAGTATGACGTGATTGAGTGCTGGAAGAATAAGTCTCCCAAAGTTAGAATACTTGCAAGTGATAGAAGCAAGGTTAGTTATTGAGGACCTGATGTGATGGTTCAATTAGCTAACTCTCCCCTTGTAAGTGTCAGCGTCCCATATGGGCACTGGTTCAGCTTCTGGCTGCTTTACTTCCCATGTAGCTCCCCGTTTGTGGCCTGGGAAAGCAGTCGAGGACAGCCCAAGTCCTTGGGACCCTGTACTCACATGGGAAAAAAGGAAGAAACTCCTGGCTCTTAGAGTTGACTCAGCTTTGGTCCTTGCAGCCACTTGGAGAGTGAACCAGCGGATGGAAGAGCTTTCTCTCTGTATCTCATTCTCTGTAAGTCTGTCTGTTACTATTTTTTTTTAAAGGATTCATTACTGAAATAGCAATGGCAGCTCTTGGTATTAACCATCATAACAGACCGCCTCTCTGGTAGATTCTTTTGGGTTAAGAAGCTAACAGGTCTAAGGAATAACAGTGTTTATTGTTGTGATTGGCTTAATGTGCAGGCAAATTGTACTCTGAAGTCTGTTAGTGCATCTGTTTGGAGGCCATCCAGTCATTGCCTCCCGGTCTGTTTCTCTGGTTTTTCGTGCTGGATACAAAGCTGTTTGTGATTAAGCACTGATTGGATATTCACGCTCTGCTGGAAGACTGGGAGAGAAACAAAAAGAAAAGAGAAATCCCATGAGCCTGGTTTTAAGAGGTACCATAAGTGGATATAGAAACACTAATAAATTACACATCAACAAAATCAGGTTACTTCATATAGTTAAAGTGGCAGAACTTGGAATGAAAACTTAAGGAATGTTAGGAGTGTTTTTGATTAGTTGGGATTAGGGTGGGGCATATGTAGGGATGGGAGATGGGGGAGTCAGAGGTATTCTCCTAGGGGACATAGTTTGGGAGCAGGCAGGTGAAGCTGAAATGCCAGCAAATCATGTCTGTTTTATTTTTGGTTTTTGTTTTGTTTAAGAATTTGTTATTTATTTGAAAGTCAGTTACAGAGAGAGACACAAAGAGATCTTCCATCTCCTGGCTCACTCCTGAAATGAGCCACTCCTGAAGTGGCTGGGGTAGGGTCACGCTGAAGCCAGGAGCTTGGCACTTGAACCTAGTCTCCCATGTAAATGACGGAGGCCCATGGTCTTGGACTATTAATAATAATGCAGGCTTTATAGAGGTTTTATTCACTATCCACTAATTACTTTTATAATATAAAAATATTTTTTCATTTATAATTCTGGCTGAACCTTTTCTGTTCTAGTTTTAAAAAGATTTTTTTAAGCTCTGTTTATTTGAAATTAACAGAGTTCAATCTTTCCTCTGCCTGTTCACTCCCTAGATGGCCACAGTGGCCAAGGCTGAGCCAGGTTGTAGATAGGAACCAGGAACTTCTGGGTCATCCTTGTGGTTAGCAGAGAATCAAGGGTCTAGGCCATCTTTAACTGCTTTTTCAACAGATTAGTAGGGAGCTGGATAGAAAGATGGAATGATGCAATCACAGACCCATGTCCACACAGGATATCAGCATTTCAGGGGCGGCTTAACTCACTATACCCCAGCATTGGTTCCTGAAAGGTTCTTTAAAGTACAGTGCTGGCATGGCCTGGTGTCATATCAGGTTAGTTCAGCGTCTGTGGTGCCAGTATCCAATTTGGGTGCTGGTTTATGTCCCAGCTGTTCCACTTCCCTACCAGCACCCAGCTTGTGGTCTGGGAAAGCAGTGGAGGATGGGCCAAGACCCTGGGACCCTATACTCAGTGGGAGACCCAGAAGAAGCTCCTGGCTTCAGAACAGCTCCGCTCCAGCTGTTGCAGCCATTCGGGAGTGAACCAGTGAATGGAAGATCCCTCTTTTATTGTAAAATCTACCTTTCAAATAAATACTTTTAAAAAATACAGTGCCATTTATTAATTTTATTTATTTTTTTTAAATACATTTTTCTGAGAGGTAAAAGGATAGAGCATTCCCATGTACAGATTCATTCTCCAGATCCCCTTGGGGCTGGGACTGGATTAGGCCAGGGACTCTTCAAGTTTTCCTCTTGGGCAGTAGGAATCACCACGTTGAACCATCACAATTAGCCTTCACAAAGCCCACGTTAGCAGGAGACTGGAATCAAGAGCCAGAGCTGAACCTAGGCATTCAGATACCAGATGCAGATATCTCAAATGGTGTCATGAGTGCCCGGCCAAGTGTCTGCCCTACTTACTCAATTTTTGATGTATTACCATATTATTTTACTTTTGGAAAATATCAGTTTTAACAAAGCAGTGGTCTTCAAACTATGATTACCATAGAAATATATGTGTGCCCACATGAAACAAAATTTGTTCACTGAACCACAAGTGTCTTATATTTGCCTCATTCTGCCTTAATTGTTAGCCAGTAAGGAATTTAAATTGTTAATCCTGTTTTCATTATAATAAGGACTGGATGCATTTTAGAGACCCACTAATATTTTATTTTAGAGTAAGAATGGTAAATATTCTGCAGTATTCTCTTTGAAGATTATTGATTATATTCTGGGAGAATGAAGATTTTTTTTAAAAGATTTATTTATTTATTGGAAAGTCAGATATACAGAGAGGAGGAGAGACAGAGAGGAAGCTCTTCCATCCGATGATTCACTCCCCAAGTGAGCGCAGCGGCTGATGCTATGCCGATCCGGAGCCAGAATCCAGGAACTTCTTCCGGGTATCCCACACGGGTGCAGGATCCGGCCATCCTTGACTGCTTTCCCAGACCACAAGCAGGGAGCTGGAAGGGAAGCGGAGCTGCCAGGATTAGAACCGGTGCCCATCTGGGATCCCGGGGTGTTCAAGGCGAGGACTTTAGCCGCTAGGCCACGGTGCCGGGCCCAGATTTTATTTTTTAAATGAACATAATGTACGCATGATTTAAAAGTAAGCTGGTGAGGGTTGAGGCAGGTTGAGGGAGGCTCTGGATGTGGGGCCAAGCCAGGATGGTGGCAGTGGCCAGGGGTAGGGTCTAAGGGGAAAAAAAGAAGTAAGTTGGCTACAAAAAAATGTAAATTCTGCAGAAAAACAACCCCCCCCCCCCCCCCAAAAAAAGAAAAGGGCTAAAAAGAGTTTCCAAAATCCACTGTCACCCTGATGTTTTAATATTCAACTGGCTTGCCCATTTATAGTATAATACAGTTTATTTTTATACTTATTTCATTTTTGAATATAAAATGATAACAATACTCACAAAATGATATAAAGCACTTACACTGGGAAAAAATTAGAAAGTTTAAAGTGCTGTGGAGTTGGTTTTTAAAAACCTGGTCCAGCAGGTCATCTCAGACAGACAGATTTATACTTTCACATGTTTACTTTTACAAGGAAAGGTTTGTGTGTGTTTCTCCTTTGCTTCTCTTTTCAGGATATTGGGGCTTACATTTTTACTTCTCTGCTGGCTCTATTTACTTCCTTTTTTTTTTTTTTACGATTTATTTTTATTGTTTTTTTATTGGAAAGGCGGATATACAGAGAGGAGAGACAGAGAGGAAGATCTTCCGTCCAATGATTCACTCCCCAAGCGAGCGCAACGGCCGATGCTATGCCAGGAGCCTCTTCCAGGTCTCCCACATGGGTGCAGGGTCCCAAGGCTTTGGGCTGTCCTCTGCTGCCTTCCCGAGCCACAGGCAGGGAGCTGGAAGGGAAGTGGGGCCACTGGGATAGAAGGCGTCCACATGGGATCCTGGGCGTGCAAGGTGAGGACCCCAACCACTTGCGCCACCGCGCCGGGCCCTTCCTTTATTTTTTAACTTCTCATATTCCCTTCTACTTCATCTGCTTAGATCTAGAGAAAAAAAAATCTTTGGGATCCTTAAGTTATCTCCAGTTCTCTGGATGTAGGACTGAAATTATAGCCTGGTGGTTAAATCCATACTTTGCATGTGCCAGGATCCCATATGGGTGTCTCTTTGTGTCCTGGCTGCTCCACTTCCCATCCAGCTCCCTGCTTGTGGCCTAGGAAAGCCTTGGCACTTGGTGCCTGTGTGGAAGACCCAGAAGCTCCAGGCTCCTGGCTTCAGATCAGCTCAGCTCCAGCCGTTGTGGCCATTTGGGGAATGAATCATCGGACCAAAGATCTTTATCTCTGTATCTCCTTCTCTCTATAAATCTGATTTTCCAATAAAAATAATTTTAAAAAATAAATACTTTAAAAAAAAGAAATTACTTTTTCCGTGGTCATGAAAGAAAGATTTTCAGCACGTTATTAACTCTGTGACCTTGGAAAGAAATGATTTCAATATTATAGGCCTTGCTTATCTACTAAATATGGGATCATTGAAAATGAAAAACTTACAATTAAAGGAAACTGAATATATACAAATGCATGATTGGAGAATTGGAGAAAACAGTTTTTTAAAAATTTGCCTGTTTTCATCCTTGTTTGAAAGAAAAAGAGAGATCTTCCATCTGCTACTTGACTTCCCCAAATGTCCACAGCAGTTGCTGAGCCAGGCTGAAGTCAGGAACCAGGAATTCAGGCTTGGTCTCCCACACAGGTGGCCAGGACTCAGGTGCTGCCTCCCGGGGTGGCCATTAGCAGGAAGCTGGGGTGGTGCCAGGACTCCAGCTCAGGCACTGCTGGGCATGTGGGCATCCCACGTGATATCCTTCAGATCATGAAATTGACACGCTACCTACTGCGCTAACGAGGCACCTCCCAAATGATATCCTAAGCTAAGCCAAACACCTGTCTGATCAAATGAATTGTAACACTAAAAGTATTCTGGATCTTTGATGATTTCATTGGAATCCTAGTTCTGATAGAACCCAGGATTTTGAACATCTGGTTATGAGCTCCCAACTTTTTTTTTTAAATGTACTAAATATACACAGAAATACCAGTTAAAAGGTTCAGTGTTGTAGATTTGCCTGTAAACCAGCTTTTGCTCTTCTGCCTTTTCTCATAATTAGTTCCTAATCTCCTTTAGATTAACACAAGCATCTTTTTCTCTAAGCAAAAAGAATCATTTAAGGAAGAGAGATATCGCATTGTCTGGATTGCAGTTGATTGTGTTACTAATTATTATGAAACTTGAAATTTCTTTCATTCTTATGAGAGTCAATGAAGACTCTCAAGGAAGACTTGCGGTTTTAGAAATATTGCAAAGAAATGCCGGAATACAGGACTCAGATCCCAAATAGTGTTGGTGTGAAAGATAAAAATCAACAGACAAGGGTGAAATTTTTATGTGTTTTCGCTTTCCTTGGATGACAAGCTAAAAGTGGAATTGGTGGATTGTAGGGTAAGGTGTGTTGACAAGAAAATAACAGAGCAGTTCTTGACTGTGGACACAACCCTGTTACATTCTACTGGCAGTGCATGAGATTTTCAGTCGCTTCTCATCTGTGCTGACATTGAGTGTTACACGTTTAATGTTAGCCATTTATTTATTTATTGGAAAGGCAGATATACAGAGAGGGGAAGGGACAGAGGAAGATCTTCCGTCTGATTGTTCACTCCCCAAGCGACCACCAGGAGAGAAAGATCTTATATCTGCTAATTCACTCCCCAAAGGCTACAATGGCGAGCTAAGCCTATCTGAAACCAACTGCCAGGAGTTTCTTCCAGGTCTCCCATGAGGGTCCAGGGTCCTAAGGCTTTGGGCCATTTTCAACTGCTTTCCCAGGCCACAGGCAGGGAACTGGATGGGAAGCAAGGGTGCCAGGATTAGAACCTGCTCCTCTGTGGGATCCCGGTGCGTGCAAGGCGAGGCTTTTAGCTGCTAAGCTTCTGTGCCAGGCCCCCCCTTTTTAAATGTAGTAGTAATGCATTTTGGAGAAACTTACCTCAATGTTGTTTTATAAACTAGAAACTGCAAAGGACTCTTGTTGTTTATTTGAGAGAGTACTTTCATCCACTGTTTTACCCCAGCACGTGCCCACAATGGCCAGGACTGGACTGGCTTAAAGCTGGGAGCCGGAACACCATCCAGGTCTGCTGCGTGGGTGGTAGGAACCCAGCTGCTTGTTGTCACTGCTGGCTCCTAGGATCCACACTGCAGAAAGCTGGAATTAGGAGCCCGAGCCAGATCAAACCCACCAATTCCAGCATCTTTACCACGAGGCCAGATGCCCTTTGTACCTTCTGCTGCCTCTGTGGAGTCTGAAGAAGCAGCAGTGGGCAACATTGCCGCTCAACCGTGGTTGCCTCCATGGGCTCACTGCGATGACGGTGAGTCTCTCCTGGCATCAGGTTCATGGGCTGTGTGTTAGGAGGTCTTATTCCATATACGGAATTTTGTTGTTCCTCAAACAAAAATGCATGTTGAGACAGTGTTTTCAAAGAAGTCAGCCTTTGCCATAATCCCTTTGACTTGAAGCACCTCAGGCCTTTCCTAGTCTAGATTTAAAATGCTTTCAGAACCATAAATTCTTCACAGGGACAGATGATTCATTAATTTTTTTTTTTTTTTTTTTTGTGGAAAGAAAGCCACAAGTTAATGGTCACAACCTAAATGAGCTGACAGTAAATCTTAAGTTTGGGAAACCTAAAACCTTTTTAAGAACATTTAGTTTTTAAACCAGAGAAAGATATTTTCAGATGATCTGCCAACACAGTGTAATTCACAGCATTGGCGCCTCCAGTAACCAGTAACCAGTCCCAGCTGAATGGCCTATGGTGGGAGCAAGTATTTTTCCACTCTCTAATTTAGCAACATCTTTTTCTGCTTCAGATGACCTTTCTGCTTAATTCAAATCACTAGCTTGACTGCTGAGCTTAATGCAGTTGGGTAAGTGGCAATGGAAATGATTTATTCCAAGAATTCAGTGATATTGTTGCTGTTATCCTCATACAGTCAGTGTTTCTGTAATGATGACTATGGCTTGTTTCCCTCAGTTATGCTTTAATTTGGTTATGTATGCAGAGTGGAACCCATTAGTAGAAGGAGAATTCTCGTATGCACATCCTCAAGTTTAAGTACTTTCACATTTCTTGAACAAGTTGCATCTGTGGCCCCTTGAAAGACAGAAGTCAAGAACTCCAGTTCAGTCGTTCTGTTCCAGTGATTTCTTTTGTCTACTAATCCTTGAGTGTATATTCTGGCATTTTGCTTTGTGGGTGTGATATAGCTTTTTTTCTTCTCTTTGAATATTTTGTTTTCCATTTCCTCTTTCCTGTATGTGACATTTTCAACTTGTTTCTTTTATCCATGTAACCTCTAAGAGTCCCAAACAAAGAACATCAAGGTCCTGATAACATTAGGTAAGTTTGAAAGAGAGGAAGGTAGGGCAGATGAAGTTCCTCAAATAAAACTCAAGTTTTGAATAATGCATCTTTTTTTCTTTAAAAGTTTATTTATTTTTATTATAAAGTCAGATTTACAGAGAGGAGGAGAGACAGAGAGGAAGATCTTCCGTCCAATGATTCACTCCCCAAGTGAGTGCAATGGCAGTGCTGTGCCGATCCGAAGCCAGGAGCCAGGAGCTCTTCTGGGTCTCCCATGCAGGTGGAGGGTCCCAAGGCATGGATCCTGGTGCATGCAAGGCAAGGACTTTAGCCGCTAGGCTATAGTGCTGGACCCAAGAAAGGAAGAATCTTATATCCATTGTTTCACTCCCAAAATGGTCTGAACAGCTTGGACTGGGCTAGGCGAAAGGTAGGAAACTAGAGGTTCTTCCAGGTCTGCCACATGGGTGAAGCGGCCCATGGCCTTTTGCCATCCACTTCTGCTTTCCCTTACTGTTAACAGGGAGCTGGACTGGAAATGGAGCAGCCGGAACTCAACCATGCCCGTATAGGATGCCGGCACTACAGGTGGAGTCATGCCACCACATCGGCCCCACAAAAACTTTTTAAAAAGAGTTTTCCAGATCTTCCCTTGTCTCTCCTTCTGTCTGTAAATCTGCCTTTCAAACAAATAAAAAAATAATTTAAAAATAATAATTTTCCAAATTTTTCTTCTAGCTAAATGTCAAAATTCATTTTTATATACAATTGTATGTTGATCAATTATAAAACAATCCATTTTTGAGGTTCAGTTTAAAAATGTCGTATATGTTTTAAAAATAATACATAAAAAACAGTGCACAAATCATAAATGTATAGCTGGATGAATTTTTACGAACTTGGCAGACTCATGGCCAGTGCTCAGGCCATGAAACACCTTCAAGGTGCTCACATTGTGGGCTGGGTTAGGCTGGCGTCACAGTGCCAGCATCCTCTATGGGGAACTGTTTTGATTCCCAAATGCTTCACTTTCTATCCTGCTCCCTGCTAATGTGCTCAGGAAAGCAGTAAAGATGATCTTGCACTAATGTGGGAGAACCAAAAGGACCTCCTGGTTTGTGGCTTCAGTTTGGCTCAGCCCCAGCCGTTGTGGCCATTTGGAATGTAAACCAGCAAATGGAAGATCTTTCTGTCTCTCCCTCTCTGTAGCCCTGTAATCTTTCAAAGAAATAAAATATTTTTTAAAAAGTGTTTAGAAGCAGCAAAAAGTAGGAGATAGGACTGCAGAAGTGATTTCCTGTGTGGCTTTGTTGGTCGTGGTTTTTCTGGGATTAAGGCTAAGGCCAATTTTGGGACGACCTGTGCAGGTATCTTTGGAATGCACAGAGAATACTTTTACATGTTATAACTTGGGCGCAGGGACCATTTCATGCAAATCGTATACTGATGTCCTGCTTGCAAGGTTATAATGTGTTTAATGCAGAGATCAGATACATATTTTGCCCTAAATTAAATTACTTAAAAATATACATTCACCCATTACCTTCTGAAATTTTTTAGTGGGCATCTCCAGCTCTGCTGTGAGAGAAGAAAGTGTTTGCAGTTTTTAGGAGTTTTGTTTGTTTGTTTTTATACTTCCCTTAGTAGCTTTTGAAGGTGGAACCATTTATGAGGCACAATCACTTTTTATGATACCTGAGTTAACTGGATTTCAATGGCCTCTCAGAGGTAACTGCTTTTCTCTTTGAACCCTGCACTCCAGTCTTTCCTAGCTTTGAACGTTTCTCTGGTGCTTCATTTTCCTCCTTGCCCTTCTCCTTTGCCCTGTTGGAACCTAGCTGGCATGCTCATTCTCACCTTGTCCGTCTGGAGCACTTGTACTCGTGTTTCGGGGAGGACTTGAAGCCTTTCATCTCCAATCAGGATGCACTTCTGTGGGAAGCTGAATCGGAACCTGAACCTGGGGCTTGATCCCACGTATTGGATGCAGGAATCTCAGGCCATGTGCCACCCAGCTGAGCCACAACAAATGCCCCTTCAATCCTTACTGTAAAACCACTTTCTCAGTCAGTGTGGGTTGCTATTAAAAAAAAAATCACAGGTGGGCAGTTTATAAAGAACAGAAATCCATTGTTCTCAGTTCAGTGGCTATGAAAGTCAGCAACAGCAGATTCGCTGTCCAGTGAAGGTGTGTGCTCCATAAATGGCATTTTCTTACTGTGTCCTCATGCAGCAGCAAAGATGGAAGAGGCAAGAAGGGGCTACGGTGCTCCCTTAGTTCTGTAGTGCCATTCACACAGCTCAGCCCTCATGACTTCAACACCTCAAATCTCCATCTTTTAATGTTATATCGTGTTATTGGTTTAGTCCTAGCGTATGTATTTATGGGAAGATCATAACTTTACATCTGTGTAGAAAAGGAAGATATTTCCTGTTGCTTTTTATTTGATGTAAATGCCACCCTTCTTGTGCCAGACACTTTTCTTGCATTGTTGCTAGGATAGTGTTTGTTTAACACTCTTTCAGAATTTAAGCCAACAGCAAATAAAATTGTAATCATAAAATTGGTCCACGGGGTTGGCAAGGTGGCTCAACAGGCTAATCTTGCATCATGTAGCATCAGCATTCCATATGGGCATTGGTTGTAGTCTCAGCTGCTCCACTTCTCATCAGCTTCCTGCTTACAACTTGAGAAAGCAGTGGGGAGTGACTCAGCTCCTTAGGCCCTGCACTCAGTGAGAAACAAAGAAGCTCCTGGCTCCTAGCTCCACACTGGCTCCGTTCTGGCTGTTGCAGTCATTTGGTTAGTGAACCAGTGGATGGAAGATTTTTTTCTCTTTCTCTCTATAACTCTGTTTTCAAATAAACAAATCATTTAAAAAATTTAATAAGTCCACTGAGACATTTAAAAAGGTGTGTGTGTGAGATTTGGGGAATGAGGGATACCTCAGACACTGTTTACTGACCCAACATTTCAGCCGAATAGTTCATTTTCTCCCCAGCTAAGTATTTTCAGCTTCATTCTAACTCTGTGAGGTTCGTGTGCTAACTGAAGCGTGTACTGACGGCAGCCTCTTTCCTTGGAGCCCGCCTCTGCTTGTTGTGCTTTATTAACTCGCGGTATCACAGTGGTTTACTGGCATACTGGCATGTAAGGGTCAGCCTCAGAAGGGCACAAAGGTCGTTCTGAATTTCTACTCATATAAGAGGGGTCTTCAGAATGCCCATAGAAAATGCATACTGGGGAATGCCTACGTTACAAAATTGTCAGACCAAAATAAATGTGCTCTGCAGTTCCATTTGTCACTAGCTTTTTGGAATGCTCTTGTAATCTAGCCTATATCTGGACATGCTTCCTACAAGGAGTTCCTAACTGCTTTGCAGCTGCATCATGCAGCAGGTACTTGTTGAGCACCTGCTCTTTGCTGTGTATTGTGTTAATCAATCTATGAAGCCAGTGAATATGTTTGCCAACTTCTGCCTTTGGTAAAAATAGTAGGACCTTGAATTTCTGTGGCTTTTATAACTTCTTCTGTCCCTTTCTATACTTTTATTTAACTGTCACAATAACCTCCAAAGGATAAGTATTGATGAATTACATATAAAGAAACAAATCAAATTAAATAGAGTTAAACCACTTGTACAGATGCAGGTTCTTAAGGAATGGACAGATGGGAGGCACAGTCTCTTCCAAAAAATTCTAATTGTCTTTTGGAACAACAAAATCCCCTCGTAAGCCACGTGTTTGGTGTTAGCTTGGCTGGACTACTGCGCTGCTTTTCCCACCTCTTCATGCTTTTGCCGCGCTGCCCTAGACCAGGAAGGGGGCTCTGGCGGGGACTTGTCAGGCTCCATTGTGTTTTCTTTTTTTTTTTTTTTAAGATTTATTTTTATTGCAAAGGCGGATATACAGAGAGGAGAGACAGACAGGAAGATGCTATGCCGATCCGAAGCCAGGAGCCTCTTCCAGGTCTCCCACACGGGTGCAGGGTCCCAAAGCTTTGGGCTGTCCTCGACTGCTTTCCCAGGCCACAGGCAGGGAGCAGGAAGGGAAGCGGGGCTGCCGGGATTAGAACTGGTGCCCATATGGGATCCTGGGGGCGTGCAAGGCGAGGACCTTAACCACTGCGCCACCGCGCCGGGCCCTCCATTGTGTTTTCAAGGGCTCCTCAGTCACAGTTTGTCTCCATTGTGGGCTGCCTAGTGAATGCATTGTTTTTCTTTTCTTTTTTTCCTTTCTTTCTTTTTTTTTTTTTATTCTTTCATCTGATACAGAAAAAAAACAAATTACCACAGCATGAAAACTCTGGCCAGAGTTTTTGTAATACATTAATTAAATGTGTAAGCTCCTGTCAGATCATTAGCCAAGACCTGTGTTTGACCCTTTTTTTTTTTTATGTTCTGGAAATATGAATTAAAATGTTCACTTGCTTCCAAACCTGGTGAGGTGTTCATATGAATCTTAGATAAGAGTTGAGTATTTCAGTTTTGCCTGTGAAGACCAATTGAACAAGTTTAAGTACTGACTCATCTGTGCTGATTGCTGGGTAATTTGTGAAGAACTAGCAATGCTGCCTTGACAACACTGAAGCCGGGAAATGTCCCTAGGAGCATGCGACAAGGGTTCCTAGCCATGACTTTGCTTCAGGTGATAATTTATAGACAGTTTTCTCATTTTCTTAGGCTTACTGATTTTTTAAGTTTCAGTTTGTATAACACTTTTTTTCTGAATTTATTTATTTGACAGGCAGAAAAAGAGAGAACTCTTCCATCCACAGGTTCACACTCCAAATGGTCTTCTCAGTTAGGTATGACCAGGCTTAAGCCTGGAGCCAGTAAGTCCTTCCTGGTGTCCCAGTGACTCCCAGGGACCCAAGTACTTGGACCATCTTCTACTGCCTTCTCATGCACTTGCGCTGGAAACTGGATACAAAATGGATACAAAATGGAGCAGCCAGGACTTAGCATGGCTGTGATACAGGATTCTGTTACCACATGTGGAGCCATAGGTCACAGTACCACAACTCTGGTGCCTGTATACTTTTAAAAATCAACACATTAAACTAAGTTAGTAATATCTGTAAATTATCTGTCTTGAAATCAGTCTGTGCATAGGACAATGTGTGTCAGAGTACTTGAAATTAGTATCTTAATCTTTATTAGGCTATACTGAGTGTAGCTCTGACCTATATTACTGCACCTGTAAATCTTTCTTCTTTACTAGAATGATCTCCAGGGGAGAGAGCGAAGGATTTAACCTGCATAAAGATAAATATAATCTGAGGATAAGTGCTCCTGCTGATTATAGGAAGCTAATATTAACACAAATTGGTTGTTAGTTGCAAGGGCAAATGTCCATATATCCAAAGCTGCTCTATAGCATTATCATAACATTAATTGACAAGACTATTGCTTGTAAAATTCTGGAATTAAATGTAGATGCCTCTACAGCAAAAATAATGCAGTCTTGTTATACACTGCATTCATCTTTATTCTTTTTTTAAAAAAAGATTTATTTTTATTGGAAAGGTGGATATACAGAGAGGAGAGACAGAGAGGAAGATCTTCCATCCAATGATTCACTCCCCAAGTGAACACAATGGCTGATGCTATGCCAGTCCAAAGCCAGGAGCCTCTTCTGAGTCTCCCACATGGGTGCAGGGTCCCAAAGCTTTGGGCCGTCCTCGACTGCTTTCCTGGGCCACAGGCAGGGAGCTGGATGGGAAGCGGGGCTGCTGGGATTAGAGCCAGCGCCCATATGGGATCCTGGGCGTGCAAGGCGAGGACTTTAACCACTGCATCACTGCGCCGGGCCCTCATCTTTATTCCCACACTTCTGATTTATTACAGTTCATTAACAATGAAGTTAAAAGAATTTATAAAAGAAAAATATGTTTAAGTACCTAAGTTGTACATGATACTGTGAATTTAACAGTACTAAGAAGCAAGAAAAATTCTGGAAATAAGGTATTATATTCCTTTTTTTAAAAAAAGATTTATTTTTATTGGAAAGGCAGATTTACAGAGAGAAGGAGAGACAGAGACAAAGGTCTTCCATCCACTGGTTCACTCCCCAAGTGGTCACAATGGCTGGAGCTGAGCCAATCCAAAGCCAGGGACCAGGAGCCAGGAACTTCTTCCAGGACTCCCACTCGGGTGCAGGGTCCTCTGGCTTTGGGCCATTCTCAACTGCCTTCCAAGCACACAAGCAGGGAATTGGAATGGAAGGTGGAACAGCCAGGATACAAACCAATGCCCATATGGGATCCCAGCGATTGCAAGGCAAGGATTTAACCACTAGACTATCATGCCAGGTCCATCATTGTATTTCTTAGCACTTCTACTTATACTGTGATTTCTTACTAAATAACTTTTTTATTGACTGGTAATAAAAATACTAGTATAATCAGTAGGTAGGTTAAATTATGTAAGATTAGAAAACTTGTATGAATTGGAAATCTAAGAAAATTATTGTTTTTGAGGTTTATTTCTTTTATTTCACTCATTTTTCCACTCACATTCTTTTTCTGATTGAAGATCTGTTCCTAGGATCTCACAGTACTTGCACTAATCATGTCTCCTTAATTTCCTCCATTCTGTGACAGTTCTTCATCCATTTCTTTGTCTTTTAGTTGACATTGACATTTGTGAAGAATACTAGCCAATGTTTTTATAGAATGTCAGTTTGCTCTCTTGTTTTTTTGTGAACAGAGGAGATTTTGCTTTAAAAAAAAAAAAACAAAGATTATTTTTATTGGAAAGGCAGATATTTAGAGAGAAAGATCTTCTGTCCACTGGTTCACTCCCCAAGTGGCCACAGCACTCGGAGCTGAGCTGACCCAAAGTCAGGAGTTTCTTCCAGTTCTGTCACGTAGTTATAGGGTCCCAAAGGCCTCAGGCTGTCCTTGACTGCTTTCCCATACCACATGCAGGGAGCTGCATGGGAAGTGGAGCATCTCGGACACGAATCAACCACTCGTACAGAATCCCAGTGGGTGTAAAGCAGGGTTTAAGCACTCAGCCATCATGCTGGCCCCAGGTTTTGCATTTTTAACCAAGAGTGCAAATTAAGTAATAGATTCTTCTTTCTCAGTATATCATAGAGACAGTATGCGTAGCACCACTGTTATCCTTTTTTTAAATTTATTTTTATTTTTGTTTGAGAGGCAGATTTACAGAGAGACTAGAGGAGAAAGATAAAGAGTTCTTTTTTTTTTTTTTTCTGCTGGTTCTCTCCCCAAATTGCCACAATAGCCAGAGCAGACCAGCTGGGCACAAGGAGCTTCTTCCATGTCTGCCACATAGATGCAGGGTCCCAAGGATTTGCTCCATTCTCCACTGCTTTTCCAGACCACAGGCAGAGAGCAGAATTGGAAGTGGAGCAGCTGGGACACGAACTGGTGCCCATATGGAATACTGACACTTGTAATAGAGGATTGGCTTGATATACCACCGTGCTGACCCCTCAACTTTTGTTTTTATTAACTCTTAATTAAGAAAATTAGTGAATACAGTTATTTGACATGAACTGAGCAGTATGTCATGCTATGACATTCAATTAACTGGTAATTCTTGGTTTGCTATAACTGAATTTCTCAGTTGTGTGTTATGTAAGAATGAAGAGGAAAAGAGCATACAAACATCTGTTTTCTCCTCTTTTGAATTCAATTAATTCTGCCAATTTGGTCAGAAAATCCGTAGTAACAATAAGGTCCCAACTGTTACTAATAGCAGCCATTCCTTTGTACACCAACAAAAATCACAAAGTGTTCAAAGATAAGGAAACTTGGATGGCTTCTTGTTCCCCAGCAGCGGCTGTGGCTCAGGATGGAGTGGCTGCTGACCCCTTGAACGTGGCTATTGTGCTCGGTCAATACTGCGTTTCCGTCTATAGTGTGTTACCCACAGTGCTGATCTAAAACAAACCATCCGGTTTATCCAACTAGTCCAGGACACATCCACTTAACAACAGGAATATGCATAAGGATTTCCTCACACTTAGGCTAAGAGAAATTTTTTTGTTTAGTGGGAAAACATTATTAATGTTTTTTAGTGGTTTCAATTATGTGTAGCATTTTGTTCCGCCTTGATAGCAGATACTGTTGTCTTGCTGTGTAATTTCTAGTTTAATAGTTGCCTTATTTTGTGGAGGTTATATCTTTTCATTCTCAACAGCTTGAAGAGAAAAACTGTATATCAGCCTTTAAATATCCCATTCATTGCATATAGGAAAGTGTACTTTATTGCTGAAAAGGGGAACATTATGGTTTTTTGTTTTTTGGGTTTTTTTAGATGTATTTTATTTTTATTGGAAAGGCAAATGTACAAAGAGGAGAAGAGACAAAGAGGAAGATCTTCCACCCACTGATGAACTCCCCAAGTGGCCACCACGGCCAGAGCCGAACTTTTTCCAGGTCTCCCAGGTGGGTGCAGGGTCTCAAGGCCCTGGGCCATCCTTGACTGTGTTCCCAGGCCACAAGCAGGGAGCTGGATGGGAAGTGGAGCATCCAGGACACAAACTGGTGCCCATATAGGATCCTAGACATGCGAGACAAGGATTTCAGCTATTAGGTTACCACTCCAGGTCCCATGACTCCTTTTTTAAAAAGTTATTTATTTATTTATTATTTACTTACTTACTTAATTATTTGGAAGGCAGGCAGAATTACAGAGAAAGAGGGAGAGAAGGTGTTCTGTCCTCCGTTTCACTCCCCCGATGGTTGCATCAGCCAAGGGTGGCCCAGGCTGACACCCGAGAGCTTGGAGTTCCATCCGGATCCACCATGTGGGTGTAGGAGCCCAAGCACCCAAGCTGTATTCTGCTGCTTTCCCAGGCACAAGAGCAGGGAGCTGGGTCTGAAGTAGAGCAGGTGGGACTTTACTGGTTTGCATATGGGATGTCAGCGTGTCAGGCAGCCAACCTTCCTTGCCAGGAATCCGGCTCTGAAATGTCTAAACTTCTAAAGTACAAGTTCCTTTAATTATGCTTGTAAATATAAGCACTGTTAGAAAACAAGCCTATTTTCTCTCATGACGTACTGTCTTGAGTACCTCATGTACACACTGATAGAATGATTTTTTTTAATGTACAAAACTGAAAGCTTGTTCTTGTTGCCTAGTAATGCTGATCCCCTTATAGTGTGTCATTGTATGATGCTTTTGTAAATCTGATAGGGTTCACTCTTTCCAAAGCCAGTCTCTAGTATTCCTGCAAGAGAGTAAGAGATGATACAACTCATTTCAACCAATCTGTTTTTTACATAAAGCACCTTTCTTTTTACCGCAGCCTTAGAAAAGATGGCAAGTGGGCCCAGTGCGATAGCCTAGCAGCTAAAGTCCACACCTTGAATGTGCCAGGACCTCATATGGGCACAGTTCTAATCCCCAGTGGCCTCATTTCCCATCCAGCTCTCTGCTTGTGACCTGGGAAAGCAGTCAAGGATGACCCAAAGCACCCATGTGGGAGACCCGGAAGAATTTCCTGGCTGCTGGCTTTGGATCAGCACAGCTCTGACCATTGTGGCCACTTGAGGGTGAATCAGTAGATGGAAGATCTTTAGCCGAAGTCCAGCTCCAGCTGAGTTCAGGGCTTGAGAAGGGTGCGTGGGTTCGGTGATAAGACACAGACACTGTCACTTGGTGCCTTCTTTCTACAGCTCAAGAAGAAGCTGTCCTTTTTATTTCCTTAGACACATCTCAAGCCTTTACACAAATGTTTAATTTTACTATGTTTGACTTCAAAACTAAGCCAGATGTACAGATGTTCTGTTAATTTTTACTTCATGGTCAACCAGGTGCTCTTAAAGATAATTCTGTAAGTTACCGTAATCATTTTCTTCAAAGCAAGCCATTATTCATCCTTCAGTAGTGGCCACTGGGTGACAGCCAGGCCTCCAAGGCCAAGGCACATGCGATTACTTGCTAATCAGTAATACATTCCTAGCACATTTCTATTCCCACACCTTGTCCGTCATTTAATGGAAGAAATATATTACAAGGGAAAAAACGTAAAAATCCAAGACAAAAGTTTCAAATATTAGATTCCCCCCACAATTACAGGCTCTATAACCCCACAAACAATCAATCAATAATCAAAAACCTATCTCTATGATATTAATAAAATCACCTTATAATTCCTCTAATAAAAAATTGTAAAAGCAGCTAAAACAGCTACATTTTCTATGCTCCAAAGAAACTGCAAAGACAGACTAGCCTTTGAGATCACAATAACTATATTAATTGCCATAGCAGTTTCAGCTCTCGCGCCCATCACTTGCATTAATATTTAGGATCTTTATCAAGCCCTTTCCCAGGAGGCATGCTCTATGTCTGGGCCAGATTTCAGAGCAATGGGTAGGTACACAATAAGGTGTCCAGAAATGGCATGGGTTTAATTGTATTCCTGTGCACAGTTAAAGGCCCACTCACCAAAACATTATCAATAACATTAACTTCCAAGCTCACATTGGTTGCAAAAGCCATCTCACAGGGGCGAACAAAAATGCCTCAATAGATTGCAGAATTCTTAGTGGGGTGCTTGAGTGTCCATGCAAAAAGGGGGTGAGATTGCATCAAGGTGGTCAGAGAGAAATCTGCTTGGCCCTGCCAAACAGCTGGAAGCTCCCCGGGCCCTGCCAAGCAGGGAGCTGTTCTCTTCACACCTTCGTGTCATCCACACCTACTGCACGGACCCCAGCAGTCCTTTTATCTATATATCTGACTTTACAATAAAATTAAATAAACCTAGAAAGCACATGGGACACAGAAAAGAAATATAGGGCTCAGCACAGTAGCCTTCAGCACCAGGATCCCAGATGGCGCCGGTTCTAATCCCAGAGGGCCCGCTTTCCATCCAGCTTCCTGCTTGTGGCCTGGGAAAGCTGTCGAGGATCTTCTTCCCTGTCTTTTCTTCTCTCTATATATCTCACTTTCCAATAAAAACAAGTTAGTCTTGGGGCCCGGCGCCATGGCCTAGCGGCTGAAGTCCTCACCTTGAACACCCGGGATCCCATATGGGCGCTGGTTCTATTCCCAGAAGCTCCGCTTCCTATCCAGCTCCCTGCTGTGGTCTGGGAAAGCAGTCAAGGATGGCCCAAAGCTTTGGGACCCTGCACCCATGTGGGAGGCACCCATGTGGAGGAAGTTCCTGGTTCCTGGCTTTGGATCAGAACAGCACCGGCCATTGTGCTCACTTGGGGAGTAAATCATCGGATGGAAGATCTTCCTCTCTGTCTCTCCTCCTCTCTGTATATCTGATTTTGTAATAAAAACACATAAATCTTAAAAAAAGAAAAAAAAAGTTAGTCTTTAAAAAAAGAAAATCTAGATGTCAATACCAAAAAGGATAAACAAAATGCAATCATTTGAAGTGACTATTCAGATGCAGTGTTTTTCAGTTTTTGAATTTGTTACATAAAGGTCTTTATTTTAAAATATTTATGTATTTAAAAGGGAGGGTGACAGTGAAAAGAGAGAGACCAGAATCTTCTATTTACTGAGTTACTTTCCAATGCCCACAGCAGCCAGGGCTGGGCCAGGCCAAAGTAAAGATGCACAGCTCCATCCAGGCCTCCCTTGTGGGGTGTCATGGCTTCACATACTTGGGTCATTCTCTGCCGCCTCCCTGGATACACATTAGCATGAAGCTGGCTCAGAAGGGAAGAAACGGGGAATGAAACCAGCACTGTGGTTTAACCCACTACACCACAATGCCAAACCTCAGGAAGGGTTTTAAACAAATATCGAATGGCAGTTTCCATGGGGAGATTTACAAGTAGCTGTCTCCCTTACAAAAACACTTAAAATGCAAATCCCAAGACGGTTGAAGGTTTGTGTGTACGTGCGTATGTGTTTATACACACACATATACATATGTATACATATATTTTATATATACATATGTTTATATGTATGTATATAGAGAGTTAAAAGGTTTACTATACACTATTACGGGTTGAAGAATAGTTCAAAGAGAAACCTTCTAAATTCATTTAAGAAATATTTATTATTAAATGACCACAGTTGCTTTACCATGTAATAATAGTAAAGAAGCCTTAGGAGAAATTATCCAATAAAGAGACCAAGGTCCCAAATTTCCATGTAGCCTGCTAGTCCGTGTTTATGTATGTCGTAGTGTGAAACAGGAAACTCTTGCATCGAAGTAAGGTATACAGAGAGGAGGAGAGACAGAGAGGAAGATCTCCCAGCTGAGCTTCCCTCCCCCAGGAAGCCAGTGTGCTCAGCTGTACCTACCTGTGTTGGCTATTTTAGTGTTCTAAGATTTATTTATTTGGCAACACATGGGCTCAACTAGCTAATCCTCTCCTTGCAAGTGCCAGGATTCCACATGAGCTCTGGTTCACGTCCCAGCTGCTTCACTTTCCAAAGCCTTGGGACCCTGCACCCAAATAGGAGCCCCGGAGGAGGCTCCTGACTCCTGGCTTCAGACCACCTCAGCTCCGGTCCTTGCAGCCCCTTGGGGAGTAAACCAGTGCATGGAAAATCTATCTCCTATTCTGTAAATCTGCCTTTCCAAATAAATTTAAAATAAGTCTTAGGAAAAAAAAAAAAGATTTACTTATTTATCTGAAGTCAGAGTTTCAGAGAAAGGAGAGACAAAGCTGTTCTGTCCGCTGGTTTATTCCCCAGATGGCTGCAGTGCCTCGGACCGGACCAGGCTGAATCCAGGTGCTGGTAGCTTATTCCAGTTCTCCCACCTGAGTAGCAAGGGCCCAGACCATAAGGCCATCTTCTGCTGCGTTTCCAAGGCCATTTGCAGAGTGTGGACCAGAAATAGAGCAGCCAGGACGTGAGCCAGTGTCCCCATGGAGTCCTGGCATACAGGCAATAGCTTTACTGGCTATGCATACTGTTCCATGGATTTTGTTTTTAAACACATGAATCCCTTTTTGTAACTGCATCACAATCAGGGCACTGGATTGTTAACTCTGAATCACTCTGGCATGCTCACTTTACAGTCACTCCCTCCTTGGTGTCTGACCTCTAGAAACCAACCAGTCTGTTCTTCATTTATAGTTTTTATTTTTTCACAATAGAGTTATGAAGTTTATAATCCTTTGAAAATGACTTTTCCCAATCTCTTGAGTTTCACCCAAGTTTCTGACTCATCAGAACTTCATTCCTTTTCATTGCGAAGCAAATTTCTTTTCTGTAACTGTAGAGCAGCTTACGAAATAACTATTGAAGGATATTAGGGTTGTGTCCAGTTTCTAAGAATACTGTTGTGTGGAGCAGATGTTGTACAGTGGTTAGTATGCCCTTATTTTGTATTGGGAGTGCCTGGGCTTAGTCCCCGTTTCTACTCCTACTACCTGTTCCCTACTGAGGAGACGCCTGGGACACAGCAAGTGATGGCTGACCTAAGGCTGAGCCACATGGGAGACCCATGTTATGTCCTATCTGCTGGGCATTTGGGGAACAAATCACTGAATGGGTGGCATCTTTCTGTCTCTCAAAGGGAATTTTTCGCAATTAGTATACAGACTTTTATACAAACATTTTCCTTTCTCTAGAAGATCATGAGTTTATTACCTATTGTTTTTGACCTGTTTTGTTCACTGCTGTCTTATTCTTTGCATGCCTAAAATAATACCTAGTACAGTGAGTGCTCAATAAATTAGTGGATGTCCTACATTGCCTTAAAGTGAAGAAATGAAACGAAATCAAAGTCACTCTGAACACATTTAAAGTCAGCATCTCCAAACCGTGTTCCCTATAGGATCTGTTTTTTTTTAAGATTTATCTTATTTTTATTGCAAAGTCAGATACACAGAGAGGAGGAGAGACAGAGAGGAAGATCTTCCGTCCGATGATTCATTCCCCAAGTGACCACAACGGCCGATGCCATGCCGATCCGAAGCCAGGATCCAGAAACTTCTTCCAGGTCTCCCATGTGGGTGCAGGGTACCAAGGCTTTGGGCCCTCCTCCACTGTTTTCCCAGGCCACAAGCAGGGAGCTGGATGGGAAGCGGAGCTTCTGGGAATAGAACCGGCACCCATATGGGATCCTGGCACATTGAAGGCAAGGACTTTAGCCGCTAGGCCGTAGCACTGGGTCCCCTGGTAGGTTTCTTAAGCCCCAAAGACACAGAGGCTTGAGCTGGAAGAGGCCTGCAAGTTGAGAATATAAAAGGCTTTTTACTGAAAGTAAAGTAATTCTTCTGTAATGTTTTTAGTGGCCATCTATCAAGTTTCTGATTTGAGGGAAAAGCTTGGAATGGGGTAAAGGAGAACTCACATGGGGGAATATTTTATCAGTGATATCAGCATAACTCATTTCTGTCCAAAATGCAAAGCCAGAGAATATTCTAGGACCAAACATCTTACAAAAGCAGGAGAATTCATGGCCCTATTCTCTTCGAGTTGTGTGATCAACTTTGTTTCATTTAAATTCATAGTAAATATTGCCGGCTGGGATGAAAGAAGAGATAAAGAGGAAACTAATGATTATGAGAGGTTGGTGTTTATAAGAAAAGGGATTAGTTTACCCAAATATGTGTAATTACTGCCATAGGCTGTGTCTGAAGTACCTTTTAAATAAACCATAAAAAGCCACAAGAGAGAGTGGGTGTTTACCATTAGTGGTTAAGACCCCTAGTCCCACATCAAAGTGCTTGGGTTTGATTCCTGGCTTTGGCCCTTGACTCCAGCT
This sequence comes from Ochotona curzoniae, assembly GCF_017591425.1. Taxonomy (NCBI): domain Eukaryota; kingdom Metazoa; phylum Chordata; class Mammalia; order Lagomorpha; family Ochotonidae; genus Ochotona; species Ochotona curzoniae. The sequence goes on along the minus strand of NW_024465926.1, from coordinate 12,718,149 downwards.
TCCTGTCTGTGCAGGCTCTGTTGAGGTGGTGCCACACACATGGGAGACCTGGGTGGTTGTAAGGTCCCAGTTTCAATCTGGCCCAATCACTGCTCTTGGGAGTGTTTGGGAAAGATTAGCAGTATTAGGAGATTTCTTTCTTTTATTAAAAAAAAAAATCTATCTTTTAAAAAGCCTCATAAATACACTGGGAAAGTTTGGAAAGTCATGTGTGGCTTCCCCCTTTGTCTCTCCCCTTCTCCCAGAAGCAACAAGAAGAAATAGCAAGTTTGAATTAATTATTTCACCAAATTTTCCCTAAACCTTGATCCTTCCCACTACGATCAACCAAGTAATCAGTATAAAAAATAGAATTTTTTAAAAAGCCACATAAATGACATTCAGCTTAAAAATGCATGCTACCTAATGTCCAAAACATGAAGAGTCTCTTCCTCTTATTCCTTAAGAACTTGGAATTCATTAAAAATCTGAATATGTGATATCACCTAGTGTGATAGTTTTTGTAGAAAAAAAAACAAGATTTCATTTTTATGTAATTTCAATGTTTGTCTTTTAAAGATTAATTTATTATTTAAAAGCGAAATTTATAGAAAGAAGGAAAGAGAGAGAGAAAGATCTTCCATCTATTGTTTTACTCCCTGGATTGCCACAAAAACCAGCTCTGAACTAGGCCAAGGGCAGGAGCCAGGTCTGCTGTGTGGGTAGGGGCCCAAGCATTTGACCATCTTCCATTGCTTTTCCCAGGCACATTAGGAAACGATCAGCAGTGAACCAGCACCTATACATGATCCCAGTGTCATAGTCAGTGGCTTTGCCCACCATGCCACAACACCAACCCTTCAGCGTTTAATTTTCTAATGTTTGTTTTTATTATTTTCATCTATTTGAAAAGCAGTCCAATATATAGAGAGAGTGCACTACACAGTGGTACCATATTATGCTTACTGTTCTTTCCAATTGTATACAACAGCCAGAGCAAGGTCACTCTGAAGCTAGGTGCCCGGAACTCCCATGTGGGCAGTAAGGGCCCAAGCTCTTGAGCCGTCATCTCCTCTCTCCAAGGTGCATTATGGCACTCAGGTGTCACAGCTGATAGCTTAGCCTACTCTACCCCAGCGCCCATACCCCCAATATTTAATGTTTGAGCAAGGTTTCACAGTTAAGTCTTTAATTTCTTTGTAAATTATGTAAAACCATAAAATTTCAAATATGCAATATTCAAAATATGGAATAGTCAAATAAGGAATACTCAAAAGTAGATTCCAAATTTATGTATAAGTATTGATATCTTAATGAAAGTCCTTCTAGACATGTACAGGTGGCTATTCAGTACATGTATTTTTTATTCTGAAAAGAAGGGATTAAAGTAATGTTTTGGTGTTGGAAGCAAATCCCCTTAACTTTAATAACAATAATCAGTGCATAGAATAAAGAAAATTAGTTTTGGCATCTAAATATCTAAAACAGTTTACAAATGTAAGTGTTTAGTTGAATATTTTTAGGATGATCTTTAACTGTCAGGAAAAAATAAAGTAATTCTGACTATACTGTGGGTCCTGAGTTGGACTGAAAGCCATGTGGGATGGAAAAGCTATGTATATCTAGGCAGGTGTATCTATGATGTGCAAATCTAGTGAAGGCTCTGTGGTACAGGATAACTCAAACCAGGAGCTCAAACCTTCCACCTTTCCTGGTTATCAGATCAGTTAGAAACAAATGTCAGCTCAATGGTGCTTCAGCCATTGTGGGTAGCTAATTAGATTGACATTCCTGGGCCCAGCGCCATGGCCTGGCAGCTAAAGTTCTCGCCTTGAATGCACCGGGATCCCATATGGGTGCCGGTTCTATTCCCGGCAGCTCCGCTTCCCATCCAGCTCCCTGCTTGTGGCCTGGGAAAGCAGTGGAGGAGGGCCCAAAGCCTTGGTACCCTGCACCCACATGGGAGACCTGGAGCGATTTCCTGGCTCCTGGCTTCGGATCGGAACAGCACCGGCCATTGCAGTCACTTGGGGAGTGAATCATCAGACAGATCTTCCTCTCTGTATATCTGACTTTGTAATGAAAATAAAAAAATATATCTTTTTTTAAAAAAAGATTGACATCCTCTCCAATGAAGCTCACTGCTCTTTGGATAAGATGATCCAGGGGGAGCGAGGGTGAGGGGAGAGTGTGCGTGCATGCTTGTGTGTGTGTGTGTGTGTGTGTGGTAATCAGTTCAGTGATGCTACTGTGTGATTGAATGAACATCTGAGTAGATCACTGAGGGTTCCTCTGTAACCACTGTAATATTCGAGAGTAGTCATTTAGAACGACTAATTTGCCGGCTTGGTAGCCCACTGGTTGGTATGCTGCCTTAAATGTTCAAAAAGCATGTCTTTGCTGTTGGCAGTAACTGGAAACCCTAGGAATTTTCTCCAAAGTTTTTGTGATTTAATCTTGTCTTTTGAAAGCACAAAGCTAAGTGCATTGAAATGCCTGACTCAGCCACTCAGAGAGCTGCTTGAACCCCTGCATCCATGTAGGAGATGAGGATGGAGTCTTAGACTCCAAGTTTCAGCCTTCCGTAGCCCTGGCCTTTGGGTAGTGAACTGGGAGATGGAAACTAACTTACCCACCCTTCCCTCCACTTGTCTCTTCCTGTCTCCCTCTGTCCCTCTCTCTCTCTCTCTAACTCTACCTTTCAAATAAATAAATAAATCTTAATTTTTTTTTTTTTGCAATAATCAGCAAGGTGACCCTATCCCTATCTGTCTTGAGGGAATTCATGGCTCTTTAACTTCATTTTTAAAAACTGCGTTGAAAATACTGTGTGTGTGTGTGTGTGTGACTGTTGCAGTCATTTTTCATGGGAAGCAAACCTTCTTGTTTGATTTTTATTGGCAGTCAAGTTCATCCGAGAAGTCACACCATATATCAAGAAGCCGTCCCTGGTATCAGATCTGCCCTGGGAAGGCGCAGCTCCTCAGTCACCAAGCTTTAGTGGCAGTGAAGACTCCAGTTCTCCAAAACACCACAACAGCACTAAGGACAGAAAGGTCATCCCTCTCAAGATGTGCTTTGCTGCCAGAAACCTAAGCATGCCGGATCTGGAAAACAGGTACGCTGTGTCTCACAGGCATGCCATGCTTAGAGTCTCAGAAACGTGCAGATGTGTCGGAACATTCCATGACTGTTAAAGCATGTGGAGAAAAAAATCATTCTAAGATAAGAGATTGATTTTTGGGGTCTGCATTTATATTATTTCACATATATACACATTTTATCAGGGAAACTTTCATTTTTTTATTAGGAAAAAAAATGTTTGCGAGGCCAAATGAAAAGGAGAGAGGCAGAAAGAGATCTTCCACCCATTGGTTCCTTCCCCAAGTGGCCCCAATAGCCAGGTCTGGGTCAGGCTGAAACTGTGAGCCAGGGATGCCAGCCTGGCCTCTCACACTGGTGGCAGCGACCCAAGCACTTGGATCATGATCTTTCCAGATGCATAAGCGGGAGCTAGGTAGATGTGAGGCAGAACAGCCGGGACTTGGACCAGAACCCTCATATTTGGTGCCAGAGTCACAAGCATCTGCTTAATGCACTGTGCCTATTGGGGAATTTTTTATGTATTAAAAAAAATGTTAATGGCAGTTACCTCTGTACAGAGTTTCAGGACTAGAACTGGTAGGGAAGCAGTGGCTTCTACTCTGTTTAATACTTTTCTACAGTTACTGCATTATTGTTTAAATATTTGTTTATTTGAAAAGCAGAATAGGGGTTGATGCAGTGGTTCAGTTGACTAATCCTCTGCCTGCAAGTGCCAGCATCCCATAAGGATACTGATTCGTGTCCCAGTTTTTACTTCTCGTCTAGCTCCCTGCTTGTGGACTGGATCTGAGTCAATCTGAAAGCCAAAGCCTTCTCTGGGTCTCCCACGCTAGTGCAGGGTTCCAAGGCTTTGGGCCATCCTTCGCTGCTTTCCCAGGGTGCAAACATAGAGCTGGATGGGAAGCAGAGCAGCCAGGACATGAATCACTGGCCATATGGAATTTGGTGTTTGCAAGGGAAGGATTAGCCAACTGAGTCATTGTACCAGGCCTCAAGACGGACTTTTTATGAAGTTCCCTTTCACTATTGTGTTCTCCTCTGACCTGAATGCCACTGGCAGCAAAAGAGGAGGGAGCAAAGAAACCAACAAGAGACTGAATGACTTTCTCAGGTGTTTAAGACCTTAGTAGCATTAAAAATTTCTGCTCTGTATATGTGTTGTGTAGGGAATAGAGCTAAGGTGTGTAATCACGGATGGATTACATCCATTGTCAGGTCGCTAGGTCGGTCACCTGCTCAAAGGCAGGCTCCAAGCAATCCTTTCTCCATAAACTGCCACAACCTCTTTTGTACAGAGGAACAGTGCTTAGCCCAGTGTGAAGGTTCAATGAGATACCATGTATGAAGCCACCTGCACTGATACGAGTATCCAGATGGTTCTGAAATAATACCTTTCGATTACTAACACCTATGAATATACATTTCTGATGTTCTGTTCTGGAATGTTGGCATTGTTTTATTGCTTTTTCTTAGAAGTTTGCGATATAGAAATCAATTTGTGTTCTATAGTTGTTCCATAATGGTTGTATGTATATTTTTTTTATTATATTCTGACAATCTTTACATAGTTAATTAGGGTGTATGTATATGCTGAATCATGTTGTTTTTGCAGTTTGAATCATGATCTTTAACAAATGTCCTGATTTTGTTTTTCATAAGTGAGAATTGAATTTGTAAAGGAGGTTATAGCCTTAGCCAATCAAGTCTCTATTAGGAATATTTTTCTTTGAGTAGAATTTAATTTTTTTTTTTTTAAATTTAGAGAGGAAGACTAGCAGGGAAGCATATAGAAAGATAGACCCACTCTCTGGTTCACTCCCCGAAACACCCAGTTTCTGGGATTAGGCTGAGCTGGAGCTGGAAATGGGGAACTCATTCTAGGCTTCCTGTGTGGGTAGCAGGGACCCAATTCCCTGCGCCATCACTGCTGCCTCCAAGGGTCTCCTTAGTGTGAATCTGAAATCAGGAGCCAAGGCTGTCAGCTGCCTGCCAAGCTAAAGGACATGGAAGGGCTAAATCCCTTCACTGTAAATCCCTTCTGAAAATAGACAGCTGTAGTTCAGCTTGTAGACCTAACTACTGGAGAATGAAACAGAGCACTGTAAAGGCCTTGTAACAACCTTGGGATGTGGCACTAAGGAAAGGAAGAAGGGAGAAGGTGATGTGACTTGTCTGGATTGCTAACAGTTGTGGTGCTTTGTCATCCACACAGAACTCTTAGAGCCCAGTCATCTTGACCTTCCATAAAACTTGGGGACTGTGTTCTCTTTAATATATGTGTTCATTAAGAACATTTGCTAGAAGAGAAAAAAAAAATATTTGCCGGGCCCAGCACTGTAGCCTAGTGGCTGAAGTCCTAGCCTTGCATGCCCCAGGATCCCAAATGAACTCCAGTTCTAATCCTGGAGGCCCCACTTCCCATCCAGCTCCTTGCTTGTGACCTGGAAAAGTATCAAGGATAGCCCAGAGCCTTGGGATCCTACACCCAAGTGGGAAACCCAGAGGCCCCTGGCTCCTGGCTTTGGATGGGCTCAGCCCCAGCCATGTGGCCACTTGGGGAGTGAATCAGTGGATCAAAGATCCTTCTATCTCTCCTCCTCTGAACATCTGCCTTTCCAATAAATAAATAAATCTTAAAAAAAAAAGAAAGAAAGAAAATTTGCCAATGATCAGCATTGAAATTTGTCTTCAAAACAAAGTGAAGAGGGCAGGTGTGAGCCACAGAAGTTGTGCCATTCCTTGCTTTGCAGTGGGATGATGAGCCTGGGGTAGCCATGCATGCTATGGCCCCAGGAAACCCAGCCCAGTGCAGAGGCTCTTAGTCTGTTTGTTACAAAATAATTTGTTTCTCATTTTACTTGAAATATCAACTTTTGGTAAAATAATGATTTGCTTTTTGCCAAGTGTAAATTGGAAGACGTTCAAGGTTATTCATATGATAGCGCTTTTGCTTGCCTTCCAGCATGGTTTTTAGAGAAAAAGAAAAGCAGTAAAATTACAAGTAGTTGGCAGAAATCACGCATAACTTTGGTTACATTCAGGGAACATTAACATGTATCCTATGTGTCTTGGCAGAAAAAAAAATGTATAGAACCATGTACTGATTGAGCTTCAGTTATGAGAATTAGAAGACGAAGTCGTGAAGACGTTAGGGCTTTGTCACTTTGACCAGCTCTGTGTGCAATGCAGAATGAAGAGTAGAGCAGAACTCGGGGAGAAAGCGATTAGCACACTGCTGTAATGGGTTCCCAAGCCACCGTTCAGGGTGCGCTTAGAATCAGGAGACTTGAAGTTCCTCGATTTCTCTGTTCTGTTTTCTCTGTCTATGGGAATATTACTACTTAACTCTTTAGAAATTCCTCAAGGATATGTAGGATAATATCTATAAAATTACTTGGAGCTCTTTTAGGTTTATACCTTGGCTCTGTTAAAGTAAATATCACTTTGTTTATTCATTTTTCTATCGTTGGTTACCTGCACTATTTCCAGTTTGAAGCTAATATTAATTAAGTTACTGTTTTTCTGCAAGCATTTTTGTAGGCTTGCAGTTTTATTTCTCCTCGATAAATATTTGGTGGTAGAATTACTTGATCAAAGAGTTTATTTACTTTCCCCCAAAGGGTCTGTGCTTTATCATTTTCCCACCAACAATTATGAGAGTTTTTGTTGGTCCGCAACATTGCTTGTCTCCATCTAAAATTTAACCATTTGTGTGTGTGTGTGTGTGTGTGTGTGTGTGTGTGTGTGTGTGTGTGTTGAAATACAGGCACAAAACCAATAGCCCTTGAGCTGTCCAAGGACTTTAAGGAGCTGGGCAGGTTTATGTTACGCTACAGTGGTTCCACAATAGCTGTCGGCGTCCTCACGGAGATAAAAGAATGATGGGTCAGAATTTCTGCAACATTTCCAAATGCAATGAAATAGCTAATCTCCGATTTTAAAGAATCCAGTTATTTATGTAAAGGAGCAATGTGCAACTGATAAGTTGATATTTTAATGAAGGGAAAAATTATCTGCAAAGGAGTATTTTAATAATCATTCCCACAAAAGTTGCCAAGTCCGCCCCCTAGCAAAGAAAGACCAATGTTGTACTTTCATTTAAAACACCAGCTTTCCCTTCAAAATGTTAGTGAATGGATTGATTTTGCTGAGATTTATGCCAAGTATCAGAAACAGTATTTGAAGAGATTGAATGATCATGAAATGTCACCTGCTTCAACCACACTGCAAATTAGTTGCGATTTTCTCTTTTCATTCAACTGTACTGCACACATTTTAAAGAAAAGTAATTTAACTAGAATTTTGAGGTCGTTGACATTTGACCCCAGCCCATTTTTAGTTAACTCTAAGATTTGCTGTAAGTTAAATAGAGGCATATTTTGTGTTGAGCATACATGTGTCCCTCCAACAAGTAAGCTCTTGAAAGCTTAATTTGGATTTAGTGAAAGCTGTTTTTCTGGCATCCAAGGTATTATTTAAGTTGTAAAGCCTGCTAATAAAATGCTGTAGTGTGAGCATAAAAAAAAAAAAAAAAATTTTCTTTATTTCTGACCTTTAGTTTTTTTATATAAATGTTGTGCTTTCTAAGCAAAAACTTACTGGATATTAAAGAGAAATGCTCTTTTTTTCCTGGCTACTCTGATTTGTTTCTCTTTTAGAAAGCTGGGAGGGAAGAAAAAGGGGAGGGGACTGCTCACAGAATGAGGAAGGGAGAGTAGGGCACTTACTCCTTTCCACCACCCCCCACCTTGAGTTTTCCAGACCTCATTAGATAATTGTAAGCATTTCATTCTGGAAAATGAAAATTAAATAAATGATGAAATCCAGAAAGAGAATGAGTCCATCCCTTAACAGACAGCGTAAATGCACAGGTTAACAATACATGAGGCTCGGAAATGCTGCATTTTGGAAATGTAGCTCAGTGTCCTTGGTGCCAGTTCACATGGTCTTAGTCATAGGCACGCTGGCTATTTTACACATAAAAGGCCAATTTTGGCCTTATGGCATGTAAAAGTACATGTTTATTACTAAAGAAAACATGCCAGCCCTATTAAAGACTTTACTAAACAGAATAAATAATGTAGGTTAGATTTACAAAACCCTGTGTGTTTGAATATCTAAACATTGACTTGATCCATCTAATCATTAATTGTAATTGCATTTCTCAGGAAATGCTCCGGGGTTTGACTCAAGGCCAAAAGTGTTGCACAGTGTAGCTGTCTCTTCTTCTCTCCCTAGAGCTGAACAGTTACTGGCAGATTGCCTCTGTATTTTTATTAGTAAAATTTTCATTTGAATTTTTCTTTTAAATTAGCAGTAGGCTTTAGAAGGTACCTTTGTTACCTTTCTTCAGACCAATTCTCCTAGACTCACCAGTCTACTTCTGAACTTTTTTTTTTTTAATTTGAAAGAGCAAAAGTGAGGGAGAGAGAAAGAAAGAGAGAGAGACTGACTTTTCATTCCCTGATTCTTTCCCCAAAGGGCCACAATAGTTACAGTTTGACCAGACCAGAGCCAGGAGCTTCTGGGTCTACTATGTGGGTGAAGGGGCCTAAGCATTTGGGCCATCTTCTGCTGCTTTCCCAGGCACATGAGCAGGGAGCTGGATTGGAAGTAGAGCAGCCAAGACTTGAACCAGCACCCAAATGGGATAATTATGGAGTTGCAAGGGGTGGTTTAGTCTACTGTACCACAGTGCTCCTCCAGGTCTCCCTCACGGGTGCAGGGTCCCAAGGATTTGGGCCGTTCTCAACTGCTGTCCCAGGCCACAAGCAGGGAGCTGGATGGGAAGCAGGGCCGCCGGGATTAGAACTGGCGACTTATGGGATCCCGGCACGCAAAGCGAGGACCTTAACCACTGCGCCACCATGCCAGGCCCTCACATTCCTTTTCAAGAAACATTGAAAAATTTTTTATTTGTGAGAAATTGGTAATACTCGGTGCAATGGTTACCAGTCCTGTTCAATCAGACTTAGTCTGATTTTTTAACAGATTTAGTTTTCTACCAGTTATTAATAGGAAGAATTTCTGACATCAGGATTTTTAGAATGTAGATTATGTCAAGCCAGGCATGTCTGAAGAATTCGTAGGATCTGTGTGAGGTGTTGAGTGTTTCAGGAGGTACACATCTTGTGCCCGTGGATGAACTGATTCCCATGTTAATGCTAAGTAGGTCAGTAGGAGGGGTGAAGGAAATTTCTCATCATGCTTCGCAGCTGAACTTTTAGCTTTTATTAAAAGGATGTTACACTGCTGTAAGTGCCAAAGCAATCAAGTGGAAATGAATAGCCCCTAGAAGTTGAATAGCCTGATGACACCGCCTTCCCTGCCCAGTTTTGTGAGGATGAGGGTGGGGCAGTTACTGGCTGTTGGGTGTGGGGAGCGCTCAGACACTTCCAGGCAGCCTCTTCCTTAGCTGCAGCTGTTACCCCTGCATCCAGAGGTGTCTGGTACCACCAATTCCCCAACCTCTTGGGGACTTCCCACAAAGATGAATTATGACTTGATTCTCTGGCTTGCATCTGAAAAGGCATTTAATTCCACTGTTTTCTAGCTTTAAGCACTTTGTGTTTAAGTGTTCCCTCTTGTTCTCCCTGAGTTTGTAGGATAATTTTTAAAGATGTATTTATTTTTAATGGAAAGACATATATAAAGAGAAAAAGATCTTTCATGAAGAGAAAGATATTTTGTTCACTGATTCATTCCCCAAGTGGCCACTACGGGCCAAGTTGAGCCTGTCCAAAGCTAGGAGCCAGGAGCTTTTTCCGGGTCTCCCACATGGGCACAGAGTCCCAAGCTTTTAGGCTGTCTTCTACTGCTTTCCCAGGCCACAAGCAGCAATGGCAAGTGGAGCAACCAGGACATGAACCAGAGCTCATATGAGATTCCCAGTGCATGTAAAGTGAGTACTGTAACTACTAGGCTACGATGCTGGGCCCTGGCATTATGGTTTTGAAAAATCCTTTTTAAATTTAGTGATGACTTTGTACAACACAGAAGCACAGTCCACAAAGAAGAAATTGATAAGTTGAGCTTTGTCCAAATTTAAAACTTCTGCTCTGCAAAAAGAACCATTAAAAGAATAAAAAGGCGGGGCAGGCATGGTGGTATAGCATGCCAATCTTTCATCTCATTGCCAGCACCCCATATAGGTGGCAGTTTGTGTCCTAGCTGCTCCACTTCTTTTTTTTTTTTTTTTTTTTTTAAGATTTATTTTTATTACAAAGTCAGATATACAAAGAGGAGGAGAGACAGAGAGGAAGATCTTCCATCCAATGATTCACTCCCCAAGTGAGTGCAGCGGCTGGTGCTGTGCCGATCCACAGCCAGGAGCCAGCAACCTCCTCCAGGTCTCCCATGTAGGTGCAGGATCCCAAAGCATTGGGCCGTCCTCCACTGCTTTCCCAGGCCACAAGCAGGGAGCTGGATGGGAAGTGGGGCCACCGGGATTAGAACCAGCGCCCATGGGCCCGGCGCGGTGGTGCAAGTGGTTAAAGGTCCTCGCCTTGCACGCCCGGGATTCCATATGGGCGCCGGTTCTAATCCCGGCAGCCCCGCTTCCCTTCCAGCTCCCTGCCTGTGGCCTGGGAAACCAGTCGAGGACGGCCCAAAGCTTTGGGAACCTGCACCCGCGTGGGAGACCCGGAAGAGGCTCCTGGCTTTGGACCGGCATAGTATCGGCCCGTTGCGCTCACTTGGGGAGTGAATCATCGGACGGAAGATCTTCCTCTCTGTCTCCCCTCTCTGTATATCCGCCTTTCCAATAAAAAAATAATAAAAAATAAATCTTAAAAAAAAAAAAAAAGAACCAGCGCCCATATGGGATCCTGGCACATTCAAGGTGAGGACTTTAGCCGCTATGCCACACCACCGGGCCCGCTGCTCCACTTCTGATCTAGCTCCCTGCATATGGCTTGGGAAAGTAACAGAGCAGGGCCGAAGTCCTTGGGTCCCCACACACATGGGGAGACCTAGAAGAAGCTCCTGACTCCTTACTTTGGATTAGCTCAGCCCTGGCTGTTGCAGCTATCTGGGGAGTAAAACAAACAATGGAAGGTTTGCCTGCCTCTCTCCCTAAATCTAATAAAAATAAATAAATCTTTTTTTCTTGAAAAAAGGAAGAAAAGAAAAGGCAAGTCAAATAAACCTAGGTCACAGGGACCTAAGCATATGGGCCATTTTTTACTGCCTTTCCCAAGCTCATTACCAAGGAGCTAGATCAGGAACTTAACATACTGTGCCACAGAACGGGCACCAAAGTACATTAAAAAAATAAATAAATAAAAAGAATGGTTTATTTATTTGAAAAGCAGTTACCAAGAGAAAGTAAGAGAAAGTTCTTCCATTTGCTGATTTACTTCTCAAATAGTAGCAATGGCCAGGGCTGGGACAAGACAAAGCCAGGAGGCAGTGGCCATCTTACTCTGCCTTCTCAAGCAGAACCAGGAGTGCAGTGGCTGGAACTCTACAACTTGTGGCCAGCCTGGAAGAATATTTTAAAGACCGCAACTTCATCATAGCCATCCTAGTTCTTTATAGTATTTTGTAGTCTGCAACTGTTTCATTAAATGTGTATTTTTTTACTTCCCCCATGAGATTATAGACTCAATGAGCATCTAGACTGGCACTTATTGTGGTTCTTTAAATTTAATTTTATTTATTTGAAAGTCAATATTACAGAGAGACAGAGATCTTCCATCCACTAGTTAACTTTCCAAATGGCTGCAATATGCAAGTGGACGAGACCAAAGTCCTGGCACTCCATCCAGATCTCTGGCACGCCTGCAGGGACCCAAGTATTTGGGTCATTTCCTCCATGTTTTCCAGGCACATTAGTAGGAAGTGTGGTCAGTAGCAGAGCAGAGCTAGTCTCAAACCAGCCCACTCAGGGCTGACCAATATTAGAATTAGAATGGATATTTGCCAAACTGACAACTTAAAAATAGTGTTAGCAGTGTTAGTGTACATGTAAAATTCTTTTTTCAGGTGACACAGATTATGACAATACTTGAATACAACAAAAACTGTCCTTAAGGAAGTAGACATTTCTTGAATCTGTACATATGGAATACATAGTATCTGTTCTCTTTATATTAATTTAAAAATTTTACAAATACATTTTAGAATTTTCTTCATTGAAAAGAAAATTAAAATCTCTCCTTGGCCAGGGGCAGTTGGTCAGTTTCTAGTTGGCCTTGAGAAACACTCCCAGTAACTTCATCTTTTTCCCTTTTGAAAGATACCTGTGGGTCCAGGGTGATGGCTCGATTGGTTAATTGGTCTCTTGCAAGTGCCAGGATCCTGTGTGGGTGCTGGTCTAGGTCCTGGCTGCTGTGCCTTCCATCTGGCTTCTTACGGTCCAGGAAAGCAGTGAGGGATGGTCCAAAGCCTTGGGACCATGCACCCATGTAGGAGACCTAGAAGAAGCTCCTGGCTCCTGGCTTTGGATCTGCCCAATTCCGACCATTGGGCCACTTAGGGAGTGAACCAAGAAGATCTTTCTTATCTCTCCTTCTCTTTATGAATCTGCCTTTCCAGTAAAAAGAAAGAAGTCTGTAAAAAAAATTATGTCTGTGTATGTGTGTAGAGAGAGAGAGAAATTGCTCTCAGTTGAACATTAAGGAAACATAGTGTTGAAAATCTCTTAACTTTTTCTCTCCCATTAGTCCCTAGATGATTTAAACATCATATTACCATGTGCAAAAACACGTGATATCTTCCCTTTTCTTTATTTCACAGTGTTGAATTTCAGTTTGTTTATCTGGGCAGTAGTTTTAGTGTGTTTGTTTTAAACCCGACAATACCTTATACCAGAAGTCCAAACTACTAAAAAGAAAACAAACGTACCAGTTCTTTAGAACGTGCCTATACGTTTCAGCAAGCATGTCCTCCAGTTCTTTGACAAGGAAATTGAAATAAAATGAAGAGTTCAGTAGACAGTGCAATCGTTCCTGCATCTTGGGCATTGCACTCACGCCCTGAAACAACCAATCCAGCAGTTAGCCTTTCTGACAACTCTGTTTCCACATGTGGTTTTCTCAGGAAGCTAAACTTAGGAAATTTAGGAGAAAGAGCTTCTATTTGAAGGACACAAATCTAAAATCAGTTTTGCCTTTCCTGTGTTAAGCCCTGGAAAATTTGATGACTTCTCACCTAGCTCACTTTTTTTATTTTTCTCTTTCTCCACACAGATTGATAGAGCTCCATTCTCCTGATAGCAGGAACACGTTGATCCTACGCTGCAAAGACACAGCCACAGCACACTCCTGGTTCGTAGCTATCCACACCAACATAATGGCTCTCCTCCCACAGGTGTTGGCTGAACTCAATACCATGCTTGGTGCCACCAGTACCACAGGAGGCAGCCAGGAGGTCAAGCACATTGCCTGGCTGGCAGAGCAGGTAGGCTGGGAAGTAGAGCAGGGTGTCCTGTGGTTCCATTCACAGACAGCGCCAGGTTCCACTTTATGCATCTGTAATGCTCATGGATGTCTGGTTATAGATCTTTTGTCTGTTAGTCTTGTTTTCCCTCCCTTTTTGTTTTCTCCCCTTACCTTTTAACTGTTGTTGATTATCACCTCTACCAGAAGAATTGGCTAGCATGGTAAAAAGATTCTTATTACCACTGCTTTCCTTAATGGCAGAGGACAGATCATTTCCATAGTTTTAGACAAAGGTTAGCAAATGTTTTCTTTCTTTTTTTTTTTTAAGATTTATTTATTTTTATTCGAAAGTCAGCTATACAGAGAGGAGGAGAGACAGAGAGGAAGATCTTCCATCTGTTGATTCACTCCCCAAATGGCCTCAACAGCCAGAGCTGAGCTGATCCGAAGCTAGGAGCCCCGGAGCCTCTTCTGGGTCTCCCACGTGAGTGTAGGTTTTCAAGGCTTTAGGCTGTCCTCCATTGCTTTCCCAGGCCACAAACAGGGAGCTGGATGGGAAGCAGGGCTGCCAGAATTAGAACCTGCGACCATATGGGATCCCAGCACGTACAAGTTGAGGACTTTAGCCACTAGACCACCATACTGGGCCCCAGCAAACGTTTTCTGTAAAGTGCCAGATAGCATTCACAGCTACTTGACTGCCATTGTAATGAGAAAACAATCAGGCAAACATGAAAATAAATGGGTGTGGCTGTGTTTCAGTAAAGCACTTTTATAAAAACAGCTGGCTGGATTTGACCCAGAAGGGATAAATTCTCAACCCTGCTTCTAGTCTGTTGGCAGGATTTCCCAAGGCAGCAGGCTCTTAGTTTAGTTCTGCTCTTGGGAAAGTTTAAGAAATGAGAAATATCTAATAAACCATTAGGCAAAGGAACAGTTGTCTTTCATACTGAAAAATGCTAAGAGAAACAAGAAAAGGCATGATAAAACTCCAGCCAAATTACTTGGGATCCTCAGTTTGACAAGAGGAGAATGAAGATTTTAAGAGACATTATGCTATGTCTTTTTTTGGGGGGGAATTCTTCACTGTCAGCTGGATCGGAGAGAGTTGCGGGAATGAAGGTGGGGTGAGTGTTGATGGCTCTGTGTATAAGTCACCACTTGGAATACTAATGTCTCATATCCATGTGCCTCCGCTCTGCTTGCAGTCCAACATCCTGCTAGTGCACCCTCTGGGAGCCAGCAGATGATGACGGCTCAAGTACTCGGGTCCTTTCCACCCACACGGGAGAACTGGGCAGGTGTCTGTGTTCCTGGCTGTTGCATTTGTGGAGTGGACCAATAGATGGAAGATCTATCATCTCTCTGGCTCTTCCAGATACAATGAACATTAGCGATTTTTTCAAAAGAAGTCTGTATTAGGGGGTGGAGACAAAGTATTCAAGTGGTAGCTCTGTCTTTTCCATGAATCTAGATCTCTTAAAAATCTCCTTCATCTCTGAGACTCTTCTAGCTCCACCATACATGTGGGTAGAGGGCAGAGAGTAGAGTACATCATTAACTGCAAAATAACATCACAGATCAGCCCAGGAGGTCACTGTTGCTTTATATTTGCTTTGTTATGAAGTTTCCCAGGTCTGTTTACAGATTTGATGGATTTGTGGCCAGGACAAATGATCTTGTTTGGTAATTTCCCCCAAACTATGAAGCTAATACTGTATGCTAGTGATCTTTCTCATTTTCAATCTCTGAAATTTTATGATCATTTTAAGCAAATTAATTTTAAAAACTGTAAAGTTAGAACAAATTAGAACAGAAAATCATAGTGATAATTTCTGTGAAGCGTAATTATCATAAGAAACTAATAAAGTCGTAGTGCAAGTACTTATGACATTGAAGCTTTCAAGTTGTGCTTGTTTTACTCATTATCTCAACATTATTTTCTGTGCCAGTTAAAAGCTGAATGGAGTGGTCATTTTTCTATGCTTTCTGCTGTGTTGGAAGTCTCATGATTTCAACAATGTAGTGTATTCACGTGGTTAAAAAAGTCAGACAATGAGAAGTTCACTGGGTAAAGGGTCATGTAGTTCCTGTCCTGCATCTTCCTGCTTAGTCTTCACTTTTCCTGGTAAAATCACTTTCATTCCTGCCTGATAAAATTTTTTTGATTTCTTCATGAAAATAAAACTTGAGACTGTATTATTCTTTCCATGTTTTATAAAAGGAGAAAGCGTGTTATGTATAGGACTTTATGCTTTTTAACTTCAGAGCATTCCATTGTGTTTGTAGTTGAATGATCACTTTGCCAGCTTCATTGTTACATTTTCCTGTTTTAATGATGCTACATTGGGCAACCTGGTACTTTGTCCTTTCACACATGAACTATCCAAACTCTTTTCTTCTCAAGTTCAGATAGATCAGTTTACCAGGGAAGCCACATTATCTAGAAATATTTAGTTCCCAAGTTCCTAATAGTGAGTAGTGAATTATTGGTCGGTAATGGGTGGGTCCAAAAGTTTATATCAGTTTCTAAGTTTGTATAGTTAGTGTTTAGAGAATGGTGGATATTTCTGTATCTGTAGTATAAAGCCTCAGGAGTGCTGGGTCAGATACTATTTACCTATTACCTGATCATGAATTAACCCTAAGACTTGGAGGCTTAGGGTTAAAATATCCAATACTGGGGCCCAGCACTGTGACCTAGCGGCTAAAGTCCTCGCCTTGAACATGCTGGAGTCCCATATGGGCACTGGTTCTAATCCTGGCCGCCCTGTTTCCCATCCAGCTCCCTGCTTGTGGCCTAGGAAAGCAGTTGAGGACAGTGCAAAGGCTTGGGACTCTGCACTCGTGTGGGAGACCCAGAAGAAGTTCCTGGCTCCTGGCTTTGGATCGGCTTAGCTCTGGCCATTGCGGTCACTTGGGGAATTAATCATCAGATGGAAGATATTCCTCTCTCTCTCTTTCCTCTTCTCTATATATCTGACTTTAAAATAAAAATAAGTACATCTTTTAAAACATACGTATCAAACACTGGACCCAGTGCAATGGTTTGCAAGTGCCAGGATCCCATTTGGGTGCAGGTTCGTGTCCTAGCTGCTCCAGGTCCCACCCAGCTTCCTGCTTATGGGCAGGAAAAGCAGCAAAGGATGGTCCAAATCCTGGGGACCCCCACCCATGTGAGAAACCTGTAGGACACTCCTGGCTCCTGATTTCAGATTAGCTTTGCTCTGGAGTTTGTGGCCATTAGGAGAGTGAAGGCCATTAGATGGAAGATTCTCTCCCTCTCTCCCTCCCTTCTTCCCTCCCTTCCTGCCTCCTCTACAGGTGGTGAATATACTTGGAAGTTAATTCATTCACTTGTGTTAGCAGACAAGCTCAGTTCCCTGGCGTACAGGCTGTTCTGTAGCAGTTTCTGAGTGTCCTTATGTCGTAACACTCTGGTTTTCACCAGAGTAAGTGATGTGAGGGAGAGAAAAAAGATGGAAGCCGCAGGGCCACCTGTGATCCAGTCTCAGGAATCACACAGTTGCTTTTGTTTTCCTCTCATCAGAAGTGAGTCAGCCCACAGCTATTCACTTTTAATTTCTTGCTTTTTAATTTAATAGAATACCATCCATCTATTTTTGCTTTCATTTTGTATACTTTAGAGTTCTGGTTATAGTCTTAAAGGGATTTTTCTTTGAGTTTATAAGTGCAGCAAATATTACCCATAATATTACCCCCAAAATATTCATGAACATTTTGGCATTGATGAGAAAAGCCAAAATTGCCAAAGAAAAAAAAAATTTTTTTTAAGATTTGTTTTATTTTTACTGGAAAGGCAGATTCACAAAGAGGAAAGACAAAGAAAAAGATCTTGCATCCACTGGTTCACTCTCCAAGTAGCCCCAATACTGGAGCTGAGCCGATCTGGCGCCAGGAGCTTCTTCCACATCTCCAGTGTGGATACAGGTTCCCAAGGCTGTGAGCCATTCTGAACTGCTTTGCCAAGCCATAAGCAGGGGGCTGAATGAGGAGGGGGCATCTAGGATACGAACCAGCACCCATATAGGATCTTAGTGTATGCAAGGAACTGATTTACACACTGAGCCATCCTACACTGGGCACCAAGGAAAAACTTTAGTAGTTCTTTCTTTGTTCCTGGTAATTC
The DNA here is from genome assembly GCF_017591425.1 of Ochotona curzoniae. Lineage (NCBI taxonomy): Eukaryota > Metazoa > Chordata > Mammalia > Lagomorpha > Ochotonidae > Ochotona > Ochotona curzoniae. Next base: position 12,700,533 of record NW_024465926.1, on the reverse strand, counting down.
CCAAATTGCATATAAAGACACAAGCTGGGAAAATGTGTGTGTGTGTGTGTGTGTGTGTGTGTGTGTGTGTGTGTGTGTGTGTGTGTGTGTAGATATATAGTACATATACAAAATCTAGATTAGCAGAATGATTACTTATGGTTTTGATCTCTGTTTTCTGTTGTGATAATGAAATCAATAAAGAAGACATGTCACCTGTCGCAAAGGGAGCTCGAGCTGAGGGATTTGGACAATGAATAATAACTGTAGTTTTTCATCTTTAGTGCTGTCCAAGTCTGTTAATTAAGAATTTGGAGTTGGCTGTAACTTGGCAAGGTATATGTATGAGTGGGTAATTAAGCACGAGCAAACTAAAACCCTAATGTTAGTACCCCTTTTTCTCCAGCCAAAAACTCTGTAATGCAACCCCAACCAAACGCATATACTATATATAGTAGGTAGCATTTTGACTCCAGTGAAAGGAAACGGTGTCCTTCAAAGTTAAGGCAAGTAGGTAAACAGAGTGATTAAAACTGAGGTTTCGTTTCTTTCCACTGGTAAGCAGAAGAGAAAGATGTTCTGTAAAAACTAAGCTTAAAAAAGCTAAAGTATCTTCCTCTCTGTCTCTCCTCTCTGTATATCCGCCTTTCCAATACAAAAATAATAATAAAAATAAATCTTGAAAAAATATATATATAATGGGCCCAGCGCGGTGGTGCAGTGGTTAAGGTCCTCTCCTTGCACGCCCTGGATCCCATATGGGCGCCGGTTCTAATCCCAGCAGCCCCGCTTTCCATCCTGCTCCCTGCCTGTGGCCTGGGAAAGCAGTCGAGGACGGCCCAAAGCTTTGGGACCCTGCACCCGCGTGGGAGACCCGGAAGAGGCTCCTGGCTTTGGATCGGCATAGTATCGGCCCGTTGCGCTCACTTGGGGAGTGAATCATCGGATGGAAGATCTTCCTCTCTGTCTCTCCTCTCTGTATATCCGCCTTTCCAATTAAAAAAATAATATTAAAAATAAATCTTTTAAAAAAAAAGCTAAAGTAAGTGCTTTTTTAAAATATTGTTAAATGCTTGCTCACTTTCTCTCTCAATTGAATATTGCTTCCATTACAATAACATTCTTTCTAGAGAGCACAAAAAACTTCTTAGGAATAAAATAGTGGATCACTTCAAAAAGTTCATGGAAAGCATAACATTCTCCATGAATCTTTAAGACACCCTTGAACATTTAATTCAGGTTTACCAAATGCATATACTCTATCTCGCCTTGAAGAATCTCTTGCAACTCAAGAAAAAAAACATTAAAAAAATGTGATGATCATTTTTATCTTTTCAAAAGAAAGATTTTCCATTATTTTCTTTCTTTTTTTTTAAGATGTATTCATTTTTATTACAAAGTCAGATATACAGAGAGGAGGAGAGACAGAGAGGAAGATCTTCCATCCGATGATTCACTTCCCAAGTGAGCACAACGGCCGATACTATGCCGATCCAAAGCCAGGAGCCTCTTCCGGGTCTCCCACGCGGGTGCAGGGTCCCAAAGCTTTGGGCCGTCCTCGACTGCTTTCACAGGCCACAAGCAGGGAGCTGGATGGGAAGCGGGGCTGCTGGGATTAGAACCGGTGCCCATATGGGATCCCGGTGCATTCAAGGTGAGGACTTTAGCCGCTAGGCCACGCCGCCGGACCCCCATTATTTTCTTTATTGAAAGACTGTCCATAACCATGTTAGAGACAAAGACTTGCTATGGAAATAAGTAAGAAATCCCTTCAGAGTATCAGTGATCTAAAAATGCAAGATCCTGTGAGAGCATCTCTAGAGCTGCTCTTCTGCCAGATGTTGTAGTTTCCCATAGGATAAGTAATCTTAGAAAGCTAGTGTCTACTACCAAGAAAAGCATAATTATTTGTGTAATATTTGGCTTGAATTTCAGTCAGGTCATATTTTTTGCTGTTTTCAGCATTTGGTAGAAAATCAGTGGTGTCACAGACCAGATTTCATCTCCCACTGCTGGAATTAGCTCATAGCTCTGGCTAGGAGAAGAATCTAGGGGTGGAGATTACAGCATGTAACCAACCCACTCAGACCACTTGCAAATTACAGATGGATTCTTTTTTTTTTTTTTTTTAAGATTTATTTATTTTTGTTGTAAAGTCAGATATACAGAGAGAAGGAGAGACAGAGAAGATCCTCGGTCTGCTGATTCAATCCCCCAAGTGGCCACAGTGGCTGGAGCTGAACCGATCTAAAGCCAGGAGCCAGGAGCTTCTTCCGGGTCTCCCACACGGGTGTAGGGTCCCAGGCTTAGGCTGTCCTTAACTGCTTTCTCAGGCCACAAGCAGAGAGCTGGAAGGGAAGTGGGGCTGCTGGGACACAAACCAGTGCCCATATGAGATCCTGGCATGTGCACAGCGAGGATTTTAGCAAGAACAACAATAAGAAATTTGGAAGCAATGAATTCGCCCAATTTTCCCTAAATATTGATCCTTCCCACCCTGATCAATCATGTAATCATTAAACAAAAAAAAGATAAATTTAGAAAAAATCAATCTTAAAAAAAAGAGTTTTGTATTTCAGCTTGAAATGTATCACTTTGGTTATGTGCATAAAATTATTTTTATACAGGATTAAAAATATAGGAAAACAATCACCATTTGTCCATATTATCAAGGAATCTAGAGTTTTTCTAAAACAAATGACTGTTGGGCCCGGCACCGTGGCCTAGCGGCTGAAGTCCTCACCCTGAATGCCCCAGGATCCCATATGGGCGCCGGTTCTAATCCCGGCAGCCACACTTCCCATCCAGCTCCCTGCTTGTGGTCTGGGAAATGAGTCGAGGATGGCCCGAAGCCTTGGGACCCTGCACCTGCATGGAATACCCGGAAGAAGTTCCTGGATCCTGGCTTTGGATCGGAATAGCATCGACCGTTGAGGTCACTTGGGGAGTAAGTCATCGGACAGAGGATCTTCCTCTCTGTCTCTCCTCTTCTCTGTATATCTGACTTTCCAATAAAAATAAATAAATCTTAAAAAAAAATTTTTTTCTATTCTACTAGTAAGAGTAGTAGTAAGGATTTCTGTCATTACTGTAAGTTATTTCTCACACATCAGACGTGCTGAAACTGTTAGCATTATTGAACACATCACTCTATATTTCATTAGCATTAGTGGTGTACAGTTAGGAGTTGGGGTGGGGCACGTCCTGTCACTGGATCGTATGTGTAACTCAGCAGTGAAGGGCACAAGCAACCTCACGGCTCCCAGTGTAGAACCTCTTCCAGTGGGAAGGAACCTCGGGGGATGTTTTCCATATCTCATGTCTGTTAGGATGTGCAAACAAAATGGAGGCCCACTGAGTCAGGATGTTACTGAAGAAGCCTTTAGAAAGTCGTACCATTGTAAGTGGCTCTAATGGCTGGATTTCACATTTATGACAGGCAAAACTAGATGGTGGAAGACAACAGTGGAGACCCATCCTCATGGCCGTGACTGAGAAAGACTTACTGCTTTATGACTGCATGCCATGGACAAGAGATGCCTGGGCATCCCCATGTCATAGCTACCCTCTTGTTGCAACGAGGTAAGACTAAAGACCAAAGACATGCAATGATTGCCTTCTTCTAAAGCCACCAAAGAATTTTCAAGTGAGTTCCATTATCTTAGGTGCCTAAGAAAGAAATCTAAGTTTCTCATGTCGTTGATGAGGACAGCAGCTTTTGTTCACAAGTTTATGGGTTATTTAGCAGTTCGTAGCTCCAGAGGAAGTTATTTGTATCACTAGTATTCTTTGGATGTGCATTTAAGTTGTTGACAAGACTTTCCAACTGCTCTGTTCAAGACTTGGTTGGTCATGGAGGTAATAGTTGCTGCTGCTGCTGTTGTTTGTTTGCTTGTTTGTTTTGCTTTATTGACTATGACTAGGAAAACCGCTGAAATGGTATCATCTTTCTTGAGTGATGAAATCATTTAAAACCAAAATGTGGATATGTGGATAAACCACACAACTCAGCAAAGTACTCTTCAGCCTCTCTTTCCAATGTAAGAACATGTCATTTTTATTTCATCAGATACAGGTTGATAATGACCTGAAACAGGAAGATGTTTTCCCACATGCCGGATGTGGGGAGTTGGCAGGAAAAGGGATGGAGAAATGTACATTTAAGTGGTCAGGATGTCTCAAAGGATAGCAACTGTGAAACTAGAAAATAGATCCAAATTCAGATTTTTTTAACCTTCAAAAAGAATAAGATGTTTTTGTCACTCAAAAATCACATTGAAAAGGAGCCCCATAGAAAAGTATTTCGTAGTTAACAGAACTATCTGATAAATCTGCCAGGAAACAGTGTGAAGGCTTCCTGCTCTGAGCTGGTGTTTGTGTGAGGGAAAGTGCAAATATTCTTTGCAATTCAGCAAGACTTTGACTTTATGTAAGATTTCCTCCAATTTTACTATTTTTTCCTTCATGTGTAATTCTTTTTATAAAAATATAATCTTCCTGTAGCTTTCCAGGAAGATTTCTAATTTGAAGCTGAAGCCCTTAAGTCTCAAGAGAGGATATAAAGGAAATTTTGAGCTATAGCACTGATGGGGGGTGGGAGGGAATCTCCCCATTAATTCCTTCAGGATGGAAGAGTCTTCTAGGAAGACTGAGTTTAACAGTCAGTTTATCTGGTTTTGTTTTGTCGTTTTTTTTATCACTGCCAAGTTGTAACTGCTCTGGAAATCAGGAGCTATGACTTAGTAATCTCAACATTTCCCATTGTGTCTTACGTGCTACAGGCCCTAAATAAATCGTAAAATCTTTTTTTTTTTTTTTTTGTGGAGTTTGGAGATGGGCTGGCACAAGGCTTAAGTGGCTAATCCTCCACTTCCAAGCACCAGCATCCAATATGGATGCTGATTCATGTCCCAGCTGCTCCACTTCCCGTCCAGCTCCCTGCTTGTGGCCTGGCAAAGACCCCAAAGAAGCTCTTGGCTCCTGACTTTGGATCAGCTCAGCTCTGGCCATTGCAGCCACTTGAGGAGTGAACCAGCAAATGGTAGATCTTTTTATCCGTATCTCCTCTCTGTAAATCTGCCTTTCCAATAAAAATAAGTCTTTTTTGTTTTATTCTTTAAAGTTATGGTACAATTCAATTCTGTAGGCTCTGAGATTTCCAGTGCTCCTCCCAGAAGCCTAACTGCATCAGTACCTGGGGATGGGGACAGTCATTCAGTGTCATTTTAGGTTCCCAGATACAGAGCATGTTCCATGGGTACTGCTTAAGTGGTTTCGAAATTCTGAGACACTGTTGATTTTGGTGCTCCAAAGTTGAGGAAATCCTTCCAAGGTCAATTGGCTCACATAGTCTACCTTAGAGTCTCCACTCGCCCATATACTTGCTGTCCATGTTTGGCTGGGAGAATTGTACAATTAGTTCTCCCCTCCATCCTCTGCCATGGTACTAGATTTCCCCTGCAAGCTTCAGAGAGCTGTCATGCCCCCTACGTGTATCTCCCATGCGGGCACAGGATTCTAAGGCTTTGAGTTGTCCTCAAGTGCTTTCCCAGGCCACAAACAGGGAGTTGTATGGGAAGTGGAGCCACTGAGATATGACCCAGTGCCCATATGGGAAACTGGTGTGTGCAAGGCAAGGACTTTAGCCACTAGGTAAGAGCGAGACAGAAGAATAGAAAAGACATAAAGACATAGGTTAGAAAAAGAAACTAAAGACCTTGAGTCTCTACAGACATAGATAACCTCTGATAAATGCAGTCCCAATCATAGCAGAATCAGATCTCATTAGCATATAAATTAGTGCCAGATACTTTGTATGTTGGGTTGCACATATACAGGTTCTTAGAAACTCTGTGTGTGTGTGTGTGTGTGTGTGTGTGTGTGTGTGTGTGTGTGTGTGTGAATAGCTGCTGTTTCAGTTCCAGGAGGAATTAGGTAAAACATTCAAAAGTGAGACATGAAGATGAGGTTTTTTTTACACATTTTTAAGATTAGAGGCAGATATAAAACACGAGTAGAAAGACCCATTGATTTCATAATTGCTGTAGATTTTGCAGAATGTCGATTTTCTAGTCTTTCCATAACAGCTTTCTTTGGAAGCCAGAAGGGGCTCCAAAAAAGCTTGGCGACTTTATAATGTGGAGAATTGAGTGGCGTTGGGTTTATGTGGCTTAAAGGGGATGAAGCTGTGAGACTGCCCTGTGCATGAGCTCATCTGGTCTCCCTATGAAAGGGGAGTCTTTGGCAGTGTGTCCTGGACCGGCAGCCACTCAGCAAACCTCCAGCAGCTGGTTTGAATTAAATGTCCTCTGCCAAATATTTCATAATCAAATCTGTTGGAAAAAATTGTCCTACAATATAAAAGTGCCCGTTACTTTTATATTTTGTAGTGTCTGACTTGGGATTAGCAACCAAGCTGAATATGGTAGAGTACTCCTGCTGCTTTCCCGAACGCTGTATCTTACTTGGATCATAATGGGGGTTCCTTTTGTTCTGTGTCCTTTTCAGCACTTGATATTGCTCAGGGTTTTTATTTTAGCCTTAGTAGTAGGTGTGTTATCCTACTCTGTGTGTGTGTTAAGATTGATTTACTCAGGATCAGTGAGATAGCCTAACTGGCTAATCCTCTGCCATGCAGCATCCCATATAAGTGCCAGTTTGTGTCCCAGATGTTCCACTTCTGATCCAGCTCCTTACTTATGGCCTGAAAAAGCAGTGGACATTGGCACAAGTGTTTGGGAACCTGTCCCAAGAGGCTGCTGGCTTCTGGCTTTGGATCTGCTCAGCTCCAACCATTGTAGCCATTTGGAGTAAACCAGCAGATGAAAGATCATTGTTTCTTCTCTATGTAAATCTGCTTTTCCAATAAAAATAATTAATCTGTAAGATTGATTTATTCATTTGAAAAGCCAAACTTAGAAAAAGAGAGAGAAAAAAAATTTTTCCATTCACTGTTTTGATCTCTCTGCCTTTCAAATAAAATGAAAATAAACTTATTACTATTTTAAAAATATGTTGATTTGCTTATTTTAATTTGATAGGCAGAGTTAAAGAGAGAGGAAGAGATGAAGAGATCTCCCAACCTGTGGTCCACTCCTCTAATGGCCAAAGCTGGGTTGGTCCCAAGCTGGAGCCTGGAGCTTCTTCCATGTCCCCCACATGGGTGCAAGGACCCAAGCACTTGGGCCATCTTCCGCTGCTTTACCAGGCACATTAGCAGGGAGCTGGCTGTCCTGCCACTATCATCTTGCCAGCAGGAAGAGTTTGGGCAGTGTTCGGTGTGCGGCTGGAGCAAAGGCAGCTCCCTGTAGTGTGGCCGCTGTGGGGGGTGCCCCAGCCAGGCTGGACACAATGCTGAGGACCCAGGCCAAAGTCACTGCCAACAGGCGGGGATCAACCCTAGGATTTGGACCTCTCTGTTTCTTCTCCTCTCTATATATCTGACTTTGCAATAAAAATAAATAAATCTTTTAAAAAAAATTTTAGAAAGTTAATTTTTGTGAAAGAGAAGGTCCACGTCTGGATATATTTTTTGCATGTCTATGGGACCATTTGTTGACGACTTTCTCCTTAGTGTGAAGTCACTTCACTGTTCATATGGATCTGTTCTTTGACATAAGTCTGTTCTACTGATCAATTTGTCAGTTCTTTTGCCAATTCTACACTGTGTTGATTATAGTAGTTTTGTATAAGACTTAGAGTTGAGGGCCCGTCGCGGTGGCGCAAGTGGTTAAAGGTCCTCACCTTGCACGCCCGGGATCCCATATGGGCGCCGGTTCTAATCCCGGCAGCCCCGCTTCCCTTCCAGCTCCCTGCCTGTGGCCTGGGAAAGCAGTCGAGGACGGCCCAAAGCTTTGGGAACCTGCACCCGCGTGGGAGACCCAGAAGAGGCTCCTGGCTTCAGATCGGCATAGTATCGGCCTGTTGCGCTCACTTGGGGAGTGAATCATCGGATGGAAGATCTTCCTCTTTGTCTCTCCTCTCTGTACATCCGCCTTTCCAATAACAAAATTAAAAAAAAAAAAAAAAAAAAAAGACTTAGAGTTGAATAGTAACAGTTGAATAGTAACAACAGTAAATTTTGTTGTTTGCAATGCTGTGTTGGTTTTCTGGGTCTTGTTTTTTTTTTAAGTTTTTTTTTTTTGAAAAAGACTTTATTTTTATTGGAAAGTCAGATACACAGAATAGGAGAGACAGAGGAAGTTCAAGTAGCTGCAATGGCTGGAGCTGCACCGATCTGAAGCCAGGAGCCAGGAGCCACGATCTTCCTCCGGGTCTCCCATGTGGATGCAGGGACACAGGCAGGGAGCTGGATGGGAAGTGGGGCTGCCAGGGTTAGAACCGACGCCCATATGGGATCCCGGCACATACAAGGAGAGGACTTTAGCCACTAGGTTACCATTCCACACCTGCAAAAAAAATATATCTTTTTTTGACATACTGATTCTTCATAGATGAAGGAATTTGAAAGTCAAATGCAAATTCACTATGAATTTTTATGCTAACACTCGGGTGCGTTTGAGTTTACCTTGGATCCTCACCGGCCACAGCATCCTCCCATCACCAGAACCTCAGGTGAAAGGTTGGGAGTGCAGGGAACCGAGCACTCTTCCTCAGACACCTGCTTTTCCCCTGAAAGTATTATTTATAAATTTCTCGTTGCTTCCTTATCCATAATGGTCTCAGTGCAGTATATCTTTTTTGATGTGCATACCTTCTTGGGAATATAATAGACTCTGTGGGAAGTTGCAGTAATTTTATGGGCAAATAGAATGGTAATTCTTGCCTGGAATATGTTTATCCTGAAACCACAGATGAATTTTCAGTGTCTGCTTACGAGTGAGCGGAAGATCCTGGCGCCTTTTCCTCTGAGAATACCGCAATGACTGTGCTCCCTGTCCTGTTTGTTCCCCTAGGTTGGTTCATTCAGGCTCTGGGTTTCGATCGCCCTCACTTGGATCTGACCTGACGTTTGCCACCAGGACAGGCTCTCGGCAGGGCATCGAGATGCATCTCTTCAGGGTGGAGACCCACCGGGATCTGTCCACCTGGACCAGGACACTTGTCCAAGGCTGTCACACCGCGGCTGAGCTGATCAAGGAGGTCTCTCTAGGTAGAGATGCTGATGTTTCCCCTCTAAAACAATGAAGGGGAACTGCTATACCTTAATTTGTTTTAAAATGAACCCGTTGTCATGTGTGTCAGAGTTAAAAATGTGCTAAAATATTGCTGTTAAAATGGTGACGATGGAAAGGAATCTGGTGTGTCCGTTTCACTGGCAGTTTTCCTACGCTTGATACGTGGCTCTCTGCAAGTTTATGCCACTCTGCACAACACAGCATTTTCAGCATTTGTCATTTCATTCTACATTTAACAGTGGAAGGACTCATTTACCTTATCCTTGATGCATTGACTCTGGAGTTCAGATCTGGAATCGAAGATCATAGGATAGACATCCCTAAAACGTGTAATCTGGCAAGCTCATGGCTACAGAAAATAGAAGTTTCTTTTCAAAACTTTGGGATGTTTGCCCAACACTTAATCAAATTGAGTGTGGAAGCGCCCTCTTGTGGCTGTACTTTATAAATTTGCGGTCTTGGTGCAATGTATTTGTGTATACATGTATGTATTTTCTTTTTTTATTCAAAGATTTATTTATTCATTGGAAAGTCAGATATACAGAGAGGAGGAGAGACAGAAAAGAAGATCTTCCATCCGATGATTCACTCCCCAAGTGAGCGCAACGGCCGATGCTATGCCTATCTGAAGCCAGGAGCCAGGAACTTCTTCTGGGTATCCACATGGGTACAGGGTCCCAAGGCTTTGGGGCATCCTCGACTGCTTTCCCAGGCCACAAGCAGGGAGCTGGATGGGAAGTGGAGCTGCCAGGATTAGAACCGGCGCCCATATGGGATCCTGGCGCATTCAAGGCGAGGACTTTAGCCGCTAGGCCACGCCGCTGGGCCCACATGTATCTATTTTCACATTGCTTTTCATTTTAACAAAAACAGAATATTGACAATGAAATGTCAACTTCTTTAAGATTTACCTGTAGGCCCAGGATGGTAGCTTAGTGGCTAAAGTCCTCTCCTTGTACATGCTGTGATCCCATTATGGGCAGTGGTTCTTTGGTTTTTTGTTTTGTTTTGTTTTTGTTTTTCCGATTTATTTCTTCTTATTGGAAAGTCAGACATACAGAGCAGAGGAGAGATAAAGAAAAAGATCTACCTTCGACTGGTTCATTCCCCAAGCAGCTGCTGAGCTGATCAGAAGCCAGGAGTTTTTTCCAGGTTTCCCATTGCAGGAGCAGGGTCCCAAGGCTTTGGACCATCCTCAACTGCTTTCCCAGGCCACAAGCAGGGAGCTGGATGGGAAGTGGGGCTGCCGGGATTAGAACCGGCTTGGATCCAGCGTGATAGCCTAGCGACTAAAGTCCTTGCCTTGCATGTGCCAGGATCCCATAAGGGTGCCCGTTCTAATCCCGGCTGCTCCACTGGGATTTGCTGTCGAAGTGGGAAATCCAGATGGAGTTCCACCTTTCTGACATGGGTCTGGCGCAGCCCCTGCTGTTGGGGTCATTTGGAGTGTAAACCAGCAAACAGAAGATCACTCTACATAAATAGATAAATAAATCTTCATTTTAAAAAAAATGGTTAAGTGAACAAACATAATTCAACTCTGGTCCTTAAGTAATTTTAAGTTCAGCTATGTTACTGCGCAAGTGTAAGCATGTTAGTCAGTTAAAGCCTACTATGGGAGAACAGATCTCAGTTGTTCATTAGCCAGACTTCACCATCCTCCTGGGAGCTATCTGCCAGTAACAATCAACTGTGTCCTGTCAATTCACATATTGTCACTGAGTTTGGTCTTTGAAAGAATTGACTGCATGGCTTTTGCTGCGTAGAACTTTTACATTTCGTTAACATTCTCTTTTCTCTTTTTTCCAAATAGCAACCAAACCACATCACTGCCATTGCTGCTTTTTTGGTGGTTCCTTTTTCTTGCCAACTTGTATCCTCCCTCCTGTTCCTCCATCATATTCCTTTAGAACATTTCTACCCTGCTACCCTGGGACATTTTTGTTTTCTTCATTTTAGCCTTGTTCATTTAGCATGTAATTGTCTTCTGTGCTTTATATAGCCAAAGTCTTGTGATTATGGAGTCCTGAAGAGCAGGGAATAAGGCTTTATGACCTCCCTAGTATTACACACTTCTCACTCACCCATCCTCTCCAGCAAGAGTGGGTTCAGCCGATGGCCGACTGAGCCCACTGTCAAGCAGACTGATGCTCATGGCTCTCCCCCATGTTGTCACGATGCTGACATCACTGACAACACAGAATCCTCTTTAGGAGGTCCCACATAGCTTGGGAGATCATCTAAGAAAAACCTTTTTCCACTTTGCTAATTTTTTGTTTCTCAACAGGCTGCACGTTAAATGGCCAAGAAGTGAGATTTACTGTCCACTATGAAAACGGCTTTACCATCGCCAGGGAAAATGGTGGTGCCAGCAGCATACTGTACCGCTACCCTTTTGAGAGGCTGAAAATGTCTGCTGATGATGGCATCAGAAATCTGTATCTGGATTTTGGGGGCCCTGAAGGAGAACTGGTAAGTCTTTCTGGGACAACAGCCATGAAAAAATTCAATTATACTAGAAGACATTCTCTTCTCATCACTTCTTCCATTGTATATAGAAGAGCATGATGCAGTGTATCTTGGATCCAGGAAGTTGTTCAAGATGTCGTTGAGTTTAGGTGTTTTTAAATTCTGCTTTAGTATTTAAAACAAATATGATGACAAAGGTTTCTTTATTTTTTTAAAAGTAAGAGAGAAAATAACATTGCTCTTATACCCCTTTTTTGAGATAAGATTAAGAGTGATAGAGTGATTTGACTGCCAATAAGAAAAGAAACAAAGCTAGGTGGCCTGGCATGATGGTTCAGTGGCTAAATCATTGCCTTGCACGTGCCAGATTGGATACAGGTTCATGTCCTGGCTGCTCTACTTCCCATCCACTCCTTCCTTGTGACCTAGGAAAACAGTAGAGGACGAACCAAGTCTTGACCCTGTACCTGCATAGGAGACCCAGAAGAACTTCTTGATCCTGGCTCCTGGCTTCATATCAGCTCAGCTCCAGCCTTTACGTCCACCTGGGGAGGGAGCCAGCAGACAGAAGATCTTTGTATCTATCTCCTTCTCTCTATCTGGTTGTCCAATAAAAATAAATAAAACTTTTTTAAAGATTGAAAAAAAAAAAAGGCCTGGCACAGTGGCCTGGTGGCTAAAGTCCTCACCTTGAAAGCACCAGGATCCCAAATGGGTGCTGGTTCTTATCCTGGCAGTCCTGCTCGCTGTCCAGCTCCCTGCTTGTAGCTGGGAGGGCAGTTGGATAGCCCAAAGCCTTGGGACCTGCACCCACGTGCGAGACCTGGAAGAGGCTCTTGGCTCCTGGCTTCAGATCAACTCAGTTCCAACCGTTGTGACCACTTAGGGAGTGAATCATCGATGGAAGATCTTCCTCTCTGTAACTCCTCCTCTGTATGTATGACTTTGCAATAAAAATAAAGAGATTTTAAAAAAGGAAGAAACAAAGCTAGCTACCAGATTTTTTACCTCCTTATCCTTTAAAGAAATATCAACAGAAAATTATGGTTTGGGCCTGGCACAGTAGCCTAGTGGCTAAAGTCCTCACCTTGCATGTGCCGGGATCCCATATGGGCACAGGTTCTAATCCGTTAGCCCGCTTCGTTTCCTGCTTCCTGCTTCCTGCCTGGGAAGGCAATTGAGGATGGCACAAAGACTTGGGACCCTGAACCTGTGTGGGAGACCTGGAAGAAGCTTCTGGCTCCTGACTGCAGATCGGTGCAGCACCAGCCTTTGTGGCTTCTTGGGGAGTGAATCAGCAGATGGAAGATCTTCCTCTCATCTCTCCTCCTCTCTGTATGTCCACCTTTTCCAATAAAAATTAAAAAAAAAAATCTTTAAAAAGAAAAAAGATTTTGATCCCTGTGACAGGGACTATAGAAATCATAAAATATGGTAAAGGAGAGAAAAAATAACTTATCTCTTTAGTGTAATTTGTCAGGGATTCAAGTCTTGATCATACGTGAAATATTAGGTCCACCTGTAAAACTGCTGGAGGTACGTGTGTGTAAGTAGTGATGTAATTCATCCAAATGGGCAAAACGCGAGTACTAAGCTTACTTTGAGCGATGAACCTTTCGGAGACTTCAGTATATATAGTTAATAATAACTGGTGCTCTACCACCTACGTTTTAAATTGTTTCGTGTTTTTCTTTTCCTGGTCTCTGTCCTCAGTGCCACAGATGGGCTAACCCTCTGATGCGTGCAGCCTGGCTTGGTCTCCCCAGTCACCCAGTGGCAGCTGTCAATTTGAGGCCTGTGTGTTTAGGAACTGGTCCCCCTCCGCATCCCCAGGAGTCATCCCGCCCACCACGAACTGAATCAGTGGCTTTCAGAAGCCACTCCCGCAGATGCTCATGCTTCAGCTGCCTTCCCAAGGGAAATGCAGTAACGACTACAGTTAATGGTCTCCACATAGAGTATACTTTGTTTTGAATCCTCTGCTTTTTAAGTTTTACTTACCAAGTAAACCAATCTACCACCAACTGTCTCCTAATTGTAGATGTAAAGCCACAACCAGTGTTAAATTACGACATAAAATACTTACGCTTTTGTTGTTTTTGTTGTTGGCACATTGGTTTTTTTTATTTGTATTGTTTTAGATATTGTTATTTTTTATTTGAAAGGCAGAAAGACAGAGAAAGAGACAGAAGGATATCTTCCATCGGCTCTTCACTTCCCAGATGACTACAGAATGGCTGTATGGCCTGGGCCAGGCTGAGTCAAAGAGCCCAGACTCCCTCCGTATCTCACATATGGGTGCAAGGACACAGTTATTTAGGCCATCCTGTGCTGCTTTCCCAGACACAGTAGCAGGGAGCTGGATCTAAAGTATTGCAGCTAGAACACAAACCAGCGCTCCGGCATGGAATTCCTACATCACTGGTGGCAGTCAACCCACTGCACCACAGTGCTGGCCCTGGAAGTTGGAACATCCCATATAAACTTTTTTCTTTACCATTTATTTTATTTTTATTGCAAAGTCAGATATTCAGAGAGGAGGAGAGACGGAGAAGAAGATCTTCCATCTGATGATTCACTCCCCAAGTGACCACAGTGGCCAAGGCTGAGCTGATCAGGATCCAGGAGCTTCCTCCAGGTCTCCCACGCAGGTGCAGGGTCCCAAAGCTTTGGGCCGTCCTCAACTGCTTTCCCAGGCCACAAGCAGGGAGCTGGATGGGAAGTGGGGCTGCCGGGATTAGAACCAGCGCTCATATGGGATCCACTGCTTTTTTTTTTTTTAAGATTTATTTATTTATTGGAAAGTCAAATATACAGATAGGAGGAGAGACAGAGAGGAAGATCTTCTGTCCGATGATTCACTCCCCAAGTGAGTGCAACGGCCGATGCTATTCCGATCCGAAGCCAGGAGACTCTTCTGGGTTTCCCACGCGGGTGCAGGGTCCCAAGGCTTTGGGCCGTCCTCTACTGCTTTCCCGGGCCACAGGCAGGGAGCTGGATAAGTGGAGCTGCTGGGATTAGAACCGGCCCCCATATGGGATCCCGGCAGGTTCAAGGTGAGGACTTTAGCCACTAGGCCACCACACCAGGCCCCCGTATTAACTCGTTTATTTCACATCTCTGCTTATTAAAAGTGTCTATGTTGAGAATGCTAACTAATGTCCTTTCTTTGCAGACCATGGACCTGCACTCTTGTCCAAAGCCGATTGTATTCGTGTTGCACACCTTCTTGTCAGCCAAAGTCACCCGCATGGGACTGCTTGTATGAGCAGCAGCAAAAATCAGAAAGAAGCCTTGACTGTCAAAAAGTATTCCCACTTTAAAAGGAGAGAAAAAAAAAAAAGAAAGAGAAAAAACAAAAAGCACAAAAAGAAAGCTCTTCGCTCCCTGCTCCAGCACAGTGCCTTCCCATGGACCTGCAAATCGCTGCTGCAAGACCTACCTTGGCCACAATTCTGGGACTCTGAGGAGCTCCAGCAGGAAGCTGTTGGTTCATTGTGTTGTTTCCTAATGTGGCCTATAAGTAGTTAGGTCTGTTTCCCCTGTTGAGAAAAGGGTGGGTCCCTGTTTTTCTCTTGGGGCATGATCCAATAGCTAGGAGATGTTTTCTTCTTCTTCCTGCAGGACCTATTTTGAGTTTAGCCTTGATCCCCTGATGAGGCCAGCTCTCCCTTCCTAGGTGCTAGTGGGCGGCAGCCCCTTGCCTCTTGGTCATTCCAGACAGGTCACATGTTCTGCTGTTGGCTGTCCTCACCTGCTCCTTCCAGCAAAGTAAATTCCTGAGTTACAGTCCCCAAAGGGTTCTTCATCCGTCCCAGCTCACCACACCCATCCTAGCCATCCCTTCCCACCTCCTCACCAGCTTTGCCACTCCCAAGTGCTGACATTAGATCTCAGAATTTGCAAAATTTGATTTGCCTTTCCTTCCATCACTTTCCAAGTTGAAGAGCAAGTTGGATACTACTTGCTTTGGAAGAAGAGTTTAACTTGATTTTAAGTTTTTCTAACTTTTATCTTCGGTAGGAGTCAGGGTATCTTCCAAAAATCATTTTAAAAGAAAATCCTCATTTTAGTCTAAGCCATTTCGTATTGCCTACCAACCGTGCCTTTGGTTAGGATTTGTGGAGCTTTATTAGTCACTCTTTGAATAACTAGTTATCACTGCCAGTCCAGGGAAGATCCTCTCTCCTAGTTTGGAGAAGTAGTTTTTGAGATAGGATTCCTGACAAGCATCCTTTCAGGGAGTGGGGAAGTTGGGAGGTTGTAGAACTGATGGAGGGAGAGCTGACTTTCAGCACAGACATCCTCGTGAGCCCAGGCAGCATCCCGGCCCTGGCCTGCTGTCTTCTTGGAGCAGTAGCTTGGCACCAACAGGCAGCTGCCGATTCAGGGCCCTGGGTCAGCTTCCGCACTCAGTGAAGCATTATGTGATGTCATCACGAGAGGTAGCAGCAGTCAAATTGCTGATTCTGTGGTCCTGGACTGTCACATGCAGCTTGTTTTCCCCAATCTTGAAGACACATATCCAAAGACATTTAAAATCATATGTATCTGTACAAAATGGTCAAGGTCAGCACAGTCCCTAGACCTGAAAGGAACAATGCTGTGGAGTTGGATGTTCTCTCTGCTCTCCTAAGAAGGCTCAGGAATCATTGCAGTTGATTTGTCAGGGAAGTCATAGGAAGCTGTGAGCTCTGTTGTGGGATGAGGGCTGGCAAGATGTAGCTGGGCGTGCTGGACTCGAGCTATGTGATCGAAGTACAAACTGGACACGTGAGAGCGGGGGATGTGTCTGTTCTCTCCACCACTGCCCCCCCCCCAACTTCAAAAATCTTGTTAAAGTTCCAAAAATGAATTAACTGACTCAATTAAAAACTCAGTGTTAAAATTTAGACAAAAATGTCTTTTAGGAACTTTAATATTTATTTTTATTCCAAAATCAGATATACAGAGAGAAGAAGAGACAGACAGGAAGATTTTCTGTCTGATTCACTCCCCAGGTGACCGCAATGGCCGGTGCTGCATTGATCCAAAGCCAGGAGCCAGGAATTTCCTCCAGGTCTCCCATGCGGGTGCAGGGTCCCAAGACTTTGGGCCGTCCTCGACTGCCTTCCCAGGCCACAAGGAGGGAGCTGCATGGGAAGCAGGGCCACCAGGATTAAAACCGGCGCCCAAGTAAGATCCTGGCATGTTCAAGGTGAGGACTTTAGTCGTTAGACCACCACGCCAAGCCCACAAACTTTTTTGTTTTTGAAAAATTCATAAGCTTAAGATTGATTCCATTTGAGATAATTTGCAATTCAGGAAAGGAAAAAAAATGTTTGGCAGGCCCAGTTATCGTATTTGGAAGCCAAATTCCAACAGATAATGCCGTCAGATAAACAGCTGGAATGCTGTCCGTGAGGACACTGTTACTGAGAGGGGTTGGCCATTACGTCCACAGCCGTGAGAGCAGTGCCAGTGGGCTTTCTCCTGGCTGCAAAGCCTCGCAGGGGAACTCTAAGCTGTCTGCTCACTAGGGAGACGGGCAAGATCTGGAAGCTAGATGTAGTTCAACACGCGAGCAAGAAGGCCTGTGGGCATTTCAGTGCATCTTGCTTAAGCTTGAGTTGACGTGTGCAGCTCTGAGGTCCAAAGGTTTGTAATCCTGTCGCTTGAGTCTTGTGAGATGAAAGTATACAGGATGTCTCTTGGTCCACCGGTAGCCCCCAGGACCAAAAGTCCTTAGGCTGCTTGCCTGGCATAGGTTAACTGCTCTCCAGTCCAGGTGGAGAAGGCTGTCCTTCAGCTACACGGGAATTTCAAAGCACAGATGAAGTGCATTTTATGAAGGGGACACCCTGATAAATATGCCAAAGTATGACATTTTCTAACAATAAATTAAAAATGGGCTTTTAAAAAATTTGTTTTCTTTTATGGAAGCAGATAACTTTTCTTTTTCATCTTAACTTTGGAGCATTGTTTGGAGGTCATTTGGACTACTGTGCAGAATGGAAAGGAAGCTGCCAAGTAGGGCCCCCCTCAGTTCATGCAGACTGCTTCCTGGGCCCTCTGAGATCTGGGACTGAGGCGGCTCTTATTCCACACAGGTGCCAACAAGCCACCAAGTCGTGTATGGAAAAGCTTCCTTCTCCTTCCCTGGCCATTCTCTACTTTCTCCCCATGCAAAGAAAAGGAAAGGAAGAAAAAAAAAAAGAAAAGGCTTGATTTTTTTTTTCTGGGACAAAAAAAAAGATAGACCCTGTCCTGAAATCATTGAACAAAACTTACCTGGAAATTAACCCAGATTGAGAATCCCTTGTCTGTCATACTTGGGACCAGAAGTATTTCAGATTCAGGAGATTTCTTTTTAGATGGGGGAATATTTCTATAGGCTTTACCAGTTGGGCACTCCTCATCCAGAATCCAGCATGATGATCCAAAAATTTTGCATTTGCAAAATATTTCAGGTTAGAGATACCCAACCTGAACTCATTATTTTATATGAAGAAATATCTAAATGGGTGTTTACACAGTATTTATTAGATACTGTTTTGCCTGTAAACTCACCTGCATAGGCAATCAGTGTGACCTTGAATGTCCTCTGCCTTTCTCGGAGCCCTGTTTTAGCACTTTCTTAGGCTGGGGAGCTTCTGATAGTGCCTGTGTCCATCATCTACGCTCACAATCACAGATCTCACTGAAACACTTTGCATGGCAAGGGAGGCTTGTTTATTTCTCATTTTTTTTCTTTTTTACATTTAGGGCTAACACTGTTACTTATTTGTTTTTGACTTCTCCCAAACAGAATGGTAACACAGCTTTCTTCAGCTTATTAACTGCACTTAGCTGATAAACCAAAATTTATTCTTTTTTTAAAAAAAAGCCTTATGATATCTGGACAAGATGCCATCTCTCCCAGAAGCAGTTTTCACTATGAATAGTTTAAGAGACAAAAGTATAAGGAAAGGGTCGTGACGGATTTTTTAAAATTTCGTGAGAAACTCTAGGTCCTCTTGTTTAATGTATATGCATGTGGGTATATTTGTTTGTTTTCAAAACCACAGGAAAATATGCCCATGTTTTTTAAATGCAAGTTATTTTGTAAGCTGCTATGCAAGTCCTGTTAAACAACCCTGCCTGTTTAAAGAGTTAAGCGTCCTTGAAACTTTCAGGGAAGACCTGTAGACTTAAGCACTTTGCTCTTTTGTATTCTTCTCTTGGACACTTGCTTTGGATTATGTTCATATTATCTTCACTAGTTATAAGCTATTGATTGCACATAGTATTTCAATGCAAATACCTAGCATTTCCACATGGCCACTGTCCGCAACTTGCGCCATGAATAAAACAGCTGGGTAGAAAGCCAAAGGTCTTCTTTCTTCAATCCTGATGAAGAATCCAAACGCCAGCTCTTCCTGGCCTCGAAGCAGATTGCTGCGGTCAGCGCTGAATGTCTGTATAATGAAAAGAGACTTATTTACATTTTAAATTTTGTTTAAACTTTCAAGTTACATTAGATGCTGATGGTCATAGTCACTCTTTTTATATATGTTTATTAGGTCCGACGACATGTGCCAGGTAGTGTTAGGTGCTCCACCTGGAGCCTGGAAATCTCTCTCTCTCTGATCTCAGCTGATGTGGTGTTGCTTTTTCTTGCCGAAGATAGAAGCAGAGGAATCTCTGCACCCTTGTTCTGATTGCTTGGTGAGAGTCGGCTTTTCTTCTTCTTTTTTGACTTTTTCTGCATGCTGTCTTTCTTCGTAAGCTCTGTTGCCCTGTGTTGGGTACACTGACCTCCATAAACGTGACGACAGACACCTTCAAGATCATTATGCTAGGTGACAGGATCATGTATTTTTGAGCAATATAGTTATTCTCTATGCTGTAATGACATTAAGTGGAATTTATCTTACACTACTAGTAGACTGCTTAAGTGGCTAGTTTATACCAGAAACATCTGGCAGATTAATGATACCAACTCATTTTATTGTTAAAGGACAGAATTTCAAGTTAGAGCACACAGCACGCCTGGTTTCTGGTTTGCTTTTGGCATTAGCTAACCTGACACATTGGAGAATGATTGTGTAACACAAAAGAATATTTTAACAAGATTTCTTCTGTTTCAAAACATAACTTTGAGCTTGATCTCTTACCATTTCTGTTATTCCTCTCCACTTGGGTGACTGAACCAAAGCATAGTCTAATTGTGTAAGCGAATCCACATGTAAAGTAATGCATTGTGCTGCCTTTTACAAAGAATAACTCTTGGATGCATATCTGATTGTATTCAACAGAAGTCTACCATATGAATTGTAATCCTTTAGTTGTCCTTTAAAAAAAAATTGGTTAAGACCAAAAACCTTCCATAGAGGAATGATATTTTGTTGTATTACAAGATTATGAATCTTGGTTAGATTTCTGACTTCTGAATCCTATAACTGTGTTGGTTTTGCAGGTTTCTTTCACTCAATGTTTTAGGTTTCAAATCCTTCTGTGTTCCAGTCACTGTATATCCCAGGGGCCTGATAGTTAATCACTTCTTCCAAAGTTGCTCAGTCCTCTCTGGGGACTTGCAGACATTAAAACTACCCATCTAATGAATGACATTTTAAATAATAAGCAGTTTTATTTTCCATCTATTAAGCACTTACTGTGCAGTTCTGAACAAGGCACCCTGAAGGGCCCTTCCACGGTGAAAGATGTAACCAACTCGGCATTCCCCCCATCCCCCACCTCTGGTGTGTATCTGAAGTTCTTACCAGGATCTGACAAACTGGAATATGTCCTAAGGGGTTCTGAGGCTTTGGTCCACACCAAGCACTTTGGAGTAGACTGGCATTTTCATTAAGTGCAAAATTAGAATTCCATTTGGGGAAGAAAAAGTATCTTTCATCAAATAAATCACAGTGATAAAAAAAATAAGTTCTATTGTCCAAAGTGGATCAAAGGGAAAGCCTTTTTCAGAACAAACTGAACATATTTCACCAATCCCGTTTCTAAATTTCGCTGACCCACACTCATATCCACTCTGACCATTTAAGCATCTCAGCTGTTCCAAGTCCTGGCACCGATGGAGACTTTGTTCATCTCTGGTAGATGACAATGAAGATACTGAATGTTTAATAGAGTTTTCTTATGACACTGTGGCATTCAACCCCAGTGAGAACGGTTCCCAAGGAAAATCAGAGAGAAGGGATGAATGTCCCGTTAATTCTCCGCATCGTGAGAACCCCTTTCCTCTTGCCGTCCACTCACCCAGGGCTCAGCAGTTCAGGGAGCATCTGCAGGCACACCCAGAAGCACCTGATCCACCTGTGCCTGGCAAGAGACAGTCACCCCGGCTCCTCTTAGTTTCTCAGGCATCCTGGAGTTGAGCATAAAAACTAGGTCATGCCTCCGGTGTCTTGATATTTAACGCTGCCCTCTGACAACCAGGTGCTAATGATTGTATTCATGAACCCAGCACTTAAGTCTTGTCATGTGTCTCTCCTTTGGTTGCAAAAAGCCTTTCCCAACCTCTTGGTCATGGTAAAGTGGGTATCAATTAATTCTTCTCCCTCCTGTTTTGTTAATTAATAGAACTAGCTTCAGGTTTGCACAATCCTCTGCCTCAAGGGTATTTTTGCCCCACATTATAAAAACAGGTGTCATACTTTAATAACTCCAGTGTTGTGTTTACACTCTGTCAGAGGAGTTCAGCATTAGAGGTCCATGGTACCCAAAGGCGTCACCTTTTTGGTACCTGACCCAAGGTCTTCTAAAAGACAGCATGGGAAATTACCACCTGTTGAGGCTGACTTTTGGCTTATCTGTGCAAACGCTGATAATACCCTCTCACGTGTATTCTGTCGCATTCTGCTTTCTTTTCTTAAGCGTAAAGACTTAAAAAAGCTGGAATAATAAATCTTATTTAAAATCAAAGTCTCAAATCTGGCTACAAAATCAAAAACCCATGAAATAAAACATGGCAGTATTTCTGTTGTTAATTTTTTAAAGAAGCTTTATGTATACTCTAAATATAAATGCATAGACAACACTTGCCCTTGAGTTGCATACCCACATATATAGCATTGTACATTACAATGACAATTTGTAACTTAAGGGTACTATATATATAAGTACATATATACCTTTGTAACCTTTTTACTGTAAATAAAAATTTGCTTTTAGACTTGTATATTTTGTTCTTCTGTTTTTATGTTGAAATAGTATCAGACCAGAAGAGATTCAAAAACAGTACAAAGAATTTCCATATTTCCTTCACCAAAATTTCCCAATATGTTAACATTTTACCATGTTTGGGCATCACCCTGTCTTGTCTTTTGCTGACATCATACTTTTTTTTTTTTCAGATTTTTTTTTTTTTAATTAGAAAGTCAGATATACAGAGAGCAGGAGAGACAGGGAGATTTTCCCTCTGTTGATTCACTCCCCAAGTGACCGCAACAGCCAGTGCTGCACAGATCTGAAGCCAGGAACCAGGAACTTCTTTTAAGTCTCCCATACAGGTGCAGGGTCCTTGACTGCTTTCCCAGGTCACAAGCAGGGAGCTAGATGGGAAGTGGGGCTACCGGGATTAGAACTGGCAGCCAATGGGATCCTGGCACATGTAAAGCAAGGACTTTAGCTGCTAGGCCACGGTGCTGGGCCCCCAACATCGTGTTCTTAACCACCTTTAAATTCTCTAGTACATGCCTACAAAACACAAGAGCATCCCCTGCAATGCTCTATGCAGCCCTCAGAAAATTTGCATGGGGAGATAGCCTAGTGGTTAAATCTTTGCCTGGCATCCACTGAGATCCCATATGGGCACCGGTTCATATCCTGGCGGCTCCGCTTCCTGCACCCGCATAGGAGACCTGGAGAAAGCTCCTGGTTCCTGGCTTTGGATCAGCTCAGCTCTGGCAGTTACAGCCACTTGGAGAGCAAAACAGTGGATGGAAGATCTTTCTGTTTCTTTTTCTCTCTATAAATTTGCCTTTCCAGTGAAAAAGAAATCTTTTAAGAAATATGCATGGGGCCTACAGACCCTATGCAGATGATGCCAATTGTCTCCTTTTGACTCAGGAGCCTGTGTAGTACCCTGTGTCTTGGTTGTTGTGTGTCTTCAGTCTGGAACATTGCCCATCCTCACCATAACACTCTTGTGCCTAGGTTGGCAAGGACATGTGTCTGCAGGATGGCCCTCTAGCTGGCCCATCCTGTGCCACCACAGGACCTGCCTGAGTCCAATACCACAGAAATCCATACTCCTTGCGTTGGCCCATCCCTTCAAAGTGATGTTAATGCCGCATCAGAAGATGAAGAGCAGAACAGGTAGGACAACTCTGCTGGCCAAGATTTGCCAGCCAGTATCTGGTGAGTGGATGCACTAAGGTGGACTCTGTCAGCCAATGGGCCTTGGAAAGATTTTCTCAAACTTGCAGCAGCAGAACCAACATCTCGGAATTCTCAAAAATTCCCAAACAATACCCTCAGAACATTCTTCTCTGTATTGGGGTTTCTAAGATGACATCAAATGGACATCCCCATTCCCTGGTCTGATGTAGTTTGGTTTCTGGGAATAGCGTCTTCCTCCTCCCCCATACAGAAGAGAAGAAAAGGAAAATTGGAAACATTTACCCCAGCTGCCTATCCCCACACCTCAGTCTCCCCTGCCCTATTTAGTGGTCCTCCTGTGCCTGCATTCTTCTCAACACCATAAAAAAAGGGGGTGGGAGTGCTGGTTCAATGGCTCAATAGGCTATTTCTCCCATATGAGCGCTGGTTCGTATCCTGGCTGCTCCACTTCCCATCTAGCTCCCTGCTTATGGCCTGAGAAAGCAGTGGAGGATGGCCCAATACTTTGGGACCCTGCACCCTCATGGGAGACTCAGAAGTAGTGCCTGTCTCCCGGCTTCAGACCAACTCAGCTCTGGCTGTTGCAGTCATTTGGGGAAGTGAACCAGCCAACAGTCCAAGATCTTTGTCTCTCTCTGTAAATCTTCCTTTTCAATAAAAACAGATAAATGTTTTTAAAAATTAAATACAACCAAGTGTTTATACTGATTCTTCTAATACTTGCAGGTCATTCCCCTCCCCATCCCCGCCAAAGATTATTTATTTATTCAAAAGGCAGAGAGAGGGAGAGATTTTCCATATGCTGTTCACTCCTCACATGGGGAGCAGGAGCTTCTTCCAGGTCTCCCACACAAGTGCAGGGTCCCAAAGCTTTGGGCCGTCCTCCACTGCTTTCCCAGGCCACAGGCAGGGAGCTGGATGGGAAGTGGAGCTGCCAGGACACGAACTGGGGCCTACATGAGGTCCTGGCACTTGGCATTTTGTTTTGTCATCCCTCACAAGCTTTTATCCCCTGGACTACAGCAATAGCTTCCTATGTCCACAGCCTCTCCATTCCTGTAATCTGCCTTATATAGACAAGACTAGACCCCATGTATCTTAAAAAAAAAAAAAAACAGAAAAAGAAATCCAACTCTTAGAATAAAGCTTGAAAACTCTGCCATAGTCACCTCCCCACCGTGAGTTCGCAGCAGACCTTAACTTGCTTCTCTCTGGCTCTCTGCTTCCAGTTTTTTTGTTGTTGTTGTTGTTATTAACATTGTGTTATGTGATACAGTTTTATAAGCACTGGGGATTCCCCCCACCCCTCCCACACCCTCCTCCCTTAGTGGATTGCTCCACCTTGCTGCGTAACCGCGGTTCAAGTTCCGTTGAAATTCTTTCATTGCAAGCATATACCTAGCATAAAGTCCAGCATCTTATTGTCCAGATAAGTTCAGTGGCCTCCTGGGGAGACCTTCTGTGGTCTGAAGGTAGAGCTTCATGCTGAAACTGTGGTGTTTTGGGGACACCAAGCAACCCTAAAGATTTCCAATGTCTGTAAATCCTCCTCAGACAAATCTGCTGCTATTATTATATATTCACCCCATATGTTCCGAATGATTGTAACTCCCAATATATGCCAATTCCTTACGATACACAGTAACTGGGTGGGAACACAGAGAAATCTCTCATCTCCTTTGAAAAAGCTAGGAACCCACGTAGTGTAACCTACAGGAATTGGATAGGTATCTTAAAGTTGATAGATCCAGATCAGCATTAGACAATAGCAAAAGCTACAATGACACACAGGGGGAATTAGGAATGACCCAAACAGTCTATTAACAGGTGGTCATATGCACAGAATAGGGGAGAACCCCAGAGCGGAACAGAGGGACGGGAGGAGGCTTATCCCCCACCCACAAGGACTCCTGGACTCCCTCCAAAAGTGAATCAGAACGGACACAAGAACGTCATCACAACTGCCAAAGAGAACATGGGGATCTGGAATGCCTCCGGATGCCGTGAACCCAGAGGACAGACATCCCCCCTCTTTGGATAAACTACACGAGATGGAAGAAGCCTGAGTCCTTCCACATAAGAACTAACGACATCAGAACAACAGCCAGGGACCACGATCGATCATCAGAACCAGAAGATCAATAAACTTCTGCTTCCAGTTTTGCCCCCAGCGGCCTCCTCCTGGCCTTTGCAAGGTTCTCCACCTCACCTCTCAAACTTCCCTGACCCCCTTGCCTTAGCCAGGTGACCTTACAAGTTCTCACAGCTCGTGGAAATTCTCCCGTGGGCCTCAGCGCAATGATTACCTTCCCTCCTCTCAGACTGAAAAACCACTGCTCCCCCAAAATGCAAACACATCCTAATTGTTTGCCACGCTAACCTAGTCCGAGCTAGATCCAAGACTTCCAGCCTGCCCGGCCCCGCCCCTTGCTCCTCCTCTGCCACGCCCTCCTGACTCTGGCCACGCCCTCCTGACGCCCCTCCCCTATCTCTCCCTCTGCCCCCTGCGGCCGCGGGAAGGGGTGCCTGCAATTCCGGATGCGGCCGCCGGGGGCAGCCGCGCAGCTCAGGCCCGACGCTCTGGGCCGCGCCGCTCGCTCGCTGGCCCTACGACTCGGCTGCGGCTGCCAGCGGCCGCCCAGTCCGCGCCCAGCGCCGACCCGCAGGGCTCCCCGTCACCAGACCCAGCACTTCGGCTCCCCGGGTCCGGACTGAGGCCGCCAGCAGCGCCGCGGGGTGTGGGGCGGACCCAGGAGATGAAATGACAACGTCAACCCTCCAGGTACCCCGGCGCGGCGCGGCGGGGCCTGCTGGCCGCGGAGCCGGACGGGCAGGCGGCCTGGAGGCCCCAGAGAGCCCCGATCTCGCGGCCATTCTACCCTACCGCTCCGTCCCCGGCTCCGCCTGTCTGTTTTCACCTGCTGGGAGCCGAGGGCGTCTTCACCCCCCAGAGCCCTTAGCGCTCGCCCGAGGCCGCTGTGTGCAGCCGGCGCCCCCTGTGCCGCCGCACTTCAGCCTCACCCGGAGCCTCACGGGCGCCGCCTCCGGGAGCTCGGCCCGGGCCCGGCTGGTCACTCTCTCCGCCTCCTCCTGGCCCCGACCCCGGAAGCTCCTGGGCCCCCCCTGCAAACGAGCTCCGACGTGCTCTTGTGGGCCTGCAACCCTCATTCATTCCCTGGATCGCGCAGTGTGGTATTGGGGCGGCGCCGCCGGGATGCATGGCCGACCCCACCCCGAGATGCTTGGCCCTCTTAAGTAGCCAGAACACATAAACATTGCTCGGGCCTCGGATGGGTTTTGAATTTCGACTCTGCCACTCACTAGCAGGTGACCTTGGGCTATAATTTGTTCCTGGAAATGTCGGGGTGTAGCCTGAAGGTTTGTCGATGGCTCTATATTGAATATTTCAGTTCCAGCATTCTTAAGGTAACACCTGGTGCACGGTGAGTGGTGGCAGACAGAGTGCGTGGGGGAGTTAGGCGGGACTTGATGGAGGAAGGGGCACTTGGCCGTAGCATCAGTAAAAGAGAGATGTTCTAGTCCCTGCAGGTGGAGGAACAGGCTTTGAATGAGTTGGGATACTGGGCCAGGATCATCCCAGCCAAATGTAGCCTCTGTTTGTGACTGCGAGGTTGGCAACCCCCAGTCTGTAGGTCCCATCCGTCTCACCGGGATTTATATGACCTGGGAGCTGAGAATGTTAGGTGAGAAGTGGCTTTCTTAAACCTGACTCACATCCCATCCTGTCCACCTGTCTGACAGTGTACAGATGCAGTTTTTTTAGTTTGTTGACAGAGATGTGCGGCCATCACACCATGGTCACTCTCAAGAACAGGGATTGTCCACACCCGTGGAGGAACGCATGTTAACCGTGACCTCCCCAGTCTCTCCTGCTCCTGGTCTTTGTCTCTGGACCTGTCTGTTCAGGCATTGTGTAGACGCGGGATCGTACAGTGTGTGGTTCCTTGTGACTGGCCTCTTTCACTTCCTGAAACATCATAGGTTTTTGCCTTAAAAAGGTTTTTGTTTTGTTTTTTGTTTTTTATTGGAAAGGCAGATTGACAGAGCAAGGAGAGAGGCACAGAGAGAGGTTTTCCATTTGCTGGTTCACTCCCCAAATGTCTGCAGTGGCTGGAGTTGGGCTGATCAGAAGACAGGAACTAAGGACTTCTTGCATGTGGGTGCAGGAACCATTGCACTTGAACTGTCTTCTGTTGCCTTCCGCAGACACATTAGCAGGGAGCTGGAATGGAAGTAGAGTAGCTGGGACTTGAACCGGCCATCCATATAGGATGCGAGCGTTGCAGGCATAGGCTTGGCTTAGTATGTCACAGCACTGCTCCCTGCCCTTAAAAAAAAAAATCTTGGGAAAGAAGACCGCCTCGTCACCCATGAAAATGATACCAAATCCAAAACTCAGTGTCTTAGATCAGTTTTATTGGGACACATCCCAAGTTGTGCAGGTACATCCTGGCTGCTTTTGCACTACAGAGACAGAATTGAAGAGTTGCGTGGTTTCCTGGCCAGGCTGAGAGTTAGCCCCGGCCAGCCTCTGTGAATGCACCTTCCTCACCCTTCTCTTCACCGCTCCTCTTGCCATCCGTGTTACTAGAGGTGTGGCAGAACTGGCAGTTTGACTTGTCACCTTCCCCTCCTGTGAGGCAAAACTGTTTGTTTAAAGGCAGGTCTCCTGCATGATTGTGAGAACCTGTGCACAGTAGCCAGAAAACCTATTTACACACAGTGGCTCAGTGCTGAAAGCCTGAAAGAGGGGGAGCAGAGGGATGGAGGACAGAGCCACCTCCAGCAATATCCTGAACCCCACTCCCCAAAGGACGAATCCACACAAGAAAATTGCTTAAAGTGGAAAAGTCCAGGGAGCTGAATGGGGAGGGCTATTGTTCCAGAGAAGGGGAGCCACCGGAGACAGGAACACTGCCTCCTTGGGGTGCTCCTGTGAAGAGCCGTCAGAGGAGAGGGCGCCCAAGTGAGGCTGATGTGGGGGAAGGTTTTGGGCTCTCTATTTGCACATAGTGGAGGGGCTGGCGCTTGCCAGAGGCCAGCTACAGCCAAGTTTGGAACTCAAGAAGGGTGCGTGAAATAGGCATGGAGGAAATGGACCACTACAATTTCAGGATCGTAATGGACAATGCAAGGAAGCAGTCACAAACTCTGGCACCAACCTTTTACGTCATTGTGCTGCATCCACTTGACTGCAAAGAGCGGGTCCTGAGCAGTACAATTACAAAGTTTTCTTTAGGAGCAGTTTGACACAGCTTCAAGGAGGGCACAATTTACAAAGGATGAGTGAGGAAGGATTATGCATTCCTTGCTTATCTCGGCTTGCCAGCCCCTGCCTGCTCTCTCAGGTCTGGGATCCAACCTTGGTGCCACCTGTGACAACCAGACTCCGATCTTGAATTCTCTATGAGTTAATAAGTCTGGGGCCTTGGTTTATGGGGATTAGGGCCATTGGCACTAGTTGGCCATTAGGCCTGCAAGCTCATACAGTCTGTTAGCTAAGCAAGTAAAACAGGAGTTATAAAGGTGAAAAGAATTGCAGTTAGCAGTGAGTCATGTTTACTCCATTTCGATCTCAACTCTGATGGTCAAGTGGGTGCTTCCAAAAGTAATTCTGCAAATTGTTTCACCTTAAGGCAGGGCATTATCCATTCTGACTTTGCAGCCAGGAATTCCTCAGTAGACAACACATACTAATCAGTAATGAACTCCAACTACAATTCGTATTTTACAACTTATCAGTTAGAGGAGAAAAGGTATCACAGAGGGGAAAAGATAAAGATCAGAATCAGAAAAACCACAAATTCTTTTTAAATTTTTTTTCTTTTATTTTTATTAATTACATTGTATTATGTGACACAGTTTCATAGGCTCTGGGATTCCCCCAACCCCTCCCCATTCCTCCCCCCATGGTGGATTCCTCCACATTGTTGCAGTATTTACAAATCAAATTCAGTTGAGAGTCTTTCATTGCAAGCATATCCCAAGCAAAGAGTCCAGCATCTGATTGTCCAGATACATCCAATGGTTTCTTGGGGAGATCATCTCTGGAGGTAGAGCTGGCAGAATATCATCCTGGTCAACAAACATAAATTCTTATTACAACTACGGACTCAATAACCCTAAGTTAGCTTGAAAGCATGTATTATAATGTTAATACATACATTCTTGAGCTCTTCCAACCAAAGGGCCATAAGAACAACCAAGACAGCATACATTGTTAAAGGCCTGTTCACCCAGATATTACCAGCAACAGTAACTCCCAAGCTCACATTGGTTGTAAAAACCATCTTGCAGGGGCAAACAATTCCTAAATAGATTACAGAATTCTTAGCGGGGTGGTCGGATATCGTTGCAGAGGGAGGTAGAACTGTATTTAGGTGGTTGTAGGGACATCCACTGGGCCCTGCGATCCAGCAGGAAGCTCCCTGGGCCACACCAAACAGGGGAGCTGTTTTCTTCACACCTTCGTGTCATCCACATACCTATTGCACAGACCCCAGCAGGTGCCAACACACCCACACCCCTCCCTCACTTCCTCTGCCAAGTCCACGTCACATCAGCCTGGCTTCGCTCTGTCAGCTGTGTGTGCCTGTCTTTCTTTCGGAGACTGACTTAACCAATGAGGAAGGGCTGGATGAAGGCTCAATGAGCAAGAGTCGGTGAGGAGGCTCATGGTTTGCCGTGACTGGGACTGGAGGGTCTGCAGTAGGTACTGCCTGCCTACGACCGGTTCCAGATCAGATGGCAGAGTGTGTTTTGGCCGTGCTCCACGAGCTGATGAAGCTGTGGTTTCTGAAGTTAGGTCTGCAGGTGCTTTTCCTGCTGTCCAGGACACGGGCCTCCAGGCCATCCAGGTTCCAGATGACGGCTTCCCTCCACTGGCAGTACAGGTTTGCTTCTAGAGTAAGCAAGCACTTTCCTACTGGAGTTATGGGTCTGTTGAGCTGTGTGTACAAGCCTCCCCTCCTTGGGTACCACCATGAGGCAGCGTAGGAAAACCCTTTTAGCCAAAATTGAATTGGGCCAGGAGCAGGGAGCAGAGAGACCACAGGTGCATCTGGTAAAAAATCTTGAGTTGGGGTCTGCGTTGTGGTGTAGCCTGTGACACAGCATCCCATCTGGGTGACATTTCATGTAGCAGCAGAAAATGGCCCAAGTATTTGGGCCCCTGCTATCCACTTGGGAGACCCAGATGAAGCTGCTGGCTTCGGTTTGGCCCAGCGCTGGCCATCTTAGCCTTCTGGGGAGTGAGCCAGCAGAAGGAAGATGTCTGTATCTTTGTTTCCTCCTCTATGTAACTCTGACTTTGAAAATGAACAGATCACTTAGGTTGATGACTTTGCTCCAGTCCAGTTTTCTTTCCCCAGAGGCAGTGGAATAAAAGATCCTACACACTCACCCTTTAGCCCCAACCTGAGCCATTAGGTTTCCACCTACTGGGTCCAGGGCAGGGCTGAGGAGGAGATTCCTTCCACCTGCCAGGGTTCACTGTGACCAGGGCCAATGCCTCTTTTAGATTCCTGTTGAGGTCTTTCTAGGTAACACTGGGAAAGTTGGGCAAGATAACAGCCTGGCACCCCTAAACCCACAGCCTGCACTCCTGCTGCCTATCCCTTCCCCCCGGGCTTTCCAGACCTGCTGAGGTGCTCTGAGCTGTTTGCTTGGCCTTTCCAGAAAGCCATTGATCTGGTGACAAAAGCCACAGAGGAGGATAAAGCCAAGAATTACGAGGAGGCCCTGCGGCTGTACCAGCATGCGGTGGAGTATTTCCTCCACGCCATCAAGTGTGAGTTGCACTCGGGGGGGCCCTCCTGGCTGCAGAATTCTAGCAAGAAGAGGAGGGCAAGCCACCGGGGCTCATCAGGGTCCCACCCTGGTTCTCATTTGCAGATGAGGCACACAATGACAAAGCCAAGGAGAGCATTCGAGCCAAGTGCATGCAGTACCTAGACCGAGCAGAGAAGCTGAAGGATTATCTGCGCAATAAGGAGAAGCATGGCAAGAAACCAGTCAAAGAGAATCAGAGCGAGGGCAAGGGGTGAGTGTGTAGGCACGGGCAGCCCTGGTGGGTCGGGAGCCCCCAGGCTGAGCCCCCTCCTCCATGTCACTGTCACTCTGGCGCTGAGGCTGCCGTGGCCTTGTGGGGAATTCTCGTAGTAATACCCACAGCCAGTTTGGTTTTGCACCTCATCCAGCACTTAGTGCATCAACTCCCTGAGTCGAGGTCATGAGCACTGGACTCGGCAGCCACACTCACAGGCTTGTGATGTCAGGCAAGTGCCCTGGCCTTGCTGCGCCTCCAGCCTCCCTTTGAAGGGGAAGGTGAGGGAGCAGGGCCCCTGGTGTTGCTGTCAGGAGCAGGTGAGGGATGAGGGTGCTGACAGAGCCCGCAGAGTCGAGCCCAGCATGTGGCACACACAGACGTCAGCTGCTGTCATTGGCAAAAAACAGCCGTTTTCATGGGTGTGAGGCAGCAGGCCTGGAGGCCGGGGGAGCTCCAGGAGGGAGGGGAGTGTTGTACTGGCAAATCAGTGACATCAGACTAAGAGCTGGCTGTAGGGGTGGGAGGGATGGTAGGCAGGTCCCTACTGGAGGGAAACCTGACCTGCTCTCTGCCCTGTGGAGTGTCACAGCCATGTGCATCTGTGCCAAAGGCTGCTTCAGGCACGTGTTTTCATTTATGTTCAACCAAACCACCTTTCCCAGCAGCCTTAGGAAAAGGCAGGCATCTCTGTTCCTAGTTCCTAAATGAGGGGGCAAGAGTAGGCTTCCAGAGTGTCTCCCAGAGGATCGGAGGGAAGCTGCTACGAACGGGTGGACTTCAAGTCCATGAGGTGCCTGCTCGCTGGTCAGTCACTGCTGCTGAGCAGGGGCAGCGTCCTTTACTGCCATGTCAGCAACCTGGCCTTGCAGAGCAGGCTGCTTTGCTCTGGGCTGCAAAGCCAGATTGTGATTTTCTCTCCTTTTGTAGCAGCGATAGTGACAGTGAAGGGGATAACCCGGAGAAAAAGAAACTGCAGGAACAACTGATGGGTAAGCGGCTCGAGCCCTGAGACGGTGCGGAGGACATAGTGTGGGGCCCTCCATTGGGTCGGCTCATGCATGTGGGCCTGGCTCCAGGTCTGTCACCCTCTTGCAGGTGCTGTTGTCATGGAGAAGCCCAACATACGGTGGAACGACGTGGCAGGGCTGGAAGGGGCCAAGGAAGCCCTTAAAGAAGCCGTCATTTTACCCATCAAATTCCCACATTTGTTCACAGGTAACACTGGGGGGCATCTTGGTTCCCTTCACTTGCAGAGGACAGGACTGAGCCTGGCAGTGTGCTGCCAGTCAGAGGAGGTCCAGGGCCAGCCTGCCACACTTGTCTACTCCTTGGCATCCGGCTGACTTTGTGACTAGAACTTTGAGATGACCACCTCAAGAATGAAGGGTCAGAGACTGCTGCCAACCAGGAGTCATGGGCAGGGCTGGAGCTGGGCTCGTAGTAGGCGGCATCTTCCCCCTGCTCCTACAGAACTCTTCCCACACTCCGCAGGGACTAAAGGTCCCCAGTGGGTTGCTGCTGCCTCTTCCTCCCTCCGTGAGAAGACGCTGACCTCACTTTGACTTTGCTCTGCATTGTAGGCAAGCGCACCCCATGGCGAGGGATACTGCTCTTTGGACCCCCTGGCACGGGGAAATCCTATCTGGCCAAAGCCGTTGCCACAGAAGCCAACAATTCCACCTTCTTCTCTGTGTCCTCCTCTGACCTGATGTCAAAGTGGTTGGGTGAGAGTGAAAAGTAAGTCGGCCCTCCCTAGCAACCCCGGGGACTCTGCTCCCTGTCCTTGGAGGCCCCGCCCAGTTGCTGCTACTTGGTATTAGCTCTAGAAGCCAGGAGGGTGACGATCTTCTTGGCTGATTGTACTGGGTAACAGATATACCCGGAAGGGAACTTGGGAGAGATGCAGGGCTCAAGAGGACAAGGGAAAGGCAGGAGCAGTAACCGAGGGTCAGCTGAGATTGCATTTCCTGAGGGTAACTTATCTCCACGGCTGACTCCCATATTGCAGACATTGAAGCAAAGGGTGAGATGATGGGACATAACTGGACTCAAGACCACAGTGGGGATCTGAGAATTGGAAACCGATGGGGGGTGGGAAAGAAAGACAAATGGACACCTGTTATGTTATTTATTCATTCATTCAAGAGACAGAGCTTCCCCCCTGCTGGCATGTCTGCAGTGGCAGAGGCTGGGCCAGGCCCA
Source organism: Ochotona curzoniae (assembly GCF_017591425.1). NCBI lineage: Eukaryota > Metazoa > Chordata > Mammalia > Lagomorpha > Ochotonidae > Ochotona > Ochotona curzoniae. The sequence continues at coordinate 12,667,356 of NW_024465926.1, read as the reverse complement.
AGCCAAGAGCCAGGACCTCATCCGGGCTCAAGTGGGTGGCAAGGACCCAGCAATTTAAACTATCACCCCTACCTCCCAGGATTTGCACAAGCAGGAAGCTGGGACAGGAGCCGGGGATTGAGCCAAGGTACCCAGTGTGTGAACTTGGGTGTCCTAACTGGTGTGTCTTCACTGCCGAGCCACACAGCTTTGCTGCTCTGCCTCTGGATCCCACACTGCTGAAGGACCTGTGATTCCCATTTTTTTTTTTTTTTTGGCAGTCCAAGTATAACTTGTGTCAGCCTCACTGTAGGAAGGGTAGAGAAGATAGGTGCCTGGGACCCAGCCAGGCATTTTTGTGAGCCTCCAGAGCTCACCCTGCTCCCCACCCTTCCAGGCTAGTGAAGAACCTGTTCGAGCTGGCCCGACAGCACAAGCCTTCCATCATCTTCATCGACGAGGTAGATTCTCTTTGTGGCTCCCGAAATGAAAACGAGAGCGAGGCTGCCCGAAGGATCAAGACAGAGTTCTTGGTCCAGATGCAGGGTGCGTACTGGCCCTGGGGTTCCTTAGTTTTAGCTGACCCAAGTCCAAGCCTGAGCTCTGCAGCTGAGCTGTCACTGGGGCTGAGTGTCCCTGGCCAAGCCCAGATGTAGTTTCATTTCAGGTGGAACCCACCCGTAGTGGCCCAGGGCTGGCTGCAGCTGGTGAGAAACCCTGCATTTGCAGCCCCACAGGTTTCATTGCCCTGGCCATTAAAGCCAGATGCTGTCTCTCTTTCTCCACAGGGGTGGGGAATAACAATGATGGAACTCTGGTTCTTGGCGCTACAAATATCCCCTGGGTGTTGGATTCAGCCATTAGAAGGAGGTGAGTCTTCCCGAGGTGGGGTTGGGCTGCAGTCTCCTGCAGCCATGGTCAGCCTGTGACTGGCAGTCCGTTTTCTCTGGGGTCCTCCTCAGGTCGGCCTGTGAAATCATCAGTGTGGCCGGTCTCCCCCTCAGTCCTCATGCTGCTCCTTCTTTTGTACCATTCTACCTCCTGCTCACAATTCCTGCCCTGCACTTGGCTTTCTAGGTTTGAAAAACGAATTTACATTCCGTTGCCAGAGGAAGCTGCTCGTGCCCAGATGTTCCGGTTACATCTGGGGAGCACTCCCCACAACCTCACAGATGCCAACATCCATGAGCTAGCCCGGAAGACAGAAGGCTACTCTGGCGCAGACATCAGCATCATCGTGCGAGACTCCCTCATGCAGCCTGTTAGAAAAGTACAGTCAGCAACACACTTCAAGAAGGTGAGTAGTGGCGATTGCTTTCCATTGCCAGATCCCATTGCTGCTCCCTGCCTTCTCAGGTGATACAGTCTCTTCCCCTGGAGCACCAAGGACAGTGCTCCGTGGGCCCTGCAGCTCTGGGGCAGGTCGCACCTGCTTTCCACCTCCATGGTGTTCTCAGCTGCAGAAACCCCAGAACAGGGCCCCCTCCCAACCTCCAGCGGCCTCTTCAGTCATACAAGTCCTTGTGCAGGGCAGAGGCCAGGTGAATGTTTGACTGCTGAAGGGAGGACGCATCCGTTGGATTGCCAGGTCCTTGTTGCGTCTCCTGTGGGGCCTGCTTTGTGCTTATACTCTGCTAGGTGCTAGGAGAGACTAATAACCACACACACAAAAATCTCTGCCCTGCAGCAGCCTCTCTCTACTTGGGGAAGAGCACAACAGACAGAAAAATCCCAGCTTCCTAGGCAACTGAGGGGAGACAGCAGATGACTCAGAGGTTGGGAGGTGGGTGGGCAGGTAGCACTGTTGAGGGACCAGCCACCCTGGGGTGGCATTCAAGTTACAGACTTAGGAGGTGAGGGGATGAGCCGTGGGGACATGGGGTATGTTTGCCAATATAGCCAGCTTTAGCTAGAAAACTATTTGGGATGTAACTACGTGGTGACACTGGCCAGTGTGAATGAAGAAGACACAGGGCAAGGGTCATGGAGAAGAGCGGCTGTGAGGTAATCGCCACACACACCTCTGAAGCCAGACCCCAAGCTACATGGGCAGCTCAGGAGTGGCCCCTGTGTTCTGAGGGAGCCCTGAGGCATCCTGCCCTTCCCCAAACATGGAGGGCAGCCCTGCCCCCAGTTAGAGTCCTGCTTGGTTTCAGGTCTGTGGCCCTTCTCGCACGAACCCTAGCGTTATGATCGATGACCTCCTAACCCCATGCTCACCAGGGGACCCTGGGGCTGTGGAAATGACGTGGATGGATGTCCCCGGGGACAAACTCTTAGAGCCCGTGGTTTGCATGGTAAGTGACAGAGGGCCATGCTGCCCTGTGCTGGGCTGCTGTGATCTCCAGAGCAAGGCCTTTGTGGGCTAGGTGGTGAAGGCTCCTGTGGAATTAGTATGTTACATTCTTCAGCAGGAAGTGGCTCTGTCCCAGGCTTTGGCTTCCTTGGTCCACAGAAGAAAAGGCCAGAGTCTGTGGGCAGTTTAAACAAATAACTCTTGCTGAGATGGTTCCCATCCCAGGAGCCAGGGCCTTTCCTCCTAGGTCTGCTGTGCTGCCTGCCTGTCTGCCTGGCAGGGATGTGCCCACAGGGCTGGTGTGGGTGTGCAATTAAGACTGTTACCTCTGGGACTTAAGGTAGTGGAGAGACATTGAGCCTTCAGGTTGCCTCCTTCAGGAGGAAAGAAGGTTCCTGCAAGGGCAGATGGGGGACAGGGGGCAGCTGCTGGCAAGGGGGTGCCCTTGACAGTGAGCTTCTCCACTGGGGCAGTGAGGCTGTGTTGGGAGGGCAGACCAGGGCCCCTGAGCCTGGCTGCTCCTCAGATCCCACTCTGGCCTTTGCAGTCGGACATGCTCCGCTCTTTGGCCACCACTCGGCCCACCGTGAATGCAGAGGACCTGCTCAAAGTGAAGAAATTCTCAGAGGACTTCGGCCAGGAGAGCTAAAACTTCTTCACTGGGGTGATGGTGAAGGGGGTTCCACGGTACTCTCCGTGCAGTGGCCAGATGGGCTGTGGGCTCATCCCAGTCACTGCAGCACCCCCTCTGCCACCCGCCACCCAGGAGCAGGAAGGGCCTCGGGCCTCGGGCCGCTCTGCCCCGCCTCCTGCCCCTTGTGCTCAAGGTGGACTCTGGCTCTCCCCTCTTCCTCCCACCCTTTCCTGGATGCTCACCAACTCTCCCTGCCCATGCGTCGACTTTTAACTTTTTTTTGTTCCCCTAAATTAATGCTGCTTGAACTTCTCTGTTTATAAATCAAATCACGAGGACACAGCAAGGAGTGGGAGTGGCTGTGTTTGTGGGTGGTGTGGCAGAGCCCCCTGGCCAGCAGCCACTGCCTCTGCTCCTTGCACTCATTTGCCTCATTGAAGACACCGGCTGAAGCCCCCGGGTCCCCAGGCCAAGCTTTGCCTGCAGAGCCCGACAGTCAGGAGAGCCATCTTCACCCGCTCCCCCCTGCCCCTTGGCATCCAGAGCTCCATGTCTTCCTCACAGGGGGAGATGGTTTCTGTGAGCACAAAATGTTGCCATCAGAAGGTGCAAAGGCAGGTGGGTAGGCGGGCAGTCTACTGCTGCCTTGAACTCCTCTGGGTGTGAGAGCCTGAACACAGTGCTGCCCTGGGTCCCTCCCCTGGAAATGGTCTAATAAATCCTTTTCCCTTCTTGAGCCACCTGAGTGGTTTCCTCTTCGACTTGTGCCCCTCCAGTCTTCTCTCCCTACCACCCACCACTCCCCTTCCCCCGGACAGTAAGAAGTAGGGATGTTCAACAGCTGCCAGAGCTCTCAGGCCTATTACCCTTGCAGGTGGGCGAGGTCCCTTCCCGGGCCATAGCTGATGCGGGGTTTTAAGTTGTTGTCCAGTGGAGGCTGCAAGGCTTGTGGGTCACATGTACAGTCTGCTGCTGACCGTCAACTCCACAGCAGGCAGCCTGGAAGGGCCAAGGGCCAAGGCACAAAGGCTGTGGAGGTTGCCAGTGTGGACACAGAAAAGACCCAGCCTGGGGCCTGTGGAGGGGCAAGTGGTGTTCCTCTCAAACCAGAATGGGCCAGTGGTTGTGGGGCCTTCCAGTGAGAGGCTTCTTCACCCCGGTCAGGCCCAGCTGCTGAGTGGATCCCCTTGGGGTAAGCAGCTTGATGGGCTGGCCTTACAGCTGCTGTCGGAGCTGGTGGGTTAGAGCCATGCTATGGCCACTCCCACGATACCCACAGCAACAGGCCTAACTTCCAGATGACATTTTTGCAGCCCTGTGGCTGGGCCCTTCGTAACTTGGGAGTTCTCATGTGACTGGCTATCTGTCCTTGCCCACCATGCCACCACCGTTTGTGAAGGCCAAAACACAAGTCAGGACCGAAAACACTGCCCGCTCCCTCTCCGCCCCCCACACACTGTGACTGGTCCTGAGAACTTTCAGAGGTTACTTGAGTTACTTGAGCCATTAAGTCCTTTTTTTCTCTGTTTCCTCATTTCCACTGCCCAAACACCCTGGCAAGCCACAGAGGTGGACAGACTATAGGGTGGCTGTGGCTGATCCTCAAGGCTGGGGTTAGAACGTCAGACACCTGCCTTCCTATGTCTCCACAACTGTGACAGGCTCCACCCATCGCTGACAGTGAACTGCCACGTAGCTGGTGGGCGTGTGGCCGATGGCTGCCTGTGGTGGGCAAGAATTCTTTACTGGGAATGCAAGGACTTGCTGGGACTTGCCCCATGCACCCCAAGGGCATTGTGAAGGGCAGCACCTATAAGGCCTCCTGCAGGAGGCATCCTGGTGAAAGGAAGCCACTGTATTCTCACTTTGAGTGTAACTGAGGGCTTTCTACCAACTTTCCCAACAGCTAAGTCTGACTTCAGGGCAGGGCATTGCCAGGACGCCTAGGCCAGCTCCCACAGCAGCCCCAGGGAAGAGTGGGTCTCTCTCAGGTGCACCTTATCAACCTGCCTTTTTTTTTTTTAATGTATTTCTTGGAAAGTCAGATATACAGAGGAGGAGAAACAGAGAGGAAGATTTTCCATCCAGTGATTCACTCCCCAACTGTCCGCCAGAGCTGAGCTGATCTGAAGCCAGGAGCCTCTTTCTGAAATCCCACACAGATGTACAGTCCCAAGGCCTTGGGCTGTCCTCTGCTGCTTTCCAGGTCACAGGCAGGGAGCTGGATAGGAAGCGGGGCTGCCAGGATTAGAACCAGTGTCTATATGGGATCCCGGTGCATACAAGGTGAGGACTTTAGCCACTAGGCCACCACATGGGGTCCCCAATCTGCTGTTTAAATAACTTACTGGCCTTCCTCCTTTTCTATATTTTTTTCCTTTTATATTTTTTATTTTCAAGAATTTGCAGGGCAAAAGCACCTATTTGAAAAAACTCAAGTTGTAACATTCTCTTAAAGCTACACACAGGTCAGTGTGATGTTAATCTTTCTATAAGCACCAGTTCTGCTTTCTGCCTGTCCTGACTGTGGCAGGAAGGGGCTCAAGGCTCACTCTAAATGAGCAGCCTTCCTTCACCACCTGCACCCAAGGAGCCAGCCAGGTTGTGGCTGCACATGGGACTCGGCTTGTGAAAGGTGAAGGCAGGGACTGGACTCCACCTGACCTGTTAAATGTGTGGGTGTGCACTCAGGTTAGTACTGTCCTGAAACAACACCTTGAGCTGAGACTCACCTGCCCCATGTTTCTCGTGTCCACAAGCAGACTAGTGGGAGTCCTGGGCATACCAAGGCCTTGGCAGGCCACGCATAACCTTACCTGTGTTGTCAAATACAGCTATTTGGGATCTTGGCTTTGGGAGCAGACTATACAGACCTTAGGAAATCATTTCTGAGAAGGGTCGTTTACTCACTACATTTGTCCCTATAAGAAATTCTCAGGAAATATCCCCTCCATCTGTGTTGTCGGGGAGGGGTGTTCAGTTTTTTCTCAGGTTGTAGGCAATGCTCTCCACCGCCGATTTCGGGCAAACATTTCTAACATCATCTCCCGCCTTAGCATGGCACACTTTGGCTGTCCGCTGCCTTCTGCCAGAGTCCAGCCAGTACCACGTGAGCAGCCGCTGCTTCTGTCTTGGTGTTCAAGTTCCCGTGACACAGCGAAGCCTCAATCGTTGACCTCCATCCAGTGGACGTTTGTAAATGTCGTGCTGTCCATCTTGTCGATGAACAAACAGCCCTGCAGGTGATCCATCTCGTGCTGGATGATCCGGGCTGTCCACCCGCTCGCCTGCCACGTGACCGGCTCACCCCGCAGGTCCAGCCCTACAAAGCAAGTTCCAGCAGCTGGGCTGAGCTGAGCTGCATCAGTCAGTCACAGCCTCCTTTCCCTAATGCTTCACACAAGAACGGGGAAGGGGTGGACACTGGCGTCCACAGGGTTAAGGTGCTACACCTGCTGTCCCCATCCGTACCTGAGAGCCAGCTCCCTGAAGGCAGGCCCTGGGGAAGCCACCGACATGGGGAACCCAGCTGGCATTCCTGCCCCTGGCTTCAGCCTGGCCTAACTCAGAATGTTGCATACATCTGAGGAGTGAACCAGTGCTTGGAAACTCTTACTGTGCCTCTTAAATAAGCAAACCTTTAAGAAAGGACAGGGAGTGCACAGACAGCAGCCTATATCCTTCCAAGGAAACTCCTCAACTCTGCCCATCCCCAGGTGTTTAACCTGCTTTCCTCCTTTCAATAATCAGGCTGCCGGGCTCACACGGGCTGAGAGAGAGAAGAAATGTTTCCGAAGTGCTCGCTCACCTCCTGAGTCCTCCTGCAGCTTTCAGCATTTCAGGGCGCTCTAATGCAAGGGAATGCCCCTGGCTGTGACTTGAGGACCACCATCTCTCATCCAGGCAGGGAACTGCCTTGAGACAGCCTAAGGCGTGCCAGAAGACTCACCCGGCCTCGGCGCTTCCTCCAACCAAGCCAAACCAGGTAGAAGAGCGGGAGCTAACAGCAACATCGGGGCACCCCCCACCCCAACCCTTTTGGTCCCTGCCGCCCCATCTCCCATCCGAGAGGAGGCTGCCCCCATAGCAGCTCCCAACTATCCACTCTCCCGCCCCCACACGACCTGTCAATCCTCAACCCTGCCCACCACTGGGTCCTCATCTGTCCCTGTGCGAAGCTCCGCTCATCACAGCCCATCACCGCCGCAGCCCCCACGACCCTGTCGCCCGCACCTGAGAGCTGCACGGCCTGGAAGCGGGGCACGCAGGCCAGAAAGCCGGCGATGCTCTCGCAGCCCTCAGGGAAGGTGACCAGGCGGCTGTCCAGGACTCGCAGGCTCGGGTTCACCACCACGCGCAGGGGGAAGGACTCCATCTGGCGGAGCTCCCGCAGGCGCGGCGAGCAGGCGCGGAGGAGCGCCTCGGGGAACTCGAGCGCCAGCACCTGCAGCGGCACCCCGAGCTGCGGCGCGCTCAGCCCCACGCAGCGCCGGCGCCGCATCACCCGCACCAGCTGCTGCGCCAGCCGCTGCAGCTCGGGCCCCGCCAGCTGCGCCGGCTCCACGGGGGCCGCCACGGTCCGGAGCACCGGGTCCCCGACCTGGCACACGTGCGAGTACGGCGGCGAGGGCGGCCCCTTCACCAGACGCCTCACGTAGTGCCAGTAGGAGCGCCGGCGCGCTGGGCCCTCCGGGCCATCCCGAGCGGCCACGGAACTGCAGGCCCGGACGCCACCGGCCCCTAGGGCCTTTCCGCAGAGCCGGGCCGGCTCTCCAAGCCGTCCGAGCAGCAGCAGCCCGTCCCACATCCGCCCCATGGCCCGCGCGCCGCAGGAACCCGGTCCCTGTCCCTCTTCCGCCCTGGCCCTCTGGTGGCCGCCAGGGACGCCGGGAAGAGTAGTTCCCGCACCTTCAACGCCGGAGAGCAGACAGGCTGGGAGCCAAGGAGCTTTATTCCTAAATTCCCGTTTGGCACTGGCACGCTGCTTTCCACAGGCTACATCCCCTCCGGAGGCGGCTCCGTGGGCTCCCCCGGTTCCCCCGAGGACCCCTTCTCCTGGCCACCCTCGGGGTTTGCCGAGGGGCCGGGCTCCATGCTGGGCTCCTGGGCTGGCGGCTCCGGGGCAGGCGCCAGGGGCTCAGGCAAGGGCTCCTTTTCATCCAGGGAGAAGACCGGCTCTCTCTTGGGCAGGATAAAGGCTAGAGGCTCCTGGATGGCGCTGACGTCCACGCGCCCAAAGTCTCCATACTTGGAGAGCTGAGCAGGTGGAATGCCTGACCCAGAGGGGAGAGAAAGCCAAAGGGAAAATGAGTCAGTGATCAAATTCAATATAGAGATCATGGTGGGGGGAGAGGGGAGCAGACACAAACTATTCCAAACTGCCACGTAGAGTGGAGGGAAGCAGAGCCAAACGACCCTGAGCACCAGCCTTCTGGTGACAAACACACGTGCTAGTGTCCACTCAGCCCTGTGATCACCGACCCACTGCCGCTTGGGGGGTTGTGCCACACCCATCCCTCACTCCCATCACAGGGGACACAGGACCTGGAGCCCAAACCGGAAAGAGCATTTAAGACCCCATCCGCACGGTTCATGTGAATGACATCACATGCTGGGCAGGAAGGTGGCTTCTTCCACTGGGCTGGGTGAGTTCTTCAGCTGCGGGTCACATGACTGGCAACGCAAAGGGCCTTTTTCTTACCTAGGGTCTGCGCAATCTGCGCTGGTGGAAAAAGGAGCTGCAGACAGCGATTTAAGTATGGAACCAGGTCTTCAAGGAAGACGGTGCAGAACTGCACAAAGAGCTCCTGTTCGCCGCTGCTGAAGGCAGCCTCCTCTGCACGGTGAAAGGCCAGGAGCGTCTTGGTTACCTAGGAAACAGGGTCCCTCAGTCACCGGGCACTCACCCGAGCCATGTCTGGAACTAAGCAGGAAGGTGCAGCCCTCCATTCTCATGAGGAAAGTTACTCCAAATAGTAAGTGACACTGTTAATCTTGTTTACTCAGGACTGTGGCAGCTGGTCATAGTGCCTGCTGCCCTGCTTCATAGCTGGCATGGCTTCCACTTGCTATACAGGGCTGTGGCTGACCCAAGAACCTACACACGGGTCTCAGATCTTGAAGGAGGCTGGACCAGAACCACGCTGGCTCTGGAAACATGAAGCAGATGTGTACAAGGTTGCTGCTAAGTGAAGGCCTCCGTGGGCCAAACCACCAAGAGGTCCCAGCTGGCGTTACGAAGCGGCATGCTGGCTGGGTAAGGACACGGGTTCAGGTGTCGGGGTCCCTGCATTCAAGTCCCAGATGCATATCCAGTTCTGTGATGTCCCAGTGGCATTCAGCACTCTGCCCGTCAAGCCTCAGTTTCCTCATTTGTACAGCAGGGCCAGTCATGGGACCTACTTCACAGCGTGGTGAGGAGCAGGCCTATATGCATGTATTTGTTCTTACTCATTGTAAACAGTGAGAGAGGGAAAAGCAGACACAGAGGTCTTCCCTCTGCTGCTTCACTGCAGGACTCCTGCCACAGCCAGGACCGGGCCAGGCTGAGATCAGCAGCCTCCACCTCCACCTACCAAACGGGTGGCAAAGGCCGAGTGCTGCTCTCCCAGGTGGGTGTGAAGTGGAGCAGCCTGGGCTCCAGCCAATGCTCATGTGGGATGCTGGAGCACAGAAGGCAGTGGTTTAACCCACTGCACCACAACACCAACCCCAAGGACCAAGTTTTCATGAGTAAAGTATCATGGCTGCTACTGGGCATGGAGTGAGCACCACGTGCTTGCTGATTTTTATGACCTGAATTTAGCTGACTCCTAAGAAATTTTATGCTTACACACATGGTCAGATTCACAGCAGGATGCTGACACAAATTATTATGCAAGTCACAGCTGCTGCCTGGCCAACAGAAATCATGAGATGCCATTAATGGTAAGAACCATCCCAACATTTAAGCATTTAAATGTGTCCAGACTGCAAGCCTGCGAGGATCTTACCATCACCTTTCCCTGTGTTAGGCAGAATCCTGAGGCGGCCTCCTGCTTTCCGCCACCTACACCTATTCGTCTTCCTGTCTGGGCAGACCCGGAGCCCTGGACACCAAGGTCATCCACAGAGCGACTGTCCCCAGCGGGGATGGCTTCCTCTGACAGACCTTGTGAAAAGAGGCTCCTAAAAGAGCCCTGGGCCACAGAACGGCTCTCCCGTGGCCTGAGAGGTACCGGGCACTGTGTGGGGAAAGCACGGCCTCTGGGAGCTGAGCTTCTGCACGTGCAGGGGCTGAGATGGGCCCACCCAGCTAAGCCTGAAGGGAGGCCTGAGGCCACAGCGGGGCTGAACAGAGAGCTCAGGTACCCTGACTCACAGGGGCCAGCAGGTAAGAGATGTGCTGTCAGAGGCTGCACAACACCAGGGCTCTGTCAGGCAGCACCAGGAGACCAGCACAGTATTAAAGCATCATCACACGCAAGCCACTGTGTGGACTGCTCCAGGTCCCCTAACTGGGGCACCCATCAGAACTTCGGCCCCAGAGAAACCCCTCAAGTCTGCAGGCACCGTGGTCATGGACACACGGACTACCTGTCAGCCTGCCTGCTCCCACAGGCCCACAGTTCCCAGCAGGAAGCCCTCGACAGTGCTGCGCTCACCTTGACAAGGGCGTCCTCCAAGGCCCTCGTCACATCCTGCGCCAGGGCCACGGGGCAGCAGAGGCGCAGGTCGTTGAAGGCGACCAGAATGTTGTTGAGGAAGCACGCGAGCGGCGGGAAGTCCAAGAGCACAGTCGGCGGCTGCAGCGTGTCCGGCTGCTCGGCTGGCACGGCCGCAGGCAGGCTGCTGCTGCCCAGGAGTGCGGGGGCCAGGATGAGGGTGTAGGAATCCATTTCATCCTGGAACTTCTCCACTGCTTCCTGAACTGCTTTCTGGAAAGTGCTGAGGGCCACCCGCTGGAACACGGGAGCCAGCTGGCCCCGGAAATCAGCCCCCACCCGGCTGAAGGACAGCCCGAAGTACATGCACTGGCCCAGGAGCGAGTCAAGGCGGCCGCCTACCCCCCGGTCCAGGTCGGTCTCCAGCACCTGCAGGAACTGGGAGACTTTCTGTAGCACCCAGCCGTGGAAGATGGCACTCTCATTCACGGTGTGCTGGACTGCCGCAGCGGGCAGCAGCGGGTCCTCATCTGAGAAGATGGCCCGGTACTGGGTGATGATATCGAACAGGTGGACGCGGCAGGCCTCGATGGTTTTGGTGATATGGAAATAGGGGTCGTCGTTCGGGATGGCAGTCAGGATGGAACGGAGCCAGGCTTCTCGGGCCTGAAGAAACTTCACTCTTAGCTCGGCCTCGGTGAAGACGTCCATGCGCCGCAAGTAGCCGATGACGCGGAGGCAGGCGGGCAGCTGGATGCTGGTCCGCAGCTGCTGGATCAGCTGGCTCAGCATCAGCTGCATGGACTGGCGCACCTCACTCACAATGCCCTGTGGACGCAAGGGGGAGTCACCCCGTGCTGAAAGGGACACCCCCTCTGGAACCCCTTCCTTTTCCTTCCCCCTGAACATGCCACAGCAACCTTCTCGTGGCTTTCCTCGGGGAGACTGCCTAAAGCTCAGACTTGCAGGTTCAGCCCTAAGGATCTAGTTGAGATCTGTAAAACCCGCAGTGGCTTCCCACTGCAGGGAAATTTCAGCTGTTCCCAGCCAGGCCTCGCGCCCCAGTCCCCTCCAGGGCCCGCCCACTGCTCACTACAACAGCCCTGTACCTGCCGCCTCAGCCACCTCATCTGATCCTCCTCACTTGCTGGCTTACTCTGTCCTCAGGTCTGTGAGTGGCTGGCTCTTTTCCATCACCTGGTTTCAGCTTAACTGTCACCCATCCAGAAAGGCCATTCCCTACCACTCTCCTTAGGGACACCACCCTCATGTCCCTCTGCCACAGAGTTCTCATGTGAACTTCCTTCAGATATGTACGCCATCTGAACTGATCCTATGATTCCCTTGTTTGTTGCTGTGAGACCTCCAGCAGGAGCGCAGGCTGTGTGAGGGCAGGACCTTATGTGCTGGGTTGCTGACGCAGCCCTGGCACCCAGCTCGGGGCTTGGCATGTAATGAACACACACCTCTGAATGAAACTCTGCAGGGCCAGACTATATGGCTGCCAGCAACTGGGGTGAAGTGTGCCAGGAGAGTCTGCCAGCGGCTCAGCCATGAGCACAGACCCACTGAAGGGGACCTCAGCTGGAGTCCTCCCTGCCTGAGCTAGCTACCTGGATGACGGGGATGGAGGAATATTTCCTCTCCAGTCGGCGCACGTAGGCCGCAAGCTCCAGGGCCTCTTCGTAATAGCTGTTCCGGACGCAGGTATCCATGAGCTGAGGAATCTCCAGGATCTCCAGGATCTCTGTGTGCCGGTTCAGCGTCAGGGTGTTCATCCTGCGGCTGGAGCTGATCTCCTCAGCCTCCTTCACAAAGTTCCTATAAACCGAGAGGACAGTGTGAACCCTGGCCCTTCACCTCCACCTGCTGGTTCACTCCCCAGAGGGCCTAACAGCCAGGAGCTTCTGCCAGGTTCATCACAAGGGTGCAGGGGTCCAAGCACTTGCACCATCTTACTCTGCTTTCCCCTCCCCTGCGCATTAAATGAATGGGTAGCAAAGCAACTGCAATTAACCTGTTGCCCCAGTGGGATCCTTGCAATGAATGGGGTGGCTTCATTGGCCATACCACAACACACAGTTTCTGCAGCTACACCTTTGCTGATGACCCAGAACTTGCCCTGAACCAGATGCTGGCTAGCTGGTTTGACTGCTTTAATCCTCACACCAAACTCTGAAGTAAATGCTGTTCAACTTGAGAAAATGTTTAATCCCATAGAGGTTAAGCAAGTTGTCCTGTATCACAGAACTAGTAACCCAATGACATGATCTGAATCCAGGGCTGCCCCCTAACTACCCATGGCAAGGTGCTTGACTGCGCTGAAGCCATTTAACAGGACCCAAGTTGCAGTTCCAGTTGCAGTCCTGTACGGCTTGCAGAGGCTAAGGATTGAGAGAGGAAGGGTGGTCCAAAGAGGTGGGGATTTTTGGTGATTTTTGATGCCCTCGAATGGGAGGATTTCTTTGGCAGAGTAAGCTAATCCTCTGCGTGCAACAGCGGCATCGCTTTTGGGTACCGGTTAGTGTCCTGGTTGCTCCACTTCTGATCCAGCTCCCTGCTTTATGACCTGGGAAAGCAGAAGAGGATGGGACCCTGCACTCACGTGGGAGACCTGGAAGAAGTTCCAGGCTCCCATCTTTGGGCCGGATCAGCTCCGGATCTTTGGGCCCCTTGCGGCCACCTGGGAAGCGAACCATCAGCTAGAAGAACTCTCTCTCTTTCAAGTAAAATAAACCTTTGGAGCAGCAGACTTCTGAGCTGTATATGAGGCTGCACACAAATTAAACTGATACTTTCCCAGGTGTCATCTATGTGAGACCAAAGATAATTGCTTTGCATGGATCCTGTTCACAGTTCAACAGCCCTAGGACGGAGGGAGGCGCCGGCTCGGTTCCTGGCTTCCAAAACCAATTCCCAAACTCACAGTGTCCTCGGACCAGTCATAACCTCCCTGTGTGTCTCGGGCTCCTCCTGTGTGAGATGGCGCCGACAGCACCTACCCACCTACCTCGACGGCCACTGGGGGATTTAAATGGACTAATAAAGCGCTACCACAAGTGTCAGCTGTCACTACCAGCGCTCCCAGCAACAAGCCCCCGCGGCGCCGGACCCTGCGCACCTGCACGTCTGCTGGAAGCCCGGCAGGCGGTCCAGCAGGCGGCCAAGCGACTCCTCCACATCGCCGAAGAGGCGGTGGATGCGTTCGGTGCACTCGGCGCCGCGGATGAAGGTCTTGTAGTTGGCGAAGGCCAGGTCTCGCGTCTGCTGCAGCAGCTGCGCCCGCTCTTCGGCCAGGCGTTCGGGCTCACGCCGCAGCCGCTCCAGTCCGGAGCCGCTCAACTCCCGCAGGTAGCAGCCCACGTCGGGCCGCTCCCGCCACTGGGCTTCGGGGAAGCGGTCCCGGAACAGCGACGCCAGGAGACCTTCATCCTCCACCTCTCCGAGAGCGGCCGCCGTCGACGTGGCGCCCGCCGGGGAAGACGACATCGCCACCGCCGTCGTTGCCGCCATCTTTCAGGGTGCAGGGCGTCACTTCACCTGCCAGGACGCACGAGGGCGCGCTGGCTCCGCACCTAGAGCCGGAAGCGACAGGCGCCCAGGGCCTGTCTCTATGGTTTTGTGTGCCCTGGACTTTCCTTCCCCCGCGGTCCTCCCAGGGGGAACGGAGAGGCTCAGACCGGAACTAGAGCGGCCGGCCCTGGCGTTGCCAGGGAGCCGCTGGCGAACGGTTTCCGTCTCCGGTCGACTGAGGCACGAGGATTGCAGGCTCTGAGGCCGCGGGGAAAGAGAAAAATGCGACCTTTGACGGAAGAGGAGACCCGGGTCATGTTTGAGAAGATGGCCAAATAGTAGGAGCGCGGGGCGGCGGGACGAGGGGTGCGTGTGTGCGTGTGTGGTGGGGAGCGGGGCCGGGCCGGGTCGGCTCCAGCACGGCCCGCTGTCTTGTCTCCTCAGCGTCGGGGAGAACCTGCAACTGCTGGTGGACAGACCCGACGGGACCTACTGCTTCAGGCTGCACAACGACCGCGTGTACTACGTGAGGTGAGTGGGCGGGAGTGCGGAGCGGTGACCTGAGGGGTCTGTGGAGGAGCCAGCACCCCCAAGACCTCAGCTTCCTTTCCCTCGCTTTCCTTACCGTAGTGAAAAGATCCTGAAACTGGCCGCCAACATCTCCGGGGACAAGCTAGTGTCGCTGGGCACGTGCTTTGGGAAGTTCACCAAGACTCATAAGTTCCGGTTGCACATCACCGCGCTGGATTACCTGGCGCCCTACGCCAAGGTGAGGATGAGGATGAGGGTGAGGGTGGTGAGAGGGGGGTGCTAGTGACCTGGCAAGTGTCTGGGGAGTCTTGAGGTCTGAGGATGGTTTGGAGCCCTGCGTGGCCTCGTTATGGTTGTTCCTTGAAAATAATAAGCTTGGGCCCGGCACGATAGCGTAGTAGTTAAGTCCTCGCCTTGCATGCGCCAGGATCCCGTATGAGTGCCGGTTCTAATCCCGGCGGCCCTGCTTACCCTCCAGCTCCCTGCTTGTGGTCTAGGAAAGCAGTCGAGGACGGCCCAAAGCCTTGGGTCCCTGCACCCTTGTGGGAGACCTGGAAGAGCTCCTGCTCCTGGCTTTGGATTGGCTAAGTTCCGGCCGTTGTGGACACTTGGGGAGTGAACCATCAGATGGGAAATCTTCCTCTCTGTCTCTCCTCTTCTCTGTACATCCCCCTTTCCAATAAAAAATATTTTTTGTAAAAAATAAGCTTAGTTTTATATTGAAAGGCAAATTGTAGAGAAAAGGAAAGATCTTCCACTTACTGGTTCACTCCCCAAATGCCCCAACACCCAGAACTGAGCCAATCTGAAATCAGGAGCCAAGAGCTTATTCCCATGCAGATACAGGGTCCCAAGGACTTGGGTCATCCTCCACTGTTTTGCAGGACACATCAGTAAGGGAGCTGGATAGGAACTGGAGAAACTGGGACACGAACCTGTGCCCATATGGGATCCTGCTGCTTGCAGGTTGAAGATTGGTGACCGTCCGTGATCATGGTAGTTCTATCTACAAAGGGAGAACCTGTGCCAGGTTCAGGACAACAGCTGCTGGTGAACTGTCCCCAACTGACCTTGTTGTTGGACTTGAGAGAAGAGCTTCCAGGCACTTCTGTTCAGGGATGAACACCTTTGGGGGAAATAGGCATTTTTCTTTCTCTCTCTTTAAGAAGGTCCCAGGACAGCTATCAGCATTTATGTTGTCTCTTGGATTTTTGTTCTTGCAGTACAAGGTGTGGATAAAGCCTGGCGCAGAGCAGTCCTTCCTGTATGGGAACCACGTCTTGAAGTCTGGTCTGGGTCGAATCACTGAGAACACTGCTCAGTACCAGGGAGTGGTCGTGTACTCCATGGCTGACGTTCCGCTGGTGAGTAGAGACAGCTGCACCCTGGTATTGCAGAGAGGAGAGTTTTCAGTTGCACTTTGAATGACTGACATTCTCAGCACGGACTGAGTTCCTCCCGAGACTTGAACCGCATTCTTGCGCTTTGCATTACTGCCTGGCTTCTGTGTGGGTTTTTTGAATGGCTTGAGTGACTTGGTATCTCTTCTTTTGAATCCCAGGGTTTTGGGGTAGCAGCAAAGTCTACACAAGACTGCAGGAAAGTAGACCCCATGGCCATTGTGGTGTTTCACCAAGCAGACGTTGGGGAGTATGTGCGGCATGAAGAAACGTTGACTTAAAGTCATCCCAAGGACACAGGCCTCAGGGGAGGGGTCCGGCTTGTTTTTCCTTTGTCTGTAGTCTGTAGCATTGAATTTTGTCAGCACTGTGACCACTTCAGAGACTTCTTAGTTTAACGTGCCATCACTGACAAATGCAAGCCGGATTTTTACTGTGCACAGCGGCTCAAATATCAGGTTTCAGACTTTTGTGTTTGTGTCAAAATAGAATATCTCATTACGTATTTGAATCGGACTGCGTCTTGTTCTGGGTTACAGGCTCTAAAGTGTTGCAACTTAGAACAAAAATGGTTCTTTGTTATCTGTGATAACACTTTGTCTTCTAAACTCATAAGAATGTACTAGATTTTCTGTTATTTATTAACATCATGGGAAAGATATTGCCATATCAGTAGTAAGCCACAGCTGGGAATTTTCAAATGGAATTTGACTAAATAAATAAGAGTAGTTTATTCAGCTGTTTTTCATACACTAATTGCAGTGTGATGTAAAAGTCTTGGATTCGAACCAGTTCCGCTACCTACCAACTATACAGAGAATCATGTTTTTAGAGCTTCTTGTCAAAGCCTGGAAAATAGTAAGTTTGATTAAGTGGTAAAAGGTATTTTTCTATTGACATGTTGCATATTTAGTAAGTGTAAGGTCTTATCAGTGTAATTTTATTATAAGTTTTTTTTTGTTTTGTTTTGTTTTTTATCTTGAATGATATTAAGCTGACTTTTTCTATCGCTTTGATTCATAAAATATAATCTTTTTTACAAACCACTTGCCTGACTGGACTGGATCAGACTGGACCAAAAGCACAAATCAGACTCTGAAATCACAGTTCAACTTCTTCACCCTTCACTTCGCAAAATTAGTTTGTGAAAATCTATATTTAAAATCAGTAACATTTACAGATTACCTGTATTGTAATATAGTTTTTAAATGAATACTTCTTAATAATTCCAAACAAGATACCTCTAAAAATTAAGCACTTTTTGACTTTTAAAGAAAGGAACTCCACCAACACTTGCTTTTCTTTGTAAGCAAACTTGATTTTATCCCATCATTTTCAACCCTCTGCCTTTTGTAGCTTTTGTTCAAAGGACAAAGTAGTGAACAGCATTTTGATAATAGCACATAAAACATACCTGGAAAATAACCAACCTCGGAGCCTTTCCTTGTCACTGTTTTATTGCCATTTTGCCTTTGTAGGTGAGCACAGTAAAGTTGATTCCCCCCAACCTTCCCACTCCGTAACTTTGCCATAGCTGATTGGACTAAGGTTCTGTCCCACGAGGGGAAAGTTGGGGTGCTGCGCCTGCCGTAGCTTAGCATCTTGGCTTCTTAGTGTCTGCAGTTGTTGGAACATTGAAGAGACGCTTCAAGAAATGAAGCTGCAGCATCCCAGAAAGAACAATAACAAGGCTCTGGGCTGTCGACCACCAGTTCACATAGTTGTAATTTGATTGCAGAAGGAAAAAGTCACCCATTTTCCTCATTCGGGCAAAGTTGTAGAAACGCCACATGTGGAAGATGTTATTCTGTACTTTTCGTGTACTCGCCTATGGATACAGAAATAAGATAAAGCATCAGAGGTAACCCATCTGGTCTCACATGGGTGGTTACCAGCACTAACTAGAAGTTTGAATAATTTACTCATGATTTTAGATATATAATTATGCTTGTGGTTAAGTGCTGGTTTTGCTGCATGTGAAAAATAGTCTTGAGCCCGGCATGATAGCCTAGTGCCAAGTCCTTGCCTAACAACTGCTGGGATCCCATAGGGATGCCAGTTTGTGTCCCAGCTACTCCACATCCCATCCAGCTCCCTGATTATGTCCTGGAAAACAGTGGAGGATGACCCAAAGCCTTAGGATCCTGCATCCATGTGGGAGACCTGGAAGAAGCTCCTGACTCCTGGCTTCGGATCAGCTCAGCTTTGGCCGTTGTGGCCACTTGGGGAATAAACCAACAGACAAAAGAGGTTTCTGTCTGTCCTCTTTTGAAATCTTCCTTTCCAATTAAAAAAAGAGAGAGAGAAATGGTCTGAACTATAGTTTTAACACCTTTTTATTGCAATGAAAACCATGAGTGCTCCAATCGGAGCCCTTCCTGAAGGTTGCATTTCCTGGATAAGAACACAGATGGATTTAAGCTCATTGCTTCCCGGAAATGCTTTCTAGGACTTTCAGTTAAGGGCCTGGGTCACGAATATGTGTACTCTTCTGACTAAATGGTCTCTCTAGTAAATTCTTGGAGCACGAAAGCAGCCCTGGTGTGATGCTTTCATATAAGCCTGCCTGATTAAAACTCCCCATTTATAAAGCAGGCAGTGAACTCTTGTGTATCAAGAATATCAAAGTGAAGATCCCACAGATGGGAGGAAATATCTGCGAATTGTATACCTGATAAAGGACTTACATCCAGAATATGTACACAAATGGGCAAAAGATTTGGATAGAATTTCTGTAGAAAGATGATAAATGTCAGGAAGAATCGTGGAAATAAGATTCCACTCTTTACCCAGTAGGGTAACTATCATTGAAAACAGACGGTAAACAAGTGTTGGTAGTGAGGATGTGTGTGCTGCTGTAAGAGCATAAGATGGTTTAGTGGGGGCCAGCATTGTGATGTAGCAGTTTAAGCCACCACTTGCAATCCCTGACATTCCACATGCATGGGGGTCTAGCTTAAGCCCCAGTTCTTTCAGTTTCTGGTCCTGCTAATGAGCCTGGAAAAGCAGCAGTAGATAACCCAAGTGCTTCAGGCCCTGCATCCAAGCAAAAAGACCTGGAAGAAGAATCGGTCTGGCCCAGCCCTGGTCATTGCAGCCATTGGGGAGTGAACCAGTGGATGAAAGAGCTGTTTCTTGTCTTCTGAGACTCTGCCTTTCAGATTAAAAAAAAAAAAAAAAAGACAAACCAAAAATATGGTTTATCCACTGTGAGAAGATCTGGCAGCTTCTCAACGAAGGTTGTATGACCCAGTGATTCCACCTCTAAACAATCGAAAACAATGCAGAAACTTGTATGGGACTGTTCATAGCACGTGATAGCCAAAAAGTTGAAATAACCCAAGTGTTCATCTACTGATAAATGCGCAAGTAAGTTATTTACCCCTATGTTAAAAGGAATTGAAACCTGACACATGTAACTGGATGGATGGGTCTTGGCAACTACCTGGAATAAGCCTGAGACAAATAGCCTTTTATATGTGATGCTGACCTCCCATCTGAGCAGCGATTCGAGTCCTGGCTACTTTGCTTCCAAATCCAGCCTCCTGATAATGCGCCTAGGAATCGGGATAAGATGATCCAGCACTTGTCACTGTCTACCGTGTAGATCTGGCTGACATCATAGGCTCCTGGTTTCAGCCTGGCCCAGGCCCAGTCATGTGACCATTCAGCAGCAAGCCAATGGAAGATCTGTCTTCCTCTTTGTAACTTTCAAATAAATTTTTTAAATGCCATGTTTTGTGTGTCTCAATTTACATAACATAATAGGTAAGTATTAGATGCCATTGTTACTTGTATGAGTGCTGTTGAATTGTACTCTTTAAGATGGTGAATTATAACATGTCGTATCTTAATTAGGGAAAAAAGGGGTAGTGGCTTAGGTTTAGCCTGTGAGCCGCATTGCCAACCACTGGTATAAAACAAGTGAAGAATTTCAAGAATACAACAGTAAAAAATGTATACAAGAATTTGGATATAGTTACCATCCAGTGAGCTCTCATTCCAGTAGTGTGCCCCATGTAATTTTCATCTTGTCACCGAATTTAAAAAGCTCATGTTACCTCAATTGCATCCAGAGTGTCATTCAGTTGTTTCCTTTCTTGCTGTTGATGTTCCATCTCAGGCCCCTCATAGAAAACTCCAAAATTGAGGTACACTTGCACAGAACCAAAGTGATTTTGCTGGTTACTTAGACAAAGTTGATAAAAACCTGTAATAATTGCGACATCATTAGTAAGCCTTGAGACTCCCACTTATCGTTTAGATTCTTCTAGAGATAGCTGAAGTACAGAGATCCCATATACTCTCCTCTGTTGTAAACTTCCCACATCTTCCTGAGGAACAGCGAACTGGGCTGAAATTAAGAGCATTGTGTTTGTTCCTTAAATGGCATCAGAGCTGCAACCCCATCTTGAACTTGAAACGGGGTGGGAGTGGAGAAAGCTGTGAATGAAAAGCTATCCTGGAGTGATTGTTTACCAGGTAACATGTAAGGAGACTGATGGTTTCTTTACTGGGGCTGGTTCTGAAGTTGCCTTTGTGTGTGGGTCAGGTGGAGAGCAGAGTTGGGCAGTAAGTGTTGAGATGGAAGGTGAAAATGCTTGGGAGGTGCCGTTGGTCTGCAGGGATGTAAGATGCTAAATTTTGTTTAATGCTGAGCAAACATCCTGTGCTATCCAGTGAGGGTTTCGTACTCCTGTTGAGAAAGCACCTGGCTTGTGTAAGGTGGGGCAGGCTTGCTCTTACAGTAGGAATGTTGACTGGAGAATTGTGCTGTGGAGTGTGGGTGTCTCCTGTGGCTGTTCTTTTAGTGACTAGCTCAAGTTATTATGACTGGAAAGAAATGCTATCCCACAATAAGCTTACTAATTGGAATTCTGTATTATTAGATGGTCTCTGGGTCATTTTCCCAGGAACTGATCAGCTATTGGTGATGAGATAAATTGAGCTTCTAGAACCTGATGTTAACAGTAGTCACCTGGAGACCTTATCACTCAAACTACCTTCAGACATCGGCAGTCTTCAGGAACGCTGGCTTGTGGTGTTCAAGGCTTAATATGTTCCTTCTGTTTGGCCATCTCTATATACCTCCTTATTCTTCAACTTCTTAGAAACCTATAATTGTTATAGTAGTTGTGATGATGAAAACCAACCTGTCTCTTTAGTAGAGAAGTTAATCTGCCCCCGAACATCCTGGGAAGTGTCTATGAGGAGACCCTGTGGGGTGTGTGCTGTGGCAGCAATGTGCCGGTCATGTGACATTCCCAGCGTCCGCTGAACCTGCCAAGACACAATAAAATGGAAAAAAAAAGCCCCTGCTACATCTCCAGTAACCAAGATGGGTGGTAACGTTGACCATTCCACCATGAGCAGCTCAGTGATTCTCAAACTGGGATAGGGCAAGTTCTGGGGACTTTGGAAGTATTATAGTTGTCATAGTGTTCCGTGGTGAGGCACAGAAGTACTGAGCGCTGTGCAGGCAGAGCATTGCACAGAACCCCCGCAGCCCCCCTGCTGAGGAAGAAGCCCCATCTCTGACTAGTCATTTGGAATGGATGAGTGGCTAGGTAGGGTTAACGATACAGATGTTCACTGAACTTGTTTGGTTGGTGAGCTCCCTAGTAGTGTCCAGATTTGGACATCTGTTGCATTGCAGCCTGTACCCACATCAGCTAAAGTTTTAAAATCTTTTTCGAGAGGCAGAGGGACAGATACATCTTCCACCCACTAGTTTGTTCACATGCCCACAGCAGCTGGGGCTGGGCCAGGGTGAAGCCAGGAGTCGGCTCCACTGAGGTCTCCCGTATGGATGTCAGGTAGCCATCATCTGCTGCGTCCCAGGGTGCACAGCAGAGCAGTCAGTACTCCAGGTGTCCTGGGTGGCAGCTTCACCTGTGGACACGGTGCCCTCTCCCAAGCTGGATTTTTTGAAGTCCAGGCTGTAATGAGTTGATTAGTAGTTACCATTTTACAATAAATTCAGACTTAAGGAAAAACTCAGGTAATTAAAAACATTTTTTAATTAGTCTACTACTATGTAAATAAAGAATTAGAAATTTAGCAGATTTCCAAGATAAAAAACAAAAGGAGTGGCTCTCTTTAATACTGATATATTGCCATGCCTGTGGAGTTATGATCTGAGACCACAGGATAGTTAAAAGTTCTTAACCTGTGATCAGATAACTTGAAAGCATTTACCTTCTTAAACAGGATTGTCAAACTGAACAAAGAAGCTAACCTTGAGTCAGTAATTCTCCAGTTTGCTGCAATTACCCCAAAAGACAGAAACCCATATGTTGTTTCCCTAACCCCATAAACTAAGACAGCTTTCTTTGAAATCTTTGGGTCAGTCTCCAAAGTTAGGGTACTTTGGATTTCTACTATATACGTAGTAATGTCTGTAAAAACGCATTCCCTTGTCACTCACAAACCTGTGTAATGTTAACAGCTACCCCTCCAGTTTGAGCACTTTCAGTCTCTTGGTAAGGAAAAGCCAAGCCATATGTTTTAGCTCTCACAGGTGATTATTTGTGCACGAAAAGTTGCTGTGTAACTGCAGGTCCATTTCATTAATAGCTGGGAAATCACAGTGCTAACAAAAACAATCAGGCCAGGTTTGGCGTAAAGGCTGATCCATTTTACAGAATGAAAAAAGAGTAAGCCTCTAGTATGGTCAGAGGAGCCCAAGTACCTCATAATTGAAATAGACGTATCCAGCCTGGTAGGCAAATTGCCAAAAGCATTCTGCACCTCCTGGAGGGATCATGATAGCAAAGTCATGTCGATCAGCTGCCCCGAAGAGTGGTTGGCCAGTCAGTGTCTTCTGGCTGCTAGCAGGAGTCATCAGACTCAGAAACACCAACCCAGCCCCAAAGAGCAAAAGGGACATGCTGCTTCCTGGAGACTTCTCTGTAGGAGAAATGCTGCAGCCCAGTGGAAATAAGTGATTCAAGCAACTGCTGTGCTTGGGTAATAATTAACTCCACAATTCAGTCAGGCCAGTTTCAGAGCCATGCACAACAGGCAACAATTGCCATGACATTTCCACTTTTGGCTCACGGGGAGTTTTTTTTTTTTTTAAGATTTTATTTATTTATTGGAAAGTCAGATATACAGAGAAGAGGAGAGACAGAGAGGAAGATCTTCTGTCCGATGATTCACTTCCCAAGTGAGCACAACGGCCAATGCTATGCCGATCCGAAGCCAAAATCCAGGAACTTCTTCCAGGTCTCCCACGTGGGTGCAGGGTCCCAAAGCTCTGGGTCGTCCTCAACTGCTTTCCCAGGCCACAAGCAGGGAGCTGGATGGGAAGTGGGGCTGCTGGGATTAGAACTGGCGCCCATATGGGATCCTGGAGGGTTCAAGGCAAGGACTTAAGCTGCTAGCCACGCCGCCAGGCCCCACAGGGAGTTTTTTTAAATTTTCATCTCCAAAACCCAGTGGCTTGTTTACCAAACCTACTTCATAAGGGCTCAACAGAATTCGACACAAGAGAGAAATTCTATCCTTTGGGCTGTCATTTCAGCTTTTGCTTTTTAGGAATAAAATATTAAGTTTATTTATCATCACTTGATTATACTGACAAAGTTGGCTAGGGAAAGTTTTCTGTTAAGTTAAATTGTTTTTCCCAAACAAGACAAGGCAATATTGGACTATCAAGTGCTGTGTCTTTTTTTTTTTTTTTAGTAGTTTTACTGGGAAAGCAAATTTAGTGAGGAAAGACAGAACTTCCATCTGCTGTTTCATTCCCCAAATGGCTACAATGACCAAAGCTGAGATGATCCAAAACCAGGAGCCTCTTTTAGGTCTCCCACAGAGTCCCAGGGCTTCAACCATCCTCCACTGCCTTCCCAGGCCATAAGTAGGGAGCTGGATGGCAACAAACCAGTGCCCAGCTTGCAAGGGGAGGATTAGCCAATTAAGCCATCACTCCAGCCTGCGCCCACCCCCACCCCCAGTGAAAGCAAAGCCTACAAGCATTGAAAAGAGTGACAAAGATCGTGACCAAAGCTCTCCATGAACATGTCTTTATTTTTAATATATATTATAAAGATTTATTTATTTTTATTGGAAAGTCAGAGTTACAGAAAGGAGAAACAGAAAGATCTTGCATTTGCAGGATCACTCCCGAAGTGGCCACAACAGTCGGAGCTGAGCCAATCCAAAGCTAGGAGCCAGGAGTTTCTTCTGGGTCTTCCATGGCAGGGTTCCAAGGCTTCAGGCCATTCTCTGCTGCCTTCCTAGGCAAGCTGGGAACAGGAAGGAAAGTGGAACAGCCAGGATACAAACCAGCACCCATACTGAATCCTGGTGCATGCAAAGCAAGAACTTGAGCCACTAGGCTACTGTACTGGGCCCTGTACTTTCAAGATTTATCTTTATTGGAAAGGCAGATCAGATTTACAGGAAAGAGACAGAACAATCTTCTACCCACTGGTTCACTCCCCAGATGGCTGCAATGGATGGAGCTGAGCCAACCTGAAACCAGCAGCCTCTTTCAGGTCTCCCATGTGGGTGCAGGATCCCAAGGCTTTAAGTCATTCTCTACTGCTTTCCAGGACACAATCAGGGAGCTGGATGCTATGTGGAGCAGCTGGGACACAAACTGGTGCGTCTGTAGGATCCCGGTGGATGCAAGGTGAGAATTTAGTCATTGAGCCATCACAAGGGGCTTAGGACTTGTTCTGTTATCTTCCACCCTGTAATTCATCTAAAGCTACTGAAGCCACTCCAGATTAAATTGTTAGATCCCTTCTTCCACTCATAACTTCAACATCCACTGTCTTCATAGCAGGCACTAAGCTTAAGAGACTTACTTGCATCTTATTTGTCACATCAGCTCTATGAAGGATGTGCTGTGCCCTAAAAATTGGACATGAGGAAAATGACATACACAGAACTGAGTGGCTAGCTCGTGGTCCCAAAAAGTAGATACCGGAGCTAGGCTCTCATGGGGGCTCAAATTCTTATTAGAGCAGAATTTCTCATGCTGTTCTGAGTTCTGACAATGCTAAAACATGTTGTTTCTGTCATAATCTACAAATTAAGAATGCATTTATGGGTGGCCTAGTGACTTAAGTCCTTGCTTTAGAAGCACTGGGATCCTATGTGGGCACCAGTTCTAATCTCAGCAGCACCACTTCCCATCCGGCTTCCTGCCTGTGGCCTGGGAAAGCAGTCAAAGATGGCCCAAAGCCTTGGGAACCTGCATCCGCATGGGAGATACAGAAGCAGCTCTGGGCTCCTGGCTTCGGATTGGCTCAGCTCCAGCCAGCTTGGGGAATGAATCAATGGATGAAAGATCTTCCTGTCTCTCCTCCTCTCTCTACATCTGCCTTTCCAATAAAAATAAATCTTAAAAACAAGAAAATACCAGGATGCCACATGGTTACTGATTCATGTTTAAGCTGCTCCACTTCCTATCCAGCTCCCTGCTTGTGGCCTGGGAAAGCAGTCAAAGATGGCCCAAAGCCTTGTGACCCTGCACCCGTGTGAGAGGCCTGCAGGAAGCTCCTGGCTCCTGGCTTTGGGTTGGCTCAGCTCTGCCTTGGGAACTAAACCAGTGGATGGACCCTGTTTCTCTCTGCAAGTCTGCCTTTCCAACTAAAAATAACAACAAAAAATATCTTTAAAAATCAAGACACATTAGCATTTTTAAATGAAAAGTTGCTTCTGAGTTCCTGGTATCAGGAGCTAATAAGCAGAGAACAGACTTGAAACATGTCATTCATTTCTGGTGAGGCCAAATTCAAGTTAGCCCATGGGTGCCATGGTAGTCCAGTAGCTGTCTTTAGTAAAGGCAGGAGAGCTCAAGATCATCGCATGGTAAGTGATACAGGCATCCCCCACATGGTTCTCACTACCTCAGCCATCCTACCTTGACTGACATCAGTTGATTCAGTTAGTCATTAGTCACAGAAGTTACATAGTTCTCCAAAAACCATTTTGCTTGTACACATGCTAAAAAATAACACCAAAGTTACATGAAAAACAAAAATTAATAGAGATCAGCTTCTGACATAGCAGTTCTGATGGTGTTGAAGACACCTGTTTACTAAACAACATTCCAGGGCCAGCACCATGGCATAATAGGCAAAGCTAATGCTACAACACCAGCATCCTGTATGAGTGCCAGGTCAAGTCCCAGCTGCTCCACTTCTGGTCCAGCTCCCTGCTGCTGAAGAAAGCAGCAAATGATCAAAGTGCTTAGGCTCCTGTGCTTGTTCTGGAGACTGGGAAGAAGTTCCTGGCTTCAGACTTTTTCAGCTCTGGCTCTGGCAATTGTAGCCATTTGGGGAGTTAGCCAGTGGGCAAAAGATCTCTCCCTGTACTATGCCTTTTACATAAAAATAAATATCCATAAAAGGACACTTGGGTGCTGGTGTGGTGACATATCAGACTAGTCCTCCACCTGCAGCACCAGCAACATGTATGGGCACTGGTTCTAGTCCCAGCTGTTCCACTTGTTATCCAGGTCCCTACTTATGGCCTGGGAAAACAGCAGAGGTTGGCCCAAAGACTGTGTGACAGACCCTGGAGAAAATCCTGGCTCCTGATCATCCCAACTCTGGCCCTTGTGACAATTTGGGAGTGAACCAGCAGATGGAAAAACTGTCTCTCTGACTCTTCCTCTTTCAAGTAAAAAAATTTTTTTTAAGATTTATTTATTTTTATTACAAAGTCAGATATACAGAGAAGTGGAAAGACAGAAAGATCTTCATATCCAATGATTCACTCCCCAAGTGAGCGCAAAGGCCATGCCACCAGGCCCTCAAGTAAAATAAACAAATCCTAAGTAATAGATAAATAAATAAATAGGGGCCCAGCATGGTAGCCCAGTGGCTAAAGTCCTCACCTTGCATGCACTAGGATCCTATATAAGTTCTTATCCTGGTGGCCCCACTTCCTATCCAGCTCCCTGCTCGTGTCCTGGAAAAGTAGTCAAGGACAACCCAAAACCTTGGGACACTGCACCTGCATGGGAGACCTAGAGGAGGCTCCAGGCTCCTGGCTTCAGATTGGCTGCTTGATGAGTGAATCAGCAGATGGAAGATCTTCCTCTGTCTCTCCTCTCTGTATATCTGACTTCCCAATAAAAATAAATAAATCTTTTAAAAAGACTTTTCTTAAAATACTTTCAAAACAGCTATCTCCCATCCTTTGGTTTCCTCTTTAAATGCCCTCAAGAGCTGAGGATGGGGCAGACCAGATCAGGAGCTACAGATGCAATCTAGGCGTCTCATGTGGATTGCAGGAACTCAACTACCTGAGCCACCACTGCAGCCTCCCAGAGTCCATATTAGCATTCCTGCTAGACAGAAGAGGAACCCGGACTTTATTTGATCTCATATATTCCACTATGTGATTATTGGATTGGACATCCAAGGTTGAGCTTATTCAATTCTTTCCACATTTAATCTATAAGATACTTTAAAAAAATTTTTTTTATTGCAAAGTCAGATATACAGAGAGGAGAGACAGAGAGGAAGATCTTCTGTCCGATGATTCACTCCCCAAGTGAGCGCAACGGCCGATGCTGTGCTGATCCAAAGCCAGGAGTCAGGAACTTCCTCCATGTCTCCACGCAGGTGCAAAGTTCCAAGGCTTTGGCCTGTCCTCAATTGCTTTCCCAGGCCACAAGCAGGGAACTGGATGGAAAGTGGGGCTGCCGGGATTAGAAGTGGTGCCCATATAGGATCCTGGCACTTTCAAAGCAAGGGCTTGAGCCGCTATGCCACTAACCAGGCACAACCTACAAAATAGTCTTAACTACGCACCAAACTCCTTCCTAGAAGACAGTAGTTTGTCTAAATACATAGTTTCATCCTTTCACCTAGAAAGTACCTTCAACTCATCTGTGTTGAAAGGAGTATTATGTCTGATGGCCTGGAAGAATATCAGAGCTAACTGCAACCAGAAGCTCAAATTCTCAGCTCTCCTGGTGTTGGTTGATAGAAAATCAGTAGTACCAAATCGAAAGTGCATTGTTAACAGGTAACAAAAGTATAGAAAATTTCCAGTTTATAACTAATGGATAAATTTTCTTTTTAAAAAGATTTATTATATTTTGATTGGAAAGTCAGATATACAGAAAGGAGGAGAGACAGAGAGGAAAAGATATTCCATCCACTGATTCACTCCCCATATGACCTCAATGGCCAGAGCTGAGCCAATCCGAAGCCAGGAGCCAGCAGATTATTCTGGGTCTCCAACAGGGGGCCGTCCTTGGCTGCCTTCCCAGGCCACAAGCAGGGAGCCGGATGGGAAGCAGGGCTGCCTGGATTAGAACCTGTACCCATATGGGATCCTGGCACTTGAAGGTGAGAACTTTAACCACTAGGCTACCGTGCCAAGCCCCTAGTAAGTTTTAAAGCTTTAGCATTTGTTTAAACCTTGCCTTCTAGCTACGCCAGAGTGAGAAAGGAGAAATTTTCTTGTCCTCAGAGAAAGAACATTATATGAGGAAACTGACAAATTAAGAGGCAGCTTCCATATCATCATTTGACATGGCTTCCTAGGATCAAAATACCCAATACATCAGCTCCTTCAGAATATTTCAACAAACCGCTTTGTGAATACATGCTGAGCTGCAAGTAATGTGGTGCTTAAATTTGAGAGAAGCAAGACTTTAATGAAGAAGGCTACAAGTATGGACAATAATTCTCATTTTTAAAAAAATTACAGAAAACACTTTACTGAAATTTTTGCTAAAAAGACAGTCTTTAAAGATGTCGAAGAGAGACAGCAAGCACAACACAGTACAAAAGGAGGGAATGTTGAATTCCAGTGCAAGACACTAACACAGCACAATTAGGGAAGCGGGCAGAAGCAATCCTTTCACAAAGAATGGAATTGGACATTTATATTTAATCAGCATAAAGGGAGGGAACTGGGAATGAAGGGGGTGCAGCTAAGCTTATCTACAACCACCATTTTATCATAAAACACACTGATTCAATCACATGGGAAGTGGAGGACAAACCTGCCTACACAGCCTTGCAGAGATTAAGAGCCAGTGCCAGTGCAGTCAGGGTCTGGGGCTGATGTCACAACTGGTTTATCAGTTCTTAAAGGGGGTCTGATTCTACCAGGACTGGTCTCTCATCAGCCTGGGCTTCAAACAAACTGAAGAAGTTCCTCTGCATTTGCATTGAAGGCCAAAAGTTTACATTGAACAAGTTCACTCCAAAAAATACTCATGTTGCTGGTTTTAAAAGGTCATAGAGTCATAAATGGTTCCTAATAGACTCCATTTCCTATAAGATTCTACAGATTACCAGGTACTTAAATGAAGGCAAACCACTAAAAAAAAGGAAATACTAATGATATTCTGGCACTGTACAAGTTATGTACCTGTCATCTCTGCCAAGAACATGGGGTGGACTTGGCTTTGCTTCTTAGCTCCATGATCTTTAACAGTGATGAAGTGGAACTGAAACCTCTCCCACACTGATGAAGGTTGCCCCAAATCCTCACCCCAGCCCAGTTTCTGAAAGAAACAGACTATCAGGGGCTATTAACAGGAAGCAAGTTCCTGCAAGTCCTGTGGAAATGAAAGCTTGTTTCAGTCCATGCCAAGTTTTTTCATGGTCCGCCAGCGATCCTTAATCATCACAGCTGTTCGATTAACAAATGGGTAATTTTTAGAAATGGCAGTCCAGTTTCCTTCCCCGTACTTCTGCACACCAGCCTTGACCCACTCACTTTCTTCTACCGTCCACTTCTGCAAAAGAAAACAGAAGACACATTTCAGCAGTCTGTCCACTTACTTGTAACTCCTCCAACACAGTGATAAAATAAGCCAAAGAATCCTAGCTGATGGGGTATCTGTCACTATGGTGAAGATGTCATCTGCAGTGCTGCATCTCGTATCTCAGTGCTTAGGTTTGAGTCCCAGCCCCGCTCCTGATTCTGTCTCCCTGTGGATGCACAAACTGGGAAGCAACAGGTGATAGCTTAAGTAGCTGGGTCCCTGGCCCGCACGTGGGATCCCCAGAGCTCCAAGATCCTCAGCTCTTGTGGGCGTAACAAGAATGAAACAGCAATGGGCAATCTCACTCCTGTCTGTCTTTTCCAACCTTTTAAATGAGGTTGGGAGAAATCCTCAGAGAATAATCTGAACCCAAGAGCAGGGTTTATGCTTTTAAAACATATAGTATAGATAGAAAGTGAACATTGTGGACTAGGTATGTAGTAAATCTCCATGCTGCTATGGTTTGCATCTCCAACTCATATGCACATTTAAACTCTAAAATTGTAAGGTGGTGGTGCTGGAAGGAGAGTCTCAACTCAGTTACAGTGTTGAAGAGCAAGCCTTCTGGAAGGTGATTAGTTCACTGGTATCATGTCCTTGGAAGGTGACCGCCAACAGGAGGGCTGGTTATGTACATCCGAGTCAGGCTTAGCTTTATCTGTGCTTCCTGGCATGCTTTGTGATCAGTCCCTGGCACACACTTGCCATTCTTCAGCCTCAACAGACAGCTAACCCACTGAAGAACACTTGGACTGTGACTCTCTAAAATCATAAGCCAATAAAAATCAGTCCTAAGTAGTCTGTCATAGTTATTGAGTGTGTTTTAGAGTGTGTTTCATCTGTCATGAAAAGCTGTTTATAAAGCTAGTACCAGGAGTGTGAGATCATTTTGTAACTAAAAATGTGAAGGCAACTTTGGAATTAACTGATAGATGTAAGAATTTAGAGGATCAGATCGGGAAAACCTTAGGATGCTATAACCAGTTACTGGCCAGGCTGATGAAGGGCTGGAATGTCTTACAAAAGATCAGCTAAGTGGTTATGACTGAAACACTTATAGAGATGTGGATATGGATAGTAAAGGTCATGCTGATAGGGCTTCAAATGGGAAAAGGATTGGGAAATGAACTAAAAGCCACCCTTGTTAGACAAAGGCAAAGAACCTGAAATTTTGTTTCCATGTACTGGGACCTTGTGGGAGGATAAATTTAAAGATGGTAGACTTGTTTTGCAGAAGAAATTTCAACTAAAAAAATTTTTTTTGAAAGAGTTACAGAAAATTTTATCCATTGGTTCACTCCCCAAATGGCCACAACAGCCAGCACTGGGCCAGGCCTAAGCTGGGAGCCAGGAGTTTCATCTGGATTTCCCACAAGGGTAGCAGACATCCAAAACCTAGGACCATCCTCTGCTGCTGTCTTCAGGCCAGAAAGAGGGAACTGAATTAGACATAGAGCAATCGGTATACAAACTGCAAGCACATGGGATGCCAGCATCTGCTGAGCCACAGCTTTGGGCCAAACGAGATTTCAAGGCAGCATGTGTTCAGGTTGTGGCATGGGTGTTACTGGCCACTGTTAGTAATATAGTAATACTGTTCTACAGTGGCAATCAGGAACAAAAAGGAAAAACCAGAAAGATGAAAATTTGCAGCCTGGCCAAAGAAAGGAAAAAAATCTGTTTAGGATCGGATAATGAAGTAGAGAAATCTCCAGCTGGATTACTGCAGAACAAGGGAGATATGTGCTAACAGGGAAAAATGGGAGAAAGAGCACAGAGATACTCAAAGATTTCCCAGGCTTCCCTTCTATCACAGGCCAGAGGCCTAGAAGGGCAGAACTGTTGCAAAATCCCAAGAAACCTTTAATAACCTTCCTTGGCATTCTTTTCCCTGTGTTCTGCCTGCAAAGCAATCAGTGGCTGCTGCCTTGCTTTAAGTCGGCGCAAGCTAATACTCTTGATGTTTCATCTCCACTACAGATCCTTTTTATATTCCAAATTTAACATGTCTTTCTTGTTTATGGTCCAGAAAGCAGTTTAGGCTTCTGTCCCCCTAGATTTTTCTTCAGTAAAGCAGAAAAACTTAGTTGAAAAAAATCTCAAAAAAAGTTACTGAGTACATGTCTATAAGAGAGGGATCTTATTTTACATCAGCTGTATGTATTGAAAAAGTTCATATAAATTACCTGCTTTCTTGTGCCACTTGTTGTACTATCTTCCTGTGGTACTGCTGAGAAAACATCAAGAGTAGAGTCATTTCAGACTTTACCTTTCACTCCATAAACACACACACACACACACACACACACACACACAATGTCACCAGAGGGAAAACTTGATTCAAAAATCCCAAGATGGAGAAAGATACCTGTGAAGGAGAATTTGTGCCCTTTGTAAGACCAGTCACTTTAGCTCTATAGACTGTGTTTTACTGTATGTGTGTGTTCACTGGCTATTATTATTATTATGATACAAGTTCCATAGGCCCTGGGATTTCCTTCACCCCCTCCCCTGCCCACTGAGTTCCCCTATATTATTACTATAGTACAGTTCTTCATACACAGTCATATGTCCATCATCGCAGGCATGGACAATGGCATCCTATTATCCAGCATCCTATTGTCAAGATACAGTAAACGGTTTCACTGGGATTCCATCTTTGGTCGAGAAGTAGAGATGTATACTGCATTGTATCCTCACCTTTGAATATGACAGTCTACACAATTACTGTACATCCCCTTAAGTGAAAAGCCACAAAACAAAATCAACAACAGGAAAAAAAAAAATTAAAAACACCATGAAGTTGAATAACATGCTGCTGAACGACTAATGTGTTGCTGAAGAAATGAAAATCAAGAATCTTTTTGAAGAAAATGATGCTACTGTATGATCTATGATTCAGTGAAGAACTGAGAAAGTGTTTTCCATGAGATATAGTTTCTGCTGATCTTTGTTGGTGAGATATATCTCCTGAGGGCAACAGACAGATGGGTTTTGTGTTTTTTGAATCCAGTCACTAATCCATGACATTTGATTGATGAGTTTAATCCACTTATATTCAGGGTTAATATAAATAGGTGGTAATTTGGTCCTGTCATTTAGCAATGGGTTGTTTGTTGATTTAGTCTTCTGTTGTTAGTTTACTGGGATATTCTTCACATTTAGCTTTGGTTCTGGTGGGTGCTATTCCTCTTCTCTCTCAAGAGAATATCTTTAAGTATCATTGGTAGGGCAGGTCTCAAAGAGGCATATTCTTTTAACTTTTTTTTTTTTTTTTTTTACTATGGAAGAATTTTATTTCATTTTCAAAGACAAAGGAAAGTTTTGCTGGGTACGTTATTCTGGGCTGACAATTTTTTGCTTTTAGAATCTGAAATATGTTGCTCCATTCTCTTCTGGCCTGTAGAGTTTCCTGTGAGAGATCTCCTGTGAATTTAATTGGCATTCCTTTATATGTCAATGATTTTCTTTTCATGTGCACATTTAAGGATCTTTGCTTATGTTCATTTGAACCACGCTTGATTATCATATGTCATGGTGAAGATCACTTTGGGTCAAACCTGTTGGGAGTTCTGTGACCCTCCTGGATGTTGTTTCCCAATTCTTTCTCCAGATTAGGGAAATTTTCTTTTATTGTTTCATTAAATACATTTTTGAACCCAGCTTTTCTTTCTGCACATTCTGGAACTCCTATAACTTATATTTGGCCTTTTAATAGTGTTTTTTTAATTCTTGAATACTTTTTTTAGTTTGGCCCAGCTCTGCTTCCAGTTTTTTGGTTGTTTTCCCATTGTGACAAAAGATATCTTCCAATTCTGACATTGTTTTTCTGCCTCATTCATTCTGTTATGGAGACTTTCCACTGAATTTTTAATTTGCCCTATTACATCCTTCATTTCCAATAATTCAGCTTGAATTTGTTTCAGTGTTGCCCTTTCCTGTGTGACGTTCCTTAAATTCCTTGAACTCCTGTATGTGCTTCTCATTGTTGATAAGAAGCTTTACAGTGAGTTTTCTGAATTCTGTATCCCCCATTTTCTCAATGTATTCCTCCGTTAACTCTGAGGTTGGCAAAAGCTTTTGCTCCTCTGCAGAGGAGTCTAGAGTAATATTCATTGTGCCTCTGTTTTCTTTTGCTCTTGGTCACTGTGCTTCTGGTTAGCAGATTCTTCTCCTAAGGGTAGATTTCTAAGCTGTGTCACCTACAGGTCTACAATTTGATTTTATGTGGTTGGTACACGGCTCTTTGTTTGCAATCACCCATGGCACTCACTCCAGCAAATTTCAGGTCTGAATTCTTATGTTAGACTTCCACCATGGTCTCCGTAGCTCCAGCTCCTGGCTCACCAGTCTCCACCTCCTGTGATACCATTGCACTGTTGTCTGTACAA
This sequence comes from Ochotona curzoniae, assembly GCF_017591425.1. NCBI lineage: Eukaryota > Metazoa > Chordata > Mammalia > Lagomorpha > Ochotonidae > Ochotona > Ochotona curzoniae. Next base: position 12,633,216 of record NW_024465926.1, on the reverse strand, counting down.
ACGTTCTCCCACTTCCAGTTCAAGTAGTTCCTAGGATTGGGGAGATACCAGGTGTCCTATATAGCTGGGTTGTTGGTGGTGATCTTGCTGGAACCTATTGGCTGTTAGGTCTGAGGGCGACAGGGACCTATTTTGACCCATACGATTCCATAGTCTGTATTTTTTCTCTGTGGCACCAGTGCAATGTACCGATTTCAGTGAGTTCTTGCTGAGGTCAGCGCATGTACAGTTTACTGTTATCCCTGAAGTCTCAAAGCCTTTGCCATACTGTACAAAATGATGTCTGATGTGCCACTGCTAGAGTTCTTGATCTGCTAGCTATCAGGTCTGTGAGCTACCTGGATCTATTTTGGGTGGAACCTGTAGGATGCCTCATTGTTTCAATTCACTGAGCCAGAAATTAGTTCATTCCCAGCTTAGCACAAGCGCAGTACTGTCCCATACCCTTTGCCTTCCTACACAAAATGGCACCTGATTCGGCTCTAGGGGAAGGACTGGGCTGTGAAATCTACCCTGTTCCCACACTGCCTGCTTGGGATCTGCTGCTCTGTCTCTGTTCCTGGTCAAATGAAACAAACCAGTAAGACAGGCAATTCTTTGTCTGGGTTCACCTGCTGAGCTCCCAGTGAATTCCCCTTCCCACCTTGTTGCTGGTGGAGTTCTGGCTACCAGTGGAGTTCAGATGGCTGCTTGAATACTGAATACTGCTGGGGTATCAGTCACTGCAACACTACATTGCTATGTCTGCAGATTCTTCTGTCAGTCTCCAGATGCCTCTCTGCTGTCGTTCTGTTCTCTCCTATTTCCTGGAATGTGCCCTCTCTGCTTCACACTGGCTAATGTTTCTCCATCTGTTTAAATGTGTGCTTACCCTATCTGCCATCCTGATTCTCTGACACTGGTTAATGACAGGTTTTTGTCTAGAAAAGATATTATTTTCTAAAATTACTAAGGGATTATGATTTTTTTTTGTAAAATTACTTTATTGGACCCTAGTTTGTGTTCTGCTCCACCACCCATCCAGCTCCCTACCTGTGGCCTGGGAAGCTGGTAGAGGATGTTCAAAACCTTGGGACCCTGCACCTACATGGGAAAAAAGGCTCCTGGCTCCCAGTTCTCAATCAGTTCAGCTCTGACCGTTGCAGCCATGTGGGGTGTGAACAGTGAATGAAAGATCTTTCTCTCTGTCTCTTCTTTTCACTGTAAATCTGCATTTCCAATAAAAATAAATAAATCTGTAAATATTTTTAAATTTTATTTAGTTGACAAAGAGAGGAAGAAGCAGATCTGCCATGCACTTGTTCACTCCCAAATGGCCACAATAACCACAGTTAGGCTGGTCTGAAGCCAGGAACTTCTTCCAGGTATACCCCAAACATGCATGGACCCAAGCAATTTGGCCACCCTCTGCTGATTTTCCCAGGCCATCAAAAGGGTGCTCTAGGGGAGGTGGAGCAGCCAGGACATGAACTGGCCTCTACACAGAATGCTGGTATTACAGGCAGCAGCCTTATCTACTATTCTACAACACTGACCTGTCATTACTTAAAATTTATTTTCACTTTATTATTATTAAATTTATTTTTATTGGAAAGGTAGATATACAGAGAGAAGGACATACAGAGAGAAATCTTCTGTCTGCTGGTTCACTCCCCAAGTGGTCACAACAGCCAAAGCTGAGCCAATCTGGAGCCAGGAGCCAGGAGCTTCTTCTAGGTCTCCCATGCTCCCATGGAACAGCCAGAACACAAACCGGCACACAGATGGGATCCTGATGCTTGGAGGTAGAGGATTAGCAAATAGAGCTATGGTGTGGTATCCTTCACTTTATTTTTTATAAGTTTATCTGTAGGGCCCAGCACAATGGCCTAATGACTAAAATCCTTGCCTTACCTGCGGGGATCCCATATGGACGCTAGTTCTAATCCCAGCAGCTCCACTTCCCATCCAGCTCTTTGCTTGTGGCCTGGGAAAGCAGTTGAAGACGGCCCAAAACCTGAGGACCCTACCCTGGAGGAGGTTTCTCGCTCCTAGCTTTGGGTTAATGTAGCTCCAGCCGTTGCAGCCGCTTGGCGAGTGAATCAGCAGATGGAAGATCTTTCTCTCCATTTCTCCTAATCTCTATATATCTAACTTTCCAATAAAAATAAATGGCACAGTAAATGGTTCATTTCTCAAATGTCCACAAAATTCAGGGCCAGGTCAGGTTGAAATCAGGAGTCAAGGATTGCATTTGGGTCTCTTCTGCAGGTGGCAGGTACCCAAATACTTGGGCCATCATGTGCTGCTTCCTAGGGTGTATATTGGCTGGAAATAAAACTGGAAGTGGGGCAGCCAGGACTGGAACTAGGCAAACAGCAAGATAACCACGATGCCAAAAACCTATACCAAGACTGTCATATTTAAAATTATAACACATTTATGTATCTATATGTGTATGTGTATTATAAATGACATATCTATAATTTCTGCTTTAGGACTCCCTACCAGCCACTGCTTTTATATAACAGTTTTATTTATTTAAGCTAGAATCTTCAAAACATTATTCATTTTTTTAAAGGTTCATTCATTTGGGCCTGGCGCAGTAGCCTAGTGGCTGAAGTCCTAGCCTTTCACACCTAGGATCTTACATCGGCGCCAGTTCTAATCCTAGTTGTTCCATTTCCCATCCAGCTCCCTGCTTGTGACCTGGGAAAGCAGTAGAGGATGGCCCAAAGCCTTGGGACCCTGAACTTGTGTAGGAGGCCTGGAAGAAGCTCTGGCTCCTGTCTTTGCATCAGCTGAGCTCCAGCTGTTGTGGCCCCTTGGGGAGTACACCAGCAGACAGAAGATCTTTTTTCTGTATCTCCTGGGAAATGGAACAGCCTCAACATGAACCAGCACCCTTATGACGGTGGATACAAGGTGAGATCTCAAATCTGCTTCTCATCCTAGACAAGAGCGCACATTTCAGGCTGGCATTGTGGCACAGGTTAAGCCACTGCCTGTTTTGCCAGTATACCATTACTGGGGCCAGTTAAAGTGCTGTTCCACTTTGATCTAGCTCTCTGATAATGTGTGTGGAAAAGCAGCAGAGGATGATGGCCCAATTACTTGGCCTCTGCAATCACATGGAAGAACTGGAAGAAGCTTCTGGCTTTGGCTTGGCTCAGCCTAAGTCATTTTGGTAAACCAACAGGTGAAGGATCTCTTCTTTTTCAAATAGATAAATAAATCTTAGACAAAAACAAGGTCTCAAAAACATGCCCCAAGAGCACAGGCACTGACCTTCCAGTTAACTGTCTACATATGGTACCTGCGTTTGATCCCCAGCTCTAGCTCCTGTCCCACTTCCAGCTACTGCAGACCCTGTTAGGCAATGTGGATGAATAACGTAACTGAGTTCCTGATACCCTGTAGATCTAGCTTGAATTCAGCTTCAGCCCCACAAGGAGGTTTAGGGAGCTGTTAGGGCACTGGGAGAGTGACCAGCAAAGGGGAGCTCCCTGTCTGTCTCTTACATAAAGAGTAAAAATTTTAAAGGCCAGATGGTCACAGCAGAGTGTGTAAGTACAAAATAGATACCATTTTATGACAATAGGAGCCATTTAAAAGGCTGCAAAAAGAAAAAAAGCAATGTTGCATAAACTGAAACTTGCTGTGTACCTGAACAGACATCTGTGTCCTAGCAGCAGCTGCGATCCAGTGAAGAAGATGGCTCTAGCAAAGAGATGCCTAGGGGGCAGGCTAGTTTTTTTTGTTTGTTTGTTTTAAACAGTGCTGAGTATTGCCTGTGGCAGCAGCAGATTTTAAGCTGACATATCTAGACTTCACTGCACGTACCTGTTTCCTAGATCTTTCATCCTATTGTTTTAAAAGATTTAGTATCATTTTGATTATTTTCTGTTACTTCATCCATTCTCCATATGATCTTGATCTTAGCTATATTTCTGCCAACTAAGATACTTTCTAAGGACAAAACCTTTGGGACTGGCAAAGATCTACTGTTGCTATGTTACCAAAGATTTTAGAACCTCTCTTCCCCCCCCCCCGCCCTGCAGATTAAGATTTAACATTTAAAAATTGCCATTAGAAGAAATATGTAGTGGGAGAGATTCTAATACAAATACTATGAAGTTTAGAATAAATTGTGGAAGAGTTAAGTTTCTTAAAAAAAAAATTTCTATTGAACTGGTAAAATGGAGGGAATGACCCTTCCTATTTCTTCCAATTAAGGAACTTTAAGAAGAACGTCAACTACAATTAAATCTCATACTTTTTATTAAAATAAAGTTAGGAATCTTTTTCAATCATAAAGTGTTACTTTGAGTTTGGTTTAGTGAGAAAGGACATAAACCTGACTCCTCATCAATTAAAATGATTTCAGGTCTTAATAACCTTCTTAATTTTTTTCAAGCTTAGGTACAGCAATTTCTAGAACATAACTAGTATGGTAACATACTCTGTAATTCAGCAAACATTAAGGAGTTGCCAAGGCAAATCTGCTGCTTACCCTGAACATGAAACAGTTTGTCCTCTTCCGTCCAGGTGTCTTTTTCTTCCACCCCATTAGAGCTGTTCCACTTGCCTTTGGGTACTCTGAAGATCAAGGAGAGGACAAGGTATAAGCAGTCATTCCAGTACACCCCATGCTGCCCTCAGCTCTCTCTGGCCTTGTCCTGCTGTTGGCTACATGTGAGGTTCCTTTATACACAGTTCCAAATCCACTCACCCTCTTCCTTGACTGGCCAGGCATCTCCATGGTAACATCCCCAAGGTTGAAGGCCCACTGCTAAAACTCAGCACAAAGCACATCACCACAACCCAGAAAATTTTTTCCAACTTTTCTGAGTGGTTTGGACTCTTAAAGTTCTTGGCATTCTTCCAACCCATAAGGTACAAACTTCTTCACACACATGCCCTATTCCATCTCTGGATAGCCTTCATAAATTCCTCTAGGTCATATTCATCAGAAATTTGTTAGCCTTTCCTTTCCAAAGCCACCAGAACAAGTGTGCTAAAATGACTACATCACTACAGTCCAGGATGGCTTCTCCCTTCATGAACAGAACCTAGATGTCTTTACGGGGGCTTCCGGAACATCCAGTCTGCTCCCCCTCCACTCCTCGATACAGATCATAGCCCCCTGTTCTTCCTCCTATAAGCTCTGCATGTTCCTGCTCTCTATGTCACAGTCCCTTTACCTGCGAGTCCCTTCCTTGCAGGGGAGTCCTAGCCCTTCTCCAAGGCTGTCACTCTCAAGAGAGCTTCCTTACTTTCAACCATAACAAGCCTATGGTCCTCACTCCTCCATCCCATGACACAGGCATTCCCTTAATACACAATTATTGCACAATGTGCCTGAACTATGAGCTTCTTAGAGGCAGAGGCCATAACACCTAGACATAGTCACACACACCCTGTAACTAAGGCAATACTGGAACGGTCCAAGAACTGCACAGGAATTACAACAACAAAGACTAAATAAGCAAGCAAGAATCCTTCCTCTGAGCATGAGATGTTAAGTACTCAAGTGTAGCCCACGAAAAGACCCTCCAATTGAAAAAAATACCCAAACCCAAATTAAGTGAAAACAGTGATCTATCTGTTCTAATCGGCTGGTCTCAAGAACACGAAAATATTGTTTACAAAACAGAAATGTCTGAATTAAGAGTTTTGGATAAAGAACAAGTTAACCTGTAGAAGCTGACCAAGGGAATAGACAAATTTCTTCTTCCACACAAAAAGAAACTTATTTTTAATACTCTTTTGGGTATTTTGCACATAAGTAATGAAAACTAGTAATAGCCTCAAAAAACAAAACAAATTCCTCCAGCTTCATTCAGTTTTTTAATGATGTTATTTATGCAAGTATTGAGACAAATGGTGGACTCTTCTGTTTTGAATTTGGAACATACTCCCCAAAATGTTGAAAATATTTTAAGACAAAGAGAAAAAAATCACATGTGGTTTTTCCCTCTTCTACATATTACTGAGTGTTGTTATTTGATAAATGGAAGTCAGAGATAGGACTACAGTTTGTTTTCTATCTACTTAGCTCTGTGCTAACATAAAATCAACTTGGATCCCTTGCTCAGCTATTCTCTGCAGCCGTCGCAGCTCACTCCTGCCTTCTGGGCATTATCACTTGCACAGGTGTTCTGGTACATATCTGAAGGCCTTCAGATGATGGCGTCTCACTGACTGCTGAGGGTGGAAGGAGCTGAGACCAGGCCTCTGAACTGTTGGTGGCTCTGTGGTCCCAGGCAGCTTGGGCTCCTCACTAACCAAGGGTCTGCCAGGAGCCACCAAATTAGTCTGTGGCTGCTGGCTTGTGACAATTGGGAGACTAAAAAATGCCTTTACATCCTTAAAGAGTTGCAGGAATAAATTTTAAAAAGGAACATGAAACAGAATAATTATGTGGCCCGCAATGCCCCTGCTGGCCTTTCATAGTTGTGGGTCATCTCTAAAAACGTGAGAATCCATATTGTGTTACCTTGCTACATGGAAGGTTTTATAAGACAAAACCTAGGACCCAAAGCCCTGACCTCCAGTGGTTCTGCCTACTAGCCTTCCCCTCCTGACTGCAGTGTCCCCAATTCTTCAGGTCCTCCCTGCTTGCCTGGCCTTGTCTTCAGCCTGCATTACCTCAGTGCCTGTCCTAAAGCACTCAGGGACAGCTTATCAGGCTTCAAATTAATTGTATTATATTGTATTGAGTTATCTAAAGCAAGGTCAGAAGCATGAGGCTGTTTTCTTTTTTGTTAATATTCCACAGGTATTTGTGACATGACGCCTGGTTTCAGAGCCTTGGCCTGACAGACGACATGAGAAAACCGAGATCTGGCACCGAGACCCATGCAGACTGTTCTTCCCATATGCTGCCTTCTTCCATCACACATACAACAGGTAACCTTTCAGAGCACTTCCTACTTCTTAGGCTTGTGTGGCAGGAGTCCCCACCACTAGGAACCCTGCCATGCTCTGGGACCTGCTCAGCCTTACCCACTCAGCATCTGCTCCTCTGTGAGCTTGCTTCACTCAACTGCTGAGTGAGCACAACTTGTCTTTCTCCAAGCTCCTAGGGCACCTCACATACACTTCCTTTAAGAGTAGGGATCAGAGGATTCCTCTTCCTGTAAAGGACCACAAAACATGCCCAGCACTGAAAGCAGCCATAGTCATTCTGTAATTGATAGGTGTGGCTGTGTTCCACTAAAACTTTATTTGCACAGACAGGTAGTGGGTGGACTTGGCCCAAGGGCCATAGTTTGCTAACCCCTGCATCCAAGTACCCGTCATACTTCAAACCTTGATATATGAGAGGTGGGTGTATCTGGAACTTTCACAGATCCTATTTACAAAAGCATTGCAATCCTGAAACTTCTCATTTCCTCACCCGTTCATGAAGACTAAAACCTACACCCCACAGGACTGCTTCAAGAGGTAAATGTATTAAATAGTGTATGGAGTTATATCTGCTGCCCATCATTTGTGACTTACTTCCAAATGGCAACTCAGTACACACAGTAAAGTCTGTACCAAAGTATAAACCAAGGCCCTGATGCCACAGCCCACTGAAGTACCACACAACACATGCCAGAGCACAGGTCCCCAAACAAAAACACAGTGTAGAGACGGCAACAGCCTTGAGAGACCAGCAAGCTGGGTCACTTACACAATGTTGAATGGGGCAGAGTTCAACGAACTAGCAGAATTTTGAAAGGCAACTTGGTGTATATGGCTTATAAGCTTTGAGTTTCTGTGTGAAAGCTGACTTACTTAAAAGAATCCCAGTGGGCCCAGCACAGTAGCCCAGTGGCTAATTTCCTCACCTTGCATGCCCAGGGCATACTCCCTGCTTGTGGCCTACTAAAGCAGTTGAGGACAGCCCAAAGCCTTGGGACTCTGCACCCACATGGGAGACCTGGAAGAGGCTCCAGGCTCTTGGCTTTAGATTGGCTCAGCTCCAGCCATTGTAGCCATTTGTAGAGTTAACCAACAGATGAAAGATCTTTCTTTTTCTTTCTCCTTCTCTGTGTAAATCTAACTTGCCAAGAAAAATAAATCTTAAAAGCAAACAACAACAACAAAAACCCACCCTGAAAGCCCTTTGTCACTCTCAGCTGTGATTTCAAGTGAGGTAAGGACTCTTCTGAACCCTCCTCATCTACACAATGGGCTAACATATCACCTCACAGAAAAAGGAATACAGAAATTCAGTGACATTTTACATGAAAGTCCTTGACCCCAGAAAGCACTTAACAAGTTTCTTTTCCCTTGGAAGGACAAATGGGATTCAGACAAGTAATGGAGGGATGCCAGTTTGCTGTGAGGAATGAGAAGTGCAAGTAGAGTGGCAGAACAAACACAGCGTATTCCAGAGAGAAGCAGATCAGTTTGCCTGGAGGAAGGATCCACATAGGGCATAGAGGACAGGAGAACTCAGAGCCAGGCTGGGAGTCACAATGGGAGCAACACACTAGCCACCATCCCAGAGCACCTAGCACAGTGTGGGAGATCAGCATACAAGTACTGAATCTGCCAAGCTTCAAATGCTCACAAAAGGTACAAAACTATAAATATTCATTAGTCACTTTTAAGGATCAAGGCATAAGATGACCCAATTCAAATAAGTTTCTTTTACAAACAAGACTAATATTTATAGTTAAGGCACTCAGATGTTTGCTAAAAACAAAAGCATCGACGAGTAGGAGGTTCTGAAACCTTTCCATCCTCACCCCTGCCCTAGTGTAATGGATGGGAGCCTCCCAAGTCTCATTCTAGCAGTCTGAGCACAACTTGGTGGTAACTGAGCTGAGTTACTTCATCCATAGAAGTAATACTAGGGCCAACCAGGACCACCAAGCCCCAAAACTGCTACAAGTAAGTTCTTCATACTTGGAATTCTTCTCCCTGGGGCGGGGCTGGTTGAGAGGCATGGGCTTGGGTGGTGATGCAGGAACGGTCTCCTGGGAAGAAGTGAGGCCTGTGCTTGGTTCAGTGCTCTGGCTGTCCTCTTCCAAAACCAATCTGCTTATCGTCATGCGCTTGGTCTTGGGCTGCAGTTCTGAGCCGCCCTCACCCTCTGCAGGGGCTGAACTTTCATTTTCATCTTTTCTTGGTCTTTTAGTTTTGAGGGCTGATGATGGTGAGGTCACTCGATTAGGAAGTACCAAATCCTTCTGGTCCAGTTTTGAGAAGGCTGCATCAGAATCCTGTGCACCAGACAGAGCCTTGAAAGCTGCCTTCAAAGCTGTGATTCCAATGGTGGTGGGAGTGTTCTGTAGCTGCCTGCAAATAAAGCAGACACAAAAGTCAGCGTCACCACTAATGATGTGTACAGGCAAGAGCCTCAACTTCTTTTGGAAGGTGAACTTCTAGTTAGAGAAGAGCCATCAAGCTGAAATTCCCCATTTAAGAGGTACCAGCAGGGCCCATCATGGTGGCCTAGTGGCTAAAGTCCTTGCCTTGAATGCACTGGGATCCCATAAGGGTGCTGGTTCATATCCTGGCTGCTCCACTTCCCATCCAGCTCTCTGCTAATGGTCTGGGAACGCAGCAGAGAACAGCCCAAAGCCTTGGGACCCTCCACCTGCGTGGGAGACCCAGAAAAAATTCCTGGTTCTTGGATCAGCTCTGCTCCAACTGCTGCAGCATCTTGGGGAGTGAACCAGCCAATGGAAGATCTTTGTCTCTCCTTCTTTCTGTAAATCTGACTTTCCAATAAAAATAAATAAATCTTAAAAAAAAAAAAAAACAACAACAGAACAAGCTGATGAAGACTTCTCTTTTCTCTGTAACTCTTTCAAAAATATAATTCCTTTAAAAATAGAGGACAGGGGCCCGGCGCGGTGGCGCAAGTGGTTAAAGGTCCTCGCCTTGCACGCCCGGGATCCCATATGGGCCCCGGTTCTAATCCCGGCGGCCCCGCTTCCCTTCCAGCTCCCTGCCTGTGGCCTGGGAAAGCAGCGGAGGACAGCCCAAAGCTTTGGGAACCTGCACCCGCGTGGGAGACCCAGAAGAGGCTCCTGGCTTCGGATCGGCATAGTATCGGCCCGTTGCGCTCACTTGGGGAGTGAATCATCGGACGGAAGATCTTCCTCTCTGTCTCTCCTCTCTGTATATCTGCCTTTCCAATGAAAAAATAATAAAAATAAATCTTTAAAAAAAAAAAAAAATAGAGGACAACATAGATGATTGGAACTAGCTTTACATCACCTTTATTTAGAGCAGCTCCTACTTAAAGTGAGTGCAAATAAAGATTTTAAGATAAAATAAAACAGATAAGCTGTGTTATGCAGTATAAACTAAAATGAAGAAAATCTTAAAGCAACTCTAGCCAATGATATTTCCTCAGAAGCCTCTTGAGGCTTTTTGCCACCCAGACCTTTTTGTGTATATAGACAAAAGCACTTTGTCTTCCCATCATGTGTAAACTCTGGTTGATGCCACGTGGGCCACCAAAGCATCAACCAGCAATCTCACCTGAAAATCCAGACTCATCTAGCCTGCCCACTCCAGCTGTGCTGTGCAAGAAATAAGCCTGCTCTCCATTCTATCTCTTCACTACAGTGTATATAGAATCTTGAGAATTGTCCCAAGTAAGAAGAGTGCACACAGCCTTAGAACAATGAAAAACTGCCTTTTCACCCATCTTTGGAACAGCTAACGCATGTGATGTCTAGACTATTAAGAGAGGGAGACACTGGCAGCATACAATCCAGAACGAGCTGACAGATCTGTCCTGCTGACTTGATCATGTGAAGTTGTTTGTACTGATTTTTCCCTAATAGACTGTCAGTATTCAAAATTGAGAAATCTCATATAGAAAACCTAAGCATCTCACAAAAAACTTGAACAGTGGAAGTTTGGACATTCTTGGTCATTTTCTGAGGGTATTACAAACTGAAAAGCCTGTCTTCTGCGGTCACCAGTCCCATCCCAGACTTGCTTTCACTTGCCCCATCTCATGTGAATATGGAGAAAGATATTGCAAGTCCTCGCCCTCTCAATCTCTTTCTGTATCACTGTGTCTTTTCCTCCCCGCCCCCCCCCAAAAAAACAAAGAGCAGACCCTGCTCAGTTTTCACCTAGAGCCCAGCAGGCATTGCCCTCACCTGGCAGGTCCTCTGGGGGGTTTTCCCACAGGCTCAGGTGGTGGCTGTTTGCCTTTCACTGTACTTGAAGCAGCAGACTCAGACTTCAAAGCCTTTTTGGCCATCTGGGAAATAAATGATGTCATCAGGAAGAGGAAGATACAGGACTTATAGTAATTCTCCATATTCACCATGTAAACAAGTTCAATTACAAATTCAATTAAGAATCATCTCAAATTTCTTTCATTCTTTCCTCAGAAAGCATAAACATACCCAAAAATGATTCACAGTGTTCTATACTGAAAGAGAACTTGGCCCAACATGGTAGCCGAGTGGCTAAATCCTTACCTTGCATGCACCGGTACCCAATATGGGCGCTGTTTTATATCCCAGCTGTTAGACTTCCCTTGCAGCTCCTTGCTTGTTTGTGGCTTGGGAAAGCAGTGAAGGATGGCCCAAAGCCTTGGGATCCTGAACCTGCATGAGAGACCCAGAAGCTCCTGGCTCCTGATCGGCTCAGTTCTGGCCTTCAGCCACTTGGGGAGTGAACTAGCCAATGGAAGATTTCTGTGTCTCCTTCTCTGTAAATCTGTCTTTCCAATATAGATAGATAGATAGATAGATACAACTCTGTTTGAGAGACACTACCCATCTTCACCTTGTAAGGATATTTCATCTTTTGGATACCAAATAATGACATGATTGTATGTACTCCACACTTCTATACCACCCAGTCAGCTCTGACCAAGTTTTTTAAACTATTTATTTTTATTGGAAAGGCAAATTCTACAGAGAGGAGGATACACAGAGAAAGATCTTCCATCTCGTAGTTCACAAATGGCCACAAGGTCTGGAGATGAGCCGAGCCGATATGAAGCCAGGAGCCAGGAATTTCTTTTAGGTCTCCCATACGGGTGCAGAGTCCCAAGGCTTCTGGCCTTCCTCTACTGCTTTCTCAGGCCACAAGCAGGGAGCTGGATGGGAAGTGGAGCAGCCAACACATGAACTAACACCCACAGGGGATGCTGGCATTTACAAGTAAATTAGCCAGGTGAGTCATTGTGTAGGCCCCTAATCAATTTCTGATTTAGGTACACCTGGGGTTATGTTCACAAGTAAAAACTTACGTTTAGTTTTCAAACTTAAGGTAATGCATATTTACAATAATGTCTTTTACTTTATATACAGTTATTTTTACAACTGTTTAGACAAGTATATTTTACCTCATCAACTTGAAAATCCTGACACCCAGAAACATTCTTGTTCCACCTGTCTCCTTCTGACTTGAATTTTATTTCCAATCAATCCAATGTCATTGAATTTCAGGTATATTTCTTTTTCTCTGTAATGTGTTGGGTTTTGCTTTCCTCCTCCTTTTTTTTTTTTCTTAAAGGTTCATTTATTTGAAAGAGTTAAGGAGAGGGGGAGATGGAGACAAGAAGAAAGATCCTCCATCCCCTGATTGAATTCCGGAATGGCCATTAATAGCCAGGGATGGGTCTCCCTTGTGGGTGTAAGGATTCAAGCATCTGGCCAGGCTGTAAGCAAGGAGCCAGATCAGAAGTGCAGCGGCTGGGATTCAAACTGGCTAGATTGGGTGCTAGAGTTACAGGAAACAATTTAACCCACTGTGCTGTTCTGGTCCAAAAGCCAATGCCAGGATACTTCCCAGTCACCTGCAACGTCACGAAAAGGATCCCAGCTCAGACTCAAGCGTTCTGACACTTTTTCTATGAATATCTCAAATTACCCACTTTGAAAAATAATTTGAAACTTGCCAAATTGCTAGCATCAACACTAACACTATCCCAATATGGACCTGGCAGATTTACTATTAGGATATTTCAACATTCTCAAAAAAATTTTGTATCTATTAAAAAACAAAACCTCACTTTCTCTCAGCATGCCCTGCTCACATCCACTATCTAGGACAACCTGTTCTATTTCTCCCTAGTGCTGTCCTAAGCTTCGCAGCTTCCATTCTCCGCTCAATTACAAAATTTTTCATTTAGCTTGTTTTGATCTTGTCATGCTTCCAGTCATACCTTTATCCACACCATGATTTTTTTCTTAGTGTTTATTTATTTGAAAGTCAGAGTTATATGTAGAGAGAGTCTACCCCCTAGATGACCACAACAGCCAGCACTGGGCCAAGGCATTCATTTGAGTCTCCCAGATGTACCCCCTGCTCTTCCTGTAAATCCCATTACACTGCATCTACCAAGTTACCCATTCTCCAACATTTAGCTCAAATTCTACCTCCTTTGGGAACCACAACTGACTCGAAATGAACATTCTACTTTAACCCCAGTAAGTTAATTACATGCAGAAGAGCTAAAAATGGGAGGTGAGGGAGATAGCACCTTGCTTTTTTATTTCTAAGACATTTAATTAAGGAAGATAGCGCATGTGCAGATAATGCAAAGTTTTTCACACAATAAGTCTTTTCACTTCTGATTTTCTCCTTCTTTGCACAAGCTCAGGGGCACACCAGTGGTGGGAGGAAAGAAAGGTCAAGCACACCGTGAGGAGGTAGGGCTCTGTGTCGTCCAGGTGGCTCTCCAGGAAGCGCAGCATCTTCTGTTGGAAGGTCTCATAGGAAAAGTTCTGGATAACAGGGTGGGCCAAGTTCTTTTCTCGAATAATGTTCAGGAGATCATTTCTCATCTTCTACACAGAAAATCAGCCATTTGTAACACGAGAAAGGAAAAGAAAAATCCAGCAAAATTTGAGTGATGATGAGAGAGAGAGAATGCTGTCAGCTGGGACACACATATAAAGGGAAGCCCAGCACAAAGGACTGGTCAGTAAATTAAGAGTTCAGCCACAATAAGTTATTTTGCAGCTATAAAAAGGGATTTTAAAAAAGTTCTTTGTGTGCTAACAGAATAATCTCCAAGGTATAGCAGTTAAATATATACATACACACACATATGTTCAGATTAGTATGAAGAATATACTGTCACATATGGGAGTCTAAAGACAGAGAAGATGCATCTGTGCACTCATGTCTACACACACACACACACTCAGTAAGGGTCAGAGACGAATTTTCATGGAGGTTTTTGCTTACACTTTTTGAACATTGTTATTATGTGGCATATTACCCTTCGAAAAAATAAAGATTGGGCCCAGCGCAGTAGCCTAGCAGCTAAAGTCCTCACCTTACATGCACCGGGATCCCATATGGGCGCCAGTTCTAATCCCGGCCGCCCCGCTTTCCATCCAACTCCCTGCTTGTGGCTTGGGAAAGCAGTCGAGGACGGCCCAAAGCCTTGGGACCCTGCATCCACATGGGAAACCTGAAAGAGGCTCCAGGCTCCTGGCTTCAAATTGGTGCAGCTCCACCCGTGGCGGCTGCTTGGGAAATGAATCATCGGACCGAAGATCTTCCTTTGTCTCTCCTCCTCTCTATACATATCTGACTTTACAATAAAATAATAATAATAATAAAAAGAAAAGAAAAAATTAACAGCAGGGGGCCTACATAGCTTCTACCAGTAGGTCCTCATGAAAGCGGAATCCCAGTCTGCGGGATCAGCATGTATCTAAACAGGACAGAAGTGTTAACAAAACCCGTCAGCCTCCCAGGGTGTGCTGACGGCCAACAGAAGTGTTCTGTCACAAACCAAACAGAAACAAGGCAAATAAATGAATGGCTTGTGTAAGTTTGCTTAAGGAAAAATAAATTCTAACAAACTAACCTTACAGCGAATTATCATGGACATAAATGGCAAGTGTGGCATATTTAAAGACTACGTGGATAAAATTCCTCACAAAGAAATGATGGATTTAAGTCACAAGAACAAAAAGATACCAAACTTACCTGAGTTGTGGGGTCCTTGGACATGTGTTTTTTCAAAATTTTTGAAGCTTTTTCAAATTCTTTGTTTTTGATACAAATAATGACAGCCTAAAAAAAAGCGGGGGGTGGACTTTCTTTTTACTTTTGCAATAACAGGTGTAATCAAAATATCAAATCGCAAAATAAACTAAAAAGTCAAGAACTTTTTTACTTTAAGTCTAATTCCTGTACTTAAAAACTAGCAGTTATTCAAGCAGGCAACATGAACAATGATAAGCTGTTTCCATCTGTAAAGTGGTCACTTTTCAGTTTTACAAAGAATTTTTTTTCAAATGGCTGATAGAGCAAAGTGTGATCCCCTGGATTAGACCATTTAAACAGCGTGAAGAGAGCCTGAGGCAAGACAAAATGGCCAGGAGTCATTTCAGGGCCCTGCATTCTCAGCTCCTTAGAGTAACTGGGGAAAGTTCTTTTGGATGCCAGAGCTTTAAATTAAAAGGTGAGGAAGAGGGAAGATGCTCTGTAAGTAGGAGAAAGAAAACAGTGATTTGCTGACCACAGAGAAAGGTCAGGTCTACGGGGGCACAGACAAGCCTGTGCAGCACAAACCCTAGCCAGCAGCTGTTGATTACAAGTGCAGGGAGACCAGCACAGCCAGCTCACCCAAGGCAGCAAATAATAAGGACCAAGTTCTGGGTAGGATTAGACCTCACCAGTCACAAAGAAAAATCAAAGACCTGTGAAGAAACTCCACAGCGAACATAAACAGAGGAAAAATTATAGTGACTGGGGATTAAAAAGGGAATCTTAACACGTGAACAATTAAAAGAATTAGAAAAGCCAACAGAATGCTGACAGCCTCTGGAGTTATAAAAGATAATGGAAATACCTTAAACCTCTCTCAAAGCATCACCCCCCCCCCCTTTTAAAATATCATTGAAAAAGGAAACGAGTAGATATTGTGGTTTAAAACTTAGAGAGTTCAGCTGTCACCTGGGATGGTCTGCACTTCCTGCTATAGGAGCCAGCAAATGATGACCCAAGTCCCTGCCACACACAGGAGACCCACATGGAGTGCCTGTGTGTCCTAACTTAAACCTGGCCCAGGCCTGCTGCGGCAGGGATGTGGGCAGTGAACCGGGGGACGGAAGATTTCTCTGTCTCTCGCTCTCTGACCTTTCAAATAAATACATTAACAAATCATTAAAACACAAAACAGCAAAGAAAAACAAACCAGTCTGTTGCCTTCATGGGGAACAATGCACAGAGGTCCAGAACAAAAAAGGAGGAAGAGCAAAGGAATCTACGATGCCCTCATCGTTCTGTCAGTCGGGCGGAAGGGGATGGGGTCCGCCACACGCTGTTACACACACAGGCAGGGAGGCTGCCAAGTAACTTTTCATTTTAATAGATAACCATTACATCATTTTCAGCACAAAAACCATAGTATGACTATACTTTCTTGAAGAACACAATTTTTACTTTTAATATCATACAAGTTGGGCCCGGCATGATAGCGTAGCTGTTAAGGTCCTCGCCTTGAACACAAGAGGATCCCATATGGGCGCCAATTCTAATCCCGGCAGCTCCACTTCCCATCCAGCTCCCTGCCTGTTGCCTGGGAAAGCAATCGAGGCCACAGGCAGGGAGCGGGAAGGGAAGCAGGGCAGCCAGGGCAGCCAGGATGTGAACCAGCACCCATATAGGATTCTGGTGCTTGCATGGTGAGGATTTAGCCACTAAGCTTTTGCACCAGAGCCCACACCAATAATTTTAGCTAAATAACATTGTATTTATGGTGTACACAATGCTTCAAAATATATTTAGAGGCTAAATAATATGGCAGATTTTAATACTCATGGGAAGCTGGTGCCACAGGTAGAGGTTTAACCCACTGCACCACAACGCAAGGCACAATTCTTTATATATATTTTAGATACAAGGTGTTTGTCACATACTTTATTTGCAAATATTCTCTCACAATTCGACCCTAGCTTTGTCTTTTCTTAATTGTTTTTCTTTGTGTGTGTGTGTTTTTTTTTCTTAATTGTTTTTCAAGCACCAACCATTTTTCCAGTTTACCCAACCCAAATAAAGTCTCATGGGGACAGGACTTTGGCCTAGAAGAGGTTAAGTTGCAAATTAGAATACTTATGTCCCATACCAGAGTTGCTAGGTTTAAGCCTTAACATCAGCTACTGATTTCAGTTTCATGGTAGCATGTACTACGGGTAGGCAGTACTAATTGCTTAAGTCATTGGGTTCCTGACACATAGGACACCTAGGTTGAGTTCCTGGACCCCAGCTTTAGCTGTCCAACTATCATGTGCATTCTGGGATTTAATCAGTGGGTGGGAGTGTTCTTTCTCTCTTAATGCCAGTCAAGTAATTATGAAGTTTGGCATTTGACCCCAGCACATTAGCCTAGTGGTTAAAGTCCTCACCTTGCACACACCAGGATCCCACATGGTCAACAGTTTATGCCCTGGCTACTCCACTTCCCATCCAGCTCTCTGCTTGTGGCCTGGGAGAGCAGTCGAGGACAGCTCAAAGCCTTGGGACCCTGCACAGGAAGCCCTAGAAGAGGCTCCTGGCTCCAGATCAGCTCAGCTCTGGCCGCTGCAGCCACTTGAGGAGTGCACTAGGGCATAGCACATCTTTCTATCTTCCCTGTAAAATCTGCCTTTACAATAAAAATAAATAAATATTTTTTAAAAGTTTGGCATTTATTACAGTACCATCCTACCTAAGACAGCACATAGGATAACATGCATATTGCCAATACAACATGCAAAGCTGTCCACGGTGGGTGACATTCTCAGCAGGAAATGCTAAGGAGATGATGATGAGCATAAATGAGGTACATCATTTCAGGTGCAATTTCTTAGAGAATTCGCTTGGATCTTTTCCAGTGTCTTGTCTTGCTATTTTACTCAACAACTTTTCTTTCAGATCCATGGGGGATATAGAGTGATAACTTTCTTGTGCTTTTATTTATTTACTCACTTATTTACTTATTTGTTTATTTTGGGGCCAGAATCACATGATCCTGAAAGTCTTCTAAGAGGACATGGCAAAGAAAGTAGGCACACACACTCATGGCAGAAAGAGAAAGGTAAGTTTCCAATCTTGATATAATGTAGTCTTGTATTTCCTCTTATGAATGTGGGTCTAGCATTTTATGGAAGAATTTTTGCCTCACTCCCGGACATTTAGATATGTTCATGATTTCTTGATTTTACATCTTACACTTAGTTTAAGAATCATTTTCAGTGAATTTTTGTATAAGCTATAAATGTAATGTCATGGTCCAAATGAATGTCAATTGTTTCAACATCACTTGCTGGTAAAGATTATCCTCTTTCCATTCAATGCCTCTTGCCATTGAATTCCCTTGATATCCTGTCAAAAATCAGTCGTATCTGTGTTGGCTCCAGTATTTTGCTTCTGGTCTCTCCTGTACCACCATCTGGATCTCCACAGCCATGAGGAACTTTATAGTCATTTTAAAAGTGGACAAAATGGTTTTAGTTGTTTCACCTTTTTTTTTTTAAAGATTTATTTATTTTTATTGGAGAGGCAGATTTTACAGGGAGAAGGAGGACAGAGAGAAAGATCTGCCATTCCCTAGTTCACTTCCCAAGCAGCCGCAACGGCCAGAGCCAGGAGCCAAGAGCCTCTTCCAGGTCTCCCACGTGGGTGCAGGGTCGCAAAGCTTTGGGCTGTCCTCAACTGTTTTCCCACGCCACAGACAGAAGCTGGATGGAATACAAACCAGCACCCATATGGGATCCCAGCACATACAAGGGGAAGAGTTTAGCCACTGGGCTTATGTGCCAGACCCATTCAAACTGTCTTTTAAAAAGGGTTTAGAATCAGCTAATCAGTATCTGTAGAAAATCCTGCAGAAACTGTAACTGGAATTAATATTTACACTATAGATTAACTTCCCATCCGTGAACATGCTATGTCAGGTCTGTATTCATCATCATTTTCTATTTTTTCATGTATAGATCCTGCTTGACTTACACCCAAGTGTTATTTTTCCTTTAATTTTTGGTGCTTTAGTAAACAGCCTTGTTTTGGTGATTTAAATTGTTCACTACTAGTAAATAGAGGACTTGGTATTTTACACCTTGCTGTTTATAGGTTTATATGCTCCGTAGCATTTGCTGTGTATAGTCACATCAGCTGGAAATAGGCAGTATGACAGTACTTCATTCCTTTCCTTCCAGTATGTATACCCTTTTTTTTTTTTCATGATTCATTTATTTTAAAGGCACAGTTATAAAAAAAGGGAGAAGCAACTGCCACGGCTGAGCCAGGCCAAAGCCAGGAGCCAGAAAGCTTCATCCGGGTCCCTCACATGTGTCAGGAGTAGGTACTTGGGTCATCATCCACTGCTTTCCCAGGTTCATTAGCAGCGAGCTGGATCAGAAATGAAGTCACTAGACCACCATGCCAGCCCCATCCTGTCTGTATTTCTCTTTCTTGCTTCATCACACTGCCTAGGCCTTCCAATATGTTGAACAGAATAGTGAGAGACAAAGTTGTCTGGTCTTTACCATTACTATGTTAACTTGGCCTTTCTGTAGATACCTTTTATAATGCTGAAAAGTTCCCTTCTATTTCAGTCAGCTTAGTGTTTTAATCATCAACTAATGTTGAATTTATCAAATGATTTTTTTTGCAGTAGATGATTATATGGCTTTTCTTCCTTAGCCTAAAATGGTAGATTACACTGATTTTCAAATATTAAGTCAATCTCGTATTCCTGTGCTTGAATTTTCCCTACCCTGTCATAATGCTAACTGCATCTTTATCCAGGGCCAAGCAGCAGGTTAGAGAAGGTTAAAAAAAAAAAAAAAAAAAAATTAATGGAGTATATTCCACATTCTGAGAAACAATGCTTTTCCAGAGAGAAAAAACAATTTTTTCCAGTAGTTTTAGGTGCCTACCCTGAAGCCAATGTCACTGCTAGCAACTGCTGCTGTAAGGCAGTATTGCCAGGGGGCCAGGCTAGGAGCAAAGGGAACAAGGAGAAACACTGAGAGCTTAGCATAGCCTTGGACCAAGAGCCCGTCTTCTGGAGCTTTTCCCATTCATGCCTTGAATGCAGGTACAAACTACAGGTCGCCTCTGAGTCCAGTCCATGTAATAACTAGAGGAGGATAAACAGCAAACTACCTATAAGTGATTTGGTAGAATGGAAAATTCTAGTCTTTTTCCTTGTTTGCCTACATTTCAGAATGCACAGGTCGTTGCCCCATGCATTCTGTCCAAGATATACAGTTGGTTCAAGAGGGAGAGATAGAAAACAGGCTCCTTCCTGGAACTGGAACACAGGTCCTACTGTATTCAATTTGTGAAACAAGAAAGGAAACGTAAATACTTTCCAAATGGAATTTAAAAGTTTGCCCTCAAAGCCTGTGCTAAAAACTATGTGCTAATTTCCTGTGGAAAAAAAAAAATTAAGAGATCTTGGTTCTTTATTAGGCTGTTCTCAGAAGTATAATTTCTTCTCTTACTACATACCTGTTAGGTTACTGCCATGTGAACAATATCAAAGGTCTTTTGGTAAACTGAAAAAAGGAAACCTCAAGCATAGGTTTTCAAAATAGGCTACATAGGTTTGCATGGGAAAGAAATTGCCAGAAAACATATTAACTAAGGAAGAGGAAAAAAAGTTCCCAAAACTGTAAAAAGGCTATAGGAGACACAAAAAGAAACAAGGGGCCCTGAGAAACAGCATGGCCCTGTTTAAAGAGCCACAGCCACGCCTATTTCCAGAGGTGCCACATCCCAATGCGGAGGCCTTGCCAGATGAGGTGCTTATCACTACCGGAGCACGGCAGAAAGCAACACGTCCACTCAGAAGGCCGTAACACAATATAAAAGCTTCCCCAAGAACACACAATAACAGTTGCTCTCTTTTCCAAAGCAAACTAACTGAAGGAATCCCTCTTGCAGTTAGGAAGAAAAAAGGATTACAGTGTCAACACAAATCACAGCCTGCAGGAGCAAGTCATAAACTTGGTGCTCTCAGGACTCCTCTCTACTCCCCTGAAATGGTAATGAGTACCCAAACAGTTGGATTTTTTTTTAACATGAATTATACCAGATGAGAAATGCTGAGAAAACTGTAAAGTATTTATTTATTCACTAAGAAGTAGCAATAAACTCATTACAGGTTAACATAAGTCACACAGCTTTGCAAAAAAAACACTTTACTTTGTAAGATAAAAGTGCAGTGAGAAGGGTGGCAATGACAAGCATTTCTGCCAGTCTGTTTACAATCTGGCTTAACGGAAGACAGTTGCACTCCTCTAAGTGCTGCTGCATTTAATCTCTGTTGAACTACACTTAAAAAGTGTGCTTTACAGAAACAGAATGCTGTAATATAGAATGCTAGAAAATGCTGTCATCTAATAGTCTTTTCAGAAAACTGTACATATTCTTCAATTCTATATCAAACTTTAACAAGTACTTTTTTCTTAACCTGTTACTTTAAATAGATTCTCATCCATGAATGATTTTTGCATCAATCATATGGAAAATAATGGTTGACTGAGTTATATAGATTTTTCAAATGTTGACACATTAATTACAAATATTTTAAAAATCATAATTGGTAACAATCTTCACAAAAGTCTAACTACAGGAAAGCTAAAGGAACTATAGAAAGTTTAAGTTTTCCAAAATTTGAAATTTTCATGTAAAAGCTCGATTTTACCACTGACAATGAATATTGTCAACACTCTGTTCATTCCCAAGAAAATAACTGACAAAAACCCAAGTCTGAATGACCCTAATCAGTTCTTTCAGATAAAAATCATATAGTACATATTAAACCCAGCTGGGTCAGAATGGGCAGTTAGAACCAAGTGCTCATCAGCCTTGGTCTGCAGCACAAATGTTTAGACACACTCTTGTATCACAACAGATACTGAAAAGGTGTTCACTCCTGCATCAAGACTCTTGAGCAAAACTAAGGCTTTCTGAGAAACTGCACTTGATAACGAAAAATATGTGACAACTAGGTATCACCTGCCACTACCTGACTGCTAAAGCACAGGCACCTAGCTCAGTCACTGCCTCTGCACCATCAGTGCAGATGCTGACACAGTGCAAAGTCAGAAGCAGCTTTGGCACTGTTACAGACGCAGCCTGGACCGCAGGGATCCAAAGAGGGTCTCAAGGGAACCAGAGAAATTGTAACTTGTAAATTCACAAACTCTTAGAATTTCAAGGTGCCTGGTGTGCTACTTTTACAAAGCTGAAATGCATCAAGAAACCTCACCAAGGTTAGGCGTCCCAAGGTACTTTTTCTTAATGATGACCATTAATAGACTCTATGACTCTAAATGAAAAACTTTTAAACAAAGAAACTGAAGAGCCAGATGACACGGCATACTTCAGCAACAAGGTGATCAGGCTAACTGTGGCTGCCAGACTTCAAGATCTTCCCGAATGATCTCTGCTTCCCATTCTCAAGCTCTACCCAGCTGGCCAGATCTGTGTGACCAGCAGCAAGTGGCCAAAGTGGTGACATGTCAGAGGAATGATCGCAGCTCTAGCAGACAGCTTGACTAGAACCTGAGAAACCCAGAGAGGGAACCACTCCGCTATTCAAGACAGATTCCTGATACCTGGACACTGAGCAATAATATTTACTGTTTCAAGTTGCCAGATTTTGCAGAGTTCAGCAAGAGATCTGGTTCCTGGTGGAAAAGTGGGAGGGAGTCAGAATATAACTGACTATTCCAAGGGAGTATAGATTTTGCAAACAGATTGTTGTAATGAAACCCCTTAAGAAAAGCCCCTGGGTTCTGAAGGAGCTGCACTCCAAACCAGCTACTTAGTGGCACTGACAGTGGTACCATTTCTTTTCACTCAGAAGGTCCCAGCTGTACCCAAAACAGAGGCTTCTCCTGTCCTGATTTCTCTCTGATATTAGATGCTCAACACAAACATACCTACTGGACTAAAACACATGTGTTTGGAGTCACTGCTCCTTAGAACTGAGTAGTATCTAATAAGTGTTCTTTGCAAGACAGTAAGTAGCTCCTGGCCAAGAGCCTTCACTGGACAGGGCATCTGCTCCTGAGGAGCCCAGCCTGCCACCAGCGGCCTTTCTCCCCCCACCTCACATGCTCCTCTGCAGTCCTAGAGGTCCAGATAAGGTTCTTCCTGCTCCGCCATTCCCCACCAACCAGCAATGCTCAGCTGTTCTCCAACCCTCTTGGCAGCTGCTTCCACGGCCCTGGCCCTGGCTGCCATGGTTGCATCTGTAGTTTTATCTTGTTTATTTTTCTTTGTTCCTACTTATATAATTTTAAATGAAAACAAATTCCACTACTTGAAGCCACCAGAGCCAAGGCACAGGAAAACACACATATATTTTTTTTCTTGGCATCAAGAATACCGCCTGTGCTTGCTTTCTGCCATTCCTGGGTTTCTAGCTGATGTACTGGCCCATCACGCAGCACTCCTGATGCTAATCTAAATGTTCTAAGCCCCTTTCTGTATAGACAACTGCATGAAACAGTAATGTCAGTCCCCAAAGCCTCAGCTGTTCTTACCTGATGACAAACAAGGGTGACCAATCCATAGGGCCTTTGGCAATTGTCCCAAATGGTGCAATAATGTCCAAAATGCCAGTCTTTAATGCCTGTGTACTTCAACCCTTCCTGCCAAGGTCACAGGGAAAAACCACATCACACAAGTCAAGCACCTGCTATCAGTGATTCTTCCTGGACCTGGCCAGGAACAGTTGTGTGCACACACTGGCTCCCTCCCTTGTCCCTCTGCCCATCACAGACAAGATGAAGCATCAGATCCTCAAAGACCCTTCGGATTTGTTTGAGAAAAAAAAAAAAAGAAAGAAAAGAAAAACAGCCTTACGGCTTCCTTGACCAGTTTTCTGCTGGACTCAATCACTGCTTCTGTCAACGTGAACTCTGTCTTAATCATCTCCAGGACGTTGATAGCGGATTCCAGGGGCGTGAGCTCGGCCTCCATATCAAAGGAGCAGTCTAGGACAAAGCGCAGTTTTCAGTTTTCAGCTGTTCTCTGAGGAGTGGAAACCTTATGTCCACCACCGCGATGAGGGTCAATGGAGGGAAAGGGGGCATGCAAACAGCAGGGGCCGCTTGGCACTTGCTGACACCCTTGCTGTCCCACAAGGGGGTGCAAACGCAAGCCAAGGAATTTAAAGCATCTTCTTTCGGTTTTTTCCTCCAAGACGAGGGGTGGGAGTATTTTCAACACATGCATGTACCTCTCAAACTCAGGCTATAGAACACAGCCTCCTCGGACACAAGTGGCCAGAAACTTTTCGATGCCCTTGTTAATAACAACTAAGTCGCTTCAGGCAGCAAGCAACTAACAGGACAGCCGAGGTGGCAGGACCACCGCGATGGAAGCAAGCCGCGCACTTTAACCCGGAACCCCGCAGCACCGGATGTTCAGTTTGAAAACAACAAAACCCGACGCGGACAGGCACGCACACGTACACACACAGAAATCCAACCATACCTAAATTCTCCCCTTCTTCGATGCGCGACAGGCACTGCATGACGCGCAGCAGCCGGGACACCGTGTGCTCCTTCCCCAAGGGCCTGACGAGCAGAGCTGCGAAGGAAGACCCCGTTGTCTCGGCGGGCCCCGCGCCGACCCCCGGCCCCGCGACCCCCGCCCGGCCCCGGCCGGCCCTCACCCTGCATAATGTCCCGGATCTGCCTGAAGTCCTCGTACCGGCTCCCCCGGAAGGCCCGCAGCGCCTCGTGGAAGTAGAACTTGAGCACCCAGCGGTTGACCGCCTCTTCCAGCCGCGCCTCCCCCGCACCCCGCTCCGCGGCGCCCCCCAGCCCCGACTCGTGGCGCCCCCGCCGCGCCCGCCCGCCGCTGCGGGAGGCCCGCCGGCCCGCCCGCCCGCCTTCGCCGCCGCTCCCGCCTCCTCCCGCCATCGCGTCCGATCGCCGCGCGCCCTCCCCGCCCCCTCGCCTGGGCCGCTGCCCCGGCTGTGACGCCGCCGGGTCACGCACGACGCCCGGGCCGGAAGCAGCGCCCGCCGCCCCGGCTCCCGCAGCCACGACGCGGCCGACGTCCTGGGCCGCCCGCGGGCTTCTGGGAGGGAAAGGACCGGAGGGCCCGGCCCCCGGCTCGGCCGCCGTAGTTCCCGCTGGGCCGGCCGCGCTGCCTGCTGGGACCTGAGGCTCGGGCCGGTCGGGCTTGCGGTGTGAGCGCCCGCGGGCGACCCCGGGGAGGGCGGGTTAGCCTCACACGTTAGCAGCTGCGCTCCCAGGCAAGAACTTACGCGGAGGGAATTAAAATATATGTGTGTGTATAAGATATGTTTCATATATACATATGATTTGTATCTATAGCTCATATAAACATATGTGTGTATATTTCATGTATACGTGTATAATTCATATAAACATGTATTCATATAACGTGTGTGTATATATATATTTCAAAGGAAGCGGTTCTTCACTCCCAATGCGGGCATCAGCCCTGCGCCTCATCCTCCCACCAGCGTGCAGGTGCCTAAAGCGCTCGGCCATCCTCTGACCCCTGCCAGGACAGGTGCGCCTCATCCTATTCACTGTGTCTTTTTCCAAGAATCCCAGGCTGGGGCCTGGCAGCTTTCTTCAGCTTGTGCTGAGCTGACAAAGGCTCACATGATTGAGCCTTTCTACACACTCTGAAAAGCTGGACCAGTCTCATGGCCGTCTGTAAAGTGAATTAGGGACCCTCTTTGGACAGCCTCTTATTTAATTCCCCCAGACACAGCAGCAGCTGGCTAGATCATCTGAGAACACGGGTTCCTGTCCTGACTTCTCTCTCTTTCTGCTGCTCTAGACAGGCCTGGCAAGGACTAAGAGATCAGGGTCCCTCTTCTTTGTCTAGGTACTTGTTCTGGTCCAGGCCTCAGTTCCAGACCATTAGGAAGTGGGTTCCCCCACCTGCTGGACATACCTGTGAGCCTTGCTCCTTCAGCTCCTTTGCATTCTACCGTGGGTATGCCTCTTGACCTTGGCAGCCCCATTCCCCACTCCTTCCCAGGTGCTCTGTGTTCCTGACAGCAGGCAGAGGAGTGAGTGGCCCTGGGTTTGGGTGAAATAAGCAAGTGGGGGTACAGGGAGGAATGTAGATGTGAGTCACTAGATTTCACCACCCTATAAAGAAACACAAGAGAGGGCCCAGCATGGTAGGGTAGTGGCTAAAGGTCCTCTCCTTGAATGCGCCAGGATCCCATGTGGACGCCAGTTCTAATCCCAGAGGGCCTGCTTCCCATCCAGCTCCCTGCTTCTGGTCTGGGAAAGCAGTCAAAGATGGCCCAAAGCCTTAGGACCCTGCTCCCACGTGGAAGACCTGAAAGAGGCACCTGGCTCCTGGCTTCAGATTGGTTCAGCTCCAGCCATTGTGGCACTTGGGGAGTGAACCATTGGACGGAAAAGCTTCCTCTCTGTCTCTCCTCCTCTCTGTATATCTGCCTTTCCAATTTAAAAAAAAGTAAATAAATCTTAACAACAAAAACAAAAGAAAGAGACTCGGGATGGGACGGTGGCTGGATGTGCCTCCTGGATGCGTTGAGCAGGTGGCATTTCAATGCTTGTGCTTCCTCCTCTGTCCAGACAAGCAATAGAGGTAACTTACAGGCCTTGGTTTTTGAAAGGGCTCACTATGTGTCAGATGATTTTATGAGCTCATTCAGTGTCTGCCTAAACAGCCTTTCACACGTCTCTATTCACAAATCTCATTGTTTTAAAATTAAGGCACAATTTACAAAAGTGTACAAGTGTTTCTACTTAGTTTTCTAAATCCCATCACCCACATGGCTGTCCCAGCGTCACTGTCTTTATCACCTACTGCAACTGTCTAGCCAAGAACTTGAGTTCTTCATGCTGTTCTTATGAGCTCCAGCAGGAGGCAGCATTGCGCAAGAGAAAGGCTATAGTCCGTGGACTAAGGACAGGCTTGTGGTGACTTGCTTATGAACATTTTTCACTGATTCAAGAGCCTACTTGAAGGCTACACACACAAGCAAAGGGCAGACTAGTAGTGAAATTGAAATTATGCCTGACACATATCAATCAAAATAGTGAGGTTTTATTATTTAAAGATTTATTTTTATTTTTTTTTATTGGAAAGGCGGATATACAGAGAGGAGAGACAGAGAGGAAGATCTTCCGTCTGATGATTCACTCCCCAAGTGAGTGATCCCGGGCGTGCAAGGCGAGGACCTTTAACCACTTGCGCCACCGCGCCAGGCCCAATAGTGAGGTTTTAAAACTTAATACGTGGGGCCCAGCACAGTGGCCTTAGCACCTAAAGCCCTTGTCTTAAACACACCCAGGATCCCATATGGATGCCGGTTCTAATCCCGGTGGCCCTGCTTCCCATCCAGCTCCCTGCTTGTGGCCTGGGAAAGCGGTCGAGGACGGCCCAAAGCCTTAGGACCCTGCACCCACGTGGGAGACCTGGAAGAATGTCTTGGCTCTTGGCTTCAGATTTGCTCAGTTCTGGCCTTTGTAGCCATTTGGGGAGTGAACAAGTTGTTGAAGATCTCTCTCTCTCTCTTCCTCTCCTCTCTGAACTCTTTCTGAGAAGATCTCATACTGAAATTATTAAATGTGTATAATGCCTTGGGGGAAAAAAATCATTCCTTCATTAGGCTTTCTACACTGATCACTTATGTGTATCAACTACTTGGAGATGACATGAGAAGAACAAACTGAATACAAAACATCTGAAAGTCAGGTATCTCTTGATTTTTTTCTTCTGTTTAAATCCAGTTGTTAAACATTTGAAAGGCAAAAAATATAAAGTAAATCACATTTGTATCCAGGAATTTTATTCTGTGGTGGCAAATATGTCCTTCCATTTAACGATACATATATAACCCCAAGATTATCTGATGTTCAGTAAATATGATGAAAAAAGAGAAAAAGAAACACACAGTGTGGTTACAAATTAATGGAAATAAGAGTCATATAAAATATATTTTTGAGTATTTACTGTTTATCACCTACTGCCCTAGAATGCTTTACATCCTCTGTTTCATTTAGTCAGCAGCAAAATCTCCCCTCCCCTCCAAAAAAAATGTATCACTGTGTCAGTTTTGCAGATAGAGGCTTGCCCAAGTTTGATGTTGTAACAAATACATGTCTATATCAGATTTAAAATCCAGATCTGTTTGACATTAACCAAGGTGAGATGACAAGAGATTAGGTTCATTCTGTCTCTTCTTGAATTCCCTACAAAAATAAACGTTAGGTTCTTCATGTGTCTGGATGCTTTTGCATAACCATGTTTTTGAGATTCATCCATATTGTCTATTATAGCTGAGCGATGTTTCATATAATGAAACCCACTGTTTGTTTATCCTGTTACATCTTGATAGACATTTGAGTTGTTGCCAGTTTGGAACAGTTAGCTGATACAAGAAAGAGATCCTATGACATGATTAAAAAAAAAAGATTGATTTATTTTTATTGAAAAGGCAGATATACAGAGAGAGGGAGCTACAGAGAGAAAGATCTTCTGTCCGCTGATTCACTTCCTAAATGACTGTAATGGATAGAGTTGAGCCAATCCGAAGCCAGGAGCCAGGAGCTTCTTCTGGGTCTCCCATGCAGGTGCAGGGTCCCAAGGTTTTAGACCATCCTCTACTGCAAGCAGGGAGCTGGAAGGGAAGTAGAGTAGCCAGGATACAAACTGGTGCACATGTGGGATTCTGGAGCATTCAAGGAAAGGAACTTAACCACTAGGCCACTGTGCTGGGCCCAAATAAATCTCTTTAAAAATATATACTCTAAAAACAAAAAGAAAGGAAAAAAAGGGCCCGGCGCAATAATATATTTGGTTGAAGTCTTAGCCTTGCACGCACTGGGATTCCATATGGTCATGGTTCTAATCCCGGTGGCCCTGCTTCCCATCCAGCTCCCTGCTTGTGGCCTGGGAAAGCAGTCAAGGACGGCCCAAAGCCTTGAGACCCTGCACCATTATGGGAGACCTGGAAGAGCTCCTGGCTTCAGATTTGCTCAATTCCAGCCATTGCGGTCACTTGGGAAGTGAACCATCAGACGGAAGATCTTCCTTTCTGTCTCTCATCCTCTCTGTAAATCTGTCTTTCCAATAAAAATAAATAAATCTTTGAAAAAACTCCTTAAAAAATAAATAGCCAAGCAAGGAAACAGGCTGTCGGGGCTGACTTTTTGCTGCAGCAGGCTAAACTGCCACTTGCAACCCCAGCGTTGTGTAACAGGGTGCTGGTTTGAGTCCAGCTGCTCCTCTCCCTAAAGGGGACCAGGTGAGAATTCCTGGTTCATGGTTTCAGACTGACCCAGCTATTGTGGTTACGTAGAGTGTGAACCAGCAGACAGGGGACTATCTTTCCCTCTTTTGGTTACTCTGGATTTCAAATGAAATAAATAAATCTTTAAAAAAATATATTTATTTATTTTTATTACAGAGTCAGATATATAGAGAGGAGGAGAGATAGAGAGGAAGATCTTCCATCCAATGATTCATTCCCCAAGTGAGCCCTACAGCCAGTGCTGTGCCGATACAAAGCCAGGAGCCAGAAACTTCCTCCAGGTCTCCCACATGGGCGCAGGATCCCAAAGCTTTGGGCTGTCCTCGACTGCTTTCCCAGGCCACAAGCAGGGAGCTGGAAGGGAAGTGGAGCTGCAGGGATTAGAACTGGAGAGGACTTTAGCCGCTAAGCCATGCCGCCGCGCCCTGAAATAAATAAATCTTGATTCACCTTAAATCTAATACATCTTTAAAAAAAAGAAAAAAGCCCACAATAAGTAGAGGCAGGTGTTTGGTGCAGCAGTTGGAACTCCGCCTGGGATGTGTGTATCCCATATCGAAGTGCCTGGGTTGTGGTCTTAGCTCTGCTTCCCATTCTAGCTTTCTGCTGAAGCATGCGCTGGTAGCTGCAGGTGAGGGTCATTCCCCTTCCTGGGGAGGGAATAGGTGACTGCTGCCTGCTTGGTGGACCTGCACCACGTGCCTGGCTTCTGGCTTCAGCCCAGTGCAGTCCTAGCTGCTGTTGGGATTTGGAAGAGGGAGATCTCTGTGTCTTCCTATCTCTGCCTTTCAAATAGGTAAGTAATGTTTTTTTAAAAGTTGGATGAAATCTTTTGAGTGTCAGCTTTAAAATGTGCAAGGAGATAATGTGTTTTTAAGATGGTATTACCTTTTCCTTAACATGAAATACTCCTTACAAATCCTTTTCCAAGGCAGCTAGAGCATTTAACACGACTGCCTTATACTTACAATTTTATATTACAGTCAGGTAAACATATAATTGTAATTGTTGCTGTTAGTGGGCTGATTTAAGAAAATCATTCCTATTCAGAACTCAAGAAGATATTTTGTGTGATACATTCTAAAGATTCATTTTTGTTTGTTTTTTGCCTTTTATTTTTTTTCCAACCCAGATTTCATGTTTGCAAAGGTTATGGATTAGGGTCCAGTTTTATAGCATATTTAGCTGTCCTGGCTCCATTCATTGAAAAAAATGTCCTTCTCCTACTTGTATATACATGATGTGGCCATGGAGGTGGGGACCTGTTTCTCAGGATATACAAGTTTTCAACCTTGTATAGCAACAGAGTGTGTAAGCAGAAGACGCCAGAGGCTGCCCTGCTAAGGACCTCTGTGGCCTTCATGTAGTGATTGAGCTTTGTCTTGGAGCACCCTGTCCCGTTGAGAGAGTGCCAGAATCGGGCTGCAGTGGGATGCCTAGCAGGCCTCATCAGCATCTGCCCCTTCCAAGTGCCGGAGGATGGGTAAGGAACACTCACCAGAGACAGGCACACACATAGCCTCTGGAGAACAGTCCAGAGGACACAACGCGTTGGTAGGTCACAAGTGCTGGTGAAATCTGTACACTTCTTTCCCTAAAGGTTTTTGTTTGTTTGTTTGGGGTTATTTTTGCTGTCCCTGGCACATTTCCTCTGTAAACTTCACCCCTATTGTATGTCTGTGTCTTTGGAAGGGCCCAGAGGAAATGACTGTGTCTTGGAGTGCTGTCAGAGTGCTGTCAGAGAAACCTGTCACCCAGGTCAGGGCTGAACCTTTTTAAAATTCCTGCCTCTGCAGAGCTGCAGGATTCCTGAGGTTCGCCCACACACCACTCCCTCCCCAAACCCCAGCCCCTAGCCGGCACAGTTGCCAATAAACTCACCCGCGTGGCACCACCACCCTTGGGTGGTGAAATCTCTGTCCCGCCCCCTGTGCAACCTCGCCTCTGGGAGAAAGAGCGCAGGGTCTGGCACTCAACAGACCCTTGATAAGCATCGGGTGAGTCACACGTGAGTAACCACAGTAAGGTTAGGATAGAAGGCACTGCAGCCAGAATTGGAGAGGGCGTGTGTGTGACTGAACCTGGTCGTGAATGTACAGCAGTGGCGCAGGGCACTGCCCACCAGATTCCGGGCAGTCCCCTGCCTACTGAATCAGAGTGGGGAGGGCAGTATAGGAATCAGCTGGAAGTTTCTCGGGGACTCTGGCTCTGTTGCCACTGGGTGT
This sequence comes from Ochotona curzoniae, assembly GCF_017591425.1. Lineage (NCBI taxonomy): Eukaryota > Metazoa > Chordata > Mammalia > Lagomorpha > Ochotonidae > Ochotona > Ochotona curzoniae. The sequence goes on along the minus strand of NW_024465926.1, from coordinate 12,601,779 downwards.
GGGAATGAGGGAGCAAGGCCTTGGCGGTCACTATCAATATTCCAAAGCCATGTGCCCGTTGACCCCACCCAGTCTCCTATGCTGAAAGTAAAGGCACACACATATTCAGGGCAGAATTGGGGGCAGAAATACATGAAATTGTTTCTTCTTATACCCATGATGGGAAAACAAACCTAAGTAAAATTATCTAAAATTTGGCAGATAAGCTATTCATTCGTGAGGCATGTTCTGTAGAGCGTTATCCCATTAGCAGAGTCAGGAGTGACAGTGACAAAGCAAGGAGGTCCTTGCTCTTTCAGGGAGGACTTGCAGAGGGGATCGAAGGCATGATGACATGGAGCGTCAGCCCTGCCCGGGAAGGAAGGATTTGTCCATGTGTTTGTGTAATGCTTTGAAATGTTCAGCCTCTCTGCTCCTTCCCCCCTCCTTTTTTTTTAACTGAAGGAACTTTGGAATGTGCTACGCATTCCAAATAAGCAAAATAAATAAATAAACAAACAAATAAGAACAAAGTTCCCCAATTACAAAAAAAAGTTCCCCCCAAACGCATATATTGTCTTTTTAAAAATAAAAGTCATAGATGCATGTGTAGATATAGACATGAACATGAGTACCTCCTGAAAGTTCACAAAAAAGTAGAACAAGCCCAGCGCGGTAATCTAGTGGCTAAAGTCCTCACCATGCATGTACCAGGATCGCATAAGGGCGCCAGTTTGTGTCCTGGCTGCTCTACTTCTCATCCAGCTCCCTGCCTGTGGCCTGGGAAAGCAGTCGAGGACAGCCCAAAGCCTTGGGACCCTGCACCCACGTGGGAGACCCAGAAGAAGCTCCTGGCTTCTGGTTTCAGATCAGCTCAGCTCCAGCTATTGCAACTACATGGAGAGTTGGGGGAGCAGATGGAGGATCTTTTTCTCTGTCTCTCCTCTCTATAAATCTGACTTTCCAATAAAAAGGAATAACATTTTAAAAATTCTGAAATCTGTGCAGTTTTTCAGTAATACACATTTCCCAAAATAATCTTCTTCTTTTTAAATATTTATTTATTTTATTGCAAAGTTAGATGTACAGAGAGGAGGAGAGACAGAAAAGAAGATCTTCTGTCCGATGGTTCACTCCCCAAGTGACCGCAATGGCCAGTACTGTGCCGATCCGAAGCCAGGAGCCAGGAACTTCTTTCCGGGTCTCCCACACGGATGCAGGGTCCCAAAGCTTTGGGCCGTCCTGGACTGCTTTCCCAGGCCACAAGCAGGGAGCTGGATGGGAAGCAGGGCTGCCGGGATTAGAACCGGTATCCATATGGGATCCAGGCGCCTTCAAAGCAAGGACTTTAACCATTATGCTATCGGGCTGGGGCCCCAAAAACTTCTTAAAGACCCTATGTATGTTGAAAAAAAAAATGTTATGGGCCAAAAAAATGTGTAAGGATGTTTTTAAAAATGTTAATGATAGCCAGCACTGGAAAGTGGAACTGAGGGGAGGAAGACTTTATTCTTCTCCTTATATTCTTTCATGTTTGTAGTAAAAATAAATTAACTTATGGAAATACTATTTGAAATATTTTTTTGTTGCAAAAATTCCCTTTAGTCTTGATAACCTGTGATATTTTAAGCTTCCAGTAGGGGGAAGCAGTGACTCTCAAATGTGTCTGACGTCAGCGCAAAGAGGAGAATTCGCTGACTGTAAATTTTAATTTCAGGCGCAGATCTGGATTAGCAGATCTTAGAGGAAAACAGAACAAAACACAACCAACAACCCCTGTAGGAATCGCTGTAACAAAGCACCTTCTGGATGGTTCTGTATTTAACATCGCTCCATGAGCCTACGTTGCCTCCTTTCTTCCCCCATGTTCAGTTATTTCTCATCCAGAGAGTTTTTTGAAACAATCTTTAAAATTCCCTTTCTGTCCCTAACATACTAAGGCTTTATGAACCCAAATTAGCATCAGGAAGAAGCAAGCCCCAGTGCCCTCCACAATTAATTGGCTTATCCAAGAATCTGCTTTATGGCCCTTGGCCGATCAGCGCTGAATTATGACCTGCTTATCTGCAGTGTAGATCAAAGAATACTTTGGGAGGGGGGCAGGGAGGAGGATGTTGGTATTTATTCAACTCACTGATGGGGAAACAGAACTCTCCCACTCTATAAATGTTCAGCATGTGTATAAAGGTCGTCAGGCTGGTGGTCACAAAACTCTACACAGGCTTAGGAAAGAATCTTCGCTGGCTGGGCCAAATTAAACAGCAGCCAGTTGTAGAGAAATAAACACAAGTTAACTTTTAACCGCAACAGGCCTCTGCTCTTGCAGCTTGGTCCTTCTCGACCAGAGGGAAGGACCCGGGGAGGTCAGATGGCTCTGCCTGCTCTGAAGGTTCACGGAGCAATTGCGAGAACTCACGCAGCCTTGGCGCTCATGGACTAGGCTGTGTCTATGTATGTAAGCATCTGAATCATGCTTTCTCCTTAGCCATTCTTCCTGCCTTACAACAGTGTTGCTTTTACAAATGACCCTTTGCATGTATTTGTTTAGTTTATCTGAGAAACAAAGAGAGAGGGGTGGGGGAAAGATGTTTACTCCCCAAATGCCCACAACAACCAGGAAGCGGGGAACCCATTATGGGCCTTCCACACGGGTGGCAAGAACTCAGCTACTTGAGCAATCACACCCTGCTGCGTCCTTGTGAGCATATTAACAGATCACTGGGGTCTTGCTCCAAGACCCTTGTCCTTGACAGTGGCACTATATAAAAGGAAATGAACTTACTTTATCCACTTGTTTTTCTGAAGCTGTGAACATCTGCAAAGGCAGTTGACTGGGATGTGTGAGGATACTCCAAAAATTTCATAGAAAAAAGTATGAGTTTGGGCCCAGCGCAATGGCTCGGTTGGCTAAACCTCCCTGTGCAAAGCAACAGCATCCCGTGTGAGAACTGGTTCGTGTCCTGATTGCTCCATTTCCCATCCAGCTTCCTGCTTGTGGCCTGGAAAAGCAGTGCAAGGTAGCCTAAAGCCTTGGGACCCTGCACCCATGTGGGAGACCCAGAAGAAGCTCCTGGCTTCGGATCAGGTTAGCTGCAGCCATTGTAGGCATTTGGAAGTAAACCAGCTATGGGAGAACTATCTGTCTCTCCTCTGTAAATCTGCCTTTCCAATATAAATAAAAAGATATATAGGTAGACAGATAGATAGATTTTAAGAAAAGAAATGTATATGTATATGAGTTTGGGACTGGTGTTGTGGCATAGTGAGTAAAGCTTCTGCCTGTGGCACTGGCATGCCATATGGGCACTGGTTCATGTTCCAGCTATTCTAATTCCAATCTGGTCCTTGTCTACCTCAATGTGCCCAAGAATTTTCTGAAATATCTCTGATGTAAAACGATTGTCTTATACCACAAAGGTCCACCAGATGGGCATATGTCAATCATGTGCTAAGTGTATAGGGTCAGGTTGTCCTAAGATGAATTAGACTAGCTCAAGTACTTAAGAAACTTCTGTTATTTGAGGGAGTAAAGAACATGCATGTGAACAAATGTAATATGCATAATAATAATAATAATAATAATAATAATAATAGGAAAAATTCAGATAAGGATAAAGAAGCCACAGTAGCATATCAGGAAAGTTAAGCCCCTGGGCTGTGGCATCCCTAGTTGTTAGCTGTGTGATTTGAAGCCTTGATTTCCTCTAACGAGGTAAATGCTGTGAGGGTTCAGTGATGTAATGCATTATTTGCATGCTTTGGAAAGACCTTTTAAAAATGCCATTTCATGATATTCTTTATTGAAACTTCCAGAAAAGGAAAATAAGAATCACAAATATAACCTCCTATCAGAGTCAGAGGCACCCTTCTGTGAAACCTCTCTGTCCCTCCCGCCTCCCCAAAAGACCCTCCACTGCCTTGAGATTCTTCATTCTTTGACCGTCTTTCAATCCTACTAGTAGTGGTCCAGGAAAGAATGATGCTGCTACTGGGCCCCCTTGCTCCCACGCCAGGAGACTTGAGACTTGAGACTGGAAACGGAGCTCTCAGGACTACGCAAACCACCCAACGCATTGGTTAGAAAAAGCCTTTCTGCTCTATGAGACCTTCCTGCTTTGCCCCACGTTGAATGTCAGCATGCTCTCTACAATGTTTTCATAAAACCAGAATGACGGGAAGGGTTTCACATGACCATCCCCTGCAGCCAGTTCCCCTCCCCACCCGGTTAGGTATTGTTTTCTCGCCAACACCAACTCACCTCCTCCATCCTCAGTCAAGGACGCCCGTTTGGATAGTTGTTGTGGCCCAGAGTGAGTGAATTTTCTGAGGAGGAAGCCCTCCGCCGGTGTACCTGCCATCATTACCCTGATATTGCATCTTTCTTTTAAATCTGGCCTGAAAACTCAACGCCTTCAGGAAGCATGTCTTCCTTTGATTTTTTCATTTGTGCCTGTGCTCTGACACAAACACTTGTAGGGTGGTGGGAAGGGAGCCAAGGAGGTGTCCCTAAGGCTCTCTGTCACCTGGGGAACCTCTGGTCCTTCCTTTTGAAGGTGATGGGTGCCTGAAGAGAGAGAAAGAGAGAGGCTTTAATCCAGCCCCCTACTTGGGGGGTTCTCAGGTTTGCCCTAGCTGTCCCTTGTTACATTACTAAGGGTGCCCTGTTGCTGTGGGTGATGGTTCTCCACAACCAGCTTCTCCAGGCAGCTGTCTCTTCTCCTGTTTACATTCCTTTTCTCCAAGAGAGAAGAAAAGAGTCTCTTGGAGCCACCCAAATCACACCAAGGCCCGGTATGTTGTGTCCCACCATGTTTGTCACACCAAGGTCTTTCCTATGGGAGGTGCCAGGCCCTCCCTCACTGATTCCCAGAGAGAATTAAATGAGATCAGGCCTGTCCCCAGGCCTTGGCTCCTGACAGGCAGAGGTAGATGCCTTACTCTGGCCCACTCAAACCCACACCAACTCCTTCCCAGCTTGCTCCTGGGCTGCACAGCCTGCAAAGCTCCAACTCTTCCCACAGCCATAATTGCCTTTGGGATTTAGATTGCATTTGTGTGAGACTTTGTAATTACCAGTCATGTGGAGCGAGAGGAGAAGGGTGGAACATCTGTTTCTCTGGTGTGTCTAGAGCTAGCAGTTGGGGTGGCTTAGCAAGCTTGAAGGTTCTGGATGGTAGCAAAATCCTGCAGCTTGGGTGTCAGCCTGGTTCGGCAGTGTGACTTTCAGAGCCATTTCTGAATGTTTAGCCTATAGTCTACCCAGCTTTTGTAATGATTCTATGAGTTAGCTATATCCCCCTGATACATGCCTTTGTGTTTAAATGACCAGCAGTGGAATCTGTTGTCTACAACCAAGAAAAAGGAACAATACACAAGTGTTCAATAAATGGTAGCTAATAGTAAAGGAAGTAATTCAGTTTCAGGGGAAGAGATTTTCAACTGGCTATTGCATGAGACCAGGTAATTTCTAGACTGTCTTTGTCCCGCCTCTATCTTTAACCGTAAGTGTTCAACATGGTATTAGCCGTCCTGGCTACCGCAATAGAACAATAAAAGGTATACAGATTGAGAAGAAAGATACAAAACTATTTTTTTAACCAATAACATGATTTTTTTTTATTAATTATATTGCATTATGTGACACAGTTTTATAGGCACTAGGAGTCCCCCTATCCCTCCCTAAACCCTCCCACATGGTGGATTCCTCCACCTTGTTGCATTACCACAGTTCAAGTTCAGTTGAGATTCTGATAACATGATTTTCTATGTATAAAAATAAAAATAGCCAAAAAAAAGCACTGGAACTGATTATCATTTCAAGAATGCAGGTTAAAAGGTTAATATACAAAAACCAGTCACTTCCCTATATCTAATCAGTAAACAACTTAGATGATTTCCTATGTATTTACAATGAACAATTTGAAATGAAAAACATAGTACTTATGTTAGCACTTAAAAATCAAGTATTTAGACATAAATCTAACGAAGTATATAAAAGATTTATACAAGGAAGGTATAAAATTCTGAAAAAAGAAATTGAGAAATATTAAAAGTTCATGGATAGGGAGACTTACTGTTGTCAGATTTCAGTTCTGCCTAACTTGCTCTATAAAATCAACAGAATCCCAATCAGAATCCCAGAAAATTATTTTGAGGATGCTGACAGAACAGTTCCAAAGTTCTCGTGAAAAGGCAAAAGACTGAAATAGCTAAGACAGTATTGAAGATGGAGAACAAAGTAGAAGTTCTGACACCCATGGAAGAATGGACAAATAGGGGCCAGCATTGTGGTGCAGTGGGCTGAGTCCTAGCCGCAGAGCTTCTGATCCAGTTCCCTGCTCATGCACCTGGGAGAGCATCAGACTTTCAAAGAGCACACTGAGGTAAAATGAGGTCAGATGTGTGGGTGCTCTTTCAAGATGGCTGGTGACCTGTGGGGACAAGGACATCAGGATAGAAACATGTACTCATTCAGGCAAGATCAAGTGGGGACACGGTGGGAAGGCAGTCCTTGGTAGCCAAGGAGAAGCAAACCTAGCCGGCCAACCCCTCTGTCTTAGGCCTTCATATGGTGAGAAAACAAATTCCTGTTGTTTGAGTCACCCTGTCCATGGTGTCTACTAAGCAGACACAGAGAAGGGGAACAGTTTGAGTAAGATCAGGGGGCCTTTGTTGTACTTAATCTTCATTGGTCACATATGAAATTTTAAAAATAAGAGGGGAAGTCTCTGGGTGTCTACCCTCAGCAGTCTGTATGATGAAGCAATTTACTCAAGCCTCATTTGCAGGAGGAAGTGTTCAGTGTTATCATATTGAATGAAAAAGAATCACAGAGCAATTTATATATGCATGTAGGAATCCTGTGTATTTTACATTTCTCTGAAAAGTAATAAGAAACATTAGGAAGGGTAGCCTCAGCACTCCTGGACATGATTTTTCTTTGAAAAGGGAGAAGGCATTGCAGGTAACAATTCAAGAGAAACAGGGACAGAGGTTAGATATAATGGTTAAGACGACACTGGAATTTGCATATCCCAGAGGGGAGTGCTAAGATTTGAACCCCAACTGTACTTCCCATCCACATTCCTGCCAGTGCACCCTGGGAGGCAGAAGATGATAGTTCAAGTAATTGCATCCCTGTCACTGACTTGGGTGAATTCCTAGCTCCTCACTTTGGGCTGGTCCAGCCCTGGTTCTGTGAGCATTTGTGGAGTGAACCAGCAGATGGAATATCTGTATCTTTCTGTATCTGTCACTATGCCTTTCAAAAAAAAAATTTTTTTTAAGAGAATCATAACTGGGCCTGGCACGATGGCTCAGTGGCTAAAGCCTCACCTTACATACAACAAGATCCCATATGGCCCTGATTCATGTCCTGACTGCTTCCACTTCATATCCAGCTCCCTGCTTGTGGCCTGGGAAAGCAGTCGAGGATGGCTCTCCTTGTCTCTGTAGATCTGACTTTCCCATAAAAATAAATCTTTAAAATAAATAAAAATAGATCTTTTTTAAAAAGGGGGAAGGTGAATGACTTTGAATAACAAGTTTATAATTCTTCCTCTTATTGCAGAATTAACTGACCCTTTTATGATCCTATTACTATTTTTCTTATAGTTAATCAACTTTTAATTATTAGTTAATATAGAAATATATTATTCTTTGGAAAAAGTAGTTATGATTCTCTTTTAAAAGTTTTATTTTACTCTTTTTTTTTTTTTTTAGATTTTTTTTTAAATTGGAAAGTCAGATCTACAGAGAGAAGGAGAGACAGAAAGATCTTTCAGCCTCTGGTTCACTCCCAAGGTGCCCGCAATAGCCAGAGATGAGCTGATCTGAAGCCAGGAATCACGCACAGTCACACATACACACATGCAAACATACACCCGTGTCCCATTCAGTTTCAGATGACCTCTTTGTGATGTCCTCCGTGTCCCCCCTTCACAGATGTTCCCAACAAACAAACTTGGCTCTGCGTGAGTCACACCAGAGCGGGATTGTCTAAAATGATTTGAAGAGAGGAACTCACACTTCCTGAAATGATTCTCTGTTGACATGAATTCAAATTTAGGAAGGAGCTGTCTAAGACTTTTACAAATCCCCGTGATGCATATGTGACTCCAGACTGATTTTATTTCCTCTGGCCTCCTGGTGCCTCTTTTATCTGGCCGGAGTGTTGCCGTGAGCTTAGGTCATGACAGCAGTGATTGACAGCTGGGAATTAGTCCTCTCTTCCTGACCGGGTTCAAAAAGGTGGGGCATTTCCCTCAACTCAAGGACCCAGGTGCCTGGAAATAGTGCCAAAAACTTCTAGCCTAAACAACAGTTTCATTGTACCCAGTAATTCTGAGTTAGGCTTTGCCTCTCCGTGGCAGAAGAATTATAAGAGTAGAGTGGCATTTGTTCCCCTGCTTGTGGACGACAGCTTCCCAGTGCCTCTCCCTGGTTCTCCCGGTCTCCACCCACCATGTCGTCTCTGAGACAGAGTTGATGCGTATGTGAAAATGCACATGTGTGCCTTCTTCCTCCTTCCTCTTGTTTTACACTAACAGTAGTGCACCCCACATTTACTTCTCCCATCTCTGCCATAGAGTGGAAACTCCAGGAAGAAAGGGAGCTTAGTTGGATAATGTCATGTCCTCAGGACGCAGAGCTGTGCCTGGCACATAGCAGTTGCTCAGTGAATGCTTGTTGAGTGAGTGGATGAGCACATACTATGCTGCTTCTTGCTTATTTTTCATTTTGATCATCTCATTTCAATCCATAAATAACTTTCTCATTTTTTTCATGACTCTACAGTACTCCATTGTCTGAATTTATTTTGATTTATTCATTCAGACCCCTATGATCTACATTAGTTGATTTTCATATATGGCTATAACAAATAGTGCTTCCATTCATATCCTTGTGCAAATATTATGCCCCAGATATGTGAGTATATCTGCCCATAAGATAAACAGTGAGGAATAGCTGGCTGAAACAATGAGTGAGGCATGTTTTGTCAACTTCTTATTACTCAAAAGCACCCTGCCATGTCTAATTAGCATTAGTGGGGCCCATGGCCATTGATTTCAGCCCACATTAGGGGAATGCATCGCTAATGAAAAGGTTTTGATCAGGCCTGAATTTGCCAACTCTACTTATTCTTGCAAATATCAACAGAAAAGCATTGCATAAGTTAGAACTGTTTAATGCAGCACAGAAACATCTTTAGTTACTGGGGAAAAATAGGCCAGGCATAAAAGGGTGTTCTACGAACTGTGGCTCCATCTTACATAGTGGCAAGTCGGAAACAAGCAAGATGCAACCACAGTCACAGAAGTAAGAACTGTGGCGGCTTGGTGTTAGGGGGTATTAGCTGGAAAGAGGTAGCAGGGGACTTTCAGAGGAAACTAGAAAGTTCTGTGTTGAACTCAGGACTGACTATGGGAATGTTTGCATTCATCAAAACTCATTTATCTAGACACAGAAAATGTAAACTTTTTAATTTTAAATACAGAGTTACAGGGAGAGAGAGAACCTCCATCTGTTTGTTCACTCCCCAGATGGCTACAACGTTTGAGACTGTGCCAAGCCAAAGCCAGGAGCCTGGAGCTTCTTGTAGGTTACTTGTGTGGGTGCAAGGACTTAAGCACTTGGGCTATCCTCTGCTGCTTTCCCAGGAGCATAAACCTGGGAGCAGAATCGGAAATGAGGCAGCCACTTCCAGATGGAATGTCAGCATCACAGGTGGTAGCTTCGCCTGCAGTGCCACGACACTCCTAATATAAGCTTCTAATATGTAAAATACACCCTGATTTGGAAGAGCTGGGCTGAGGGAACTGTGATACATTACAGTGTGAAGGCTGAAGTCACACTGGCCTCTTGGCAGTTCTTCAAACACAATGTGCTTCTTCATACCCATCAACCTTTGCACATCTCATTCTCTTTGCCTAGAACAGTCTTACGTTTTTCCTCTTTCTCCAACGTAACCACACTCATTTATCCATTCTTTCTCTATTTCTGTCTGCCTCTCTCTCACACACACACACATACACACACACACACAGTCTTCTTATTATTCACTGTATCAAAGCACATGTCTTACACAATTGCTGGAATGATGAACATTGTGATAATCTGTGTGAATGTCTTTGCAAAGCTTAGTCATAATAAATTATGCTTATCAATCTTGAGAGGGTTCAAGGTTATTGTTTAAAAATTTTTTAAATTCATCTTATGTATTTGAAAGGCTGACAGACAGACCTTCAATCTGCTGGTTCACTCTCCAGATACCTGCAACAGCCAGGGCTGGACTGTACTGAAGTCAGGAGTCCAGGACCAGTAAGGATCTTCCATTTGGGTGGCAGGGACCCAAGTTCTTGAGTCATCATCTGCTGCTTCCCAGTATGTACTTTTGCAGGAAGCTGGAATCTAGAGTCAAGAGCCATAGTGATCATGGGATGAAAGGATCCTAAGTGAAGTCTCTCTCTTCTCTCTCTTTTATTTGAAAGGGAAAGTTACCAAGAGTAAGACACACACACACACACACACACACACACACACACACACACACACACACACTCTAGTTCAATCCCCAAACAGCTACAACAGTCAGGCCAGGCCAGGCCACGCCAAGAAACTAGGAGTTTCTTTCAGGTCTCCCACATGGGTGCTGGGGCCCAAAAATTTGGACCATCTTCTTCTGCTTTCCTAGGCACATTAGCAGGGAGCTGGATCAGAAGTGGAACAGCAGGGACTTGAACTGTATCCCATATGAGATACTAACATTACAAGTGGAGGCCTAGGTGCTACACCCTTGCACACACCCCATCCCCTGCCCACCGGCCAAGTGGAGTTTGAACTACTACCTACCCTGGTACTCAAACTTAAATATGACTTAATCTCTACCTTCTAGGTGGTGGAGGCTGACATAATCCCAATTATTTGTAGCCACCTTTCCCACACAGCCTCCTGAGGTTAAAAAAAACACAAGTGTCTGGAGTGTACAGAATTCAGAAACAGTGGTCAATGGCCCTTGATTCACATGGTGGCTCTTGAGAAACTCATTGTTCTGTGTCACTGACTAGAAGGAAGGCTCGGTGTCCGTGTCAGGCTCAGCCATGGGGACCCTTCCTCCAGGAGAGCCCCAAGAATGAGGAGGTGTTTTGCACTCAGCCAGCCTGCTCCTTTATGGGCATCTGTGTGGCATATGAGTGGGAGTCCCTCACTCTGGATCTGCTCTCTCTTCATCCTCCTCTCTGAGATTTTCCCCAGAGATACCTCCTGCAGAGAACCATGGGAAGGGCTTGAGGGAGTCCAGGCCAACATCGCAAGTTCCCAGCCAGTATTCAGCCTCCACTTCCATTAAGCAGCAAATAATAAGGTGGGAAAGAAGGGGATCTGAAGGAGGAGAAATAAATGTGTATGAGTTTTTGGTTTGTTTGTTTGTTTTTTTTTCACCAAGCATCTAAGAGAGTTTTGCAAACAATTGGAGTAATTAAACGTTCTCAGAAGTAGCCGACTGGTGCCCTTTTCACCAAGGGAATGTGGGCCAAGCGTAATACATTAAAAGAGAGGGAGCTCTATTGAAGTTAAAAATACTCTTCAGTCACATGGCTAATTTGTTGGAATGCTTCAGTCAAGGGCTATGGGCAGAGGGAGAGCTGGAAGCAGCTGGGGAACTTGTAGCAGAGTGCACGCCCTGGAGACTGTGTGCAGGGACAGAAAAACATTCATAGCTAACTCAGGGCACCTTATCAGAAAACCCACCAAAGGAGCAGGAAGAAGGCAAAGTGGGTTCAAGTTCAGAGTTTTGACCTTCTGGACTTAGCAGACAGCAAAGGAATGGGTCAGGACTTGTCACCTGTGCTGGAACTAGAGGGGAAGGGGAAGGTTGCTGACTCACACAATGAAGATGAAGGCGTTCCAGTTTCCCGTGCTTTTGAATCCATTTCAAAGGAATGCATAACCCTAAGAAGTCTTTTGATCTGAAACCCATGGGAAAAGCAATCTATAGGGTCTCCAGGGAAAAAAGCCCAGCCCAGATAGAATCTCAGTTTGGGACATTAGAGTTGTCTGTTGTTTTGTTTTAAGATTTTTTTTTTTTTTAATTGGAAAGGCAGATGTACAAGAAGAAGAGACAGAGAGAAAGAAAGATCTCCCATCTGGGCCTGGGACAGTAATCTAGAGGCTAAAGTCTCTCCTTGCACAAGTCAGGATCCCATGTGGTTCTAATCCAGGGCTGCTCCACTTTCCATCCAGTTCCCTGCTTATGGGCTAGGAAAGCGGTGTAGGATGGCCCAAAGTCTTGGGACCCTGCACCAGCGTGGGAGACCTGGAAGAAGCTCCGGGTTCATGGCTTTGGATCAACTCAGCTCTGGCCAGTGTGGCTCCTTGAGTGAATCAATGGATGGAAGATCTTCCCCTCTCTCTCCTCCTCTCTGTATATCTGCCTTTCCAATACAAATAAATAAATCTTTAAAAAAAAAAAAAAAAGCAACGCCCATCTGTTGGTTGACTTGCAAAATAGCCGTAACAAGCATTACTGAGCTGATACGAGGCAAGGAACCAGGAACCTCTTCCAGGTCAAGGGACTCAAGGTTTTGGGCCATCTGCTACTGCTTTCCCAGGCCATGAGCGGGGCGGGGGGCTGAATGGAAAGTGAAGCAACCAGGACACAAACTGGCACCCAGATGGGATTTTGGTTCATGCAAGGCAAGGATTTAGCTACTAGGCTATTGCACTGGGCCCATGACATCCCCTTTGAGCACTGAACAAGTCCTGGTTACTCCACTTCCAATCCAGCTCTCTGCTAATTAGCCTGGGAAAGCAGCAGAAGAGGACTGCCATTCGTATGGGACACTCGGATGGAATTCCTGGTTCCTAGATATGGCCTAGCCTAGTGTTGGTTATTTCAGCCATTTGGAGAATAAAGCAATGAATGGGAGATATCTTTCTCCTTTCTCTCTCTCTCTCTCAGACACACACACACACACACACACACTCAGCTGCATTTGCCAACTTGTAGCCTTGATTGGGAGGTAACTCATCTGCCAAGTTACCCTCTCCGTAATTCTCAACCTGCTGAGGAAGAAGCCTGCCATTTACTGAGTCCCTTCCCTTAAGTCAACAAGAACCTTCCTAGTTAGAGCACCAGGGCCCAAGATGTTCATCTTAATCATCCCCATCTTGCCTGGACAAGAAGCTACTGGTCTTGGGAATCCAAGGAATAATGGAATGCTAGGAGCGGGCTCCCAGGGCAGTCACCAGAACAGCAAGGAAACCTGAGTTGCAGATGACGACAGATGAAGGGAATGAGATTATTTCACGTGGAGGGGGAAAAACAACAGAGGGATGACTTCCAGTGGCCTGCACGGAACCACGTGGAGGGTGTGGCATCCCTGGTATTTTTCCACAGCCTCACCCTGGCCAGAATCACAGTCCCATCTGCCTCCCACCTCTTCTGTGCCCCTTGTATCCTTCCACACCCACCTCTTGGAAAATGAATAAATTGTTCCATGGACTATTTTTAATTAATATTAATTAGAGAAGTGTAAGAGATTGGAGCCTACAAATTGATACAAGCTGAGTTGTATTTTATTATTATTTATTTTTAACTACAAAAATAACACACAATCTTTAAAAAGAACTAAAAAAGATGGAGAAAGGCATAAAGATGAAAGCAAAGGTCTACTCTCAGCCCTACAGCTTGAAATAGCTATTGTCAGCATTTTGACTTGTTACTGCCCAGCCTTTAGCAATGCTATTTTAGATGGTTTTTATTACAACTTTTGATCTCTAATAAAAGTAGTTCAAATTTTATGAAAGTGTATGAAGTATAGAAGATAACAAATTATACAGTCCGCTGTTTCTCATAATATTGATGTGCACATACTTTTAAATTCATGTTTTTGTTTTTATGTCTTTTTGTCACCACTTGTTAGTTCTTTTGCACAGCTAAACCGTTTTTTGGATAAGTTAGGGTTTGGAAGGGGACGTCTCCTGCCATGGTGGCAGGAGGGGGCTGCAAGGGAAGGGAAAGAGGCAGGCAAGTCAAAGGAGGCCGGGAGGGAAGAGCCGGGTGCGGGGATCGGGTAGCGTGCCAAAGAAAGGGAGTAGAGACGCATGCCCCAGTGTGCCTTGTGTGTGTGTGTGTGTGTGTGTGTGTGTGTGTGTGTGTGTGTGTGTGTGTGGTACATACGTCACAGAGCCCACAGGGCCGAGAGGGATTGGTGAATAGGGTTGTTGGAGCCGGAGGAGATTGGCAGGTGGGCAGAGATTAGGAAAGGGGCCATGAGGGATTGGTGGGTGGGGTTGTCAGGGACGTGTTATTAGGTTACTGCAGATTGGTGGGAACAAGGTTACAAAGTTACAGCAGATTGGCAGACAACAAAATTTGAACCAGAAAAGCCCACGAATCTTACGGATGCCAAGACCTAGGGAAAGCAGATATTTAAAATAGTACCGACGCCAAAATGGTGGGGGGTCTTCAGAACCGATATTCTAGTCACTCCTCAGATCACTTCCCTTTCTCTCCTGTAAAGAACAGTTAGAATCATGACTCTCATTAGATAAAATGATGTTGGTATTATGAACACCCATTTTAGAGAAGAAAGACTGAGGCTTTCAGACTTAACCCACAGCTAAACTGGACTCTTGCTCTTATGGCTATGATCTTTGGGGAACAAGAGCAATTTCCTAATTTAATAGACAGCTTTGGTTAAAAAAAAAAGTGCTAAGCGTATGGGAATTTGGTTAAACAATCACTTGGGATACTTGCATCCCATATTGGAGTGCCTGGGTTCAAGGCCTGGCTCCGTTTCTTACTTCACCTTCCTGCTAATGCAGGCGCTCAAGTATTTTTTTTTTTTCTTTCTTTTTTTTTTTCCTTTTTCTTTTTTTCCTGTCTTCCCCAGAGCGATGGTGAGAACAGCACTGAGGATAATGCTCTGGGTTTTAGATCTATTAGGGAATAAAAATCACCACTCTGTGGGTACCCGTAACATTTCACTTAAAACAAACAAACATTTACAGTCAGACACAGACTACCCAGTAGGTACACAATGCGGCAGTTCCCCGGGGCAGGTTTAAAAGGCAGAGTTGGGGAGAGAGCAAATAGCCTTTGACTAAACAGGCAGGAGGAGGTGCTGTGGGCTCCTCAAGCAGCATTGAGCTATCCCAGCTACGTGGTCTTTCTGCTATGCAGGCTGTGGGAGATACCTGGATAAAGCAGCAGCAACTGCTGCATTAAGGCAGAGAAGGAAGAAGCACCTGAACAAGAGCCGAGACTCAGCGTGGCCCTGGCCAAAGTTGAGAGGGTCAAGCATACTTCCCAGGACCAGGTGGGGCAGGCAGACAGAGCAGCAGAGGCGCAGTCCGGCTCTGCAGGAGCAGCAGCCAGGCCCTGCAGGAGCACGAGGTAGTGTAAAGCTCCCCTTCCCTTCCAGGTGTTTTTGGCTCCAGCCCTCCCAGACTCGGTCAGCCAGGCCGCTGATACTGTCACTGGCAGCTGGGCCGCTGTGTCCTTGGGTTGTCAGCTCTATGTCCTGAGGAAACCTGGTTTCATTTTGGAGGGATTAGGAAAAACCAAAGTAGAATTCAGAGGCAAAATTCTGGTCTGCAGATGGTAAATGGTCCTTCCTACTATTAAAAGAGATACTTTATGGATTCAGTCCTGAGAGGAAAGCAGTATTAACTCTTTCAGCAGTCTGGCCTTTATCCCACTTCTCTGAAGAAAGCACGTGAAAGGAGAATAAATCAACAGCTGGTACTAAGATTCAGAACACAGCATTTGCTTAATTTTTTAAAGGGCCAACAGGCGCTCAAGTATTTAGACCCCTGTTGCCCATGTGGAAGACCTGGGTTGAGTTCCAGGCTCCTGGAACTGTAGCTGCTGACTCTTTACTTGGGGACTAAATCATTGGATGAGATCTCTGTCTCTGCTTAAAAAAAAACTAACAAAACAACAACAACAACAACACAATGCATTATAGAAGAAGTAACTTCCCTCAGCCAGCACTCTTGGCCTTTCTTCACCAGAAGCACCCAGGGCAGCCACACTCGCTCACATCTGCCTCTCCAGCTCCAGGAACTTCATTCTGGGAACCCATAGCTTCAAGAGAACAAAGTCAAGGGAGAGTGCTTTATCAGCACGAGAATGATTTTATTCAATGTGTTTCCTTACATGATTGGGACAATAAGGGGGAAAAGAATGAGAAGAAATAAAAGGCCAGTTACTTAGGTCACTTTTAATGAATCACCCCACAGTGTCATTACCCATCCCCAGCTAGGAAAAGCTTGAGTTTTTCCATGCCAAGAAAAACAGAGGGCAGGAAGAAACAAATTATGATCTTGTTTGTGTTTTGTGTTGTAACTACTTGATTTATAGGCCTTGATCTAGTGATTATGGATGGAAGAAAATATTTCAGTGTCCCAAACCTAACCTGAACTTAACCGAGAGTGGGTCTCACGTCCGTTGCTCAAAGTTAGCACGAAGTTAAAATGCTTCAAGAATAAAGCTTTTTAGAGCCTGGGTTGGGGCTGCCTGTAGGCATATTTAACCCATGGGTAAGGCAAGATTCCTTTCCCACACTCCAATATAAAAATATTCTGTTTAGAAATTTCATTCCTTTCCCCATATTCCAGAAGCATTTATCTGTTCAACTAATTATCATTAAGCACCTATTGTGTGTCAAATACCATGTCAGACACTGTGGATAAAACGGTGAGTGTAAAGGCCAATTGCTCTGGCCAGCAGAGCCAGTAACGTGGACAGGGAGCGGATTTGGGGATGAAGCACCGACAGGAGACCAATGATGGTGGAAGTTTCTGCGAAGTCTCTCTTTACTGCCCCATCACCTCTCTTTATATACTCTTCCCCCACATCTTCATTTAACAGGATATTGGATACAGATGAGTCCAATTAGTCTAGGCGGTTTTTAGCCACAAGCCCAGTTCCTGTTCCTGGCCTGGCTAACTAGCATTAATCAACTCCTTAACCCACAACAACTAATCAACATGTGCATCAAAAAACATGGAGTCTTTTTTTTTAAGATTTATTTTATTTTTATTGGAAAGGCAGATATACAGAGAGGAGAGACAGAGAGGAAGATCTTCCGTCTGATGATTCACTCCCCAAGTGAGCGCAACGGCCGATCCAAAGCCAGGAGCCTCTTCCAGGTCTCCCACATGGGTGCAGGGTCCCGGATCCCATATGGGCACCGGTTCTAATCTCGGCAGCCCCACTTCGCATCCAGCTCCCTGCTTGTGGTCTGGGAAAACAGTTGAGGACGGCCCAATGCTTTGGGATCCTGCACCTACTTGGGAGACTTGGAAAGACATTCCTGGCTCCCGGCTTCAGATTGGCGTAGTACCGGCCGTTGCGCTCACTTGGGGGGTGAACCAGCGAATGGAAGATCTTCCTCTCTGTCTCTCCTCTCTGTATATATGACTTTGTAGTAAAAATAAATAAATCTTTTAAAAATAATAAAATGAAATAAATAATAAATAAATCTTTAAAAGGGGGGAGGAAGGGTGCCACGCAGTAGCCTAGTGGCAAAAGTCCTTAGCTTGTAGTTGCTGGGATGGCATAAATCTTTAAAAGAAAGGGGTGAGGTGGGTAAAAGAATGTGATTTCTTAGAAAGAAAGAAAGAAAGAAAGAGAAAGAGACTTGCTGCAGCAGTCAGGATGGGGGTTCCAAGAGAGGGAGGACCTGAGAATGTGGTAGAAGTAATGTCTTTTAAACACAGTTTGGATGAACACGATAACAGCTAACAATCCTCAAGAGGATGAGGGGACAAAACCCATCAGAAGGCCGAAATTGCAATCCTGTCTAGCTTGTACATGATATAAACAGAAAACCCTCAAAGGGTGTGATGGGCAACCTCTTTCTATTCTCATTATGAAACTAGAACCTTGCAAAGGGTGGGAAGGCACTTCTGACCGTGCTAAAGGCCCCTGTGCAAAAGCATGCCTTTGTACACTTTTAAAAAGTCTCTCCCTTTTCTCATTCCAACAAGGACATGACCTTAACTATCTATTAGCCCATCTAACTCTCACATAACTACTTTCACTCAAGCAATCAAACTTGAGAAAGTTCTATTTTAACGTGGATGATAATAAATAAAATGCACAATTAGTACATAAGGACATATGCCTTAATAAATGTCAATGGAATTAAACAGAATCTATAAAATGGTTTAATATAAGATCTATATAGAGAAGCATATGGGTGACCTAGGCCTGGGAGGTACAAACCCACGAAACCAGTTTGGTGACCTATTCCCATATGGTCAAACTCTAGTCAGATTACACAGTGAGCATGCATTGGGTTGGCTTGAAAATGTGGGTCTTAGATAAGCAAAATGGGTGGGGAAATGAATTTTTTATCAGTTGGAGATGAGACTATCACTGGCTAAGAATGTCTTCAGAGATAAAGGGCATTGCCTCTGAAAAGAGGCTATTGAAGGGCCCAGTGCTGTAGCCTAGTGGCTAAAGTCCTCACCTTGCATTCACTGGGATCCCATATGGGCAGCAGTTCATGCCCTGGCTGCTCCTCTTCCCTTCCAGCTCTTTGCTCTGGTCTGGGAAAGCATTAGAGGATAGCCCAGGGCCTTGGGACCCTTGCACCTGCATGGGGGACCTGGCAGAGGCTCTTGGCTCCTGACTTGGCATCAGTTCAATTCCAGCTTTTGTGACCCCCCTTGGGGAGTGAACCAGCAGACAGAAGCTCTTTCTTTGTAACTCCTTCTCTCTGTGGCTCTGCCATTCCAATACAGAAACAACAATGCTAATAATAATAATAATAATAATTCTTTTAAAAAAGAGGCTATTTGGGCCCGGCGGCGTGGCCTAGCGGTTAAAGTCCTCGCCTTGAACTCACCTGGATCCCATATGGGTGCAGGTTCTAATCTCGGCGGTCCCACTTCCCATCCTGCTCCCTGCCTGTGGCCTGGGAAAGCAATCAAGGACAGCCCAAAGCTTTGGGACCTGCACCTGTGTGGTAGACCTGGAGGAGGTTCCTGGCTCCTGGCTTCAGATCTGCACCGGCCATTGTGGTCACTTGGGGAGTGAATCATCAGACGGAAGAGCTTCCTCTCTGTCTCTCCTCCTCTCTGTTTATCTGACTTTGTAATAAAAAATAAATAAATCTTTTTTTTTTTTAAGAAGCTATTGAAAAAGAGCTTTAAGGAAGGCATTTCTGGGAGTGGGTAAGGAATACAAAGGTAAAGAACAAAGCATAGGTCAAGGTTGCTTCCGGTGACTAAGACAAAACACACCCTTTGTACACATCAGACAAGTTGAAATTGATCTGGGAGATAAGATTAGTGGTTCTGCCTGGCCATTTCTCAGATAAGCCTCAGCAATTTCTCTTGAATGCCTTGCATAAAGCTGATTTAAAAATACATGAGAAGGCCAGGCACAGTGGCTCAGTAGGTAAATCCGATGTGGGAAATTCGACACAAAAGACAACAGCAATCTTGTCAGAATTCTTATCTCACACAGAAGAAGAATTTTCATGTGGACAATTTGTGTTTTTTTTCTTTTTTTATTTTATATTATTTTTATTGCATAAATTGTATTTTTGACATTTTTTACATGTTCGATTTTAGTGTGAAGGGTCAAGAGTTAAAGGAAAGTGGGTGTGACCAGTGTTTTCACATTCTCTTTTTTCCTTCCTGCATCTGGGGGAAGAAAAGAGATAAAGGGAGAAGCCACGTCCAGCCTCCCAACCATCCCAGGGTCCTCAGTGTGGGGAGTACTCCGAGGGGCCCACTCAAGTGGTTTTGATAATTCAGTAGTTCTGTATTGCTGCTGATCTTGCCACTCCAATCACAATGAAATCTCTCCAGACTACACTGGCTGACATAGTCCACCTTAGAGTCTCCGTTCGCCCAGGTATTTATTCAATGCCAACTCTTTGCTGGGGTAGTTGATTGATTTGTTCTGTCCTCTGTCTTCTGTTATGGTACACAGGCTCCAGTGTACTGCCATATCCTCCATTTGCATGTGGATATGCTGTCTGCTGCTCCCTCTAACCCACTGAGGAGGCCCAGCTCTAACACATGCGTTTCACCATCAGACCATGGAACCTGCAATTTTCTCCATTCTGAATTCCATTCAGTTGGAATTCTGAGTTCAGTGGTTTAGTTGAGGGGATTCCTAAAGAAACTTTATCTGAGTTAATCCCATACCTGATTCTTGAATATGCATGCCAATACAGGGTCCGGTACAATCCGTTGCCTGAATTGGCCTATGCACACACTATTAGTTGCAATTACTGGGTCAGCTGTCTCTAGCCCTGTCTTCTACGCAAACTGATGGGTGTTGCAGTCCAGCCTGATCCTGCCCATTACACACTCGGCCCTCATGCAAGGAGTTGTAGCTTAGTCAGAGTGACCCGCAGTAACCCCACCCATCCTGTCCCCTGCCCTGGTTCCCATGCTTGCCGGTATGCAATTGCAATGCTCTGTTACTCCTCCAAAATATCATTAATTATTTTGAGTGAAAAAGTAGATTTTTTTAAGTTTTTTTTTTTTTTTTATTGAAAGGCAGATATATAGAGAGGAGGAGAGACAGAGAAAGATTTTCTGTCCGTTGTTTTATTTCTTAAGCGACCGCAACAGTTGGTGCTGAGCTGAGCTGAAGCCAGGAGCTAGGAGTTTCATCCAGGTCTCCCATGCAAGTGCAGGAGCCCAAGGCTTCGGGACGTCCTCAACTGCTTTCCCAGGCTGCAAGCAGGGAGCTGGATAGGACGTGGGGCCGCTGGTATTAGAAATGGCACCCTTATGGGATCCTGGCGTATGTAAGGGAAAGGACTCCTGTTACTAGGCTACCGCCCCAGGCCAGGAAAGGCAGATTTATAGAAAGGAGAGACAGAAAGGTTTTCTATCCACTGGTTCACTCTCCAAGCGGCTACAACAACCAGAGTTGAGTCAATCCAAAGTCATGAGCCAGGATCCAGGAGCTTCCTCTAGGTCTTCCATGTGGGTGCAGGGTTCCAAGGCCTTGGATCATTCTCTACTGCTTTCCCATTCTATACACAGGGAGCTGGATCAAAAGTGGAAGATCCAGGACATGAACCGGCACACATATGGGATGCAGAACTTGGAGGCAGAGGATCAGCCAGTGAGCCAATGTGTCGGCAAACACCTTATGCGCTGTAAAATAAGCCAATCCTAAGAGGACAAATATACGTTCTGTGTGAAAAAAGGCAACGTTCGTGCAAAATAGAAAATCAGTAGCTAAATAGGTAAACACGTATATACATATTCATTAGAGGAACTGTATAATGGAGACAAGCAAACAGAGAAGTGAAGATACATTGTAGTATGCACCTCTGCTCCCAAAGTAAAGGAATATCACCATTGCCTCCCAGGTCTGCATTGCCTGGAAACCAGAACCAGGAGTCAGAGCCAGGTTCTGAGCCCAGATGTCATGGACAGATTATATGTCAATATATTTATTTTTTGTTAAAACAAACAACAGTATAACACCAGAGGCAGGAAGAATGTTCTGAAGCCAAGGAAACCACTCCGAAGTCAAAAGCATCCTTGTTAGTGGCTACTTGCACAACCCATGATTTCTTTCACTTCTAGGAACTGGGCTGAACTGGGCTCCTGGGGAATGGAACCCAGTGGCAGAAGATTCAACAAGAATCTTGTGTGGGTGAAACTCCACACAACCCGCCAGCGAGGTCTGGTGAGACTAGAAGTGGAAACTCCTCTGGGAGGAAGGCAACTCAACCTCCCCTGAAGCCATTCCCTGGAGCAATTAGATTCCTCACATTTCACCACTTATCTTCCGCCTCCAGGACTTTGAGGACTCTACTGGCCCTGCCGTGAAGGCAAAAGTGAGTGATGGACTAAGACAGCTTTAAAAGTTTGTCTTTGAGCCCTGCCTGGTAGTCTAGTGGCTGAAGTCCTCATCTTACATGCACAGGGATCCCATATGGGTGCCAATTCTAATCCTGCCAGCTCAGCTTCCCATCCAGCTCCCTGCTTGTGGCCTGGGAAAGCAGTTAAGGATGGCCCAAAGCCTTGGGACCCTGCACCTGTGAGGGAGACCTTGAAGAAGCTCTGTGCTCCTGGCTTCGAATTGGCCCAGCTTCAGCCAATGGGGCCACTTGGGGACTTCTTACCTCTGCACTAGAGAAGAGGCTGAGAGCCAGGATACCTGAGTTCTCATTTCAGCTCTGTGACTCCCAACCTGTCTTCCTTGAATTCGACTTTAGCCAGTAGGCTACAGCACCAGGCCCGGCAGTATTAAGTTTTTTTAAGTTTTAAGATTTATTTTATTGTTATTGGAAAATCATATATATATTCATATGTGTGTATATACACACACACACACACACACACACACACATATATACAGAGAGAGAGAGAGCGAGAGAGAAGGGGAGACAGAGAGGAAGATCTTTCGTTTATTGATTCACTCCCCTTGAAACAGATGGATGATCTTTCTCTCTGTATCTCCTCCTCTTTGCAAATCTGCATTTCCAATGGAAATAAATAAATCTTGCAAAAATTTTTGTTTGCCTCTAACAAAAGAAGAGAGCAGGTTTCCAGGGCACATAATATTTTGAGAAAGGCAAGAATAGTTTTAAACAGTATCTTATCATATTTCACTCCTAGAGTAGGGAAGGAGAATGTCCTCCAACCCTCCCAATACAATATGGAACAAAATCATTGTTCCTTACTTTGTGTTCTCAGAGCATGCACAATATTCGCCTGGGCAGTTTCCTGTTCTAATCCCACTATTTATACCAAAGCAGTGAAATGAGCTTGTAAGATAAATATGGAGTCCCTGGAGCAGTATGTTACACACCAGTCCTGATGCTGCTGTTAACTGAGACACGTTACAGAGCATATACTTAGACAGCCCAGGGAGGGGATTTACAATGTGTTTATATGCTGTTTGTCAAATGGTGATGTTAAGACTGTAATTCGTGGAAAATGCTAAGGTCAGTTATCCTTTGGAACTAGTGCTCATTTATAGCATCTGGATATGATAACCCCCAAATATCCAAATATCAAGGACTTTTTGTCACAATGTGTTAAGAGTTTTGTTTAATTGTCATAGTACTTACCTGTGATTACTCCATAAGTATTTGTCAAAGAGCTAGAAAAAAGAAACATAATAAAGACATTAAAGAAGAGAATACTATGGAGCCAGGTCCTTCGCCAACGCAAATGTGGCCATCTGGGGAGTGAATGAGAGCATATAAGATCTCTATCTCCTTCTCTCTGTAAATCTGATCTGCCTTTCCAGTAAAAATAGTGTTAAAAATATAAAATTGAGGGGATGATGATGTGGTACGCATATTAAGCCACCACCTGCTTTATTGGTATCCCGTGTGGGCACCGAGTCCCAGCTGCTCCACTTGAGATCCAGCATCCCTTTTCATGTGCCTGGGAAAATGGTGGAGGTTAGCTCAAGTTTTGGAGTTCTACTGCCCACGTGGGAGACTGGAGGAGCCACTAGGTTCCCAGCTTGTTTTCCCTAGCCCTGACTGTTTGGCCATTTAGGGTCTAAGTCAGTAGATATATGAGATGATAGTTTTTAAAATTAGGGTCTGTTTAGCCTAGCAGCTAAAGTTTTTGCTTTGCATGCGCCAGGATCCCATATGGGTGCTGGTTCTAATCCCAGAGGCCCCGAGTCCTATCCAGCTCCCTGTTTGTGGCCTGGGAAAGCAAGTGAGGATGGCCCAAAGCCTTGGGACCCTGCACCCACATGGGAGACCCAGAAGAAGCTCCTGGCTCCTGGCTTTGGATTGGCTCAGTTCTGGCCATTGTGGCCACTTAGGGAGTGAATCAGTGGACAAAAGATCTTCCTCTCTCTCTCCTTCTCTCTGTATATCTGACTTTCCAATAAAAACAAAGTAAAATTTTAAATTATTATTATTTATTGGGAAGGCAGATCTACTGGGAGAAGGAGATACATAGAGAAAGATCCGTTGGCCCACTCCTCAAGTGGGTACAGCAACCAAAGCTAAACAGATCCTATGATAGGAGCTTGGAGCTTCTTCTGGGTCTCCACATGGATGCAGGGTCCCAAGGCTTTGGGCCATTCTCTGCTTCTTCCCAGCCCGCAAGCTGGATGGGAAGTGAAGCAGCTGGGATATGAACCGGTGCTCGAATGGGATCCCAGCATATGCAAGGGTAGGTTTTAGCCACGAGGTTAATGTGCCAGATCCTTTAAAAATTATTTTAGTTTTAATATTATTTACATAGTTGAATAGATAATGGTTTTGTATTGGTGTCACATTCCCTGATTTTGAAAATTATACTGAGGCTATGTAACAATATGTATGCATTCGTTTATTTTTAAAATAAATGCATTTCTGAAGGTTTATTTTCATTTGAAAGGCAGAGATACAGAGAAGAGAGACAGAGAGAGAGAGAGATCTTGCATCTGGTGGTTCAGTTCCCATAGGACTAACAATGGCTAGAGCTGAGCTGATCTAAAGGCAGCAGCCACAAGCTTCCTTTGCATTTCCCATGTGGCTGCAGGGCCCAAGCATTTGGACCACCCTCTGCTTCTTTTGCAGGCTTTAATCTGGGAGCTGGATAGGAAGTATACTCAAACCAGTGTCTATAATTGATGCCAGTGCCACAAGTGGAAGCTTAGCTTACTATGCCAGGGGACAGTCTGTTATCTATTTAGTTCTTAGAAGATCTTACTTCTCCTAAAATAGTGTACACTGTAGGGGGATGGCACAACGCGAGTGTGCATAGGCAGGAAGAATTTGTGAAAAATGAAATGGAAGAGAAACTTGAAAAGTGAGCAGGCACTGGAGGGAAAATGCTCCATTAACTGGGTGTCCCTGGGAAGCCCACTGATACAGGTTTTCAAACCAACAGGTTTAGAAACCTGTGGTGGGGGCCCGGCGCGGTGGCGCAAGTGGTTAAAGGTCCTCGCCTAGCACGCCCGGGATCCCATATGGGCGCCGGTTCTAATCCCGGCAGCCCCGCTTCCCTTCCAGCTCCCTGCCTGTGGCCTGGGAAAGCAGCAGAGGACAGCCCAAGGCTTTGGGAACCTGCACCCGCGTGGGAGACCCGGAAGAGGCTCCTGGCTTCGGATCAGCATAGTATCGGCCCGTTGCGCTCACTTGGGGAGTGAATCATCGGACGGAAGATCTTCCTCTCTGTCTCTCCTCTCTCTGTATATCCGCCTTTCCAATGAAAAAATAATAAAAATAAATCTTAAAAAAAAAAAAAAAAAAAGAAACCTGTGGTGGACACACCAAGGCACATTAAAGAGACCGGTGGAAAATCCTAGGGAAAGGCATTGCAAATAGTTTATGGAGAATCAAGAATGATAGGCTGTGTGGGTAACGTGATGATAGTAACTTTATAGGATGGTTAATATGTCAGTTGTGATAGTAGTTAAAAGCAAGATGCTCCAAAAATGGCACGCAAACCAAACTTGGAATTCCAAAATGCTTGGACTGTAGCAGAGGGCATTACAGGTGATTTCTATTTGAGATCGCTTACAGACTACAATAGGGTAGGTAGATCTGATAGCCTAAAAATCCTATTCCCAAAAGTGGCAGGAATTTGAGAAATTACATATTGCAGCTCAGGGGCTGTCTGGTGGCCAGGGGCCAGTCACCCCCCTTTGCTAACACTGGCTCACCGTTTATGAATAATTCCTGCTTGTCCCTTGGCAGGCACAACCCAAATCCCTCTATCAGGTGGTGGTTTTTAGGCCCTCTCTGACCCCAGATCCCAGCCTATAAATGGCAACGATAGAACTCAGGGGCTTGGCGTGAAGCCCGCTGAAGCATTAGGGGGGGAAGTGACTGAGGAGGGATCCGCGGCGAAGGGAAGGAAAGCAGGGAACCTGGGGACTCAACCCCCTTTTGTAGGGCGCTGCAGGTCAATGGGGGACCTTCTCCCGAAGTAATATCTGTTAACGCCACGGTTCCCAAATCACGCTATCTGATAGGCGAGGTTGGAGCCGTTGAACGGCTCTGATTGGTCAGCTGGACCTAGAACCAGGCTGTCGCACTCCAGGAGCTGGAAGCGAGTAGGCGGGATTTAGAACTGAAGCACTCGTTTCATTGGTGCCAAAGAAAGTCACCACGAACGAACAGGGAGAGTGGTTGGCTGTTGCTAGAAATCCTTCCAGACTCTCAGGTTACGGAAGCTGAGGTGAGCTGAGCACGGGCTCTGCCGCCAGGAAGTTAACCCCGGAAGCCGGATAACGGCGAAGGGGTTTCGAGCCCAATGGCGACCGCGGAAGCCAGTGGCAGCGACGGGAAGGGGCAAGGAGGCGAGACCTCCGTCACGTACTACCGGCTGGAAGAGGTTGCCAAGCGTAACTCCTCGAAGGAGCTGTGGCTGGTGATTCACGGGCGAGTCTACGATATCACCCGTTTTCTCAACGAGGTCGGAGGCTCCTTGGGAAGCTGGAGGGGTGAGGGGTGTGGCGTTCGTAGAAAGAAGGAAGGCCTTTCTGCTGAGGGCGAGAGGGCTCTCAGGCCATGATTTCTTGAAGGGACTCTACCACAGGGACCGTGACCCCCTGAGGGGACCCTACCACGGGGACCGAGACCCACTGAGGGGACCCCTACCACAGGGACCGAGACCCCCTGAGGGGACCCCTACCACGGGGACCGTGACCCCCTGAGGGGACCCTACCACGGGGACTGTGACCCCTGAGGGGACCCTACCACGGGGACCGA
The DNA here is from genome assembly GCF_017591425.1 of Ochotona curzoniae. NCBI lineage: Eukaryota > Metazoa > Chordata > Mammalia > Lagomorpha > Ochotonidae > Ochotona > Ochotona curzoniae. The sequence goes on along the minus strand of NW_024465926.1, from coordinate 12,575,131 downwards.
GACCCCCTGAGGGGACCCCTACCACGGGGACCGAGACCCCCTGAGGGGACCCCTACCCCGGGGACCGTGACCCCCTGAGGGGACCCTACCACGGGGACCGAGACCCCCTGAGGGAACCCTACCACAGGGACCGAGACCCCCTGAGGGGACCCTACCACGGGGACTGTGACCCCTGAGGGGACCCTACCACGGGGACCTTCCTTCTGCACGCCTTGCCAGCTAACCCCAAATCTGGTACTTTGTGTCCTGCCGTGTGTTACCTCTGTGGGAAGCACTTGTCTGTGAGTCAGGCTAAATGAGCAAAGGCTGCCATTTGCTCCCATATTACAGAAAGGGAGATTGAGGCACACAGGGGCTGAGGAATGGCCCATGTCCAATTGGAGCCCTAGGTCTGAAATGCTCTTTGTAGTTTGCCCATGAAGGAATTCCATTTTGGTTTTACATCTTCCTGAGGAAAAGGGGGGAGAGAGAGAGGGATGTGTGTCTCACCCCCCCCCCCCAATTCTGCTTCTGCTGCTGTTTCTAATGTGAGGCAGGAAGTTAATGAGCCGTTCTTATTTAAAAATGCCGTTGCCTCAGGTTCTGTCACCCAAATCATCAGGCCTGCTGTGTTGTATTTCACTTTAGAATTTCCATTGTGTTCCTTTTCAGTCATTGTCCCCAGCCCTAGGCAACCACTGAGATTAATTGGAGGCTTTGATTTTGTGTGTATGTGCATCCTTTTATTTTGAATAATAGATATTGTACTTAATTCCTTGTAAACCTCTTGCATAATAGAAACTGATTATAGTTTTTCTTTGAAGCAAAAAAAAAAGTTTTTTTTTCCTTTTAATTTGGGAACTGGGGAGAATTCTACATCATTCTAGAAAAAATTTTAGAAAAAATTTTAAGACTTCAAGTAAAAAATAACAGTAAGTTTAATAATTTTCCCAGAGGGTAGTATATTAAACTCAAAATTGAGTAACTTACTGCATTTGGTGTAGCATGTTTAATGCTTTTGAAAATGCTTTCCCATTATTTTCCATTATTGCTTTATCCTTAAAACAAATTGTGAAGATTGACTTTCATAGTAGTGATCAGTATTTTAACAGAGGTACAGGAAAAGTTCAGCGAGATTATGCTGCTGGCCATGTCTGACTCAGTTTCTCTTGTCTGCATTGGATTACTCCGATATTCTAGTCTTGGGGCTGGCATTGAGCCAGTTAAACCACCATTGGAAAGTCAGATATACAGAGAAAGGAGAGACAGAGAGGAAGATCTTCCTTCCAGTGGTTCACTCCCCAAGTGGCTTGCCACGGCCAAAGCTGAGCTGATCTGAAACCAGGAGCCAGGAGTCAGGAGCTTCTTCTGTGTCTCCCATGTGGGTGCAGGGTTCTAAGGCTTTGGGCTGTCCTTGACTGATTTCCCAGGCCACAAGCAGGGAGCTGGATGCGAAGCGGAGCTGCTGGGATGAGAACCAACACCCATAATGGGATCCTGGGTGAGGCGAGGACTTCAGCCTCTAGGCCACCGTGCTATGCCCAGCTTTGACTTAAGTCCCAGTCTTATTGGCCATTGGGATAATAAATCATCTCTCTCAGTCTGCAACTCTGCCTTTGAAGTAAAAGGAGAAATTCTAGTCTTATTTATGTCGCATGGTGTTTTCCTTAAAGTAAGTTCCTTCCTTTTTTCCTCCCTCACTCCCTTTCTCCCTCCCTTCCTTCCTTTTTTGCTCTCTCTTTTAAAAATTTATTTTTATTGGAAAAGCAGATTTACGGAGAGAAGGAGAGACAGAAATCTTCTGTCCACTGGTTCACTCCCTCAGTTGCTGTCATGGCTGGAGCTGAGCCAATCCGAAGCTGGGAGCTGGGATTTTTTTCCGTGTATCCCACGCAGGTGCATGGTCCCAAGGCTCTGGGTCATCCTCTATGGCTTCCCCAGGGATCTGGATTAGAAGCGGAATAACCAGAACACAGACTGGCACACATTGGGGATGCCAGCACATGGAGGTGTAGAATTAGTCAGTTGAGCCATGTTGCTGGTCCCTACAGTAAGTTTCATGTTAGAGCATAGCTCAGGGCCCAGCAGTGTGGCCTAGCAGCTAAAGGCCTTGCATTGAATGCACCGGGGAGTTGCACTCACTTGGGGAGTGAATCATCGGATGGAAGATCTTCCTCTCTATTTCTCCTCCTCTCTGTATATCTGACTTTGTAATAAAAATAAATAAATCTTTAAAAAAATAGAGCATAGTTCATAGTAGATAGGCAGTCACATTTTTCATTTATGGCTTCATTTCTTCCAAAAATATATTTTTAAAAAAGATTCGTTCGTTTGAAGGCAGACTGAGAGGGACAAAGGCAGGCAGACAGGCTGCCTATCCTCTGGCTCACTCCCCAGTTGTCCACAGCAGCCAAGGCTGGGTCAAGCTAAGTTGGGAGCCAAGAGCTTCTAAGTCACCCAGAACTTGGCCCAAGGACTTGGACTGTCTTCTGCTGCTTTCCCAGGCTAACTAGCAGGGAGCTGAGTTGAAAGTGGAGCAGGCAGGACATCAATCTGTATCCGTATTGGGTGCCAGTGTCACAGAAAGTCCTGGCATTTCTTGTTTATTGGTTCAGAATAGATAGTGATTTTGGAGGGAATACTCAATGGTATGTGGAGAATGCTGTTTTACTCTGACGTAGTGATTGCTAATCTGTTTTCCCCACGTGCTGGAATAGCCAAATTTGCAAGGTTTCCATAGAAACTTCAGCTACGGATCTTTGCCTGTATTTAATCTGTTCTTGTGTAATCTCTTCTGTAGTTTCTGTCCCTGTTTTGTTTATTGCAAGGTCATTCATTCATTCATTCATTTAATCAAATATTTATCAAGCCTTTACTTTGTGCCAGCTGTTATTCTAGGAACTTGAGTACAGTCATGAATAAATATGGGTGCTCTTTTGGAGATTACAATCCACAGGAGACAGACAAAGTAAGTAAGTGATAGACTATGTTAGTGTATGTTAGGTAGTGGTTAGTACTTTTTTTTTTTTAAAGATTTATTTTTGTTATTTTTTCATTGGAAAGGCGGATATACAGAGAGGAGAGACAGAGAGGAAGATCTTCCGTCCGATGATTCACTCCCCAAGTGAGTGCAACGGCCGGAGCTATGCCGATCCGAAGCCAGGAGCCTCTTTCAGGTCTCCCACGCGGGGGCAGGGTCCCAAGGCTTTGGACTGTCCTTGACTGCTTTCTCAGGCCACAGGCAGGGAGCTGGATGGGAAGCAAGGCCTCTGGGATTAGAACCAGAGTGCATATGGGATCCTGGCACATTCAAGTGAGGGCTTTAGCCCCTAGGCTACCACTCCTGGCCCTACTCCAGTGAATTTTATTAGAAAGTTTTAGGTGGTGCACAATAAGTTGAACAGATCAGACCCAGTGTGATAGCCTAATGGCTCAAGTCCTCGCCTTGCATGCACTGGGATCCCATATGGGCGCCGGTTCATATCCCAGCTTCTCCACTTCTCTTCCAGCTCCCTGCTTGTGGTCTGGGAAGGCAGAAGGGGATGTCCCAGAGCTCTGAGACCGAGCACCCATGTGGGATGGAAGATCTTTCTCTCTCTTTCCTCCTCTATATATCTGACTTTCCAATAAAATAATCTGCAAAAAAAAAAGGTTGAATACATTTATGGGGTACAATGTGATACATGTAGATATTGTATAGTGTCCAGTAAGATAACCTACTCATTCCTTCAAACATATTTCTTTATGGTTGAGAATGTTCAGAGTTCTTCTTTTATTTTTCCTTTCTCTTTTCTTTTTTCTTTTTTTTTTTGAAAGAATTACAAAGAAAGGAAGAGATACAGGAAGAGGTTCTGTGTGTAGCTTCGCTCCCTAAATGACTACAGTGGCTGTGCCTGGGTCAGGCCAGGTCTGAAGCCTTAAACTCCATCTGGTGTTTGGTGCCCAAGCTCTTGGACCATCTTGGCTTGATTCCCCAGGTGCGTTATCAGGGAGCTGAATCAGAAGCGCAGCAGCTGGATTGCAAACCTGTGTTCTTACGGGGTGCTGGTGTTGTAGGCACAAGTTTTGCTCGCTGCACCACAAGGCCAGCTTCTGGTTGTTGTTTTTCTTTTTTTCCCCCATAAATTTATAGTGTGTTATTTTCCTCTGTAGTCAACCTGTTGTACAGTAGAACAAGTTACTCCTAATTCTGCTTGCTGATTCTGTTGGTCAGCCTTTCGCAATTCCTTGCTCTGCCCTGCCCCTGCTTTTATTTTATGTTTTAACATTTATTATTTAGCAGGCAGCTGGATTGAAAGAGGAGCAGGTGAGATACCAATTGGCATTAAAGCTTGAGGTTACAGTTTAATGCAGTTATGCTACAGTGCTACCCGCCCCCCATAATTTGATTTCCCTTACATTAGAAGAATACATACTGTTATGTGTAGCTTTTTTATGTTTAGTATATTGGTGAAACTTGTCTGTATTTTATAGGCATCTGTTTTTTTTATTTGCTTTCTGTTTTATTATGTGACTATACCACATGTTGACCTTGGGGTTCTTTCTGATTTTTGACTGTTGAGGATAAAGCTGCTATGAACTTTGACGTGCAAATCTTTTTGTGGACATATGTTTTAATTCTTATTGGGTAAATATGTAGTAGTAAGACTGCTGGGTCATATGTCTGTTTAATTATTTGAGAAATTCCAGACTTTTTCCCCAAAGTGTTGACATAATTTTATACTCCTACTAGTTATTCATGAGTTTTCCAATTTCTCTGTATCTTTATAGACAAGAGTGTGTCAGTCATCTTACAGCCGTCTTCATGGGTGTGTTGTCTGTAATTTGTGGTTTTAACTTGAGTTTTCGTGATGACTAATGATGTTCAGTGTTTTTGGCCTTTTGTGTCTTTTTGTGAGGTGTCTGTTCAGTCCTGTCCATCTATTTTATTTTACTGTTTGCTTATTATTGACCTGAAGAGTGTGTGTGTGTTTTAAGATTTATGTATTTTTATTTGAGAGGCAGATTTACAGAGAGAAAGAGAGACAAAAAGATCCTCCGTCCTCTGGTTTGCTCCCCAAATGGCCACAATGGCTGGAGGTGGGCCAATTTGAAGCCAGCTAGCAGGAGCTTCTCCCAGGTCTCCCACAGAGGTGCAGGGTCCCAAGGCTTTGGCCATCCTCCACTGCTTTCTCAGGCCATAAGCAGTTCCCTGGGTGGAAGCGGAGCAGCCAGGACATAGACCTGCACTCATATGGGATGCCAGTGTTTGCTGCTAGAGGATCAGCTCACTGAGCCACCATACTGTCCCCAATCTGAAAGTGTTGTTTTTTTGGTTGTGCTGGTTTTGTGATGATTCACTCCCCAAGTGAGCGCAACGGCCGATACTATGCCAGTCCGAAGCCAGGAGCCTCTTCTGGGTCTCCCACATGGGTGCAGGTTCCCAAAGCTTTGGGCCGTCCTCGACTGCTTTCCCGGGCCACAGGCAGGGAGCTGGAAGGGAAGCGGGGCTGGCGGGATAGAACCGGCGCCCATATGGGATCCCGGGCTTGCAAGGCAAGGACCTTAACCACTGTGCCACCACGCTGGGCCCTAAACACACACTTCTTAAAGTGCTTACTGTTATGGCCTTTTCAATAATGTGTGTGTCAATACTTAATGGTATCTGTGTAAAGAGCTTGGTAAGAATTAGTGGTCATTTTTGTTATTAACAAAATTGATTGCTGTAGCATCTATATGAGGGCTAAGTGCAGGTGCTTGAAGGTCTAAGGATACATACAGACTCTGGTACAACTCTTTGGTACCTCTGAAACCTTGACAATTTCAGTAATAGTTCTTACCCTTTTTTTTTTTTTTCCAAAAGTTTGGTCAAAATGAAGAACAGTTTGATTGCTACCCATTCGATAAAATTATATCTGCAGAGTGAACGATGGCTTTTCTTGAATGGTCCCAAGTGGTTAGTCCAACAGAAGACTTTTAAAAATAAGATGAGGCAAAACTTAAACTCTAGGCACTGCCTAAATGAGGGCAAATCTGTTGCTTACTTATTTTTTTTGTGTGTGAGTGTACGTATGCTCACGCATTTGCACACCCCTGAGAGCACACTGGGCCCTCCCTGGATCTCACAAGGTTCTGGGAACCGTGTAGTATTCTGAAGCAGTGCAAGGAAGCCAGCTGAGTTCTATTGCTTTGGAGTTGATAGTCTGGTGGAGGAGGAAAGGCACTAAATAAATAATTGCAGTTCTGAATAAATAAACACCATAGGGTATTACCATAGTCATCTTCCACTTTCCCAGGTACATTAGCAGGGAGATGGACAGAACTGGAGCATCTAGGTCTTGAACTGGCACCCATTTGGGATGCTGGCCTCACAAGTGGAGGCTTGTCTTGCTGTGCTATAACATTGGTCCCTCAGACGGGTAAGCTGTAAAAAATAAAATTAAATAAAAAATAGCATGACGACATGGAGAGAGTTATGAGAATCTAATAGTGGGATCTAATCTAGTAGTGATAAGGGGTATCAGATTGCACTTGGATCTGCAGACTTGGACTTCAGACCTTGGGCAGTGCTGACTGCCAAGACTGCACCTTTTCTGATAATCAGCCAATTTGCATCTCCTCTGTTTTACCCGGTCTTACCAGGCTCATTCTCATCTTAGTGTAAATGCCTGCTGTGGACCCGATCACTTTCTTTGTTCTGTTCACCTGTTTACCACCCAGGTCTTTTAGCTTTTTCTGTCCTGACAAGCTATTTTTTAGCAACTAATTTTCATCTTGTCCAGAACTTTAATCTCCACATTTTATTTTAGCCAGCCATTGGAGTTACTTTGCCCAGCTTGTCCGACCAGCAGGTCCGGACCATGTGTTCACCAGCAGAAGGTATGACCATCCAGGGGAGTTTCCCAAGTTCCTCCACTTGACCCACTCCCAGACCCAGTTCTCATACATGCCAGTTGGTTTAAGGCCAGTGTCTGGCATAGTCTTCTGGCCTTCCATTTGGCCTTGTATGAGCTGGTGAACGTTGCAGCCTGGCCCACCCCATACCCTATTCAGGATGCACATTCAGGTGCCTCTGCTTTGATCAGTCCAGACTGTTGTGGGTTCCTTTCCATGGGAGTGATGGCAGTCTCCTTGGTCACACCTAACTTAGTCCATCACCACCCCAACTCTGGAGCTAACCAGTGGGGCTAGTATTTTCACAGGGTTTCGCCCACACATCCCCCACAGAATCTACTTCCGGATATGGTTCTCTCGTGTGCTAGTTAATGTGATGGCTCTGCCTAATGTGACCCGTCTCTTGATCTATCATCATGTCAGGTAATAGGATATGATCTTGCTAAACAAGCCCTGAGCCTTAGCTTTTGCATGGACTGGTGTTCGGTGGTCAGCATTGTTCAGTGATTATAAGTTCTACATAGGATTCAAAGCAGGTTGGTATATCAATCTTATCCATAAAGATCATCTGGTCCCTCTCCTCCAACCTACCAGGTCTCATTAACCTCACTTACCTTCAAAGGAAAAAAGTTACTGTGTTTTTGGGAGTCTTTAGGATTGATTCACATCCCAGAAGCACAGTGGGCTCAACATGAAGCTATCTAAGCAGCAATTCAAAGCTTCCAAACCCCAGAGCTCGTTGCCAGAGGACGGCTCACTGTGTGTACATGGTGGCTAGAATTGGGGCTCTGAGCATGAAGACGATTCTGGCCTAGCACCCACCAGCAGCCAACAGGCTGCAGGAAGTTTTAACCCCCCTGACCCAAAGGTCACCCCCTCCCCAATCCCATCCATCATGCAATGATGGCAGCGGGTGAGGCCCAGGCCCACCACATTTTGTTTTAATGAGGTAACATGTTTGGCTAGAGGTTCCTCTTTTTAATCACCCAGCCTAATTTCACAATTTCCTGAATGTTAATGTTTCTAGATTTCATTTTCCTAGTCAGGTGATCTCTAGCATATCTCTTGTTATTTTTATAATTACGTCAGCATGGTATTTCCACTCATAAAGGATGTGTATTTTTTCCCCTTATATTTTTATTATGTAACTATTTGTCATTCATCACATTCTCATTTCTGTTCATCAGTTTCTGTTTTTCCCATAGAACTAGTGACCTGGAAGTATTACTTTCCAGTATTACTTTGTCTTCTTGGTTTCCTTCAGCCAAGCATACATCTACTGGTTTTCCCAGAAGCACTTAGTAAAGCAAGTGAATCTAAGGAAAACTTGAAAGGCTTCACCTCTTCCTTACAACATGTTCTTTGGATAGTTGAGCTATCTAAGATTCTTCACAAGAGAATGTTATGAAATATCCTTTATAGCTGTGAAGTGCTTGGATTGTTAGTGCTTGACTGAAATAGAAATGCGTAATCATAGTCATTGTTTGATCTCCTCTGGGAGTTTATAATCTTGGTTAGGATGTAGTTAATTTGAATTTTTTTATTTGTAATATTGTATAACTGTTGATACAGTATAAGAGCAGACATGGTCCCTTAGTATTAAAACACAGAAGTTATCCAGGCAATATTAATTTTTTTAAGCTTTATTTTTTAGGGCCTGGCACAGTAGCCTAGTTGCTAAAGTCCTCACCTTGCACATGCCAGAATCCCAAATGGGCACCATTTTGTATTCAGGTTGCTCCATTTCCCATTCAGCTCCCTGCTTGTGGCCTGGGGAAGCAGTAGAGGACAGCCCAAAGCCTTGGGACCCTTTACCATATGGGAGATCCGAAAGAAGCTCCTGGCTGCTGGCTTCAGATCAGCTCAGCTCCGGCTGTTGTGGCCACTTGGGGAGTGAACCAGCATTTGGAAGATCTTTCTTTCTGTTTTTATCTCTCTGTAAATCTGACTTTCCAATAAAAATAAACAAAGTCTTAAAATTTATTTTTCATTTATTTGAAAAGCAGAGTTACAGAGAGAGGAGAAATAGAGACAGCAAGCAAGCTTCCATCTGCTGGTTTATTTCCCAAATGGCCTAGGATTGGGAAAGGCCAAAGCCTATTCTAGACATCCCACATGGGTTCAGGGGCCCAGACACTTGTTGCACTTTGTGCTGCTTTCCTAGGCATGTTAGCAGGCAGATGGATCGGAAAGTAGAATAGGCTGGTCTCAAACTAGATCACTTATAGGGTGCTAGCATCACAGATGTAGGCTTAACTTACTATGTCACAACTCTGGCCCCAAGACTATTTTTTAATAGAAGAACGGGAGAAATTTTGTTTCTATGGTAGATTTTAATAGTTTGGGCTACTGATGTAGACTACTAAGGATAATCTCCACATTGTCCTATCTCACTTGTGTTGTTTACCCATGATGCAAACAAAGGCAGATGGATGGCTTGTATTAAATGTTGGTAAATAACCTAGCTTTTTGTTATTTTTATGGTGGATTTGTATTATATATATATACGTATATATAGACATAAATTAATTATATAGTTTGCCTGTTTTATCCTTTTTTTAAAAAAAGATTTATTTATTTATTTATTTATTTATTTACTGAAAAGTCAGATTTACAGAGAGGAGAGAAGACTTCGGTCCAATGATTCACTCTCCATGTAGCCATAGTGGCCAGAGCTGAGCTGATCTAATCCAAAACCAGGAGCCAGGAGCTGCTTCTAGGTCTCCTGCATGGGTGCAGGATCCCAAGGCTTTGGACTGTCCTCTACTGCTTTCCCAGGCCACAAGCAGGGAGCTGAATGGGAAGTGGAACAGCTGGGATACAAACTAGTGCCCATATGGGATCCTGGCACTTCTAAGGCAAGGAATTAGTCACTGAGGTGTTGCATATTTTTTTCCACCATATTTTTTCCTTTTAACTGTACAATTCAGTGACTTCACTTAAGTTCCTAATTTGTTGCAAATGTCTTCATTATCTGCGTCATCACCCCAGAAAAACTGAGCCATGAAGAAATAACTCCACATTCCTCATTCCAAATTCCCGGTAACTCTTAGTGTACTTTCTGTTTTTTTTTCTTTTTTTTTTTTTAATTTATTTATTTTTCTTGGAAGGCAGATTTACAATTGAAGGGAGAAAAATCTTCCATCCACTGGTTCACCCCAAGTGGTTGCACAATGGCCAGACTTGAGCTGACCTCGAGCCTGGCGCCAGGAGTTTCCTCCGGGTCTCCCACGTGGGTGCAGGTCCCAAGGCTTTGGGCTATTCTCCCACTGCTTTCCCAGGCCACAAACAGGGAGCTAGAAGGGAAGTGGAGTCCATATGGGATGAATTGGTGTCCATATGGGATCCTAGCATGATGCAAGGTGAGGATTTAGCCACTAGGCTATTGAGCCAGGTCCATTTTGCCTGTTTTTAATACTTTATGTAAAAGAAATCATATGCTGGTCCTTTTATTTCTAAATTCTTTCACCTAGTATATGTGTTTTTTAAAATTTTCACAAAATACATGAAAAATAAGAGTATTTTAACCATTTATACATATTCTGTTCTGTGTCATTAAGTATATCCACATTGTTAGCAACTGTACTTCATCCATTTCTAGAACTTTTTCATTATCTCCTACTAGAACTCTGTCCATTTCTTCTTCCTCTCAGCCTCTCTTAGTTAATGTTCTCCTTTATGATTGTGTGGACTTGGCTACTCTAGATACCTAGTATAAATTGTCACCCAGTATTTGTCCATTGAATTCTAATTTACTTTGCTTAGTGTGACACCTTCAAGATTAATTCATGTTGTACTATGAATCAGAATTGGGTTGAGTTGAGTTTTGAAGCTGAGTAAGACCGTATATGTGTATCCTACCCTTGGCAGTGTTCATCTACTGCTGGGCACCAGCTGTCTGGGCAGGTGTGGACAGACATCTTGGTCGACAGATATTTGAATCATTTAGATATGTCTAGGAGGGGAGTTGCTGGGTCATGTGGTAACGCTGTGTTTGTGTCCTGCCTCGTAAAGCGCCAAAGTGTTTTCCACAGTAGACAATTCCTTTTTACATTTTCACCTCAGTGTAACAGGGTTCCAGTTTCTCCATATTGTCTCCAACATTTGTCATTTTTCACATTAAAAAATTATTTGAACCATCACAGTGGCTGAACATACTAATCCTCTGCCCGCTAATGACAGCATTCCATGTGGGTGCTGATTCAGATCCCAGTTGCTCCACTTCTGATCCAACTCTGCTTATGTTTGAAATGGGAAACCAGCAGAGAGCATGGTTCAAATTCTTGGGCCTCTGAAGCTATAAGGGAGACCCAGAAGAAACTCCTGGCTTCTAGCTTTGGATCGCCTTACCTCGGGCCATTGTTTGTCTTTGGGGAGTGAACCAGTAGATAGATCTCTTTGTTCTCTCTGTAAATTTGTCTTTCCAATAAAAATAAATAATAAGTCTTTTAAAAGTTAGTTTTGGGGCCTGGCTCCCTAAAGTCCTTACATTGCATGTGCTGGAATCCCACAGGGGTGCCAGTTCGTGTCCAGGCTGCTCCACTTCTGACTCCCTACGTGTAGTCTGGGAAAGCAGTCAAGGACAGCCCAAAGCCTTGAGATCCTGCAGCCATGTGGGAGACCCAGAAGAAGCCCCTGGCTTCGGATCAGCTTGGCTCTGGCTGTTGTGGCCACTTGAGTGAATCAGCAGATGGAAGATCTTCTCTTTCTCTGCTTCTCTCTGTAAGCTGCCTTTGCAATAAAAATAATAATATTTTAAAAAAAACTTTAATAAGAAAATAAAAAGACAAGCCACAGACTGGAAACAAATATTCATGATACAATTATCTAGCAAAGATATTCACGGATGTATAAGAATTATCCCAGGATGATGTTTTGACTCGTTAGGTAAGGGGTAGGACCTGTTCACCTACTTAAATCACCTGAACTTTCTTTTGTTTGTTTGTTTAATGTGTTGTCAAAATCCAGAACACTTATCAAATAACTGAAATAGTAATTTGGCTGTAATTCTTAAAACCTTTCATGAAAATAATGGAGAAAGTCATTTACATGTTTTTTTCTTGCAGTGAAAGTGCCTTGAGTTCTGGATATAGGTTTTGTAGATACTGTTCTACTGTCAGCAGCAGGAGGAAAATCTCAGATAATTATTTAAGCACAGGAAATCAACCAGTAGGTCAGTGGAGTTGAACCACGGTTTTAAAAATTGTTCCTGATGCTAAAGGCGACATTTAAAATTAAGGGATATAAAGTGTACAGTTGTGTATCTGTTGCTCCCACTGCTACAAGTTCTAAATATGAACAGACTTTTCCCAAGTGTTCAAAATGTCAAGCAGGAAAGGAATCCCCACGTATTTACCATTCGTCTTCTCTACAGTTTTTCTAAGAATCTAGCTGTTATGCGTTAGGTAATGGTGACCCTGCAGTTAAATTTGTTCCTGTCAACTTTGGGAAACAGTACATTCTAGTATTAAAAATGTGAACCTGAGTATTTTCCAATTTATTAGCATTGCTTGCACATACTTATGTATATTGAAATTGAGGTATGAGCTTTTAACTTTGTCGTCAGTGACTTTGCTGGGAACAAAGTGAATAAAATCCTTTTGTTTTGGGGATTACATTACAAGTTTAGAAGTGTGTTAATTTAGAGCTTTAAATGGCAGAGGCCACCTGTAGGGCAAATGTTGAGTAATAAGATCCTTGGGTAGGTCTCAAGGCTTTCATCTGGCTTGCTGATGAGTGATTGTGTTATTACACAATCTCTTGTTCCCGGTGGAGCATAATCAATCATATGGTCCAAAAATGGGAGTTTCATGCTCTGCACAAGTTGGCACCCATTTTTCTTTGTTGAATCTAAATGTAAACAGCTTTCTCAAAAAATTTTTTTGAAAGATTAATAATGTTTCATTACACATTTTAAAAAAAATTGTCACTTGAGGAATTATTGTAGCCAAAAAAATTTTTTTTTAAAGAATTACTTATTTTTCTTGAAAGAGAGTTGGAGAAAGATCTCCCATCTGGGGGTTCACTACCCAAATGGTTGCAGTGGTCAGAGCTGAGCCAATCCGAAACCAGGAGCCAAGAACTTCTTGGTCAATTCTCTGCTACTTTCCCAGCCCTTTAACAGGGAGCTGGATGGGAAGTGGAGCAGCAGAGGCTTAGCCTATGAAACTATGGCAGCAATGCCTCCCTTTTTTTTTTTTTATTTGGAAGACTTAGAGGATGCAATGGTCCTCACTTTGAACACACCAGAATCCCATCCGGGCACCAGTTTTAATCCTGGCAGTTCCACTTCCCATCCAACTTTGCTTGTGGCCTGGGAAAGCAGTAGAGGACAGCTCAAAGCCTTGGGACCCTGCACCCATGTGGGAGATCCCTAAGAGCTCCTGACTTCTCAGTGGCGCAGCACAAATCGTTGTGGTCGCATGTGGTCACATGGGGACAGAAGATCTTCCTCTATGTCTAGGCTCCTCTCTGACTTTGCAATTAAAATAACTCTTAAAAAAAGAAAAGATTTAGAGAGAGACACAGTGACTGAAATCTTCCATTGATTGGTTCATTCATGAAATGGCTGCGGTAGTCTTGGGTTGGGCTGTTCTCACTCAAACCTGCCTGACCTTCTGGATCCTCCATTTGGGTGTAGGAGCACAAGCACTTGGACCACCTGCTGCTTTCCTGGGTCCAATAGCAAGCAGGAAGCGGGAGCATCTGGGACTTGGAGGTGGTGTTGCTATGCGATGCTGATGCTGGTGGTACAGGCAGTGGCTTAACAAACTGTACCACAGTGCTGGCCCCTCTGTTATTCTTATCTTTAGGTAATTGTAATTTTTGTTAGAGTTAAATTTTCAGATAACTGCAACTTAAGTAACACATTTTAGATTTATTTATTTTTATTGGAAAGTCAGATTTATCTCCTGTCAGGAGATACAGAGAGAAAGATCTTCAATCCTCTGGTTCACTCCCCAAGTGGCTGCAACAGCTGGAGCTGAGCCAACTGAAACCAAGAGCCAGGGGTTTCTTCTGGATCTCCAATGCAGGTTCAGTGTCCTCAGGCCTTGGGCCATCCTCAACTGCTTTCCCAGGCCACAAGAAGAGAGCTGGAAGGGAAATGGAACAACCGGGACACAAACCAGTTTACGTATGGGATCCTGACGCTTGCAAGATGACGACTTTAGCTCCTGAGCCATTGTGCCATTTTCAACCTTTTAGTGACTCTGGACCTAAAATGAGTCTGTTGTAGACAATATGTAGTTGGATCACATTGTTTTCAATTCTTTTTGCCAATTTCTGATTGGAAAGTTTAATCCAGTTTAATATAGTCAAATTATTGATAGTGATCTGCATCGTTTTGCTGTTTTCAAATATGCATTATAGCTTTTCTTTTGTGTTTCATTTCCTGCTTCATTTTTTATATTTAGTTAATACTTAGTTCTCATTTTATATTCAGACACAGTCCCCAATTTGCTGTGCTTCAAATTATAATTTTTCAGCCTCACAGTGGTGCAAAGGCAATGTACTTTCAGTAGAAATCATACTTTTGCATTTGAGTTTCTGGGCTGTCCATATGCAGTACAACACACAAGTACAGTGGGCTGGAGTTGAGTCAGACCAAAGCCTGGAGCCTAGGACTGTATCCAGTCAGGGGCCCAAAGCACTTGGACCATTCTCTCCTGCTTTCCAAGGCACTTTACCAGGGAACTGGTTTGAAGTGGTGCAACCTGGGCTTGTGCTCGTAGGGGATGCCAGTATTTAGGCAGCAGTCCAACCCACAGGACTGCAATGTGGGCCTCGACCTTTATCCTTTAAAGTGATTAAGATGGTATCTCATTCATTTGTGCAGCTAGCAGATTACCCAAGTCTGGATAATTTATATAAAGAGCAGACATTTGTTTTCTCTCAGTTTTGGAAGCTGGATAGTCCAAGATTAAGGCTCTAGCGTGTTTGGTTGACTGGTCAGGGCTGCTCTCTGCTTTTAGGCTTGAGCCTTGTTGTGGACACTTCCGCAGGGGAGGAAGAACTGTGGCTTCACCTGGTGGAAGGAGGGCAAGTGCCCAGTGCTGTTTGAAGCCTCTTGTGTAAGAACCTCAGTCACATTCTTATGTAAGAATCCATTCACATTTAATACTATCACATTTGCCATGCAGTTTCAGTGCCAGATCTTTGGAATAGATTTACATAGCAGATGGCAAATTTTATGCTTGTGCTTTTTTTTTTTTTTTAGGATTTATTTATTTTTATTGGGAAGGCAGATCAGATTTACAGAGAGAATGAAAAACAGATAGATCTTCCATCTGCTGGTTCACTCCCCAAATGGCCACAACAGACTTAGATGAGTTAATCTGGAGCCAGGAGCTTCTTCGAGGTGTCCTACATGGGTGTAGGGACCCAAGGCCTCGAGCCATCTTCTGCTTTTCCAGGCCATAAGCAGGGAGTCGCATAGGATGTGGAGCAACCAGGACTGGAACTGACGTCCTTATGGGATGCTGGCACTGCAGTTGGAAGCTTAATTAGCTTACTATACCATGATGCCCAACTTTCTTTTTTCCCCTCCCTTCTGTGTTCCCTTTTTTAAAATCTTTTTCTTCTTTTCTCTTTTCCTTTTTTCTTTCTCTTTTTTTATTTTCCAATTTTCTGTTCTGCTAATAATTGTTGATATGTGTTTTAAAGATTTATTTTTATTATTTTTTCATTGGAAAGGCGGGTATACAGAGAGGAGAGACAGAGAGGAAGATCTTCCGTCCGATGATTCACTCCCCAAGTGAGCGCAACGGGCCGATACTATGCCGATCCGAAGCCAGGAGCCTCTTCCGGGTCTCCCGCGCGGGTGCAGGGTCCCAAAGCTTTGGGCCGTCCTCGACTGCTTTCCCAGGCCACAGGCAGGGAGCTGGAAGGGAAGCGGGGCTGCCGGGATTAGAACCGGCGCCCATATGGGATCCCGGGCGTGCTAGGCGAGGACTTAGCCACTTGCGCCACCGCGCCGGGCCCGATATGTGTTTTATAAGTTTAAGTTATGCCAAGTCCAAGTGACTAAAGTTAGAGTTGCTTATGGCTTCCAGGGAGTTTTTGCTTATTCCACTCTTGGCTTATATTTGTAATTCAGTAGCTAGAAAATTCGTATGGATTTTTACTATCACAAGAGCATATCTGTGTCTATTAACTAATCTGGTTTTTGCATCTCCTCTAAATTGCTTTTTTTTTGTTATGTGCTTTAAGCTTCTGAAAAGTCTGGTCTGTCAGAACCTGTTGGCTGGTGATGCCAGATGGGAGGAGGTTGGCATTTCCTGACACTCCCAAGTTTATAGTTAGGATGGGAACAATGCTGTCCAACTAGAAATAATCTACTATTGTTACTGAATCTTAACTTTCAAAAGTGACATAAAATTGTTCATATTTGTAATGTGTCTTATGAAGTCTTGATATGTATGTACATCTTAAGCATTTCTTGTTATGGTAAAAATATTCAAAATACTATCTTTGATTATTTAAGTGTGCTTCTGGGCAAAACCAGGAAGATGCACCGCAACACAAAACATCCTGCCTCTTTCCTTTTGTCTCACTGACTCCCTCACACAGTTTGTCACATGTCAGGAGGTTTGGTCGGAGTAGGAGTGTGGAAAGCACTTTCCAAAAGTTTATTTCAACTTGTCTTTCGCACCTTCTTTTTGTCTTCTCCCGTCCTAGAAGAAGAGCTGACTGTTGAGTCTCCTATGCCCTGAATCACAGTCTGTCTATCTCCGTAGATATATGTACGCACACACCCATATGTATGCTTTTTGGCTGTTGTGAATAATGCTTTGATGAACATTCACAGAAAAGTTTTTATGTGTAAGTGTTTTTATTGCTTTTGGGTGCACATATACCTAGTTGTGGAATTTCGGGGTTATATGCTAACTCGGATTAACTACTTGTGGAACTGCCAGAGGTTTCCATAGCCAGTGTATCATTTTATGTTTTTATCAGCAGTGTAAGGAATCTGGTTTCTCCACATCCTCCTAAACCTTGCGGTTGTCTGAATTTTTGACAATAGCCAGTCTAGTGCGTATGAAGTAGACCTGCTATGGTTTTGATTTACATTTCTGTTATGAATAATGAAATCAAATATCTTTTTATTTACCACTTGCACATCTTTTAAAAAAAATTGTTCACATTCCAAGCCTCTTTAAATAATTAAGTTGTTTTTCTGTTAAGTTTCAAGAATGTTTTATGTATTTTGGTTATAAGTGTCTTGTTAGCTTTGTCTTTTCTCCCGTTTACTTTATTGGTAAACTTGGTTGAAATCCTAAAGTTTTTGTTTTGATGAAGGCCAGTTTATATATATATATTTTTTTTCCTTTTATCATTTGTATTTTGGTGTTTTGAAGAAACCATTTCCTAATCCAATATTATGGTTTACTGCTGTGTGTTCTTTTAAGCAAAGAACTCATTTATCAGTACTTATGGACCGCAACTTGTTTTAGCTTTAGCTACTATGCGACTTCTCTTGGCCCATGAGATCGCTTTTATTTGCTGCTTTGCTCTTCAGATGGTTGCAACAATCAGGCTGAAGTCAGGAGCTTCTTCCACATCTCCCATATGTGTGGCAGGGCCCTAAATGCTTGGACCTGTTCCCCCTGTTTTCCCCAGAGCCTCAGGGAACTGGGATGGAAGTTGAGCAATTGGAATTTGAGCCAGCACTCATATGAGATATTGGCATCTTAGGCAGTGGCTCTGCCCACTGATTATGATGCCAACCCTTTGTTTTACAAGATTCATTTGTTTGAAAGGCAGATTAATAGGTAGAAAGGGAAGAAGAGTGGAAGTGAGTGAGAGAGGAATGGATAAAGAGACAGAGATCTTATATCTTCTAGTTCACTCCTTAAATAACTGCAGAAACTTTTGGCCAGGCCAAAGTCAGGATCCAGGATTCTATCTGATTCTCCTCTGTGGTTGGCAGGAACTTAAGTACTTGGGCCACCATCTTTTGCCTCCCAGGTGCAGCAGGAAACTGAGGTACAAAGTAGCCAAGACTCCAACAGGCCTTCCAATGTGCATGTCACAAGCTGTGGTTTAGACTGCTGGACTACAACACCTGCCCCTGATTGTGCTCTTCAATTCACGAAGGATTTTAAGTTTGACCGATTTTTGTTTTTTCTTCCGTTGTTTATTTTGGTGTCATATTCAAAATCATTACCAAATTCCAAATCATCATCGTACCCCTTGTATTTTCTTCTTGGAGTTTACGTTTTGAGATTGGGGTTAACATAAGACAGAAATCCACCTCCATCCTCTCATGTGTTGGTATCCAGTTTTCATGTAACTATTTGTTGAAGAGACTGTCCTTTCCCAGTGGGTGATCTTGGCACCATTGTTGAAGATCATGGAGCCATATGGACAAGGATAGTGATGCTTTACTATTTATAGTATCGTGTTGGAACAGGCACTGTAGCATAGTAAGTAAAGCTGCCGCCTACAGTGCTGGCATCCCATATGGGGTCCAGTTTGAGTCCTGACTGCTCCTCTCAATCCAGCTCCCTCCTAGTACGCCTGGGAAAGCAGTGGAAGGTGACCCAAGTGCTTAGGTTCCTGCGTCCACATGAGAGCCCCAGAAAAGTTCCTGGCTCATGGCTTTGGCTTGGTCCAAACTCTGGCCGTTGCAAACATTTGGGGAGTAGACCAAAGATCTCTGTTTTTCTCTATCTCTTAACTCTGCCTTTCAAATAAATAAATAAAAATAAAGTAGTGTCATAGTGTGTGTGATTTCTGCAATTTATCCTTGTATATTTCTGAAATTTAGCTGTAAGTTGTTCCATTAGTCCTTGAACACATGTGCTTAACCATATAATATGATAGCACTGTGGAACAATCAGTACTTCCTTTCTCATCCCAGAGGTCCCAACTCTTTTTTTTTTTTTGATTTATTTTTATTATTTTTTCATTGGAAAGGCGGATGTACAGAGAGGAGAGACAGAGAGGAAGATCTTCCGTCCGATGATTCACTCCCCAAGTGAGCGCAACGGGCCGATACTATGCCGATCCGAAGCCAGGAGCCTCTTCCGGGTCTCCCACGTGGGTGCAGGGTCCCAAAGCTTTGGGCCGTCCTCGAATGCTTTCCCAGGCCACAGGCAGGGAGCTGGATGGGAAGCGGGGCTGCCGGGATTAGAACCGGCGCCCATATGGGATCCCGGGCGTGCAAGGCGAGGACCTTTAACCACTTGCGCCACCGCGCCGGGCCCAGAGGTCCCAACTCTTGATTAGGAAAATATCGTTTTATTTTGCTTGATTTTTGAGATTTGTATAAATACACACATTTCTCACTTAAAGATTTATTTATTACTGGAAAGGCAGATTTACAGAGAAAAGGCAAGATAGAAAGATCTTCTGTCTGCTGTTCATTCCCCAAGTGGGCACAAAGGCTGGAGCTGAGCCTGTCTGAAGCCAGGAACCAGGAACTTCTTCCTGGTGCTCCAGTGGGGTCCCAAGGCTTTGGACTGTCCTCTACCACTTTCCCAGGCTATAGCAGGGGCTGAATGGGAAGTGCAGCAACCAGGATAGGAACCAGTGCCCATATGGAATCTTGGCATATACAAGGTGAAGATTTAGTTACTAGGCCATTGTGCCAGACCCTGCATATTAGTTAATTAACTAATTAATTAATTAACTTGAAATTCAGAGTTACAAAGAGAGATTGGGTAAGACAGAGAGGCAGATCTTTCATTTACTGGTTCATTCCCTAAACAGCTGGAGCTGAGCCATTTTGAATCTAGGAGCCAGGAGCTCCTTCCAGGTCTTCAGCACAGCTGCAGGGACCCAAGGACTTGATCTTCCCTCTTCTGCTTTCCCAAGTCGTAAGTAGGGAGCTGCATCAGGAAGTGCAACAGATGGGACTTGAATTGATGCCCCTATGGGATGCTGGCACAAGCAGAGGATTAGCCTGATATGTTATCATACTCACCCCATAGTATATAATCTTACATGGCTTGTGTTTCAAAATGTAAGTTAGTTGTATGTAGAATGGCTGTGATTTTGATGCAGTGATTCTGTGTCAATTTTTTAAAAAAGATTTACCTACTATTGAAAAGTCAGATTTACAGAGAGAAAGAGAGACAGATCTTCGGTGTGCTGGTTCACTCCCCAAGGGGCCGCAGTGAGTGGAGCTGAGCTGATCTGAAGCTGGAGCCAGGAACTTCCTTTGGGTCTCCCATGTGAGTGTGCAGGGTCCCAAGGCTTTGGGCTGTCCTCCACTGCTTTTCCAGGCCACAAGGAGGGAGCTGGAAGGGAAGTGGAGCATTGGGTCATGAACTGGTGCCCTTATGGGATCCTGAATTTAGCCAGTGGGCTTTTATACTAGGCCAAATTGTATTTCAGTTTTTAAAAAAGATTTTATTTATTTGAAAGACAGAGTTACAGAGTAAAAAGAAAGGAAGAAGGAAGCAAAGGAAGACAGAGCAAGAGAGGAAAACAGAGAGATCTTCCACCCCTAGTTCACTCCCCAGTTGGCTGCAGTGGCCATGCTGCAGCTAGACCAGGCCAAAGCCAGGAGCCTGGAACTTTGTCTAGATTTCCCAGGTGGATACAGGGACCCAAGCACTTGGGTCATCTTGTGCTGCTTTCCCAGGTCAGTAGTGAATCAATGAGTCTGGATTGGAAGTGAAACAGTCAAGACTTGAATTGGCACCCATACGGGATGCCAGCATTCCAGATGGCAGCTTTAGCAGCTCTGCCATAATGTTGGCCTGATTTTATATATATATATATATATCAGTTTGTTCATACTTGGCTTTATCAGGACATTCCCAAACGCTTGTGGAAAATAATATTTTTTTACATACAAAGTTTTTTTAAACTCATGAACTGTTTTTTTTTTCATAATAGACATTTTATATTAATGGTTGGGTTATTTCCAGTTTTAGGGCCATAATGAATGAAGCTATTAGCCTAGTTTTGTATGTGTAAGTGCATATACCTGTTACGTCTGTTTGTTTGTTTGTTTAAGGCCGGGGTAAAGAGAGAGGAAGGGGACAACAGAGAGAGGGAGAGAGCAGTCTCCCATTTGCTGATTTACTCTCAACCTGTCTGCAACAGCCAGGGCTGGGCCAGGCTGTAACTGGGAGCTCAGTTTGAATCTCCCACATGGGTGACAGGATCCTAGGTGCTCAGCTGTACATCAGCAAGGAGCTGGAATTGCAAGTGGAGCTGGGACTTGAATCCAAACCCTGTGATATGAGATGTAGCATTCCAAACAGTGTCTTTACCACTATTATTAGAAATTTTCATTGAGAGAAGTATAGGTTCATATGCAGCTGTGAGCAATAATAGATGCTTTGTATCCTTACCAAGTTTCCCCTCCTTGTAACATTTTGCAAGCTATGTCTCACCATCACAATCAGAGTTGATATTGATATAATCCAGAGATCTTACTCCAGTCTCCAGTTTTACTCCCTTCTGATTTGTTTCTTAAAGAAAAACAAATGGTTTAACTTGTAGAGTCAAGAGTCATTTGTTCTTTCTTGATTATAATGCTCAGCATGCAAATTATATCTACCTCTTGCTGCAGAAAATGGCTCCTTGCCACTTCCCTAGGACATTTAATCCAGGCAGAATAATTCCTGGGCAACCTTCATCTATATGTCTGCCAACAGTTGCCACCTTTCTTTTCTTACAGTGTTATGTAAACTCTCTTATCCAGAGTAACTGGCTCTTCATTGCAGCTGAGTGTTCATATGCAGTAAAGCGAACCTGACAGATTCTGAACTTCATATAAAGCATCTGCCATGGTTTACCCCATCTCTGATGATCCTGAAAGCACTTAGGAATCTGGCAGTATGTTGGTGTCACCATTCTTTGCTGGACAATATGGAAAAACAGATTGGCTCAGTCTATTTTGGCCCTAGATTTTCACTCTGAAAAGAGTTTGTATGACTAAGATACTGACACTTGTTCTTGTCGTTGTGTAGGTTCGCTATGAACAGCATAGAGAGATGCATTTTGCTTATTTACAATTTCTTAAATTTTGGTAATGAAATTATTATTTTAATTAAATGTAAAACTGTAGTATTTTAGTCCCAAGAGAACAGAATTTTTCGTGATTAAAAGACAGACTACACATAAGAACTAGTGAGAATTGACAATATTTTTCCAAAAATTTTTACCAAGGTTTTATTTATTATCACTAGCTTAAGTCTTCTCCTTTCTCTGTCTTTCATTTCTAGAGTCAACAGAAGAGGAAAACTTCAGCTATATGTATATATTTTAAAATTTATTTGTTTTTATTTGTAAGGCAGATTTTTACAGAGAGGGAAGTAGAGACAGAAAGGTCTTCTATCCACTGGTTCGCTCCCCAAATGGCTGCAACAACCAGAGCTGAGCTGAAATGAAGCCAGGATCCAGATGGCGTCCTAGCTGGTCCGCCCTCATTCCAGTTCCCTGCTAACGCACCTGGAAGGAAGGCAGCAGAAGATGCTCCAAATGGTTGGCTCCCTGCCATTTATGTGAAAGACCTGGAAGCAGTTCCAGGATCCTGACTTCACCCTGGCCCAGCCTTGCCTGTTGTGGCCACCAAGAGAGTAGACAAGCAGATAAAAGATCTTTTTATTTTTCTGATTTTTTTTTTCTTTTTCTCATAACTCTGCTTTCAAATAAGTATAAATCTTTTTTTTTTTTTAAGATTTATTTTTATTACAAAGTCAGATATACAGAGAGGAGAGATCTTCCATCCAATGATTCACTCCTCAAGTGACCGCTGTGGTCAGTGCTGCGCCGATCCGAAGCCAGGAACCAGGGACTTCTTCCAGGTCTCCCACACGGGTTCAGGATCCCAAGGCTTTGGGCCCTCCTCCACTGCTTTTCCAGGCCACAAGCAGGGAGCTGGATGGGAAGTGGAGCTGCCAGGATTAGAACTGGCACCCATATGGGATCCTGGCACATTCAAGGCAAGGACTTTAGTCACTAGGCCACGCTGCCAGCCCAAATAAGTATAAATCTTAAAAAACAAAACAGAGGGTGGTAGAGATCAGACCTTGGTTGTGACAGTTTGAGGATTTCATGTTGATTAATCTATCGGTCAGAGTCATAGAGAGGACTTTTTTGCATTCTCTCTCATCACATCCAGGAATATATTAGGTGAAAACAGCCATGTTTACCTTTTACTTTTCTTTGACAATCCATCCTCTGGGTTGTTGAATTGATATTCTCATGTCAATAATGACTACTCACATTACTTAGCAATCAGATATTTGCCCGTGTGACTTCCTGTTGCTGTGTAGCTGATGGACATTAGTGTGATGGAGCCTGCTCAGGGGGATGATCAACCCAGGCAGGACTGTCCATAGGTGATGCTGGAGTCCAGCAGCTGCCAGCTTCCCCTAGGGCTAGCCCCACCAGGCTTGCTGAGCCTCTTCTCTCTGGGGAGCTGAGATCTTGGGGCTTCTCTTCAAGGCCTACTCCTGCTCCTCAGTGTGGGTATTGTCGTGACTCAAGTCAGGTCCAGGACTGTACTGGGGCATCAGGTCCAGTACACTGCCTGCAGCTGGGCTGCTAGACACCCGACAGGGCCCTCCTGGTTTTTGAGAGTCCTAAAGAAACTCAGAGTTCCTAGATGTCTTTTTTACTTGTTCCCACCTTCTGGCTTAAAACCACATTTTAGACCAAGAGTTCCTAAACCAAGGATCTGCTGTGAGCACTCTGAACCCCCTTTCCTTGATGAAAAATAGCTGTTATAAATTCACTTTGTAGAAAGATAAAATATAACATTGCCTAATCCATAAAACAGTAAACATTATAAAATAATGGTTGGGATTGAAAGAATACACAGGAAAAGCGTGGAGTTCTATTTATCAGATTATTAACATTTCTGTTCTAGGACTAGACCTGATTGTTTATCTTTGTTTTTCCAAAGTTTATCACAGTTTAATTTTCACTTTTACATATTTTCCAAAAGCAATATTTTTAAAAATTTGTTTGCTTATTTATAAACCATGAAAGATTGAAAATAAAAGCGCTTTGTAGAAAGACCTATATACAAAGTCATAAATTTTTGTCAGAGGCAACAGAATAGTTGAGGTATGTCAGAAAGGAAACACATCTTCCAGAATAGCGGTATAGAGCAAATTGAGATGTCAGTTCCAAATCTGAGACATTCGTTCCCTGACCAAAAATAAAGCCAAAAGTTTTCATATGTAATAGTAAATGAAAGGTGGCTGCTTCACTCTTGCTTTAAAATAGCATGTTTAAATAGAGTCCCACTCCCTGTGTGGAGACCTTTTTAACAGATAAAAATAGAACTTATCCTCTGGGAGCTCATAGGCAGGGCATGACAGATCACACTTGACTTAGTCTTTTGAAATAGGAATGATAATATTCCTGCTTAAGTGGTTGTTATAAAAAGTAATTAAAAAGCACTACTTAGTATTCACAAAGTACTATTTTTAGATATGTGGAATAACAAATTCTCTGTTTACTAATTGTAAGTAAATGTTTATTGAATGAGTCAGGGATTGTGCTAAATATAATATTAAAACGAGTTTTGTTTTAGTTAATACTTGGGGGAGCAATTCCAGAGTTACATAGAAGGGCCCAGTGCAGTAGCCTAGTGGTTTTAAGTCCTCACCTTGCATGCACCGGGATCCCATATGGGTACCAGTTCGTGTCCCGTCTATTCAACTTCTCTTCCAGCTCTTCTGGGAAAGCAGTTGAGGATGCCCTGAAACCTTGGGATGCAGCCTGAGAGAAGCTTCCTGGCTCCTGGCTGCCAGCTTAGCTCTGGCCATCGTAGCCACTTACGGAGTGAACCAGCCAGGAGCTTCTTCCAGGTCTCCCACACAGGTGCAGGGTCCCAAGGCTTTGGGCCATCCTCGACTGCTTTCCCAGGCCACAAGCAGGGAATGTGTGGCTGCTGAAATTAGAATTGGTGTCCATGTGGGATCCCAGCACGTGCAAGGTAAGGACTTTAGCCACTAGGCTACAGCGCCGGACCCTGTTTTGTTATTCCTGTTCCATCCTATCTGGTGGCAGACAATATCAG
Source organism: Ochotona curzoniae (assembly GCF_017591425.1). NCBI lineage: Eukaryota > Metazoa > Chordata > Mammalia > Lagomorpha > Ochotonidae > Ochotona > Ochotona curzoniae. The sequence goes on along the minus strand of NW_024465926.1, from coordinate 12,550,284 downwards.
TTCCCCTCACCCCCCACAACTGCCATAAAAGGGACAAAAGACAAAGGAAAAAGGGATGGGAAAGAAACTTCATGATTTAACTTTTTCAGAAAAACCTTAATTTAGTGTAAAAATCTTTGCCTTGTAGCACCCTGGTGGAGAAGAGGTTCTGCTGGAACAAGCTGGCGTGGATGCAAGCGAGAGCTTTGAAGATGTCGGCCACTCCTCGGATGCCAGGGAGATGCTAAAGCAGTATTACATTGGCGATGTGCACCCGGTAAGAGCCGTGAGGGCTGCGAGCGGAAAAGGCTGCTGACGTCGCAGAATAGAACCAGGGGAAGAATTACTCACACGGAAGTTCGGTTCAATCCAACCAACAGGTTAAAACTATCTCCAGAACCGTCTAGCCCTGTCATGATAGGCTACAACCTCCTTGTGCCAGACAGCACCTGTGGTGTCTGAAAAGCTGAAGGAATTGATAGCACATCATTCTTTTCGTTGATTGACTTTTTTGTAATGCAGTTAATGGCATCTCTACTTAAAATAGTGCTTTGATTGTTCTTGTAATTTCTACCCTAAAAGCAATAAGTATTTTTAACGTTTTAATTTATTTTTATTTTTTTTTGAAATGCAGTATTGCAGATAGAGGGAGAACCAGAGAGATTGACATCTTCCATCCATTGGTTTACTCCCCCAGAGGTACAAAGGCTGGAATTAAGTTATTCCAAAGCCAGCAGCCAGAAGCCAGGAGATTTTTCCAGGTCTCTCACATGGATGTAGGGTTCCCAAGGCTTTGGGCCATGGAGCCAGCCTCCTATTATTATTATTATTAAAATATTTATTTGTTTGTTTGTTTATTGGAAAGTCAGAATTAGAGATGGAGAGGCAGAGCTCTGCTGTTGGCTGGTGGACAGTTAGTTGCTTTCTTCAGACCCTGTCGGTCTTCTGGGGTGACTGACAGCAGGATGTAGTCTCTTATTCCAGGATTAGAAACAAGCACATACTAATGATGTCAGGTGGCTCCTGGCTGGACTTGTTTCACGTTCTTCATTGAGAAAAAATTCAAGGAGGAGACATAAACAAAGGTGAGCAGAGAAGCCAGATGTATTTAAAGCTAAAGTACATAGTGCGAGGAAGCTGGATAGAGAATGAACAGAAATTGTCAGTGTTTTGGATCGTGTTTTATACTATCTGGAAGTAGAGAAGATGGTGTCTCGCTGGGGCCTTAATTGTGTTTTCAAAGAACATGGAGTCTGAGGTGGGGCTTGAGTACCATCCATTTTCTTGCCTTTTTTTTTTTTTGAAATCATGGAAGTGCACTGGGACATCTGATGCAAATGATCATTACTTGAACACAGCCTGCAGCTAGCCCTGACTCTAAACTTGCAGTAGTGGAACTTGTGGTCTCTGCTGCATGGGGAGGGAAGGTTAGGCAGTGTAGACTTGACTGTTAGTGCTATGCTGCAGGACAGTAAAACAGTGTCGTCAGACCTCAGCCCCTACTCTGTCACTAACTCCTTCTCTGCCTAACCAGTGAGAATTCATTTGGCTACATCTTAAAATACGCTTTTTTTTTTTCTTTTTAACAGAATGACCTTAAACCTGGGCATGGTAGTAAGGTAAGAAGTCATCAGTTTGTCTTGTGTATTACAGTTGTTTAGATTTCTGCTTATACAAGTAGAATTTTTTAAAATCATCTTTTATGTTAAAAAAAAGTATCTATTTGCCCCAAGAGAAATTCTGTTTCAGTATATCATCTCAGCAGAAAAGAACAGCTGAGTCTTGAGAACAGAAGGAAAAATTTTGTTTTTCATGATACAGTTCCATAGGTTCAGGGACTCTTTTTTTTTTTTTTTTAACTGAAACTTCAAATTTATGTTCCTTATAGCTTTATCTATTTTTTTTAAAGATTTTTTTTTAAATTGGAAAGGCAGATATACAGAAAGAAGGAGCTACAGAGAGAAAGAGCTTCCATCCAGTGGTTAACTCCCCCATGGCCACATGGCCAGAGCTGAGCTGATGTGAAGCGAGGAACCAGGTCTCTGGGTCTCCCATATGAGTACAGGGTCCCAAGACTTTAGGTCACCCTCTGCTGCTTTCCCGAGGAGTTGGAAGGGAAGTGGAATAGCCAGAACACAAATTGGTACCCATATGGGATCCCGGCACATGCAAGGCAGTGATTTAACCACTTGGCTGTTGTGCCAAGTCCTCCATATAGCTTTGAAAAATTATTTTACAGGTTTAGTTATAGAAAAACATCTTATTATTTAGAACATAATAATAATATAGGAATTGGAAAATTGACTTTCTCTTACAAGTATCTTTATCTACTACAGAAACCTTTCTGTCCCCAGTTCACAAACTTATTTCTTTTAGTCCTGTAGGCCCAAAGAGGCCCACATTCTTCCCAATTTCACAGTAGTAGAGCAGACCAAAAGATGAAGTGGTTGAGTCCTTGAAGACCTTAATGTAACTGAATCGCATACCAGCAAGAAAATATGAAAGCCTTTTCTGCTTCCCCCAAACTGGATGGTTCATCTTCCAAACTTTGCTAATTTTCTTAGATTTCTTTTCCTCCAGTGGGAGCTGTTATGCTACCCTCTGGTTGAAATGGACAACAGTTTCGTTGTGACCTGAGATATCATGGAGGCAACAAGGCCTCCCCGTTTTCCTTCTTACGGCTTGTTGCTTCCGTTTCCTCCTTGAACAGTATGACTGAACAGATGTGATGCAACAGTTAAATTAGCCTGGACTCTGTTCTTTCCCCTGGAGAGGCTGCTTGCTGACAGTTCCTGCCAGCTGTTGTCCTGTAGTCCTCAGTTTTTGTGTAAATCAAGTCTTTCTTCTTGCTAGACTCTTTGACTCTGGAAGATTTGAATTATTTATAAAAGAGGACTGAAATGATCCCTTATAACATCTGTCAGGTGGTTTGTATTCCCCTCCTCACAAATGCCCCTCCCACCCTGGAATCCTCACTTTCATTATTAAGGGAAAAATCTAAGCCAAGTGTGGCCTCGATGACTGATTTGAACATGACCAGGAGGTATTACTCTTGAGAAGTCAACATTTGATTTGAGAAGTATTCCCATTTGTGTAAGAGACAAATCTTATAATCTAGGAGATACTACTTACTTCTGCTGTGCAATGACAGTACGCTTTACATTTAACAAAAATGTTTTAAAATTATTATTACTATATGAAGTAATATTTTCACTGCTGCATAATAGTTAGTTGGGATTGTGCTTAAGAATGGAGAATGTTCTTCAAATTCTGTTCCTGATATAATCTCAATTGGAATACCTTAGTGTTTATAATTTGTGGGCTTCCGGTTTTCTAATTCAGAATCTGTGGAGGTAAGGCTTGAATTTGGGTTTTAAGTAACCCAGGAGATAACTAGGGAGCCACACACTATTCTTTTGACTCACTGATAAGCCCATTTTCTCATTTGGAACTTAAAGAAAGTGAGTCCTTTTCTGTGGAAGAACTCTGTCTGCCTTCTGTAGGCCAAAGAACTAATTAGAGATTTCGCTGAAATTAAAACTTTTTAGTTTTGCATTACAGGAAAGAAACCACTTCAGCTTAACAAGTTCAGCAATAACTTAGTCCCTGTTAGATTAAAGAGTGACAAGACAGTGTTTTCACGCTTCTCTTCTCCTTTTGTCACCTGTACTCGAGAGACGTGAGCCCATTAATTACAGTCCTGTTAGTTGCTCGTATGTGTTTCCAGTCACACTGCTGCGTTTCAGGTACTGGAGGCAAAGAAAAGCCTTTCATGAAAAATGCAAGGCCACCTACACTACACAGAGCAGTGTTCCAGCCTGATTTCAGATCCTGGATGAGATTTATTTGTTTTTACTTATTTGTTTTGAAAGATTAATTTTTAAATTGTAAAGTCAGATTTACCAGGAGAGACAGAGAAAAAGATCTTCCATCCGCTGGTTCACTCTTCAAGTGGCCGCAATGGCTAGAACTGAGCCAGCTGAAGCCAGGAGCCAGGAGTTCCACCCTCTTATGAGGGTGCTGGGTCCCAAGGCTTTGAGCCATCTGCTGCTTTCCCAATTCATAAGCATGAAGCTGGATTGGAAGTGGAGCAGCCAGGACTCAAAACTCGTGCCCATATGGAATGCCGTCAGCACAGGCTGAGTATTACCCTGGTACATCACTGTACTGGCCCTTTATTTTTATATTTGAATTTTGCCATATCTTAAGGGAAATGTTTTCTACTAACCTAACTCTAAGTATTGTCTGCTTTGCAAGACTGTGACTGTTAAGCTGTATTTTCACTCAGAAAGAAATGGTTTCCAGTAAGTTCCTTTTTTTTTTTAAAGATTTATTTATTTTTATTGGAAAGACAGATAAACAGAGGAGGAGAAACAGAGAAGAACTTCCATCCGCTGATTCACTCCTCAAGTGGTCCCAACAGCTAAAGCTGAGCAAATCCGAAGCCAGGAGCCAGGAACTTCTATGTTTCTCACATGGGTGCAGGGTTCCAAGACTTTGGGCCCTCATTGACTGCTTTCCTAGGCCACAAGCAGGGAGCTGGATGGGAAGGAGGGGTGGGCAGGGATTAGAACCGGCGCCCATCTGGATCCTGGTTTGTACAAGACGAACACTTTAGCTGCTAGGCTACTGCACAGGGCCCAAGTTCTGATACTTCTTCATCATATCTCATAAACATTTCAGAACAGGTTTGGATGCAGCATGCTGTGCTGCTCAGGAGAGTATCCCGGCAGGCACTCTTATAGTAGCTGGTGGGAAAGAAGGAACAGTGAACTTCTAGTGGTGCTCACGCAGGCCTCCTAGGTAGGAGAGGGTGGTGCATCCTTTCTTCCCTTTAGAAAGTAACTTTATTATAGTCTTTGCTAAAGTACCCTTGGTTCAAAAATCATGTGTCTTTAAAATTCAAATTCATTTGATATGAGCCTTTCATTTTACAAATGAAAAAATTACTCATAGTTTTGAGCTTAAAGGTACCAGACATAATTTTGGTAATGGGCAGCTTTACAAAATACGAGGAGTCCTCTTCATGTGTGTGTGTATTAATGTATTTATTTCCTGGTGGGGTTAAAGCCTTCAAAAAACTTGAACATTAGGAACCAGTTTTATGGCTTCTCGACCTTTTGGTTAAGATCAAGTGTAGGAACCAGTTTTATTGAAACAATTTTTATAGTTTTGAGCTGAACTCGAAGTACACTTAGAGTAGTTTTGTTGTTTGCAAGTAAAGAAGCATGAATATTAATCACTTTGTTGGTCTGATGCTAGGAATAATTTTGAATTCAGTTAATTGTCTCATAACAAAAATCATAGCATCACAATTGCAAACTCTCTGTGTGAAAAGTTGAGAGTGTTCAAGTCTGAGCACGAACACAGCTGGCCAGGTATGCCTCAGCACCCAGAGGATCAAAGCAAGTTAGTTATAAACTGTAGATATTGCACTTAAGCATCCGTCAGGGTTAGCGCAGAGCTTTGGTGTGGAAATGAGGGTTGAGCACTATGCATAAACAAGGGTGGAGGGGAAGGAAGGTTAAGTGTTAGAGCTCTTTTCAGTTTTGAAAAGTAAAAAGTAACTTAGTTGGTTTCTTTTCAACTTGGGGAGTTGGCTGCTCAGGGCTGTTGTGCCTTAAACATCTTTTTTGCTATAATTGATTAGAAGCGGGGCCCTGGTAATTTGACACATTTATTTAGCAGTCAGTATCTGAAAGGGAGCGGGTGCTTCTTTTTGTCTAATGTATTAGGTGTGTATACTCCTTTGCGCCAACCCTTCCCACTCGGGGATGAGTGATAGTGGATACTTAGTTCAAAAACACCATCAATGTTTAAAATATTTCATTATTTATTAGAAACAATTATGATTTCAGCATATTATGGTCTTGGCTTCTTTTTGTTTTATTCACTTCCTCTGTCTCCGTCCCTCTTCCTGTCTTTATCCATATCCCCATCCTTTTGTCTTCTCTTAGTTGCTTATTTATTGCATTTTCTAAGATTCATTCTAGCCAGCACATTTACAGGGCTTTTTGTTACAAAAGAAGCTTAAAGGGCCTGACACAGTGGCCTAGTGGCTGAATCCTAACCTTACATGCACCGAGATCCCAAATGGGCACTGGTTCATGTGGTTGTTCCACTTCCAGTTCAGCTCCCTGCTTGTGTCCTGGGAAAGCAGTCGAGGATGTCCTGTAGCCTTGGGATCCTGCACTGGTGTGGGAGACCCAGAAGCAGCTCCTGGCTCTTTGCTTTGGACTGGCTCAGCTCTTGCCATTGCAGCCACTTGGGGAGTGAAGCAGAGGACAGAAGATCTTTGTCTCTCTCCTTCTTTGTATAAATCTTATTTTCCAATAAAAATAAGTAAATGTTAAAAAAAAAAAAGCTAAAAGCTCTGAAATCTAGACATTGACTATGAACTATGGTACTTTTAATGTTATAGATTAAATATTGTAATACATGTATTATTCTCATAAGGTTTTCAAATTTTTATAGTCACTAACTACATTGTTTATACTGTAAGTCATTGGTGTATATGGAGCACAAAATGTGGATTTTTAAAATGGGTTTCAATTTTTTGGCTACTTTAGTGGAATTTTTTTTAAAGATTTATTTATTTATTGGAAAGTCAGATATACAGAGAAGAGGAGAGACAGAGAGGAAGATCTTTCGTCCAATGATTCACTCCCAAAGTGAGCTCAACGGCCACTGCTATGCCGATCCGAAGCCAGGATCCAGGAACTTCTTCCTGGTATCCCACGTGGGTGCAGGATCCCAAAGCTTTGGGCCGTCCTCGACTGCTTTCCCAGGCCACAAGCAGGGAGCTGGATGGGAAGTGGGGCTGCCGGGATTAGAACCGGCGCCCATATGGGATCCTGGCGTGTTCAAGGCGAGGACTTTAGCCGCTAGACCACGCCACTGGGCCCATGTAGTGGAATATTTAAGAGGGCATTGTTATAAACTAATTCGGTGAGTTTGCTACCATCACTATCTTTTGTCTCCAAACTGTTTGTAAGACAGCCAGCACTTATATTTTTCTTTTTTTTTAAAATAAAGATTTATTTGTTTTTTATTGCAAAGTCAGATATACAGAGAGGAGGAGAGATAGAGAGGAAGATCTTCTGTCCAATGATTCACTCTCCAAGTGAGCGCAACGGCCGATGCTGTGCTGATCCAAAGCCAGGATCCTGGAACTTCTTCCGGGTTTCCCACAGGGTACAGGATCCCAAGGTTTTGTGCCATTCTTTGTTCTCCCTAGGCCATAAGCAGGGAGCTGGATGGGAAGTGGAGCAGCTGGGACATGAACCAGTGCCCCTGAGATGTTAGCACTTGAAGGTAGAGGATTAACTTATTGAGCCGCAGCACCAGCTTCTTCCGTGGTTTGTCTAAAACCTTTTATTAGAAGTGTTACTTGCTTGCAGCAGACTAATTTGGGGTATTTCTGCACTCGTGTGGCAGTGTTGCGTTATGTAAACTTAAAGTTCCTTTCATGGAGTGCTATGAAATACATCTTTGCCAGTGTGTGTGATTTGTGGAAGTTACAGATTACTGAAAACTGTGGTTATGCAGCACTGACTCTGTATTCATGAATTGTGTACTTACACATATTGGCAAAGATGCTATTTTGGGTAATGGCAGTCTTTGCTAGTTGGTTATTATCTTCTGGCAGTAAATTAATAGATCCACTCTATTATACAACTAATTGATAAGAATCAGTAACCTCATTTGATGCTTATAATGGGGTAAAAACATCTTAATAACAGGTATATTGAGATATAATTCATGTATTGTACAATTCACCTATTTGAAATGTGTAAATTGCTTCGCCTGTGCGGAGGGAAGGCCGAGCCCGAAAGCGATGCCTGAGATGGCGCCGCCATTTCTCCCGCCTTCTGTCTCTGTGCCCCGCGCCATGGTGGGCCAGGCTGCCCGGAGGGGCTCGGCCTCAGTGGTCCCTAGGAGCCACTACGAAGAGGGCTCAGGGAAGAATCTGGTGTTTTCTGTGGGAAGCGAGCAGAGGCTGCTGGCCACGATGACTTTGTGTTTTGGTTCTGGGCTTGCCGCACCCTTCCTCATCGTCCCACAGCAGCTGCTGAAGAGATGGGGCGCTTTGAGATGATGGTGTTTCAAGACGTGCAGTCTGCGGAAGATGGATCAAGCTCTTGAACTCAGAGCGTACTAGATATGTTTGTAAATAAACTTCTGACATGAAGAAAAGAAATGTGTAGATCAGAGGCTTTTAGTACATTCACAATCAATTTTGGAACAATTCCATCACTCTAGAGAGAAACCTCTTCGTCCTTAGCAGTTTTCTGGTTTCCCTCCCCTTCCAATTCCTCAGCCCTAGGCAACAACTAATCTGTTTTCTGCCTCTACTGATTGTCTTATTCTGGACATTTCATATAAACAGTCTTATATAACATGATCTTTTGTGTCTGGCTTTTTTCACTTAGTATAATGTTTTAAAGCTCTGTCTGGGTTGGAGCACATAGCAATATTTCATTATTTTTTATTGCCTTTTTTTTTTTTTAAGATTTTTCTTTGCCTTTATTCTCCCCTTCCCCCTTTTGCGGTGGAGTAAGTCCTAAGATCATCATCATATTTTTTTTTTCAAAGAGTAAACTTGTTTAAGCCACGAAGTAGCAATCTGTTAGAGCTTTTAACCAGTTCATTTGTGCTGCAAGAGAAGAGTTTTGGGGCTTTTAAGAATGTTTTCAGAAAATGCTATCCTAACTACTGCTAGTGGCCAGCCTGTCTGATCAACGTATGTCATGTTGACTGCAAATGAGTGTGTTTAGTATCATTGGTATCATTTGTGCTTTTCACTTCTCAAAAGATTGAGGTTGTGCCCAGCGTGGTAGCCTAGTGGCTTAAGTCCTTGCTTTGCATGCGCTGGGATCCCATATGGGTTGCAGTTCTAATCCCAGCAGTCCCGTTTCCCATCCAGCTCCCTGCCTGTGGCCTGATAAAGCAGTCAAGGATGGCCAAAAGCCTTGGGACCCTGCACCTGTGTGGGAGTCCTAGAGGAGGCTCTTGGCTCCTGGCTTCGGATTGGGGCTGAGCTCTGTTTGTTGTGGCCGCTTGGGGAGCGAATCATCAGAGAGAAGATCTTTCTGTCTCTCATCCTCTCTGTATATCTGACTTTCTAATAAAAAATAAATATAAGTAATTTAAGAAAGTTGAATTCGTATTTATCCTTTGTTAGTCTTCAGTAAGGAATAAGAATGTTTTGCCAGAAATTCCTAGTCACTGGTTGCTTTTGGAGTTATAAACATTAAAATGCATGTAAGATGAAGTTCTGTTATCAGCTACAGAGCTTATATAGATAGTGAAGATTTGTATGTGCTGTGTTAATCATTTTTTGCTTTTTTTTTTTTTTTTTGATATGTGTCTTCTTTAGGTCCCTTCACAAAAGAATACGTGCAAACGGTTAGTATCCTTGTATACTTTCTTATGCAGTATATAATCTCATTTTTATAATCTTTTTTGCCATCAGAGAGCTACAAATTAAAATTCAGATAGATTTAACCCCTACCACATTGTTAAATATTAAAAATGCTGAGACTGTGATAGTTAGGAAGTGGGTCACCAGGATACTTAATTGTTCCTAAGAGGATGTAAATGGGTACAGTCATTTTAGAAAGCATTTTGAGATTGTTTGGCTAATAAATTTGACATTTTTTTTTTAAATAAAAGATTTTAGTCCTTTGAAGGTCAGAGTTAGAAGAGACATCACAGGCAAAATGGCTTGATCTGCTGATCCAGACAATGTGAACTTTTAACCTAACAGTTGCTTTTCTAAGGATTAGTCAATAGAAATGTGGCCACATGCTTCATGAAAAATGTATAAGAATGTTCATAGCAGGACTATTTAATTTATTCCATCATTGGAAATAGCCAAATATTCATTTATCAAATGAACAAATCAGTTGTGAAATATTCATACAATGAAATATAAGGCAATAAAAGTAAATGAATTGCAACTATGAGGAATGACTTGGATGAAGCTCCGAGAATTCTGCCTTATGGCAGAAAGTTATTGTTGTACATTAGTGATTGTTGTACCTTTGTCTCCTTTGGTGCAGGAGAGATGAGCTGCCTCTGGTTCTCTCCTTGGTGGCAGTTAAGTATTAGGGAAGAGTCTATGAGAACTGCTGGTCAAAAATTTACAGTCTTTTATACTGAAACACTTGTCTATTTACATGTTTTCTCAGAAATGCTGCTTTGGAACTCCAGGCCCTCAAGTGGCCTGAATATGTTGCCCATATGGGGAGAGTACTTCAGAGCTCCCCTATGCCCCATTGGTGTTACACTACAATCTTGCTTGTTTTTTTTAAGCAAACCTGCTTGACTGACATTCTGAATCTGTCCCGGGTAACTTTCTCCTGTAATTTAAGTATAAAAAGTTCTAGGCAGATTTAGGCAAAGAAAGTCACTTTTATTATGAATCTCAGCTGGTTTTATTGGTTTCAAAACTTTAACAGGAAGACTTGCACAAGTCTTAAGAGAGGGTAGCCAGGTTATTTGGATCGTGGAAGAATGATGTCTTAGAACTAGCAGAGTTAATAAACCATTGTAAAGAAAAATTACTTTTTATTTTATTTATTTATCTTTTAAAGACTTATTTTAATTCTTGTTGGAAAGGCAGATTTAAAGAGAGAAGGAGAGGCAGCGAGACATTTCAATTCTCCAAATGACTGCAGTGGCTGGAACTGGGCCAGTCCGAAGCCAGGAACCAGGAGTTTCCTCTGGGTCTCCCATGTGGGTACAAGGTCTCAAGGCTTTGGGTCATTCTCTGCCTCTTTCCCAGGCCACAAGCATGGAGCTTGTGATGTGGAGTAGGGAGCATGAACTGGTACCCAAATGGGATGCCAGTGCTTGCAGGCAGAGAATTAGCCAGTTGAGCCTCCTAAAAAGAAATTGTTTTAAGGAGAATAATTAGTTTTCTGAATTTCTTCAGGAAATTTTTTTTGCAGTATCTTGTATAAGCCTACTTCCAGTTGCTTAACTCTGTTAGAACTATTAATATGCTGTGTGCATATTCCCTGACTAGCTTTCAGGCTTAAATAAAGATTAAAAGGATGGGTTTGGAATCAAACTGCCTTAACTATCTTATAGCCTGGTGATTTGAGGTAGAGAAATCATAAGGTCAAAATATTACTATCTATTTCATAAAGTTGTTAAGAGGATTAAATATTAAGCAATTAGAATAATGCTGATAGATGTCTCAGATAATATTGTTTCCAAACTTATAATGGGAAATATAACTTGCAAATGGTATAAATACCTGTGTATTAATGCTTATTCTTCTTTAAAGTCATTCATCGGGGATATGTATAAAACAACGTGTAAAGTACAGGGGAGAAAATCTTAAACTATACCCAATCCCATATGATTTTATGCACACATGTACAGAGGTTTGTGCACTTTGTTTCTGATGTCATCTATGCAGTCTATTTTAACCTTTTTTGAAAATTAATTTTCAGAATATATTTGTCTTTTTAAAAATTACTTTTTAGTTTTGTCACTCCAGTCTGAAAGCTGTTAAACTTCCCGAGGTAATCCAAAGCTCCATTCCTATATTAGCTATCAAAATGTAAATGTTGAGAGAGAATGAACGTTTGGTTTAAATACTCATAACTCTATTGCTTCTCTTCCCCATTCCTTGTCTCCCTTCTAGTTGTTGGGCGTATTGGATTTTCCCCATCCTGGGCGCTATTCTTGTAGGTTTCCTGTATCGTCACTACTCGTCGGAAAGCAAATCCTCCTGAGGAACTCATGCCAAAGTCTGGAAGGAACATCCACTTGGGAGCAAAAAGTAGAGGCTTGCTTTAGGGGGCTATAGCAATGTCCTCAGATCCTACCAGTTAACATTCGTCTGCCTTGGAACCAAGACAGTTGGCCAGATTCCCGCCTCTGGGGCCAATGTCATTTATCTCTCAGAGGTTTTTACCCAAAGCACCACTGCTCACTTTGTGTCCTTGCTGATGTTTCCTTTCTTTGGTTTCCACAAATACCCTGCCATTTTAAAAACTTCATGTTGGCAACTACAGTTTTTGTTATAGTGACAATTGCTCTTTGATAAAAATGCCTGCCTTTCAATACTTCCAGTGAACATTAGACATTTTTAACTGGACAGTGCTCTATTTTTGAAAACTTTATCTTTCAATTTTTATTTCAGCTAATTTTTTAGACATTTTGATTTTCTTATTTATTGTAGAGGAGCTTAATTCATGAAGTAAAGGTGCATTCCTATTGGTGAAAACACAGCTGCTAAATGATCTTTTGTTTATAGTTGCTAAAACTGGGAGAAAAACCTTGTCATTTCATGTTCCCATGCCAGTGTAGCAGGCAATTCTTCCCATCCTGTGAGTCCAGCCCACGTTCTTTCTGAGAGCTGCTGGACAACACTGTACTTCCCTTTGATGGGAAATGGGAAGAGATAGAGGAGGGAAAGGATGAATTGGGATCCTGAGAACTTAGTGAGTTCAGAGGAATCGTTCTTTTGAGAAATACTGAGGAGCACTACTCTAGGACAGAAGCTTCTGGAAGGTTGCAAAGTGTTCGCTTTGGTTTAATTCTATTTTCTAATCATCACTTTACCTTGGTTATCTTTTATTGATAAAACATAAGTGCTTAATTATGTTCATATAATAGCTTCACTAGAGATTCTTGGTATTTTTTTGTTTATTGATCAGTACATTTTTGATTCCTCATTTTACAAAAGTAAGAGACTCCATTTTGATCTGTTTGCCCCAGTAAAATAACTTGAAAATGACATTTTGAACATAGGAGATCGTGACAAGAGACTTGTTTTCCATTTCAT